>NC_084934.1:22707500-25107500 GCF_958298935.1 Phragmites australis | reverse complement strand
GGATGGTGAGATTTGTTGGGGCCTTGGGGGACTGCTTCTTCTAAAGCGCTACAGTCTCTGATCCACTTTGCAACTTCTTCAAATACATTAACTTTGTCAAATAAGTTAAAGAATCAGTGACCAATAAAAGACCAACGAAACAACAGAGTGAGAAGCTGGTATGGTCCAGTGAACAAAAGAAGTGCAAGGCCATAAAAGCAGCCTCTCAAAGCTGCTGAATAGCAGATAATATATGTGCAGTGAGCCAATGACGAACACAGCGCAAATTATAGGGCTCTCTCTTCTTCCTCATCCGTCTACTCTACCTTTTTTTTTCCTCGTCTTATCCTCCTTCACTCCTTTCTATCATCCAATGGAGCAGCAACCCGTAGGAGGGACTTGAGGCCACCCCTTCAGATCCGCCGCTGTATCTGTGATATCTTTTCTACCTCTGTGCTACTAGTGATATTTTTTTCAGTGAGGAATATTTACGAGTGAAACGATACACTGCACATGTAAATATTCCTCTCGCCTTTGTGCTATGCATACACGTATGTCGGTACTGGAATGTGAATTAAAAACCAAATGCAAGCTCATGGTTTTGAGTACTACATATAGCTTTTGCAGCAGAGCTCTCCCACTCGCAATCGCAGGTAGAACTCGAAGTTAAGCTAGAGGCTTGCGAATAGCTCGGACTTAAATCGGTTTGGCTTAACTCGGCTTGAAGGCTAAACGAGTCAAGTCCGAGTCACCTCCCTAGCTCAGTGGCCACGAGCCAAGCCAGAGATGGCTCGTGAGCGGCTCGTTGGTTTAGCCACGGGCCTAGCTCAGAGCTCAGGCAGAGCCAGTTGTGATAGCCCAAAGTTCTTAAACATATCATTAAGCATTCATGAGCATTATTAGTATCATGATTGAAGTCTTGAGCAAATAATTAATGTAATTAAAGATTAAACAAAATAGTTAAGTTTAATAATAATTGATGCTTTGTGAAGCAACCCACAAAATTGCTATAAAACATAGTGTCGGTAATAATTTTATAAATTAGTCTATGACATGTGAAGAATATTAATGATTTTCTCAAATTTTGAGAATTATTTTGAAGCCTTAAAAATCAGTGCAAGTTAGAAAAGATTGTATTTTTGAAGAATTTTAATTTAAATTGGCTGAAGCTTTTTAGGTCAAACAAGTTAAAAGCACAAGAATTATAGACACCAACAAATTTTGTCCTAGAAATTTTAAGGCTTGGAAAGGTTTTCATTTCGGTCCAAGGTCCCTGCGGGATAGCGGTAGTTTATATCATTATCTCTGTAAAATTTACACTCTGCATGACACTATAAATACACACCATTGACCATCATACCAAGGGACCAATCCTTCTTGACTATCACATATCTGGTGTTCTCCTCTCTCCACTTCTTCTCCAAGCTTGAGCACACTATTGTGAGTGTACTCTCGTCGCACTTGTTCACGCAAGACCTATTCTTGCGCCAACAACGCGCCGTCCGTGAGAAGCTGAACATAGAATTACAAGGGGTGGTAGGACACCACCAAAAAACACCAAGGCGCTAACCATAGCAGCCGTTCTTCACCGCCGCACCCATGCAAAAATACGCATGGCAGCTACGACCAAACATACCATGTGCCCCCGCCAGCTTCGCAGCTAGGAGGAACATCGACTCTCCAGACAACGTCGACCCAATAGCTTGGGTTGGCATGAAGCTCTAGGCCGACGCGGAGTTCTTCCAATAATGGCACGACGAGGACCTCGCTGCACCCCAGGAGGTTACGCCCGAGGCTGCAGCCAGGCAGGCTGCCCTCAAATAGTTCTGGGCGCTCGAGCCCAGGGGCACCCACGCCTGGGCCTAGCCCCAAGGCGTCTCCTGTGACGATGCCCCGAGCACCTGTGTTGAGACGACCTCTTCAGAGAGTCTGGTCGTTCGACAACCTCCTTGACCCCCTCTGGCAGAATGAGGCTCCAAGGAGGCCTAAGATCCTGGGGTGCGCAGACCCCACCTGCACCGTCGATGTGGCGATCGCAACATTGACCGCATGCAAGGAGCTCCAAATCTGCCACGGTCTCAAAGGCATAGCCAGGCTCACTCCGGATCTAGGGGCTTGGTCATCCGGTAGCCGCATCGGCCTCCCATAGTAGAAAAGGGACCTAGGGGGACCACGGGCTCCAGTACGCGTAGCCCCTGCTAGTGTCCACGGTGCCAACCGCA
Source organism: Phragmites australis (assembly GCF_958298935.1). Lineage (NCBI taxonomy): Eukaryota > Viridiplantae > Streptophyta > Magnoliopsida > Poales > Poaceae > Phragmites > Phragmites australis. The sequence goes on along the minus strand of NC_084934.1, from coordinate 25,105,299 downwards.
GGCTCTGGCACCATCAGAGGGGTACCAGTGCGTTTTGCACGGGGCTAGACATGGCCACAACATAGATGGTCACCGAACCCTCATAGCTTTCTGGGAGGAATACCTCGGGAGACAAGCATGACACTTGACGGGGGGAAAAGCCGGTAAAAGCGACCCAGGGGTCGTGAAACTGGAGCATGCCGTAGGTTAGGTCTTCGGGCCTCCTTGAGCCCCCCTCGGCTAGCTATGCCACCATCGGCTCCACTGTCAATAAATACTCCAACGATGAGGACTGAGTCACACCAATGGCCCGACCTTAGTGGAGCTCGATGGCTCTCCCAGATGGGGGCAGGGGGGAAGGGAGGGCGCCCTAAACTTCGGACGATCAGAGCCCTCAGCGATCCTTCCCATGTCAAGGTCAGTGAGGGCAGAGTCAGTCATGATAAAAGGATGTTGGGCCCTGGCAGGAGGGTCCAGTGCACTCTGGAGGTCTGAAGGCAAAAATCCTCCGGGGCCTGACCCAGGCCTCTGGAGCCCCAGGGCTCCGGAGGCTTCATAGGCTGGAAGGATTAGCCCTTCCCCCGCTATAGGATATAAGGGCCTCCGGGCCTCTGACTCCACCAAGGAAGCCTCATTTTGGCAAAGGTACACCTATAACCCCCTAGTAATGGCTTACCTAAGCTGACTAATCTTTCATACAGTAAGATCATCGCACATAGAAGGTAGCAAGCCTAGTTGTTGAAAGCCCTTACAGTTGGTAACTGCCAGGTGAAACTCGTAGACAGTAGAACCTAAGTTATATCAAAGTTCGATAGTAGTGTATTAAACTTGGTTCGAATTGTGCCCTTGCTCGCCAACGCCATGTAGCACACAACCGACAAGGCCCTCCGACAAGTCGAAGGCATAAGCCTCGATGCCAAAGGTACATAAACTTAACTTAAAGATATATCTCTGATTAGCAGTAGACAACAAGACTTAAGTTATATCTTAGTTTGGCATATGCTAGGAATAGCTGTCCGACCTAGCTATAACTTATACTGTAACTAGCTTTTCACTAACAACAGTAAACTGTCAAACTTAAGCTACATCCTCACTTAAATAGTACACAACACTGTAGACACCCACGTCCTATAGGTATAGCATGCCTAGGTCACCTTGAAAGCATCGAGCCTAGGTTTCCTTGAAGGCATAGCATATCCTCGGTAGGCAGTGGAGCACTAGAGACGCCCATGTACCAATAGGCATATCATACCTAGGTCATCTGGAAGGCATCAAGCCTAGGTTTTATGAAAGACATAGCATATTCTCGATAGACAGTGGAGCACTGGAGACGCCCACGTACCCATAGGCATAACATGCCAAGGTCACCTAGAAGGAATTGAGCCTAGGTTTCCTAAAGGCATAGCATATCCTCGATAGATAGTGGAGCACTGGAGACGCCCATGTACCTATAGGCATAGCATGACTAGGTCACCTGAAAGATATCGAGCCTAGGTCTCCTAGAAGGTATTGCATAGCCTCGGTAGGCAGTGGAGCCTACACACTTGCAGACACAGCATGCTTAGGTCACCTAGAAGGCAGAGTATAGATAGGTTTCCTGAAAGGCATAGTATAGCCTTGGTAGTGTAGATGCCACGCACTGAAGGGACATCCTCGATAGTGAAGATGCGTCGCACCCGAGGGACATCCTCGGGTGGCAGATATGTCCACACACCGATAGACATAGCATGCCTAGGTCACCTAGAAGGTATCGAGCCTAAGTCTCCTGAAAGGTATTGCATAGCCTCGGTAGGCAATGGAGCCTACACACCTACTGGAACAACATGCCTAGGTCACCTGGAAGGTAGAGTATGCCTAGGTTACTTGAAAGGTATTGCATAGCCTTGGTAGTGTGGATGCCACGCACTAGAGGGACATCCTCGATGGTGGAGATGCGTCACACCCGAGGGACATACTCGGTGGCGGATACGCCCACGCACCGATAGGCATAGCATGCCTAGGTCACTTGGAAGGCATCGAGACTAGATCTCCTAGAAGGCATTGCATAGCTTTTGTAGGGAGTGGAGCCTACACACCTACATGCACAACATGACTAGGTCACTTAGAAGGCAGAATATGTCTAGGTCACCTAGAAGGCATTGCATAGCCTTGGTAGTGTGGATGCCACGCACCAAAGGTACATCCTTGGTGGTGGAGATGCACCTGCAGGCGCAACATGCCTAGGTCACCTGAAAGGCAAAGTACGCCTAGGACTCCTGAAAGGTATGGCATAGCCTCGGTAGTGTAGACGTCGCGCACCTGAGGGACATCCTTGATGGCGGAGATGCACCTGGATCCCTCAAAATTATCATCCAATGCCACTAAGCATCATCGAAGCAATTACACCCTTCGGAAAACCATCACCATGCTCCGCATGGCTCTGCCTCCGAAGCCTTGCGGCGGCTAAGGACCGAGGGGGTCACAGACTGCCTCCCTCGGCCCACTTATCGGCTCCAGCTCGGGCAAATTATCGGCAAACTCCGGGTGGCTCTGCCTCCGGAGCCTCGTGGCGGCTAAGGGCCGAAGGGGTCGCAGGCTACCTCCCTCGGCCCACTTGTCGGCTCCGCCTCCGGCAAACCGTCGCCATGCTTTGGATGGCTCTGCCTCCGGAGCCTCATGGAGGCTAAGGGCCGAGGGGATCGCAGGCTGCCTCCCTCGACCCACTCGTCGGATTCGCCTCTTGCAAACTATCGCCAGTCTCCGGGCGGCTCGGCTTCAGGAGCCTCACGGCAGCTAAGGGCTGAGGGGATCGCAGGCTGCCTCCCTCGTCCCACTCGTTGGCTTCGCTTCTGCAAACCGTTGCCAGGCTTTGGATGGCTCTGCCTCTAGATCCCCCCGGCGGCTAAGGACCAAGGGGGTCGTAGGCTGCCTCCCTCGGCCCACTCGTCGGCTTCGCCTTTGGCAAACCATCGCCAGGCTTTGGTTGGCTCTGCCTTCAGAGCCTCATGGCGGCTAAGGGCCGAGGGGTCGTAGGTTGCCTCCCTCGGCCCACTCATCGGGTTCGCCTTCAGCAAACTGTGGCTAGGCTCTGGGTGGCTCTGCATCCGGAGCCTCGCGTCGGCTAAGGGCCGAGGGGGTCACGGGCTGCTGTGGGGGAACCATCCAAATAATATTTTAATTAATCACCAAGTCAATTATTTACATAATCATGACTTCAACAATTAACCAGAATATCATCCCAGTAGTTTCGACACGTGTTTTGTGCCTAAGATCGGAACACATACCTTTTCAATATAAACAATCATAACCAAGCTTAATAAAGAGTTCTTAACCATTTACAAGTTTAACAATTTACAACAAAAGTGTCACGGCCCAGAGTTTCTAAACACATAATTAAGCGCTAATGAGCATCATTAGCATCTTTTGTTTTTGTTTTGAGCAGTATAGACATGCAATGAGGATTAAACCAAATGTGGTTAAACCAGGTTTAACTCATGCGTTGTAAAGCATCTCCCAAAATTTCTATGGAACATAGGGCTGGTGACAATTTTAGAAATTAGTAGATGCCAGGAGAAGAATATAAATGAATTTTCCCAAATTTTTGGGAAATATTTAGAAGGCATAAAAATCATCACAAGATGGAAAAGATAGCATCTTTGAACAATTTTTATTCAAAATTAGCTCAAGCATTCTCGGTCAAACAAGTTCAAAAGGGTTCCTTATGAATTTTAGTTTCAAAAAAAAAATTGTTTTACCAATTTTGGGCAATGGGAAGGCTTCCATTTTGTTAAGGTCTGTGGAGTGGGATATTTGCATTGCCGGCACTGTTCACGGCCACACCTGTCATCCCCTTCGCACACACAGCTCTCTGCTCCCCCTTCGGCGCCGCCATACTTGACTTTGGTGGCCACCTCCACGTTGCCGGCCAAAAGAACAGCGCCATGCCTTATCCCCCTCCCCTTGCCCTCTGCTTTCCCTCTCTCTTTCCCTCTCTCTTTCCCCTCTCACGCGGCACCAGCGAGCACAGAGAGCAGCGCAGCACTGAGCAAAGCAGAGCCACGGCCGCCGGCCAAAAACGCGCCCCACCGGTGTGTCCCGCCGAGCCCGAGCAGGGTGGAGCACCGAGGGAGGACGCCAAGGCCCTCCTCTGCTGTTTCCCGCACGGATTGGAGCCGTCCGCGCTTTCTTCCCCAACGGTGGCAACCGAGCTCCACCGTCCTCTGTCGATCCGCCGCGTCCTCGCTGCTTCGGCCGTCGCCGGCGTCGACGTGTGCCCCCACCGTAACCGCGTGCTCGTGCTAGTGCTGTTGCCGCCCTCGGCCGGGCCATTCAGGCCGCCGCTCGCCGCCGGCAGCCACCGCAAGGGCCGCCGACCGTCCCCTGTTGCGCGCGCGCCGGCCGTGGGCTGGTTTTGACTTCGGTCAAGGGAGCTGGGCCCGCGGTCAGTGGCTTGGGCTAGATCGGTACCGGTAGAAAAAGGGTTGGGGCTATTTAATATCCGGTTTAAATGGAAAATACAAATAGATTTAGATATGTATTGATAAATCAGCTGATAACTTGTATAATGCGTGGAAAAATTTATATAGCTCCAAAAATTGTGAAACCAATTTTGTTGGCTTTGTTATGGCATGCTCTACCCATTAAAAATACCAGTGGGCATGAAATGTGTGCTGTAATTTATTGAATAAATGAAACATGTTTAAGCTTTGATAATTCATAATTAAATCTTGGTAGCTCCAAAATTGATGAATCCAATTTTGTGAATCTTGCTAAATTGTGTCCTGTTCAGTAAAAATATACACCCTCATGTTAAGCATAATTAACTTTCCAGTTTAGTTTAAGCTTTGGTTTATGCTTTAAAGTATTTTGGGAAATGTGTAAATGGTTAACGCTAATTGCAATTAGGAAATGTTTGATGTTTTAAGCGCAGGGCATAATGCATGTCACCTTCGCTATTGCATGGCTTTCATACTCATCATTGCATGCGATTATTCTTATAGAGAACGTCGATTCGACGACAGAGGCGAGCGAGGCTATTCCCGGAGGTTCTAACGGTGGTGATCGTGGTTCGGGTAGCTGTGAGCAGCAGCTAGGGCAGCAAGGCAAGCATCTATCATATTGCACTATGTCAATTTGAAATCTAATATGTTATCTACGCTTATGTATACATTGCATGTGTCGGGTACCGAGTTGGGTAGAACCTATGCCGATGCATTATCCCATTTCGGTCACGTGTCATGTGTTATTCCTAGGAGCCTAGTGGTGTCGTCGAGGTCTAATTATAGTTCGCTATGCTTAGTGGTACTTAGTCTTTCCGGTAGAAGTCGACGACGGCGTCCACCGTTGTCGCGAGCCTAGGGCTTATTACCTGTGCACATTTGTGGTTGTGTTGATGATGAGTCGGTTTGGTGAGTGGTGAGTTGAGACGAGGTGTGAGCAGTATTAAGGGTGTCATCTGCTCACGAGGAGTCCTCAGACAGTTCGGGGAGGGAACCCGGACACCGTAGACCGCTTGCACTGGTTAAGCACCGACCGTCGGTGTAGTCAGCTTTAGCACTTACCTTACTCACTATATGCTGGTATAATGGTAGGCGAGTTGATTACCTTCGCAGACGTGGTCATGTGGGCCTCGTCATAGATGGTGTGAGTCCGGTTTGAGTCCGGGCTTTTAGCGGTATTCGTTTGCTCGGGGAGTAGTTCTAATACCGCTGCGCCGAGCTATGGTTGATCCACATGGTTGGGCCTGGTTGGGAAAGGTTGTCACGGGTACCCCCTTGTGTGCATCTTAGCGGGTGGCACAAGCCGTATGGTCCCTGTGTCGTGTGGGTCCAGGAGTATCCCCCTGCAAGGTGTATAATCAGTTCGAACTGCTGCACTCTCGGTCATGAGCATTGCTATCTCTTATCTCCATCGAGCGACCATGTTTTGGTCGTAGAGTTTCAATGTGGGTTGTGGCATGGTTGGTTTGGGTGGTTTGGTCGGTATGTGGTCGGTGGTTTGGTGGTAATGGTTTACTCTTATACACTTGTTGTTTATATATCTATTCTGATCAGTTGGTTGGCAGGGTTTGAGTGGGTGGTTGGTTAAGTCAGTTGCTTACACCTAGAGTCTAGGTTGCTTACCGCTTAATGAACTTAAACATGTATTAATCCTTGCTACAGCTTTAAATGCATGATCCTTGGAGTCGAGAATATATATACTCATACTGTGTAAGACTTGCTAGTACCTTCGTACTAAGGGTACTGCCCTTAAGTTTCAGGTTCACAGGTTGGAGAGGAAGAGGCAGTGTTCGGCTACTTTGTGCCTGCCGATCAGGGTGGTGGGCAGGAGTAGCACCTTCTACTCCAAACTCCGGCGCTTTTGGTATGGAGCCTAAGGGCATACGGCTCCATACTCTTTTGTTGTATTAGTTTATCTTCCGCTGCGTAGTTGTTGTTGTTCCTCTTTTGTTGTAAATTGTGGAAGCAGTTGCATGTTTAAGTATTGTAATACAGCTTAATTACTTGCTCTCTATTAAACTGTGTTGTGATATTTCAGTTGGAAGGCATGTGTTCCGATCTTGGGCACAAAACACGTGCCGGGACTACCGGAATGGTATTATGGTTAATTATCGAGGTTGTGATTATGAATAATGATCCTCTTGATGATTAATTAGAATACTATTTGGACGGTTCCTCACAGCTTGGTATCAGAGCTCGGTTTAATTTAGTAGCCTAAACCTAATTATTGCATTGTTTAGCAAGTCGACAACTCCACCTAAACAACACACAACAGTGCGCCGAGACGATTTCTCGGACTTTTTGCGGACTCAGCTGCCGGTCTTCTCGCGAGCTGAGGATCCTCTGGATGCTGATCACTGGCTCCGGACGATCGAGCAGAAGCTCGCCCTTCTTCGCTGTGAGGATCATGAGAAGGCGCTCTTCGCCACCCATCAGCTTCAGGGCCCGACGGGAGCATTGTGGTCCGGCTTTCTGGCCATGCACCCCGCCGATCACCGCGTGTCATGGGCGGAGTCTCATGAGGCCTTCCGCTCGTTTCACATACCGAGTGGCCTCATGGAGGCTAAGAGGCAGGAGTTTGAGGACCTCAAGCAAGGAGGTCGGGCGGTGATGGAGTACGTGCAGGTGTTCAACCACCTTGCACAATACGCTACCGAGGAGGTCAGCACGGATGCGCGCAAGCAGCGCCGCTTCGTGAATGGCCTGAACTCGAAGATGCAGGACCGGTTGTCCGTGCATAAGTTTGCCGACTTCAACGAGTTGGTGAGCACGTCGATCACGGTGGAGCTCAAGTATAAGAGCCACCAAGAGGAGAAGAGGCAGAAGAGGGGTTCCTCGTCTTCCGTGGGCGGGAGCTCACAGCGCGCCCGCACTGAGAGTCAGCCTCCACAGTCTCAGGTGCCGTCGGCTGGCTACCCACGACCGATGTGGTTTGTACCATGTCCTGCGTTCTCCGCTCCACAGGGGCAGGCTGCACGACCAGCCGGTTCCCAAGTGAGTGTGACTGGTGGCTCAGGCGGTCCGTGCTGCAACTGCGGCCGCGTCGGCCATTTCTCGAGGGAGTGCTCGTATCCGAGGCCGGGAGCCGCGGTGAGTGCCCCGCGACCACCGCCGCCTCAGTTAGCACCGCAGTCTTCGCAGGCGACTCACGTTCCCAAGCGTGGTCGAGCTCGCCATACTACCGCCGACGAGGTTCAGGAGGGTGACACCATCCTGATGGGTACATTGGATATGAGTTTCAACTCTAACATCTTTTTTGCAGTGGTTCTATTTGATTCAGGGGCCTCTCACTCCTTTATATCTTCGGACTATGTTTGGAAAAGTGGGTTGAGAGTCAGTGCTACCCACACGCCGTATCTTATCGACGCCCCGGGGGCCAAAGTTCTAATCAACCAGTGTGTGAATAAAGCGGCGGTAGTTGTCAACGAAGTGCCCTTCTTTGTCAATCTGTTAGTGATGAACTCGAAGGGAATTGATGTTATTCTGGGAATGAATTGGCTCTCCAAGAACAAGGCTGTGCTGGACTGTGCTCGGCGGACCGTTATCCTCAATGGTCTGTCAGGTACTCGAGTCCAGTTGAAGCTAGAGGGTGTCAAATCCTGCCTGTTCACCATAAAGGTTATCCCCGCCAGGATTATGAAGACCATTCTTGTGGTGTGGGAATTTCCGGATGTCTTTCCGGATGAGTTGCCTGGAATACCGCCTGGCAGGGCAGTGGAGTTTTCTATTGATCTCGTGCTCGGTGCGGCCCCGGTTTTGAAGAAGATGTACAAGATGTCACTAGTTGAGCTAGTTGAGCTGAAGAAGCAGATTCAGGAGCTGCTGGCAAAGGGTTTCATTCGTCCGAGTTCCTCACCTTGGGGATGCTCGGCTCTATTTGTGAAGAAGAAAGATGACACTCTCTGGATGTGTGTTGATTACCGTCCGCTGAATGCAGTCACGGTGAAGAATGTGTATCCGCTTCCTAGGATTGACATCTTGTTTGATCAGTTGACTGGAGCCCGAGTCTTCTCAAAGATTGACTTGAGACTGGGCTATCACCAGATCAAGGTCCGGCAGAGGATATTCCAAAGACGGCGTTCTCTACTCGATACGGCTTGTATGAGTTCACCGTTATGTCGTTTGACTTGACTAATGCGCCGGCTTTCTTTATGTACCTCATGAACTCGGTGTTCATGGAGGAGTTGGACAAGTTTGTCGTGGTTTTCATCGATGACATTCTGATATACTCCAAGACTGAGCAAGAACACATTGGACACCTCCGTATTGTTCTGGGCAGACTTCGAGAGCATCAGCTGTACGCCAAGTTCAGCAAGTGTGAGTTCTGGCTCAGGGAGGTGGCCTTTCTGGGACATGTTCTATCAGAGAACGGGGTGGCAGTTGACCCGAGCAAGGTGCAGGATGTGCTCGACTGGGTTCAGCCCCAGAATGTCAGTGAGATCCGGAGTTTTCTTGGACTTGCGGGCTATTACCGCCGATTCATCGAGAACTTATCCAAGGTTGCAAAACTAATGACAGAGTTGTTGAAGCAGGACAACTTGTTCGAGTGGTCAGATGCATGTGAGTCCGCATTCCAGACTTTGAAGAAGCTGCTCACGACCGTTCCAGTGCTTGCTCAGCCTGATGTGACCCGAGGGTTTGATGTGTTTTGCGACGCATCCGGCATCGGTCTCAGCTATGTTTTGATGCACGAGGACCGAGTCGTTGCATATGCATCCCGACAGTTGAAGCGTCACGAGGAGAACTATCCGACACATGATCTTGAACTTGCAGCTATCGTGCACGCTCTGAAGATGTGGCGCCACTACTTGATGGGCAACTTGTGCCGTATCTACACGGATCACAAGAGCCTGAAGTACATTTTCACTCAGGCGGATTTGAACATGAGGCAGCGCAGATGGCTTGAGTTGATCAAAGACTATGAGCTGGAGGTTCACTACCATCCTGGCAAGGCAAATGTGGTCGCCGATGCTTTGAGTCGAAAGGCTCATTGTCACTATCTTATAGCCTCGCCGATGGATTCCACGTTGTGTGATGATTTCCGACGTCTTGGGCTTGATATGGTGCCGGATGGTTTTATTGCAAATCTCGAAATCAAGTCCACACTCGTTGATGAGATTAAGGCTGCACAGAGGGATGATAAGGGTATGGCCCGAATTCGAGAGAAGAGGAAGATCGGACAGGCCTTGTGCTTTACTGAGGATGATGAGGGCGTTATCTGGTATGGGAACCGTCTAGTGGTTCCGAGGGTCGAGGCACTGAGGAAGAAGATCCTTGATGAGGCTCACGATTCGTTACTGTCCATTCACCCAGGCAGTACGAAGATGTATCATGATTTGAAACCCTGTTTCTGGTGGACTCGCATGAAGCGGGAGATTGCTAGGTATGTGTCTGAGTGCGACGTCTGCCGAAGGGTGAAGGCTGAACACATCAAGCCTGCCGGCACACTCCAGCATTTGCCCATTCCATCTTGGAAGTGGGAAGAAGTTGGGATGGATTTCATTACCGTCTTACCGAAGACTTCGAGTGGGTATGACTCTATTTGGGTCATCGTGGACCGGTTGACAAAGTCCGCGCACCTCCTTCCTGTCAGGACTACTTATTCTGCTAAGCAGTATGCGGAGTTGTACCTCACTAGAATTGTTTGTCTCCATGGAGTGCCGAAGAAGATCGTTTCTGATCGGGGTACACAGTTTACTTCTCATTTCTGGAGAAATTTCCAGGAGGCTATGGAGACCGAGTCGTTCCACAGCACGGCGTATCACCCGCAGAAGGATGGTCATACGGAGAGGGTAAATCGGATTCTCGAAGATATGCTCCGTGCTTGTGTGCTCACTTGTGGGAAGAAGTGGGACATATGCCTGCCATTTGCGGAATTTTTGTATAACAACAGTTTCTAGGCTAGTATTGAGATGGCGCCATTCGAGGCCCTTTATGGTCGGAGGTGCCGTACGCCGCTGAATTGGTCCGAATCCGGTGAGCGGGCTTTTCTGGGTCCGGATTTGGTCCAGGAGGCAGAAGGTCATGTCCAGAATATCCGCAAGAGTATTCTCATGGCCCAGTCGAGGCAGAAGAGCTATGCAGATCGACGTCGCCGAGAGCTCACATTTGAGGTGGGGGATCACGTGTACCTGAAGGTCTCGCCTCTCAAAGGCGTTCGTCGATTCCAAGTCCGAGGCAAGCTGGCGCCTCGGTATGTTGGACCGTTTCAGATTCTAGCTCAGAGTGGAGAGGTTGCATCTCAATTGGAGTTGCCGTCGTCCCTCTCCGCGGTACATAATGTGTTTCATGTCTCACAACTCAAGAAGTGTCTCCGAGTCCCGACCGATGTCGTTGATGTTGCGCCCGAAGAATTGTAACGGGACTTGACATATTGTGAGAAGCCGATGTGAGTCTTGGATGAAGCCGAGCGCAAGACATGGCGGAGTTCAATCAAATTCTTGAAGATTCAGTGGAGTAACCACTCCGAGTCCGAAGCGACTTGGGAGCGGGAAGACCAGCTTCGTTCCGAGTATCCTGAGTTCTTTGAGAATTTGTAATACTAATGTAATATAGCGTATTTGGAATCTCTCGCGTGTATGTGTTCATCTCTATGATTGAATAAAAATCTACGTTGGATTCCATCTCTTGCATCATGATGTCGGCTCACAACTTGCTAAGTCATCACAGCGTCCTCATTGTCCCCTCTCCTGCTCGTACCGAATCTCGGGACGAGATTCTTTTTAAGGGGGGGGGGGGGAGGTTTGTCACGGCCCAGAGTTTCTAAACACATAATTAAGTGCTAATGGGCATCATTAACATCTTTTGTTTTTGTTTTGAGCAGTATAGACATGCAATGAGGATTAAACCGAATGTGGTTAAACCAGGTTTAACTGATGCGTTGTAAAGCATCTCCCAAAACTTCTATGGAACATAGGGCTGGTGACAATTTTAGAAATTAGTAGATGACAGGAGAAGAATATAAATGAATTTTCCCAAATTTTTGGGAAATATTTAGAAGGCATAAAAATCATCACAAGATGGAAAAGATAGCATCTTTGAACAATTTTTATTCAAAATTGGCTCAAGCATTCTGGGTCAAACAAGTTCAAATGGGTTCCTTATGAATTTTAGTTTCAAACAAAATTTGTTTTTACCAATTTTGGGCAATGGGAAGGCTTCCATTTGGTTAAGGTCTGTGGAGTGTGATATTTGCATTGTCGGCACTGTTCACGGCTCCACCTGTCATCCCCTTCGCGCACACAGCTCTCTGCTCCCCCTTCTCCCGCTCTCACAGAGCAAGCGGCACCGCCATACTTGACTTTGGTGGCCACCTCCATGTTGCCGGCCAAAAGATCAGCGCCAGGCCTTATCCCCCTCCCCTTGCCCTCTGCTTTCCCTCTCTCTTTCCCCTCTCACACGGCACCAGCGAGCACAGAGTGGGTCCAGGAGTATCCCCCTGCAAGGTGTATAATCAGTTCAAACTGCCGCGCTCTCGGTCATGAGCATTGCTATCTCTTATCTCCATCGAGCGACCATGTTTTGGTCGTAGAGTTTCGATGTGGGTTGTGGCATGGTTGGTTTGGGTGGTTTGGTCGGTATGTGGTCGGTGGTTTGGTGGTAATGGTTTACTCTTATACACTTGTTGTTTATATATCTATTCTGATCAGTTGGTTGGCAGGGTTTGAGTGGGTGGTTGGTTAAGTCAGTTGCTTACACCTAGAGTCTAGGTTGCTTACCGCTTAATGAACTTAAACATGTATTAATCCTTGCTACAGCTTTAAATGCATGATCCTTGGAGTCGAGAATATATATACTCATACTGTGTAAGACTTGCTAGTACCTTCGTACTAAGGGTACTGCCCTTAAGTTTCAGGTTCACAGGTTGGAGAGGAAGAGGCAGTGTTCGGCTACTTTGTGCCTGCCGATCAGGGTGGCGGGCAGGAGTAGCACCTTCTACTCCGAACTCCGGCGCTTTTTGTATGGAGCCTAAGGGCATACGGCTCCATACTCTTTTGTTGTATAGGTTTATCTTCCACCGCGTAGTAGTTGTTGTTCCTTTTTTGTTGTAAATTGTGGAAGCAGTTGCATGTTTAAGTATTATAGTACAGCTTAATTACTTGCTCTCTATTAAACTGTGTTGTGATATTTCAGTTGGAAGGCATGTGTTCCGATCTTGGGCACAAAACACGTGCCGGGACTACCGGAATGGTATTCTAGTTAATCGTCGAGGTTGTGATTATGAATAATGATCCTCTTGATGATTAATTAGAATACTATTTGGACGGTTCCTCACAGCTTGGTATCAGAGCTCGGTTTAATTTAGTAGCCTAAACCTAATTAGTGCGTTGTTTAGCAAGTCGACAACTCCACCTAAACAACACACAAAATGGGGACATCTCAATACTTGATTGATAGTTATTGTTGTATGAGAACTAGGAGAAAGGCAAGCATATCTCCCACTTCTTCTCGTATGTGAGAGCATAAGCTTGAAGCATGTCCTCCAGAATCTGATTCACCCTCTCCGTTTGGCCATTAGTCTGGAGGTGGTAAGCAGTGCTGTGGAAGAGCTCGGTTCCCATAGCTTCATGAAGGATCCTCCATAAATGAGAAGTGAACTGAGTGTCTCGATCAGAAATGATCTTCTTCGGAATCCCACGGAGGCAAACAATCTGAGTGAGGTACAACTTCACATATTGCTTGACTGAATATGTGGTCTTGACGGGGAGAAAATGAGCGGACTTTGTCGATTGGTCCACAATGACCCAAATAGGGTCATAGCCTTGAGAAGTCCTCGGCAATACAGTAATGAAATCCATTCCGATCTCCTCCCACTTCTAGGAGAGAATAGGCAAAAGCTGAAGTGTACTGGTTGTCTTGAGATGTTCGGCCTTCACCCTTCGACAGACATCACACTCAACAATATTGAGCGAACTCTCGCTTCATGCGAGTCCACTAAAATCTGGGCTTGAGGTCTTGGTACATCTTAGTACTCCCCGGATAAATGGATAGCAAAGAGTCATGAGCTGCATCCAAAATTTTCTTCCTCAATGCACCGACTCTCAAAACCACTAGCCGGTTCCCAAACCACAAGACATCTTCATCGTCCTCAGAGAAACAGATAGCCTTGCCTTCCTTCATTTTGTCTCGGATTCAGGCCATGCCCTTGTCATCCTTCTGAGCTACTTTGATGTTATCCAGGAGGGTAGATTTGAACTCCAAATTTACAAGAAATCCCTCTAGAACCATCTTGAGTCCAAGCCGTCAGAAATCATCACAAAGTGTGGTGACCCTGTGCTGTAGCGAGAGGCAATTGCATCGAGCCTTTTGACTCAGCGTATCGGCAACCACATTTGCCCTGTCGGGATGATAATGCACTTCCAGCTCATAATCTTTGATACCCTCAAGCCATCTTCGCTGTCTCATGTTCAGATCGTCTTGAGTGAAAATGTATTTGAGACTTTTGTGATCCGTATAGATACGACACAAATTGCCCAACGGATAATGGTGCAAAATCTTCAGAGCGTGCACCACTGCCGCAAGCTCTAAGTCATGGGTTTGATAGTTCTCTTCATGGTGCTTCAACTGACGTGAGGCATAAGCCACAACTTTGCTCTCTTGCATAATGACACATCCGAGGCTGTCGGAGGGTGAACTCCTATCGCAGGGATCCTGAGGGACCCCTTTTTGAGATTCGGCCTTGGGGATGATTCTGAATATGTTTGCGGAAGAAATAAATGGGTGTAAATACGATGGCAAGTGGGGTGGAATGATCTAATGCAGAACGCAGTAAATGCACTGGAGGGATTTTTAGACAGGTTCGGGCGCACTGAGTGTAATACCCTACTCCTGTGTGGATACTATAAATACCCTAAGAATGTCTCTCAGGAATGTTGCTGGTTACAAGAATATTTTCCTATCCTAGAGCTTCGGGCTCCTTGTTCTTCGGTGGTCTCAGCTTCTATGCTTGTACGAAGATGTTCTTCGGTCTCTGAGCATGTGTATCCAAAAAGTTGTCTGAGAGTTCGAGCATTCTTCACGGTTGTTTTTGTCTGTGCCCGCCGGCTCCCTTAAATACTCGCCGGCGGTGGCGTGCCCCGAAAGGGAGGGCACGAGTTCCAAGGCGCCATAAATGGAAAGGTAGTCGTCATGGCCTCTACGCGAAGTGACGGGGGGTTGAAAGCGCGCCCCCCGCCCGGTCTTCGGTCGTCATGATGGCGCTGGCAACGGGCGTCTTGGAGAGGGCCCACCAGGCAGCCGCAGAGCGGCCCGACGTGCCCGGATGATGCGGGATGGGACCCGTGCATTAAATGTCCCCACGCCCTTCTGCCAGAATGTGGCAAGGACTGACACCGAGCGTGGCAGGAGCAGTTGTAGGTGACAGGCCACACGACCTCTTAAATACGGCATCGGGCCTTTCACTGGCTGACACCTCATCACTGGACCTCTGTGGGGGCCACCGACGAAGGACTTCTTGGGCCGTCGGGGAACCGAGTGCTCGGGGGTCACTGTTCACCTCCCTGAGAACTCTCTTCCGGAAACGCCCTCTCTTGGTCCTCGGGGAACCGAGTGCTCGGGGGCCACTGTTCACAGCCCCAAGCACTCTCTCCCGGAATTGATTGTTCAGATCCTCGGGGAACCGAGTGCTCGGAGGCCGCTGTTCACAGCCCCAAGCACTCTCTCCCGGAACTACCTTCCTTGGGTCCTCGGAGTACTCGGGTGCTTGGGGGTCACTATTCATAGCCCTAAGCACACCCTTCCTGGTACTCGGCTTTTCTGGTCGTCAGGGGATTTGGGTGCTCGGGGACCACTATTCATGACCCCGAGCACTCTCTTCCCGGTCACTTGGTCTTCGCAGATCATCAGGGAACCCGAGTACTCGGGGACCACTATTCGTGGCCCCGAGCGCCCTCTCCTAGGACTTAGTCTTTTCGTACCTCGTGGAGATGAACCCCGCAGGAAGGCACCACGTGGTAGAATGCTAGCCTGGCCTCGGGATTCGGGGACCCCTGGTTCCTGATTCACCGACAGAGGCCTATGCGGGAGGCATCGCAATAGACGTCGAAACCTTTATCCACTTTAGGCTAAGCAAGAATAAGAGTTGTCGTGAACAGTTTCTTCAAGGTTTGGAAAGATAAC
Source organism: Phragmites australis (assembly GCF_958298935.1). Classification (NCBI taxonomy): domain Eukaryota; kingdom Viridiplantae; phylum Streptophyta; class Magnoliopsida; order Poales; family Poaceae; genus Phragmites; species Phragmites australis. The sequence continues at coordinate 25,089,724 of NC_084934.1, read as the reverse complement.
TCACATTTACTTGACCACTGAAACACACTCTCTTGCTTCAATAGCTCAGTCATTGGCTTGGTAATCCTGAAGAAATTCTTGATGAACCGGCGGTAATAGCCCGTAAGTCTAAGAAAACTCCGAATATCAATGATATTTTTTTGTTGAACCTAATTGAGAACCTCCTGCACCTTGCTCTAGTCAACTGTGACACCATTTTCAAATAACACATGACCCAAAAAAGTGACTTCCTTGAGACAGAACTCGCACTTGTTGAACTTGGCATATAGTTGGTGATCTCAAAGATGGCCAAGTACAACATGGAGGTGCTCTGCATGCTCTTCCTTAGTCTTGGAGTATATAAGGATATTGTCAATGAAAACCATGATAAACTTGTCAAGTTCCTCCATAATCACAGTGTTCATCAAATACATGAAGAATGCCGACGCATTCGTCAAGCCAAAGGACATGACAGCCAAAGGACATGACAGCGAGTAGAGAAAGCTGTCTTTGAAAAATTCTTCCATCGGACCTTGATTTGATGATAGCCCAGTCTCAAATCAATCTTCGAGAAAACCCGGACCCCGTTCAACTGATTGAACAGAATATTGATCCTGGAAAGTGGATACTTATTGTTGATCGTGACCTCATTCAACGAACGGTAATCAACACACATCCGCAGAGTATCATCCTTTTTCTTCACAAAGAGTGTTGGGCATCCCCAAGGTGAGGAGCTCGGGTGAATGAAACCCTTTGAAAGTAACTCTTGAATTTGTTTCTTCAACTTAGCTAACTCATTTGGCGGCATCTTATAAGACTTCTTCAAAATTAGGGCTGTCCTGGGAAAATGATCAATTGAGAATTCTAACGCTCGGTCGGGCGGCATTCTTGGCAACTCTTCTATGAAGACATCAGAAAATTCACAAACAACCGGAATACTCAGAAGATCCGTGGCTGAGACGACTTTCAGGGCATAAAAGTAAGGATGGATCTCCTTAAGATTCAAATGGACTTGGGTGCCGGACATGTCATTAAGAGTGATAGTCCTATGAGCATAATCAATAACAGCCTTATTTTTTGTAAGCCAATTTATTCCCAATATGACATCCACTCCTCTAGTATCCAGCAGGATCAAGTTTATAACAAACTGAACTCCCTCAATTAGAATCTCAGCTTAAGGAACAACACAGTTGGTTCTCAACAATGCACCAGGTGCATCAATATGATAAGAGGAAGGTAAAATCTTGGTGACCATGCGGTGACTCGAGACGTAACTCTCCTTGAAAAAACAATGAGATGCACCAGAATCGAAAAGCACAATTGTAGGGCATGAATTCACAAATAACATACCCATCAACACATTGTCTTCCTCATGAGCTTCCTCGGCGGTGGTGTAGTGCACTCGGCCATGCTTGGGGACGTGCGTAGCTTGGGAGGCTTGCTGAGGGGGTTGAGCTGACAGTGATGGCCTTGGAGTAGTCACCACATCTCCTGGCTTTGGACAAGGGCAATCACATGTATAATGCCCGACGCGCCCATAGTTGTAGCACCGGTCACCAGGGCCACCAGTCACACTCGCTAACACCTGATGGTCAGACCTCGACTAATACCGGTCAGACCGCAAGGGGGTTCTTTTTCTGAAATTTTCCTAAGTCTATCCTCATCATTCTCCTTCTATTCTTTTTCTTCTCCAAGGCATGTAGGGATTCTTTAAAGTGCTCTAAATCATCTCTAAGGTGTTTGAGACATGTTTAACCGGTTTTTGATAAACAAACACATGCAAGCACATGTGATGACGATTATGCATGCCTAATTACGTAATTAGAATTTTGGGACGTGATAGCTACCTCCCTTGGCCCACTCGTCGGATGTGCCTCTGGCAAACCATCCCAAGACTCTGGATGGCTCGGCCTCCAGAGCCTTATGGTGGCTAAGGGCCGAGGGGGTCGCAGGCTGCCTCCCTCTGCCTACTCGTCGGCTCCGCCTCCAAAAAAATGTCACCATGCTCTGGATGGCTCTGGCTCTGGAGCCTCGTGGCGACTAAGGGTCATGGTGGTCGCAGGTTGCCTCCCTCGGCCCACTTGTCGGCTTCACCTCTGGCATACCGTCGCCAGACTTTAGATGGCTCGACCTCCGGAGCCTCGTGGCGGCTAAGGGCCACGGGGGTCTCAGTCTACCTCCCTCGGCCCACTTGTCTGCTTCACCTCCGGCAAATCATTGTCAAGCTCTGGATGGCTCGGTATCCAGAGCCTCGTAGCGACTAAGGGCTGAGGGGGTCTCGGATTGCCTTCCTCGTCTCACTCAACGGCTTCACCTCCAGCACCTGCCAAAGCGATCGCATAATAACCAATCAACATGGCTGCATAAACCAACCAATACGATAGAAGACATACTAATATTAAGTGAAAGTCCACTCTGCATAACATAGAGGCTAATATGGAATCCTCTATAGCCCATCACATGGTCACCCAAGTCGTCGGCTTTGCCTCCTACGACCGCTGCAGGGCTACAAATGGATTGCTGTGAGTTGGAAATTTGGAACAAATTTAGAGTGAGAGTCTGCACCAGCTTCAAATAAAAAAGAGGGCTCGCAGCTCCAGCTGCCAAACAACCACAACATGCAAAGAGGCCAAGGAAGGTACCGTAGTTAGGGATCGAAGGCACATAAAACACATATCTAGCAACCTATTCTGGGGATCACCCACATTTTGATCTGAGGAAAGACATCAAGCAGTTCCCAAGGATTCAGTTTCATTACTAATAATTTGTCCATTCAAAGGAAGTTTACAAAGGGGGCATTGATGAACGAAAAACAAATCCTAAGAGAGCAATCCAGGGGGAGAAAGAGTACAAGGTGACGATCGAAGATACTCCAAGCCCTATCAGCGATGCAAGTCATGGCTGATGCGCTTCATCTGCGGCCTACCACTACGGAAGCTAATACAGTAGTCGATCCCTGAATCACTAGAGGAGGAGGAGGACAAAACAAGCTCCACCATGACTCTCTTTCCTTCCTCGTCGACCTTTTCCTTCTCCACCTTGACACATCCTTCTTCGTTTCCACTTTCTCCTCCACATCAATCTCCCTCTGTAGAGATTCCCAGTCGACCTCCTCTTCATCATCGAAGATGTCAATGGTCTTAGCTGGAGCAACCACTTGGACCAGAGACTGAGATAGAGCAATGGGCAGTAGCCCCCTCTGCAAAGAGGGGAATACGATAGTTAACAGCTCTAATCCTGCAAGCACAGCCGTCGGCGCAAAGGGTGACCTCACAGTCGAGAACATCGACATATCTGACGATGAGGAGGAAGAAGATGCCATGCTAAGTCAAGGAGAACCGCTCACCTACATAAATGGTGATGAATCAACGGAGCGAACCCTGACTGTATAGTTGGGCCAGCTAGTTGCACACACCTGGGAAAGGAAGCGGAATCACCACATGCGTCAATTCATGGCAATTTCAATTACTCCCCTGAGGGGCTCGTGGTCACGCCCTGGCTGATCCCTGGCCATGTGGCACCATCCTACGGTGGTATTCGGGCTTTTGCGCACTCATCTTGTCGCATTTATGAGATGAGCGCCTTTCGGCGCATGCAAGAGTCATGGGCATAGAGCCCCAAGCAGGACTGCGCATGACCCTTTCCGGTGCACCACCATTAACTGAAGGGCTTGTGATCACACCCCCGCTAACTCATGTCCACATGGCGACACCCTATGGTGGCACTGTCGGTATCTCGTCACGTTCATGAGCCGTACCCCTTTTGACGCATGCAAGGGTCATGGGCACAATGCCCCAAGCGAGACTTTACATAACCCAGTCAGACACACTACTATTTTCACACACCATCAATACTTACATCGAGGTCAAAGAAAAAATCTTGCATCCACGCACGACCCCCGCTACAATGACTCAAGTGGCAAGAAGACATACCATCAGAAAAGCTGAATGGCTTATTCCGGCCTCCGCACAGACTCCAAAACATGGTGCCTCTACCAGCATCACAACGGCCTTTGGCCTCGGTGCCACCTACACCATTGAGCCTCGTCGTCCCCATCTGGCACCGGCATCATTGCTCACGATTATCACCAAAAGACTTCTATACGGATAGAGGATACAACGTGAGATATCCAGACTACGAGGCCAGGCTGGAGTTAGTTCCTTCTACATCTGCTCACCCCTCCTTACCTCAGGCCAGCAATTGAGGGGGTACTATTGGGGAAAAATACCCCAGTCCGAAGATATCACTAAAAGGTTGCCACCAGGGGCTCCATTAGAACCCATGGGTTTCAACTCCACAGAAGAAAGCCCAGCTTCTGGAGGTCGTGGGTCCCTCCGGAAGCTATCCCCAAGATGGGAGAAGAAGTCATCCTCTAAGGGAGGGTGGGGGTCATCTCTAGGGACCCTCAACACCCTCAGATAGCCTCCTGAAACCCTTGTCTCTAAGAGCTATCAACACCCCCGGAGCCACAGCACCTAGGAGCCCCCGACTCCCGAAGCCCTCGATGATCTCAAAGCCACAGCCTCCCGAAGCCCCTGTCTCTCGGAGCCCTCGACACCCCAGAAGCCACGACCTTCCGGAGCCCCTGTCTCCCGAACCCCTCAATGCCCCGAAGTCACGGCCTTCCGGAGCCCCTGTCTCTTGAAGCCCCTATCTCTTGGAGCCCTCGACACCCTCAAAGCCACGACATTCTAGAGCCCTAGTCTCCCGAAGCCCTTAACACCCCGAAGGCACGGCCTTCTAGAGCCCCTGTCTCCCGAAGCCTGGGTAGGATCCCCTGGAACCTAAAGGGAGGAGCCGTCTGATCTTGAAGAAAGATCAACCAGAGAGGGCCCACCAGTTGTCCTCCTCTGGGAAGGAAGTGACTGGCATTCAATGTGATGCATGTGGAAGTCGTCCTGATATCCTAAGTGCAAGTGGGGGTCGGACTGACACCTTAGATAGTGCGGCATCGCAATAGGTAACCGGCTGGGCGCCACATCTCTAGGGCCACTTGCACTACTATATTACCATGGTAGATAATATCTTCTGGTTATGGGTAAAATACATCCTACTAAGACCCATGCCGAGTGATTCGACCGATCCAAGGTCCCTGCGGGATAGCGATGGTTTGTATCACTATCTTTGTAAGGGTATATTGGTACATTTACATCCTGCATGACACTATAAATATAGACCCTTGGCTATCAAACCAAGGGACCAATCCTTCTTAACCATCATATATCTGGTGTTCCTCCCTCTCCACTTCTTCTCTAAGTTTGAGCACACTCCTGTGAGTGTACTCTTACCGCACTTGTTCACGTAAGACATATTCTTGCTCCAACAACGGATCCAACTTAAAAGTGATACGAGAATTGCTTAGCCTTAGCATAGGTCATCGGTAGAAGTCGAGCCTTGGATGTCACCGTCGTTTGTGAGCTATAGGACTTTTAACTACTATTACAAAGGAATGATAAGCTGGGATGATAAGTTGAAAAATGAGATGAGATGATATGATATGAGATATGAGAGGATGTCAGGGGCAGTTCGGGAGAGGAGACCCAGGTGTCATAGATCGCTTGTATCATTTAAGCACCATCCGTGGTGTCATTTGGCTTATGCACTTCTGTACTTCCCACATATCTATCTAATGGTAAGACAAGCCGATTATCATATGCCATGCTAACACTTGACTTGTGACCCTATGACGCGTAAGAAAAATGATGAGGAGATGCAAGGTGGCGGGGAGCCGGAGGTGTCCAAGACACGTTTGCGGTAACCCTGGTGCTATATGGGCATGTAAATGGGAAGTTCCGGGTATGAGAAGGTTGTCTTGGGTGCCAAAGGGATGAACTCGAGTCGTGTGGATAAAGATGTACCTCCCTGTAGGGTGTAAGAATAATTCGAATTGCTGCGCTCTTGGTTATGAGTGTGCTTATGTCCATTGGGTAACATCATAGAGTTTCGATCAGTTTGGGAAAATGAATGGAAAGTATGTGGGCTTCTGGGAGAAGCATGTGCTGGTACTTATTTAAGTTAAGCAAGTTTACTTTATTGAAATTTATGTTTATTGTTAGTCAATGCTAGCGGTTCATGTCTTTATATTGGTTAAAGTACTTTCCGCTGAGTCAACTTGACTTTGTGGCTATTCCTTGCTATTCAACTCAATGCATTATTCTTGGAGTTGGATAATATATACCCATATTTTGTAAGTCTTACGAGTACCTTTATACTTAGGATGCTTCCCTTAAGTTGATGTAAGTAACGACGAACTCGTATACGGGTACTTTTATCCTAATGATGCTGGAGATGGTCAGGTGTAGAAATCAAATGTCTGAGCTAGTCTCGATGGTGCCTTATAGGTAATGGTGCCATTGGCCGTTTGTTATATTAATATCTTTGCGCTACATATGAAAACTCTGATCTAAATAGAAACTGAAACTCGGAACAAGGTTTATAATAAAAGTTAAAACTTTTGCACTATGTTCATATCTTGTGATGAAACTATATCAGGACTGTTGTGATCTCGGGCTTTGTTGAGCATATATCAGGACTGCTAGAATTACCTTCATTTTAATCGACTTAATTATCGATTAAGCCAGGTATAATTTGGACGGGTCTGACAGCGGCCAGGCCACACAGCCCATAGCTGCCCCAGCACGGCTTGTTAGGTTTAGGGTTTGGGAGCCTTGAGTCGATAGATCCCAAAATCACAGAGCCTTAGCCCTCATACGACACCACCCTCGCAACCTCGCTCAGACGCCTCCTCTCTGGCTCTCCGCCCACCCTCCCACTGCCATCGCCCGCCGCCTTTTTGTCCGCCCATTGCCACCGTGCCGCTGCCATGACTGCTGGTTATGCTTTTGCCATTTGCTGGTTAAGGTTATAATCTATTTCATGTTCATGTAATATATATTAAGTACTCTTGGACTCCTGGTTAGTGTGTGGTTGTTGAATGTGTGGAACTTGTAAGTTAATTCTTGTTAGTATGGAACTTGGTTAGTGTGTGCCTGCTGGTTAAGCTTACAACCTATTTCATTTTCATGTAACTTAGTACTCCTGGATGGGCAGATGGCTGGATATGTGGATGTGGAACTTGAAAGTTAATTCCTTTTCATGTTTTGGATTGTGTGGTTTAATCAAATGGTACACAAATATTACATATGTTTTGAAATGTGAAATGTGCATGTTCAGTTGTTCACAAATATTACATATGCTTTTGCAGTTTTGCTTTCATGTCTTCCTCTAGGTGTCTGGTAAGTTGTAAAATTTGGCCGTACCCAGATAATTTGGTATCCGTTTGGTTCGAGACTAAAATTTGATCATACCAAAAAAAATTGGCCAACCAAAATTTTTATATTGTGTTTCTAGGCACAACTCGGGCCAGAAAAACGGACGCTGAAAAAATTTAACCAACTAAATTTTAGCTTCACCTTAAATCAAACGTCATTTTAACGGCTAAAATTTGACACCGCCCTGACTTAGCCTCAGCCAAATTTTGGCTTAACTGAGCTAGCACCAAACCAAACACGCCCATGATATCAATGGTGAGCACTGAGCAGCCAGCAGCCCAGCGCCCCACTGCCCCAGCAAGTGAGCAGGGTAGTTACTGGTTAGCCAGGTTAGGTTTAAGCCCAGCAGGATGTTTGGAATCTGGATGTGTATGTGTTCACTACTTCACTTGTTCTGTTGCAGGCACACAAAGAAGAAGCGTAAACATGAATTGTAAATTTGCACTTATAAATCAGTTGAACACTTGAATATGTAATATATTATATCATATTTGGAACAATCTTTATTTCATAAGAGGCAAGTCAAACTTGGCTCGCTTTCCACCCCTATTGGCAGGGCATCTCCATTGATTTGCAGGAGGCATGCATCCATCTCCTAGCTAGCTTTTCCAGCACATCACCAGTAGATTTTCCGTGTACACGCGATTAAAAAGCTCGGACGTCCTAATCATGCTGCAATCTTTATCGTTTTCTCGTTCCAGTGGCATGATTTCTTATCTGTCTCGATGTTATCCTCACCATCTTTTATACTTTTGGTTGTACTTTCGCATTGAGCAACCTTTTTATACATCTCCTTTCACTCGTGGATCGCATGATGGGTCCATGAACACAAAACTCTAGCCAGTGTGGCACTAATAATAAAGAAAACAAGATGATTAGATAAGGTGTGCAACTAGATTAGCAGATATCGACATGAGTAATATCTTTTATTTAAGGGATCCCTTTATTTAAGTTCAGATCTGACCATAATTGCGGAAATCTGGAGTGGTTCGTGCATGGACTTGGGAGAAGCAGCTAGCGCCTTTTCTCGCACGGGACTAGCTAGGAGGTGTAGGGAAGCAACATAGCAGTATTGGGTTGCCAATTATGCAGGGCGACATGAAAGGGGAGATGTTCCTTAAGTACAAAAACAAGTTTATGAGTATGCTATTGTCACCATGTTCTTCGTGCAGCGAAGCATATACACATTAACATACTAAGTTTTCTTTCTCTTCAAAAAACAATTGAACATCGACAGATTCACATTGCAACATCGGAAAACAAGGTTGGAGAAAAAGACGTCCCACAACAAATTATTAAGAGAAAATCTTTATTTGTCATAAAAAAATATAAGGTAATTTCTTCTGTACCATTCTACAAAATATTCTTATTTGTTATTGTTTCTAATTTTTATTTTTTTATCATCGGTACCGTCCATTTGATCCATATAAAAGATATATTTGCTATTGCGAAGGAGGACAACGGCCTCAGGTGTTGCTATCAACGGCGAACGGTGTCGAGGTCGTCATGACGGCATGGATGCCCATGATGAGGATGAAGGTGATATACCTTAGAGACAATCATAAAGATGATTGTATCACACGTCTATGTTTATGTACTTTCGAATAATATATTATTCTAAGAATGACTATCGTTTACTTTAATTGACAAGTATGTGACTTGTTCTTAGCGATCTCTGGTCGCATACCATTGTGACGATACATAAGATCAGCATATGTATTGATTGATTATCATATTTTATGGAACATAGATATAGAGATATCAGATCAATAACGTGGACATTTATATTGGAGAACATAATATTGGATAGATCCACATTGAGATACTGCTGAGATTGTTATTATGATATGCTATCAGTTGTTATCTTAAATGGTGTACCTGTAGGATCCTTAGATCTGAGATTGTTATTGTTTTTCAGAATGTATAGTGACATACTTTGGGACTGCTAAATATCATTCCGTAGCTGGTAGTCATAAATGTAGTTTTCAAATTTGTTATAAAATATGTCGTGGGGTGTGAGCGATCAAGATGGAATTTGCCCCTCCTTGATAATATAAGAGATATCTCTGGGACCCTCGAGGTAGTTGGATTGAGCAAGTGCATAGCCATGCAATAATAATTAAATAGTTAATCATGATGAATCCACTACTTGATCGAGTGAATGATCAAGCTATCATAAGGGTGACATGTATCTCGCCTTGAGCTTGACTGATATCGTGAGGCGAAGGGATCGGTGCATGTGTATATCAAGGTTCAGTTGATATGATCTTTTGTCTATACTCGAGAGTCAACATGTCCTGCTAGTGATCGCTATTGATTTCGGTTTGGAAAGAGTTTCCGAGTCATAGACATTTGTACATGAACCTAACTAGTCACATACTTGATGGTTGAAATAAAACATACAAATTGGATTTGTATATGGGTTTGATTGGATTGTGATCTATGAGGTGTTAGAATCCTAAAGGGTTTCCAACGTAGGAGCCCATTTGCGAGCTCTATATAAGGAAAAGTGTGGGGTGGGGCGTGGAGAGGTTGAGCCACTCGAAAATCCTAGCCGCAGCTTTTCACATGATCTCCTAAAACCCTAGCTGTGTGTGACGTGCTAGCACAACGGCGCTCAGCGTTTCTATCCAGTACGTGCATATACCGTAGAGACGTTGATGCTATTGTGGTGCTGATCTTCTCGGTGAGTTGATCGCAACGTGTTCGAGACTGGTCGTCGGCCGTGACGCACTAGTCGACAGACTTGCTCGTCTGGTCGCGGAGCACAACGCGACCACTCGGATCTGGTTAGATAGCACGACACGACCACTCATAACTAGTCGAGGCTGCGATAGACCTGATCGAGAGCTAGTCGAGAAACTGGTTGAGGAGCACGATTGTCGGTGAATCAGGAACCAGGGGTCCCCGAATCCCGAGGCCAGGCCAGCAATCTGTCACGTGGCGCCCTCCCACAGAGGTCAGCTCCGCGAGGTAAAAAAAGACTAAGTCCCAGGAGAGGGCATTCGGGGCCACAGTCAGTGGTCCCCGAGTACCCGGATTCCCCGATGATCTGCGAAGACTAAGTGACCGGGAAGAAAATGCTCGGTGAGGGGAACAGTGACCCCCGAGCACCCAAGTCCCCTAACGACCAGGAGAGCCGAGTACCGGGAGAAGTGTGCCCAGGGCTGCGAGCAGTAGCCCCCCAGGCACCTAAGTACCCCGAGGATTCAACGAAGGAAGTTCCGGAAGAGAGTGCTCGGAGCTGCGAGCAGCGGCCCTCGAGCACTCGGTTCCCCGAGGATCCATACAGTCAAGACCGGGAGAGAGTGCTCGGGCCGTGAACAGTGTCCCCCGAGCACTCGGTTCCCCGAGGACCAAGAAAGGGCGTTCTCGGGAGAGAGTGCTCGGAGAGGTGAACAGTGACCCCCCGAGCACTCGGTTCCCCGATGACCCAGGAAGCCCCTCCGTCAGTGGCCCCCACAAGGGTCCAGCGATTAGGTGTCAGCCAGTGAAAGGCCCAAGACCGCATTTAAGAGCGCGTGGCCTGTCATCTCGAACTGCTTCCGTTACGCTCGGTGTCAGTTCCTGCCATATCCTGGCAGAAGGGTGTGGGGACATTTAATGCACGGGTCCCATCCCGTACCATCCGGCGCGCCTCAGGATAGCATAGCGAGGCCCGAGGCGTTCCGTCTGCCACGCTGCTGTGACAGGCGAACAAGACGGGGCGGGCACGCCGGGCCGCTCTGCGGCTGCCCGGTGGGCCCTCTCCACGACGCCCGTTGCCAGCGCCATCATGATGATGGAAGACTGGGCGCGGGGCACGTTTTCAACCCCCGTCACTTCACGCAGAGGCCATGATGACGCCTTTTCCATTTATGGCACCTTGGAACTCGTGCCCTCCCATTCGGGGCACGCTACCACCGGCGGGTATTTAAAGCGACCAGCAGCGCGGACAAAGACAAGCTCTGAGAGTCTGGAGGTCTGAGAGAGTTAATTGGAAGGCGACGCTCGAACTCTCGGACACGCGCACCCAGAGCCAACAGGCACACACAGATCGAAGAACACCTTCGTACGAGCATAGAACCGAAGAACAAGGAGCCCCAGGCTTTAGGATAGACAGACATTCTTGTAACTAGCACATTCCTGGGAGACATTCTCAGGACATTTATAGCATCCACACAGGAGTAGGGTGTTATGCGCAGTGCGGCCCGAACCTGTCTAAAAATCCCCTAGCGCATTTACTCTTTTCGGCATTAAATCATTCCTCACCACCTGCCATCGCATTCACATCCATTTATTTCTCCAGCAAACATATTCAGAATCATCCCCCTGGCCGAATCTCTAAAAAGGGGTCTCTCAGGATCCCTGCGACAGGAGCTAACGCTCCGACAACGACCATCTGCTCGGAGTTAGTCGAGCGTGACTACCTGCGCGGGGCTAGTCGCGGATTTGATCGAGAAGTTGTTCAAGGGTTTGACGTGCACGATGTTGGATCGGCCTACTCCAACTCTTCATCCGCTACACTGTGTGTCGAGTGGTAACGATCTATGATTTTCTACTAGCATAGTTTCCTAGGTGATTGCGGTAGAAATTTTTATTTTAGGTTAGCGTAGCCTATTCGTTCTCTAACAGAGGATGCGGTCCCTGCACAACCGTCCTCCTCGCCCTTGGTTTCTTCCCCTTCCGCCTGCTCTTGCTTTCGAGAGGGATTTATGGCTTGAACCCCGTTGTCGTTTGCCACCAGCAGTCACGCCTGAGGCCGCTGTACTCCCTTTCAAGAGTAAATGCGCCTTTTTATGGGTTAAATGGATGACAATGGCAAAAAAAAAAATAGGAACAATGATAAATAAGTAAGTTTATTTTATGAGGTGGCATATAGAGAATTATCTTATTTTTCGATGGTAAATAAAAAAAATTCTTTGTATTAAGGAGTGGAACTAACCTAGGACCTTGAAAGCCAGGCCGACCCCATGGCTTATCACTAGACCACATAGGTGTCCTCAAATATATATGTTTTTTTTCAAGAAAAACTCATCAGTGTTGAACGTGTTGCAACAGTTGTGTAATTTCCCTTAAAAATCGGTAATTTGGAATATATCACCGCCCAGCTCCCTGAAAGCACTGGACTCTTCTGCTTGTACAAGCTGTTGTATCGTTCTTCACAAGATGACCACGTATGTCTTTACGTACTGCAAACGTAGCGTGGAAGGGCACCGCGTGGAAGTGCAGGAACAGCAAAATACGGAGTAATATGACATGCCATGGGTAGGCTGAAATAGTCGTCTTAAGAAAATGTACCCGCCACTCGTGTCAGCGGTCAGTACCAAACAAAAAACCAGGGGCTGAAGAGAAGACCTGAGACCAAGGGAAATTGCTGAGCTGTTGAGAGGGACTTGAGGTGATGGCGATGAAATTTTTTTAGTTCTTAAAATCTTAAGAACTGATGGTGGTCAACCTGAGACCAGCGGTGAGTGGTCTGACCCCAACCGTACCATGATCACCTGATCATAAAGAAGCAGGAGCATCACGACGCGACGCTGTCGATTGCCTACGGCGACTCGCTTCAGTCTACGACAAGTGTTCGGTACTAGTACAACAGTACAAACCAAAGCTAATTAATCAGTTCATCAATTGAACCTTGACCACACATCAGGACCGGTTAGATTTGTTAATTGTTGTGTGTTTGCTCGCTTTGATCTCGATTGTCTTTTCAATTTTTTTGGTTAAACTTAAGGAGGAGCACAGTACAGGTCCCTTTTCTGGATTCTCCATTTCAACACATGCATGTTGCATTGTTCCTTCCATTTGGTTTTCGTATAAACACGGCGTGTCTGTGAGCTTTTTTAGCAGCAAATGAAGCGAAGAGCGTGCTCCCGATGAACAAAGCGGCTGCCATACGAGTCACGCCAGTCGACCCCGGCCCACAGCGCTGTTGCCATCCTTCTAGGCTCCCCGAGTCCCGGACATGACAGACGCCAAGCTAGGCGAGGATCAAACTTTTCTTTTGTTTGGTTTCGTCCATGGATGGATGGACGCTTTCGCGATTAACCGGTTCCCCACGGTGGCATCCATGGATGATCCATCTACGCGGTTTCGGGGCTCGGTTTTGCTTGTTCGTTTGTGCGCTGGCAGCAGAGCAGCGGCCGGCGCCTGGCGGTTCACACGTGCCCGCCGCCCGACGGCGGCGTGCCGGTGCCACTGCCCCGCGCGCGATACACGCCGACCATGCCGCGTCGCGAGTCGCGCGATACGATGCGACCTGCCGCGACCGCGAAGAAGGTCTAGTGGTGGTGGTGGCAACGACGCTGGATCCGTCCGTGCGTGGCGCACGCAGTTTTTTGGGGAAACCGACAGCCGCCGCGGGTGCATGAGGCTGGTCCTCGTGCCTGCTTCACTTTTGGGGTGCTCAGGGGCCGCTGGAGCCGTGGCCTGCTTCCACGGTTTGGCGTGTAGCTTCAAACCTGCCGTCTCGACAGTCTCGCGCTGTTGTTATCTGTCGCGAACCCACGATATATGTGTATATATGTGTATCTCAGTAACAACTCCGGCGATATTCCGGCCACTCACGCCTACGCTCGAGCAAGCTCGCCGTCGTTCATCTCATTCTGGTTCGCCCCTTTCTGCAAGAAGAGGAGCTCTCCTTAATAAAAACACGCCTCCCGCCTTACAAGCCTCATGGGCTCAAACTCAATGCACCCACTCCGATCTAGAGAACCTCGGGTTGGGCTTCTTGGTCCTCTTCGTCATCTGGACCAGCGCCAGCCCATTTCCACTTGCTTCATTTGAGTCACTCCCCGCTCCTGCGTCCGGTCCTCCTGTTGTCATCGCTTTCGCTGCAGGCCTGGCAACGTAGCATCCTTGACATTTTCGCAGCCGACGCGAACTGCACGAGTTTCTCTTCTACACGATGGGCCGGTGAGTGCTTTCCAGAACTTTCAGGCTGGGGATAATAGTGCCCCAAGCAGCACTTACGGCTCCTTTGGTTACAACCCTGGAGAGATGTTGCCTGGTTGGAGAGATGCCTGTGATGTACTGGACCTTGTTTGGTTGCGGTTCTGAGCGCCAATCATGCTGTCTAGGCCTGGTTGGTGATTAGCATCGGTTGTCTGGCTCCAGCACTCGTTTTTGACGCCTGGTGCAGGCAAGCTGATTAGCCTGAAATTAGTGGAGGTGATTAGCACCAGATTAGATAGCACAAGCTTTCATTAACATTCTCAGGCTTCCAACCAAACAGGCCTTCTTCAAATTTACCTGGCCACGCAAAAAATCAACTTCCAGACTACTCCCTGATAACACTTTTTGCCAGGCAAAGTAGCCAAAACTCCAACCAAACAAGCCCTTAAAGTCCAAACTCACGAGAGTATGGCTTTTCTTTCGTGAAAGCTCACGAGCACGCGCAGCAAAAGCCTAGATGCCTGTTCGGCCTAGCCCACGTCCGGCGCGGAACACTGCCAATGCAGCACGGGCACGGCCGAATGAGCTTGCCGGCCTTCCGCGCCTCCCGTTTGGACTTTGGAAGCTCATCTCATTTAGATTGCCGGGCCGTGTGGTGGGGCTCCGCAGGCTGCAGGCTGCAGCCGGCGTCGGTGACCCACTGTGGGTCATCAGGCCACATCTTTTCCATGATTCCAAGATACTTTTGATAGGCCGAACCACCCTCTGAAGCCCGGCAGGAGCCCACAGGCCAACCGAAACGATTCTCTCCTTTATTGCACATACATCGGGCGGCAAAATATTTTGCGCACCCTCTTGTTGATGAGCCAAACCAGTTCTACCGGTGAAATATTTCGTGCAAATGAGCAATTTCTTGCACAAGTGAAACAAATGAGTTGTAGACCCCACTTATGCCATTTTGTGAAAAAGGACACGAACGTCATTGAGATTAATGGCGGCATTGACACAGACGGCGTGGATGTGGAGAATTAGGTTCTTTCTTTGCACCAAATATTTCATGTTACTTTTAAATCCCTGCATTTTTTTGTTTAACTAGGTTTGCCCCGGTCAGACAAACTTAAAACATGGCTTGTGACATTGGCGCATAGGTGCCGAGGTCGGGCCTCCGAGATAGGACAATTTTGTTGTATCTTCAATTGAACCATATAGTTTAATTCTGACCTAGATCTAAATTTGCATCTCCAAGCAAATTGACCTTACCCGTGTCAAACCCCATTTCCATGTTCACCGTACCTCCTCAGTCATTGAATCAGTGGTTGATACACACAGATTACAATAGAATAGTATCATAGTTATATTTCGAATAAAACATATTACCTGATTAAAGCCATACATGGGTCTTGAGGATTAGGATTTTTTACATCTACAATTGACCATTCAATTGAAGGAGAACTCGACAACAGAAAACTCAAAAAGGCCAATACCACATGCAACTTGGGTGCATATGTATCCTTAATCTTCTATGCTTCATCATCATACTTAAAATCACGCTCCAACTTCTTATATGAATTCAATAAGCAAGTTTGAGTATGGAATGTACTCAAGAAGCCCTAACAATACTTAACAGATTTGATCATTCTTAGGAGTAAAATCAAAGACAAGACTACGAGGCTTTAGTTTTAAGCAGAATGCTAATTTTAAATGCAGTGGAATTAGGCGTAACCTGCACTTTAAAATCATTGCATAAGAGTTAGGTCTAGTCGTTATAAATGTGGTCTTGGAGGAGATATGATCCATCCCGTTAGTTCTCAAGTTTTAAGCTAGTTAACAGGGAGAGAGATAGAGAGAGAGAGTTGATACAATGACTCCAACAGCAGCATGCTCGCTGGAGTTCCATCGGAACTGGCCAAACGTTATCGGTTACATCAACGTACTATTGGCCGATGGTCTAGGCGTGATGGTAGACTCAATGGTGGCGACAACATAGCCAATTGGTGATAGGAACACTGCTAGAATGTCGCCATACTTTGTGGCAGCGATGGTGAAAATGGAAGTGCGTGAGTGCGTATTTTGAGACCAAACTGATGCACTGGGAGGCATCCATGGAGGGCATTGAGTGATCCAATGTGGTAACTTGGGCCAGAGTGGCTTTGCCGATGACGAGGAAGAGTGATGGCGGAGGGGGTGGCTCGGTGTGGCCAAGAAAGAGAGGATGGGAGAAGAGGGCGCAGAGGAGGAAGAGGGGGAGGTGGTGATACTCACATATGGCTTGGTTGGGTCGGAGGTGGCCGACGGTGACGGATCGATGGCGACGATGGCCCTGTTCCTCTAATAGAGGGCACACACACATAGAGAGAGAGAGGATGGAGGGAAAAGAGGGAGGGGAGAGGTGACAAGGAGTAGAGGACTCGTCTAGTCCCCTTTTATATCTTGAGTTAAAGGTGGTGGCGGTGAGATAATTGCTAGGGCACACGAGAAATATTTCACCGTTGATGTGATAGGACGACGGGCGGTTAGGGTCTCCATGCTGAGGACGTGATGGCACGACGCATGCTACGGAGTTGGCGGATGTTAGCGGTATGGGTGGCACAATTTCTCAGGAGAGAGGCAACGTGACGCGACAAATGCCGGGAGTTGAGGTGACAAGAGAGAGGGAATCCAGGAGGAGAGAGAGATAGAGCAGACAACGATATGGGAGGGAGTGGGCGGTCGAAGGAAGGGGATAAGGCGGCGGGCCTGGCGCGTCAGCGACACGAGGTTCGATAGTGAAGCGAGCCAAAGACGCAACAGCTAGGGCGAGCGTAAGTGCAGAGGATATAGATGAGAGGAGAGGGGTTGGGCTGAGGTGGGTGGGTGGTGCGGGAACAAGGATCGGGCCATGGGCCGAAGGAAAGGAGGGGAAAAAAAAGGGAATTGGGCCAGTTGAGTTGGGACTAAAGGGGAGGGGAGGAGAAGAGGATTTTGCCTAGAGGACCTCGGGTTTAGAAATGGCTCAATATTTTCATGAAAATAAATTAATTCAAATTTGAATAGAATTAAAAATTGAATTTGGCAAAAATTTAATAAGATAAACCCAAAATGCAACATGGTTTATTTTATGCATGTTTTCAATATGTAAAATTTAAAATTCGATGTATATTTTGGCAATGCTTTGCTTGTATTCTAATCCACAAGTTTGTATTATTGTAATTTGAAAATTTTCAAATTTTTATGGTTTTTAAACATGTCTAAAATACAGGGTGTTACAACCTGAAAGCATATTCAAAACAAATGTGCTTAGGCGTACATCTCATGTTTTATCTATTACAATCTTATGAATGACAGCAGTTTATAAAGTTAGTTTTCTGTTTCTGGTACACTATCCGACACGGTTAAATATGGCAATCTTTATAAATCTTGTAAAAGTTTGCTATCCGTTGATGCTATAAAATATGCTTTCTAGTTTTTAGTAACGCTACCGCTAAAATTAGTACTTTTAAAAAGCCATCGCAATGCCATAGACCCTAAATTCAACAGTTTATAATGCTAGTTTTCCGTTTCTGATATGCTATCCGACACTGCTAAATATGGCAATCTTTATAAATTTTGTAAAAGTTTGCTATCCGTTGTAGCTATAAAAGATGCTTTCTATTTTTTAGTAACGTCACGGCTAAAATTAGTATTTTTAAAAAGCCATTGCAATGCCATAGAGCCTAAATTTTTTTCATTATCGCATCTTGGGCATGACAGAAGTTTCAAAACTTTTTACAAGTACTCTCCTCTAAAATTAATAACATGCCTCTCGGTAGTGACTAAATTTACCAAAAAAGCTTGAGAAAACTTAAAAGGTTTTACCACTCAAAGTTTGAAATTGACCGCCTTGCTCAGGCCGGTTCCGCAAAACCGCTCCCAGCGCGCGGCGATATAAACCCACAAGAATTTAGGAAAGAAACACAAACTAGCAAAGGCTTACCACCTTTCAACCTCGGGCAAATTACCACCCGGTGCGGAGTCCCAATTTCGGTGGCGAGGCTGCCCGCGCGGCGTACGGCATTTTTCGCGGCTTCGCGTCCCATATAGTCCCCCCGTGCCTCCCCCTTCTCCCACCCCTGCGTTGCTTTCCCGGATGAAGACGATCAGGTTTGTGCATTGGGACTACAAAGAATTACTTTTTGCTCTATCTTTACTCTGCTCGGTGCGTTCTGGAGGTGTTCTATGAGAATCTGGTGCCGCCGGAGAGGTTTTAGTGGGTTTTGGTTGGATTCTGGGGACGGGTTCTTGAAGCTACGACGGTTCTTTGTCGCGGATGCGCTAGTTTATCTTGCCTTTTCTTTCGTTGCGTTCTTGCGGCAGTTCGTGGTGTATCTAGCTCGATTGGATAGTAGCTTTCGTTGCGCTTTGGTTGGATTCTAAAGACGGGTTTATTGGAAAGAACAGTTCCTGATCATGCGTTTGTTCTTGCGAGCTGGAGGCTTTGGGGGGTTTGGTAGTGATTAGAATTTCTACTGCTAGTAGAGGCCAAATCTGTTCTTTTGTTCGTCAATTTTGGAACTACGAAATGGGAACGCGAATTTGGGCAAATGCTAGTTCTTTTCCATCGGTGGAAGCAGAGAATGATGCAAGCTTTGCTGTTTTCTGGTGCACTACTGCTCTCTATGGTTGCCGTTTGTTTACTTGTTCTTTCAACTCCCCACAGAAGAATCGCCTGCATTTTTTGGGGGAACCTTAAGTTTTTTTTTTTGAGGAAATAAGAAATTAAGAATCACCTGCATTTGCTATCGCAAAATCTTGTCTTGCAATGAGTTCCAGCAATCTCGTTCTCTGTGCTGCAGGAAGCAAGAAATGGACATAGACGAATGTGTGAGCTCGTTGCGGAATAGGGTCCGACAGCTTCATCCATGGAACCCCGAAGGGATCGTTGCCTACATCGTCTCACGCAAAACCCCTGAGGAGATCAGAGAGTATGTACTAGCCTCGGATGACCAAATACGCCACCTGATCGTTGAGGCGAAGTCTTTCAGTGTACCCCCTGAGCAACAGTTCTTACAACTACCCCCACTGCAGCCACCTTCATGGGGGCATGGCTTACAATTCCCCCATTCTCAGCTTCAGTTTCACCCAAGCAGCAGTTTTTGCGGAAGCCAGGCTCCATTCCCCCCATTTGATCAAATTGGACCATGGCAGCCTCAGTTTCAGCCAAGCGGCAATTTTGATGGAATTCAGGCTCCATTTGCCCCCAATGTTCCAACTGCTCCTTGTCATTTCCACCTCTCCATGGGCTGCTGTAAGAAAGGTGAGGACTGTCGGTTTTCCCACGAGTCTGGTTTCCCTGAGATGCACAACAAGAGGCAAGTTCACACCCTTGAGTCATTGCCCATGCTAGAGAAGGAGATTAGAGAGCTCCTGTTTTCGCTGCAACCGCCAAGAGTCCCAATTGAGTCTCTGGCAAGTATATACATTGAGAGGTATGGAAAGCCTCTGCGGGTTGAGGGATTCGGCGCAGAGGGCCAGCAGCATGGCAAGGCTTATTACAACCTCATAGGTCTGCTCTTGAGGCTTAACACCACCAGAGTGATCGAGAGGTTTCTTCTGATCTTATCTTATGCATCTAAGCTACTTTAGATATGTGTATGTTTCTTAAGTTGCATATTATTAACTAGCAAACGGCACAATTTCTTTAAGCGTTATCGTTATGACTACTGCTGTTTCAACTTCAGACAAGGGCAGCATTATATTGTCCCGGTGGAAGATGCTCCTAAGTTCTTGGCTGATGATTTCAAATTGGTGATGCCTTCTGCTATCTATGATTCTAACAAGATTTATATTACTTTCGAGCCTAAAAGCACATTCTCTAAACAAGATGCTTGGAACTACTTCAGGTATTGCCGTCTTAACTTTAGTGTCTGGTGCATTTTGACATGAAGCTTCTACCTGTTATGTCTTTATGCAGCTGTAAATAATATTACCATGATATTTCTGCCAGCCGGTACGGTCCTGTCCATGATGTGCGAATTCCACTTCGGCAGAAACGCATGTTTGGTTATGTGAGCTTTCTGTACCCCGAGACGGTAAAACGAATCTTATCAGAAAGGAGTCGAAACACCCCTCACTTCATCGGTGGTGATCAAGTTTTTGTGAAAGCCTGCAAGAAAAAACATGAACTAGAGTAAGGATCTAATACTTGGTTGTTTTCTGTTGCCTGCTGCTTACATATTGTACCACTACCACCACTACTAGTACTACCATCTTCCGTTAAAATTATAGCTCATGTATGGTTTGACATGTTCATGCCTAGAATATTTACTGTTAACTGTGGTTGAAGTTTTCCATGTTTGGCTGTTATCATGTATTCTTCCTATTGACAGCTGCACATCAGGCTACTGATAACTTATGCATGAGCAGATAAGTGTACTAACTTATGCATGGATTAGTTTTGGTGTTTGTGCACTATTTGTTATTACCTTATGTAATTGAGTCCTCTCTCTTATCTACAAGTTTAGGAACAAAGGAGTCCTATTTTTCAAACTCTGAATGCTCAACTTTCCAATGTATTTAAATTACAGGAAGTTGGCTCAGGAAGATGCCCATTCTAACTCTGGTTCACATCAGTTGTCAGATGCCAATGTCATTTATGAGCATCATACAGGTGAGTACTGAATAATACTCGGTTTTGTGCCGTGTCGTTCCGGGTGCATTTCATGACCCAAACTATGATAATATATTTTGCCGTAAGTTATTTCTCTTCTCATCTCTCCAGGAGAAAGCATATCAAGTCATCGTGAATTATTCCGGGAGAAACTGAATGATGAGCGTGATCTAGGAATTGTTACTGTAAAGAGTAGTGTCAATAATGTGCCAGAAATGGCTTCACCACCAACACATAACCTGCCTGTTCACTCTGTTAATAAAGCAGGCCCTTTGCTAGGTATTCATATGAATTGTCCATGCTTGTCCTTGTAGTGTGCAGCTACCTTTTCAGTTCTTTTATTAGTAAGCTTACTTGATTCTGTAAATCTTTTAGTTGACAATATGGCAGAATCTTCACATGTGTCAGATCGTTTGGATGATGCACCGGCAACTCAGGATTGGTGGGTTCTCCTGTTTATGCTAGTAGATTCAGCTATCTTTTATCGACGTCTAGGATGATTTATTGATACGATTGTCACTTTAGTCTTTCAACGTAGAAACAATGAAGTCAGTGCAATTACCCTGCTGAAGTGCTGTACATCTTCTCCTTTTGTCACTTAATTAATCTGGCTGCAACATCTGAACCGTGCAAACTATTTTTGCAGTGATGACTACGGGCTTCCAGAAAATCTTGATGATATTTACTTGTGAGAGGAAGCATCTCTGCGACATTGCCATAGGTTCAGAAGCGCTAAGTGCTCTATGATCAGTGACTTGAAACTATACTGTATACTAGATACATAGATGATGTACATCAGATGCAGTTCAGTGTGCAGTCAACAAAAGGACATGACCGAGAGCATTTTACTTTAGTTGAGCCATGCAGAAGTTGTTATCACTTGCTGAAACATATAGGTATTGTTGAAGTATAATCTTATAGAAAAGGTATACATCTAAAGCATAGTTGAAGCAGGTTTTCGTAGAAAAGGCCATTTTACATCTCATTGCAAAGCAGAAACATCATTGTGCATAAGAGAGTGTAGCCATGCATGCAATCTAGTCCAAGATGGGAATAATACATTTAAGTCTCATTCTGAGGAAACAATGAACTATGCTGCACCTGTTCATTTGTTTTTGTCGTTCTCTGTTAATGTGTTGGTCTTGCTTAGTTACTGAATCTCCAGTTGATGCATCTTTCATGGGACGGTGCTTACTGGCTGCTTAAACACCCATGATTGAATCTAAAGTTTTGCTGCCACCATCTATCCCTGACATCCTCCACCAGCCGTGACATGCTTGATGCTTCCACGGTTGTGGTGTGGTTTCGCACCTGGGCAGACATGAGCCTGCGTTGGTGCTACCCATCAGGCCGCGGCTGCACTGTGTTCGCAGGAACCTGTTCGTCAGATATAACATCACAGTGTCTTTATCGCTGACACGTGGACCAACTTTTAATAGGCTCTGCGTGTCAACAACGACGTCACTGATGATGTAGAGGATCTCTCCACGTGTTCCTAGCCTCCCACGGTCCACAAAATCCCTGCTGATGACTGCAACTTAAGCAGTCGCACTAGCAACTGCATAGGAACTGGATCCGCTGGCGGCCTGGCGCAGCAACACAGCACCATGCGACACCAAGGAACGCAGGGGGGAGGATGGCGGAGCGCTCGACCACAACCGCCGTGCGCTGCTCCCCGAGGAAGACGAGATTAGTGCATTGGGACTACAGAGAACTGCTCCTTGCTCTATCTTGTCTTGATGAGTTCTTGCGGGGGTTCTTGGAGCGCTAGTGCGGTTCTTGGCTGCTGATGCGCGTTGGGGCATGGGGGTAGTTTATCTTGTGTTTTCCTTATTCTGTTTCTTGCGGCGGTTCGTCATGTATCCGACTCAATAGGAGGATTATTTTTCGGTGAACTTTGGCTGGATTCTGGATACGATTTTTTTTTTATCATGGGTTCGTTCTGGCGTGCTGGGGATTTGGTGGTTGTGTGTGTGGGGGGTGGGGTTGGTGGCGACTAGAGTAGCTAATTCCCCTAGCAAATGCCAAATCTGCTCTTTTTTTTTATAATGTAAGGATAACATTCATGATGGATAGAACTATTTAAAACTGTCACTCAAATTCTTATTGGAAATTATTTGAACTTAGGACGTACATCCGCATTTACATGCACGCTAGGGAATTATCTTCAGATATGGTGTAGCTTTCTTCCCCATTGCATTAAACTGTTGCAAGAACAAGATGACGCTCACTATCTTAGGTTCATCTTGCGTAGAGGCTGTGTTAGCTCTGTTTTAAGTGTGAGATGATGATTTTAAGCTGAAACAAGTATCGTAGAATTGTAATCCGCCTAAAACAAATTAATTTATTAGTAGATATTACAATTATAATATTTTCTTGGACTCAGCTGATAAGGCCTATGAATTGATCATGCATTGTTGATAAACAATAACATGAAACCACTATGGTAGAAAGGCACATCAGTGCCGGCTCAAAAACACTATCAATATCAGTTTTTGAACCGGCACTGATAGTACAGGACTATCAGTGCCATTTTTTGAACCGGTACTGAAAATACGTATCAGTGCCGGTCCACAGTTATAAACCGACACTGAAAAGGTTCTCAAAGGTCAAAAACAATAAACGAGCTGGCTCAGATTTTGAGCCAGCTTAGCTGCCAACGCCACCGCTGCCGTGATCCGCCGAGTCACCGACCAATTCCCAGAACAGAACTAAGAACATACAAATGTCATACAAATCGCATACATCCACAAGAACACACAAGAACATGTACTCGCAATTTTATTCTCTAAACAATATCATACAAATCGCAAACATCAACACTAGCACGCACATCGCAGCACAAGATGCATACATCTACACTAGCACAAGAAGCATACATTCACAATTTTATTGGGTGCTGTGGAAGTGAGGAAAGGAAGTGGAGTTCATCCCCTTGTCTTGCTCTTGCGATCGTAAAGCTCAGAGTTGTAGACCCCCGGTGCATACAAATCAAACATCTGACAACCTCAAATCCTATCCCGAGTAAGAACTCAAGCCACTGAGCCAGCGAATCATACCTCTAATTTGGCATAATCCCGGCCAAAATCGCCTATCCAGAGATGCGCCCGTGCTCATCCACTTGATTTGTCTTGCTCCTACGATCGTAAAACTCCGAGTTTTAGACCCCCGGCGCACACAAATCAAACATCTGACAACCTCAAATCCTATCCCGAGTAAGAACTCAAACCTCAACTGAATCTATTATACTATTCTAGATTCACAACACAGGCCCTCTCGGCTGCTTACCTCGAACCATCAGTGCTTAGCTCCATGACCGGCGAGCCGCGCGAGCTCCATGATCGGCGTTGGCTGACCGCGCGAGCCGTGGGGCTGACCGGGGAGAGGGCCCGGAGGCAGGAGCGGAGGTGCATGGGGCTGACAGGGGAGAGAGATGGAGGAGAGGAGGAAGAGATAAGATAGAGAGAGGGAGGGGATCATGAGAGCTGCGCGTGTGCATCCCGTGAAGAGATAAGGTAGAGAGGTAGAGGTGGACTCGAGCCGGACAGCCAACACTCAATTTCATAAATATTTTGGATCCAGTTTTATTAGTGTCGGTTGTATAGGGACCCGGCACTGAAAAGGGAGAGGTGGACTCTAGCCGGACGAGCAACACTCGATTTCATAAATATTTCGGATTCGATTTTATCAGTGCCGGTTGTATAGGGACTCGACACTAAAAACGGACTATCAGTGCCGGTTCTTAGCAGCTTACTCATTTTTCGCGCGTGAGAGATTACGAGCCGGCACTGATACATCTTCAGTCGTAGTTTTTACACAACCGGCACTGATAGTACGCTACTTATGGCATGTTCTGTAGTAGTGAACGTCAGAGAAGAACTTAAAGATGACAAAGATAATGACACTTCTTTCTAGATATTTTTTGCATGTCATGATTTACTTTGTTTGTTATGCGGTTGCAAATGTGAGTTCTTACGTGAATGCTATTTTAGATCATTAATTACAGTAGGAGGTTATGCATTTGTTAAAAAATGGTGGGTTGTTTCTTAGGATACTTGGGAGTTTTTGATTGTGTTCTATGCTGAATTGCTTGTCCATTAGATCTTCAGTTTGTAAAATTATAATGTTTTCTAGGGAGTCATGGCTGGTAAATGTAACACCCCGAGCATCACTATAAGCCCAGAATGCTACCAACCTACCTACAGGTTTGCTGAACAAGAAAATTTTAACAGCACATCCTTTGTAATTTGAGGTTTAATTAGCACCTTAACATAAATATAGATATAAAGATAACATCACACTAACAACAACAAGCACCATAGCAAGAGGAACGTATCTCCAACATACATTTCACACCATGACAATACAATTATACAACAAAAAGGTTAATGGTTGCCAAACTAGCATTGCACCAGAGAAACAAAAGATGGTGGTGAACGTACAAAGGATGTGCTGCTACCCATCCAAATGATCGTCAGCTCAAGGCAAATTGTAACACCTTGCCTCTAAAATCTGCTTACGGGCTGATTGGTTGGCTGTATAGGAGGATCCTAGCCTGACGGATGCGTATAATTTTTTAGAGAAGCGTATTAGTTTGCTCGCATGCACTGTGAGTATCGTATAGTCTCAGTGAGAAGCGTGTTAAGCACGTGACGAAACATATGCCAAGTAATGTATCACAAACTGTAGTAGAAACCTCTTAGTAGGTCCATACATCTCAGACCTGGATAACGTTCTGTACGGGGTAGGCGGCGCCATCCCTCCAGACAACTGCACTGAATCGTGTCAGGATGTCATCGTGTTAGGAGGGACCCATGTCCCTCGGTCCCACCACTTGGTCCATGCAAAGGCAGGCAAAGCAGGAGAGAGACGTTCTCAAGTGTAGGTGCTATCTCCCCACATAGAAGATAGAACATGTGCGTCTCCAGCCTCAACCTGTCCACCAGCGTAGCGAGTAGGGTGCGGTCAAAACTGAACCGCGGCGTAGACTCTACTTGCCTAATCCCCGTGACTGCATCGACAAGCCTGCAGAGTGGGAGAAGCCCAGCCCCGTACAACCTAAAAATATATATAATTTAAGTCAGAGTACCTCATGAACACCAGAAATACGTGAAGGGAATGACTTGCGAACTTGGGGATCCAACGCTCGTCCAACCTCATGAGCTTGTCCGGAACCCAGGTTGAAGTACCGGGAGCTCAGCCGCCTTAACAACAATTAGTTATGAGTGGTGCCTCACATCCACGAGTGGGTCATGCAGCTACGCGTGGTTGACAACCATATTTGCTCACAATCGTTGCTGTAAAAAACATTATCAAATATAAGTACAATTATCCCTAAAACACTAGGTTCAACTGTTATAACTATAAAAAAAAATAGGTTAAAAAATTATAACTATCTAAAAAAACTAGATCAAACAGTTACAACTATTCATAAAAAATCTATGTAAAATAATACAACTAGCCTTAAAACAATAGATCTAACGGTTATAACTAACTAAAAAACTAGGTCCAATAATTACTAAAAAAACCTAAGTCAAACAAATACAACTATCCTAAAACACTAGATCCAACCGTTTTAATTATCCCTAAAATATCTATGTTAAACAAGTACAACTATCTTCAAAAAATTAGATCCAATGGTTATAACTATATAAAATACCTACATCAAATAAGTATAACACTTTTAAACAAATTAGGTCCAACAATTATAACTACTCATACAAAACCTACATCAAACAAATACAACTATCCTTCAAACATAGATTCAATGATTACAATTATTCCTTAAAAAACTAAATCTAACAATAGCTCTACGTTGTTGTAAAAAACTAGGTCTAATATTACTAAATCCTAGATTTTATGTCTAACCTATATTCAAAACTAGATAAGATGGCTAAAATAACCGATTTGTAAAAAAAGAAGAGATAAGAACGATTGATTCTTATAGGGTTTCACTGCTTTTCTCTCCCTCCCTTCTCCTCCCCCATCTCCTTGCGTGTGGTCAAATTTTGTTACTGAGTGACATTGACAAGTGGAAGGCTGGCATGTCACATCGCTCTTCTAATGGGTAACAGGTTGTGTCAGCCTCGTTCTATCGGTTGATTGGACACGGTGACATCCACATCAATGTATCACTTGTTGAAAGGGTGATATGTATGTAGCCCATGTCACCCTTCGCTACTTTTGCAATATTTAAAAATGAACACATATATTTGTAATTTTTTAAATTATATATATATATATATATATATATATATATATTGTATATCTATTATGTGTCTAGGCGCACTATAGTTCACTGTTAGGTCACCCTGCAGTCACGATCAAAAAACAGTAGTTGCGATTCATAAAATACGTCAATTATTACAAACATATATGATCGTAACTGTGTACCTTATCTAGTCGTAATTATGCACTTTTTGTCACGTGACTGAGTCACCTCTGCACATACCCCCAGTTACGATCCAAAAAGCAGTATAGTTGCTATCGTAACTGACTTTTTTATCATGTGATCGTAACTCAACTATCTGTGCTGTCGTAACTGACTATTTTCTTAGTCGTAACTGTAATCGCAACTGGGTCACCTCTACGCACACCCCAGTCACGATCCAAAAAGCAGTATAGTTGCTATCGTAACTTACTTTTTTGTCATGTGATCGTAACTCAACTATCTGTACTGTCGTAACTGACTATTTTTTTAGTCGTAACTAGGGGCGATGAAGCAGTAAACTATAATGCTTCTTGTAATTATACATTTTTTTATCATGTGATCGTAACTCACCTATATGTGCCGTTGTAATTGACTAGTTTCTGAGTCGTAACTGGAGTGGTGCGAATGTGGCTGCACCAACTGAGAATGATGTAACGTAGTTCACTGTTGCGTGTAAGCGTAGAATAGACTCGTCGTGTGTGTGTGTGTGTATATATATATATATATATATATATATAGGAAAACTAGTATGTACTTCTGGGTGTATGTACTCCCACCTCTCATATATCATTTTTATACGTGTGTTATACTTCTTTATCACTTTAAATATACTTCATTAGTAATTATAAGATACAACAATAGAAATCCCACAAAAAATTTTATGAAATTCCATGATTTTTATCATAATTTGCGTATATACTTCTTTTATGTATAAAAAAGAGTATATAGCAAAAATGAAAGGCTAACATTGAATTTTTTTCATACAACTCATATTGGAGTATCTTAGAATTAGTATTAGAGTATACTAAAAATGATAAAAGAGTATAAAGTGTTTGTTTAGATGGTATATTGCACGTGGGAGTATATACTCTAGGAGTATAGAATAGGTGTCCTATATGTACATACTCAACTGGTGGAAAATTTGAAGCCCATTAGCCTGCTTCTGTGCTGCCCGCCGCGGCACATCAGGCAGCTGCGGGTATATATATATATATATATATATATATCCCACTCAACTGGTGGAAAATTTGAAGCCCATTAGCCTGCTTCTGTGCTGCCCGCCGCGGCACATCAGGCAGCCGCGTGCTCCCGCAGCTGAGGAGGCGGGAGGCCACAGCTCACCCTCTGCAAACGGGCCCATTCATCCTCTAGAACCCAGTAGGAGCCCTCAGGTCTTGTACACATTATTGCACAAATGTGAGCTTGCATTTTCATTAGACTAGATCATTTGCGAGGCTGGGCATACGTCATAGACCAACTTTTTTGGCCAACCTAGACGTAAACTTGCATCAGACTAAACTTGTTCATGGACAACTTAGCCCGATGAACCCAACCATGCCTGGCCCAAAAATGCACGACGTGTTCAGCGAGCAGGCTCAGGCTTAAAAAATCAGTCCAGAGCAAATTTCGGGTTAAGCTCGGGCTTCAAAAATTGCATGTTTGGGTAGCCTGGCCCGCTCGACAATGACATAAAAAAATTTGGACCTCATTTTAATAGGCCACAATCCAGCTCCAGACCATCCAGCCCACTTGCGGCCATATAAAAGCTCCCTCAAGGCTGCTAACCCTAACTCTCATTCCCCAATCCCCATCGATACAGATATAGGCAGCCGCCCATGCGACGCGTGTTGCTCGGCAGGCCACGTGATGACGGTGGTGGCTCGGCTAACCGAGCTGGGGAGGTTATAATCCACCTGGGGAACATTCTGGATACCATTCCATTTTCGCAAAAGTTTGTAACAGAACTAGGAGCTCATAGTTAACAGTAGTTATTCTCCAGTTCTTCCCCCATTCTCCACTCCTCTATGAAAATTGCTTGGATTCTCTTGCTTTCTATTCGATTGCTTGTCGGATTGCAGTGTTGTCGGAGGATGAACTCCTCAAGCGGGGATTCTGAGGGACCCCCTTTGAGATTTGGCCGTGGGGATAATTCTGAATCTATCTCGTATGTAAATTTAATGCAAGTATGAGAGATGTAGGAGAGATGGATGATCGGAGGCCAGTGGGAGTAAGTGCTCAAGGGATTTTAGACAGGTTCAGGCCGCACGGAGCGTAATACCCTACTCCTGTGTGTATGCTATAAATGCTCTGGGAATACCTTTCTTTGGATCTCTTGTATTACAAGGATTTTTGTCTAAGTCTAGAGCTTCGGTCTTCAAGCGCCGATCTCTTTAAGCTTCTGCTCGGCTTTGTGCTTCGTATGTCGTGATCCTCAGACTCTTTGTTGCCTGTTGAACTTGTAAAACTTGTCTGAGCCCATTCTTCTCCGAGGTGCACCCCTCTTTTATCCTATCGGGGGAGGCTTGACGTGCCCAGAAAGGAGGGCACGAGTCCCTATGTGCCATAAATGGAAAGCAACCATCATGGGGCTGCAGTTTGATGTTACGGGGGGTTAAAAATGCGTCCCCGACCGGTCCTGTCGCCCATCACGCCACCTTTTAGCGGGTGCAGCAGGGGGGCCCACCGGGCAGCCACCGAGCAACCCCACGTGCCCGCCCGGTCAGAGCAGGCCTGACACAGCAGGGCGGCAGGCGATATGTCTTGAGCCCAGCGACGATATCTCCAAGCCGCGCAGGATGACGCACGATGGGACCCATCGCATTAAATATCCCCACGCCTCCCTGCCAAGCGGTGGCAGTGACTGACAACAGGTGTGGGAGGAGTGGTTGGAGGTGATAGGCCATGCTCCCTCTGAAATGCAGCATCGGGTCTCTCACCAGTTGACACTTCACCGCTAAGCCCTTGTGGGGTCCACCGGCAAGGGGCTTCTCAGGTCCTCGAGGAACTCTGGGTGCTCGGGGACTACTGTTCATAGCCCCGAGCGCCCTCTCCCGGATACGTCTCTTCTCGATCCTCGGGGAACTCGGGTACTCGGGGACCACTGTTCATGGCCCCGAGCGCCCTCTTTCGGAACTGTGTCTTCTCAGGTCCTCGGGTACTCGGGGACCACTGTTCATAGCCTCGAGCACCCTCTCCCGGAACTTGGCCTTCTCGGGTCCTCGGGGAACTCGGGTACTCGGGGACCACTATTTATGGCCCCGAGTGCCCTCTCCCGGAACTTGTATTTCTCGGGTCCTCTGGGAACTTGGGTACTCGGGGACCACTGTTCATGGCCCCGAGCACCCTCTCCCGGAACTGCCTTCTCGGGTCCTCGGGGAACTTGGGTACTCGGGGACCACTGTTCATGGCCCTGAGCACCCCTCTTGGAACTGGGTCTTCTCGGGCCTCGAGGAGGTAGTCCCCGAGGGATGGCGCCACGTGGCATTCTGCTGTCCTGGCCTCAGAACTCGGGGACCCCTGGTTTCCATGTCACCGACAAGTGTGGTCTTGACAGACAGGTCACACGATGTGTGCTGCTCGGCAGGTAGCAGGCCACACGATGGTGGCTCGACAAGCAGCATGCCATCGTCCTCTCCCCACTGCTTGAAGCTTCGAGGTACCTGGCTATCCTCCTCTCGCCACTGTATTTATCGGGTTTTGGGTTGGGCTTCGGGTTTTGGTCTTTTTACGATGAACGGGCTCAATCCATACCCATCCAAGCCCATTGTTTGGCATGTCCAAACCCAACTGAACTTAGGAATTGCAATTGAATGCGTGGATTATGTGCCTGACAAGTTTATATTCGGGTTTCATTTTTCATCCATAAGTCTCGCAAGTTAGATATCCAAAATAAATCAAGTTGTGCTTGGGTTTTTAATTTGACATGTGGGTTCCCATGATCACCCAAAATTTTATATGGCAGCACCGACCAAACCTAAGCCTAACTGGCTAACTCCCCTGAGCGCTGAGCCCCATTCGCAAGCCGTAAGCACACCCCATCGCTCTACTCTCTCTCTCTCTCTCTCTCTCTCTGCTGAAGCCGAAATGATGGAGGGCCACGACGGCGGCCTGCTCATGATGGCGATATGGGCTGGGAGAGTCAAGGCGTTCGGCTGCTCAGGAGGCTAGCGCCGCAAGGGCCTTCATGTCACAAACAAATAGAATCGAAAGCTAATCAGAAGAGCAAAGCAGATTCAGAGATGGAAATTTGGGGAAGAACAGCGACAGTTGGAACTTTCGCATGGTGTTTCTCGAGTTTTCTTACAATATGACAAACAGATGTTCACTTTCCCCACCTCCACAGGAATATACCCCAGAACGATTACAAGTTTACTGCAAGTAATCACAGAAATCAGACATGTGAGATGCTCAACATATGCATAATTGAAACAATACTCACAAGTTTACAAAAAGATTGGGAAACTCGAAGTGATTCAATCTTCGTGCTCTCAAGTAGGATTTCCCAAAGGAACCCGCTTAGAAACCATTTCAATCGGGAAAATACACTCATGGCGGTCCAACCGCGCCTTTGCCGGTTTGACCACCATAAGCGTTCAGAACCCATTTTACTCTCTGTTCTTGGGTGGTCTGACCACCCAAGGCTCGCGGTCT
The DNA here is from genome assembly GCF_958298935.1 of Phragmites australis. Lineage (NCBI taxonomy): Eukaryota > Viridiplantae > Streptophyta > Magnoliopsida > Poales > Poaceae > Phragmites > Phragmites australis. The sequence goes on along the minus strand of NC_084934.1, from coordinate 25,058,112 downwards.
GACCGTTGGAGCAAAACACTGTACGATTTGCTGTTTAATCACCGTACTCGTAGTCCAACCGTGTTGCTGTCTGATCGGGCTTAGCTGCGGTCTGACCGCCAGTGCATGTGAAGGCCTGATGGTTGTCTTCTCATCCTGTCGATGAAAACCGACATAATTCTTTTCTAATTATGGAAAATTCCAGTGTATTTGATCACTGTCACCTTCTCCCTGAGTTTGCTGAATCTCGGGACGAGATTCTTTTTAGGGGAAGGGGAGGTTTGTCATATCTCAAGGCGTTAATTACATAATTAAGTATGTATAATCATCATAGCGTCTTAAAATCATGTTTTAAGTATTTAAAAAAAGATTTAGAAAATATGTGAGTCTATGCGCGTTTCCACCATTTATTTTGAGTATAAATAGTTTAGAGATGGTTAGGAAGACCCTAGACCTTTATGAAGAAATTGGAAAAAGACCCTCTTCTGGCGGTCCAACTGCACCACCGTCGATCTGATCATCAGAGAAGTGCATAGCCATTTTGGCCTCTGTACCAGGGCAGTATGACCACCCGAGCCCGTGGTCTGACCGCCAGCGCGCAATGGCTTTCCACTTAAGCCATCAACTAATCTCTCTCTCACTTCCTTCTCACTCTCACTCACTCTCTTCACACGAACTAAGGGAGAGAAGGGAGATGATGACCTCGACGACCGGAGATCAATGGGAGAGGCTCCTCAAGCTCCTCAAGGACTTCCTTGAGCTCATCCCCTTCCTCCTCTTCGCCAAAGGAGTTTCTACGTGCGTTCATTCACCTCAAGCTCATACACCACTCCGGAGCCCGATCTCCAAATCAGAGCTTCCCCGGAGTGATCCTCTCTAATAGAAAGTTTCCCTACGCTAAGGTGAGACATATCCTACCATTTTCCCGTCATCCCCGAGAGCTAATTGGTCCCCATTCCATTTAGACCCGAGCTCCACCCTAGCCTAGATCCCATCCATGGAGCTTTCCAAGTTTGGCTCAGTGAATGCTGTCAAAACCACCCTAGAAGCACTCTACTAGTCTCCTAGAGCATTTTGGTACCCTTCATGGTCGAAGGCAACGCCAGAGCCTTCATCAACAACCCCACCAAGGTGCTGCTGGTAGGGCCCAACGGTCTGACCGCCATTATATATAACCACTGGAATGAGACTTAGCCAATTAGTTCCATTTCAGATTCCATAGTCAGGAGTCAGACCGCCGCTAGAGCCAGTCTGACCACCTAGGGGTCCGGTCTGACTGCTAGAGCACAAAACTTTCTGCACACTGATGGTCTGACCGCCACTTCTTCTGGTCTGACCACAAGCTACACAGTGCACTGTAGTCTTTAGTTGTCCCATTTGAGGTTTAAATCTTTTCTAACTCTATTCGTTTGCTGATCTTTAGCAGATGCTTTTGGAATATGTCGCTTTGCATACCAGTTGTGTTTAGTGCATCATAAGTATATATTTTCATCATCATTTTCTTATTCGATGCATTCTCGACTTATTTAGAGAGCGACATGTCGACGATTCAAGTGATCGAAGGTGACACCAAACTAATAGAGTTTTGTGAGTGCTGCGTAGAAAGCATCATGCAAGCGTTAGAGCAGCAAGGCAAGCATATAAGCATATTGCATCTTGTATTTTGGATTGTGTTGAGTCCAAATGATAAATTATGCTATATGTATGTTGTGCCTTTAGCAAATCTGTGTCGGTTATATAGGTAGAACCTATGTTGATGTATTATATCTACATTGAATTGTTGATGATCTGTATCCTTATAGCCAGGGTTAACAATGTTGTTGTCTAGCTTAAAAGTTTTCCCGATATGCTTAGCAATGCATAGGTCCTCGGTAGAAGTCGAGCGGTGGTTTAACCATTGTTCGCGAGCTTAGAGCTTATTTATTGTTCACAAGGATAATGATAATGTTGGGAAGTATGAGTTGTGAGGATGAGGGCGAGATATGGACAGTGCTAGGGGTAGGTCGGGAGAGGAACTCAAATACCATATACCACATGCATCGTTTAGGCACTGACCATTATTACACTTAGCTCTAGCACTTTTCGTAGTAACAACATATCTAATATGGGAAGGATGACTCGGATACCTCGTGTAGCTGTGACCCTTTAACTTGAACGTCTTAGGTGTTGTCAGTATAATAGGCTTGTGAGGGGTATCTAGTTTGCTCGAGGAATAGTTTTAGATGACACTCGCACCTAAAAGCGTATGTCCCAATCAGTCGAAGCTTACTTGGGAAAGTTTGTCATAAGTACCCCCTCTGTGTGGACCTGTGTGGTCACTCAAGCCGAATGGTCCTTATGATATGTGGGTAAAGATATACCCTCCACAGGGTGTAAGAACAATTCAAATTACCGTGCTCTCGATCATGAGCATGCTTCTGTCAATTTACATCAGTCGTAGAGTACCGATGTAGCATGATGGTATGATATGTTGGAAAATGGTTGGTAATGTCTATTGTTGAGATAGGATTGTTCTTTTACAGATATGTTCATGATGTTGATATCAAAATAGCATGGTACATGCAGTTAAGTGTAGATGCTCACACCTTTTTATCAAAAATTGATTTTGCATATGAATCTACTTAATCTTGTGACTGATTCCTTACTAACTCATTCAAATACATAATCCTTGAAGTCGGATTATTATATGTACCCATTATAGATTAAGTTTTGCTAATATCTTCGTATTCATATTGTTTTTACAAGTGCTACAAGTGAGGATAAGCTAATGTTTGGTTATTTCACGCTCGCCGATGTAGGTGATGGATAGTAGTGCAAAATACTAGATTTTAGTGTGATGTCTTAGGGCAAATGACTTCACATATCTTTTATTGTTCATAGATTTTGTTTTTCAATACGTAGTATCTCTAGGTAGTTAGGAGGTGAGATTGTTCTTTCATCCTCCTAATATTCGAGTGTTGTAAATTGTTGTAAATGATAATCTTCTAAAAACTTGTAATATAATTTCATTACTCACTTTTTATTAAGCTTTGTTGTGATAACATATGTTACGAAGACGTGTGTTTCAATTTTAAGCACAAAACACATACCGAGACTACTGAGATTGTATTCTGATTAATCATTATAGCCGTAATTATATAAATAATTAACTTAATAATTAATAAGAATTTAATTTGGACGGTTGCTCGCACCGGCATGGCTGGCTGTATTACTTTTTTCTTGCTGGTGCATAATCAGTTCATTAATTTTAAATAATAATTATCGTATATGTATTTTCTAGACGTTATCTCATTTACTCGTATTGGACACTAAAGTTTCATAGGCGCGCATAGAAAACGTCAATCAGCCACTCATCCGGTGGCACCAAATTTTGGATGGATTCGAAAAAAAAAAATCGATGGAGCGGCGGACATTCCTCAAAACCGAAGCCACCGGACATCCCATGGGAAACGCGAGAGGGTTCGCCGGTTCGGGTTAAAACCGGGCGACGCGCGGTCTGGCAGCTTCAGAGTTCAGACGCCTCGCGCAACAGCCCCCAGTCGCCCGTCTCCCGCCGCGTCCGGCTGCGGCAACTCGACCAGCGCCGGTCACCATGGTAAGCGCCCGACCTCGTCCTCTACCGTCGATTATTTGGTCTTTTTTTTTCTTTTAGAAGAGTCAACGGGGTTCTGAGAAACGCTTATTCGGTCTGGTTAGATGAATCTGCGTTGCCGTTATTTGGCTACGAGTTCTCGCAGATCCGTGCGCGGTTTGATCTTGACTCCTCTCCCGAAACGCCGATTCGGCGTATTTTCTCGCTGATCCGTCGACGACTCGACGACGCCTGATGTGAATATTGTAATGCATATATAGAAGGAAATCCAAATTCTGCCTGGTATATATATATATTTTTATGGAAGAAGATTAAAATTTTCGTCCAGAAGAATCAAGTCTACCTTTTGAAAAGGATCCACCTTTTGCAAAAGAAAAAGAAAACTGGCAGCGTATACATTTTCATTTCTCTTCTTGCAGTTTCTGGACCTGATCCTGATTCCATGAATATCCATCAAAGAAATACTGGTTAGAGTTCGAAGGTGAAGATTTTTTTAAATGAATTCTGAGTGGTTACATCTTTCTGTGGGAATGTTGCATAAAGTTCTACCTACAAGTTATGCATGAAGGTTATGTAAGTTCTATTTCTATATGCATGTAGGAGTGTTCTATGACGTTCATAGTTTCCTTCAGTTTAAATTGTTGATTCTTGTGTTATGCTTGCTGCGTTACTCCCATTCAAGGTTTAGGGGATTGGTGCTAACAGGTCAGTTATTGCTGGCTAGCAAAATGTCAGGTTTGGAATACCAGCGAGCCAGGTGTTGATTTCCCGAGTTGTGAATGATCTGTGGTAGTTCAGGATGAGTTTTTTGCATTATGTTTGCATGCAAACACTTGATTATTCACTTTTTTTTGCAGAGGACTAGTTGATTTGCTTATGTATTTTTGTGGGCTAGCCAGCCTAACAGTTAGTACCAGATCAGTTATTATTTTATTATTTTTAGGGGAAATGGAAAAAAAATATTCCCTTGAGAAAGCGGATAGGAGAAACTGCGGATCATCAAAATGAGAAACAAATCTGAGAAAGCCATCAGCAAGTTAGGGGCAAATGGGCCAACACTGGCGATACACCATAGAGGTGGTACAATTGTACCTTGATTAACTTTTTTTCCCCCTAAAATAGCTGAAAAACTGATTTATAAATTACCTGGACTAATTATACAAATAGATTGTGTTTAACATATTGGTCTATTCAGTGTTCATCGTACCATGTCAATGTTGCTATATTTCAGTACATTGATACTACATAATTTTCTTGCGTGTATTATTTCCTTGGTGCTGCACTATTCAAATATCTTGTTTCTTTGTAATTTTCTTTTCTTTTTTGCATCTCGTGGAATGATTTTTTGGTTGACTTCTAACAGACTACCTCAAGGCGTCTTGCTGATAGGAAAATAGCACGATTTGAGAAGAATATCACAAAGAGGGGTGCTGTTCCTGAGACAGTCAAGAAAGGAAATGATTATCCTGTTGGACCCATTTTGCTTGGGTTTTTCGTCTTTGTTGTTGTTGGATCATGTAAGTCCCTTTGTTTCCGATGTTTTATGGTTGACTCGCAGGTCTTCCCGGATACTCTTTAGTCTTTATTAGTCTAGTGTGTCAGTTTAGCAACCAAAAATCAGCTCTGAACATTCTGTTCCAAGTATCTTGATCATCAACACAAACGCAGTTTCTCCTCAGTTCTTACTTGTATTACAATAACATGCTTATTGTTTTGAAGAGTAGTGCTTCTATGCCTTTTCCAACTAAATTATGCAAAAGTGCTAGTGGGTATTTGTAGCATTGCTTTCTTTAAAAATGTTGTACATTTCTTGGTATATTAATTAGGCACTTTCCTGTTTTGGATTCATTTAGTACAGTTTCCTTATTAGAAAATCACAAACTGGATGTCTCATGGTTGACTCTAGATGCATTGGTGACAGTTCATGCTACTACCTATGGGCATTAGCTATTCTAATCTAATGATCTGACTTTGGTAGGATTAAGACTTTACATATAAAAACAGGGAATTAGGATTCCATTGCTGTCATTTCATATGTATATTGACATAGAACCCGAGAGAAGTCAAAAGATGATGGGGCATTATGTCACCGTAGACATTTACGAAATTGCACACTCCAATTGTATACAAATAATTCTTTTTCTTTGTAAAAATAGACTTTCGGAGAATGAAAACCTTGCAGCTATGTCAGTTTCCATGTAGCATGAGCAATTTCCATTTTTTTTATTTTCTGGTAGCATCCTTATGAACTTTTGTACGAAGTAATTGTGTCCTTTACTCTTTTCTTCATGCAGCTCTCTTTCAGATCATCAGGACAGCCACAAGTGCTGGTATATTCTGAGGAGGATGGTTGTTCGCTTATAGATTCTCTTTAATGTTCAGTAATAGGGTTGATATATGTCGTTGGTCACTTGGAAAAGAGAAGTGTACGGTGTAGCTGCAACTCTATGATGTTACCTTCTAATATTGCAATGTGGAGAATTTGTGTTATATAGAGTCCATATGAAATATAGTGCTAATCTGAGTTGTTCGGGTGGTTGGAAAAATGATTCAATAATCCATCTTTATCATTCGTGTGAGATTTGGATGGGCCTAAATTAGTGTTTAGCCTTGGTGATTTTAATCTTGTGGAGTTAACGACCTGTCCAGTGTCCTTTTGTGACCTCAATTTTGAGTTTACCCCGAACTCATGAAAACAGAGGTCAATCTGGAGGAGGCTATTTTTATTTTTGAGGGGTGGAGGAGGTTATTAGGGTGAGCTTGAAGCTGTTATAAGCTTCAGTCTTGTCAACCTAGCTATCTCCTATCTGTACGGGGATTCTATTCTACAGTTATTTGGTTCAAAAATCCAAGTTGGGAGTTCCTACTTTGTGTTGAAAGTTGAAACATTGAAATTTCGAGTCGAAAGCTCAGAAATCTTCAACGAAAACTGGTAGGGCTAAGCTTGTAATGTCTAGTTGAATGTTTTCATTGAAATACCTCAGTTTTTTTTTTGTGAAAGATGATCATCACAGTTTCAGGTAACAGGTTTTAAAAGGTGGACACTAATATTTGGAGTTGTAAACTAAGCAGCCAGAAAATCTATATAGAAAAGAAAAACACGTGAGGCGTGTGAGGCAGAGTCACTAGACGCATTTGTGGAGGGGAATCTCGAGGCGGTACAAATTTGCTCCCCAGTAATTAGGTCAACTGTTACTGCTAATCAACAAGCTGACGATAGTTTCTTGGGCGTAGGTTACTCAGTTTCAGGAGCCTGTTACGTCGCCACTGCAATGACTGCGTCTCTCAAGAGACACAGAGATAGCTATCCCATGGATGAGAAAAGTCCAATTCCACATATTCCTTCCTGCCAATCGACCTTGCAAACCCTAGTTCTTCATCTCTGTCACCAAGGGCTACAGGGATCCGCCGGATGAAGCTGAAGATGAAATGGTGAACTAGTGTGCGTGCAGGAGATACAATCTGCAGAGAGCAGATCGTTGTGGTGTGGAGACCGTTTGCCTGCCTCAGCCTGGTACATTTCTCCCTGATGATTAAATTATCCTTTTGTTTTCGAGAACGGACGATTAAACTGCCTTGATGAGACGCATTGTTCATGTGCTTCTTCCCTCTTTTCTGCCCTTCCTTCTTTTTGCATCTCCAAATTCTTGTTCAGGGTTGTAGAAAATGTCAATCAAAATTGGCTTCCTTGTCTTCAGTACTTGAGAGATATGAAACTCTGGAAGTAGTAGTCGCACTGCGTTCGATCAACATCTGCCGATTGCCATGCACCTTTAGGATGCAACTGAAATGCTGCATACGCTCATCTCTTATTCTTGATCCTTTGATCCATCATCTTACGTGAACTCCCCGGTATGCAGAATGCTCGGTCATATAGGAAGACGAGAGACGGGCGTCCCCCAGACACAGGGAACAAGTACGCCTCCGCCACTGCCTTGCTTTCATCGGCCACGCCTCTCTTCTTGGGCTACGGAAAGTGTCAAGCTCCCGTTCATAAGCATCTACGGAATCGGATTCTCTGGCTCTCTTCAATGTTTCTTATCCATTTACGCATTGCAAAATTTTCATGTATTTTTTATGCAGACCTCGCCGTAGTGTACAGCACGGCCGTGATGGCGCCGACCGACCAGAAGCTCCTGGCGTGCATCGTCGCGTCCCCCCCCCCCCCTCCCCGGCGCGGTCGCGGCCGTGGGAGCGCAATGCCTCATCGGCGACCGCCGCACCGTCCACCTCTTCATCGCCGTGCTCTGCGCCGGCGTGCTCGCCCGGAGACTCTCCGCCAGCTTCGCGGCTTTCACGGCCGGCGTCTTCGTCAACGACGTGGGGATGGGCCTGGCGCTCATGATCTTCCCAGCCTACGCCGCAGAGCTCAGCCCGTTCTCCGTGCGCGACGTGCTCACCTCGCACCCCGACGGCTTCGTGTACCTCGGCTGCATCCTCGGTTGCCTATGCTACTCCACGTGTTTCTTGAAGCTCCCACCGCGCCTCGTGGCCGCTGACCATAGCCACCGGCATGGCCATTCCAGCGTTGCTCTGCTCCGCCGTCCTCCTCATGCTGGAGTCGCCTCGGTGGCTCGTGACCAAGGACCAGGTCAGCAAGGCCCGGCGCGTGCTCTCCAGAACGTCGCCGACACTGGAGGAGGCCGAGCTCCGTTTGCTCGAGATAAAAGCAGAGCTGGGCACACCGAACGACAGCGCCGACGACCCAGTGGCAATTCCCAGGACATGCTACAGGTGGATGGAGGAGTGCGGGATATGGCGGGAGCTGCTGGCGGGTCCGACGGAGCCAGCGGCGGGTACAGTATTTTCAACTTGATGTACATAATTATCGTGATTGTACCCGTGCGTAGTCGTGTGCGTCCCGCCTTGCTCATGCCCGCGCCGTCATTGTGCCCCGCCTAGCGTTTGGTTTCTCTCAGAAGCATTTTGGTTCTATATTCTCTCTAGAAATTTTTTTTTCAGTAACAACAATTGACATACATATACAACATAAGCATCATCTCTGATCATTTTTAACAATTGTTACATACATTTGCATTTAATTGGAATTGATCAAATTCATGAAAAGTGAGGTCATACGAAGAAGCTTGAAACTTCACTATATAACTTACATCTGGAGATAATTTTACAAATTAGCCCATTAATTAAGATGAATATTGGCGATTTTTTTCTTATTTTTGGAATTCTTTTAAAGCTCTAAAAATTCATGAAATGTGCAAAAATAATCAACTTTAATGAATTTTAATTTGAATTCTATTCGGGCTTTTTAAGTGTAACCAGTTAAAATGGGTTGCTTATAGATTATACAACCTACACAAAAATTGGTAGATTTTTTGGAGCCTTTTAGAAAGTCTAAACTTATCGAGAAAAGAGATTGAAAATATGGATTTTTGAGGCAAACAGCTAAACAGAAGGGCTGAATCAGGAGAGAAACGGCGATTCTGCCCGATTGCATGGAAAGTTTGGATCTCTGTCGTTTGGATGTCGTTCCGCAAGAATAGCTTATGAATCCGGAAGCTCCGAGCAACCAAACTAGTAATATTTTTTACAAATATTTGAGTGTACATCTGTACACCCATGACCTCACGTGTGCCCACCCCTGGACGGAGCCGCTCCGTCGCACAGTCGTCACCGCTCTGGTCGCCAAGGTCTTCCAGCAGGCGTCCGGCATTGGGTCCATGCTCCTGTACGTGCAGCGCGCGTTCCGCGACGTCGACGTCTCGTCCAGCGCGCAGATGCCGCGGGTGTTGGCGGCGTTCGGGTTCGTCGTGGTGACGTCCTTCTCCATGTCGCTGGTGCTCGTGGAACTCGGCTGGCTTCTGGTGAGAGCGCCCGCCAATCCGGATGAAGATAAAAGAGAAGGTGAACCAGTGAGAGTATAAAAGCATGATTGGTTTCTTCTATACATGACGGTGATAAGATCGGACATTTACTTCGTCGTTTACTTGTGTGCGCGCTTCCAAACTTCACCAAGGATGTCTCACCGCCAAACGGTGAAATACATACTCAGGTACCTCAAACACAACTTGGAGTATGGTATTTCATATTTTGCCACTTCTCTCTTCGAGGTTCTTTAATGCGGATTTTGCTGGTTGTAGAATTCACAGGAAGAGTATCTCTAATCCATGTCATTTCTTGGAACTTCTCTTATGTGTTAGTTTTCTCGCAAACAGTCTAGCGTTGTGCAGTCTACTTCTAAAACTGAATATTTAGCTGCTACTAGCTGTTGCTCACAGATTTTGTGGATGGTTGCTACCTTGAGAGATTTTGAATTGGATTTCAAGAGTTTGTCACTTTTGTTGACAACACTAATGCTATTAGTTTAGCCAACAACCTAGTTCATTATTCAAGAATGAAACACATAGATGTGAGATTTCACTTTCTGAGAGACCACAATAAAAAAGAAGACATTGAGTTGAGCTACATTGATACTCAACACTAGCTAGCCGACATATTTATCAAACTTCTAGATGCAACCAGATTTGACTATTTAAGAGGAGAGTTTGGAGTGTGCCATCCCTATGACTTGTGTGAGGGGGAGTTGCACTTGTAAATACTCTATCTTATTTTTGAGCATTTGTATTGCATCTCATCATGTAAGATAATTATAGTAATTAAGCATTGATTTATATGTTTTTAGTATTTTCTTGTGCTAGACTTGAATTTGGATTAAGTTGAGCAGTTGTGTAGAGCAATCTTTTAATCTTAGGCTCTTCTTGACGTTTTGATATGAAACATCTCGAGGAATCTTTCACTAAGATAAAATTTGGCATTTTTATGAATTATATAGGCTATGAAATGCTATTTACTTGATCACTATGTTCGTAATTGTTTAGGCTTAGTCAATTCTTGTGTTAAGACTAGTTTGATGAATATTTTGCTCTAGTATTTTTTAGTTCAAGACAATAGATTAGGGAACATTGCACTATATTTTTTATCTTTGTTAAATGTTTAGACCATGATAGAACTTTGGGAGAACATGTGTTCCTTTGCGTCGCAAAGATACTACTTAACTTGATCTTGTGGCCATCTTGATAACTTGTGCAAATTGAATAATCATAAAAAATTAAGTCTTGTGTTAAAATGTGATCCAATACGGTTGTCTTGAAACCTCAAGGTGTTTGCCGTACCTAGTCGCGTGACACTTTGTTTGGATAAGAGGTAACTTGAGAATAAATTGAAAATGAGATAAATGTGTCTAAATGTTAATTCTTTTTAATCACTTGATCAATCTAAGTCTTGGTTTCATATGTGAGCATTTGCAAAGCCCTATATCCTAAACACTTGTTTGCCTAGTTTAAGATTGAAATTAGCTAGTTCTTAATACTTGTATTACCTCGGTATAAGTGGATGCTTATGTAGTGGTCACTTTGAACATGATTCAGCTATGTAAACTTCAATGCGCCAACTAATTCTTTAAGTTTAGCTTGTAAAGCTTTATGTCTTTGTGTCACTGTTTCTTTTTAAGCCTCTATACGATTGTGAGCTCCACATTCTACTTTTCACAGCCCTTTGACATTTATAGCTCTTGCAAATGCTTTGTGATATACTTGTAAAAACTCATTAGGATTGCATATTCATACATTGCATAGTCTTTTTGACCTTGATGTTTGCATTACCAAAGGGGGAGAAATCATGAAAGCAAGTCTCAAAGGGGAGAAATGGTGAATCAACAAAAATCTTGCATAATGAATGAAAAACTTGATAATAAAACATATGCATTCATCAAGGGGGAACATATGGAGAGTATATTTTGCATTTTTATGTTTTTATTTGCTTTTTGGCTAGTCTCCTCTTCTCTTCGAGCCTTTGCAATCTTCTTATACCAAGTGACATGTTCTTACTCTTTCTCGAGTTTTTGTCATTTGGATGAGCTTCTTGTGCGATCTTCAAACCTTCCTTTGTTCTTTGTGATATTGACAATGCACTCATCAAGAGGGATATTGAGAAACCAAGTTGAGATGTGCATTGGTTTGTCTTGTGTGATGAGTGATTGACATTGTGTAGTTTTTATTGGTTAGCATATGCATGGTTACTGCAATGTTGATTTTGTCTAACCAAAGTTGAAAAGAATTAGAGTTTATATTGTTGTCTTGGTGTAGGAAGCTTACACTCACGGGATAGTTCACCGTGAGGGTTTACACTCACCGGATAGTCCGGTGTGTGGTGGATGTGAGAACCGGAGCTTTTTAGCGCAGAGGCAGAGAAAAATTCATTCACCAGAAGGTCCGGTGTAGATGAGAGTGAGCACCGGACTAATTTTTTCTAGAGAATGGTGCTAATGTGGAAATCTGATGCGGTAGCCTCACCGGATGGTCCGGTGTGTGCACGGGTGATCACTGAAGGCTTCACCAGACAAGGATTTTCAGAGAGGTTGAAAAACTAGGTTCTAGTGATAATGTACTCACTAGATGGTCTGGTGATGGATGTGTGAACACCGGATAGTATCACTGGAGCCTTTCAATTCTGAATCAAATGTTGAGGTGTTCACGGGATTGTCTGGTGTTGGGATTTTATGATCATCAGACTAATTTTTTCAGAGAGGAATGCAAACTGGGTTCCAGTGGAGTTGTACTCACCGGATGATCTGGTGTTACACTGGTGTGAACGCGGACTATCCGATGTTCACATCTTTTGTTACGTCTGATCTTTTTCAACTTAATTCAATTTGGACTAACATGTGATGATATTATATGGTTCTGAAGATGCATGTTTGCTGGTCTTATTGTGTGCAGGTGATGGATGCAATTTGGCGGACGACGATGGGTGATCAGGGCTAAGCGGGGTGCTTTGTGTTGGACAATCAAGGAAGCCGAACGGAGTCAAGGATGATCCTAGCGGTACACGTGGAGGTCAAGCAATGCAAGAGATGAAGGTTGATGAAGGCGGCGTGTTGACAAAGTCAAGCGAAGGGGATATTGGTGCAACTGACAAGATGCCCCGAGAAATCGGGAGCGGGAGAGACTTGCTGACGATCAAGATCGTAAGATAGAGGACACATGTCATCATCGAAGCGCTTGCTTCAGGTGGAGGTAAGTGACGAATAGTTATGTTTTGAGAACCGTGCTAGGGTTTTCGCGGTTTGACCTCAAAACTGTGAGAGGAGTGAAGGTCCACGTGATATCATTACGAAGCTTGTGAGACGTAGTTAAGTTGTGAATACGTTAGGTCTGATGGATGGAGGCTACCAATCACATCCAAATGATCCGACCATTCAACAAATGTTAACAAGTAGCAACTAACGGTGAAGCATGTGCCCAAGTTTCCAAGGAAGTGACTGGTCCGGTGGATCTCCAGGTCGCACGGTCGTGGGCGTGGGTGCATCGGACAAACTAGCAGTACACCAAGAGACGCATCTTACAGCAGGATAGGACACTACCGATGGCTATCCGCAATGGAGGAAAGAGAAGCCGAGCCGCTTGTTCTCTGAGGTCCACGATCACCATTGACTAGAGGAGGGACAATATGGTCAGATCTGCATGACCATGGCTGCATCTATATATGCATCGCCTTCAACACAACACTAAGCGCTACCACACTAGACCATAACAGGTAGTAGCATTTTCTGCATGATTGCGTATAAGCAGAGAACAGAGAAGAGAAGGTGTTAACGATGGCTTCTGCCGCGCTCCCGGCGGCCGTCGAGCACAAGAAGAAGGGCAACCTAAAGTACGCCTTCACCTGCGCCATCCTCGCCTCCATGGCCTCCATCATCCTCGGCTATGGTATAACTTGTTACATCTGCCATTCTTTCCCTTCAAGAGCTTATAGATGACGTGTGTGTACTGATTAACTATGCAGACATTGGGGTGATGAGCGGAGCCGGGCTGTACATCAAGAAGGACCTGAAGATCACGGACGTGCAACTGGAGATCCTGATGGGCATCCTCAACCTCTACTCGCTCATCGGAGCCTTCGCCGCTGGGAGAACGTCTGACTGGATCGGCCGCCGCTTCACTGTCGTCTTCGCCGCCACCATCTTCTTCGCGGGCGCGTTGCTTATGGGCTTCGCCGTCAACTACGCCATGCTCATGGCGGGCCGCTTCGTGGCCGGCGTCGGAGTGGGCTACGCGGTCATGATCGCGCCCGTGTACACTGCCGAGATCGCGCCGGCAGCAGCCCGCGGCTCCCTGACGTCTTTTCCGGAGGTCTTCATCAACTTCGGCATCCTGCTCGGATACGTGTCCAACTACGCGTTCGCCCGCCTCCCGCTTTACCTTGGCTGGCGCGTCATGCTCGGCATCGGTGCGGCGCCGTCCGTCCTGCTCGTGTTCATGGTGCTCGGCATGCCCGAGTCGCCCCGGTGGCTCGTCATGAAGGGTCGCCTCGCGGAGGCCAGTGATGTACTGGAGAAGACCACTGACACGCCAGAGGAGGCGGCGCAGCGCCTTGCTGACATCAAGGCGGCCGCCGGCATCACGAACGACCACGACGGCGACGTGGTCACCGTGCCCAATAAACAGAGCAGCGAGGAGACACAGGTCTGGAAGGAGCTCATCTTATCTCCAACCCCCGCCATGCGGCGCATACTGCTCTCTGTGCTCGGCCTCCACTTCTTCCAGCAGGCTTCGGGCATCGATTCCGTCGTTCTCTACAGCCCGCGCGTGTTCAAGAGCGCGGGCATCACCGACGACAACCAGCTCCTGGGCACCACCTGCGCCGTGGGCGTCACCAAGACACTCCTCATCCTGGTGGCCACGTTCCTGCTCGACCGCGTCGGTCGGCGGCCTCTGCTGCTGAGCAGCACGGCCGGGATGGTGATCTCGCTCATCGGCCTCGGGACCGGCCTCACCGTCGTGGGCCACCACCCGGACGCCAAGATCCCGTGGGCCGTCGCCCTGTGCATCGCGTCCATCCTAGCCTACGTCTCGTTCTTCTCAATCGGCCTCGGCCCCATCGCTGGCGTGTACACCTCGGAGATCTTCCCGCTGCGGGTGCGCGCACTGGGCTTCGCGGTCGGCGTGTCGTGCAACCGCGTTACCAGCGGCGTGATCTCCATGACCTTCCTGTCCCTATCGAAGGCCATCACTATCGGCGGCAGCTTCTTTCTGTACTCCGGCATCGCCGCGCTCGCGTGGGTTTTCTTCTTCACTCACTTCCCGGAGACTCGTGGCCGGACGCTGGAGGAGATGGGCAAGCTGTTCGGCATGGCAGACACAGACATGGAAGCAGAAGCCGCCGCCGCCGCGAAAGAGAAGGTGGTGGAAATGCCCACAAGCTAGAAGGAAATCAAGAAACAGCTGTCCGTGTGTAGCGTGGTAAGACCGCAAGATTCGCTTGTCGAGTCCTCCTGTCCTGCAGGAAAGCAACGGCATTGGTGCATCCGTTCAATTTTTTTTTTCTTCTGCGCTTTGGTTTGTGCCCGTGTGTAAGCAGTAAGCGCGATGGTGAATGATTTGTCCCGATGCTGACTAGGTGTCAGCGTCGCGTGTGCTTTGCAAGCCATTGGATTGTTCTACAAGACTCGTAAGTGGTAAACGAAATGCAATCAATAGCAGTTGAAAAGGGTTTGTATTAACTTTCGTATTGTATGTTCCAAAGGTCATATCGAAATCTTTTTAGATCGATTCCCCAAAATTGCCTAGAAAATTCGGATTGTGGCGTTATTTTTTACGTTCAACACTGCTCCAAACATTTGCGCTGGACTTAAAGAGATTAACGTCAATTAACCTGGAGCTGCTATAACTAAAGAGACAAGTACTCGATAAAACACTGTGAACACGTCAGTCAGGGCCGGCTCTCGGGGAGAGCAGCAGGCCTGAAAGTTAGAGGTACCGATCCAGGTATATATGTATGTAGTATATAGCGCGCTCTCTCTCTATATATATTCAAAAGCAACTACACAAATAGAGATTATGGTTCAATTCAAGCCCCCAGAAGAACCGGACGATTCCCCTGCATGTGCTCTTCGCTCTTTTCTAAAATTGAAAGCCGCAGCAATTGTCTCGCATTCTCCACTTATTTCACCGCAATTAATAGAGGATAAGATTTCAATTTTGTATATTCTCAACCTACCCTGCTTTAATTACTTTGATCTGCAACGACTCTACTCTATAATTCGTTAATTAACCGTTGCATACAAGGTGTTACTTCTTCTCCTTTCTACTTTAGGCTTGATTCGTTCTAAAATAGATCACTAGTTCACATCTTCAGTACTTTATCAGTCACCGGAGTCCAGAGAGTGGAAATGGAGCTGTAGAGTGGGAAGGCTAGAACCACTTAGCAAGAAGGTTTCTCTAAGTTGTTTATTTTTTATTATTTGAATTATAGCCTTGCAATAATTTTTTAAAGATAATTTGATTTTCTTTATAGCTAATTTTCCAACTTTGAAATATCCTACAGTTAAGTCTCCATCTTCCGGTCGTTCTAGGTATTTTTTGTTTCTTATCTAATTCTCGTATGGTTATGTTTACTGTATTATGGTAACATGTCATCTTGAAAGCATTCGTTCTTAGTAGTCAAATGCTATAAATTTTATGTCTTAATGTATTATCCTTGGTACCGAAGAACGTTATTTTTTGGTGAACTTTTAAATGTACCAGATATTTAATTTTTAATTAAAAAATATATATTATTTTCTTTATAGAGGCCTCCAATTTTTGTTTGGACCAGAGCCACCAAGATATCGAGGCCAGGCCTAACATCAGTAGGTTGTTGAATGCAGCGGAGGTGGTGCCCTGGGGTGGGCGCTCCGAGCCGACGCCTCGAACCAGGCACAGGTGCCGCGGTGCGCCTAGCACACCGCTGCGTGTAGGCTCGTGGGCGCCTAGCACACCGACGCGTGGAGGCTGTATCTGTATGGAAGGAAGCAGCGTCGTGCAGTCGTCAAGGAACGACGTCGCGAACGCTTCCGCCACTCGAGGCCGGGGGGCTGCAAGCTGCAGCCATCGTGGGCAGGCTGTGCGAACTGGTAAACCAACCGGCTCTGGGCTTCGATTTTGTGCTCTTTTAACATCAACACTGTCGAGTTTGAGTGGGCCCGCGCATGAATCTAGGGTCCAGTAGCCCGTAAGCTACTTAGTTGGGCCTCAAAAGCGACGCTCCAAGTTCCACGTGCGTCACTCTCAAGCATACCAAATCCGTCACATGACATGCATAGGAGGGATCTTCTTCTTCTATCTTTTTCTTCCTCTTTCATACTAAAAATTGAAGGGCTTTCAGTACGTCCAAGAGGTAGGGAGGGTTGAGTCCTTGCCCTCATGGTAGATTTGGCCTGGGCACAACAATTATTACTGCCTATGCGCATGCAACACTATGGAGATATATAATCGTAAACTTTTAGATGGTTCAGTCAGTGTTAGGGGTCGTCATTAAAGACCCTCGGCGCCCTGGCTCCGCCGGCCTACATATGAGAATCACGGATCTCTGAAGTCACTTTAGGTCTCTAAGCTCCAGGGCTCTTCGAAGCCTCTGCCCTCCGAAGCTCAGGCGGGCTCTCCGGCGTTCCTGTCTTTCGAAGGACAGGGCAGCCTCCCCGAAGCCCGGAGGGTGAGCCATCAGGTCTTAGCAAAAGATCAGCCAGAGGGGGCCTATCAGACGTCCTTCGCCTGCAAGGAAGTGATCGGCATTTAATACCCATGCAAGTGGAGGCCATCCTGACATCCCAGCGCAAGTGATATCCGGCCTGACACCCTGTACAGTACGACACCGTAATAGATGGCCGGCCCAGTACATCGTCTTTAGGACCACTTGCACCATTGTATTTATCATAGTGGATAATATCTTCTAAGCAAGAGTAAAAGTATTATGCCTAGACTCAAACTGTGTGATTCAACCAGTACTAAGTTCATATGGTATAGCAATAGCTGGTATTGCTATCTCTGTAAGAGCAATCGTAGGTAGTTCTCTACGGTGAACATTTCCATATTCCAATCCTGTGAGCTAGTTGATTAAGCTCAACTTGCCGCGGTAACCAACTGTTACTACAATTTGATATGGATAAACAATCACCACATGGTCGAATAACAACAAAGTCTTTAGATAGATAGATAGATAGATATTATTTTCTTTAGAGCTAGGATTTGGACTGTGCTTTTTCGGGCTGGCTCAGCCCAAACACTACATGAGCATAAACTAGTTAGACTGGCCTGACACGATTCATGGGACGTGCCGGTCCTTGATATGAGGCACCATGGGTGGTCCGGCATGAAAATGGCTCGAGGCACGGTGGCCCAACGAGGCCCAACCCTTGTGTGCAAACTGCAGACCATTGAGAGGTCAGGGTAAACTTACGTGCCAGAACGTGGCAGTGTGGTTGGGAGACGGAAAGCGCGAGGGTGACGTGATGGGGACCCAAATGGAGCTCCAACTCGCTCTCTATTTTCTACTGTGCGGATGCATCCAACTCCAATTCGGTCTCATCCGCCACCGGACCCACAAAAGCCAATTAAATTAAAGGCAAGCCATTATGCATGCATGGCTCTTGTACGCACATGCTGTCTCTACCACATGCTCACATATACAGAAAAGCACGTCCCAAGACATGCAGGTCACTAGCTAGCAGGCGGTTCCGCAGCACAACCGTCTGCACCGCGTGGCACGAACCAGCCTATCGTGCCTATGGGCTGTGCCTGGGCCTCACTGAAGATGAGTAGGACCGGCACGGCACAGACCATTATCTTGTATGGGCCAATCAAGCACGGCCGGAAGGGCCCAAAACACAATTGGGCCCTGGCACGGCCTAATACCCACCGCTAGTTTTCTTAAACCTAGCTGTTCCGAGGCTTGCTTGACTCACTCGGTAGAACCTCAAACCACCACCATTTTTTTTGAAAGAGGTCATGGAGTGCCGGGGCATACTCACTAAGATGGTGGGCAGCAGGTTCGAGCCCGGATGGCGTCGCTCTACGGAGCGCTCTGCCAAACGAGCTCGTTCACGCCACCACCAATTTTCTAGCCTCGCACTCGACTCCACGTCTCCACGGTCCATGCAGCTGGTAGCAATAGTCTCGTATTGCTGAGGAGAGATGTAGCATAACTTATAAGCGTGAGAAAAAGCTCAGCCATTACACTTTTTTTTTAGAGAGATGGTATAAGATTACTTTGTTGTTACTTCTTAGCTGGATCTACTTGTTCGGCGGCCAAGCGCAGAACACAATCCATGTACTTAAAAGCTTTCAAAGCCTCGAGCTGGAGCTTGCCATCGCTCTCCAGCTGCGCAGGATCAGCAAATCTTCCCACGTTACTCCAGCTAGCTCATGTGGCAACAATGGCAGCTAGCTGCCTAGCTACCCAAGTAACCCAACTACTGCACAAGTTTTTGCACGAAATCCCCTCAAGATCCGGTAATTTGTAGTTGATTAGTTAGTGGTGGCCGCCATCTCCAGCTTCTTGTCTTTCGTGGCGTCTTCGGGTTTCCTCAGTTCGTCCTCGTCCGTGGCGCCGAACAGCTTGCTCATCCCCTCCAGCGTCCGGCCGCGGGTCTCCGGGAGGAAGGTGAAGAAGAACACCCACGCGAGCACGGCCATGCCGCCGTAGAGGAAGAAGGCGCCGCCGATGGTGATGGCGTTGGACAGAGAGATGAAGGTCATGGTGACAACACCGCTGGTCACGCGGTTGGTGGCCACGCCGAGCGCGCAGCCGAGCGCACGCACCTGCAGCGGGAAGACCTCGGAGCTGTACACCCACGTGATGGGGCCGAGGCCGATGGAGAAGAAGGCGACGTAGGCCATGGTGGACGCGATGGCCAGGCCGATGGCCCATGGGATCTTGGAGTCCGGGTAGTGGCCGATGACGGTGAGCCCAGCCGCGAGGCAGACAAGGGAGAAGATCATGCCGCCCACGCTGCTCAGAAGCAGCGGCCGCCGGCCGATTTTGTCGAGCAGGAACGTGGCCACCAGGATGAAGACCGTCTTGGTGACACCCACGGCGCAGGTGGTGCCCAGGAGTTTGTTATCGTCGACGATGCCCGCGCTCTTGAACACGCGTGGGCTGTAGAGCACCACGGCGTCGATGCCGGACGCCTGCTGGAAGAAGTGGATGCCAATTCCCGAGAGAAGGATGCGCCTCATGGCCGGAGATGGGGACAGGATGAGCTCCTTCCAGACCCGCGCCTCATCGCCGCTTTCTTTCTTGGGCATGGTGACCACGTCGCCGTCGAGTTCAGCGGGGATGCCAGCGGCAGCCTTGATGTCAGCAAGCCGCTCTTCCGCTTCCTCGGGCGTGTCGGAGGTCTTATCCAGCACGACCTTGGCGTCTCCGAGACGGCCCTTCATGACGAGCCACCGGGGCGACTCCGGCATGCGGAGCACCATGAGGGCGAGCACGACGGCCGGCGCCGCGCCTATGCCGAGCATGACGCGCCAGCCGAGGTTGAGCGGGAGGCGAGCGAACGCGTAGTTGGACACGTAGCCGAGAAGTATGCCGAAGTTGATGAACACCTCCGGGAAGGACGTCAGGAAGCCACGGGCCGACGCGGGGGACACTTCGGCCGTGTACACCGGTGCGATCATGAGGGCGTAGCCCACGCCGACGCCGGCCACGAAGCGGCCGAACATGAGCATCCCGTAGTTGACCGCGAAGCCCATGAGGAAGGCGCCCACGAAGAAGATCACCGCCGCGAAGACGATGGTGTACCGGCGGCCGATCCAGTCCGACGTCCGCCCCGCCGCGAAGGAGCCGACGAGCGAGTAGACGTTCAGGATGCCCATGAGGATCTCCAGCTGCACGTCGGTGATTTTCAGGTCCTTCTTGATGTACAGCGACGCCCCGCTCATCACTCCGATATCTGCATAGTCAGGCCGTATCTCGTGAGCCCATGCAAAAAGCGCAGCAAAGCAAAACAAAAAGGGACTCCGGGGTCCATACTACATGGCAACGCACACTAGGGCGAAGTGAATGTGTGTTCGTACCATAGCCGAGGAGGATGGAGGTCATGGAGGCGAGGATGGCGAAGGCGAAGGCGAACTTGACGCTGCCCTTCTTCTTGGGCTCGACGGCCGCCGGGAGCGCGGCCGAAGCCATCGTCCTTGACGCTTCTTTCGCTGCTCTGTGCTTTGCAGAGAACGTTATGGATGGTCAATGGTTTAGTGTGTCTCAAGAGAGGTCGCTCCTGTGTTGCAGGGGCGGCAGTGCAGTGTTGTATCACAGCAGGGGCGGCAGTGCAGTGTTGTATCACAGCAGGGGGGTGCATATATAGGCAGAGGAGGTAGGATCTGATCACTCCCGGCTCCACCCCAAGAAGTTTCAAAAGGCGAAATTGGAAATGTGTATGGGCCCACTTGCTAGTCACTGTTGATGTGGGCCACAGTACCGACTGCTCCTCCCGCTGCATAGTCATCGGTGGTGTAACTATCTCTCGTTTTCTTATAATGCAGTAAGTAAATGTTATAGGACTCTGTTTAAAAAGATTTTCGTGATATCTCATCCACGCTATTCATTTTATGATTCAATGGCTAGGTTGAAGAGGAGAGAGTAGACACGTGTCATCACATGAGAGATAATCTTTCGTAGAACAGGATCCTATAAATTTTACTTCATAATATGTATGTGCGGATGTGCCAGTATCCCAGGGTTTAGAGCGTCTACACAACTAAATGGTCCTGAGTCCTGATGCCATCAGTCCCATGGGAAGTTGGAGCCGCGCGTTTCTTGAGCTCCTGGCTTGAATTGTGTATGGACAAATGAGACAACGGCTCCTTTGACAAGCTGAATGAATTTGGTAATTGTCGGTGATATGGGATCCGGGGGTTCCCAAGTCCCGAGGCTAGGACAGCGCAGTGCCACATGGTGCCTTCCCTCGGAGACCATCTCCCCGAGGACCCGAGGGAAGCAAGGTCCAGAAGTGGGTGCTCGGGGACAAGAACGGTTGGTCCCCGAATACCCAGAGAGCTCCGAGGACCCGAGGGAAGCTAGGTCCAGGAGTGGGTGCTCGGGGCCGGGAGTAGTTGATCCCCAAGTACCCAGAGAACGCCGAGTACCTGAGGGAAGTAAGGTCGAGAGTGGGTGCTCTGGGACAAGAACAGTTGGTCCCGAGTACCCAAAGATCCCCAAGGACCCGAGGGAAACCAGGTTCAGGAGTGGGTGCTCGGGGCCAAGAGCAGTTGATCCCTGAGTACCCAGAGAGCCCTGAGGACCCGAGGGAAGCAAGGTCCGGGAGTGGACGCTCGGGGCCAAGAACAGTTAGTCCCCGAGCACCTAGAGAGCCCTGAGCACCCGTCAAGCCCCATACCAGTGAACCCCGCAGGGACTCCACGATGAGGTGTCGGTCAGAAGGAGCCCCAATGCCGCATTTAATGGGGAGCGTGGACGGTCACATCCAGCCATTTTTCCCCCACGCCTGCCGTACTGAATACGCCAGTCCCTGCCGCCACCTGGCAGTAAGACGTGGGCACAATTAATGCGGCGGGTCCCATCGCATGTCCCCTCGCGGGGCCCATGAAGAAAAGCGATTTGAAGATATCTTTGATGGGCACGAGACTTATCACCCTGTCACATCAGACCGCGACAGACTTACTCTGCTCAAATGGGCATGAGAGGGTACTCAGAGGCTGGCCGGTGGGAGCCCCTGCGCTTGCTAAAGCTGAAACGCGAAGACCAATGGAACCGTCCGAGGGATATTTTTTCAACCCTCTGTAACATCAACTGTAGACTAATGATGGCCACTTTCTATTTATTGTTTACGGGAACTTGTGCCCTTGTTCTGGATACTTCCTGAAGGGCCTCCCCCCGATAGATAAAGGGGGGGGGGGAGGGAGCACCTTGTAAGGGGGGCCTCGAAGGATAGAGGCCCCGAAGGATAGAAATCCGGAGATTAGAGGAGAGATCCAAAGAAAGACAGACATCCGAAGAGCATTGATAACATACTAGATATACAGGAGTAGGGTATTACGCCTCCGTGCGGTCTGAACCTGTTTAAATCCTTGGTACATTTATTTCTACCAGCTGACGACAATCCATCCTGCCTAAGTCCCACACGCATTAACCCCACGTACGAGGTAGTTTCAGGACCAGCCCCCGACTGAACCTCGAAGGGGATCCCTTAAGATCTCTGCTCACGGTGTTCATCCACCGACAGTAATGTAAGTAACAATAAACGATCAGAAAAGTGGATCACCGATCGATTTGCTTGCATTATCAGTACTCAGTAGTATATGATATATTTGAGATTAAGATCCAAGAAGGGGGGCGAAGGGGGGCGAAGGTAACCCTAAAAAGTGCAGCCTACAATGACGTTCCGGTATGCATGCAAAAATCCTCTTTGTTCTGTAGTATTAGCCAAAGTGGTATTAGTTCACTGTAAGACGAAGTATATTAGCCATAGTAATCCGTGTTATATGTCGGCTTATAGCAGGTGTTTTTGGTTCGTAGCAGGATTTCTGAATGCACAACCACAGTTCATGGTTCAGACATGCACTCGACAAGCCACACCGGCTAAAGATTACCTAAGAAGACCATTTTTTTTAGTGAACGAAAACCACATGTTAGCAACTGAAATTTAATTTACTGTGTTTTAAAATGAAAAAAAAGTCTTTCTCCCAAAAAAGGGGAAAAAAATTCTGCCTGCTGGTTGAAAATGTTATCGCTGGGGCAATGCAGGTCAGCAAGCAGAAGACAAGACGAGATCATCTTTTTCAATCGATTATGTCATTGTACATGGTACTGAAAATGCTGGCCTTTGTGATACATGAAATAGAAGTTATCTTCTCCCCCGTTGAGACAGGCTTTCTAGTTCCATAATGCATGCATAATTGAAGCATGAAAATTATTGGCACAGCGTGTGGTTCTTTGGATTATATCTAATGAATGATTAAGGTATCTTTGAAAATCGGTGTAAATTAATTGCTCCATTTGCCCGCTTTGAGTCAACTGAACTTAGTACTTTTAATACCAAAAACTAAAAAACTATACTAGCTACATGATTATCTAATACAGTAATATCTGAGTAGTTTAGGACTTGAACCAAATTGCAAGACAAATATCACATTTTTATGTGGAGTACCCAAATGGCATCATATCATCAAAAATCAGTCAAATGGGTGCAGAAAGTTGCGACACGACAGGGTGATGAGTTAGTGACATTTTAATGCCTGACAAGTCTAAACATGTGAAGATTGGTGGTGATACTTTGCAAGCTTGTGAATTGCGATCTACCCTGTTGATATATTCCGGCTAATCTTTCCAATCTTTGGTGTGCATAAATATAAACCTGATCTCGCCCTTTCCTTTTTTTACCTACATATATGTTCCATAAGTCTATTAAATCTGGATAGCTATTCCAACTCCTATCTGAAAACCAACCAAGTAGCAAGCCCCATTTCTAATCTATCCTATATACTAACGGCGGTGGAATCCCTAAACGCTCAGGGCTCTGCTACACAGTAGAAGAGCCCACCATCATTGTATACGGATACGTATACAGATACATATACGTATATACGTATTTGCTACTGTAGCAACTGTAGTAGGTCCCCACCCATCATTGTATATGGATATGTATATGTATATGGATACATACATACGTATTTGTATACATATAATATACTTTTTATTTTTGGAAATACTAGCAAAATGTGAAAGAAAAATTTGTTATATTGATAAATCAACTGAAACAGTCTAAAGTGCAAAGAAAAGAAAACTAAAACTCACAAAAATACAAAACAAATTTTGTTACATTCGTATTACTAACGTAACTACTGTCCACAAATATATTATGTATATATATATAAATCTATATAGATACAAATACAATATATATATATATATATATATTACATACATGAGTTTAGATGAATTCAACATTCCACTTCCGATAACATATACTAATGATGAAAAAATCAATGCACTAATACGAAACAAAATTTGTTAGTTCCGTATTACTGATGTAGCTACTGCTCAGCAATATATTATGTGTATATATACAAATATATGCCTATATATATATATACTACATACATGAGTCTAAATGAATCCAATATTCCTCTTCCAATAACATATACTAATAATAAAAAAATCGGTGCGCTTCATATACTATTAAAGCTACTACGAATCATACAACATTCAAACATAACATTTATTCGAAACGGACACAGCAAAACGCGCCAATCTACCCAGTTGCTCCAAACAAAACAGAGAACCCTTAAAGAGATCGAGAAACTCTGCTAATCCTTCTTTTTAGCAGCGGTCAGTGAAGGGTGACAAGTAATTCGCTAGCATCAGGAATCTCTTGCTGCTACTATGATTTAGATCACTCCATCAGTCAGTGGCGGACCTAGGATTTTTTCGTAGGGTAGTCATCCAAATTTTTAAGATCATAAATTCAGTAAAAGAGTATAAAATTTGACAAAAGACGATGCAAATTCAGTAATTCGCTAATTCGGTATAATATCGTAAATTCAACAATGAATCCTAATTTGTAAAACCGTAATATAAATAGTCCAAACATAATATAAGGTCTTACATAAGTGGAAAATTATATCATTACGATACTATTCTAGATCCTTCACTTTACGCTTTCTTATGACCATGAAAGACTCGATTTAATCCACTCCCATTTTCTATTTCACCCAACTCAAGTGTAGTCTTAAGTTTTTAAGCTCTAACATCTCGAAGCATGTCACGACGCTTACAAAAAACTCTAATAATATTCAGCTAGCGAGAAACTTGTCCAAAGAAACCTCTCACACACCCTTACAAATTTATCAACATAACGTAAACAAAGAGCTATTTGTTCTTTATGTGATATATCACTAGACTCATCAGCTAGAATTGTTCTTTATGTGATTCTTGTTCTTGAGTTTGAGCATGTTTTTCAGCCGCAGTTTTCTTTGCTTTTGCTTCATGTTTCTGGAAAAGCGAAGCAATATCTCCCTACCTCTTCATCTATGTGAAACAACCCTGATTGAAGCCAATCATTCAGAAAAAAATGATAGTAGCTGTGAGACGCAACATAAAAGAAAGATGTTAACCGGCTGTGAGAGTGAAGTGGCTGAGGCTAGATGATCACGGGAGTTCAAGATACAATCGTTGCAGACTTGCAGTCCTAGAGATTTTTTAAATTGTTGTACTGTAGAAAAAATAGAGACATGATTAACCCACGAACAAAACGATGTGTATTAACCCAGCGAAAAAAATACAGACATGTGTATTAACAGGTTTTGTCCATTGGTTCAAATAAGTATGATTAACCCAAGAATATCTCAACGGTTCCATACGATCAAACGTGAAAACGATGGAATGGGGTTGCGGATGGACCGATGGTCAATGGAGTGGACATACTCACGTACCTAGTGGCCGGTGCTGCTGGATGGACCGGATGGACCGATGGATCGATTGTCGGACGTACTCACGTTTCACGTACTGGGGCTGTGGATGCCTGATGGGCGATGCAATGGATTGATGGATGTACAGGGGCGCGCGCCAGGCGGGCGGCAGCGGCGTGACCGCGTGAGGAACAGAGGACGAGGAGGCGACAGCACGAGGAGGTGGGTTTTTTCGATTTTTTTTACAACCAAGCTAATTAATTTCTAATCGGATTGGACTGGACAGGGTAGTCCTGGGCCTACCAGGACTACCCTGTGGGTCCGCCCCTGCCATCAGTCCATTATTTTCGGGTCCAACAGAAGAATATCTAGTTGGGAGATTCTTTATTATGAAATGTCAATGGCTTTGGAGCAGGTAAATTTTTACCCCGGGGTTATGGACGGCATCGATCGTCGGATTCGTCAAACTTTGCGGAGGGAGCGAATGGGGGATTTACTCGTCAGCCGTGCATGTCACCTGGTGATTTTCTTCTTTACGTGCCTGAATAAAGCACACTTCGAAAGATGGATCTAAAGAGGCACCAACCCACGAAGATTAGAGATAGAGGAGGAAGGAAAAAAAGAAGCAAAAAGAGAAAGAAGACATAGAGGAGAAAGAAGAGACAGCACCCCCTAGCAGGTCCACCTCCGCCACTGCGTCTAACTGAGCTATAACGTGCAGATTTGTGCACGTGCAGACGTGCAGTGCTGGTGCACTGACTGGCAAACGATATGCGACAAGGAATCAGCCTCCTCACCCGTATCTACGCGCGATTGCGGCAAGTGTCAGGCAGCGTTTCGTCAGTGGAACAGAGCAAACGATCGCTGCGACTGCGAGCCGGCGTTGACCGAGCCGACCTCACGATCCTCCAGTGGAACAGAGCAAACTCCCTACAAACGGGGCCGGATCAGACAGATACGCGCCGCGAATATTCAGCCAGTCAAAACAAGGCAAGACAGCGCCACTGGCCCGGCGCAGATGCGTGCAGAGTGCCGCCATCCATGGCTACTGGCCAAGCGAGGTGCTTCACTGCATCCCGTCACGCGCATAGACACTTGCGCGGCAAGAGGCCCCAAAGACGTCGCCCTCGATCGGCCGCGATCCCCGTTGCGATTCCGTTCCTTGGCCGCAGTTGCTCCAGCAGCTCGGTGCGGAGTGCGGACTGCAGGATAGGCTACTGCCACCGCGCGCGGCTCTCTGTCCATATGTTGGATTGAGAATAACGAATAAAAAGGTAAATAGACTTATCAAATTCTTTAAATCAGATGACTTTTCATGTATTTTACCTAACGCATCTTAAAAACTCAAATAAAAGCTAAATCAAGAGAGAAATAAGTTGTAACGCAAAAAGAATCATAACTCTCATAGTTATATGCGAACTCTAAGTTCCGATAAAACTCAATCTATAAGTTATTGCTGTAAAAAAAAAATTACAATTTGATGAGAGAAACACTTCGATCCAAAGAAGAACACCAGATAAAAAAAAATTCAGAGAGAAATAAGTTGCAACGCAAAAAAGAATCATAACTCTCATGGTTATATGCGAACTCTAGGTTCTGATAAAACTCAATCCATAAGTCATTGCTTGAAAAAAAAATTGCAACTCGATGAGAGAAACACTTCGATCCAAAGAAGAACACCAGATAAAAAAATTCTTCAAGTTGATATTCTAAAGATAAGGGAATTTAAAATCCATTTATATACACTTGTATACAAATTTTATATCTCTAGCAACAAAAAGAATAATTTGACACGGATGAAAAATTTTAGGTTAAAAACCAAAACGAAAATCTCATAAAAAGAAAAAACTAGTAATAAAACAACGGAACTAATAGAAAAAGTTTAGAAGAAGATGAACACGAGTATCGAAGGAAACATACACTTCATTTTTTAATATATCGGCCCTATTTTAGACAGATTATAAACTATTTTCCTCTTAAAAAACTCTCACATACTACAAAGACTAAGCTCTCATCTCCCCTCTGTAAAAACTCAACCACACAACTCTTTAATAGCTATCTCATGCCTTCTTATAGTCCTATCCCTCTATTTATAGGTCAAGGGAGGTGGTTTAGCTCTTAACCTTCTATTTTTACAAAATATATCTCTCTTCCAATGGCATATTATTTATCACCGGAGTATTTTGGTCTATTTTTTTTCTCCATCCATCGAACGACTATGGCTTCTTTACAACTTAGCTTCGTTTTGACCCTAGCTTCGTGATGATGCCACATGCACTCCATCCATCTACAGTTTTGAGACCAAACCACGAAACTGTTTACAGGCTTCTCAAAGTGCGGCTCACTTTCGCTTGCTCTGGCCCCAAGCGAGTATCCCGATATCGATACGTGTACTTCGTCTTACGATCTTGACCGCTGACAAGTCTCTCCCGCTTTTGATCCCTCGGGTTGTCTTGTCACTTGCACAGATATCCCCTTCACTTTACTTTGTCAACACGTTGTATTTATCCATCTTCTCATATTTTGCTTGATCTTCACGTGTATAGATAGGATCACTCTTGTCTCCATCCGATTCCCTCGATCGTCCGGCACCAAGCTTCCCTCTTAGCCCTGATCTTCCCGTCATCAGCCGCCAAGTTACATCCATCGTCTACACATCATGAGACAAACAAACATACATCTCCAACAATATATAACTCAACTTGCAATTAGTCCAAATTAAAATACTCAGTTCAAAACACATCTCAGAAAAATCGTGAACGCCGGACGATCGGCGCACACTCCTTCTGAGTGCCAGACCATCCGACGTGTGCAACTCAACTAACCTCTCCGTCTGGAATCCTCTCTACAAGAAATAGTCTGGCATAGCATCCGGCGTGTCCATCTTCAATCGTCAAACCATCCGACGTGTGTAATTCCACCGAAACACTCATCTTGCAACCTCTTTGCAAGAATTGGTCCGGCTATTCTCCGGTGTACACGCCGGACCTTCCGACGTGTATGACGCTCTTCTGCAGACTCTCTAGAAAAAAAAAATGCTCTAGCGTGATTAACATTTGAACGCCAGACCATCCGATGTGCACTCCATTTTTAGCCTCTGTTTTGAAATGCTCTGGCGTGTACTCCATCCTAACACCAGACCATCCAGCGTGTTTAACTTCAGGAGCACCGGACTATCCGACGTGTATATTTTTTCTGGACTCAGAGACAAACACACCAACTGAATTTCTCTACAACTTTGATTAGTTAAGATCATTATTGCAGTACATATACATGCTTTTACAATCTCATAAATTAACAAACTAAATTAATAATCTTATCAATCACTCATCGTATATAAATTAAGTTACATTTTAACTTAGTTTCTCATCGTGTCTGTCTCTGCCTACCCAACACAGCATGCAGCCTAAGCGGCAACATTCGTGCCTTCCGTGTACTTGATTGAGTCGGGATGGTGAGTCGGCCGCGGGAATCCGGGGTTTAGTCGATCGACAACGAGATGAATACCGATAAATCAGTCTATGGCGCACAAGATCTCATGGTGGGACAGGCGTGAAGCAATCCATTTATTCACTCTAGCTTAACCCAGTCAACTTTTAATCATTTTAACTAGATTGAAATAATTATATAGTTAATTAAGTTGTATTAAAGTAGATCTCATCTACGGATACTCACAAATCGCTCTACGTCATCCCTACGTGATCGGCGACTGCCGTGTGCTCACCTCTGGTTACGGATTTCAAGGGGGGCAGGTCGACATGGATGCACGCGCGCGCATGGCGCCCTGGTGGTGCCACGCGACGAGAAGCGCCGGCGCGTTTCTCACGAGCGAATATCTTATCATCGATGAGTGATCAGATAATAAGATCACGGCAAAGTCTACGCTCATGGGCTATCTCTGGCTCTGCAACCGAACTGCAGTTCACACTTCATAATCACGACGTGCATGCCAAAATTTATGGCGTGCCGAAATGCTGCGTGTCACAAGAGATCCGTTGCATGTGCCGACTGCGACGAAATGGTCCAAGCTACAAATATCTGCTTACCCGTACCCTGATCGCAGCTGTTCCACTATAGTGCAAAGAAATGGTTAGCATGCATGTACATTTTCGTAGTTCAGAGAAAACGGCTCACTTTTATTGATGTCTTCAATACATCAGCTTTACAGCAAAAACAGGCACCTTTCCACGTTACTTTTTCTCTGCAAATCAATTAATATGTCGTTTGATCGAGCAGCTCCAGAATTTTGTAGCCAACACATGACCTCAACAAGTACAAGTAGTCAACAAGTCAACGGAAAGAGCTGGCTCGTTCGCTGCAACGTGTGCATTGATTGAGATGATGGGGATGTGAACGGGACGCCGGGCTGGTAGCGCTGCTAGCTAAAAAATAACCGGTGCATCTGCGGTCTCAGATGTCAATTAGGTAACCGCGGAAATCGACATTTTTCTCATGTAATAATACGTTTTCATCCTACCTGTTTGTCCTCTCTTGCTCTCTCCATCAGCTTCTAATTTGGACAAGGATACTTAACCTGAGTCAGACCCAAACAGTGATCATGGTGATCTAGCTTGCTGCTTGCACAGGTCGGGCGAGTTGCTGTGGAAAATTCAGCAAAGCCTTAGGGGTCCTGGAGCTGAAAGAAACTAGACGTGCTGGCCAAAAAGGCTTCTGTACTTTGTGGCCATGGATTTCAGGTAAAGTCAAAAGGGTGATCCAAGATTCCCAGGCAAACCTACCTGTGGCCCATCACTGAGATTAGTCACTGGCACGAGCTGGAAAATGTGGCCTCAATCTCCAGTTGGTTTTTTTTTTAACAGAGATTACATTGGCTTATATTAAAAACCAAATAACATATTTACAAATAATAGTACAAGAAAACAAACACGATAGAAAGTAGCTGAGGGCATTAGCAGACCACATAGCT
Organism: Phragmites australis; assembly: GCF_958298935.1. Lineage (NCBI taxonomy): Eukaryota > Viridiplantae > Streptophyta > Magnoliopsida > Poales > Poaceae > Phragmites > Phragmites australis. The sequence goes on along the minus strand of NC_084934.1, from coordinate 25,027,415 downwards.
CCTAATCAACGAGATAGCAACTACATAGACCGACCCATAAAAAGCTCAGACCATCAGCGAAACAAAGTATCCGCACACTAGGAACCGAAGCAGAGACAAGTGCGACCCATTGCACATGGAGAACAAGCCACCAGGTTATAATTAGCAGACATCAGTAGCGGCCCTCTCAGCCGAAGTGAACCTCCCCAGCCATTCTTGGATATGATCTGCGGTCTCTCCCACCTTAGCCCTGTCACCTTTGAGAAGAATACTCCATTTCTACACAAAGGATATAGCGAGGGTCAGCACTTATGTAAGCTTGTTGCGGAACTTCTTCTCGATCGCCATGGTGTTCCGCATTCGCTATAAAGCCCAAGCAATCCCTGCAAAAAGGAAGAGTCCTAGCTTTTGAGAAATTTTGAAATTCTTCAGAAGTCAGCTACCGAAGTAGGGAAACCATTTCAGCTAAATATATCTCGCAAAGTACTCCGAGTAAATTGTGCCAACACACATCCAAAGAAGATGTGGTTGACCGTTTCAGGCTCATCACACAAACAGTAATTCATGTCTCTTTTCCAACCTCTCTTCTTGAGGGAGGTGGTCACTGGAAGCTTATTGTGCAGCATCTGCCACAGGAACACTTTGATTCTAAGTGGTATTTTGCAAGTCCAGAGTGTCTTAGCCCCCTTACAGGACACCCCTTCAAAAGTCGGGAACTTATACAAAGATTTGGTGATAAATCTCCTTGATTTATCCAGAGCCCAAACAATCTCATCATCATTTTCATTCAAATAGGCATTATGTAGCTTGTGTAACAGTTCCTCCCATTGAAGCAGATCATTTGCCGTTAGACTCCTTTTAAATTGGATCCCCCACTCATTATTACCCCAACAGTTAGCTACTACAACATTAGGGTCAGCACACATGTCAAACAAGCCAGGAAAGTGAGTTTTTAAAAGGGTCTCTCCTAGCCACACATCCCTCCAGAAAGAAACCTTATTGCCATTGTTAACCTTATACATAGCCCCCCCCCATTGAAAGAGATGTTTGACCTTATGTAGGTATTTTCAAAATTGTGAAGTGTTCCTCTCCTTGGATGTGAAAAAAATTACCATTTGGTATATATTTGGCCTTTAGCAGGTTGCACCAGATGTCTTCCGAGCCAGATACCACCTTCTAAACCCATTTGACAAGAAGGCATTCATTTATGATCATGGTGTTTAGGATGCCAAGGCCTCCATAGTCTTTAGGTCTGGATATGGCTACCCATTTGGCCATATGATATATATTTACATCCTCAGCATCTCTCAAAAAAATCTGGATCTTATAGTATCCATTTTCCTATGTGCCCCTTTGAGCAGGAGGTAGAATCCCATGATGTATAGAGGTAAACTAGTTAGGCACGAGTTTGTCAAGGTCAATCTGCCCCCATAGGTCAAATTTATGCCCTTCCATGGGTCTAACTTTTTGGTTATTTTTGTTAAAACCTCAGTTGTGGCAACATTTCCTAAATGGTGGTCAGATATAGGGATACCTAGATACTTCAATAGTAGCTGTCCCAGTTTGCAATTAAGCATATTTGCCACCATTTCCTGTTCATCCTGATTCATTCTAAAAGCAAAGATATCACTTTTGTGTAAATTAATTTTAAGTCCAGATAGCCATTCAAAGTAGTATATGGTGATCTTGAGATTGAGGATAGATTTATTAGAACCATCACTCATCAGGATTATGTCATCAACATACTGAATATGGGTGATCTCCCTGGAATCAGGTGGTCAACCACCCCTTTAATCAAGCCCTTAGATGAAGCCTTGTTCATCAGCCTATCAAACATCTATAGCAATGTTGAACAGCAGGAGGATAGAGGATCACCTTGTCTTAAACCCTTGCAGATTCTAAAGTATAGCCCCCTTTGTCCATTAATGTTAATGCAGACCCTACCTCCCTTGACAGATTGCATGACCCAATCTATTCACCTAGTAGGGAACCCTTTCACTTCATGACTTCATCCAGAAAATTCCAATTAATCTTGTCATAGGCCTTTTCAGAGTCAATTTTTATCAACACCTCTCGTTGTCTTGTTCTTTTTAATTCAGGAACGACTTCATGTAGGATCACCACCCCTTCCAAGATGTTCCTACCCTTGATGAAGGAAGTTTGACTAGGGCCAACAACCTCCTTGGCTACTGGGGTCAGTTTGTTATTTAGGACCTTGGTGAAACTCTTGTAATCTATATTGAGTAGGGAGATAGGTCTGTATTGCTCGATAGTATTGGCCTCCTTGACCTTAGGTACCAAAGTTATAACACCATAATTAATTATTTTCATATCCAACCTCCCTGCATGGAGGTCTGTGAATATGTCAAAAATATCCTCCTTAACTAGGTCCCAAAAGATCTTAAAGAAAGTAGAAATGAAACCATTGGGTCCAGGAGCAGCATCTTCTTTCATGTCTTTGAAGGCCTCCTCAATCTCTTGAGTAGAGAAGGGTTGAGTCAAACTCTCTCTGGTTTCAGATGGCAGTCTGTTATGGTTGTCCCAAAAAGAGTCATGTAACCTGAGCCCCTCTCTAGAATCAGAGCCAAAAAGATTTTTATAGAACCCATAGATATGATCTCTAATTTCAGCTTGAGAGCTGATCTGACCTTGATCAGTTTCCAAAGATAAGATCAGATTCTTCCTCCTCGTCCCATTGGCTAGTAGATGGAAAAACCTTATATTGTTGTCCAGATCTTTGATCAAGGTCTCCCCCCTTTGTTTCCAAAGAATCTCCTCCATGGAGAGAATCTTCTCAAGGCTTGCCTCTAAGTTGTATCTAGTCTCACATTCCTCCATAGTCAACCCATCAACATCTGCCTTGCCATCTAGCAGGGTCAGATTAGCCAATATATCCTGCTTGTTTTTTGTCTACTCACCATTATGCTATCTATACCAACCTCTCATGATCTGTCTGATGTCACATAGGTTGTCATAACAATTATCCATAGAATAACCATCAACAGGTCTTCTTGATTTCTTTTCCAGCCACCTTTGATGAACAAGGTCCTTGAAGTTGTCAACTAAGAGCCACTATCTCTCGAAGGTGAATTGCTTGCACCTCTGGATCTCAGACTCCCCTGAATCCAAACAAATAGGATTGTGATCTGAACCAACCCTAGTTAGTCTTCATGCATAACACAAGGGAAAGTGCTCCTCCTAGTCACTGGACATAAGAAATTTGTCTAAGTTCACCATTATTGGAGCTAGCTGCTTATTGGTCCAGGTATACTTAGCTCTAGATCTTTTCGCTTCCCTTAAGTGAAATTTCCAAATGAAGTTATTGAAGAGGTCCATCAAATTCTGATCTATATTGTTAGTGTTTTTTTCCTGAGCCTCTCTGATGAGATTAAAGTCCCCTCCCAAAAGGAGAGGTAGTGACACCTTGTCACAAATCTCCTCCAATTCACAAATAAAGTCTTTTGAACTGTTGTGATTGGCATGGCCATAAATTGTAATGAATTCCCATCCGAGGTTGGAGATTCTCATCCTCACAGCTATCTGGACATAGAATTTATAGATCACACTAGGGTTGAAAACGGTAACGAAAATTTCCGATTTACCGGGGGCCGTTTTCGAAAACTGCCGACCGTATATTTCGAAATCGGTAATTTTCGGAATCGGTATCGGTATCGATAAAATGTTCCGGAAACGGTAGCGGAATCGGTTTGAGTCAATTCCGACCGTTTAGTCGGTTTTTCGATTTTTACCGGAAATTACCAGTATGGGCTTTCGGTATTTACCGAAATATATCAGCCCATCAGCAGCCCACTTCACTTCAGTATATGGGTCTTCGGTTCTTAGATCCGGGCGTCACCTAATCACCCAAACGGGCTCACGGCCACGGCCCACAGTCACCCTCACGAAGTCACGGGCTCACGGCCTCACGGTCACGGCCGCACGGTCACGCACTCATGCACATCTTCTCCGCCCGGCTCTGGTCTCTGGAGGATTCAGCGTGCGCTGCACCGCCGCCAGCCGCCAACTCCCGACGCCGGTGACGCTACCTCCTCCGGCCGGCGCAGCTTCCAGCCGGCGTCTCCTCCGCCTGGCAGAGCTTCCAGCTGGCGTCGAGTCCACCCGGCACATCTTCTCCGCCCGGGCCCAGCACTGGATCTAGCCTCTAGCTTCTATGGAGACTTTAATCCTTGTGACGAGGTTGTGTTGTGCTTCACTGCTTGTATGGAAACTTAAATTCTTGTGCTAAACATTTGCGCTTATATGGAGATTTTTATCCTTTTGCTTGTCAATTAACAATTGTCTTATCATAAAAGATGTATCGATATATCATATACTCATGTCGATTATAGTCATGTCATGTATGACTTCATTAAACTTGTCGTATGTGATGTATAACTTGTGAGCTATGTTTTGGTGTTTCCGTTCAGAATTATCGATCCCCGATCGAAATTGACATATTATCGATCTGATAATATCGTTTTTGATTTTCCGATACAACCGATACCGTATTCGTTTTCGGCATTACCGCTACCGATTCTGTTTCCGAGAAAAAATACGAAAATGAAAACGGTTTTAGCGTATTCCGACCGTTTTCAACCCTAGATCACACATTCCTCCAATACCATCAAGTCTTCCTTGACTCCAACTAAGATTCCTCTAGAATGACCATAGGCAGGGAGAACACTCCAAGCAAAGTTCTCTCTTCTAGCAATATCTTTAAGGTCTTTGACTGTAAAGTCCTCCTTCATAGTCTCCTATATACCTATGATATCCAGCTTCTCTTGTAGAATATAATCTTTTATCTTTTTTCTCCTTATAGGCTTGCCTAACCCCCTAGCATTCCATATTAGTATCCTCATTTGACATTTTTCTTTGGTCCGACTCTTCCCTTTTTGTGCATAGGGCCACTCCTTCTAGGCTCCATTGCTTCTGAGATAGGGTTATCAATATCTCTAACAGAATTGTCTATGACATCCATGGCCATATCCTGTTGAAGGATCTCCACCCTAGAGGCTTCCTTTTCAGCTTGTTTTTGCGGGAAGGCTTCATAATTTGCCTCTGCAATCTTTTACCTAGTAGTTTCCTCAACTTTAAAAGTGTCAATTTGAGTATCAATGTTATCAGCTACTAAATCTAACTCATGAATAACACATTTCATGGCTTTAGCTTGAATGTGTATGGCATCTTTGGGAATTCTGGAGCTTTCCATGGTGGCATTGTTGGGACCTTCTTCTTGGGAATTCTGGTCTTAACTCTTTTGGGGATATCAACCCATCCTCAACCCATCCTTGGGAGCTTTCCCCTTCCTCAGTCTTAGAACTTATGTGAGAAAGATTGTTAAAGTTTTCCCCTTCCTCCTCCAAAGGCTCATCTAGCTGCTGACCCTCAGGCTGCTCATCCACAATAGGTGGTAGAGGAGTGTGCCCCTCTTGGCCAACACATCTAAGATCCATAGTACTACCTTGTGGGGTGATAGCTTTGGCCAAGAACTGGGGCAGATCATGTAAGGCCCTTCCTGGTTATGAGAAATCAACATGCCAGCAGGAGCAAGTATTTCCTGTGGAGGTTGGGTGAACTTTCCCCTTCCATCTTGTTTTGTTCCACTACCCTTCTTACTGTAGTATGTAACTGCCCTCCCCCCCCCATGGGGCAGTCTTCCTTTGAATCCTACTGGAAGGGAGTAGATAGGGAACCATAATTGGCCTCCATGGCAGGGAAGGTCACCAAGGCTTCTTCTTCTTTAACAAGTAATGCTTTTTCTTGAGTAAGGTACCCTTTGTGTCCATCCTCCACCTCTATATCGCCGAAGATTTTAAGCTCCCCAACTGTTGGATCAAAAGTGGTAATGGGAGTGATATCCTTGCAGCCCAAACAAGGGGTCACATCCCCAGTCACCTTCTTTCCTTTTTCCATAGGCTTATGGGCCCTTGTAGTCTATTTGTTGTCTTTGCCTCCCATGTCCTTGCCTGGCAAGTCACCATGACTAGCATCTTCATCAAATTCTGATAGGTCATCATCATCTGACCCCTTGTCTTCATCATCATCATCATCTGGTTTGTTAAGGGTGTCCCTAGTTGAAATCTTATCATTAAAGTATTCCCTGATGTATCTAATCAAGTGCCCTTCTCCATTAGAAAAGATCTCAATGAAATTTCTGATCTGATGGGGGTCTCTTGTCACGTCCCAAATTCTTAATCACACAATTAAGCATAATCATGCTTTTTAAGCATTATGTTTAATATTGCGTAATTATAATTCAGAATATTAATGCAATTCGTTTGAAATCATTTGGACGAGAGAAGGAAATCCGGGAGAGAAAAGAATTGAATTCGCAGCAAAAATGGACACTTTTCACTTACATGTGGGCCCCACCTTCCAACCACTCAAGTGGGCAGCCCCCATCTGCCCTCTCTCTCTCCCACCTGCTCCTCTCACTCTCACATGCTTTCTCTCCCCGTGCAGCAGCTGGAGCTCTCCCTCTCAAGCTTCTTCTCCATTTCTTCTCAAATCCGAGCTCTAGAAAAGGATTGAAGGTATGCATGTGGTACCATTGCATTCTAGAGCTCATAAGCTACTCATCCATCCAATTCATTTTTGTTTTCTCGAAAGATTCGAACCGGATTTGATATCTTTTGGTGTTCTTGGTTGAAGCACAAGGAACACCGGAGTTCTTCGATTTTCCTCCATTTCCTCCACTTCCCGGCGGTCACCTAACTCTACAAGCATCTTGAGTAGGTCTCTTAGGCTCCCCATGGCAAAAATTCGTGGTTTGGTTGGTCGATTTTGAGTTTTAGCAAAGTTCATGAGTTTTTGAGATTTTGGACCAAAATGAGGTTTTAGATGAGATTTGATTTAGGAATTGAGTTGTTAGGTGGTTAAATTCTCCCAAATATATCCCCTTTGGAGTGGAAAAGATCGCAAATCGATTTGGCAAAATTTCCTCTCAAATAGGAGCAGTTCTGGAAAGTCCGGAACCTCCAAAAAATTGTCCGAAGGTTTCGCAGTCCGGAACCTCCGTAAAAAAGTGCGGATAATCCGAAAAAGTGCGGAGGGTCCGTAGTTACTATTTATCAGGCGCATAGAGGCTTGTAAAATTCAGAATTAATTCATCCGAACTCCAAATGACTTGAGACCAGTTGCGTTAGCTTCATATGAGTGTGAACTACGTGTTAAAAATGTTGGAACTCCAGAAAATATTTTTGAGAATTAGTGAGTTAATTAAATGTGTTTCGACTTGTTTATGTCACAGTTAGTTGTTGCCATGTCCTAAAATTATGAAACCACTTTTGTTAGCCTTATATTAATATACTCTACACATTAAAAATACTATGAGCCATGAGATGAGTGTTTGAATTCCGTTGGTTAATGAAATACGCGCTGAGGTTTAATGAGTCATTGAAATGGTTTCAATCTTTAACATTTCGTAATTAATTGAATCTAAACCCCTTATATAGTGTATGACCATGTTTAGGTAGAGTGTGTCTAGTGTTCAAGTTGAATCGATCGACGAATCGTCGAAACCACATTTTCAGCCCAGGTCCGGAGTGTCCGGACAAAAGTCCGGAGGGTCCGCACATGTCCGGAGTATCCGGAGAAAAGTCCGGATAGTTCGGAGTTTGCCTGAGTTGCGCAATGTCCGGATGTTCCGCATATTTTTGCGGATAGTCCGCATATGTCCGGAGGTTCCGCACTTTCAACAACTTTTCAAAGTGGTTTGAGTCCCAATTTTGTTCTAGCTCGCATGTTTGCACTTTTAACATGTTTTGCACATCTATAACATGCATTGTTGCACTTAATCCATACTCATAGCATTGCACGCATTATTCTTTTTAGAGAACGTCGAGCCGGTGTTCCAGGAGAGCGAAGGAAATTTTGGGCAACCACCTGATTGAATAAAGTCTAAATATTGATAAATTATGCTTATGTATAGGTTTGCATGTATAGGAAGTCAATGTTGGGCTTTTATGGGTAGAATCTATGTTGATCGCATTGTCTATACCTTGAATTATTGTTGATCTATATCCTTGTAGCATGGGTTTATTCATGATAAGATCTAACTTAAAAGTGATGCGAGATGCTTAGCAATGCATAGGTCCTCGGTAGAAGTCAAGCGGTGGAACGTCCCACCGTTCACGAGCTATAGGTTAAATTACTTTCACAATGGTTATCGTGTTGGGTTGTTGGTGTTGGTTGGTCGAGTGGTGAGTATGAGACGAGATGTGAGCGGTGTTAGGGGTGTCATCTGCCCTCAAGGAAAGTCCAGGGGTAGTTCGGGAAGGGAACTCAGACACCGTAGGCCGCTTGCATCATTTAAGGCCGATCATCGGGGTAGTTGGCTTTAACACTTACCTTACTCACCACATGCCGATCTAATGTTAAGGCGAGCCGAATACCTTCGCAGCTGTGGCTTTGTAGGCGTGGACATCGACGGTGTGAGCGGGCGGGCTTGTAAGCGGTACTAGTTTGCTCCGGGAGTAGTTCTAGTATCGTCACGCTGAGCGATGCATGCCCCACACGGTTGGAGCTTGTTGGGAAAGGTTGTCACGAGTATCCCTTTGTGTGCACTTTAGCGGGTGGCAAAAGCCGTATGGTCCTCGTGTCGTGTGGGTCTAGGACTATCCTCCTGCAGGGTGTATAAATAGTTTGAACTGCCGCGCTCTCGATCATGAGCATGCTATTGTTTCATTTGCACCCGGTCGTAGAGTTCTCGTGCTTGGTTCAGTTGTATGGTTCGGATATGTGGTTTGTGGTTCGGATATGTGGGAGGTGGTCGAGATGGTACTTGTTATACATTGATACTAATGTGGTTTCAGTTTCATATGATCAGTCGGTAGTTGCAGGGTAATTTCATATATGTTGGTTAAGTTAGTTGCTCACATATATGTCTAGGTTACTTACCGCATATGTTTTACTTAACCTTGTGGCTTACTCTTGCTAACAGCTCAATGCATAATCCTTGGAGTCGGGATATTATATACCCATATTATGTAAGACTTGCGAGTACCTTCGTACTCAGGGTGCTGCCCTTAAGTTGATGCAGGTTTACAGGTTGGCGAGGAGGGGGCTACTCGCCGGATATTGCACACAAGGTACTCAGTGTGTTTGGCGTGACAACTTTTCGCATCAACAACAGGGTTGGATGCTTTAGGTTGTTTTCCTTTGAATCCTTGGCGTTGAGTCGACAACTGGTGTTGGCCGCCCTGCTGCCATTCCACATGTCTTCCTTCTTGCCTTCCCTCTTGTTTACCCTGTAGACCCCCAATCCCCCGTTCAGATCTATGATCCCTAGCAGCAGATCTTCGTCCTCCATGGCCAGATTGGGGTCTTGGTTCACCAAATCCACCTCCTCGGCCACCATGACCACGAAGGTGGGGTTCATCTCTCGCATGCGTGCGTGAACTTCCTTGCTCACTTTGCGCACCAAAGCCATGTTGTAGCTTCTAACGTAGATCAAGCTCTCTATGAAGGTCTCCTTCATGGAGATCTTCCTCCTCCCTCTGGAACTCCTCTAGTCATCCCTTCCCCCACGGCCTTCTTGGATCAAGATCATGACGGCAAGCCATGGAACCCACCTTCAGAGCTTGCGTGAAGGAGGCTGAAAGAGGTGGAGGGAGATCAACAAGCTTTGCCTTCCTCGCTCCTGGACCGAATCGTTGGATCTCCTCTCTCATCGCGGGGAACCCTAACCCTAGGTTTCTGCTCGCTTTATAGACCCAAATCCACGAGCGGCGCCGGCTGGGATGAGTGCTAGAAGATATCTATGTGGGAATACCCAAACGTAGGTTTTGTGTTGGGCTGGGCCGTGCCCCTATTCATTTGGCCCGTAACATCTTGTATTGGGCCGGGAAAAAATCTCCATTTTCCTAACATTGTTGGAGGCGACGAAGACGACCTTCCCGTCGGTGAGATCACCGGCCAAGCCTCTAGATCTAGAGCACTTGGGCTATTCGTCATCGTGCTATCTTGAGTCGAGTTGTCCAGAACACAGATCTCTTCGGAGATCGGTGGAAGTTTGAATAGGTGATTTTGGATTACCTTTGCAAGATGATTATGTTCCTCCGCAACCATCCATTGTGGTTTCGCCGGAGATGTCGTTGAGCCTTCCCTCAACCTTCGTAGGATTTCGACTTGGATTGGGCATAGGGAGTAGTTGTTTGTTGAGCCTTGATTGACCTACCAATTGGCGCAGCCGCTCCTTGCGACAGGGAGCCGCGTCGCATTGTGTTAGATCCGGCCACCAGAGATTCAGACGCCACTGGTGGACACACTTCTGAGGTTCCTCCAACCAATGCCATCTTGCCGGTCTCCCCATCCGAGCTCACCATGCCCTCTCCATGGGGGCAGTGGCAAGATCCAGTCCCCTCGAATGGAGGTTCACCGGCGCTAGGGTTGTCCGCCATCCTAGGTTTCCCTTCACTCCGGATGGCGATGCGCAAACTCGCTCTTCTATTCCGGTCGGCGATTCAGCGGCTAGCCCCATCGATGAGCCTCCCTTGTCATCACACTCTCGACGATTCGTAGCATTTCACAATTGAATTTTAAGTAGCACTCCATCCAAAGCCTCCATCTCCAATTGGTTTCCCACTCTGGATCTCCAAAATCATGAAAAAATAAGAGAAGACTACAGTTTCCTGATGTTGTTTTGATGATCTAGGAACAATTAACATCGGAGATAGGTAATCTAAAACTCTGGTTATAGATTTCATCTCACTCAGAGTTCATTTTGTAATTGTTATATGCATGGTTTGAATTAATTCTATCAGTCACTGGCTGAATAATTATTGTATTTGCAGAATAGGTGGCTTCTTCAGGATGGACCGATGTGACCAGCCGCGGATGTCAACAAAGCCGACCGAGAGAGCTGCAGAGAGCGGGAAAAAGGGGAATGGCACACCGTCCGGATTCATCCCCACCACTTTATCCATCCAATTTAAGATCTTTTCGTGGTCCAAAATTCGTGCGACAAATTTTGTGCAAAACTATAATTCATGTGCAACCCATTTTATCTTGTTTGACCCATAATGCATGAACCAATTTCAAACTAAAATTCTCCAAACATGCAACCTTTATAACTTGTGGTAATTTTTATGCCTTCAAAACCATCCCCAAAATTTTGGCAAAAATCACAAATATTCCTCATTTAACATGGACTAATTTTTAAAATTGTTTCCAACCTTATGTTTCATAGAAATATTGTGAGTTACTTAACAATGCACCAATTAATATTGATTTTCACAATTTATATTTAATTAAAATTGCAAGTTAATAATTGCTCAAAACAATTAAACATGATGCTAATGATACTTATGATGCTTAATGACATGCTCAAGCCATTTGGGCTATCACAGGTCATACTATATCACAGTTAATCTGATTACCTGCGATGCTTTTTATGTTCATATCATACTATTATTTCATATTTTATGTGGTGGATATGATTGTTATGATAGAATAGTTTCTCTCAGAAAGTGTAATCGATGCCCTTCCAATAGCTGCACTTATTAAAATTTGATCATTGTGTGGTAGGTTCACCAAAGTAGGATACCTTCAACTATCTTATTAAATGGGATGGATGTCTGACATCTATAGTGTAGTGTTGGTTTACTTAAAAAAGCTATCAAAATGATTTTGTGATTTGAGGCATGGTGTTGGGCTTCGGGGCATTCGATGCCACCTAACAAATAAGAGTCACATAGGGATATGATTGGCAAGTTGTTGCTTACTTGCGTCACTAGGTTTCTAGAGGTGATGCCAAAGCTGACTAGAACTTAGATGAATATAGATCTTGGAACACTATATGTTGTTAGAGGGGAAATGGTTATAAAATATATAATGGAGTATCTTTTGTTAAATTATTTAATAGAAGATTCACATAAACTTAGTGCTGAATTTGCATGTTTATTTTCTATTGTAGATCATGGCACCTACAGCTAGTAACACTTCTATTTTTAACTTGCGATCAATTCTTGAAAAAAGAAAGCTTTCTAGAACAAACTTTACTGATTGGTATCATAATCTGAGAATTGTTCTCAAGCAAGAGAAAAAGACATACGTTCTAGAGGTTCCCTATCCTCTTGAACCAGAAGAGGGTGCCACAAGCGCTGAAAAGCGAGCTTATGAGAAGCACACCAATGATGCACTTGATGTTAGCTGTCTCATGCTTGCCACAATAAACTCTGAGCTTAAGAAGCAATATGAGAATACATATGCTTACAATATGATTGTGGGACTTTGTGGCATGTTTGAGAACCGAGCTAGAGCTGAGAGGTACAACACCTCAAAGTCCTTGTTTGCGTGCAGGTTGGCAGAAGGTAGCTCAGTAAGTTCTCATGTGATCAAGATGACTGGTTACATTAAAAGCCTAGAAAAGCTTGGTTTTTCACTTAGCCCAGTGTTGGCTACTGATGTGATTCTCTAATCGCTCCTTGTGAGCTTCGAGCTGTTCATTCTAAACTCTCATATGAATAGCATGGAGAAAAGTATGAATGAATTGCATGGGATGCTAAAGAATGCTGAGGAAAGCATTAAGAAAAGCTCTAGTCATGTGATGTTGGTTCAGAAGGATAGTAAGAAGAGAAAGTGCAAGGCCAAGGCTAAAACTTCAGATGAGATTTCAAGCTCTAAGTCTAAACCTATTGGAAAGTCTAAGGTTGGCTCTGTTGCTGCTGATGCTTGCCACCACTGCCACAAGCGTGCCCATTGGCAGAGGAACTGCAAGCTATACTTGGAAGAACTCAAGAAGAAGAAAAGAAGTGAAACTTCCACTTCAGTATAAATATTATTGAAATTAATCTTGCTATTCGTCCTAATGATTTGTGGTTCTTTGATACCGGTGCGATAATTCATAATTACAAATCGTTGCAAGAGGTGAGGTGGATATTTGTGTTCGTAATGGAGCAAAGGTTGTTACGTTGGCTGTTGACACTTACCCCTTATCATTACCCTCATGATTAGTTTTGGAATTAAATAACTGTTATTATGTTCCAGCCTTGGGCAGAAACATTATTTCTTCTTGTTTGGAAGAAGATAGTGATTTTTAAGTCATAATAAAGTACAAGTGTTGTTCGATTTATTTAAATGACATGTTATGTGGTCGTTTTTCATTGGTGAATGGACTCTATATTCTATCTTGAGGATATCTTTATCTATAACATTAATGTAAACAGGCTTCGACCTAATGATTTGTGTAAGACCCCGAGTACTCGGGATCTCCTATACCTCCTGTATCAGTCCCTGGATCAAATAGCTGATACATATAGTATGATAATCGTGGCATCACAGTCAAAATTTATACACAATATATTAAGGTTCAGAGTACAAAAGGTTTACAAACCATATGGTATATTACAAACTTGGCCTAACGGCCAACAAAAGCACAGTGGAAAAGAAACTACCCAAGACACAGGCAACTAGGGTGCAAACACAACTACGATTAATAACGAACTATACTACAAAAGAATCAAATAATACCAAATGGAAAACCAAAAGAGCCTAATGGATGTCACACTATGATAGATAGGTATATCTTGAATTTAGATGAATTTTGGTGAAAGAATCGCTGAATCGGAGCTAGAACGGAGAGGTTACGACTCCTAAAAGATTTAACGTAAAACTAAATTGGGAAAAATATGAAAGTGTACTATTCACACATGGGACACACATGAAAAGTAACCCAGGCCTACATGAACAGTAGCCCAGATTGGGCTGAAATGGTCTCGGGCTGGGCCAGACTTGGGCTTGGGCCGTGTAATACTGGACTGCATAGTACTCGACCCACTCGATCGGGCTAGCTGGTTTTAGCAGCTGCTGAGATGGGTCGGCCTACTAGGGCGCGACCTTTGGTTGATTGGGCCAGCCTGGTAGGTTGGCCGGCTACCGGGCCGAGCCACGGCCTGACTTGGCCAGGCCGCCCAAGCGCGATGCACGAGCTGCGCATGACAGAGCTGGATGATGAAGGGGGATTGGCTTGGCGACAAGCGATTATGACGGAGCCACGCCAGCGAGCTCACCAGAATCACACTTCGATCAGAGGTTATCTAAGATGAGTGGTCGTCAGACTTCTACACGACACGATAGACTCGACTTGGGGTTCATTGACGGTGGGTCGGGACCGAGGCAGCACCAGATGGCGGGCGTAGTTGATGACAGCGGCACAAGAAATTTGGGCAGCACCTCCCCTAATCTATGCACGATCTTCCTACAAGAAAAAGGAGCCTAGCACTCCTCGGCTTCATGGCACGATGGCCAGACCACACACGATGGGTATGCACACGCCGGCGGTGAGAAAATGACGCAGCAGCGGAAGGCACACGCAACTGCACGTCAAGGGAAGCACAGAGGCGACAACATGCTAGCTAGGGTGGTTACGCGAGGGGACGGGAAGCTCACCGAGCTTGGGACCGGTGAGATGCTGGATTGCGAACAGTGGTGTTTGCCCGTGGCATGATAGCACTGTGCTAGCCATGCATGCGTGTTGGGCGAGAAGGTCGCAGGGTGTCAGGTGCTCACGCTACGTGCGTGAGAGAGAAGATGGAGGGAGGGAGGGAGGGAGGGAGGGAGAGAGAGAGAGAGAGAGAGAGAGAGAGCACGGAGTGAACAAGTGGCCAGGCATTTAATACGGGAAGACCAAGGCTATCGTGGTGGCGCGAGACAGCACAACACGACGTCGCGCTGGAGGAGGAACGCGACGACGGGACACCGCGGGATGGGCGACACGTAGACGACTGAGCTCACTCATGCATTGGAAAGCGCGTGGACGCTGGGCCGAAGAGGCGTGCTGGTGGGCCGAGCATGGGGAAAGTGAAGCCAGGCCGGCTGGCTGAGCTGCTGTGGCATGCAAGAGAAGAGGGAAGGGGCGGCCCAGGAGGGAAAAAGGAAAAAAAGGGGAAAGAATTTTGGGATAGATTCAAATGAGTTATTTGAATTCGGATTTGATTTTGGACTTGGTATGAATTCAAATGGGTTATTTGATATTATGAAATGGAGGTAAAGCTTTGGGATTTGGAAGGTGATTCAAATAAAAAAGATTTGAATTTAATTTGGATTTGAGATGAATAGAATCTAAGAATAGATTTGAATTGAGAGACATTCAATTTCAAATCTCCACTCAATGAACCATAAAAACCATCAATCAATGCATATAAACCAATTCAATGTAGAGATTAATTTTGAAATATTTTTAGTGCACTTTGGAATACTTAGCCAAAATAATACATCTGAATATGTATATATACATATAAGTATATACATATATTTAAATGTATATTTTCTTGATTTTAGTTGGTTTAACTAACTATAAGAACTTTTAATTTGGAGCGAATTTTACCATTAATCAACATGCTAAAACTCAGGATGTTACAATTTGAATCCCACTTATTTTTGGCATTGTCGCTTGGGTCATATAAATAAGAGGCGCATGGAGAAGCTCCATAAAGATGGTCTCCTAGCTTCATTTGATTTTGAATCATTTGATACATGAGAATCTTGTTTACTTGGCAATATGACTAAGATGCATTTCACTGGTCAAAGTGAGAGGGCTAATGAATTGTTGGCCCTTGCACAATCAAATGTATGTGGCCCAATGAGTTCTATAGCCAGAGGTGATTTTCACCGACGATTTTAGTATATATGGTTACATCTACTTAATGAGGCACAAGTTTGAATCCTTTGAATAGCTCAAGGAGTTCCAGAATGAGGTACAAAATCAAATGGGCAAGTCAATTAAATTCCTACTATCAGATTGTGAGGGTGAATATTTGAGCCATGAGTTTGGTGATCATCTAAAGCAATATGGAATCGTTTCACAGTGGACTCTGCCAGGAAGGCCTCAATGGAATGTGGTATCCGAATGGAGGAACCGAACCTTGTTAGACATGGATCGGTCCATGATGAGATAATCTGATCTTTCATTGTCCTTCTGGGAAAATGCTCTAGAAACTATTGCGTTTACAGTAAACAGGGTTCCATCTAAAGCCGTAGAGAAGACGCCGTATGAGATATGGATTGGGAAGCGTTCCACATTGTCTTTTCATAAGACATGGGGTTGTGAGGCTTATGTAAAATGTTTGACGTCCGATAATCTCACTCCCAAATCATACAAGTGCTTCTTTGTGGGGTATCCTAGGGAAACCAATGGATATTATTTTTATAATTGGGAATAAGGCAAAGTACTTGTTGCTTAGAATGGTGTCTTTTTGGAGAAAGAGTTTCTCTCAAAGAGAGTTAGTGGGAGCATGGTGCAACTCTAAGAAATTCGGGAAACCCCACAAAGAGTTTCAGCTCCTACTGAATCTTAACAGGATGTGCAAGATGTTGTAGAACCTGTTATTGAACCACCAACCCCACATAGGTTTGAAAGAGCACGTCGCACAACTGAACACGTTCATGCTCCTAACCACGGGGCAGCACGATATATTGTTGTTGGACAATGATGAGCCAAAAAACTATATGAAAGCAATGGTGGGATCGGACTCTAGGAAATGGCTTGGAGTCATGAGATCTAAATTAGAATCCATGCGAGAGAATCAAATTTAGAACTTGGTTGATTCACCCGACTATGTAAAAACCATTGAGTGTAAATGGGTTTTTGAGAAAAAGATAGACATAGATGGAAACATTCATATCTATAAAGCACGTTTTGTGGCTAAATGTTTCAAGAAAATTCAAGGTATTAATTATGATGAAACATTTTCCTCTGTCGTAATGCTAAAGTCTATTAAGATCCTCCTAGCATTGCTGCATATTTCAACTATGAGATATAGAAAATGGATGTCAAAATGGCTTTCCTTAATGAAAAACCTAAGTGAGGATGTGTACATGACACAACCTGAAGGTTTTGTCAATCTAAAAAATGTTGGGAAGATATGCAAGCTTCAAAAATCCATCTATGGGCTGAAGCAAGTATCTCCGAGTTGGAACCTTCATTTTGATGAGGTAGTCAAAGTGTTTGGCTTTATCAAGAATGAAGAAGACCCTTGTGTTTACAAAAAGGCTAGTAGGAGCACACTTGTGTTTCTGGTCTTATATGTAGATGACATATTGTTGATCAGGAATAATATCCAATGCTTGATGCTGTCAAATCTTCGTTTCGAAAAAGTTTCTCAATGAAAGATCTAGAAGAGACGACATACATATTGCCCATAAAGATCTATAGAGAAAGGTCGAGAAGGCTGATTGGATTAAGCTAGATTGCGTACATTGACAAGGTATTGAGAAGGTTCAATATGCAGGTTTCCAAGAAGGGTTTCTTGTCATTGTCATATGGCATCACTCTCCGCAAGAGTTAGTGTCCTACAAAACCTAATGAGCTTGAGAAGATGAATACGATCTTGTATGCTTCTGCTATCGGGTTCATCATGTATGCCATGCTTTGTACATACCCAGATGTTTTCTATGCTCTAAGTGTTACGATTAGATACCGATCAAACCTAGGTGAAGCTCACTGGGTAGCAGCTAAGAATATTCTGAAGTACTTTAGCATAACTAAGGATATGTTCCTGGTCTATGGAGGTTAAGAGGAGCTCATTGTAAATGGTTACATTGATGCTAGCTTTCAAATCAACAAGGACGATTTCAAATCATAGTATAGATTTGTGTTTGGCCTTAATAGAGGCGCAGTGAGTTGGAAAAGTTCCAAACAAGAAATGGTTGTCGATTCAACGACGGAAGACTAGTACATAGCAGATTCTGAAGCTGCAGAGGAGGTTATTTGGATCAGAAAGTTTGTTTCTAAGTTAGGTGTGATGCCTAGTGCGTCTAGTCCAATGAAACTCTATTGTCATAATAGTGGATCCATTGCACAAGCCAAGGAGCCTAGGTCGCATCAAAAGTCCAAGAACATACTACGGCGCTATCACCTTATTCAAGAGATCATATATAGAGGTGATGTAAAGAAATGCAAGGTGCACATGAATTCGAATATTGCTGGTCTGTTGACAAAAACTCTCTCGCAGCCTAAGCATGAGGCGCACATGAGCTCTATAGGTATTAGACACTTTCATTATTGAGCCTAGTGCCTGTGAGAGATTGTATCATATCTATGTTTATGTGTTTTTGAATTATCGTTTATTTGGTTCTTTGAATGATTATTATTTACATTGATCAACAAGTATTTGTCTTGTTTGTTAAACTCTTTGTTTTATTATGATGCTATTCCAAATGATCCCTAATCTCATATCATTATGTGGTACAATAATGATTCATAGATTAGCACATTGACTGATAGATGATCATGTTTCATGATCATAAATATGGAGATATCAAATCAATAATGTGGACATATGTTAGAGAACATGATATTGGATTGACCCACCTTGAGACACTGCTAGTATGTTATTTCTTGTGCCATCAGTTGTAGTCTTGAATGGTGTACTTGCAGAATCATTTGACCTAAGATTGTCATTGATTTCCATAATGTGAAGTAACACGCTGAGGGGCTTCCAAACGCTACTCTATAATTGAGTAGTTATAAAGGTAGCTTTCGGGTATGCTATGAAACATGTCTTGAGAGCGATCAAGATGGAATTTGCCCCTCCTAGATAACATGAGAGCTATCTCTGGCCTCCTCGATGCGGATGGATTAAGAAAGTGTATGGCCATGCTAATATGATTAAAGAGTTGATCATAAGATAGTACTCCACTAAGAAATTGAGTGAATGGTCGAGCTATCACAAGGTTGGCACGTATCTCGTCTTGATCTTGACTGGTATCGCGTGGTAAAGAGATTGGTGCATGAGTATATCAATGTTCAGCTGATGTGAACTTTGTGTGTATTTGTGAGTCAATATGTCCTGCTAGGTAACACTATTGATCTTTGTGTGCTAACGGGTCACACATTTAAAGGATTGGAATTTAAAAACTTGCATGATCAACTCCAGTGCAAGTGGGAGATTGTTGATGATATGCCCTAGAGGCAATCATGTATGCAGACTGGATCTGCAAGTGGAATTTAATATGATTAAAAGTTTATTAGGGTTTAGAGTCATGATAAACTTTAATGTGATTAAAGACCCATCTATATAAGAGAAGGTTGGAGCCATTGGCGTAATAGTTGATTCGACCACTAAAACCCTGACCGCCACCTCTTCCCGAACTCCCTACAGAACCCTAGTTGGGCGCAGTGCTAGCACATCGGCGTACGACGTTTCATCTCTATACATGCGGATACCGTGGAGGCGCTGCGGCCATTGTTGTGGTGCTGATCTGCGATAAGGACACTACGACGAGATCAACTGCTTCATCTTTATGGTCGAGGAGGTGGTCGACATGATCGACTACTTCCTCTTCGTGGACACGCATGACTTTTCTTCCATTGCACTACGCGTCTAACGGTAAGGATTCATGATCTACTACTCGCATGGTTTCCTGGTTGAACGCAGTAGAGAAATTTGATTTATCCTAGTGTAGCCTACCTATTCCCCAACATATATACGCTTGAAATTGGTACATGCAGACAAAGGATGAAAAGGTCATGTGAAGGGTAGAGTAATTTTGTACTCCCTCTGGCTATAAATATTTATCACTTTTGACTTTTTACGGTCTTCAACATGCAACTTTGACTATGATTTTCTATTAGAAATATAGTTATAATATTATAAAATTATTTTTCAAGACAAATCTACACATGTGTTTTTTTTTATGTTTTTAAACTAAATATTTTCAAAGCTATCGACGGTCAAAATTTTAAAAGTTGACCGGATCTTGGTTAAAGCGATAAGTATTTATGACCAGAGGGAGTATAGTTTTTACAGCAGGAAGGTCTTATACTAAAAACCCATTTTTAAGGAAAGCCGTCAGAAATTTTTTTAGGTAGTACAATGAGGGAGGTCCCTACTGTGGAAAATATATCAATGAAAGGGAAAAGAAAGCAATGTACTACAAAGGAGTTTACAACAGGCTAGAGAGCCACGGCTAAAGATGTGCAAATGGGCCGTGCCTACTGGGCCGGCCCGAGGCATGACACTGTAAGCACGGCCCGGCCCGAGCCGAGATGGGCCGGGCCGGCACGGCACGAGGTCACGGTCCGTGCCTGGGCCGAGCGCGCAGCACGGCGGGCCGGCACGGCACGGCCCGGCAGAGTCGGGCCAGCACGGGCACGGCCCGGCTCGGGCACGAGCGGCCCAGGAGGCACGGCCGGCACGCACGGCCCGGGCACGCAGCGGCCCGCACGGCACGGTCGGGCCGTCACGGCACGCCCTGGGCACGGACGGCCCGTCACAGCACGACACGGCCCACCGCGCCGGCTCGGCACGTGGCGGGCCACGGCACGGCACGGCCCAGCGCGCGGGGCACGGCCTGGCCGGCACGTGGGGGCACGACGGGCCGACGGGGGCACGCGGGTAACGGCTCATTTAACCCGTTAACCCGATATTTTTGAATTTTATAGCCGTTTTGTGACCGTTTGAGCTCCAAAAAATTCGATTTTTTTTTTTTGCAAAAATCACCATTTTTCAACTATAAATAGAGGAGCACCCTGCCCTTCCATTCCACACTAGCAACACCATTTTCTCTCTTGTTTGCTCCTCTCATTCTTGTCTCAAAGTTCCTGAGAATTAGCAATAATTTGGCAAAATTAGTTTGAATTGTTGCAAAAAAAATCCGAGCAATTCCAAAATCGTCATCCTGCTGACTTGCTATCTTGAAGTTGAAGAAATCTTGGTGATTTTTTTGCATCGTTGTTGAGTCTTATTTTATTATTAGTTTTATTACTTGATTATTTCTAACTCTGAATATTTGCAATTTTTGTAGTGTCATTCGACATTGATCATGGATGCCGGTGATCATGATACATCCATAGATCATGATTTTTTTTCTCCAAGGACTCACAGGGGACTACGGCCCCTTTGATACCAGTGCTACAGGTGATGATGGACCCAACGGTGAACCTCCGGTTGGTTCACATGCAGGTGATGCAGTAGCAGTTCCATCGTCAGGCTCTACAAGTGCGCACACATTAGCAAGCACCGGGTTTAAAAGATCAAGAGCCGGTACTTCCAAAGTTTGGCAAGACTTTGAAAGGTTCTACAAAGAGGAAGATGGGGTAAGTGTCAGGTATGCTAGGTGTTATATTTGCAAACATGAATTATCTGCAAAGCCCTCGGGTGGAACGGGGCACTTGAAGAGGCACGCCACAAGTTGCAAGCGAAAGAGTGTAGCAGCCTTGAAGCAGACGGTGTTGCAGTACAACCCCGACGGCTCTGTTCGTCATTGGGAGTACGACTCTGCCAATGCTCGAAAAGAGCTATGTCGCTTCATTGCAAGAGCGGATCTACCACTCAATATCGATGAGTCTGCTGCATTTGAAGATTACATTAAGCAAGCTCATAATCCTAGGTTCACGCATGTTTCTAGACAGACAACTAGTAGGGATATGGTAAAATACTACAATGCGTGTCGTAACAAGCTTAAAGAAATGTTGCAAATATGTACATTTTCAGTTGCTTTGACCTCGGACATATGGGTAGGTAGGGATAGAGAGGATTATCTTAGTGTGGTTGCTCATTTTGTTAATAATGATTGGGAATTAGAAAAGAGAATAATAGGTTTTCGTTTGATTGACAACGTGCATACCGGTGAAAATATTGCTGAAAAAATTTCTCAAGTAGTTGCAGACTTTGGTCTCACGAATAAAATATTTTCTATCACTTTAGATAATGCCGGTGCAAATTCTAGAGCAATGGATATTCTTACTCCGTTGTTTAGTACCTATGCTGAATCTTTCTTGTTACATCAACGTTGTGCTTGTCATATTATCAATCTTATAGTAAAATCCGGTTTGAAGAGGTTGTCACGATACTTAGACGATTTTCGTACTGCAATATCTTTTGTGAACTCCTCTAACCAACGAATTGCAGCATATAAACAATATTATGTTGCAATGGGTGTGCGTCCACGTAAGTTTGCTCTGGACATGCCGGTGAGATGGAACTCTACTTTCTTGATGCTTAAAAATATTATACCATATAAGAGCACATTTGGTGTGTTTATTCATACACATTACCATCAGTATGGGGGTCAAACTTTACTCACGGAAGCGCATTGGTATGTTGCTGAAAGGATACCAGAGTTTCTTGAATTTTTTTTATGATTCAACCGTGAGTTTATCAGGAGTTTATTATCCAACATCTTGTTTAGTAGTGCATAATATTGTTGAAATTGCTACTCATTTAAACAACTATGAAAATGACAATCTTTTAAGAGATTGTGTAGTTCCTATGAAATCTAAATTCTTAAAGTATTGGAAAGAAATTCCTTTGTTGTACGCCTTTGCCTTTATTTTAGATCCTAGAGCTAAAATTGCAGCTTTCTGTAGAGTTCTCGCAATTCTAGGTGATGCTCTTGGCCATGATTATTCTAATTATTATACTAATGTTCGTTCTAAGTTATTCAAAGTTTATAGTAAATATGAAACAAAGTATGACGGAGTTCGCTTGCAACGACCTCCACTAGCACCCACAACAAGTAAGAAGATGACAACGTGGGGGAAAATGTTTGGTGTATGTTCTTCATCAAGAAGTTCAGACTCTTCGTCACGATCGTCTACGAGCACCGGAATTCCAACATTCGGAGGGGAGCTAACTACCTTCATCGACAGTGACGTTATCAGCCATGAACAAGAAAACTTCAACATACTGCAATGGTGGCATGAGCACAAGACGAATTATCCAGTGCTTTCACTGTTAGCGCGAGATTTGTTAACGGTTCCTGTATCTACAGTTTCTTCTGAGGCTGCCTTCAGTCTTACAGGAAGGATAATCGAAGAGAGAAGAACAAATCTATCAAGTGAGATGGTTGAAATACTCACCACAGTAAAGGATTAGGAACAAGCTGAAGCACGAATGCAACACACTGCAGAAAACACTGAGCTTGAAGAATTATTCCAAAATTTATATCTAGATGCTGATGAGAACGTGTAATTTCAAATTTTTTGAGCTAGGTTATACTCTTTTTTCCTTTGCTAGAAAGGTTTTTAATGAGGCAACCTATCAATAAAGCTCATTTTTAGAATTAATCATGTGCCCCTATTATTTTTAAGTTTTTTATTTTATTCATATTTTTTGTTTATTTTTTTTAAATAACCCCCACGGCCCCACCCCCACCCACCTCTCCTCTCATTGTGGCCTATAAATACCATCTACTCTATCTCAAACTCCATATGATCTCATTGGCCACCCATCTCTCTTTTCCTAGTTGCTAGCCAAGAGCCAGTAGCCACTTCACATCAAGAAACCAATTCCATATTTCAATTCATAGATCAAGACGCCGAGAGCTCGCGTGCATGGTCATGGGTGTGGCAACATTTTGAAAAGGTCTTTAGAGAAATTAACGGGAAACAGGTAAGATTTGCTAAGTGTAATATATACAGCAAAGAATTAGATGCCAGATCTCCAAATGGAACGGGACACTTGAGGAAGCATATTAAATATTACAAGCAAAATTCTGGGGTTTCTAATGAAACCATGTAATTTTTGGAGCATAATCATAGGTTGTACTCTTTTTTCCTTCTAGTAGAAAGGTTTTTAACGAGGCAACCAATCAATAAAGCTCTTATGTATTTATTTTCTATATTTTTATTGTTTTTTTGGATTTTTTAACTATTATTTTTTATTTTTTCCTATTTTCGGAGTGCTGACGGGCTGAACGTGCCTCCACCGTGCCGGCCGGGCCCGTCGTGCCCACCTGGACCGTCGTGCTGGTCGGGCCCGTCGTGCCAAACGGGCCCGTCGTGCCGGCCGGGCCTATCGTGCCGACCGTGCCGTGGGCCGGCCCGGCACGGCACGTTGACAGCTGGGCCGTGCTATGGGCCGACGACTCGGCACGCGGGCCGCCACGGCACGGCCCGTAACAGTAAATGGGCCAATCGGGCCGTGCCGAGTTGGGCACGTGCCGGGCCGGCCCGATTGGCCCATTTGATCATCTTTAGCCACGGCGCTGTGTCAAGACTAAGGGGATGCCTCATCCTATGTACATGCAAATTTACATTGTAAACAAAATTGTCCTTCCAAGAGGAAAAGGAAAGTGGTTGTCTTTGAAAGATGCAGTTATTTCTTTGTTTTCAAAATTTCCAAGCTGTGATGATGAAAATCTCCATGAAGAATTGATGATGAAAGTCAGTTCTTGCCTTCTGCATCATGTCAAAGAAATTAATGGAGTGGTCCCATGTGATGCCAACAAAATTCAAGTATCTGACATTGAAGGGGCACTCAAAGAATATGTGATAGGTAGATTCTGCATACAGCATAGTTGGAATTGTTCCCTTCAATTATGTAATTCTTCTTTTGAGCAGATTTCTAGAATTGAGTTGTCTTTATAAATAAGCCAAGCAAATACTTTCAATTTCATGCAACACTGATTTCCCGATCGTAAAACTTGCCGCCAGAAATTAATATTGATCTGGCCTAGTACCAACAATTAGAGCTTGACAAGTGACAATAGATAGTACAGAGGATGTCGCCCATCTGCGTGTTTTGCATATCCATCGCAGTGGCCTTTCGCCCTCTCGGCCTTAGCTGAACGTTCGGAGTTTTTTTTTTTACAGGCTGGGTTTGAATCATTTTTTTATTTTTCTTCTTATGGGCTTCATTCAAGAAAATCTCTCTTGGGCCGTACGAAACCCATGGCATCCGAGTAGGGAAATGATCGACAAATCTGAGCCCATTGGACTTTAGGGCAACAGAACAAGTCGGCCACTTTGACATCTAAAGGTTTGGTATTGGCAGAAGCCCAAGGCAAACGTTTAAGCTCATACCTCCCTCGGTCCATCCACTAAAAAACGAAACTCCCTCGGTCTTTCAGGCTAATCGTGTAGTACGTGTTCTTCTAAATAAAGTGTTTCCCTAAAACAAGTGTAGTAAATGTTCAGCTAAAAAAAGAGTGCAATACATGTTCTTGTGGGTGAGGGACTACTTACAGTAGAATGCTGCCTTTTCGATTGTACCAGAATTTTTCATGTAAACCGATCTTTCCAGCTAGATGGAATTGAACTCTTTTGCAAAACTTTTGTTACCAACGATGTCAGTCACTGTTCTCGTTAGTTTCTGCTTTCATTCTTCTACGTAACTACGGAGTACGTTCTCTGAATTCCAACAGCATCAGCCACCAGGGACTCCTCACTCCTGTGCGCACAAGATTCAGTGGTGGCGCTTCATGCCACATGTTGGCATCTGAACTATTATTGGCGCCGTGGCGTCAAACTCTACAGGTTCAGTAGGCACTAGCCGTCCATACCGTTCAACAAAACCGGCTGCCCTAACGAACAATGCCCAGATTCCTGGACGAATATACTGCCAGCACTGTAGCTGCTCACGCCATGTGCATGCGTGTACGCGTGACAGCTCGTTCGCTCTGAGCCTCTGACCGACGTGACGCCCTGACAGTACGATGCATTCCCTTCGGCGTCCAGTACCGAACGATTTCGCAGACGAGTGATTGGCCAAGACGTTCTTTAAGAAAAAGAGTAACTGGCCAAGACTAGGTAGCTGCTCGGCCGCTCCGATATTTAGTTGCACTGCCGCCGTGGACAATTTATATGCACGATCACGACCTCCGAGCGATAGGATAACTGAATCAGCGGCTTCCTCGTCCTCGTCCTCTGCGTTCCATGATCGTCTCCCCGTTGCGTGTCGTGTCGCGCCATCGCTTCGTACCAACCGTTTTAAATTTTGAGAGCCCAGGACCACAGGTGCATGTGTGTCAAGCGAGCAGTGTCTGTGCCACAGTGCCAGTGTCTTCACTCGACGGCTCAACGCCATCGCAAGACTGCGTCTCCGGCTCCGTTCTATCGTACCTACTGAGGCGTGTATGATTGAGCCAGTGCCTCGGTGTCGGAGGCCCGGAGATCGACAGATGAACACACAATAAAGCAGAGTCGCAGGACTGCGGCTCCATGTGTTCTTTCTGTTTGCTGTCGATTGGAGGCCAGTTGCGTTCGCCTCTGCAAGACTGCAATGGATGGACTGAACCTCCACACTAACTCACGTGTACGAGCATGCAGCATCGACCACTTGGCAGCGCCGTGCATGCTTGACAAGTCATGGGACATTGGGGCATCTCCTGTTCTATCGGCAGCAGAAGGGGTTTGGGATTGTTTGGTTCTCGCCGACAGCTGACAAGAAGCTAAGTTAAAAATTGGTCATGCTAAAATTTGATCATGCTAAAATTTGATCATGCTAAGTAGTATTTGATTTAAAGTTAAAATTAAAATTTTGGTTGGCTAAAAAATCAAGATAGACATTTTAAGCGTTAAAATCTTGGTTAGCTTTGTTATAGAAAAATTTTGACCAACCAAATTTTTTGAGATGCAGTCAAATTTTTGACTTGAATCAAAGGGGAAGCAAATTTTCTAGATGTGGTAAAATTTTTGACTTCATGAAAAAAGGGCTTAGTCCACTGAAGTCCACTGAAAAAAGGGCTTAGTCCACTGAAAATAAGAATTTGAGTAAGGGCACTATGCCCTCGCTCCCTATACGCTGGGTCCACCCATGACAATGCCGTAGCCAGGCCGAGATGGACAACACGCCAAGGCAAGCCCAACACGTGTGAGGCGGGCAACAAGTGGGTTAAATAACTTGATGGACTGGAGGCTATGTAATAGTGAGCTATAAGTAGAAAAGAGAGAGGAGGAGGAGGGCATGTATGAACTAGAGATGAACACTCTGAACTCATAATACATCTGTCTTCCTCCTCCTACCTATGCTTGCTTCCTGCCTCTTCTCCCACCTGTTGATTCTGTCGATCCATGTCTATCCAGCCATACTCCTCCACACAACTAGATCAACCCTAACAATTTGGTATCAGACCTACAATCCTTCAACCGATTTGGGTCTGCATCATCACTTCACGCATTTTCAGAAGCGAGCAGGTGGCATGGATCAGCAAACGAAGCTCATGCTCGACGAAATCAAAGCCATTGCCGATCAATTTGAAGCGGTCGAGAAGAGAATCGATGGTGTTGAGATCACCTTGGGTGAGAAGTTCAAATCGATCAAGGAAGCGTTGAACACCCTGGACACCCGAAAGCCGCAGATCGCATCAGTGGTGGAAACACTGTAGCTCGAGATGGGCATGTTACGCAAGAATATCGATCGAGTTGTCGTTGATCAATTGGTGGCTTCCCCATGTCTCTTAGCGCCACCAAAGATGGCTGGCCAAAGCCCACTTGTTGGAAACACCATCATCGGTCCCTATGGGCACCACGAGAACTAAAACCACCAAGAGCATGTGCTTGGGTCGATCAGTACCCTATCACATCTCCCAGTAAGAGGTACTAGACAATCCCTAGGCCAACAGTGCCCTTCTGGATTTCACGCTTTTGATAAGGTGGCTTGCATGCACCTTACAGGTGTTGCGGTATGTTGGTTGCAATCTATTGAACGGCGTCTACACACAGTGAAATGGCATGGATTTTGTGAGATCGTTCATGCACGATTTGGGCGAGATCAACATGAGCTATTACTGTACCAATTATTCCAAATCCAGGAAACGAGTAATGTCAAAGATTATAGTGATAAGTTTGTAGAACTTGTTGATCAATTATGATTAGATTCCAGATCCTCTCTATTATACAACATGTTTTATTGATGGCTTGAAAGATGATATCAAATCTATAGTTGTGGTTAAACACGTCATTGATCTGGATACTACTTATACCCTTGTTGCCTTGTAGGAAGAAGTGGGTGATCCATCCAGGCGAGGTGATTCTCTCTAGTCTGAATGGCTGACAGGTCATCTTTAGTATTGAAGAACCCACCTGCAAATACTTCCATTCCTCTGGTGAAGCAATTCACGTCTGTAAAGTCTGATGATCGATAGGGTGCGGAAGGAGCTCATCAACAATCTAATGAAGATAAGAATGAAGATAAGATGGCAGCTCTACGGGCTTATAAGAAAGCGTGAGGACTTTGTCATAAGCTTGCAGGAAGTGAAGAATAATCTAAAGAAGGAGAATGAACTAGTTGAGCAAACAAGTCCATCTCTTCATGAAGAGAATCTTGCTGCATCTACACCATTTGAGGAGAGCATAAAAGGTAATAAAATTGGTGCTACCATCACTAAAGGTGAGTTCATTTGCAATGAACTATCAATATCTACTACTCATGCTATTTTAGAGCAATCATTAGTGGGCATTCCTACAAAAATTCATTTGTCACAAGTTGATTTGGTTGTTGTTCCTTGTGCTAAAGAAGAATTGTGTGACCATGCTTCACTTATATGTCAGTCACAACTAGTGAATGAACTTTCTAAATCTATTGTAAAGAACAAAACATGTGTAGAAAACAGATGTGTTCATTTCATTGTTAGTGAGGAACAAGAGCTTCACTTGTTATCTTCTTTAAATACTTTGAGTTATATTGAATTAGATGTTCTTTGTAATCTGAATATATTAGAGGAGAAACTAAAACTGAATTATGGTTTGCCATGTACCAATGGTTGTTTGTTTCATTTGATTGGACATTTAAATAATAGACAAGAGTATATGGTGCATCGTGTTTATATATGTTCGAATCTGAAATCTCACTTCATTATGACCAATCGGGATCAATTCGAGGATTGTTTAAATGCTAATCATATTATGCTGAGTTTCTCTTATTGTTCTTTCAAGCTATAGGAAAGGTTTCAAGAAGGGGAGCGCAGTGATCTATCCATAAATGTTTTTTTTAGTCATGTGCACTGAAATCAGAGTCATTATCCTTTGTGAAAAGATCTAGTAAGGTCAGTTGGCTCCCTCCAAATTTCAAATGAAATGTATTTATGATATTGCACCATGATCCTTTGTTTTATGCGGCAAGATACACTGAAAAAAAGATATGTCAAAATCAAGGACAGTTTCCTGTCAAGAAGGGGAGAATGATGAGGACATGAATTGTCCGGATACAACCAGGTGTGTACTTGAATATAAGGTACTCGAAATCCATATTAAATACTATTATAATCCATGTAAACTTAATTTACTCCATAATGAAAGAAATTTTATTATTCACATATGCAGAATTATTGACTTGGATCAAAGAAGCATGTGCGAGGAGAGTTGTAACACCCAATTTTAAAGGAACAAAACCAGGTACAACACATATATACTAGGATCAAGTTTTATACATGCGTTACATTATTAGTGCATCATCACAATGCCAAAATTATAATAACGACATAACTTAGTACAAAAGGACCTGTGGGTCTAGAAGAAAAAACAAAGTGGAAAAGCTAAACTCCAGTGTCATAGGGTCTTCCATCTTGCATATACGTCAACCGAGGGAACTCCAGCCTAGAAAGGGAGCTTCGGGTCGAAGTTGTCTCCTTTGAAGGGTGCAGCTTCATTGACGGTTTCTGTATTGCAGTAGAATGCAAGAGAGGAAGCAACGGGTGTGAGTACATAATGTACTCCGCAAGTGTAGAAAAGCTTGATATGGGGCTTAAATCAAGAAAAGGTTAAACACTAGTTTACTGTACTAAGCAACATTAACCTATAACTCCAACAGCATGCATCCTATTTACTAAGTATAAAGACACCACGCAAACAAGAAAAATAGCTCATTGGATTCTATCCGACTACCAAGACTCATCAGATAATTTCATTACCTGGCTACCCGACTAACCATACCAAAACACTGATCCCAACTAATCAAGAAGAAGTCCAAACCACCCTTGACCGTGTGCATGGCTGATCAATCAATTTGATATGCTGCAGAGTTTGCCAATATTTTCCCAGGGGTCCTGATTTTATCACCCACATTACCAGGTGACAGTCTCCATATTGCTGTGCTGGTCAAGCACTTACACACTTCCTATAGTATATCCAAGAAAAAGATTATTACAATACCTTTACAAAGCTCTCGCTGACCCGCAAGCACCCACTGAGGTCTCACTGCTAACAATAATTCCATCACTTTAGAAGCCCTTCCTGTGCCACTCAACCGTCCAATGGTGCTCACCCACTGAGGTCTCACTGCTAACAATGATTCCATCACTTCAGAAGCCCTTCTTGTGCCACTCAACCATCCAATGATGCTCACAAAATCAGAGGTGTGGCTAATTAATTGGTGAGGCCGTACCTATATAGGCCCTATGGATGGTTGCAGTTTAGTTTGGTTACAGGCTTCGGGAACCGGTCGTTAGGACCCCACACAGGAATAGACATATTCCCACAGTGCAGCACAGCACATGCGCCTTCTTGCACCATCCTCAAACCAACCTTCCTATTACGATTCCTATACCATGTTGCTACCAAAAATTACAACACTTGATTCATGTTGCATAAACATTAGTCAAGTTTAACTCATAACTCAACCATGACAACGACTAGCATATCTACCCTTTGTTTCCCATGAATCGATCAACGGTGACAAGGATAATCAAACAATTGCTAGTAAACCATATTCATAGGTTTTCAATTTAGACAACCATGCAAGAAGGATAAACAATTAATATAAATATCCTAACATAGGTGCAAGATGTTCAAGGACACTTGCCTTTAGCTGAGGGTTGCTCAAAGTCTTCAAAAGCCTGGTCTTGTAGGTTCACGAACTACTCACCTCCTAATCGTCACAAAGGAAAAGCATACAAAAGGAACTAATAAGAACAGTACATTGAACAGTAATAAAACTCGGCAAAAAAAAAACCCTATAAAAGGATTCTACACGTCGCTAAGAGAATTTGAGCACAAAATCGCCTAAAACGGAGCTACGAGCAAAAAGTTATGATGGTTAAAAATCTAGGAGCTTCTTTGCAAAATTACCTAATTTTAGAGAGTTCTAGATTTCTTTTATTCTAAAAATGCTTTTTATTGCGCAAGTTGACGTCATAAATTGGAATTGAAATATTTTTGTTAAAGAAAAACACACGGACCGGGTCCATGGGGCCGTGGATTGAAAGAAAGGGCTTGGTCCACGGGTCCACCATGGACCAAAGGCATCGTAGGGGCTTGGCACGGCAAAGGGCGATCAGAGAGCGGCCGGAACGACACTCCGGTGGTCAGAGTGCTTCGACGAATGGCGGAAAATAGAGAGGAAGCATATGCGAGCTCACCCCCAAGTGAAAATGAGGTCGGAGAGAGGTCGAGGCGGCTAGGCGACAGTGAGGACGATGGTGGAGGTCGATGCGGCATCGGGGAAGGGGTTCTAGCAGCCGATACGACGACAATGACCCATGAATTCGACTCCGGACGGACCTGTGGTGCTAGAGAGAAGGTTAACACAGCTGAAGACAGTGCAACCGCAAAGAATGGCGGTGGGTGGTGCAACCTCACCAGAGATGAAGAAGATGACAGCGTTGACGGCAATCTGAGCGAGGAGAGAGGCTATGAGCGTGTAGATGGGGTGGGGAACCTCGCTGTGAAGGCACGAGCGGCTTAAAAAGGCACGTTGGCGAGCGGAAATGTCAGGGCTTGGAGATGATGCAGTGGCGCTAATGGCCATAATGGCCAGCGGTTACAGCTCGAATTCGAGTAATAAAGAGGGGGAAAGGAGGGGGAAGCTGATGGAAGCTTCGTGATGGGGCATAAAGGTTCGGGTCCGGCCGTTATGGGGAGGAGAAAGGACGCGGGGAGGCACGGATTTGGCAGCGACCGACGGAGGGGATCGAGCCTGGCGGGGGAGGAAGAAGGGGAGCTAGCCCGGTTTGGTGGCTCAACGCGGCATGGCACGGCTTGAGTTTGGCCCGCAAGGCATAGAGAGGGGTGGGGGAGGCTGGCTCGAGAGCGGGGAGGCCGGCTCGACCGGGTGAACGAGCCAAGCCAAAAGGGAGAAGTCGGCCTTGGCCCACGCGGGAAGAAGGAGGGAAACCAGCCCGAGAGAGAAAAGGAGGGAGGGGAAGAGGGGGTTTGGGCCAGATTTGAGAAGGAAAATGGCCCAGGAAGGATTTAAGAATTAAGGAAAAGCTTTTCTTTTTATTTTAAAACCATTTTGGCAAAGAGTTTTTTAAACGGACGTCTTCTAGCAAACTTTGTCAAACATTTTTCACTCATAAAAACCAATTGCAACTACTACAGCATGAATGCATCAAATATAAATATAAACTATAAAAAATTGAATTTAGTAATTAATTTCCTTCTAAATTGAACAAAATCTACAACTCCTATTTAATTCTAGCAAAATTTTAAATTATTGTGAAAATTGAGAATTTAGGGTGTTACAAGAGTGAAGACACGTGGAATAGCATTTTCATCACAAAGCCGGCCCCACCTCTTACAAGAAATTGATTGGGGACCACACCAAGATCTTTCCAACATCCCTACATACGCATCATGTCATTTATCTATAAAGAGAAGCAAGAGTTTGAGTTGGGCACGTTCTAGATTCAGATTCGGATTCTCCTGACAGCATCAGTTTCCAACAGCTATAGATTTTGATATAGAAGGAATCACAGAGCCCATGAGTCCATGATGGAAAACTCTTCTCGTCTACTTTCAGATGGATTTGGCTTCATCTCCAAATTCCACGTGAGCTGTCCGGATTCTGCAAAACAAATCGCGCGTCACTTCTCCAGTTGGAGTCAAAGTGGGCATCAAGCTTTGTAATCGAGTTGTGTTCAGTTTCCATGTTTTGGACCGACGTCTTCTTCATCCTATCTCATAAATAGCTAGCCACACCCTCCTTTAGGGTTTGGGTTTTGTTAGATTGGTTTACCTACGTGCAAACTTGAGTCTTCAAGTTGTGCTGGACAGCCACCAAGTCAAGATCATTAATAGAACCCCACTTTGTTTATTTTTCAATATCTTTGCAAATTCAGATTGTTTTTACTTGAGTTCTTGCTTGTTCTTCGGTTTCTTGTAGGAATTGAACCTCGTGTTCAGGTTGATCATACTCATGACAAGGTCAACAACCCTCCGAAGTTGGTTTAACGATTGCTAAGGCATATCAACACTGCACGATGTAGTCGGATCGTCAAAGTCACTTCCACCAAATTGAAAGAATCCCTCTCATCGAAAGATTGGGACCAACCTCCTTATCAGTGGAGAAGAATTCAAGACAGCATTCCAAACACATACTGGGCATTATGAGTTTTTAGTCATGCCATTTGGACTATCTGAGGCAGCAACAACTTTCCAGGGAGCCATGAACACTGCATTATCACCATTGCTTCATAAGAGTGTTTTAGTCTTTTTTGATGACATATTAGTGTATAGCAAATCCCATGTTAAGCATGCAGATCATCTCAGGTAAGTTCTACAACTTCTCAGAACAGATCAATGGCGAGTTAAGATGTCGAAGTGTTCATTTGCACAACCAAGTATTGCCTATTTGGGTCATATTGTCAGTGCAACTGGAGTACAAACTAATGAAACAAAAATCTCTGCAATCCGGAATTGGCCAATTCCAAGCAATGTGAAGGAACTAAGGAGTTTTCTCAGCCTTGCCAACTATTATAGGAAATTCTTACAGCATTTTGGATCCATCAGCTGACCACTAAGTGATCTTTTATGTAAGAATGAAACTTTCATTTGGACATCTATCACTGAAAATGCATTCAGAGCTCTCCAACAAGCATTGATTACATCACCAGAGCTGGCACATCCCGATTTTCACAAGTCCTTTCAGATCAAAACAGATGCAAGTGAGGCTAGAGTGGGAGCTGTTTTGATGCAGAGCGATAATCAAATAGCATTTGTAAGTAAATCCTTGGGACCACGCACCAATGCCTTATCGATATATGAGAAAGAATACCTCACAATCTTATTAGCTATTGAACAGTGTCACCCTTATCTGCAACATAGCGAGTTTGTTATCTACACTGACCATTGCAGTCTCTCTCACTTGAATGAACAAAAATTGCATACACCATGGCAATAAAAAGTATTTCCAAAGCTTTTAGGATTGCATTATTGGATAGTGTACAGGAAAAGTACTGATAACAAGGTAGCTGATGCCCTCTCCCGTGGGCCACCAAAAGGCTTGGAACTCCATGATGTGTCATCATGTCAACTAAGTTGGTTAACTGATATAGTTGCGAGTTATCATAATGATCTAGAGGCACAAAAATTACTAGTGGACTTAGCAACTAAAGACTCCTCATATAGCCCTTATACTTTCAGTCAAGGGGTCATACAAGAAACAAATTTGGGATGGCAATGATACCAAACTGCAGCAATAGATCATCATAACCTTACATACCAGCACTCTCAGTGGCCATTCTGGGTATCCAGTGACATATAGATGCAGTAACCAACTCTTTGCATGGAGAGGACTGAAATCCCAAGTTCATCAGTTTGTTTAGACTTGCCAAATTTGCCAGCAAGCGAAACCCAATTGCGCTAAGTATCTCGGCTGGTTGCAACTATTGTCCGTACCTACTCAATCATGGCAAATTATCTCTATGAATTTTATTGAGGGACTACCACAATTTGGGCGTTTCTACACATTACTAGTGGTGATCTTCAAATTCTCCCGGTATGCGCATTTCATTCCGTTGACTCATCCTTTCTCAGCACCACAAATTGCTCGACTCTTTTTGGACTCCATTTACAAATTGCATGGACTGCCACTCTATTATATCTGATCGTGATCGTATCTTTACAAGCTATTTTTGGCAAACAAAATATGTTCAAGCTAGTAGGCACTAAACTTCGCATGAGTTCTTCATACCATCCACAGACGGACGAGCAGACCGAATGTCTGAATCAGTGTGTGGAGACTTGTTTGAAGTGTTTTGTTAATTCGTGTTCGACAAAATGGAGTCAATAGATTCCACAAGCCAAGTATTAGTACAATATAAGCTTTCATTCCACACTCAATAAGTCTCCATTCGAAGTTCTATACGGAACCACCCCTCGCTGCTTAGGAATTGAGGATGGCCAGAGTTGTCAGGTGTCTAATCTTACATCATGGCTGCAAGAATGTCGATTGGTGGATTGCCCATGCATCAGCATTTGCTTCACGCCCAGCAATGCTTGAAGGCACAAGCAGATAAGAACAGATTGGAGACGATATGTCAATGATCGCATAAGTGCTGGTTCACTGGTCATCCACTCCGAAGGATGTAGCTACATGGGAGGATGTAGAAGCTTTGCGGCAGGAGCTTCCGCACGCACCTGCTTTGGGGGCAAGCAAGTTTCCAAGGAAGAGGGACTATTACAGTGCGTCCGGGCAACACAAGACAATACGGCCAAGACGGACAACACGCCAGGGCAAGCCTAACACGCATGTGGCGGGCGACGAGTGGATTCCATAACTTGATGGGCTGGAGGTCATGTAATAGCAAACTATAAGTAGGAAAGATAGAGGAGGGGGACATGTCTGAACTAAAGATGAACACTCTGAACTCGTAATACATCTGTCTTCCTCCTCCAACACCAACCGGCTGGTATGTCCGTCGCGCGCACCACCATAGAATTCATAGGCCGCGACGCGAGATGCCGGGACGATCAGGGCGCGCGCGAGGGAGTGGCGGCTCGACACTTGGCACCTCCCCATCCTAGCTAAGATAGCTAGCCAAGCCGGTGGGCGCCTAGGACGTCGCTGGCATCCGGTGCGGTCCGTGCGGGAGCCGAGCGCAAAGTCGCGCAGGTCGGCGCCGCAGGCTTTTCGCTATCCCTGCGCGCATCGCTGCATGCCTCGCCTGGCCGGCCATTTTGTGTCGCCTGTCGCGTCCATCGTGGCCTTATCCTTTGGGTGAGCGAGACACGGGGCTCACGGGGCGCTGTTTCGGTGGGTCGTTCGTCGCCTTTCCCATATCAGGTGTGTCGATCGCTCCGCCGGCGGTAACCTTAAATGTCGCTTCGCCGTCAGGCTCCGCGCGCGTACGTGGGCGCTCGTGGCGAGCTGAGCGTTTCATCCGGAGTGGGACGGGGGTCGGGGGTACTGGTGGCACGCACGCTAGCGCAGCATGCATATCTTCTCCAAATCTCGCGAACCAGCCAGCCGAACGGGCGGCGGTCTCTGTCGATCGGTCTGTGTGTGGACGTTGTTTCTGTGTGATTGCAAGAGAGTCTGACGGTTTAGCCACGAACGAGCACGCTGGAATACCACCCAACAACGACAGGATACCTGTCGATGTGACGGACTGACGGCGATCCTGTTAATATATACTAGCTAGTGCCGCGAGCTTTGCGCGCGCTCGGTGACGTACATGTTATTTTCGCACTTTGTCGATAGATCGATCGCTTTGTCATAGTGGAAAGGTGGCAACGTGTCAGTTTGTGGCTAGTTGGTTCGTTACCCACCGTATCCTTTCCTGGCCTTTGATTAGTTACTTTCATGATGCGTTTGATCGATTGGCTCTAGGCATGCAAATTAGTAAACTTAATGGTACCTATTAATCCTTTTAAGTTTAATTAATAATATAATTGTTCTCAAATTGAGTAATTTTTTAGAAAACTAGTATAACTAATTAAGCTAAAGAGGATCCGTGGGTACCTTTTAGGTTCATCAATTTGCATTTTTAATTGGCTCGATATATGGGTGTATTTGGTTGCTCTAACAAGGTTTTGTAGACTTACATCGTATAAGCATACTGAGTGAAAGCAGGTTGAGTAGAGTCATATATGTTGAAA
The DNA here is from genome assembly GCF_958298935.1 of Phragmites australis. NCBI lineage: Eukaryota > Viridiplantae > Streptophyta > Magnoliopsida > Poales > Poaceae > Phragmites > Phragmites australis. The sequence goes on along the minus strand of NC_084934.1, from coordinate 24,990,958 downwards.
AGAAAAGTGTTTGATTGGTTGTATCTGTCTGGTAAGTTTGAGCTGATTTTTTGTTTGGTTGACTGAATGTAAAGCTACATAAGCGGATGCAAGAGTTGAGATTATAATTAGTTACTCCTATGAAGATAATTTTGTGATACTGGCAAATGAGCCCGTCTGCAGAAGCGGATGCAGAGTCTGCATCCACTCAGCCAGGATGAGGTTGTATATTTGCAACCGCTCATACATGTGAAAATAGTGGATGCAGATAACAAAAACGTTTCTTCCTGAGATTATACGTATCCACCGAGCCAAGTTGAAGAGAATTCAAATAACCAAACACACGCTATATGTATTACATTAATATCGTAGCTTTCTGCCCTTAACATTAGCTAATGCTCAATTGGAAAACATCAGTTTTTTCTTGATTTCTGTGAAAATTGTACTTGTTCCTATAAAAAATACATTTAAAATTCATTTGTAATGTTGGAAATCAACACTACGTGAAAAAAAAATAGGGGTGACGAGTCCCGTACCCGTCACACTAAACGTATCACTGATGACCCGTTCATTATTGAATCACCAATGAGATCATATGTGATGGGCCGTAACCATGACCCGTCACCTATGAACGTCTCTCATGTGCTTGGGAGTAAGACATAAGTGATGGGTAATCTCTTCACCCGTCAGTTATGTCCTAACATAAGTGACGGGTAGTAATGTTATCTGTCACTTATGGCTTTCAATCATGTCCTGGGGAGAAGACAGAAGTAACAGGTAACTCTGTCACCTATGTTATACATAAGTTACGGGTTAATAAGCTACTCGTCACTTATGTGTATTTTACCTTGCATGATTGTATTGTTTCCTAATTGCATCCTGGAGCATAGCCATGATTTGGCAAATTCTTGTCCCTACAAATAACAGCAACGTATTCAAATCTATATCGACAAACACACTTATATAAGAACTAACTTCATCATAGAATCACAAAGATTACAAAGTTTTCATCAATTCATTATTGAATTATAAACGTGAAAAAGTTTCAATCAACTCATATTACATAAGGCCTTTAGGGTTTCTATAGTCCAACTCGCTGTGTGGGTTGATGATTTCGGACATCATAAACTTAGTGATCCTTTGTCGAATCCCCGGGAGTGCATTGTCGTCGAGAAAACAAGCTGAAAAAACTTGCATAATTTGACGTGCAACCAATGTTGCATTATCAGTAAATTAAACTAATTACTGGATTTAGTATTGAATAATCTTGTATTGAATTTACATCGGGGGATTTGATATCCTTTGGTTGAAGCATGAGGAGCATGTTCCACGCAACATAGAATCTACGGGCGTTGCCTGGTGATTACTGGTGGCATTGCGGAAAAGAAAATTTACGTTTAGATCAAAAGGAAAAAAGCCAGAAGGTACATCTGTTTGGTAGTACTTACCGTGAATCCGGTCTTGTGTGTCAGTATGCGGCCATCTGTCGCGTTGTAGTCAGGATCAACTCGAAGTTACTTATCAAAAACCCTGTATAAAGAGGAATCGATTAGGGAACATTTGAATGTTAGAAAAGTTAAATATGTAAATTAAGCCAGGCAAAACTTACACGTTGATGAGTCCTTTTACAGCACTGTAATCACGCTCTCTAGGTTTTCCTTTTGGTCCTACTGGTTTTGATGAGTCGAGGTACCACACCAAGTTCCACTTAAGCAAATGATCAGAAAAATCCAATGACTACCAGTGTTATGGGTGCCCAACAGGTAGTCTATTTTGGAATAATGTTGCATTGCCTTAGCCACATAGTCCACAACATAGTCGGAGTGAAGTTGGATAACCGAGATTGTAATGGCCTCAGGGTCAAGAAATCCGATGAGCTCCTTGTTCTTCCTTGCTTTTTTGATCAAGTGTCTACAAATAAGAATGTAGTTAGATTCAAGAATTAGTGGTATTGATTAATGAATGTCTAGTTTCAAAGGACTTACAATATGAAGATTTGTAATACGATATGTCTATGGCATTAAGGTTGAAGAGGTCGTATAAGTCATTGAAACCCACAAGGAAGTAGCCGTCACCTTTTAAGAAGTGTCATCGTTTGTACTATACGACTATGACTTGAGCATTTGTGTCTCTAGAAGTCTGCATATAGCAATTATGCAGGTCGACACATGCTTGTCTCGCCCTTTTTAGGTCATTTACCGTAAGCAAGGGCTTCTCATATTTGAATTCCGTGTGAGCACTAGTCTATGCTGCTTTAATGTCCGTGTGTAGCGAAAATGACCCTATTAGGCTATGATTGTGATTTTGATGATTAATGACAATATAGTTATTAGGACTAACATGTTTGTCAAAAATATATGTTAGTAGGTCTCATTGATGCAATACATCAAGAAGCCACTAAAGCCGGGATAAAGTTTGATTGAATTGGAAAAGTCTCAGGAAGATTTGTCTCACCGAATGGTTCGGTATAGAGAAGTTTGCACTCACCGGAGCATTGTGTCCAGAGGCTGATAGTCCCACCGGATAGTCCGGTGAATAGGACATGAGACCACCGGAGTGTTTCTGACAAAGGGGGAAAAGACTGAGGAACTCACCGGATAGTCCGGTGATCTGCACTGAGTAACAGCGGAGTATTTTCTACAGAGAAGAATGCAAGTGCAGAAGACTAAAGATAAACCCACCGGATGGTCCGGTGCTCTGTGTGTTGAACTCACCGAAGTATTTCTAACAAAGGGGGAGAAAGCTATGGACTGCACCAGATAGTCCGGTGATGAAATGTAGAAAGCACCAGATTATTTCTTGCAGAGGCGATTCCAAGTGTTGAAGAATGAAGATCAACTCACCGGATAGTCTGGTGATCACAGAGATAGTTGCACCAGAGCATTTCTAGGGAAAAGAAGAGAAGGTTTAACTTACTAGATGGTCTGGTGTGAATAGAATGAACACCAGATGAATGCACTAGAGCATTTTATATAGATAGGTTGCAAAGTCTCGGATGGCTCAAGATAACTCATCGAAAGGTACGGTGATAGATTTGAAGGTACACCGGAGTGTACGATGTTCACAGAGGCATTGAGTAGAGTTACAACGGCTAGTTTCTAAGGTTGTAAGGCTAGTTTCTAAGGCTAGTTTCTAAGTTTACTCACCGGATGATCCTGTGTTACTACTACTGTTCTCACCGGATCATCCAGTATTAACAGCTTTTCTGAGTCATTGAGAAAATAGTTAATTGGCGGGTTTAAGGCTATAAATACCCCTTCACTCAGTCATTTGAAGGTGTGACATGCTGACGGACTCTAGAGAATCTCATAGACACTTGAGAAGACATCCAAGCTACCAAAGTGCTTAAAGTGTTTATCCAAGATGATTAAGCACACCATTAGAGAGTGATTAGTGCTATTAGGCCAAGAGAGAAGTGTTGCTAGATGCTGCAACCTAGAGAGTGGATCGAGGAGTGATCCAACCATGTACTGAGAGGTACGCCGGCGCCTTGGATTCTTTGTGACTCACCAGTAATTTGTTGACCCTCTGACTTGGTGTGGAGTGATGGCAAGAAGATTATGTGAGGACGCGGAGACCCTTATCTTTGTGACTAAAGCTCCAAAGTGAAGACGATGCACAAGTGACCGGAAGAAAGGTTACTGGTGAGACCTTGCTTTAGTGTCTTAGTGGCTCATCGTGCTTGAGACCTTATCTTGGTGACTTGGTAGCTCAAGAGCTGTGACTGGAAGAGACCTAACAACTGGGAGCATATCCTTTGTAGAGCTCCAACGTGGACTAGGGGTAGCCCGTGTGCCACTGATACAACAAGATAAAAATCCCTGTGCCGAGTTTATCTCTCTACCTTATTTACATTTCTGTATTTACTTTCTTACAATTTATCTTGCTAGAGTAGGTTGCAATCCTCTTGAGAGATAGAGTAGACACACTAGATAAAACTAGAGCACATTTAGATAGAAATTGAGATAGATTTATCTTGTGAAGTATTTGGAGCTATTAGTTTCTAAGTGTCCTAATTCAGCCCTCTCTTAGGACGTCACCGTTCCTCACACAGTGGACTTCTTCGCTGGTACAATGGCCTTCGATCTCTTCGGCATGTGCTTCTTAGAGTCTTTCTTCTTATCATCCTTTTCCTTCTTCTTTGGGCTCTTTGAGGGAGACGACATTGGAGCTGGAACCGAGGTTGCTGGATGTGGAGGAGAAGGCAGTGAAGCCGGCTTCTCTAGAGGAGGAAGTGAGGGGCGCGGTAGTAGTGCACTTGAAACTCGTCTAAATTGGAATGCACTGGAGACCACGATGTCGTTCCTCTTCCACTGGATCCTTTGCCGAAAAGCTTCACCCGAAGTTGCGACTTCATCATGGGGGGGCTCCAACACGTGATAGGTGGCATTGCTATGTACCATGTTCACCGTAACCATGGCATAACCAGCACGTATTGGGACCGCATGTAAGATATAGATGTTTGGAAACATCTGGCCCCTTTCTTTGAGTTGTTCAACCTCAAACTGCATATGTCATCTAAGCAATGGGGGCAAGATTCACTTTTTCTTTTACTCTGACCTAACAAGGTACGAAGTGTTGGAAGATCAATGATGGTGACAAAAAACATGGCGTGCAAGGTAAAGTACTCTTGCTTGTACTAATCCCAAACCTTAACGCTTTCTAACTAGAGTTTCTTAAGATCATACACTAAAAGCCTGAGGTACACATCGATATCACTGTCAGGTTGTTTCGATCATGATATCAAGATCGATAACATAATATATTCCCGCTTGTTACAAAGCCAAGGTGGAAGGTTGTAGATCGACAATATAACAAGCCAGATGCTATGTGAGGTACTTATGTTACCGAATGTATCCATGTTATCTGTGCTCATAGAAAACCTAATATTTCTCAATTCTTTAGCGAACCAACCAAATGTGGGATCAATGATTCGCCATTGAGTGAAATCCACCAGGTGTCGTATCATTGCATCATTCTTACAACCCTCCTTATGCCAACGCACCAATTGGACCTCCTTTCTACTAGTAAACAAACGCTTCAGATGGAGAATTATAGGTAAATACCACACCATTTTCCTAGGAAGCCCTTTACTTTTCTTTCCTCCATCCCCGTTACCACCATCATTTCTATGCTTATATCGATGGGTTCCACACACGGGGCATTGATTCAGCTCTGCATACTCTCCACAAAACAAGATACAATCATGCTTACATATATGTATTTTTTTTCTATTTCTAGTCCTAAAGGACAAATTATCTTCTTCGTATCGTATATGACCTCGGGTACAAAGTTCCCCTCTAGTAGCATGTCCTTTAGCTGATCCAACAATGCTTCGAAACTCTTATCATTCCAACCATGGGTTGCCTTCAGCTATAGAAATTTTAGGTTCGTAAATATCCACGTGAACTTCTCCTTATAGTTGGGATAAAGTGACATCTTGGAATTCCGCATAAATTCCTAAAATTTAGAAAACTCACCATTATTATATTTGTTGTGCAGCTCAACATCCCGCACCATCTGGTCCACATTCTTCATAAAATCCTCAAGATCATTATCATTGAAACCTAATATATCCTTGTCCCTGAGATCACGATCCATATCACATAGTGTAAATCCTTGAACTACACTATTGGCATTGAGGGTCAGATCTATCTCTCCCTCATTAAGGTCTTCCTCGCCATATTTGTTCCAACATGTATAATTCTCTTTAAATCCATGCATGACCAAGTGTGCATAGATATTATCTGGTTTTGGAAACTTATTATCATTCGAATCAAGACATAGACAATACATTGTCATTTTACCATGATCTTTTATATCCACCAAAGTAGCACTCATGAAATACTTCACCCTGCTTATGTACTCTGGAGTACAGGTCTTAAGGTACATCCAACTTCTGTCTGCCATCTACTATGTAAAAATATTTATCTTCCTTAACAATTACCTTAATTAGATGATTAAGCATGCGACTAAAAATTATATGCAATTACACTAGATCTGTGGCATGAAGTGGTAGATCAGGCAAACCTAGTATCAAATATAACATAAATATTATATTAAGATTTTGGATAAAGATGCAAAATTATCGATTACAACTTAAAGTAAAAAAATATCAAGATTAAATAGGGGTTAGAGGAGGAGAAAATGAGGATATGCAAACCTTTAAAGATCTAGCAACATTCAAACTTTAAATCAACAAGATATTGGAGAGTCTCTGATGAAACCGAACAAAATCGTCAGATCCACGGTGCGCACAGTAAGGTTGAGTCTGTTTTGCGCGCACACTAGCTGACCAACTCTTATAACAGAACTAAGTCATCGGTGACGGATCAGAATATAACTCGTCACCTATACCAGTCGTAAGTGACCAGTCGTAACCTGACTTGTTACTTATTAACTGATATATGGCCTGTCACCAGTTGCTTATGAATGGTGCAAGAAGCCACGTCACTTATGATTGGTGCAGGGGAACCCGTCACTTATGACCCGTTAATAAGTAACGGGTGTAATTATGATCCGTCAACAATGTAATAATGACGGGTAATATTATGACTCATTATTGATGATCTGTTATGAGTGATGGATAAATATCTAGTTTCGATCTATGGCTATATAAATGATAGATCGTATAATAATTCAACATTATATTATGTCTTCTTTATTTATTTTTCATATAGGGTCAACATTCCAAATAGGTCACACCAGAATTATGGTTGTGACTAGCTGGGGCTCGTAGATATATATAGGAATGCTACAACTCTAGCATGATGACATTATAGTCAATACACACATTCAGGTCATGGATCACATAAAGGTGGTGGAAATCGAAACATGGGTGCAACTCTGGTGCAAACGGCCTACTTTTTGCAATTGGTGCAATTGTGCTAGAAACCCCATAAATGGTTTTTAACCTTTTTTTCAAAAAATTCAACAGTTATAAGTGACGTAATGTTGTACATCATGCGAATTTTCAGGTGCAAACATGATTACAGTTGCAACATACAAGAATGACAAATTTCAGGTGCAATGACACTGCAGCACAAACAAGTACATTCACATCTATTACACTAGAATTTGTTATTTTTTTAATCTCACAAACACAATCGAGTTTGCAGCTGAAATTTTGCATGGATGTACAACATTACCTCGCTTACGCCTCAAGAATTTTTAGAAAATTTAAGATCTTCTAAGTAGGGTTTATCGCGCATTTACACCATTTGCAAAAAAAATAGGTCGACATTTGCATCTGAGTTGCACCCAACAAAAAATAGGTCGACATTTATACCATTTGAATACGGGCAACAGTGCCGAATTTGGCACGCCGTGTGCCGAAAAATACTTTTTTACCGACATGATCGTGTACCTAAAAAGCAAACGCGACATGACCGTGTAACGAAAAAGTATTTTTCGGTACACGGTGTACCGAATACGACACTGTTGCCTGTATTCGGTATACCATTGCTGAAAATGGATTGTATTTGACACACGGTATACCGAATACGGGTAACAGTGCCGTATTCAGCACACCGTGTGTCTAAAATGGCTTTTTTTACACGGTGTACCGAATTCATTTTTGGTACACCGTGTGCCGAATACGAATGCTAAATTAATAAATACAACTATATGTTATCTATTTCAGTAAATACGCTTAAGTATGTTGTCTAATTTCGGCAAATGGTGTTGGGTACCTTTACCATTAGCCGTTCTCTGTGGGGGGAAAAAAGTCTACATTAGTTATCTTGCACGTGTTGGCTAGCACATATCTATCGACTTATATGTGTTGTAAACCATAATTTTGTGACAGATATTTTCGAACTTGACACCATGCATTTTGTATTTGAAAGCTATTCAATTCTACTCACTGCATTTTCTTTAAACAAGAAAAATGCAATTGTATTTACTACATGACCATCTTAAGCCCATGACTCCTATTTTCCGAAAAGAAACTATTGCAGTGATTAAAAATGTAGTTACTTTTTCTATATAGTTGTATGATTGATTGTGGTTGGGATGTTTAATACCTGCTGATTAGTCAATACCATTGTGATATGGCCGCATAAAATAAGCAATGTAAATATTTTTTTCTCTCATAAATGGGAGAATTTCTAAGGTCTTTTATAAGATTATTATGGGCATTTTTAGCCCTCAAAATGAAGAAGGTACCTTTAATCTTATTAGTTGATTGCTACTACCTCTAGGGAAAACATTATTATAGTAATGAGCTTATAGTAATGAGCTTCACTGTCAGCTCTAAAACCACCTTCACTTTCAGTTTTAGAGCCGACAGTGGATAACGGACAGTGATAATCTCTAACTTTGACCGGCAATGATAGTTCGTCCTCAAATCAGTATTTTTTGGTCAAAAAAGCAAAATATATATAAAAAAATTGCACCCGAGGAACCCCCGAGCCGGTTGAAGTCACAACTCACGCGGTACTTTCTTTCCATTCCACCACAGAAATACTAGTGATTATAATAGCATATATAATCCTTTTGATCTCTTATGTCTGAAACTTCAAACTATTATTTAGACATCTAAATGACTTCAAACGCAAAAGTTTTCAACTCTAAAGTTGTAGATCTAGTCGAGAGCAATAATTTTAATATAAAGTTTGTCTTCATCCAACTTCATATAAAAAAATTATAATTTTTTTTAAAATAAACTATAATCCATTACGAACCGACAATGATACTGTCACTAACGGTTCGTGGCTAGAATCGGAAGTGATACTTTCAGTGCTAGTTTATGACTAGAACCGGCATTGATAGTCAAGTTTCACTATCGGTTCGTAACACGAACCAACAGTAATATTTGATGAACTATCATTGTCGTTTTTTTGCTAGAACCGGTAATGATAGATCAGGTGTCACTATTGGTCGGTGCTCTCACCTAGCAATAAAGCTACAACAGGGCATCGCTACCAGGTTAAGCCATCGTTCGGTAGTAATGCCCTTCATGACTATCGGTTCTTAAGGCATATTGGTTGATTCTTCCTACGTGCTTTATGAACCGGTAGTGATGTCCTATCACTATTGACCCAATAAATTCCGATAGTAATAGGCCGGCATATATGACATGTTTTATAGTAGTGAAAGGTGTCATGTTTTTTACTATCAAAGTTAATAATATGGTCTTTGACAATTGTATTTCACCATCATATATTTAGAAAAATACTTCAAATAAGTAGAACAGTATGAAAGTAGTATTGAAGCAAAATTTACTCCGATAGTCACACCGACACTTTCTAATTTTATTGACAACTAGCAATGTGGCCAGCGCTAATAGTGTGGCTAGCATCGCTCTAATATTTTATCACGATAACCTTCAATTAATTGTATTTTATATAAACTCTTTATTTAGGTATTTGATTTTTTTCTAAGACTATATTTGATATAGATCCTTCTTTTTTCTATTTTAACCCTAATTTCATTTATTATTTATTTTATTTTATTTGGACTCTTTATTTAGATATTTTGCATCCCAAACAGTATGAAAATCAAATTGTTAATTTTCCATAATTTTTAATTCCAAATTTAACTATTTATTAATTATATTTGATAGGTATTATTTGGTTTAATCTAGATCGATAGATGTTCATAACATTAAGTGGCCTAAATCTTTTTTTTTATTAATATGGTAATTTTGTTATCTTGAGAGTAAATATGATAACTCTTTTTAACACTTAAATAATAATATAATTGATATGTCTGCACGCATTCCCTAGGGTATATGTCATTATCCTTTAATTAGTGACTGAAGTGAACGAGCTATATTCCAAGGACTGTCATAGTCACGCTTTCATCATCAGATCTAAGGGAAAAAGATCTAGCATGATAGCATCTGTGCTAATGATGCAATTTGTTTCATTAACATCTTGTTTCTTGTACGAGGACCAAAACCGTGAATCAAGCACAATAACCTGTGAAGCGTTTTGTATTTTGCAATTTACATTCTCTCAATCCAGATTAGTGTGGATTCCATTCAATCTGGAGCTCAAATTTATGTATTTGAACTTCTGTTTTGAAATGTACCTCTCCATTTTGCCATGATGATTGTCATCTAGCACATGCGCAGTACTTGCCCATCAGCCATTTAAGACTAGTACTCAAGCAAAAATACGAAATGATAATACACATCTGAAATTCAAGTACTAGCTAACTAGGTGGCTATATTTTGCCACTATAGTAACTTGATCTATGTACATAATTAACACGCACAATTCTAAATCAGCACAGAAATGACACTATTGACTAGCTAGAATCTAAAGACGACATACCATTACTGATCGCTTAAATCATTCCATACAGGCTAAACCACTCGACCAAAGTATTATCAGAGTTGGCATAGTCAGGAACGTAAAGCAGGTCATCGTCCCCCAGGTGATCGCCGCCGCCGACGCCCGGCTGCTGGCATGTGCCCGTCGAGAACGACGAGCTCGGGCTCCCGCTGCAGACGACACGGCCCATGGCGTCTCTGCCATCACCGGAGACCGCGTGGCTCCCCGTCGCGGATCTGAGCCGCGTCAGCTCGTCCTCGGTGACCACCAGCCTCTCCTTCAGCCTCAGCACCTGCCATGCATGGATGTTCCCACGAATGCTCAGTATTCCAAGTCTCCAACAACATCAATCCATGCATGAACTTGAACAAAAGAGTTCAGGCAGGAATTGAAGTGGGACATGAGCGCGCCATGTTTGGGTTCGTACAATCGTACCTCGTTCTCGAGGTGGCATTTGTGAAGGATGGCTGCGTCGTGGGCCTGCTTGAGCTTGGCGAACTCCTCCTCAAGCAGCTTGCTCTTGTGGCGGGCGCGGCGGTTCTGGAACCACACGGCGACCTGCTTCGGGTCGAGACCGAGCTCGGCAGCCAGGTGCACCTTCCGGCCGGTCTCCAGCTTCCGCTCCTCCCGGAAGCTCAGCTCCAGCATCTCCACCTGCTCGTCACTCAGCCGCCGCTTCTTGGGGTCCCCTCCCCCGTCCATTTCGCCGCCGTCGGCGCCGCACCTCGCGGCCCGCCTCCTCCTGCGCTGCGCTCTCGGCCTGTCCCCCTGCGCCGCGCCTGCACACATATACGAACACAAAGAATACCAATTACATGCATGCCCTGGCACCGAAAACTACTGTTGCATGCGCATAGAACTAAGCAGCTAGCTAGAAATGCACAAATGGCGCGCGGACGCACTACGCACCGTTGGCCACAACGAAAGAGGAGTCCACGTATGAGGAAGGAAAGAGCTGCTGCTGCTGCTGGTCGTCGTATTGCTCCATGCTTTGCCTGCGCTCCCGAGCGGATCAGCTGCTGCTACGCCTTTATCTATCCTTGCCAAGTGCGAGGTGATTTAGAGGCAGCCGGGGGGGGGGGGGGGGAGAAGGGGCCGGAGAGGAGAGGAGACGGGACGGACGTGTGTAGTGCAAGGACAGGGAGGAACTGGACCAAGGAGGAAGAACCACAAGACAAGGTACCAGTTGGTGTTAAGTAAGGAGGGGGTGCTTGTCTCGATAGAGACCTAGGAGTAATATATATAGGTAGCAGAGGTACGCGCGCAACGCCGGTGGGGCTCGCCGGCCGGGTAGATGCATCCTGGCTTTCTGAGCCAGGCCAAGGAGGGGATGTACATCACCGCAACTTTGTTTTTCTTCGAGAGTTACATGACTGCAGCTTGCGAACAGGATGGAGTAACACTCTGTCACAGTGTCATGCACTCACTCATGCACCAATGCAAAGGGCACTGTCTACAGGACTACACCCGGGATTTCATTTCTTGGTTTGAAAACAACAATCTTGGCTCATTTGATTTCTTATCAGTTATCGACTTAGACCATCTCCAACAGCTATCTCAAATTTTTATTCTCAAAACATTATTACAGCATCCCCTATCACTATTACAGTATCCCTTATTTTTCTACTGTAGCAGCACTGTAGCACTAGATAGAGGATGAAATGAATTTCCAGTGCTACAGTAGATCGCAAAGTACTGTAGTACTGGAAAAGGCAGATTTAAGGACTCTCTTGGAGATGGCCTTATCGTACCTTCCTACAACATGGAGGAGTACCCAATTAAAAGTGTGCATTGCAGTTGCAAGGTTACTAGTATGCAGTAATGATTAAAGTTTTCAAAGTTTGATTATAATCGTTTAAGAACAACTTTAACTTTGAACCGGCGGCAGTAATATTGTTTTTTAGTTTATCTAGTTCAACGACCAAATGTTATTCTTTATGCAGTTAATATATTTTTTCTTTATTACTGTAGAGACCCAACCAAACTACACTCGGTTCAATTGAATGACTGATTGTCCACTTAAGTTGACAGCTAATATACGCTCACCAAAAGACATGACATATGCTAAACCTCAACTAATATGACAACTCAATATACCATTCAATTGAAACGAACGCAATCCCGGCATTACCAATATGTGTATTTTGACAATTCCCATGAGAACCAGTATCCAACACATATTTATACTAAGATGTACATCATAACAACTCGATTATACAAGTGTTCAAATCTGAAATTTAACTGCTAGATTGTTCAAGTGATTACAAGTTGATAAAATAAACAAAAAAGCTCCATATATTACCATGAGTTATATAAGCTCTCAACCTAAAAAAGGACACTAGATTATTAACAAGTGACACAAGGTATTATCTAGCGTCGTCATACATAAATCGCAGTGGAATAACGTTTAAAAGAAACCAAAGACCGGTGGCGCCATTTTCCCACAAGGCAATCGACCAGGTTTAGTAGTTGTAGGATCGAAAGTGACGACTATAGGGGGTGAATAGGCACATCAACAATTTCTTACGAAATAGATGATCTTCTCTTACTTTTAATCACCCAAAGCACCTCAAAACTTGAGCATAAGCAAAATACTCAAAGAGACAAAACAAGATGGAAAGTTTCAAGACAATATGACTCCATAGATGGAATATGAACCATATGTTCTATTCAAAACCATTCCATGTGTTTTTGTGCCTAAAAGCTCGGAACTTTGAAGATGAACGAAACATAGACGAGCTCATCGGGCAAGTAAACTCTCCATGATGATGATCTAGAAGCAAGAGAATTCAAGACCCCATTACATATGCATGTGTATGTGAATTATATGCCTCTAGCATGAAGAAAATCAACTTCCCAAGCTGTTGAAACTACAGCTCAAAAAAGAAAAACAAAAATCAACAACAAAACACCCAGAACTTGCAAACTTGCAAGTGAACCAATAGAAGGAAACTAGAAGGAGGGGAATTCAAGTATATGCAAAAAAACTTAAACTTCATTTCTCAAAGAGGTCAGCCCTATTTTAGGAAGATTACAAAAATTTATCTCTCAAAACTCTCACCAATTACAAAGACTAAACATTCATCTCCCTCTCTTCTAAAACCCTAATACAAATCTCTCATATGGATAGCTCAAAGTGGTGGCCTCCCAACCAGCCAAACCTCTCTATTTATAGCCCAGGAAACTTGACATCTAAGTTTCCTTAACTGTTCACAAATACCCTTCTCTTGTAGTACATTCCTACCTACCACGGGGGCATTTTGGATCATTTTCTCCTCCATCCATCGGACGATCATGACGCCTTCACGACTTAGCTTCGCGATGATGCCACGTGCACTCCATCTGCCCACGGTTTTATGGCCAAATCGGAAAACTGACTCACATGCTTCTTAAGGCGTGACTTATAGCTGCTTGCTTTGACCTCAAGCAAGTCTTCTGATGTTGACACATATCCTCCGTCTTGCGATCTTGACCACCGGCAAGTCTCTTCCACTCCTGATCCCTCGGACCGTCTTGTCACTTGCACCGGCATCCCCTTCGCTTAATTTTGTCAACATATCGCCTTCATCAACCTTCATCTCTTGCCTTGCTTGACCTCCAAGTGTACCACTAGGATCATCCTTGACTCCGTCTGGCCTCCTTTGTCGTCCTACACAAAGCACCCCGTGTAGCCCCGATCACTTGCCGTCAACCGCCAAGTTGCATTCATCACCTACACACCATGAGACCAACAAATATGCCTCTCCAGTACCATATAACATCATCAGATGTTAGTCCAAATCGAAATCAAGATGAAAAAGATCAGACATAACAAAAATATGAATACCAGATGGTCCGGCATTCACACAAGTGCAACAACGATCCATCCGGTGAGTACAACTCCAATGGAACCCGGTTTGCATTCCTCTCTGCAAAAATTAGTCCGGTGATCACAAAATCCCAACACCGGACAATCCTGTGAACACCTTAACATTTGCCTCAAAACTGAAAAACTCTGGTGATACTCTCCGGTGCTCACACGCCCATCATCGGACAATCCGGTGAGTACATCTTCATTGGAACTTAGTTTTTCAACCTCTCTAAAAATCTTTGTCCAGTGAAGCCTCCGGTGATCACCCGTGCACACACCGGACCATCCAGTGAGGCTACCGCACTAGACTTTCACATTTGCACCCTTCTCTAGAAAAAAATAGTCCGGTGCACACTCTCACCCACTCCAAACCTTCCGGTGAATGAATTTATCTCTATCGCTGCGCTGAAAAGCTTTGGTGCTCACATCTACCACACACCGGACTATCCGGTGAGGTCAAAAACTCTCACACAGGACTATCTAGTGAGTGCAAACTTTCTGCACCGAGACATCGATACAAACTCTAATTCTTTTCAACTTTGGTTCGACAAAATCAATAATGCAGTAGATAACCACGCATATGCTAACCAACAAAAGCCACACAAATGTCAATCACTCATCACACAAGATAAACCAAAACACATCTTAACTTAGTTTCTCAGTAGAACTATAGCAACTACTCATCACTACACCGCTCTCGGTAGGGCACAAGTAGCCGGCTCTTAAACTACCTGCAAAACAATCAACAAAGTGCAATGAGTATGAAGGTACTTGCAAGACTTACTCATCTGGATACATATATTCTTGACTCCAAGGATAACACATTTGTATGAATTGGTAAGGAATTGGCCACCAGTTAAATTGATATATGCGAGAAGCAATTTGAATGACACATGGTGTGAGCAACTAACGTAAGACAACAACATACGCTATCCTCATATGATAATAGATATATAAACATAGCTAACAAGTAAACAACTCTTCTCAACATAAGACATATAAGGAACATCTCACATACCAACATACCACAACCCAACATGATTATACGATGATGTCTAATGAACATTAATCTTTCTCATATCCAAGAGCAGCAATTCTAATTGATTTTACACCATGCACGGGAGTTCATCTTTACCCACACGACATGGGATCATGCTCCATACAACCCATCGGTTGCAAGTTATGATTCACGTGACAACCGTTCACATATTCACCCTGAACCTTTGTTCCCATGCCTGAGTATGCGGAGGCCACCTAGGTATACTCCCAGAGTAACCTCAGATGCCCCTTATAAGCCTTCTTGCTCACATCACGGGTATATGAGTCAAATGAACGCGGCAACTTACGATACTTAGATCATCCTTAACCACGGTGCTTAAACGATACAAGCAATATATAGCACCTAGGTCCCTCTCCCGACCTACCCTTAACACCGCCCATATCTCATCTCATTCTCACAACTCATCATCCCAACATTATTTTCATTGTGGACGATAATTAAGCCCTATTGCTCGTGAACGATGGAAAGTTCCATCGCTTGACTTCTACCGAAGATCTAAGAATGTCTAAGAAAAGTTTGCACAAGTTTTAAGTTGGACATTACCATGTGACACCCAGGTTACAAGGATGGAAATCATCAATAATCAAGTTAGGAACAAATGCAACGAGATAGGTTCTACCCAATTCCAGACAACAACCCACTAACCATGCATATACAACACTAGCAATAACTAGCAAAATTGACCACCAACGATTCACCAAAATATAGGAGAAGTATGCATAGATGATTGCCTTGGCACTCAGCTTCACAATCAATAGCAACAAAGCCCGAATCAACCTTGTTCACACCCATGTTGCTCTCCGGTTCATCGAACGCAAAAAGAAAGATGATGCATCACAATAAACATGATGAATGCTATGACGTATGCTCCAATAAGTATGCATGAGTAAATATGTAGTACACTAAGCTATGAATGCATGAACACATGAAAGAAAGGAAATCTCCATGATGAGAGCATCCTGGTAATATCGGAATTTTCGATCGGTTGGACCTTTCAAAAATTTGAAACATTGGGTTCTCCGATTGCTAATTTTATCTAATCGGATTTTCCAATGTTAGGGTCGGAATTTCCGATGGTGCTTAGAATTTCCAATTTTCGCGAACAAGTGATTCCCGGGTTGGCTGATTCATATTTAATCGGAAGTTCTGATCCAAAAGTTGGAACATCCAATGTGCATTTTACACCTAAGATTTCATCGATTTTCCCTTGGTTCGTTCTGCATTTGTGGAAGCCATTTCTATGGGATTTTGTGATAGAACTAGTGCAAGCATTATAGGTCCTATTGACCTTAAATTATCAATCAAACCTACGCATGATCATTTCAATTTATCTCCCTCCTATAAGCTCTTCTTCCAACAAGAGGCGAAGGTCGTTCTTAGTGAGCATGAAGTGTGGCTAGAATGCGTAAGCCATACTCAACTAGTGTGCAACTGTCACATCCCAAAGCTATAATTACGTAATTAAACCTAATCATGCTTCATAAGCATTAGGTTTAATTTTGAGTAATTCTGTTTTAGGGCATTGGAGCACTTTGTTTTAAGTCGATTGGATGAGAGAAAGAAAACCAGAAGAGAAAGAAATGAATTTGCAATTGCAACGGGATTCTTTCTCTAGCATGTAGGGCCCACATGGGTGGCCAACCACCCCATCTCCTCTTGGAGCAGAAGCCCCCACCAACTCCTCCTCTCTCCCTCACTCTCCCAGCACTCCCTCACTCCCACCGTGCTCTCTCTCTCCCTCCCTTTTTCCAACCGACCGAGGAGAAGAGCTCCCCTCTCTCTGTCAAGCTCTTTCTCTTTCTCCTTCGATTCCTCCCTCTAGAAGCCGAATCGAGGTACGGATGTCGTATACACATGATCACTATCTCATAAGCTTCCCATCCATCCAATTTATTTGTGTTTTTCTGGAAGATTCGAGTCATTCTTCGTGTTTTTGCTTGAAGCACGAGGAACAACGGTTGGACTCCTCTTCCGAGGCAATTTTTTTGTTTCCTTCATCACCCGGTGGTCATCAACCTCCACAAGCACCGTAGGTAAGTCCCTTAGGCTTTCCTCGGTAAGAATGCATGAATTGGTGGGTCGATTTCGAGTTTAGAGCTAAGTTTACGGAGTTCTCGAGTTCTTGAGCTTTTGAGCAAAAAGAGAGGATTCGGATGAGATTTGTGCTAGGAATCGTGTTGCTAGGTTGGTGGGTGAGTTCTAGACTCTATGAACTATCTCAAACATGTTTTCCTTTGGTTTGGAGAGGCTCACAAATCAAACCGGCCGAGTTTTCCCCCTCAAAGCAACGTCTCTGGATAACCCGGATAGTCCGGGTAGCCCAGTGAAAACTTTGATGAATTTTGCTAAAAAAATTATTAGGTTCTAGGGTGCAAGTTGAGTCTAGAATCTTTTGTATAGTGTACATGTATATTTATGTATGATAGATTTAACATGTGAGTCGAATCGGCTGAGGAAGATCATCGAGAAGTGCAAGTGTGCCTAACCCGGATAGTCCGAGTTAAACCCGAAGGGTTCGGATAATTCGCGGTGCTTTTAACCGAGCACCCTCGCTCGAAGCCTCACCCGGATAATCCGCCCAACCTAGATAGTCCGGGTTAAACCCAGAGGGTTCAGGTTAATTCGATTTAGGTTTACCAGAGAACTCTCACTCGAAATCTCACCCGGACATTTTGGCCGAACCTGGAGGTTCCAAACTCAGCCCGGACCATCCGAGTTAATTCAAAAATGGCTAACCGAGAAACCCTATCCGGAGTATAACCTGGAGGTTCTGAAACCCGAGAGTTCCAAGTTCAATCCAGAGTCCCCGGCCTCCTGTTAGCTTTCTGAAGTCGTTTAGATCACAAAGTTTGCTATTATTTTGCATGGCTTGTACTTTTAGCTCGTTATTATGCATACTGTAGCATACATTGTTACACCTCATTCATGCTCATCATTCCAAATGTTTTCTTTAGTGAACGAGGATTCAGAGCGTGATGCGGGTGTGGTTGAAGGTGACACCAAGCCACATGGGTTCTATGAATTCTGTGTGGATAGGCAAGTATCTAAGCATGTTTATCCTATTAATTTGAATCATATGTGTCTAATGTGATAAAATATGCTTTATGTACGTTATGCATGTTGTTTAGTCGATGTTAGGTCTTGTATGGGTAGAACCTATATTGATGCATTACACCCCGTCTTAAGTTATTAGTGATCCATCTCCTTGTAACCGAGGTTTAGCTTGATGATGGTCAAGTTTAAAAGTTAACTGAAATGCTTAGTCATGCATAAATTCTTCGGTAGAAGTTGAGCAGTGGTTCATCCTTGTTCATGAGATATAGACTTTAATTACTATCACATTGATAACAATGTTGGGTTGATGGTGTTGGTTGGTTGAGTAGTAAGGATGGGGCGAGATGTGGGCGGTGTTAAGGGTATTTCTCCTGCTCTGATGTGGAGTTCCTCGGGATAGGTCGGGAGAGCAACCCGAACACCGTAGACCACTTATGTCGCTTAAGCACTGATCATTGTTGCAGTTGGCTCTAGCACTTACTGTACTTACCATATGTCGATCTAATGGTAAGATAAGCCAAAAACCTATGTAGCTCTGATCATTTGAGCTTGCATATCGATGGTGTGAGCGGGTGAGCTTGTAAGAGACACTTAAGGTTGCTCCAGGAGTTAACCTAAGTGGGCTCCGCACTGAGCGGTACCTGATTCAAATGGTTGGGGCCTATTATGAAAGGTTGATATGAGTACCCCCTTGGGTAGACATGCGTGTCACAATTTGTATGGTCCTCGAGTCTTGTGGGTAAAGTTGTACCCCTGCAGAGTGTAAAACATTTCAAAATGTCGTGCTCAATGTGCTCTCTGTCATGAGCAAGTTTTTGTCCATTTGCAGCAGTAATAGAGTTTCGAGTTTGGTTTGAGGTGGTTGATGGGTTGAGATAGTTCTTTACATATATTATTACTATGGTTCCTTTTACATATATGTTCAGTTGATGGTTATGGGTGAGATGTGTTGGTTAATTCTAGATACTCACACATGTTTTAGTCAAATTTTGCTTTCGCATATAAATTTACTTAACCATGAGGCCGTATTCTTGCTAACATACCAATTCATAATCCTTGGAGTTGGATTATCTATAAGTACCCAATATGGCTTAAGTGTTGTGAGTACCTTTGACGTACTCACTCTGCTCTTTCAGGTGCTACCGGTCAAGAGGAGCTGATCTTTGGATACTTCACGCCTGTCGAGGGTGGTCGTGGGCACGAGTAGGCAACTACTCGGAGGTCGTGCTTTTGTTATGGAGCCTAAGGACATATGGTTTCATCCACCTTTTGTTGTTTATAGTTTTAGCTCTCGTTGCATAGTTTTCTTTTGTCTAGGAGTTGATTAGTTTTAGTCTCCTCCTAGCTCTCTTTTGCTGTAAATTGTAAGAAATTGTGGATGCTTAAGAACTTGTAATATAATTAAATTACTCGCTTTTTGTTAAGCTTTGTTGTGATGTGATATGTTGAAAAGGCATGTGTTCCAATCTTTGGCACAAAGCACGTGCTAGGACTACTGGAGCGGTATTCTAATTAATCATTGAAGTTATGATTAAGTAAATGATTAATTTAATAATTAATTAGAATATTGTTTGAACGGTTACAGCAACCAACTCCTTGGGGATTATAGCAAACTCACCCCAATGTTGTTGTTGACTGGGTGGTCGATGGTTGGGAAAAACCATGGAAAGCAGTGACGACAAGGGAAGAAAGACCACAGTGGCTTCAATGCACAACATCAACCAAAAACAAAGTAGGGATTGGCTTGCAGTAGTGGTGAAGCTCGGCATGCACACGCTCCACAATAGCTCGGTGCAGCCCCATGTTGCTCCCGCTAGTTTATCCCCCTTCAAGTTGAAACAATGCAGCCCTCTTCTTCTCCTCCTTATTTTTAACTTTTTTTTAGATAAGGCATGCACACAACCATCTATTATTACATCGTTTCAGCCATGGGCTGCGCATAAAAGGCCAATAAATGGCTAAAGCTATTATAAAATCAGTCAAAAATATGATGGAAAGCCAACTTTAATGACCAAGCCTCCTCGTAAACATCCACCCATGTTTGAAAAATATCTCCATTATTGTGGTAGGACATGACACACCCACTTCATTTGATATCTTTCCTCATCCTTTTCTAGTAGGGACCAATGTCAAATCCAATGTGTTCCTCTGAAGATCATCTGCATGTATGTGTTTGGTTTTGATTTGTCAAAAACAATTTCATTCCTAATTAGCCAAATGACCCAACATAAAGCATTTTCCCCAACCAAAACTTGGGATTTCAACCTCAGGTCCATATTGCCTAACCAATCACCAAAAATATGTGAAACACTTTTCGAAGGTATAATACTAGAAGCAATATGCACCGCTCTCCAAATGAACTTGACAAACTGGCAATTAAAAAATAAATATTGGATAGTCTCCTTGTTATTAAAAAACAACATTGGACACTACCTTTCCAATTTCACTTAAGTAAATTATCTTTTGTGAGAGTGACCCCTCTAATTAACTTCCACAAAAATTGGTATACTCTATTGAAGCCATGATTCATCATATTGTTATACATAGGTTGTATCATAAATATACCTTCTTGATCTTCTTAAAAGCACCATACATGCAGCCCCAACTTGGATGGAATGGAAGCTTGGGTGCTTGGAAAGGCAATGGTGTAGCATGTATGGGCTGATTTTAGAAGCTTTGGGTGGGATTTGAAAGGGGGGGGGGGGAGAGGAGAGGAGTTGAGGGAGAGCTCCTCCTCTTTTGGGCTGGGTGAGAGAGTGAGAGGGAGAGAGGGAGGAGTGTGGATGACCTGTTGGAGAAGAAGAGGGAGGCCAACTAGTGCGGGCCCCACTAAAAATGCACATTTTTTCCTTTTTCACCAATTCTCTTTTCTCTCTCTATTAAATCAAACCAAGGTGTTCTAGTGTTCCAAAATTTCTGAGAAATTTTGTAAGACAACTATAATTCGATATGTACCCATTTAAATTGAATTCACCATCAAAACATATGCGGAAATTAAATTAAAATTCTCCTAATTTGGGTACTCAAATATCTTCTAGAAATTTTTTAAGGTGTCAATTAAATTCCCCAAAAACTGGGAAAATTCACAAATATTCTTCTCTCATGATGCACTAATTTCTAAAGTTATTTCCATCCCTATATTATATGGTGAGTTTATGAGTTCCTTTATAGTGCATCATTTCATAACGGTTTTATCCTTCATGTGAATTGATCTCTTTAATTTAATTTGGATTTAAACAAGGTGCATCAAAATACATAACTACACATGATGCTCCCAAATGCTCAATGAGATGAATATGCTCTTTGGGATGTGACACTTTTACATTCACTCTGTTGAAGACTTGATGTAGGGGCTGGATGCATGTATGATGTTCTTAGTGTTAGAATTATAGGGACAGAGTCCATATAATAATTCTCAATAAATCTCAAAGGCTCATATTATAGAGAGATTATCTATGATAAGGTTCACCCTCTATTAGTACCATATTGCTAATGGAGGTAGAGGTGGAAGGATTCTCACTATATATATGCAAGGACCCATCTCATTAGGTGAAAAAATAAATAGACTGTCAATTGAGAGTACCTCTTAAATTAGGAACACTCTCATTACATGAGTCCATATAAGAGTTAGGGTTTTTCCTCTTTCTCTTTCTCTTTCTCTTGCGTTGCCGCTATAGTCTACTTCATCCCAGCGTCGGCGTGCACTGGTAATTGGGAGAGCATGTCTCCGAAACCCTAGTTTTTGAGATCCTGCACCGAGAGAGGACGAATAAGGTTTTGAGAAGCACTCTACATGACTGCTCAAGTTATTCACCACAGCTCATCTTTCTTGCGCTTGGGCGTTGCTCGCTGTCATCGTCAACAAATTCAGTGTATCATTAGCAGGATCGATCGTGTCGTCAACACGGTGCAACCAGCATCTTCAGCAACCTATACAACGCAGGACTAGTACATAAAAATCATGTTACTCGTACTTTATTTCCTACGGATCTTAATTTTGAGTATAGTAGTTCTAGGCATATGTAGTGTTTTCATACACATGACTAGATTAAGCTCTGGTAATATGAACATGTTAGTTTATCAGTTTATGCTCATGAATTATTTATGGATTAAATTAAACCAAAAAGTGTCATATATTCCAACACTCTAAAGATCTTATTGTAGGCACTTAGATTTATTAATGGCTAGATTTTTCAATGCACTAAAGCCAGACAAGTTTTCTGGTGTGCACTTTAAGAGATGGAAAGTCAAGGTCACTCTATGGCTGACGGCTATAAATGTCTACTGGGTGGCTAATGGCAAGCTGGAAGGAATCCTTACTGCTGAGCAAGAAAAGGCATTCGCGGATGCCAATACACTCTTTGTATGATGCATTCTTAGCGTTCTTGGTGACTATCTTTGTGATGTGTAAATACACATACAAAGCGCGAAGGAGTTGTGGGATACACTGAATGCTAAATTTGGTGTATCAGATGCAGGAAATGAACTATATATCATAGAGCAGTATCATGACTACAAGATGGTTGAAAATCACTCTATAGTCAAGCAGGCTCATGAGCTTCTGTGCATTGTGTAGGAACTTGAACTCCTCAAGATCAATGTACACGACAAGTTTGTGCTGGAGGCATCGTTGCAAAGTTATCTCCTTTGTGAAGAAACTTTACCACTGCTCTAAAGCACAAGAGACAAGAGATTATTGTTGAGAGTTTGATCGCATCTCTTGATGTTGAGGAGAAAGCTCAGGCTAAGGATGTTAGTCTAAAAGGAGGCGAGGGACAGACTAACGCTAATATGGTGTAAAAGCCCTTCTACAACAAAAACAAAGGGAAAGATAATAAGCCAAACAAAACAACCACCTTCAAGAAGAAGAAGATGAACACAACAAAACTACCTTACTTTGTGTGCGGTGAGATTGGGCACTTCGCCAAAGATTATTCAGACCGTAAGGGAAGAAAGGCTCCATAAAAACATAACTCAAAGACTGCTAAAGTGGTGACCATTAGTGAAGCTGGAAACAGAGCTGCAAGGTATGGAAATTTACCTTCAGTGTTTTTAGTATTTCAGTCTACTAATTGGTGGATTGATACAGGGGCTAATGTTCAAGTGTGTGCTAATATCTCAATGTTCTCTTTTTATCAGGTCGCCCAAGATTACTCCGTCCTAATAGGGAATGGGTCACATGCTTCTATTCATGGTGTTGGCATGGTAGATCTGAAGTGTCCCTACAATTAACAAGGATCGTGCAGCTAAGGAATGTGTATCATGTTCCTACAATTAACAAGGATCTAGTTAGCGGCTCCCTTCTCTGTAGAGACAAGTTTAAGGTGGTATTCGAGTCCAATAAAATAATAGTGTCAAAGTATGGACAATTTATTAGTAAAGTCTATGAGTGCAGAGGCTTGTTCCATTTTTTCCTTTTTGATTTTAGTAATAAGTTTTTGAACCATGTTTGTGGCAATGTTAACGATAATGCTAGTGTTTGGCATTCACGGTTATATCATTTAAATTTTGGTTCTATGATTCGACTTTCCAGCATGAGTTTAATTCTGAATTTTTCCATAGTCAAAGGTTCTAAATGCCATAGTTGCATACAATCAAAACAACTTCATAAGCCTCACAAGGCAGCCGAGGAGAAAATTTTGGCACATCTAGAACACATACATTTAGATCTGTGTGAAATGAATGGTGTGTTGACAAAGGGTGGAAAGAAACACTTCATGACATTAATTGATGATGCGACTAGATTTTGCTATATATACTTGTTGAAAATGAAAGATGAGGCTCTAGATCACTTTAAAATCTATAAAGCAGAAGTTGAGAATCAACTAGAGAGAAATATCAAAAGAATTAGGTCGATCGTGATGGTGAGTATTTCTCTAGTGACTTTGACTTATTCTGTGAGAAACATGGGATTATTCATGAGAGGATGTCTCCCTATTCACCTCAATCAAACGGGGTTGCCGAAAGGAAGAATCGCACATTGACTTATGTCATGTTAGACACTACGGGATTATCTAAGGTATGGTGGGGGAAGGCCATGTTGACTTTGTATCGTGTTCTGAATAGAGTTCCTCTCAAAGATAAGGAGAAAACCCCATATAAAGAATGGGAAGGGAGAAATCCATCACTTTCTTATTTGCACACATGGGAATGCTTTGCGAAAGTCAATGTACCAATAACTAAAAAGCACAAGCTCAGATATAAAATAGTGGATTGTATATTTCTGGGATATGCTCATCAAAGTATTGCTTATAGGTTTCTAGTGGTTAAATCTGATGTGCTTGATGTGCATGTCGATACAATGATTGAGTCTCGTGATGCAATATTTTTTAGCACATATTTCCTATGAAAGATTTACATAGCATATCTAGACTATTTTTTGAGATAATTCTTAAACCCACTCCACCTCTTGAAATTATTGAACAAACACATCAGCAAGATCATGAGGAGGATGACAGTGATGCTCCTAGGAGGAGTAAGAGACAAAGGATTGCAAAGTCTTTTAGTGATGATTTCATTGTGTACCTTGTGGATGACACGTTCAAATCTATTTAAAAAGCGTTTGCATCTCCAGATGCAGACTACTGGAAGGAGGCTGTTCGGAGCAAAATGGATTCATCCTCGCAAACATGACTTGGGAGGTCACAGAATGACCCTATGGTTGCAAACTTGTGGGTTGCAAGTGAGTGTTCAAGAAGAATCTTAGGTCCGACGGTACTATTGAAAAGTACAAGACTCAGCTTGTGGCTAAAGGTTATACCCAAAATAAAGGTGAAAACTTCTTTAACACTTATTCACCTATTGCGAGATTGACTACTATCTGAGTGCTACTTTCGTTAGCTACTTCACAAGGTCTTATCATTTATCAGATGGATGTTAAGACAGCTTTCCTTAATGGAGAGTTGGACGAAGAAATTTATATGAAATAGCCTAATAGGTTTGTAATAAAAGGCCAAGAAGGCATGGTGTGTAAGTTATTGAAGTCCTTGTATGATCTTAAACAAGCTCTAAAGCAATAGCATGAGAAGTTCGACAAAACTTTAACATCTGCAGGCTTTTCGGTCAATGAGGCAGACAAATGTGTAAACTATCGCCATAGTGAGGGTGAGGGAGTTATATTGTGCTTGTATGTTGATGACATACTGATATTTAGGACAAACCTTCATGTGGTTAATGAGGTTAAGTCTTTGTTATCTCAAACCTTTGATATGAAAGATCTAGGTGAGGCTGATGTAATATTAAACATCAAGTTAATCAAATGAAAGAATGAGATTACTCTTACACAAGCTCATTATGTTGAGAATGTCTTGAGCCGCTTTGGCTACCATGACAGCAAGCCGTCTCCAACACCTTATGATCTCAATGTGATACTTCGAAAGAAGAAGAAAAGTGGCACGGACCAACTAAAATACTCTCAGATTATTAGATCAGTCATATACTTAGCTGGTGCTACAAGGCCTAACATCTCATTTGCTATAAGTAAATTGAGTTGGTTTACTTCTAACCCAGGCGATGAACATTGGTGTGTGCTTAAACGAGTCATGCGATATTTGCTTGGTACTATGATTTATGCTCTTCACTATTCTGGGTACTCATCAGTACTGGAGGGTTATAGTGATTCAAACTAGATAGCTGATGCTGATGAGATTTATGTCACAAGTGCATATGTATTCACTCTAGGTGGTGCTGCTGTCTCATGGAGGTCTTGCAAACATACCATCTTGACGAGGTCAACTATGGAAGCAGAACTCGCTGTGTTAGATACAACCACTATTGAGGCAGAATGTCTGCGTGAGTTGTTGATGGACTTGCCTGTGGTTGAGAAACCGGTACCGACTATCCTTATGAACGGTGATAATCATACAATTATTATCAAAGTAAATAGTTATAATGATATCCTAATGATAATGATAAGTCAATAAGGCACGTAAAGAGACGATTGAAGTCTGTCAGGAAATTGAGAAACTCTGGAATGACAACCTTGGATTATATCCAAACAGCCAAGAACCTAATAGATCCCTTTACAAAGAGACTATCACGGAATGTGATAGATAATACATCAAAGGAGATATGTTTGAGACCCGTGTGAGTTATACCATAGTGGTAACCCAACCTATGTGATCGGATATCCCGTGAATTAGGACCTGTGAAGAACAAACTATTGGTTCAACTGGAGGAGAGTACCTTTGTTTTTTATCCACTCGAGTGAAGATGCAATACTCTCAAAGATCTGTAAGGCATGTTGGCTATTGTCTTAATATGTTCTATTGGCGTTAAGTAGCGAAGATGCTAACCTTCAGGGCATTCTTGAAAGAACACGCCTATATGAGCCTGATTGTTGGTCGTAGTCTATGAGACTTGAGTGATCTCTAGTAAACTCATGAAGAGACTATGGAGTACGATTTATATGCTCCACCCGCGGGATAGCCTACTAGCAGCCAAATATTAATTATGACTTTAAGTGAAACTTGTTTGCACAAAACTTGCAATTCAAGTCATAGTCCATTGTTCAAGTTGTGAATGAGTGTAGTTTAATGTTCTAGGTGGATGTTTAACTTAACAGTCTCCACTGAAACACTGGTATATCAAACAACAATGGGAAATTGACAATTATCTATGAGACTTTGAGATCTACTGGGGGATTATTAGAATTATAGGGGCAGAGCATGTATAATAATTCTCAATAAATCTCAAAGGCCCATATTATGGTGAAGTGGCCCATGATGAGGTCCACACTCTATTAGTACCATATCGCTAATAGAGGTAGAGGTGATGGGGTTTTCTCCCTATATATATGCAACGATCCCACCTCATTAGGTAAAAAAAAAAAAAACTGCTAATTGAGAGTAGCCCTTAAATTGAAAATACTCTTATTACGTAAGTCTGTATAAGAGTTAGGGTTTTATCTCTTTCCCTTTCCGTTGCATTGCCGATGTAGTCTACTCCATCCCGGCATCGACATGTACTGGCATTCGGCAAAGCAGATCTCTAGAACCCTCATTCTTGAGATTCTGCATCAGGAGAGGGCAAATAAGGTTTTTCAGAAGCGCTCCGCACAACTGCTCAATTTCTTTACCACGGCTCGTCTTTCTAGTCGCTTGGGTGCCGCCTGCTGTCACCATCAACAAATTTGGTGCGTCATCAGTAGGATCAATCGTGCCGTCAATACGGTGCAACTAGCATTTTCATCAACCTCTACAACGCAGGACCAGTACGTAAAAACTATGTCACTCGTACTTTATTTCTTGCGGTTCCTAATTTCGAGTATAGTATATCTAGACATATGTGGTACTTTCATACCTATGGTTAGATTATGCTATGGTAATATAAACATGTTAGTTTATTAGTTTACACTCATGCATTATTTATAGATTAAATTAAACTAAAAGTATCATATATTCTAACACTTAGTTTGGTGATTAGTGGGGAATGCACGACCCTCTAGGTTAAACAAGAGTGGTCGACAAGGTGGCACTTGCTCCTGGAAAGGGCTTTCGCTTTCTTTTAAAAGATCGAGGAGGAGATTCTCTCTCGAGTCTTTATAGAGAGGTATCATGTTATTTGATGGTGAGGTAGCTAGCCGACTATTTACCCTATTTGAAGTTACATTGTAAAAAAAATGCTCGATCTCCGATTAGCTTTGTGTTTCAAAAATTCATAAAAGACTACTCTGATTTTTAGAACATATAATACTTCCTACTTTGATGTTAGAACTATTTTTTAACACAAGAACTATAATGAAGCTGTTCAAATCTTAAATGAACAGGACAATTCTTACGTCAAAAATGAAGTTGATACATGTATACGTAAGCGCAAGGTTGGCATGAAAAATTACAGTGGCTCTCAACAAATTTACCGGTGTACACATGTAATTCACATGACCAACTATCATACGTGCATATTTAGGTATACAGGATTAACGATTTGCACCGTACCCTACACTCCCCCTCTTGTGGAACATAACTAAGTGCCATTTTTTAAATATACACAGCCAAACTATATTGATTTTGACCATGTGTATCTCAACTAATACTTAAATTGGCCAAATGAAAATGATATGGCTGCATTTTTCTTAGAATATTATAATATTGCAACTCTATTATGTTTTATAAACATATTACTATAGATGTTAATGCAAAAGCTATATTTAAATATTAGCATCTGGAACAACAAGTAATTGTGACAAGAGTAGAGGATAGCGGAGGTGCAAAGATGATAGGAAACTTGTTGAGCGAGAACTCATGGTTCCCCGAGAACATGCCGAGTCACGCTCCGTGATGCATCTTATCAATGCAGATGAGCGGAGCATCTCTGGTGATGCCATCCCACGCATGAAAAGATGATAGGAGCCCGATCAGCATGCACACGCATGCAGTAAGGTAGATTTTGAGGAATTTACGAGCCTTCAACTAGGATGCATGGAGAGTTTTCCTGGTGAGGGAAAAGGAGCAATGGATAAGGCTACACCCTTGGCGCAAGCAGGAGAGAGAGGAGGGGTCAGGCCAGGTGCGGCAGCGGTGGTAGGAGTAGTACTGTGGGAGTAGCTCGTCCGGGAGACGCGCAGGCACATGGGCTGCACCGGGGGCGCGCGCCAACGAATGCCAGTGGCCGGAGTGAATAGGGATCTCCACGCGTCGCCCGGCGCGGGGCTCGGGCGCGAGGGACCACCCGGCCCGGCGCCACCGGACGTGTCGCCACCCCGCGGCCGCGCCCCGCCGACCCGGGGAGCACCCCTGCAGCAGCGCCGTCTCTGCTTCTCGTGCTCCGGGATTCCAAACGCAGCCACTGCTCATCGGTTGATTAGTCGTCGCAGCAGTAGCCTGGACTCTGTTCTGGAGTGTGATCAATTGAGGTTGAAGTGTAGTGAGGACGTCCCGGGTCGCTGACGCGCGGGCCCAGCTGAGCTGCACCCTACAGTGCGGCCCGCGTACCATCCACTCTTCGCGACCTCATGGGAAACGGATGGTCTGTACGTGTACAAGGGCTCCTTTTGTCTACTGGCTGTAGACTGCAAGTGATGCTCTACTATTTTGTTTATTCTGTTCTTGGAGTGTGAGAACATATCGGGATTTGGGCGCTAGGTGGTATATGTACTGTAGTGTGCACAAACGAAAATTCCATTTCTTTACTGGTTGGGTACACTTCATTTAAATTTCGATCAGAACAATGTGTTTCGATCGGTGCAGCTTTTTGTTTCGATGCAACGAAGCTCTAAGTTTATCTGGTACGATTTACCAACCGGTTGCTAATCGACTCAGCAACATCTATCCAGTCAGGGCTACCTACTTACGGCTGCAGCTGATGCCACCCTCTATTTTTTTCTGAACTGTAAAGCCAGCCGGTCCACAGCATAACTAGACCGGATCTTGGATTTGTTCGAATCCAATTCACTCACGGCAGCCGATCGAATGCACATGCCCGGAAAAGCGGTTCCCATGCATGCATCCCCACACTTCTCGGGAAAAAATGAACAGTGCAGCATGCATACATGCATGTAGACACACCAACTCGATCATCCTTCCTCTATCGGCAAGTTTTCGATCCTGTCCCTCCCTATGTTTGACCTGTGCCTTGTGCATTCCCGGTAAGGCTTATCTTATCTGCTCGGAGCCTTCCCTGTTTAGGAACTCATGCATCAGCTCACAAGGCTGGGAGAGGAAATCACCCGCCATGGATGGACGCTTCAGGGCAGTGTAGGGGCCGGCGGTGTCCCCACGAGGACGAAGCTGTTGGGTGCAAGTAACGGCACGTAGACTTATCGGTCCAAAACTCCAGATTATCCGGTCTGCGTCCTCAGCCAGGGCCATCCCAAGCGACTAAAGAAATAAGGGTTTTCCCATGCATCGGCCGATTGACCGGAGTCTTGAGGATGGGGGCCCTGTGCGAGTGCTCACCTCGCGCACCCTCATGGACTGCATGCCCTGTTGTCAGCCGACCGGCGGTGGCTGCTGTTGTCTTTTGGTGAAGAAAAGGAACGAAGAGAACCTTCACTGGGATTTCGCTTGTCCGTGATATTGCATGAATCAGTGCACTTCAGGAGGGTTTGTATGTGGATTAGATTGTTGATAACGACTATCCTGATTTAGCAGCTTTTTTTCCGATGTTGGCGGGCTTGGGATCGATCGGAGACAATTATGCGAACCCAAATGCTCATCAATTATTAAAGGGCAAATCTATTCAAAATTCTCCATATCACAACTACTTGAGGCATCCTTTTCAAGTCATAACAGTGTAAGTAAACTGAAAGGGGTAAAAAAATTCTCATAAGTAATTAAATCCATCACACAGCACTGCAGCATCTTGATGTAACGAGGAAAGTCAATAAAGCTTCTATTTAAAAAACACAGCACTGCAGCAACAACAACTTGCCCTACATATATGCTGACGTTTTCAGAAATGTTGTACGAGATGGAGGGTAGATGCACAAGAAATTAAACAAGCATGTGCAGGTCTATCTGCAGGGGGTTAGACTAATGTTCTTAATTGCACACATTAGCCGAGCTTAGCTGTGACGAGTCTGTATAATCATGTTCTTTACACACACACATCTAGGCTGTTCCCCAATCAAGATTGGTTGTGGTATTAGCTAAGGATCAGCACTAAGGACACTTGTCTACGTGAGATAGGGAGGAGATCAAGCTAGTTAGGAGTAATACTAATCCCAATCCGGCCCCCATCATCATGTGCTCGATTCCCTCACATGCTCCCTGATCTCCACGTGCTTTTGTTAATGGCTTAATGCTGCAGAAGCGATTTCTCGAATGGAGGCGCCCTTCCTCCCGGACAAACCAGGCCCCTGCTTCCCAACCTCCAACTTATCTCCTTGGATCTGCCCAGAACCTAGCTGCAGCGCTCATCTTAAATTGGCGATGTAACCGAGACTTGAAGGTCAATTGATCTTCAGATAAATTTGCAATCCGCAAATGGCGGTTTTTTATATGGTTTAAAAGTTCACCCACCAGAGTTTTCCCTCCTGAAAGTCCCATGATGTAGACACATGCATGTAGTTGAAAATGCAGTGTTGCGCACATAGAGAATAAGAGAAGGACACGCTTCAATATCTCACTTCATGGAACAAAACTATATCCTAGGCTCTTTCTATAACATGAAAGATACGTTGCTTAATTTCTTGCGTATTCTTGAAAAAAAAATATGTAGTAACAAACACTGATGACCTGTGGTTAAACACACCAAAAAACGTGTCGTTGGGGATCAGATTTGCAAGGTTTACTGCACTAGCCGAGTTGATCAACAGGCCTCGAGCGGCATCAAAACTCAAGGTTTGATCTTTACCTGTACGGAGCATAGATTTGCACGCACCATCTGAATTTCTTTTACCCTTGTGAGACACTCAACTTTACCCTAAAAATCGTTCACCTTTCCTTAAATTACGCCACTATCCATGTGACATGACCCTTTGTGTCGGTCACTAAAATATTGGCTCCGTTTCAATGCCTAAGCCTAGGATAGGATACGCGCTAAGGGAGGGTGATTAGCCAGTAGCTTAGCCAGGTAGTGCGTTGCCGATATGGCACGGCGAAATGTGGCAGTAATGCAGCCCAACAGTGAAGCGATGAAGCAACCAATTGTTTGTTCGCCCCCGTACATACATGGCGATGTTGTTGTGGTGGCGATTAAGCAAACGAATCAATCGTGTGATTAAGTAATGGTCCATGCTAATCTGGTGTCGATAGGAAATGCTGCAAAGAAAGGTGTGTGCGTACTGGCAGAATCTTTCCGAGAAATCTCGTGTATGAAAGCATTTGCAGACATTTGTAATAATTGAATAATCTAAAATGCCTCCGCATCAGTTACAAAAAACTATATGCACAGTTTTAAATAAATGCCTCCGCATGAACTTGAATATCTTGCTTGAAGTGTCAGGGTAATAAGTATCAAGCAGAGAATAAATTGACAGGTTCTAGTGATGATCTTTTCTTGAAAAGAAAAGGTGTTTGCTTTATGTATGACATACTGCACATAATGCTATGGTAGCTCACTGGGAATAGCATAGTTTAACCTTTTCTTGAGAAGTTGTTTAGAATTTCTGCGAAAGTTTTGCGTCCCAAATATACCTTCTGTGTACACAGTTTCACTCTCTTGCGGAGAAAAGGTTAGAACTTTAGAAGGCACATCTGCATTCTACAGGACCACATCATCAAGTTGCTTTATAATTCGTACCAAACTACCAACCGAGTAAATGGATCGAATAATAACATGCAAAACTTGTGGCCATCTCGAGCCGCAACACTAGTATAGCAAAGGCAGGCAAAAATATAAGCAAATTACTAACCTGAGGATAACATTGATTAGTGAGGAACCTCGCTGTGGCCGCCACGAGATCGATTCTCCCCCTAACCACGGCCGTGCATGAGATAAGGCACAGGGTGGCGAATCTTTCCAAATCTCAAAAAGAATTTACCTGAAATAGCCGTGTGATGCGTCCAAACCGAGGAGTGCAGCCACTGACAACTGGCATTGCTCCGATCCAGAACCGGCGGCGTGAAGAGTAGACCGAGGAGTGCAGCCACTGACAACCGGGAATTCATATTACTCTTGAAATTCAGTGCAAGATTAGGATAGCATACCTATATATCGTAGCAAAATTTTAAGCACTTGGTCTACTGCCAGAAGTATCCAACGGAAGGAGCAGCATGCCACAGCGGCGGCATGCAAGCGCTGAAGCGCAGCGATCTCCTTACGCTTCGACAACGCAAGTATGGTTAGACAGTCGCTTAAAGAGAGAGAATAACAAGTATTTGCACAAGAGTCTTAATCTCTAATGAAAATCGCTAATTTTCAGGCTAATCTCTAAGCTTAAAACTGTTAGTTTATACGCAGAAATTGCTTCAAGCGTCGACGCCTTCACGAGCAGCGACGCGAACACAACGGGTCACGCGAAGCTCCACGTAGGCGTGCAAAAGCAAAACCAGCAACCTCCCGTCAGCGCCTGGTCGCATGTACGCAGACATGGCCTTGGCCGCCGGTTGGAATGTTTCTCCACAACTCCTCAGCCGTTGCGTCGGTATCACAATTCACACTGCTGCACGAGCTGTCACGGTTGATATGGGTCGGAAATTAGCTGCTATCTATCGGAGACTGGAGGGTGCCGTTTGGGCCGCCCGTGAGGCCACTTGCCGTGCGCTGGGCCGCACGAGCCCTCCGTGGCGCGGTGTCGCAGCATCGGGCCATCCATTGGGCCGGCGCCGCTAGTTTCGCAACTGCTGTGCGAAATCGAGTAGATATAGGCCAGATTGGAAGATTTTTTTATAGTGTTTTGAACTGAGAGCAATGGAACGAAGTGTTTTTTATTATTTTTTTAACCTGTCGTTTGTGGAAAAGGTGACATCTTTAATTTTTCAAACAGACATCTAATCTTGTAATTTTTTGATATTCGAAATATAAAAATGAAAAAAATCCAAAGCCGCGCCAACTGCCGCCTCGACCCAAACGGAATTGGGCTGGGAGTTGAGACCACTCCGAGACCCAGGCTAAGATTCTTTCGCTGAACAAGCTCTACAACATTTCTATTAAATGGCAACCCAGCCAGGAGTAAGCAGCCTCCGGTGCAGCAAGCAACCAACCAACAAACTAGACTAGGTAACCCTAAATTTCACCGGAAAGTTGGTCGAGAAATCACAGTGTAGAGTCGGAGCCGTAGTCTTCAGGCTCGGCGGAAGCCAAAACCCTCGGGATCTGTCTCAATGCTGAAACTGGCAGCTGCTGCTGCTGCTGAGTTCATCTGCTCGTTGCTGCAGTCACCGCTAACTGAGAGAGAGACTGAGCTGCGCATCGCGCATGCAAGCACCTGGAGCGAGCGGCATTCAAGCTCGATCAGCAACCAGGCAGGCGCATGGTTCAGGAGGCTCAGGCAGCAGGGCATGCTCCCGATTCGCCGAGCTCCTGCACGTGTTGCCACCTAGCACGTTCTGAATGCTGAGCCAGCGTACCTGCGACCAGACAAGATGCCCGATTTATTTCGTTCTTGAATGTGTTGTGCCCATTTTTCCAAACATTTCCACCCTCTTCTTCATTTTTCTCGTTTCTGTCAACCAGGACAAAGTGGAAATCTAGTCTTGCATCTATATGGAACTATACGACGAAGCCCAGGCTGTGGATTAATTGCTACAACTTGTTTCTGAACTTTGTAGGGTCCCTATTCATTCATCAGTCTGTACTCTGTTGTACACTTGTGCTCACTGTAGACATGCAGAACAGAAGGAAACAGAAGGAGATGGAACCTACAGTCCGTGCTCTAGGGTTACACACTTACATGCAGAATTTTACATTCAGGAGAGGCCATCCTTTGTTAATGTGAGAATAAGCTGATTAAGTACACTTAGGCTGATGCGTTACTTCCTTGCATCTTTAAGATTTGTGTGTGTGCAGATTGTTGGACTTAATCCTAAGTGTGGCCTGGGGGACACCGTATTGCACTCGGTTTGTTAGCTCGAGTCGGATTAGAGTCCAGAATTGGTCGTGAGATGGTGCGATTATAAATATGAGTTGTAATCTTTAGTTTTTTTTAGTTAATAGAATCAGAAATTTCCTCCAAAAACTTGTGATATGTTTCTATTCCTTCGCTGTTTTCTTCGCGTACTTGGTACTCGGCGTCTTCATTTTTTCTCCGTATAGATCGCGTGGTCGAGCACTTTTGCTCGACATTGTGGTCGAACACGTACTGGTCGATCATATGGTCAAGAACGTACTGATCGATCGTGTGGTCAAGCACAAACTCGTTATTCGCGTGGTCGAGGAGGGTGAGTTAGTCGTGCGCGTAATCGTGGGTGTCTGAATTCAACATCTGGTATCAAAGCCTCGGTAGAGCGTAGAGCCAAGTCCGTCGGATAGTCTGGTGTCGTCGTCTTGCAACTCGCCGGAACAGAGGCAACGCCAACACACACGGATGTCGATCGTCCCTCAGGGTGAGGCGGCACAGGAGAATGGAGGTGGGCTATTCCAGTACCCGCAAATGACGGCGACAAACTACACGGATTAGGTGATTCGGGTGCAAGCGATGGTGGAGGATCAAGGTGTCTGGGAGGCTATCGAGCCAGCGGTTGGTATGGCCATCGACGAGAAGAAGGACAAGAAGGCAAGGTCGCATCTTTTCAAGCGCTCCCGGAGGATCTCCTGATGCAAGTGGTGAAGAAAAAACTGCAAAGGAGGTCTAGGACTGTCTCAAGACAAGGTTCGTTGGCGCTGATCATGTCAAGAACACACGACTGCAGACGTTGTAGTGAATTCGACGCCATGCGCATGCAGGAGGGAGAGACCTTGGATCTGTACACCGGAAAGCTCAACGGCATATCCGTCAAGTACGCCAACCTGAGGGCAACGCTCGATGATGTTGCACTGGTCAAGGAACTGTTCGATGCTATGCCAGATTGATTCCTGAGTGTGATCGTTGGGATCGAGCAATTCGGCGACCTTGACAAGATGCCATTCGAGGAAGCCATGGAGCGGCTGGAGACGTATGAAGGGCATGCGTTCCCGCGTGCATCCAGTGGCAACAGCGTTGGCAATGGCCAGCTCCTTACTCAAGTCGAGTGGCAGGCGCGGCAAAAGAAGGACAACAGCGATTTCTCGTCGAGCGGTAAGGGCAAGTTCCATGCTCTTGCAGAGAACAGCAACTGCGGCTGGGGTGGTCATGGATGCAACAGAGGCCGTGGCAGAGGTGGATGCGGTGGGGCATCGCGTACTGACAAGGAGAGCGGCTCGGGCGGCAGTCGCTGCAACAAGAGCCACATTAAGTGCTACAATTACTACAAGATGGGACACTACATGAACGAATGCAAGGCACCGAAGAAGAAGGAGGAGGAGACATATCTCACACGTATCAATGACACCAAGCCGACTTTATTGCTCATAGTGTCAGAGGAGGTACCGAGGCTGTAGCAAAGGCAGGATGCCATGTTACTGAATGAAGAGAAGTTGAAGCTAGAACTGCACAACACCACAGAGGGAGGCTCCATCTCTGCGGTAGAGTACCTGGACAATGAAGCCAGTAATCACATGACCAATGACAAAGAAAAGTTCAGAGAACTGGATGAATGTGTCACTGGTAAGGTGAAGTTTGGGGGTGGCTCCACGGTACAGATCATGGCCTTAGGATCTGTTGTGTTCAAGTGCAAGAACGGTGACTCCTGGTTGTTGCATGAGGTCTACTACATTCCCCGACTTTGCAGCAATATCATAAGCCTTAGACAACTTACTGAAGTTGGACACAAGGTGATCATGGAAGCCGGACATTTATATGTCTATGATGGAACTCCTGCACAGTTGCTGATGAAAGTGAGGCGAACTCCAAATCACCTCTACAAGATTGAGCTGCATCAAGTGACGGCGGTGTGTCTCTTAGCCATCCTTCAAGACCCGGTGTGGCTCTAGCATGCGAGACTCGGACATGTCAACTTCGCAGCTATGAAGCTACTTGTTGATAAGGAGAGGGCAGCGAGCATGCCGTCGATAACACACCTGAATCAGCTATGTCAAGGGTGCTTGGTGGCAAAGCATGCGAGCCAGCTGTTCCTGGCAGCGGCAAATTTCAGGGTGGAGAAGCCACTTGAGCTGCTACATGCTGACCTTTCCGGGCCAATCACACTTTCGACTCTCACTGGTAATAGTTATTTCATGTTAATTATTGATGACCTTACTTGTTAGATGTGGGTGTATGTGATCAAGATAAAGGATCACGCCTGCTCCGAGTTCAGAAGATTCAAGTTGTAGGCCGAGAACATGAGCGGTTGGCGCATTAAGACGTTGAGGACTAATCGTGGTGGGGTGTTTCTCTCTAACGAGTTCACCTAGCTATGCGAGGAGGCCAGGATCAAGCGGCACCTCACCGCGCCATACATGCCACAGCAAAATGACATGATAGAGCGGAGGAACAGGATCGTGATGGTCATGGTGAGATACCTACTCAAGAGCATGAACGTGCCTGAAATATTTTGGGGGAGGTGATGCG
The DNA here is from genome assembly GCF_958298935.1 of Phragmites australis. Lineage (NCBI taxonomy): Eukaryota > Viridiplantae > Streptophyta > Magnoliopsida > Poales > Poaceae > Phragmites > Phragmites australis. Next base: position 24,953,768 of record NC_084934.1, on the reverse strand, counting down.
GCACGTGGTGTATCTACTGAACCACTTGCCGACGAAGACACTAGACGATCATGTGTTCGGCTGGAACGGAAGAAAGCCGCATCTAGCACACCTTCGTGTGTTCGGCTGCATGGCGCACGCGAGGGTGATGACACCACACTTGAAGAAGCTCGATGACTGGAGACAATCAATGGTGTATCTTGGTATCGAGGATGCCTACAAGGAGCACTGTCTCTTTGATCCACAGCGCGGAAGAATTCATGTAAGCCATGATGTTAAATTTGAAGAAAGTGGGAGTGGAGCTAGAGTGCGGGTGCAAGAGGCGGTGATCCATCAAATTTTGCCATCAAGGAGCTATACTCCACTGAGCCGGCAGCGAGCGGTTTAGTGCCTCTCGTAGGTGGGCTGACAGACGTGCCAACGCTTGCGGCATATGTTAACCCAGCCCCTTCATTGACTCCATTGGCCGACAAGATGACACCAGGAGGGCTAGCCAGCAACCAAGACACGGGCAGCGACACGCACGGTAACAACTTCCCCACCATCTTCCTCCACTCTGTTGGTGACGTTGGCCCCTAAATCACTAGTGCATAACCAGTCCACACCATTGCCAAGTGGGAGCAGTAGCACAGACAAAGGGCATGTTCGTTACAGGCACATCGATGACATCATGAGAGATTCTCAAAGGATGGAGCTTAATGAGGAAGAAGGGGAAGAAGAGGCCATGTTCGTGGAGACAAAGGAGTTGTCCTTCTACCACGAGGCCGCTGAACATCAGGTCTCGGAGGACACCATGGCCAAGGAGATTGAGTCCATAGAGAAGAATAACACATGGACTCTCACAGCACTACTGGCTGGTCACAAGCCGATTGGACTCAAATGGGTTTACAAACTGAAGAAGAACACATAAGGAGATGTGATCAAGCACAAGGCAAGGCTAGTCGCGAAAGGATATGTGTAGCGGCAAGGAATCAATTTCGAAGTAGTGTTTGCATCGGTGGCTAGGCTGGACGCCATGCGCATTATCCTTGCTGTTGCAGCCAATCAAGGTTGGCATGTTCATCACCTGGATGTCAAGTCAGCATTCTTGAATGGTGAGCTCAAAGAGGAAGTATACGTGACCTAGCCGGAGGGATTTGTGGTGAAGAATGAAGAGCATTTTGTGCTCAAACTTAGCAAGGCGTTGTATGGACTTTGGTAGGCGCCACTGGCATGGAATATACGGCTTGAAAGGAGCTTGAAACGAATTGGTTTCAGCGGATGTTCACAAGAGCAGGTTGTATACACAAGTGGATTAGGTCATGTATGTGTGATAGTCAGAGCATATGTTGATAATCTCACTCTAACAGGAGAAAGTCCAGAAGAGAACATGGGATTCAAGCAGTAGATGATGAGTGAGTTCGAGATGGTCGATCTCGGATTGCTCAATTACTATCTCGGGATTGAGGTAGCACAAGAATATGAGTGAATTACAATCAAGCAAACAAGGTATGCGAAGAAGGTGCTTGATCAATTTGGTATGCTGGATTGCAATCCCATAAAATTCCCCATGGAACAGAGGACTCAGCTACATAAGGATCCAGATGGGCAGTCAATTGATGCAACTGAGTATCATCGCATCATTAGTTGCCTAAGTTATTTACTCCATACAAAATCTGACCTATCATTTGCTGTCGGGGTGGCAAGCAAATTCATGGAGAAGCTCACGGTGATGCATCGCAAGGCAGAAGCAGATTCTTTGGTATTTAAAGGGAGTTGTTCATTATGTGTATATAAGAGGAGGAAGAGTAGAAGTAATCACCGGATACACTAATAGTGATATGGCCGGTGACATGAGTGGCAGGAAGAGTATCGGAAGTATGGCTTTCTATATCAATGATAGTTTGGTGTCATGAAAGTTGCAGAAGCATAAAATCGTGGCTCTGTCTTCGTGCGAGGCTAAATTCATGGTGGCAACATGAAAGGATAATGATGTCATCTAGAGGGGGGTGAATAGACATTTTTACAAAAATTCATCCCTTTTTACTGTTGACCTAAACTTGCAGCGGAAAATAAACTAACAGATTTTTTACAAGTGAAAATCCTAAATATGTTAGGCTCAACTAGTGCACAATGACCCTAAATAAGTATGAAAGTTACAATAACCCTAAATAAGTATGAAAGTTACAATACTATGGTGACAAAGATTATTCAAAACACTTTCTTTTGTTAATTCTTGATTTCCTTCTTTAAAGTGTTGCTTCATCATTAACTTTGCTAGGACAACTTGAGGCAAAGTGTCCCACATTGGTGCACTTGAAGCACTTATTGTGAGTGAAATTCTTCTCATTTTCTTCTTTCTTGCTCATCTTTTTTCTACTTTCTTCAAAGGACAATCTCTCACATGGTGATCCTCTTTTGCACTTGAATCAAGTGGTGTGAGTTTTGATCTTCTTTTGATTTTTACATTGTTGGACTTCTTCTTGTTGTTAGAATTGACTCTAAGTCTATTTTTATTTCTTGAATGCACTTGATCCTTGAGCTTCTTACTTTTTCCTTTACTATCAATATTACATGCAACACTAGAGAAACTATTAGCTTTACAATAACAAGGATTAGTAGGCAATTTATCATTAAATACAAAATTGATATCAAATGAATTGCTAGAACTATTATATGTCATATTTACATTAGGCAAAGAAAATGTGCTAATATCTACATGAGATTCATAGGATTTTACCATAATGATCATTACCTCAAGAGCTATTTCTAGCATGACATGTGAATCTACAAGATCTTCATGAGTGCACAAAAGCTTATCATGATTTTTTTAAGCACACATGCTTGCTATTAAGCCTTTCAAGTTGAGCCCTTAGCTTAACATTTTCTTTCTTCAAAGATGTTGCACAAAGATTAGAATTAGTAGCACAAACATCATCAATAGGAGAAATAGTGGATTTGTCTTTAAATAAAATATTGCAATTAGGACATAATTTTTCTAAATCCACTAGAGGCATAGCATCTAATTTATCAAGCAAATAAATATGTTTAACTTTAAGATATTCATAAAGATTAGATAAAGAACTATTAAATTCTTGAAATTCTTCATATTTCACATTTAAAACTTTAAATTCCTCAATTTTCTTGATGAGGAATTCCTCTTACCTCTCAAGGCTATCTTCTAAGCCTTCTATGGTGGTCATAAGCTTGATCATTTTAGACATATTTTTTTTTTCAAATGATCAAACATAAATCCGTCATTGGCACTATCACTATCATTCTTACTTACTGGTTTCTTTTTACCTTTAGTCATAAGACTCATGTGGGTGTCAGAATGAGGAGATAAACATCTTGAACAGGTGGACTTCTTCACCTAGGCTTTGTCTCTCATAGACTTGTATTTCATTCAAAAAGTTAGTCTCACAAGTACTAGTGAAAGTAGATGCATCGCTATGAGAACAAGTAACCATATCATCATGATGAATAACTATTTTTGCACTAGATGATATGCAAGAATTAATAATACTAGTGGATATGGAATTTTCACTAGTAGTGTTGTCAAAGTCCAAAGAAAGGTTTGAACACTTACTAATCCCACTCACCATATCATTACTTTGCTCGGATTTGTCAATTGGAGAGGTGGATGACAAAGTGACATCCTCTTGGACAAGTGAGGAAGTCATTTGGTGCTATTCATGATGTGATGTTGAAGTAGAACATTTCTTAGATGGCGTCTCCAGAAATTCTTCTTCATCACATTTGGGCTTATCATATCTTTCTTTAAGAGTGGTCCAAATGAGATGAGCATCTTCAAGCGGCAAGATGGATTCAACCACATCTATACTCAAAGCATTAAATAAAGCATTAGTGGCTTGAGTATTGAGATGTATATATTTATCTTCCTCTTCAACTGATGACAGTTTATCACCATGAGGAAAAATACTCACATCTACAACTCGCTCTATTTGAGAACTCATGGTCCTAAAATTATGAAGCATGTGAGTACTTCACTCAATATAATTAGAGCCATCTAATAGGAGTGGTTCTATGTGCACTAATCCACTAATCGATATCTTTACTTTCTAGGCGGTGAAGCCCTAAAAGAGAGACTTAGATCTGATACATATTTAAAAGAACAATGATATCGTCTAGAATGGGGGTGAATAAACGTTTTTACAAAAAATCATCCCCTTTTATCATTGGTCTAAGCTTGCAGTGGAAAATAAACTAACGAATTTTTCATAAGTGAAAACCCTAAATATGTTAGGCTAAACTAGTGCACAATCACCCTAAATAAGTGTGAAAGTTACAATTCTAGGGTGACAAAGATTATTCAAACTAGCAAAAGATATGCAAAAAATAGTAGTTAAAAATCTTGAAAACACTGTTTACCAGAGGCTCCGGGTTGACCCGGATACTCTGGATTCAGAGCTGATTGTACAGAATCCAGACCTTCCAGGTTCAATCTGGAACCTTCAGGTTCAGCAGAGAATGAACTCAAAATTTAAATTAAACAGCGCGTAAAGGGTTCTAACTCAAACCAAATGAAGACGTGTGTTCCAAGTAGATCCACGGAGAACCTACAATCAAATATACACGAATAAGTAGATCGAGTAAAATACATAAATATTAAGCAAGAACACAAGAACATGAAAATAAGAGAGGAGACACGCGATTTATTTCCCGAAGCTCGAACACCTCCACTAGAGGTTCCTACATCTCCATTGAGGGCCTCGGTCACACTTGAGCTAGATCTCTCTAAACCCTTTTCCTCGCCAAGCTCGGTCACGCTTGAGCTTGTGTTTCTACTCTTGATTTCTTCCCTTTCGGAGGAGAAATCGAAGGCTTCATAAACTTCCCGTGACAATGAAGGTGATATGCCCTAGAGGAAATTATAGAGATGATTGTATCACACGTCTATATTTATGTACTACCGAATAATGTATTATTCCAAGAATAACTATCGTTTACATTGATTGGCAAATATATGACTTATCCATGAAACTCTTTGTTTATATCATGATGTTATTCTTAGTCGATCCCTAATCGTATATCATTGTGATGATACATAAGACTAGCACATGTATTAATTGATGATCACGTTTTATGGATCATAGGTATAGAGATACCAGGTCAATAATGTGGACATTATGTTAGAGAACATGATATTGGATAGACACACTTGAGATACTGATGGGATTGTTATTTATGATGTGCCATCAGCTGTTATCTCAAATGGTGTACATGCAGGATCCTTACACCTGAGATCGTCATTGATTCCCAAAATGCGTAGTGCCATACTTTGAGGGTGTCAAACGCTATTCCGTAACTGGGTAGTCATAAAGGTAGCTTTTCGGGTTTGTCATGAAACATGTCGTGGGATATGAGCGATTAAAATGGAATTTGCCCCTCCTTGATAACGGGAGAGATATCTCTGGACCCCTCGAGGTAGTTGGATTGAGAAAGTCCATGGCCATGCCAATATGATTAAAGAGTTAATCATGATAAATTCACTACTTGATCGAGTGAATAGTCGAGCTATCACAAGGGTGGCACGTATCTCGCCTTGAGCTTTACTGGTATCATGAGGCGAATGGATCAGTGCATGTGTATATTAAAGTTCAGCCAATATGATCTTTTATGTATACTCGGGAGTCAACATGTCCTGCTAGGGAACGCTATTTATTTCGGTTTTAAAAGGATTTTCGAGTCGTAACCGTTTGTACATGAACCTAACGGGTCACACACTTAATGGGTTGGAACAAAACATGCGAATTGGATTCGTATATGGGTTTTGATTGGATTGTAATACATGAGAAGTTAGAGTCCTAAAGGGTTTTCGACGTGGGAGCCAATTGGCGAGCTCTATATAAGGAGAGGAGTGGATAGGGTATGCAGAGGTTGAGCCACTCTGAAACCCTAGCCGCAACCTTCCACACGATCTCCCAAAAACCCTAGCCGCGCGTGCGGTGCTAGCACATCGGTGATCGGCATTTTTGCCCAGTACGTGTGGATATTGTAGAGGTGTTGTTTATATTACGGTGCTGATCTTCTTGGTTGAGGAGCACGACCACCTGCTCGGAGTTGATCGAGGAGCACGATTACCTGCTCGGAGTTAGTCGAGGAGCGTGACCACTTGCGCGGGGCTGGTCGCGGATCTGAACGAGTTTGATGCGCACAATGTTGGATCGTTCTACTCCAACTCTTCTTCGGCTGCACTGCACGTCGAGTGGTAACGATCTATGATTTTCTACTAGCATAATTTCCTGGGTGAATGCGGTAGAAAATTTTTGTTTTAGGCTAGCGTAACTTGTCCGTTCCCCAACAGCACACCACAACCTTGGGTGCTCACTGGTGGCACCTAGCCGCCTAGGGGATTAAATCCTCAAGAGTAACAAACGCTTCATGAACTTCTTGTCGATGACATCAAGTGCTCAAGATGGGAGTTTAGCTCACTTGCACTCAAACTTGCAATCTCTCAACCCAACTCACTTTTCTTCTCAAATCACACACTAGATTGGAGTGGAAGGGAGTTCTTTTGGCTATAGAAGGTTTTTCTTTCATGCCTAAGCAGCAGCAAACAAGGGTGGGGTAAGGGGTTATTTATACCTTTCGTCCAAAAACTAGCCGTTACACAGCTTTTTTACTGACCATAACTGAGAGCCCAAAACCTAGTCGTCCTAAGCCGTTACACTAGAACACATAACCGAGAGCCCTGGCCAGAGTACAAGTCAGAGAGTCCGGACAACTACCAGAATCTGGAGTCTCTTGGTCAACCCAGAGTATCCGAGTGAAACACTTAGGCCCTAATAGACCACCCGGCTCGGAGCTAAACCTGAAGACTCCAGCCAACCGGATTGTTCGAGTTTAGCACAGCTGACCCTCTGAAAATGGCGATAACTTTTGATCCCGAAGTCTGATTTTGACAATTTTGGACTCTACAGAAAGCTTATTCAGAGTGCTACACATCCCAATTGAATGCATGATATCAAACATATAGGATCAAATTAGGAACACTCTGAATTCTAATTTGAACACTTCCACACTTTCCTCATCGGATTCCTAAAGCGAACTCTCACTTTGGATTGATTAGAAACTCTTGAGCGCTGAGACATGACAAATAGATCTACGTTGCATCCCTCTTAAAAGTGCGGCATACATATAATCAAATTCAAAAGTAAAACTCGTTTGAACCAATTTGAGCCTTTGAATACCTTTAAGTACCGCTTCTTTTTTTCAAACCTTGAGGGTTGACACCTTTTATATCATCGTCATTCTATTTATTCTTGATTCTTCATTTGACTTATGTGAATCACCGGTAGCTTCACATGACCTCGCACGATATAGGCACAAAGCCTTCACTCGCTCTTCATCACCGTCATAGTCCTTCGGTGCCAAGTCATTTGCTTGCCCTTTACCACGAATGATCTATCGCAGCCGGGTATTGCTTTCCCTTCTCTGTCTTGCCATAGAAAAATCACTTTGTATTCAACATCTTTAAGGAATTCACTTTATCAAATATGAAATCCAATTTTGTTATTCATTCTTGGCATATTAAATTTCAATTCAACTTATACCTTCTTATATATTTTAACCCTAACTCACTCTTATAAATAAAGCACACGGGTTAGTTTATAAAACTCTATTGATAATGGCATATCTTTAGTTACTTGATCTCCACAGGTAACTTAGCATTCACGCTTATCGCCAATGTTATATTTTCTTTCTTCTTATGAGCATCACTAAGTGTTCATTCATCTTGATGCATATATCTCTTTCATGCATTACCTATAAAACAACTTACTAACAAACTCAACAATATTGTTAGTCCATAGGTATTATCATTAATTATCAAAACCACACATAAAAGCTAAATGCACTTTCACAACAACAGTGACATGCCAAACTTTGTGGCTTAGAAGTCTGTTGGTGGAGCTAACAGGAGAAGAGTCCAAAGCCGTCAAACTATTTGTCGAATAATAAATCCGTAATTACTTTGATGAAGAATCCAGTGTTTCACGGACGCAGCAAACACATTGATACCAAATTTCATTTCATTCGTGAGTGCGTTGAAGGAGGCTAGATTGAGGTTGAATTCATCCGCATGGAGGAGCAACGAGCAGATGCTTTGACGAAGGCATTGCTGGCGGTGTAGCTAGCGGTCATGCGGCATCTATTGGGGGCATCTATTGGGAGCATCTATTATAGGAGAGTATATTGGACTTAATTCTATGTGTGGGTCTCAAGGACTCGTTTCACGCGGCGTAGAAGCCAGGAGCCGTATTCTAGTCAGAAAGTTTAGTTCGTATGTGTGCAGGACTTATTGCACTTGGTTTGTTAGTTCAAGTCGGATTATAGGATGGTACGATTATAAATATACATTATAATTTCTATTTTTTTATGAGTTAACAGAGTCAGAAATTTTCTCCAAAACTTGATGTGTTTCTGTTCCTTCGTTGTTTTCGTGGAGTACCTGGTACTCAGCGTTTTCATTTTCTTGCTATATAGATCGCTTGGTCGAGCACTTCTAGTCGATATCGTGGTCGAGTACGTACTGGTTGATCGTGTGATCAAACACGTACTGATCATTCGTGTGGTCAAGAAGCATGAGTTGGTCGTGCGTGTGATTGTTGGTGTTTGAATTCAACACAGATATCAGTAGCAGAAAGCCAAAAAGGATAGTTCAGCCTTTGATCCGCTAAACTCCGACATGATCTCCAAAAGGAGAGGTACATGATCTGGTTCAGACATCCCAGCTTTAATAAGCTACAGGGTTTAGCGTGCAGGTGCAGTAGATCAGTAGATGGACGGAATGGCAAGACGTTACCTTCCGTAGATGATGCCCCAACCGGGTTTCTGGTCTAATCTGACACAGATGAGACATCACAAACTTAGCTGTAATCTGAACGGATATTTTGGAAAGATACGTGTGAGATCTTATTTATGTTGTTCATTCTATGATTTAATGGTTAATCTAAAAAGAAGAGAGAGAAAATAGACATGAGAGATGATCTTTTATAGGATCAGATTCTATAAAATTTGTTTTCGATATACTGTATCACGAAGCAAGAGAAATGTGGTCAAGTTCCAAAGGTTCAAGTTACTAAGTTAATTTATCCTCTAAACAGAAAATCTAAACGACCTCAGGACATGAACGGAATGGACTTTCAAAAGTACTCCACAACTGGGTTTCCGGCCATGGAAATGCTTAGCGTACACACGTACATTTTGGGATGGAACGAACAAATATGCAAACCACGAAACAATGTGAATGCAACCGATCAGTTTCTCGTAAGCTAAAGCTATGGATCTTTTGCCTTTCCTATTTGTATTGTCAAGATTGGGAAATGTCCAGTTCGAACCGTCAAGGACGACGCAAGCACGATCTAGGGTTAGCCGTTTAGGTGTGGCTTTTTAGCGCCACAAAGACAGCCGCTACTGGAAAGTAGACAGTGACTGGGCTTGGAGTTAGCATGTCCGAAACGCACGCACTCACGCACGCACAAATTGCGCGCTTTAGCACGCCCGTGGATTGTCACGGTTATGAACCAACGATCGGTAAGAGCTGTTAAAGTCCGGACGTCCGCTCTAATTATTCGTTGTAATATTAAAAAATAACATCTGTAACATCAAAAACCAATATTTGTAATATTAAAAAATATGTATCAAAATAGTTCGTTGCATATATCTGATTTTAGAAGAAAATTTCCACCACGACATCACACTATGTTATATGCAACATCACACTATATTACACGCAATATTTTCGAGATGAAACCTCGTGAGGACCCTCGACCTTGAGCTTGTGCAATATATCTTAAATGAGATTGACTCCTTAACTAATCCCACTAAAAAATAGTATAAAAAATATTCTAAATCTATAAAATTAAGTTTCTCACCCCTAATACAACATCAGCCACCCTAAATAACTGCAACATCCAAAGTTACTATAGCAATATCTTAAAACACATATTGTAACGTCGCAGAGCACCTAATGCAACATCAAAAGTTACTAGTCCAACCAAATCACATGTAGCAATATCTCCAATTATCTGTTGAAACAGCCTTAATGATATATTGCAACATCCCAAATCATCAGTTACAATATAAAAAACACTAATCATAACATGTTAAATAGGTTAATGTAACATCGAAAAATACAACATTCTAAAATCACATGTTATAGCTCTAAATTCAATATGCAACTCTAAATTTCGATATTGCTGCATGCGGAGGACACCTGTTGCTGATGAATCAAATCCAAGATTACAAGACCAATGGACGCCACAGCCTCTCCATCGAACCTCGGAACCTCACTGTTTCACCATAAAGGTCGAGAGGGTCTAGTCATCAACGTCGATTGGGCACGGAATCCTTTCGGAGTAAGATGTAACATCGGAAAAAAGTGTAAGAGAGAGGAAGAGAGTAGGGTGGCTTTACGGTAGATGTTAGAGAGAGACGAGGGGAGGTGAGATACAAAGGAGAGGGCAGGTGTGCGGATTGAGAGAGAACAGCAATAGTGAGACGTGTGCTTGCATCTGCGTGAAGATAAGGCTCGTATAGAAAAAACGAATGACTAACGCGGCGTCCGATTCTTCGGGTCGCTCGGACGTCTGCCCCGAGCACTATCATTCCGTCAATAATGCTCACCTTAGTGACCTCTAAGTTCAGTGGCTCAGTGCTCACCACAGTGATTATTAGGCTACGATTGTCATGTCGCACCAAAATGACTGTAGATTTGTACGATAGGTTAGGAATTTCGACACGTTCATCATCTCCTTTTCTTATCCTGAAAGGGACCTAACACGTTCAATGAGAAGAAGCGATCTTATGTTGCTGGTTTCCTTTCCGCCGTAAAAGCGACCAGAATGTGGCGTGGCAATTGCACGAGATATGGTCGCCTGTTTGCCGTAAATTCTCGGATATGTTGAAGAATCAAAGAAAACGACCTGAATTTGGATAAGCCTGTGCGAATCCGTTTTAACCTGTCGCTGGCGAAAGAAGCAGACGTCTGAGGATGCATAAGCAGCGAAACATGTTGCGAGTCACAAAGAGATTGTCAGTATCATGGCTGCTATAGAACAGAAGTAAAAAAACGGTTTCAGACATCTGGTAACAAGAAAAGTTCTCCAAAGTACCAAGGGTCCTGAAGAAGTTTGCTGACCGGCCGATATTAACCGTGCCGACTGGTAGCAACAGTAAACACACGTTTCCCGTGTGAGCATCGCTGTCCTAATCTCAAATCTTTTCTTTTTTCCAAAAATAGTACAGGATTACTGGATTAGCACCGCATCTTTCCGGTAATAAAAGCAACTACTTACCCTGTTACTACTTCATTACAACGGTTGAAAGGAACGGGCCATCACGATCAGGTCGAGGTCAGGTTCCATCGATATCTTCCCAGGATCGAATTTCCGCTATAATAACAACTTCGACAGAAGGCAGGATTGGAAGAAGCATCGAGCTATATACAAGTCTGCATCTTACAGAGTTCTAGCTCTACCAACACGGCTGCTGAAGGAAAGAATGAGCCGAAGCACAGGACCCCTAAGGTTACAAAAAGAAAACCTCACAGGATTGTGCGGCCGTTGGTCTTTCTCTTGGCATCCTCCCATGGGGCGGGCACCTGCGCAGAAGACCCCACATCCAGCTCTCCTCCAACCATCAATGCTGGGAGGCCACCATTGGCCGTGGAGCCGCTCATGGTCCCTCCAATGCCAAGCCCAAGGAAGTCCAGAGTAGCAGGCTTGGGACCGAACAGTGGTGATGGTCCCATCATCAAGTCCGGCAACCCTGAATTTCCACTTTCGTAAGCGAGGCCAAGGCCTAGACCGCTTGGTAGCATTGGCCTGGACTCCATCTCCATTTGCTGATTACTCCGGTAGCGCCCCATCTCCATTTGCTGATTACTATGGCGGCGCTCCATCTCCATTTGCTGATTGCTCCAGTGGTGCCACTGCCGCACGCTGTTATCAGTGAACCTTCCTTGAGGTAGTTGGTTTGATGGAGGTGATGACGAGGAGGAAGAGGCAAGCCCAAACTCCTTCAGGAATGATGAGCTTGACTGCGAAGCTCCAACCTCAGCAGCCTTCTGCAGGAGTGCGGTCGCGGACATGTGCGGTGCTGGAGGTGGAGCAAAGGTGCAGGGGTTGCTTGTGTTTGTCTGTGGGAACAGAGAGGAGGGTGCACCAATCGCAAGGCAAAGGAAGGTGGGATCAACACCGATAAGATCACGCAGAGATCTGCTCTGGGAAGTGGTGCTTGTCGTGGCTGATGCAAACAGACTGGCGAAGGTGTTGGTTGTTGTAGATGGAGCGATGGAATGGGTAACACTGCCGCCTGCGCCACAGGTAGTGCTGCTGCCATCGGTACCAATGGCCTCGGATGGTGAAGGGAGGAAGCAAGGAAGCATCGTAGTGTCTTTGTCCAGCAGATTGGAGCCCTCAAGCTCAGCATCCTTGTATTGATCAGCTTCCTGAAAGCAAGGATCTTCATCTTGATCAGCCTCCACCTCTTGCTTGGCAAGCACAGTTGGATCAGCAACTACCTCTTGCTCTATAACAGATAGACCAAGACAAGGAAGAACAAGTCAGTCATCACTATTCAGCTAATTGACAAAATTAACAGCCAAATTGGGGGGTTGGGGGAGGGGGGAGGCACAATGCATGCAGTGCTTTCCTATCACAGAAGTAGGATCGACTTAAAGAGCAAGAATTTGCAATAAATCTCATATAGTCTATCTATGGGCAATAAGACAAGCACACAAACAAGATGCAAAAGGAGCATACCATCCATAATTGGCACCACTGCCACAACTTGCTGCTCCTCCTGTGGAAAGGGAAGCCGTGCGCGAATGGGCTGTGGCTCCTGTGGCAATGGAGGCGGAGACGGACTGCTCTGCGGGTCCTGTGGCAATGGAGGTGGAGACGGAATGGGCTGCGGCTCCTCAATCACCGCCTTCGCACGTGGAGGCTGCTCCATCTCAGCCACAGCAGAATTCTCATTCACCTCCTCTTCCCTCATGTCCTTGTCCTTCTCCACGTTCTCCTCAGCCTCCAAATCAGGAGGCCGAGGTGATGGCGGCGCCGGCACCGCGAGCACCTTGCCGGTCTCCTCGACGAGGGCGCCACAGAAGGCGCGGTGCGTCACGAAGCTGTCCCTTCTGTACCAAGCAAGCATACAATCGAATGAATCAAACACGAATGCGAGCTTCTTCCTCAGGGGACCGGCAACCATTGGATTGGGAGGAGAGGAAGGAGGCACCTTGTGAAGAGCGTGCCGCAGTCGCAGCGGTACTCGCGGGTGCCGCAGGTCTTGGCGTGCGCCTTGAGGTCGGCCTGGACGGCGTAGCGCTTGCTGCAGCGCGGGCACGCCCAGCGCTTCTCCCCGTGCTTGCGGCAGAAGTGCTTCTTGATCCCGGTGAGGTCCCCGAGCGCGCGCGCGGGGGAGTGGTGCACGCAGCCGGGCTCCGGGCACACGTACACCCTCCGGCGCGGCGGCGCCGCCCCGGGCCCGCGCTGCCGCAGCCGCCACGGCAGGTTGTGCCCGCGGCGGTGCAGCTGCAGGTTCTGGTCACGCTGGAACCCCTTCCCGCACACCTCGCACACGAACCGGTTCGTCGCCAGCAGCGTCCCCGGCGACAGCGCGATCACCTCGGCGTCCGGATCTGCAGCCACACACGCAAGCAACCCACCGTCAGACTCAGCGGAGGCACGCGGCGGACCGCACCAAGCACGAAGCTTTCGAGCGCGCGTACTCACCTGGAGTGCCGGGGAGGTTCCTCTTCTTCTTGGACGGCGCTGCCGCCGCCGCCTCCGCGGGCCCCGCCTCCGGCTTCGTCGGGCTGGGCGTCATCATCCCCGCTCGATCTGGCTCCTCGCTCGCCCGCTCCCGCCCCGCCCGGCCTGTCTCACTGAATCCCAGCACTCGCGCCGGCTCCCACCGGGGAAGTCGGTGGTGCGCGGCGGCGGACGGTGGACGCCTGGACGGGGATTTTTTTTCTCCCTCTCTCCCCTCCTCTCTCTCTCTCTCTCTCTCTCTCTCTTTTCGCGATTACTTTTGCGGCTTTTTCTATTGGCCAAGACGAGAAACGAGACGAGGGTGGGAGTCAGAGAGGCATCGAGCCATCGGGGTGAGACGACAGGGCGCCGGGGCGTGGGGCGGGCGCGGGCGCTGTACTCGCACTCGCAGCAGCCTCCCACAGCCCCACCCCACCCGACCCGCGCGGCGCCAAAGCCAATCCGGCACGTTGGCCTTCCGTCGCGGGGTGGGTAGCGCTCCGCGCGCGGCCGTCGGATCGCCTTGTAAGCGAGTGCGAGGCGCGCCGCACGTGGTCGCCCCTGCCGCCGGTTTACTGCGGCCCTGCCTTTTCTGGTGGCCTGGCCTGGCTCTCTCGCTCGCATGCTTCCGCCTTCAAAACTCAGCTCGGCTCGGCTCGGCTCACGCACGCCCTCCGCCGACGCCGTTTCGCCGGCCGGGCAGCTACCTTTTTTTTTTCTTTTCCGTTGCTTCCCTTTCCATGCCGTGTACCGAAGGGGTAGTATAACGGAACAGCTGGTAGTAGCATTTGGACCTTGTGGACGGATGGAGGAGTGGTCAAGTGGGAAAGCAAAGAGCGGTCGGAAATGGGACACAGAAAGTGGGGTTGGAGGGGGGGGGGATCCACGCACTTGATAAGGGCGAAAAGGATGTGCTGGCCGGAGGGCCCCTGCCCTGCCCTGATCAGGGATCGCCGTTATCCGCGGGACGGTGGGGGGCTCGATCATGTGTACTAGGTAACTGTTCATATGTTATAATAGAAATATAAAAATTGAATATGGTAATATCATTTATAAATTTAAATTATGAAGATGAGATGCGTTATGTAAATGTTTCTGAACAAATACATCAGGAGTAATATTGTAATTTGATTTTAGATAGGATAAAAAAATCATCTACTAATTTTTTTTAATTTCTTCATTCATTTTTATTAATAAAACGAGTCATATAACCTTAGCCGGTAACAAAATATTAAGACTGAAAGACGAGAATAGATTATTTAAATTTAAAAATATATATATGAAATAAGAAAAGATATGATAAAAAATCAACTGGTGTTTTAAATTGAGATACGTTTGTCTTGGAAACGAAAATACGCGAGAGGGAAGGTAGCGTTCGCTGCGCTGGAACAGGGAAAAGCAAGCAGCTTGCGAAGTGTTCGACAAGCAGGCAGAGGCAGAGGTGGCTGACTTGTCGTAAGGGCCTACTGCTGGTTAAAGGGGGGTGGTTGCGGGGGCACAGAAAATCTCGTGAACCAGATGAGCTCGTTGCTTGCTGAGATGGATGGACTGAAGACGGTTATCTTACGTGCGTGTCAGTGGATGTGGATGGCTATTTTACCATGGGTTCCGTGCGAGGATCTTGATTTTTAGCTACCATAGCAAGGTACCGTGGCTTGCATTTGGGATCGGTCACCGTGCACGGAAGGAAAAGCAGTCCTATTAAAGCAACGTAGAAATGGTGTGTGACTTTTCTAGCCGTTTCTTTTCGCTCCTATCTTCATTACTTTTCACAGAGAGAGTGATGGCGTTTTCCAATTATGGTTAGAGTTTTGATTTATTCTTCTGTGGAGCTGCTATGGTATATATATCATGTTTCCTGATTTTACTATTTTGATTCAAATTTCATTACCAAGTTTTCAGATTTCATTGTAAGATTTAGGTTAAGTTTTAACAGGTTTTGTCCAAAAATGAGTTTCATGACGTATGAAATAAGTCTCAAGGTCAACTAAACACACAATACTCAAGAAAAATATCAAGAAAAAGCCATAAGCCTCCACCAGCTTCAAATAAAAATCAAATATGAAATATCATGGCAGATTCCAAAGACAAAGAAATAAAACCTGAGTGGTTCCAACGAAAGAGGTTAAATCATGCATGCCACCAAAATATGGCTAGAAGAGGATGAGTTACATCAATACCCTTAGCAACCTTGCCCATCATGGCTCCTGATCTTGGAGGCTTCTTGGGCCTTAGGTAACCACATCCGCCCCTTTTCGCTAGATCGGGTCTAATTACAATAAGGTGTGGATAAAGACAACTAAGGGTGTTGATAACATATGAATGAGTGCGATCATCATCATCACCATCGTCGCGGGGTGGGGGATGTGTGAAGGAAAATGCTCACATAGGAGATATTATAGTGTAGAAAGAAGAAGATATCCAAAATAGAATCCTATGAGATCTGCTATTTAGTCTATCTCTTTAGTAGAGTTGTATTGTAATAAAAAATAGTTGTGTTTAACTATTTGGTTCATTTTCCTCACAACCTCAGTGCTGGATAATCCTCATGAAAACTAAAAAAGCTTTTATTAACTTTTGTGAAAAGTTCGCCTAGTGTTGACAATGGTGCAAGTGTTGTGCTGTCGTAGAGGTGAAGATGTGATGTATAGCATAAGATACATACTTTGTTGTCTTTGCTTTTCTTCAAATGGATAGATTTTTTTAAAAAAAGTTATATTTGTAACTATTATCCTTCATCCTTATTAATATCCTACTACTCTTGCTTGTAGGATGAGTGATACATTGTGGGAAGAAGAAAAAAAGAACATACGAAGTGCATAAAATACATGCTTACGTATCATTCACTCCCATCTTAATCCACAACAGTCGTTAAGGATTTCATATGTACCCCTTTTATTAGGATATATGTAACACCAAGATGGTGAGATATTATTTCTAATAAATAACTCCAGCGGTAAAAAGGCTGTTCTTCCATTTGGTCCAAAGTCTACTGCATGGTTCCCTCATCCGTAAAAGGGTTTCCTGCTTCAAGTGTCGCGTGCTGCCATGCCATTTACGAAAAAAAAAATGCGGCCGTGAGAATTGCTGGGTGCTGGCTGAAAAGTTTCCACCTGGGTGTTTGGAATGTAAAAACCTCGTCGGAAGAAAAGAGAAGTAAAGTCGCATCAATCACCACCAACACAATCACTGCATTATCGCAAGCGAAGAGTTGAAGCCAAGGCGATCTCACACATCTCACTCTGGTAATCTGATTTAACAGATGATTTTCGATGGGGGAAAAAGTTTTCAGCTCCGCGACAAAGGGAAAGGAAACATGCTACGGCCAAGCAGCACAAGACAAATGGAGCATATGCAGCAGTTCAATCATTCAGTGGAATCGATCGTCGTGCCCCTTCGATGAAAAGGGTGTCATTTTCAGGCAACCAAAATCATCATTTTCAAGCTACGTGTTGGCCGACAGTGGGAGTCATATTGTGCACGGTAGAAGACTAATAGTGGAGTACTTAGCACCTATGAATGCAGTTTTTTTTTCGAAATGGGCTGGATTAAATTAAAAGTGAGGAACAGTGTCACCCATTTTACATCAAGGACCCTGAAACAAAGAAAAAATACAAAGAAGATCACATCCACATATGTCCGCATCTTCCACAACTCCGGTTGCCGCCGCCGCACCGACACAGGAACTGAAGCAATCTCCACCTATCAAAGTCGGTGAGGGGCTCCAAACCTTGGAAGACGCCGCATCAGCCAATGCCTCGGACAATCGGGACGCATGTAGTCCACTGAAAGAACATCGACGACCCGCACACCGGCGAAGATATAGGACGACAAAAGGCTGGCGCCACCACCAACAGCAAAAGAGATGGCCCAACAAAGCATATGTGGCTGTCGGCTCGCCGCCGCCAACCCGGACAAAAAACCCAACAACGAGGCATGCACAGATCTCCAATCCAACCACAAACAAAAGGAGATAGACCGACCCTATAGCCTTACCGGAGATAATCCCATCGAGGCCGACCACATGACATGTCGCCAGTGGCGAAACCGTCGGAAAAAGGCAAAGGAGACAGGTCGCCTCCGGCGACCTCATCGCCCGAAGGAAACAGAGACACCTAAACCCAGATCTACACCTAAACTAGTTATAAACTAACCTACCAGCTACGGCCGGCGTTGATTCGCCGAAACCCCAACACCACCAGCGCTGGAGAGGCAGCCGGGGGCCGGAGTTCGGCGAGATCGATGCCGGGATCCCGAATTGCCTGAGGAGACGCATGTGGCTACTGTAGCAGGGGATAAGAATGACTTGGCCCTATGGAATGCAGTTTAACGAAGAAAAGTAAATTATTTCATACAAAAGAACAAATACCTTGTCATTTAAACACAGTTAGTTGCATTTGGATTCATAAGTATTTTAAACAGACTTAGTTGCATTTGGATTCATGAGCAACTGCGACTCTGAGAAATCAAGTTGAAATATACTTTGGTTCATTTGTGATGAGTGATTGACAAGGTTGTAGATTTGGTTTATTGATTTATGGGGGTTGCAAAAGCATGTATATGTGCTGCTATTATGATCATGACTAACTAAAGTTGCAGAGAAAATCGAGTTGACGTGTTTGTCTATAAGTACAGAAAAAATGTACACATCGGATGATGCGATGCTCTGAAAGTTGAACAAGCCGGATGGTTCGAGAAAGTCCTTGATGTCGACTAGAAGGGGATGAATAGTTGTTTCTAAAATTTAAAACTCAGCAGCGGATTAAACAGTGTCTGGAGACTCTGGCTCTATCCGGATACTCCGGGTTCCAAAGTATCCGAGTTCACCCAGACTATCCGGACTAAACAGGAACTCGAAATCAAAGTAATCTTAAGAGAATCTACTAAAGACTATGAGCTATTATAGTATCTCTAAGATGGATATGTTCTACTTAACAATAAAGCTAGACTTAAATACTCGCAAGCAATAAAATTAAGACAAATCCTCAAATAGCAATTTGAATGAATAACTTGCAAGAAATTAAATGGAGATAGGATTTAAATCCGAAGTTTGGCCACCTCACAAAAAAGTGTCTACGTCTCCGTTGAGGAGCTCACAATGAGCCGGATATTTTCCAACCCTATCCTTACCCAAGCGACTACAAAGATCGAGCTAGGGTTCTTACTCAAATCGTGGGTAATACAAACTCCCCATGGCACTCCACAACAATTGGGGTGCTCTACGGGTGACCTCTTGCCGTCTCGAAGCACAAAGCTTCAAGAGAAAAGATTGCAATTCACAGCTTGGCAAGTACTCAAAATGTTCAAAGAATTTTTTCTCTCTCTTGCTCCAAATCTCACTCCCCAAACTAAACTCACAAATCTTAGCAAAGATTAGGCACTAGAGGGGTTTGGGAGGGCTATTGAATGCTCTAGAGAGAGTGAATGTACTGGTGCTTCATCAAGCTTTGAATGAGAGGGGGTGAAAAGGTATTTATACTCTTCTCCTAAAAGCTAGCTGTTACTGTGCTATTCAGACAGACTCGGAGTATCCGGATTCACCTGGAGTCTCTGGGTAGCCAAAAAAACCACGCACCTAACCTGTTAGAACTAGCCGTTACACTGATCCGGAGTCTCCGGGTAACACTTTGAGAAAAATCGGCTAGAACACTAGTTCTGAGGATGCCCGAAAGATCTGGAAGCATCAGACCTCGGAGACTCCAGACCAATTCGGAGACTCCGGCTAAAAACCTTAGCTTACCGAGAGACTTTCTTGGAGTCTCTCTCAGAGACTTCGGGACTTAACATCATCCGGAGTATCCGAACTAAATCGGAGACTCTGGGCTTAAAATTAAATCAAAACCAAGAGCTCTTCTCGGGGACTCACTCGGAGGCTCCGGAACATTTGCACTATCCGGAGTATCCAAGCTATCCCGGAGACTCCGAGCACAGAATTTAAGCCAAACTGAGAGCTCTTCATGGAGTCGCAAAGACTCCGGAACACCTACAGAGTCCGGAGTTTCCAGACCAACCTGGAGACTTCGGAACCAAACAAATTTGCACTTTGTTCCCGGTGTTCGTGAGTGATGGTGTATCTCAAAAATTGGTTTTCACAAAATACTTTGAGCACTGAGACACTACTAAAACTACAAAAAACATCCCTCTTAATAGTACGACATTCCTAAAAACTCAAATTCAAATAAAAACAAATTGAACTCTAAGAGTTTCTTCATGTCACTTCTCCTTTCTTTTTGAGGGTCATGGACTTCTTTTATCATTTTTCAACGGGACTAAAACCTGTTCATATACTTGATAAAACCATTAGTGTCTTAATTGTTTGTCAACAATTATCCAAAACCCACAAAGGGTCTAGATGCACTTTCAGTTCGGCGTTTGGGCGGAGTACATGTCGAAGCATTTCAAGACAGAGGCAAAACTTGAAGTACACGTCTGATGGTTCGGCGTTGGGATGAAGTGAATGCTAGGGCATTTCTTGCAGAGAGGTTGCAAACTGGCTTTAACAGACTTGAACACACCGGATAGTCTGACAATAAGTATGAATGCACGCCGAACTATTTCGTGCGGAGAGGATTCCAGACGGAGGGCTCTGTTGAGTGGCACATGCCGTATGGTCCGATGCTTAGAAGGAATGTGCACTGGATCATTCGGCGTTCATGATTTTTCTAAGAAATGTTTTGAACTAAGGATCTCGATTTGGACCAACTGCAGGTTGAGTTATATGTTGTTGAGATGCATGTTTGCTTGTCTCATGATGTGTAGGTGATGGATGCAATTTGGTGGTCGGCGGTGAGAAGATTGGCTAAGTGAGGAGCTTGGTGCCGGACGATCAATGAAGTCGAGTGGAGTTAAGGGTGATCCTAGCTGTACACGTGAAGATCAAGCGAAGCATGAGAAGATAGATAAATATGACATTCTGACAAAGTCAAGTGAAAAAGATGTCAGTGCAAGTGATAAGGCGACCCAAGAGATCGGGAGTGGGAAAGACTTGCCAACGGTGAAGATCGCAATACGGAGTAGATACGTCGACATTGGGATACTTGCTTGAGGTCAAACAAGTGGCAATGAGTCATGCTTTGAGAAGCGTGCAATGAGTTTCGCGGTTTGGTCTCAAAACCGTGGGAAGGATGTAAGTGCATGTGGCATCATTATGAAACTTGCGTCGAGGTGAAGCTAAGTAATGAAGGTGTCATGATTGTTCGATGAATGGAGAAGAAAATAGACCAAAATATCATCAGTGGTAGGTATAAGTGTACTACAAGATAGATGTATTTTAGGAACAAGCTAGGAGACTTAAAGGTCAAGGAACATATGCTATAAATAGAGTAGAAAGCTAGTTGAGCCCTGAGAAACCAACCACTTGAGCCTCTTGAGCTATTCATATAAAAGCTTTGTGCTAGAGTTTTAGTGGAGAGGAAGAGAAGTCTTAGCTTATGTATTAGGTTAGAGCTTTATAAGATTTTTTTTAATTCAATTAAAATAGGGTTGACATCTGCATGCAATGAAATTTATGTTTACTCTTGTGCTTGAATTCACCTCCTTTTAATTTTTCTCTATTGGTTCCCTTAGCGAGTTTGCAAGTTTTTCGTCTTTCGGTTACGATTTTTGATTACGTGCTTAACCTGAAATTTCTCACCTTGCTGAAGTGGTTCTTCTCGTTGCTAAAGACATAAAATTCATGTATAAACGTACACAATTAGGTATTGAATTCTCTTATCTCTTATCTATCAACTATGCGACTATCTTCACCCGATGTTCATCATTTTGATATTTGGGTGTTTTTTCTCAAGTTTGAAATCTTGTGTGGGAATGAGTTATGTATTGGTATGCTGTGGAAGCTAGTATTCAATTTCAATCATGAGAATATCTATTGATTGGATTTTCATGTTTGAATTTTGAATTTTCGAATCGCAGTTCTATTTAGTTTGGAACTCTATATTCAATTCGAAACTTTCAAGTTCTTCTATTCTATTTCCGATGTGGTTTTGTGCCTACTATTACACTTTGTTATAATCTATTTTTTATGTGTTGGGTGTCAAAATAGGAGAATGCTATCTGTTTTAAAGAAAATTATTGAGTCACCTATTCACCTCTATGATCGACATTCTCAGTACTACAAACTCCTTCTTAAGCCTAATTTACAGGGTATCTGCTTGGTTAAGCAACTCCGGTTCAGTTTTCTTTAGAAACCGATCATTCCTACGAAAGGAGTGCAAGGAAAATATGCAGTTACTTGGTTTCAAAAAATGATACGCAGTTACAAAAACTTCACGTGGACTCTTTATGGCCGGACGAGGGTAACTGATTTGACAGAAACGCCCAGCGCACAGAAACTGCAAGTCGGAGCAATTACTTGTGAAGACGACTCACTCTCTCCTGCTGGTCCAGGCTCCAGAGTATCAGTCCTCAATGAGATCAGGCTATCATATAATGGCCCATCGCTTGCCCTCAATCTTGATCACCTCAATCAGATCAAGATCCCAAGACAAGTCTATTTCCATTTCTTTATTTCACAAATGGAATTGGGAGAAAACAAAAAAAAAACAATCCATGCTGGTATTTGCACTAGCAGTTCACCAGCTATTTCAACGGTATCCTCTATTAAGAAACAAGAACGCATTAATATTGGCTATCAGGCATGCTGGTGCAGCTGGTGAAATAACAGCAGCACACCCAGATGAAGATTTTGCAACATACAAGGATATTTCATTTTTTTTTCAAGGACAGACAGAAGGATTGGTCTGTCAGCTTTTTTTCTTTTCTTCTTGGAACACAAGAGGCATGGACAAGGAAGGCAAGAACTAGCAACAAATAAATAAAGACACTCCAGGAGGACTTCTGTGGAACCCGTGACAATGACTTTCAACATAAGTGTTCCACCTTTTTCACACGGAGATATAAACTGGACATGTTTGGGAATTATTCATGGGTGGATGAACGACAGCGACGCCGCGCTTGTGCTGAAGCTACCTTGTCTTTGCAAGCTCACTGCGATGAAGCCCTGAGGATAACATATATTATTAATTTGATCCTGAAATGGCCCTGGCCTGGAGCTCTCCGCACCAGACCATGGATGGAGGTACCGACCTCGGAATAGACAGGGCACCACGGCGTCAGTGTCCGTCCTGAAACGAGATTTGTCACGGGCGAAAACGCAATTAAATGCGCTTTCAATGCATTATTACATGTGCTGCACATTGATAGGGGGGGGGGGGCAGCTAGCGAGGGAGTATTTCAACTCCTTCCATTGCTAGGGCAGCAGGAGGGTAGGGCACGTGACACACCGACGCAGACCTGTCGTTTCCAATGGACCGTAGGTTAAAAAAACATTGTGTTATAGTACTTTTAAAATTTAAAACAATATCAAAATAGTAATAAAAAACTCTAAAACAAATTGATGGTGTAGAGGATAGTATATTTTTGGCTAATTTTTTTAAGCAAGATGATAGTATCCTCTATAATATTTTTAAAAAAAATTATGACTATTTCGATAGTATTTTGAATTTTGAAGCATTAAATGTTATATTTTTATTTTTTTTTATATGTTGCCTGTTGAAAGGGTGATATATATTTTTTTTTAAAATCTATAGCCTGTTTTGTCTCCTGTTGATAGCCTATTTTTGATTTTTTTTCAAACGAAGATCTAGTTTTGTAATTTTTTATTTTCAAAATATAAACAATAACAAAAATCAAGAACTGAGGACTTGAATCTTTGGAATTTTTAAATATTTGTTGTTTCAAAATTTACAAAATGGTCATTTCAAAATATTATAATAATAGGCTACCATCATTCGTTCATCAGGTGAGAGTAAGGTTTCGTCTGATGAACATACAAAACCTTGTGGGCCTCACCAATCAAAAGATTAAAAAATATGGTGAAGCTACGTGTCGCTTGTTCACCAGGTGATATCTTGTTGTCGCCCAGTGAACGATCGAGACCTTCATATCGTCCGTTGAACGGGCAACAACAAGGTATCATCTAATGAATAGGCGACACCTTGCTGACTTTTTTTTTTATTTACAGCAGAATAGGCGTGCGCCACAATATTTATGTTTTAGATTCGTCCAATGCCATTAGATATTTATGTGATATTTTGGTTACCCGGATTTTATAGAAACAAAGAGATGAATATGGTGATTCTAATAAGAACTGCGATATACATGGACATTGGCATATACAATACACAATCATTCTAATCTAAATAAGTATCGCATCTAAATTTAACATGCCTTAGAGAATATAAACAACATAATTAGAATTTGAGAATTAAATTTAGAACAAAAATAATTGATGTGATCCAACAACCGATCTTGGTTAGGATGATTACCCGAATTAATCCAAAAATTATGTTGATGCATTCGAATAATTAAATGTTTCATAAGTAGTGAACTAAATTTCTTGTTATTAGGACTTGGCAGAAACTGACTATATACCGCACGCGTCGTAGCATTTTGGGCCCAATTAAGTGCTCATTTTGGCCCTTTACTCAAGCATTCAGTTGTCTTATGCCTGGCGTCTTGTCCCCAATGCAAACCTCTTCGAGTGCTCTCTTCTCTTATAGCTCCGGGAGATTGGAAATATATCTTATATACTAAAGAGTCAGGCGACTCAGGCCTCGGCGAGCCCTCAAGGTATTAGACCACTGTAGCTCCTGTAGCGTGTTTATGACAAGTGGGTTCCCCCCGGTGCTAACCCCCGCCTCACGTGAAGCTTAGAGACATCCAACGCCTACCTCCATGAACTCTAGTCGCTGACCCAAAAAATTGCGCTGCTTTCTTCACTGTCGGTGGACTGTGTCAGGCACTATTGTCTTGCGCCTTCCTCTCATGCCTCCCTGCCCGAACCAGGTCGCCATCGCATCGCCGCCACCCGTGTAGACCAAGCCAGCCCCAGGGAGAGCCACCGCCACCGGATTCGAACCGCTGCCACCTGGATCCGTCACCATCATCGTCATTGTCGTCATCTCGCACCGCCCCAGCCACGAGGTGAGCCATGGCCCTTCCTGCACCAGCATCTCCGCCTCCCTCTCGCGCCACCCTACCCAGACCGGGCTGTCTTCACATCACCGCCATCCGTGGAGGCAGAGCCAGCCCCGAGGAGAGTCACTGCCGCCTGAATCCATACTGTCGCCACCAGATTCGAGCCATTGCCGCCTGGATCCACCACCATCATAGTCATCGCCCTCATCTCGCGCCGCTGCAGCCACGAGGTGAACCCCAGCCCTTCCTCATTCCATCTGACTAGCCACCTAGTCACTGACCCTTTCCCCCTTCCCCACTCTAGCTGCCACCCCGTCGCCGCCGCCACCGCTAACCCTAGCAGCCGCCATCGCCTATATGTGTGAGAGAAAGAGAGGGAAGTAAGAGACTGAGGGAGGACAGTGGGGGAGAGGAAAAGATGCAGAAGAAGAAGAAAGTGGGCTGGGGCCCATATGGCTGGCTGGCCTGAGAGGGAGCAGCATGCCTAGGAGAGGAAGTGGACCGACCCAGAAAAAGAGAGAGAGAAATGAGAAGAGAGAAGGCCAGATAGAGAGAGGAAAGAAGAGGAGGAGATGGGTCGGACTATCAGGCCGCCAACCCAAGTAGGAGAAATAGAGAAGGGCGAGGGAATCTGGTTTGATCCAGCTAGTTGATCGGCCTAAGGAGGGGGAGAGGGTGTAGCAAGCCAAAGAGAGAGGTGGAGTGGACTAAGCCCATTAAGCCATCCAGATCGGAGGGAATACATAATTTTCATCTTAATTGGAAGAAACATATAAATTTAAAAACATCATTTCCCTAATTATCATTCTCCTTCGAAGATAAGAGAAAAAAATATCTAATATGTCAACACGAGATTTATCACGCAACATAGATAATGGCATTGACATTATCTAAAGAGAAGCATACTGCATTGATAACGGGTTATATATCAATTACATATTCTAAGGAGCTTGAGATCAGCAGCCTCCCATGCCTCTGCTACTGTTCAGCAGCCTCCCATGCCTATAAGTCATATAACATTATAGCATTACATTTGTTAGAGACAAGCGCAGCAAACTTTTCTTCTTCAATTAAGAAGCACGTCACTCTGCCTAGTTTTTCCTACATACCCCGGGAACTTCTCAGTTAAGAACGGGAGCTTCAGATCCATGGTTATAACTTTTCTTCTTCAATGGAACTTTTTTCTCCTCCGTCTGGATCTCCCAATTCCATCATTCCATGTTGGAACTTCAATTTTCGTGAACATTTTTGCCGTCGGCACTCGCCAGCGTCGAGACTTCGAAGAATCAAGCGAGCGTTCGAGGCTTGGCGCGGCGAACGCGATGGTGACGAGCGGCATGCCGACGGTGGCGAGGAGTTAGTGTCATAAACATATCCACGAATGCGGCCCACGAAACAGACCACATCTAGCGAGCCTTCTTATTTTTATATTTCGATTTTCTTTTTTGCAAAACTAGACTTCCGTTTGATTTTTTTTACCAAAATAGACTACCCTCTTTCAACTAGCGACACCTTTAGAAAAAATAAAAATGTTACTTTTCCAACGAGCGACAGATTAAAAAAATAAGAAAAACAATTTGTTTCATTGCTCTTAAAATTCAAAACACTATCAAAATAGTCATGAAAAATTCTAAAAAATGTATATGGTAAAAAATGTTATAATCTATCTCTCCAAAAAAAAAAATTAACTCAATCAAGCAATAGAACACAATGTTCTTTTGAATTTTTAACCTATGGTCCATTGGAAAGACATCTTTTTTTTTACCTGCGATCGTGCTTCCAACTGATAACAATAGTTTATTTTTGTAAAAAATTTCAAACAGACGTCTAGTTTTATAATTTTTTGATTTTTTTAATATAAAAATAAAAAAGCAATGCATCACAATACTTTTCTGCTAAGCTCATTTCGTTTCGGCCCACTTAGGAAGCCACACGGTACATTTAAAGTGCGCAGCATTATAGGATTGTAACGCGGCGGTAGATATGAGAGTTTTTTTCTTCTTATTATTAATATTTAAATAAATAGATCTATGACGCTAATATTTGTATAAATAGACAACTACTACTATCTGAAAGGGCTGCAACCGTTTAGAGAGCGGTAAGGATACTACAGTGGTAGCGCCACCTCTTACCGCCCTCTCAAAGGGCGGGTAAGACCCACCCTCAAGTGCCGCCGTGTAGCTCCCCTTACCGCACTCTGAGAGGGAGGTTAGCCCTTATCATCCTCCCAGTGGCCGTTAGTCCCATCGCTTAGAAATTTATTTTTTTAATTTAACTTTTGTATGCATCAATTTGAAAATAGTGCATATTCATTCGACGAAAAATATTAGTTGTGCAAAAAGTGATCTAAACAGCATCACGGAGTAGTTACTTTTTAGAAATTTTGGATCAATGTAAATTTGCCGATATTTGTTTATTTATTTGATGTAAAATTGTATAAGTAATTTTTTAGTGACGTAATGTTGGGAGGATACAAAATCTAATTTTTTGAACAATTATAGTTGTGAAGCACTATTAGCATAATACCTGGTACGGAGGTTACATACGCTGACAAATATTATATAGGACATAAGATTTGTTGTTGTTGCGTGAATGGACCATAACCATAAAGACATGACGATAACAAGCATTGGTATGTACGATATGCCTAAAGACTAACATAATAATGTGTCGATGCTAATCCTAACATGTCTTAGTGAGTGAAAATATGTCGTGTTACAGTAGATGCTCTCTACAGAATGTACCTAGGATATTTGCCTTTTATCAGGGTATCGGGGCCACCCACCTTAGCGCGACGGGCTCTCTCCCACTTCCTTGACCTCTTTGGTTCACGTGCTTGAGCCGCAGCGAGCTCCTCCTCCTGCCACTTCAGTCGTAGTTCCACCTGTTGTTGCTCGTACTCTCGGCGTTCGTACGCTTCCCTCCTTCACCGCATGCTCATATCGACCCACCGCTTCTGGTCTTCATTTTGCTCCAGGTTAAGTCAATCCATGACGTCACAGATAGGTGGAGAAGACTGAACAGACAAAACAAGATATGAGATTAGTAAAACAGTGCATGAAATCGTATGAAAAGTGCCACATGAGTGATTTATATCGCTATATCGGTGGGTACTCATGCGGTCCATAGGTGTAGGAGATGTCATAGGACTCTCAAAGTCTACAAAGGTTGTCACAGAAGCACATCGGCGGTTCGATCCCCCGAGGGATGAAAATCCCCTAATATTTTTTGGGTGGACTTAGTGGAGCTGAGGAAGACATTGCAGTTGAGAGAGCTGGGGAAAGAGTGGTCTATCTATGGATGAGGGTGAGATTATTTATGGTGACTGAGGACTGATGCACGGGCTTAGCTGGAGGCTGGAGTATAGGATTCCCTGTGAAAGATGAAAAAACTGTAGCATTAATGCTAGGCATAGATTCTCTGTGTCAGGATAGAGATATTGTCATTTAATTTATGATTAAAGCTCTGCTATGTGGTCACTTCATGTCTACAGCCTGTGTCAGGACAGATGTGTTATCATTTCATGATTAAAGCTGAGTCATATGGTCACTTCGTATCTAAAGCTAGACTCACGACAGAGGTGTTGTTATTTCATGCTTAAAGCTCTATCGTGTGGTCACTTCGTGTATAAGTAACTTTCTAAGTAATGTTTTTCATATATTAGATATAATTATTCTTGGATAGTACGTTAATATAATAAATGTATCATCACATTAATTAGATATAAAGTACACAAATAGTTCATAACATAGTACGTTAATATAAAACAGTAATCATATACTCATCGAACTGAACTAATGAAATGAAAATGTAAACAAAAGAAATAGTCATGGCTGGCATTTGCATAGTTCTTAGTGGATAGATGTTAAATACCGAGGCCATCATAAGATGGCAGAGGAAAGTGGCAACGCAAATTAGCGAAAGAATGTCAGCTATGCCAGTCAATGCTATCAAGGTAAGATGGTTGTTGTCTCCGAAGTGGTGATACGAAATTGTAAGGATGGGTATCAGTAAATCTACCATCATTTTCAGGATCATCAATATCCTTGGGAGATGGAGGCCTCAGAGTAGCACGTCCTATTTCCTTATCAGTTGTACGACATCTCGATGTAGTGCGTGAACGTCATCTTGCAGTGTTCCTTAAACCTTGTCCTGTATTACTGCTTGAACGTTGAGACATTGGGGGTATAAAATCATTATCGTCATCGTCATCATCAATTTGTGGGTGAGTAGTAGAGGACACCCCTGTACTCCTTAGGTTCACTGAACGTCGTTATCCTCTACGCGAATCGGGCATCACACCCCTACCGAGGAGCATATACATCACCAAGAAGTTTATGATTTCTTTGTTGATCAACTGTGCATCTTACGAGAACGCCTAACGCAAAAGAGGAGCATTCAAATTAATGGAAAAAAGATAAGTAGTATGACCAAATAGAAAATGACGAACTTAAATATGGGATGCATACTGGTCGGGCAACATCACTAATGTAGAGCATACAATAAATAAATAATCAGACACATACGTAGCTAATTCGTAACATACCGGTGCTTCCAACGATCGTCAATCATAAATAGCTCCCCGGGGCCACGTGTCGGAAAACTCCTAACTCCGTCTAGTGAACGACAGACAAGAAGCACAGCTACGATGCTTCTTGTCCACTATAGGGTCAAGAAGCTCGAGGGTCGATGGATGTGTCATATCTGCGTTGAAATCAAATATAAATAGTTTGTTACATAAAAATATACACACAGTTACATGAACATCATATAACATATAGGTACACAAATTTACATGAACATATTACAATATATAGGTACACAATCAAATACAAATGTAATGTCTAAATACAACGTACATATGTAAGGCGAAAACCTTTGAAATATAACATCGAGATACGCCATCTACACATTAGGTGCATTTTTCAGACAATACTTGTATGTGTGACATGTTTCATTGTACTTGCTGCATCGCTTCACCCTTGGACCTACCTCCGATTCATCCATATCGTTTCAAATCCGTTGAGTTTGTCGATGTCCCGGAGTGTACTTTATCCTCTCAAAGTCCGTCACATAGATTCGTGAGGGACCTGTATTACTTGTAAACATTTCAACTCGTAGCCATAAAGCTTATGTTTCCATATGTTCAATATCTGATCCTTCATAAAGTAGTGAGAAACATATTGTCTAGGTAATATATTATCTAGGTAGAATATTGTGCTCCCCATATGCAGCTATGACGTGTGTACATGACTTATATAGCAATTGTGGCTTATGTCATGTACAGATACATGTTCCAATCCTAAACACACACTGTTGCACATGACGCTCATGTCTGCCACCCCTACAACCCTAATCACAACACAAGACACTGAACTTGTGCTTCACAGTTCCTTCCTAATTGGCACGGTGCATATGTGACTTCTTTGCGGTCTTCTCCATGTACTCACATAGCATCGATCCATATAGCATAAGGTTATCTGTCATTGCCTTGGAAGCAACTGTGTAGCGATCAATTAAAGATCTGCAAGTCTCATGCACAATACTTTCAACAATTCCAACAAGTGGGAGGGACCTCATACTCCGCATAACTTAGTTATAGATCTCAGCAAGATTAGTTGTCATTATCTCATACCTTGCCCCTCTAGTGTCGTACATCAATGCTTATTTATCTCTTGGCTCATTTTGTATATACTGCGAAAAGTTCCTAACAGCTGACCCTGACCTCCTTACTATCTGGAGAGTATCTGTTGGATTAGGTCCAAGAGCAACCGAGTCATCTCTTGTGTCTGCTAGCTCAGCTATTTGCTTCGTGGTTAGTTCGTCTAGTCTTGCCCATAGTGCGTTGAACTTTCTCTGCTGATTTTGGCTACATAATTTCTTGAAAAGATTCATCAAGTCCTTGTCTTTAAATTATCTATAAAAGTTTGTACCCATATGCCTTATGCACCATCTGCTCTTGAAGTCGAGCCACTTTGCTCATACCGTCGAAGACTACCGTATTACATATCAAGCAAAGCATGCAACAACCCTGCATGTCTATCATAAATCAAACATACATCAGATCGATCCAGAACAATAGCATGTTTGACCCGCTCAAAGAAGGAATACCAGCTCTCCCCGTTCTCATTCTTCACGAAGGCAAACCCTAGTGGTATGACTTGATTATTCCCGTTTATCCCAATTACAAACATATTTGTGTTTTGTACTTCTCAGTGAGAAACGTCCCGTCCAAGCAAATGATAGGTCGATAGTGCCTAAATGCCTTGATGGTTACCACAATGCAAAGAAAGTACGCTGCAATACTCGCTTCCCTCTATACTTCACATTAGTCGAGGGGTAATATTTGATGTCAAAGTAACTTTTAGGGTTTCTCGCATATATTGTGGCTAGTTGACGTGATAAATTGTCATATGAATCTTCGTATGTCCCAAACCTCATCTCAATAGCCTTCAGTTTCGTCCTCTATGTCTTGGTGTAGTTTATTATGTACTAAAATTTTTCCTTAATAGCACGGATTATTGATCGTAGCTCATACTTTAGTTTGTTCTCAATCTCTTCGTACATAACATTGGTAACAAAAGCATATGACAGATTCCAGTGGCAAAACTCAATTTCCTCATTGTGACAGTTATGCTCCCTAACTATTAAGCACTCTCAATAGTCAACTCACTTCCCCTTGAATGCGTGCACCTGTCACGGATAATTAGTCACTAAACATTTGACATCACTCCCTTTTACTCGACTTCACAACCTTGAACTGTCTCTGAAGACACAGTGACTAGAATTTTACTACATCAATAACAGTCTCCTTACTATGGTACATAGTACTCTGAGACACCTCATTCTTATGATATTTCTAAAGTGTCTTATGACCCTCACTCACCACTAGCTCTGAAAATTTCTGATTCCTCCACTCTACAGGAACAGGAGCATTTTTCTCCTCATCAGACGAATCCTAATCGACAATGACTTCCTCCAGCTCTTGATCCTCCATCCCATCTCTTCAATTATGCTAGGGATGTACTTCCCTTCATTAGCTACACCCCTCGATTGCATCTCCCACACATCTCTAACGTCTTACTTGTCCTCCACAGTTGTCGGATCTGCTTCATCCACCATTACCTGATTTGTTCCTACTACTGCTTCCGAAACGTTTATTTCTATTGGATCCTTCTGGTACGCCTCAGCTAGCAGCACAAGAGGAAGACCATGTTTACATGATATATCTATATACTACTTCTAAGTAGATGTCACATTAATCGAGACGAGCTCCCTAAAATACCACTGAGTAGCATAGCTTAGCACAACTCTTAGCTTAAGCTCATGTTGTTATGAATCTAGTTGAAAATGGCGCATGAGCCACTTACATACGTCCACTATGGTCATCTTATTGACTCTACTAAGTCCTTTGATGACATGCTAAAATACAAAGATATCTACACCATTAGGATCATAACCAATTTGACTTTCACTATAATATATCTAAAAATATTATTTTGTCGTACATCCCTGAAAGCATCCGAAAATATATCCAATATTAATACCGAAAAACTATACTTCTGATTATCGAAACTCTAACAAAATTATCGACATCGATGATTACCTAATAATATGTTTAGTTCACTACAATCAATATTACTCCAAAGCAAACTAACCAATTTAAATTAATTAACCATTCATCTATTTAATAAAGTTTCCAATTATCTATAATTATTACTTATATCATTATTCTATAAATCTAGATAATCGAAATTACCGTACTCTAAATACTACTATATATCTGATGACTATCCTACCATATTAAAATTAATCTTTATAATGTACTACAAAAGACAGCATACCCTACATTTCTAAACACTAAGTCTCATATAATATAACTATTATTACGTCGCTAAACCCTAAATCTTGTGATACTTTAATTACTAATAAAAACATAAATCTAGAAAAAATACTAAAAACTGAGATCCAAAATCCACAAATCAAAATTAGTAGAACTTAACCGCGCTACCTCACTCTTCTCTCCTCTCCTCCCCTCTTTTTTTGGATTTAAATAACTATTTTAACTAATTTTTAGCCTTTTATACTATTAGGATAGTGAAAAAAGACAGGTGCAGAGGCTAACTACTCCTAAGAGGACGGCAAAAGAGCTATCCACCTTCTTAGTAAGTGGTAAAGTACCGTATGACCAACGGGCATGAGGATAGACCCTACCCACTCTTTGAGATTGCAATAAAAAGTAACACTACTACCGTAATATTCTTACCGTCCTCTGAAATCATTGTAGCCCTTTCAAAAAAAGGTATGCGCCTATTTATATAAATACTATCATAAAGGGTCTATTTATTTAAATATTAATGATAAAAAAATATTAAAAAACTCTAGATATGAGCACCCGATAACTCCCACCTTCAGAGTACCATTCTTTCTACAGCACCTTCCCTGCATCTCAAGTTTTCTACACTCGTCACTAAGTCTTGGCACATTAAAATTTCGTCACTAAGTCTTGGCATATTAAAATTTGTCCGCTACCTTGCCCTTCCGATGGCATAGCAGAAAAGATGCGCAGGCAACCAGTCCAGCTCTGATGAGCTATCATCAAGAGTATCTACTAAGTTTTACATCGCTAAATAAAGAGATGACACCACCATGTACAACACCAGAGACTGCTGTACCGAAAGAACAGGAACAGTTGGCAGGCTGTGCCCTAAGACCTGCAGGTGCGGTATACCTCACCCCGCATCACATCGATCGGTCCATGGTCGAGTGTGTAGCGATCCGGGCCAAGATACACGCCAGTCTTCTCAAGAAGAGACAAGCCTTCCTCCCTGCCAAACCTTGAGGAATAAAGCTTCAGGTACTCGATGTCCTGCGTGGAAAAGCGACAAGAAACAGCCGTGAGCACGAGCCAACAGTGAGAAATTTAGAGGTACAGCGAGCTTCCAGTTTGCACTATCGACCACACCTGTGCAAATGGAAATCAACTGAACAAGTGGGAAGCTGTAATGCTTAGATTAGTCATGCAAGTGGGAAGCTGTAATGCTTCGATTAGTCATTTTGGTAGAAAGCTGTGGACTTCATAATTTCTAATGTGCTAAGTAGAATTACAAAGACTTAGCTTAGTTAACAAGTCATGAAGTCCAGGTCAGATTAAGCGCTCAGATCTGAATAGTTTTATTACTCAAAAGCTAAAAAAGCTAGTATTGTTAAAAACACATTCTCACAAAATTATCACCTGCATGCCACTGAGAATGCGCTCTAGCCTGGTGGATGCAACTGGTTCATGTGACGAAGAAAACACTTCACCAGGATAGAACAGTACCCCATCGCCAGGAGGAAGACCACGTCGGAAACAGATCTGTGGCACCATTAAGTTTGAGTATCAGAAATGAAGAAATGGTTGGACACAAGATCTCTGAAATTTGCAAATGTAGATTGAATTCAACTTCAAACTTGGAACAACAATGTATGAATCTTAGATTAAGAGTAGAAAATGGTATGTTCTAACATTGAATTGGAAACAATTCAGATTTTTTAAATTTCAATGTAAACTGAACCCAAAGTCTGTAGAAAATTACAAAACAAGGACTAGAGTTAAAATTTTAAACTAAATTATATCCGCAAAATGCAAATATTGTAAAACAAGAATAACTGGGCACTTGCATCTTTGCTAAAGTTTTTTTTTTTGTCTCAATGTTGACGGAAAAAAGGTGTCATTTAGCATGTAACTGGACATTTGTACACTTATTATTCAGCATGAACAGTTAGTCTGTTCAAATATATTTTTGCTTTCTCTATTGTATTTTGAAACAATATGAGCACCCTAGATCATCTTTACTTGCTGACAGTCATAACACTCGCACTATTGGATGTGCATACGAGTTCAACAATCAAACCCATATCCAATACCCGTGTAACATAGCTTGACACAGCATCTCCAGTAGGTAATATTCTTCTGTAGTTCTAATGCTTCTCATCATAAAGACTAAAACCCAAAGCAATTTGTATATACCTGTCTTGCAACATGGGATGGG
The DNA here is from genome assembly GCF_958298935.1 of Phragmites australis. NCBI lineage: Eukaryota > Viridiplantae > Streptophyta > Magnoliopsida > Poales > Poaceae > Phragmites > Phragmites australis. Next base: position 24,919,021 of record NC_084934.1, on the reverse strand, counting down.
TATCAGATATCCATATCCTAAGATGTAGATCTTACTAGGTTTTACATAACTCAGGAAAAAATAATCAGATCCTTCATGTACTAGTGACAGGTCATTATATCAATAGGTTTCACAGCACGCAGCATACCTCAGCACTTGGAATCATAGCCTTCTCATAGCAGTTGGTACCCCAATAAAGGAATCCTGTCCCGCCCTCCTTCCACACTCTCCACATCACTGCCCGATGCTGGGTTCCACGCATCCCAAGGTGCCAGTTTGGCTGAGGATCAGAAGGTCCCAGACAAACGTATGTCCACCACTCCTAAAGGATTGAGATAATATCATCAATATATAAATTATAAAGTTAAGAAAAAAACAGAGAACTCCATGCCTGAGTGACAAATTAATAAGTTCAAGCTAAATGAGAAAACCAAATAAATGCTATTGACCAGGACAATTGAGACGCTCTACAGTCTACAGTTAAAGGAGTCCAACTTAAAAATAGTAGGCTATAACAGTGTGGAAACACTATGCTTCAATGCAGTTGCACGACCCAAAATGAAGATAACAGTGCATAGGTAACATAATCATATAGTTAAGATTATGTGTGTAGTTCTGACATCTGACTGCGCTGACAACAGATATGGAATTCCTCATCACATCCTTTCAAGGGAGCTCACAAAATTTGAAGATCTCTTTCAACAAGAAAGAAAATATTAACATTATCATTAAAAACAAGGAAAACAGTCTAGTGCCATCAAGAAAATGCTTTACTTCTTGGTCACCGACCACCACCAGCAGCAATACATACTATAGATATAGGGCTAGTGCGAGAGCACCAGATGACAATAACAAAAGAAAAAGAAAAGTAAAAGGGTGACACGCACAGGAGTTGTTCACATAAAATGTTAGTAGGAAGTAGTCACCATATTTCATAAATGTATGAAACCGGCCCGCCCTCATCCAATTAACGTACTTTTGTAGTTCTGATGCATGCTTGATTTTATACCGGTAGTCGATAGATACGAATCAGTGTTACCCAGAAACAAATGATGTAATGTCATGGCACATGCTTATAAAATGAAACTATAGATACTGTAAAAATAAAAAGGCATGGTTTACCAATTCATTATTTTGAAGGAACACAATTTGTTCTTACCTCACCAAGCTCAGGTCGTAATTCAGTAACAATATCCTTCACTAAGTCCTCTCTTGTGCCAAGAACCCACTCACTGTATAAGAAGACAATAAATTAATAGTCCAAGTGGTTTGTTGGCCCAGGATTGAAGAGGTATAACATTGTCATTAGTTTGCACCACACCACCGATACTTCTAACAGCATCTGTAACACATATCCAACCTACATATGGTGCCACCACATCCACAACATATATTGGAGCTGTAAGTTCCATCAGATAATGTTATGTAATCATAATGCCAGGGCCTTGAGATAAGGGAAAATTTCTTCTTTGACACACAAGGATGATAGTTCCATCTGTTTTGGTCTATTTTTGTTAACATACTAACATGAATTTTCGAAACCTTGACTATTTGATGCAGAAGCTAAGTTCCTAGCCCCATGATTTGTAGGACAAGGGTGCAAGATAAGGATAAAACACTAACACTCTGAACCTCATATATTATGTTAGTAGAATCTTAGTGTCAAACACTAAAAATAAAACATCTTAGCATTAGTATAGATGGCAAGGGAAACTGAATTAAACACACAAAATATCTAGAGAAAATGTGTCCATATCATGCTGTCGCTGTACATGTGCATGTTGGTGCAATATTCAATGCCATACCCATACAAATTTAGCAACCTAGAAGAATGCAAGCCAGCAGCAATGCGTACCTCGTGCAAAAGATCTGTGTGTGTGGACGTAGAAAATTTGGAACTTTCACAAACGCTTCAAATGTAGAAGGAGCCAGTTCAGAACCACTTGGGCCTACACAGATCATTAAAATTATAAGGAAAAAAAATCCTAGCTATGCTACAGAAACTTACGAGTTGTCAAGTGCAATGACTTCCGTAGGTATAATAATCTAAACTTCCAGAACCTAACAATAACATCCCACACCAGAAAACCAACACCAGACAGAGTGACAGAAGATTTTTGCCTCTAAGCCAAATAATGATATGTTCATTTCATAAACATATACAAAGCACAGTACCTAATAACTGGCTAAGCAAAACAAGGTAGTTAATTAGTTAGGGTAAAGGCTATAGGAATTCTCATCAGCAGTGATAAAAGGTAGTTTATCCTTAATTTCTTCTTGATCAAATTAATGCTAATTATTTAACTGTACAGTATTTCACTGTGCCATACTGCCATATGTTATAATCTTGCTTTCACATCTTTGCTTCGCTGCATTCATTTTCCACCACATAGAGTAATATAAAATGACAGACAGCAGTAAAGATAGTGACAGAAAAAAAAACTCTCACTTGTCTAATAAGCTTCCTATTAAGTAAAGTGTAAAGTGTGCAGTTCTAAAAAGAGGCAGTGTTCATCAAGAAAAGGACATCAGATTGTCTTATACTCACCACAATAATAAGTTGTTAAAATTCGCACATCAGATGCATATGACCGTAACTCATTAGAGATGCTGCATATCACGTCATACTGTTTCACATTCAATGGCTGAAAAGTTGAAAATAACTGTAAGATGACCGTAGGGTAACTCTTCTCCAGTAGTTGAAGCAAGTGGACTATACATTATCACAAAGTAACAAAGAACAGATTTTTACAACAAAGTGTCCTGCAAGAATCATTACACTCTAGGGAGCATAGTAGTTGTTATTTTGGCAACTTCAATGAGTTTATTAAATCTCTCACGCAGTGGCAGGGCATATACAAGTTGCCTTCACCTTTAGCGCTTGTACTCACTGTGTTGTGATCTATAATGAGTGTTGCATGTTTTAGTTACAGTTGTACTTCCCTGACTGTCAATGCTATTTGTATATAGTGGACATTTTGTGTAGGACTGGATGTAATAAATGGTGGCACAAACCCAATAGACACCACAACTAATTCCCTCATCAAAATTAAACAAGTCCTAAAATCATATATCTTTCCATCCATATAAAAAGAATAGAAAATACAGCTAAAATAATGATCTAAGGCACCAATTGGCTAGTTGTGAATATTTGAACCCATAGCTATTAGGCACAACAAGTTTTGCTCTACCCCAAGCCCACATTGGTGTTCCCAGGCATCAGGGAATAGCAGAAAAGTAAAATAACTCACCTCATCCCACAAATAGAAGTAAGCTTTCGGCCAATGAGGTGTCAATTTTAAGATTTCAACCTCTCTTCTCAAGGAATTTTTTGCAGCATCAGTACTATTGTGCATCAAAATGGAGCCGAATTAATAAAAGTAACAAGCTGATATAAAATTCAGAAGGAATTCAACCAATACCATGACAGGATAGGCGCATAGGGTACAGCATATGCTGCCAATCTTGGGTCAGAGTAATATTCATTAGCCTTTGGATGATCAGCTAAAATAATAGAAACAAAGTAGAAAAAACATCATGTATGAGTATAAATTTCAATGAACCAGCATATTCTTTTATGAGAGAAAAAATTTAAGTGTTACCAGGCCAAGGGCATGTGTATGCTAAAATGCGCATGCTGTCACCCCATCTGCAGAAAAATGGACTAATTCTATATTGGAGGAGCCACCTAAAATGACGATCCAGTGCATCATACCATCCTTCAGTGCCATGTTCCAAACAGAAACGGTCTTCAATCACAGTTTCAGATACCTAAGGTATAGTCAAAGGAGAACACATCCATATGATCATGATACAAATGTAAATTGCCGGTGGCTGCAAAGCAACACTGATATAGACAATTCAACAACAAATTCTAAAATTTGGTTCTGATTATGTGTTGCACACCACAGAAATGGAAACGTAACATAGTAAAAGGGAATATTGCCAGGATACACCAAAAACAGCAGGTAAAGAAGGTGTCACCGGGAGAGTGAAATCCCAAACAGTAAGGCTTAACTTCAGACGAACTGAAACATTGTTCATAACATCTTCATCCATCATGTCTCCTAATCCATTATTCTCCTGACAGTCCTGGAATGCCGGAATATCCAACATCCTCCTAAGTGAGGTTGACGCAGATGTCAATCTTTGTACCTAAATGTTATAGCACTATTAGAAAATGAATTATATGGCTAGGCTTTAAGATTATATTATCATAGTAGAATACCATTTCTTCTGATGACGAGTAGTCTCTAGGTTCAGTGATGTCAAGACAACTTCTTAGTTCTCTATATAGCCGGTACCTCTCAGATTTTGGTAAAGATTCTGTTTTGGAACTACTAGCAAGAAAATAGTCAGTAAATAAATATAACCCACAAATCAAACCTAAATATTGCCTGGACACTCCTGAATAAGCTTGGGGTTCTTGTTACAGAGTGCCGTAAAACTATTTCTCTTGTTTCATACTTTCGTGACCTTCTGAATCCTTCTGAATTTTGTGAATGCTAGCTAAAGTATATAAGCAGGTACACTCATTATTTACTCAAGGCTACAAATTTGAGAATTTCAAATAACACATTTTAAGAAGAAAAAACTATATAGCACTTACAGAGTTATCATTCCATATAATACGTTTAATGATACATCTTGTTCTAGTATACAAGTGAACACTTGGGTCAGCTTTTGAACTAAGAATCAACATTCGTGCCCAAGCATGTCTAATCAGGTGGATCCACTTTTTAACATGTAGACACTTGGGTCAGCATTAGAATTGACATTCATGCCCAACCATGTATAATCAGATGGATCCACTTTTTTCTGTAAACCTAAAGGCAACTACTACTTATAACAGAACAAGATAGAAAGCAGCAAGGAAAAGCTTACTCTGCTTCTGTCTTAACAGCAGTAATGAATATTTCGCCCTCATATAGACCTGGCGGTTGTCCACAAGGAACATTCAATGATACCCATACTGCAGTTGTCTCCCTGTACAAACAAAGTGAAGTGGCATTTATTTATATAAGAAATAAAAAATGTCACTGTAACTCATAGTTATCTAGAGCACAGAAGCAGTACCCTGGATGTAGGCTTATTTGAGGACTGAGTGGATCAATAGGCACAAGAGCGTCTGGTACACCTAAGATAGGCACCACACGTCGCAAAGTTATAGATTGACCAACCACTAGCCTGGTACAACACTGCTATAATCATCGAAATAGAATTGTGCAAATGTAGGTCTCCCCTAAAAGAGATTTTAAATTTTAAACAAACAAACCTGTCTCCTGAGGAGGAGCGGAGATCGCTGCACTGAATCTGCACAGACCCTGCAATACCTGAAGTGGCCCATGAAACCTTTGGGCGTAAAGCAATTTGAAAACTTTCTCTTTCGTTTCTTGCTGCCAAAAGGTTGACCTAAAGAAAAAGTAACATTTGAAAATTTTGGCAAGGAACATAATAATAATAATAAACTAAATCATGCCAACTGAAAGCACAATGAATCTGGTAGCAGTAGAAAACTGCGATATCACATTTTAAAGAACAAGCAACAGGATTTGAGAATAACAGCATATGTCAAGTAACTGACAAAAGAAAATACTCCATATCAGAAAAAATGAATAGTAGCATCACTACTAAAACATTAGTTTTAATGAAATGCCAAAGCAAGAATCTAGTTTTCCTCCACCAGTGCCGATAAAATGAAATACAACTTACTTTCTCTAGAGGTCGAGGTGCTTCTTGTTGGCTAACATTTGCTGTGCTGGGCATAGACCACACATGCAAAAGATCTTCTGAGTGTACTTTCGTAGGATCAATCCCACCAGCACCCAGGCTCGACCCCCATAAGCCTCCATCCACCCAGCCATAACTAGTCCCTCCGCCAGCTATACCTTCAACAGGTGGTACAGAAACATCTTGTGTCTTCCCTCCTGCAATCACACAAACAAGAAGGATTTGTAGTCAAACTACAAACTACAAAAGTGAAAATTAGGCACCAAGATTCCTATTTCCAATGGATTTCGGTCCAAATCTCAAAACTACATATATGTTTCTCACTATTAACAAGCAAACTATACTGACTGTTATGGATCAGCAATTCCGATGTGAAAAGACTTTCTGCTTATGATATATTGTTCAATGAAATGCATACTGTTACCATAATAGGCTCCAATACTTGACAATGAAAGAAATCAAAAACATTGAGCTTGATGGATAAAGGAATGTGCATGCTGTGCGTGGGCTATGTCAACATTTCCTATCTCTCCACAGGACATGCTTAGTTGAATAATACATGTTTCCCAGATCACAACTCAATAGTCAAAACTTATATTTCTCGGAGACAATATAATTGGGGAAGTATCTATTGCAAACGCATCATTGAGAGCTAACTTACTAGCAACTCCTCTGAATCTAATCCATCCAAACTTTATCCAACGGCTAATGTGTGGATTTGCACACTGGATATTTCTTAATATAAGTATTGATTCACTAACATCCCTGAATCTTTTGGCATGATCCATTTTCCTATGGGATGGTTCCGCATTCACAGTTACACCAAATTTCCCACATCTTCTGCTATGTGTTTGCATGGCTTTGACCTCCAAGCTGTCATGACATATGATGTGCCAGACCACCCGCTTAGGCTCAGAACTGATTGGAAATGGGCTCAAACCAATGACACCGGAAATGCCAAAAGGAGCGTGAGCATCCCCGTCAAAGTTGTGTTCACTTTCCACCATTAAACTCAAAGCAAAGAACTCAGTAATGTCGCATATGCAGGTCAAGTTTAATTGAAATCCAATAACCTATTCGACAATTACCCTCCTACGAGCAAAGAGTAGAGGCGAGCAATCTCGCCACATTGGACCCAATAACGGCACAATCACGAACTCAACTTGAGAGCAGTAGAATTCAGTACCGACCGGAGCTCACACACTCCTACACCTACTGCCCCGTACAATCCAAGCAGCCACAGTAACATTCAACACCAGCTCCACACGCGCAGTGGATAAAGTGAAAAAAAAAATGGCGAGGGGTGATTCGGAAGCATCCAATTAGACGCGCAGTGGATCGAACTGTTCCCGACAGCAAACCAGCTCGATCGGACGGTGGAGGCGGGAGAGGGTGGGTACCTGCGGCGGAGTTGGAGTCGCCTGGGTCCATGGCGTCTTTCGGCGACGGATCGGGGAGGGCGACGGCAGCGGCGACGGCGACGAAGCGTTGGAGTTGGGAGTGGCGGGGTGATGGGGGATGGTTAAGTGGGGAGGGAGCAGTTGCTGTGTTCCCCAAGGCCTGAGACTCCCGACCTCCCACGGAACCGGAAGCGGAGCCACGCGGGGCAGGGAGGGGAGGGCCGAGGGGGCAACCGGCAAAGGACCCAACCGACGGTGGCAGGGATCAATGATCAACGTGGTGACTGACTGACTCTGCCGTGTCCGCGTGTTGCGGTGCGTTGTGTGGGCGGCACCGTGGCACGGGGGGAGCAGGCCTGGTTAGATTGCAACTATGATCGTTTTTTTTTTCAGTTCTAAATTTATCACATTTAAAATTAGTTAAGTATGATTTTACTTTTAAAAATATGATTAACAAATTTTAGTACTTATGATGTAAAGTTAGTTAAAAACTAAAAGTATAATATGTGAACTCAGGACTAATAAAATGTAGTTTATCACAGTTATAACTAACAGTTAATCAAAAGTTATTTTAAAATCTGTAGTATAACTAAATTCAGATGTGATAAGATTAGACTCAAACCAACTAACCGGAAAGGACCCGCCGGCGTGTGCCCCGTTCTGTAAAACTCCTCGATATGAGTATTGCTTTGCAAAATGTGATGCGCATACTCTCTCCTAAGTAGATTTATAATATCGTTTGTACCTGAAAACCGATCCCGGCGGTTACAGAAATTTACGATTATTATAAAAATTGCTTAAAATTCAGTGGGAATTTATTTAGAATTCACTCGATCAAATTTAAAAATCAGATAAAAAAAATCGACCACATCGATATTCGGTAACCGGTCCAATTACACCTATAACCGAGCGAATTCGTCGATTTATCGACCGGATTTTTCCCATTTTCAGTATTGACCGCATTTCTCCGTAACCGTTCGGTTTTCTTAAATTTTTAGTGAAGTTGAAAAAAAATGACTCAATCTTGTAAAATTAATAAATAATTCATCTAAGCTTCAAATCAAATAAAACAAATTTTGTTAGTTTTCTTGTAGCATTATCTACATGATAAAAGTATTTATACTCATAAAAAAGTTGAATATTTTTTGTGAGAAAATGTATTTGCTAAACCTAGTTAAATAATACATAGTTATCTCTTTGCTAATAAAAAATTATGTAACCAATTTTGTTAGTCTTCTTACATGATCTTATGTCTTTTAAAAATGCATGAACTCATGAAATAGTAAATGTAATATATAGTATTGTGTAAATATATTGTAACTAGATTAATTCATAACTAACACATCACACCTCTAAAAATTAGTGAAACTATTTTTATTAGTTTACTTATACTATTCTTTATGTAGAAAAAATAATGGTAGAAATGATAAAATTAATTACAGTGATGTTTCTTAACATATTTATTTTATGCTTGTGAACTTTGTAAAAATCATGGAATAATTTAATTAATATGATGCAAATGATATTATTTTTGAAAAAAAAAATCATAAAAGATCTTAGAATTGTCTCCAATTTTTATATGATTTTTTTATTTTTTTAATTTAAATTTGAAAACCGTTCGTATTATAAAATCTCTGCGGATAGGTAAGCTCAGTAACCACGATAATCACCCTCACATCTTCGAACCCTGCTCGCGAGTCGTGACGAGGTAGCAGGGGTGGCGGCCGTCAACAGCGGGCGCAGGAGCACGTCTCCGGCAAATACTGCAATGTTTTCGTCCCGACAAATTCAGCCACCGCAACGCAGGCGCTAGAAGATGACACTTCGACAGAAGGTCACACGAACACCTGCTTATGTCCGGCGTGATTTTACAACAATAGGCAAAAAGCAGTTCAGTATTCGGCAAGTGCGCGCTTGCTCGGTCTAGAACAGCATTGCTCACCTTTGACTAACCATCGTTCCAGGACACCATGGGCCTCGTTAGTGTACGTAATTGTACAAGAATTGCACTGAGATCTAAACAAACCACGACTCCAACCTGGGATGCAATTTGATAAGATACATTGACCTATAGCAGCTAACATATAGTCCATTCCACACACCACGCGTTGTCAGGGTAACAGCAACCCAAACAAGCATCCGAAATACACCAAGTACAGACTAACCCAGTTAAATTGTAACAAAATTCATCTAAGACTGCATGGCATCATCTCCACCCGCCTCCCCTGGCACTTCACTGAACATGTACTGGCTCTGATACTCCATCAGATACTGCGTCGACCGCTTCACATCGAGAAAGAGCTGGTAGACCCGGCTTATGTCCTCCATCTCCACCACCTTGCCCTTGCGCTTCTGGCAGGCTAACGCGGCAGCGGTGATCAGGTGGATGGCATACCTCAGGGAGGTCTCCACGCCAATCTTCGTGAGCAGAACCTTGGCGTCCGTGGCCATTTCCACGTCCTCCTCGTCGCACCTGATGTCTAGGATCTTTCGGATCTCATCCTCTGTGTACGGCTGCGTCGTGATGATCAAGAGGCGGTCAAGGAAATCTGGCGGTATCCCGTGTGGCGACCGGTAGTTTGTCCCGCGGATGGATGTGATCCCTCGGTTTGTGGCAATAACTAGGATCGGAGCCATATCATTTTCCAATGCACGGTTTAGGAAAGAGAAGCATTCGATATCTAGCATGTGGACTTCATCAATAAACAGAACACCAGGCACAATCTCAGCCTTTCCTTCCTCCCTCCACTCTGCAACTTTTGTGTCAATCTGCTCTCGAACCTCTGCACGAATTTCACCAGTGTCACCAGTGAACAGTGCAAGAAAACCCTGTGTCCTGGACAGAAAATAACAAGACAATAGAAATGAGTAGGCTGGGACACTTTAGTTTTCACACTATATACAAATTACATCTGAACACAGTAAACATTTGTAGCCAACAGAAGTATGATAAGAATTGATGAAAAAGGGAAAAGTTAAGTGCAATCCCAACCAAACAATATCCTCTGACAGACCCATACGATCATTCCATCATTTCAACAGTTTGGTAAAGAAGACCTTTGACATAAATATAGCATCAAGATCAGTTAAAGACATCAATGCTTGTAGATATCTGCTTATTATATGTTTGTAAAATATCTCTGTGGTCTATCTTTGAGCATGGGGTCCATATACTTACATATGCACACATATACTTCTAACGAGGCATTGACTAATGGTATCTTGTACTGATTGGATTAACTTATTTCCATGGACCATATCCTCTACAAATGCATCCCTGCACAAAACTGGACGCTCAAACAGCATCTTGCAGGTCCTTTGTTTGATCTGACTTACAAGAGTATACTGGATAACACAGCATTCTCTATTTCTCTACCAAGACTAAGGCCCAAAAGGCAAAAAAAAAAAGGTCCTATTTTGTGCAGGACAATTCGAAGTATACTTCATATTGTTCAATGGGATTGGCAAAAAAAAGGGCCCTAGTTTAAAGCCCACAAGAATTAGACATGCCATCTAAGTGCTTCATCTTATCCAACATAATGGAAAATCTCAGGGGATGGTTAAACTAGCAGGTAAACTCTATTTCATAATTGTTCAATGTTTTGGGATTTCCTGTGAGAGTAAATATAAAGCCCAGCCATCATCCTAATGGATATAATAAAACCCAATTAAGCTGCAATGGATATTAGTTTCCTGGAATCTGAACCCAGAAAAAAAATGTGGAACCAAATAGCACATTTGAATTGTGGGAAGGAACAGCATCCTTGCAGGGGAGTTATGATACAAGGCATACCATGGCAGCAAATATTTTTATGTTCTAACTTCAATTAAACGATATGATGATCACATCAAAGTGTCAAATTTATCTCAGTATAGTTCAGGACACCACATGAACAATACCAAAACAGATTAAGATTTCTAAATCTTAATTAGTTATGTAATGCATTTTCAAGTCACCTGTCAAGAATCGGCATGTCAAAACATTAAGTCATCAACCACAAGTTGCTGCTTAGATTTTTTAAGAATGAAATATCAGCATAAAGTTGCTTCTGTGGGTAAGCATATAGGTTTAGTGATCTTTGCCAATGCATGTATGCTTGATGATGGCCAAATCAATCACAACATTAGCTTGACATAGAATAGAAAATATTTCTACAGCTCACACTAGTGGAAGTGAACTCTAAAATAAACATTGGGGAGTGATGGGTGATCCTTTGTTGAGCTCATAATTGCTTGCAGAACTGCAACAGACCTTGGACAGCTAGCAATGAAACATCACTTAAACTCAGCAATAACCAAGGTAGAGCCAAGTCAATGTAGATTATCCTAGCTAGTAGAATTTCAAATTACCGCTAGACTTTTTTTTACTGGTATATGTTTTATTGCTGTGGTAATTTGCAAGACATAGTGAACTTTTAACACCTCTACTAGATAACACATCGTGAAGATTTAATACAATTTCCCTTCACAGAGCTGTTAAATGAGAGAAAAATAGCTAGCTGTATGTGTATCTAATTCAGTCTAGACATTGGTATGAATTATGAAATAATTCACGGGAAGGGGATGTGAAGATACCTGCTATTGATGACATCAATCTCATGTAAGGTGACACAGTGCACGACCTCCTTGCGCTTCTGGAGCTCACCATCAGGACATTTGACAAACTTGGTGTGCGGGCCAACAGCATCATAATCCCGCGACCTCCCGATGGAGCGGCCAAGCTTGGTGACCTTCCCGGAGGCCTTGTCAAGCGCAATCACATCCCCACTCTGTACCTTCTCCTTCCCAAGAGCCTCAATCATCTTTCCCCCAAGCTCGTACACCGTCTCCATGTCCGTGGTCTTCAGCGTGAGTCGCCCGGTCTTCCCGGCTGCAGTAGCACCGGAAGGCGCGCCCGAGCTGCCGCCAGCACCGGCGGCAGATAAGGGGCGGTCGATAGAGACCTCGACGACCTCGCCCTCGATTATCTCCGCCTCCTCCTTGATACGGACGCCGATGGCGCGGCGGAAGGCCTGGGTGAGCGCTTCGGTCTTGGAGAGGTCGAGGGAGAAGAGCTCCGAGGCGGCGATGGAGGCGAAGGGCGTCTCGGCGCCGAGGGACTTGGCGATGCCCATGGCGAGCGCGGTCTTGCCGGTGCCGGGCTGGCCCGCGAGGAGGACGGCGCGGCCGGCAATTTTGCCCTGGCGGATGAGCTGGAGCATGAGGCCGGCGGCGCGGCGGGCGGGGAGCTGCCCGACCATGCCCTCCGATGCGTCGCGGGCCTCCAGGGAGGAGTCCAGCCCCAGCCCCCGGATGTGGGAGTGCGCGCCGATGCGCTCGATCCGCATCAGGTCGCGGCTCTCCGACAGCCGCTTGAGCTCCGCCATGGCTACCACCACTCGCCGCCGCCGCTTCGGTGCTTCGCTCTTTCGCTTGTTGCGCTTGGGGGCAGAGGAAAGGTGAGGCTTAAGGCGAGAGCGGGGAACGAGCTAGGGTTTTGTCAGACGATGAAGTGGGTGGAAGGATGTAGGCGAAGACGGATGGGGCCAAGAACAAACAGGCGGGAGCGTAGTCGTGATGGGCTAATACTATTTGGCACATATATGGTTGTGGCCCACTCAGGCCATAATGACTACCGTTTTGTTTCCTGAAAGAAACGGCCTCTCTCACCAGTGCTACTAGGCCCATATTTAAGCCCGGCCAGCTAGTGTACGACAAACTTAATGACCAAAGTAAGGTTCCGTTTGATTAGGCTTATTCTCGCCATCTCACCCTTAGAAACTGAAAGCCCAACTAAACGGTCCACTTCTCAACTCAACTTCTGAAAAGCAAGAGGTTCCCGAAGCTAAATATTTTAAGATTATATGTCCGTTTAAAAAATAATGAGCCATATCTTACCATCACCCGATCAATGGACGAGAACAAGATCTCACCTGTTAAACAGGTGAGATTTTGTGGGCCCCAGCTCTTAACAAATTTAATAGCTAGAGAGAGCCTAGCAGGAAATTCGCTGGTAGCCAGGATCCATAAAGTCTTGAGATCTTATTCTAATCTGTTGAACGGGTGATGATAGGATAGAACTCATTATTTTTCAAATAGACATGTAATTTTAATATATATATATATATATATATAGCATATTTGGTATTCTCGGAAGTATGTACTATCACATATGTATCTCATAATATAGGGAGTATCTCAGGTGATAAATAGTATGTATATAGAGCATGTGAGTATATAAGATCATTTAAATTGTATGTATACATTTTTAGGTGCTTTGTATTTGTTTTAAGTATATTACATTTTTATATACAAATATAAAGGTATTATCAAAACCTATTAAAAATGATGGACTTCTTTTCAATTTTTTCATGTAGTTCGCATTGTAGCATCTTAGAATGAGTATGTAAGTATTCTTATTGTGATAAAGGAGTATATCAAGTTCATTTATGTGGTATATCATTGTGAGTTACAACTTGTTAGATAGACCAGTTACAACTTTACATCCAGAAATGCATAATTGCAACACGAGAATAACATTGTGAGTTACAACTTGTTATTTGTACTGCGCACATCCCCTAGTAACAACTCAAAATACTGTGAGTTACAACTTATTAGGTAGGCCAGTTACAACTTTACGTCCAAAAATGCATAATTGCAATATGAGAAGCTAACACTGTGAGTTACAAATTGTTATTCGCACTGCGCACATCCCCCAGTTACAACCCGAAATACTGTGAGTTACAACCCAAAATATTATGAGTTACAATTTGTGATGTGTGCATAGACATGAACTACAGAGACCGTCAGCGGAGAAGCAAGCCTAGCATGCTTCCTCAGCTTCTGCGGGACACATTTCAATAGTAGGCCTCAAGTCTCGTGAAATTACCCACAAATGCCATCAGATATAACCGCGTTCGCTCGCCCTCGTGACCCGTCTGGCTTGGCCCTTCTCTCGACTCCTCTCTGGTGACGTTTCTCCTTCGGCCCACCCTATCGCCCTCGCCCATCTAGGACGCCACCTGCGACCGTCCATGGCATCGCCCCATCACCCCTGGCCGCTGCCCCTTCCATCGACGCCGCATCTAGGAATTCAGTTTGGTTAAGGTTCCAGCCCTATGCATCTGTAGGACTGAGAATGGCGACTAAAGGGAGGCAAATAGGCACCTCAATAAATTTCTTTCAAAATAGATGGTTTTCTTCTATTTTATCACTCAATGCACCTCAAAAATAAAGCACAACACAAAACACAGTAGAAACACAAAGCTCAACTCAGAAGATCCAACTAGAATAGAAAAAAAATTCAAAAACCAAACTTGAAGATCCAATCAAAGGTGAGTCTCAAGGTTAAAATCGAACACTAGGTTACACAGCAAACAAATTAATAACTCATTCCCACACAAATTTTAGAACTTGAGATAAAAGAATCAAAGAAAACAAATATAAGGTCATTGGTTGAAGAAATTCTCCAAGTTGATGATATAGAGGCAAGAAAGTTCAAGACTCATGAGTATACACTAGTATATGATTTTTATGACTCTAGCAACAAGAAGAATGACTTCACAAGGTGCTGAAAATTCAGCACAAAAATCAAAACAAAAAACACAACGAAACACCAAAAACTTGCAACATCGCAAGGGAACTAATAGAGGGAAACTAAAAGGAGATGTATTCAAGCATATACAAAAACATAAACTTTATTACTCAAAATGGTCAGCCATATTTTAGGTGAATTATAAATATTTTTCACTCAAAACTCTCACATAATACATAGGTTAAACACTCATCATTTTTCTCATCTAAAATCCTAGCACTATGCTCTCAAATGAGTGGTACAATAAGTTCAAGTGACCAGTTCCTCCTCTCTCATAGTCCTAGCCATCTATTTCTAGATTTCCTAGCTTTTTCCCAAAATACACCTTTCTTGTATTATATTTATACCTACCACCGAGAGTATTTTAATATATTTTCTTCTCTATTCATCGAACGGTCGTGATGCCTTTACGACTTAGTTTCTTCTTGACACAAGATACATGATAGTGATACATACTCCTCTAGTCCTCCTACGATTTTTAGGCCGAACCGTAAAATCCTAGCACGCTTCTCAGAGCGTGAGTAGCCGCCACTTACTTTCACTTGAAGCAAACGCTCCGATGATGACGCGTGTCCTCCATCTTGCGATATTTATCGTGGGCAAGTCTTTCCCTCGCTCCCGATCCCTCGGGTCACTTTGTCACTTGCACTGGTATCTACTTCGCTTGACTTTGTCAATACGTTATCTTCATCTTTCGTTTCATACTTTGCTTGACCTTCATATGTACATTAGGATCACCCTTGACTCCGTCCGGTACTCCTCAATCGTCCGGCACTAAGCATCCGCTTAGCCCTGATCACCCACCGTCAACCGTCAAGTTGCATCCGTCATCTGCATATCATGAAATAGACAAATACATTTCTTTACACTTCAAAACATCTCCAGTTTAGTACAAAATAAAAAACTTAAACTCATATCACATCCTGCAGAAAACGTGAATACCGAATGTTCCGGTGTGTTTTGCTCCTAAACACCGGACCATCCGGTGAGTGTAACATTATCTGTTGCAGGAAAAATTTGCTCTCTTCAAGAAAAGGTCGAGTGAAAACTTCCGTTAATCTCATCTCCATCACCGGATAATCCGGAGTGTGCCAATCCATAGAACCACCCTTATGCAACCTCTCTGCAACAAAAGGTCTAGTGCATCCTCCGGTGTTCACAATTTCAGCACCGGACTTTCCGACGTACATAATCAAATTTGGCACCAAAAATCTCCTCTCTGTAGAAAATACTCCATCGCTCTCAAAGTCCATCACCATAACATCTCTTTTTTTCTTTCATTTCTGCTTCAGCACTGAAAATATTCTGGTGATACCCTCCGGTGTAGCCACCGGACCTTCCGGTGTATTGATCTCCAATTTTGCCCAAAAAATTGCTCTCTGCAAGAAATAGTCTATCGAGTATATACTGCCCACACCGAAACTTTCGGTGAACACCGAAACATTTGATAGTCACACTGGAACTTCTGATGTATGTATTTTTTCTTCGTACGGAGAAGAGTTCATCAATTTCAAACATCGCTAACTCGAATTAGACATGAACAAGAACAAGCATCCATAAACATATGCTAACCGAGTTTAAGACACATCATCTGTTGTCAATGCCTTATCACATGCAAGTCAAGACACTTTTTAACTTGGTTTCTCAGCATCTTTCTGATAAGTTCATCCCTTGTGCAGGTTGAGTGAGCTCCTTCGACTTGGTTTGCAGTTCTATTAATTTGGGTGTTCCTATCTCCTATGCTTTTCACTGGATTTTCTTTTTAATTCCTGAGACTAAACCTTGAGTCACCTCACTTGTTGTCAAGTAGTTATTACCTTGGATTCAATTTTGATTGTTCCAACCCCAATCAAGAATCATCAGATGTTCAAATCTTGTTAATCTCCACGTTTTGCAAGTGACTTTATTGTGCTGATTTTCGATTTGCTCTGTTAAATTACAGTATATTGTTCATGGTGTGCTTGTCTTTGGAAGCTGTGATAGATTATGTGATTTGCCTCTTAGATTTTGAGTTCATTTCTTTTTTCTTTTCTGAAAGAACACCTAAATGGGGTTACATTTTTAGAAATTTCCTGTTAGATTCTGAACTTTTGATGCTAAATATTTGAAAATGGTAACTGTGCTTAGAAGAAATCTAGAATCATAGCTTTGATTGAAATTCAGAAATGCTTTTTTCCCCTAAAGATGTAGTTTGGGTGATGCTAACACTGCCTCGTTTCTTCAAATTAGTAGCATGGCGTGGTATCCCTTGCCGCATAGTGGGAGCACATTGTCAACTGGTGATGAATTCTTTGAGAATCAAAGCACCGGCTGGTCGCTATGGAATTTCAGCATATCTGATTATCAGAACACAGCCTACGTGTGTTCAGACAAACATGGAAATGACGCCACACACTGTAGCACAGGGCGGTCAGAAAAACAATATGAGGGTCAAGCATTGGAGCTATAGTTCACACAACGAACAAAAGACATTTTCTTGTATGCTCATTTCGATACTATGAAGTGAAGTGTGTGATTGTTGTTTATTTTTTTTGAGAAATTACATACATACATACATATATACGCACACAACCCCAGTGTGGCATCCGCGTACACTTAAAATTCATACATAGGCGGGTGGGATGTTGCCAACCACGCCCCAACTCAACCTCGAACCCAGGCTTCACCGGTGATGCTCAAAAGCCTAAGCCACCCGAGCTAAGAACCGTCGCAGTGTAT
This sequence comes from Phragmites australis, assembly GCF_958298935.1. Classification (NCBI taxonomy): domain Eukaryota; kingdom Viridiplantae; phylum Streptophyta; class Magnoliopsida; order Poales; family Poaceae; genus Phragmites; species Phragmites australis. The sequence goes on along the minus strand of NC_084934.1, from coordinate 24,901,621 downwards.
GATTGTTGTTGTGACCTATACATGACTGTGGATGATTCATGTTGCCTTGAATACTCTGCAGGAGTCAGTTTTCAGATGAGGAAATGATGGCATTCTATTTTGGGACATACATGTTTCTATTAATTAAGTTATATGTTTCTTAATTAATTATATTTCTAATAAACTTAAATCACCAACTAATACAATCAGTAAATATTAATAATATTTACTAAAACAATTTATAGAAATAAATACATTCACTCTATATAGCCAGAGTCATTACATATTGCATATTCTATTTAGCTCAACAGTCAGATAGAGTAACTAAACGGGCTATCAGTTTCTCCAAAACTTTCAGCTAGAAGCAGCTTCTGAAGGCCATAAGCCAGAAGCAGCTTTTGAAAAAAAAGCTTAACTTAACCAAACAAGTTCTAAATTCACTCAAAAAATGACCCAATTTTTTTTTTTTTTGAGATTTCAAGTCACACACGCATATTGTACTCACACTCATATGGGTCCGTCCTAGTACACATCTAAATAATATTGAAGACATAATCTCACGTAGCGCTAGAACACGCTTTAACCACTTAACACACCTCGTGTGCAAGTACTATTTAAAAAAATACGAACAAACATGCTGAGTTTAGAACTCAATCCAGTGGATATATTCCATAATAAAAATCATAACCAACTGAACTATCCTGGATTCGCCCAAACCAAATGGTACATTTGAAAAAGTTTGTCACTGGTGCTACTTTATGTTAAAGTTGATCGATGCCAGGCTAGACTACAATAGATACGTCCTTGTTGTCTTCTAAGTTGGTTTTTAGCACTACTTACTGAGCTAATGGTCCACTTCTATTGTTAGTCCGTCCTTAGCGGTTGTCATTACCCAATAACTTCACTATCAAACTTTCCGGTGTCGTGCTACTATGCTACCGCCGTGGCTTCACATGTATCAGTTATTCTTTTTTTTAGGCCTCAACTTCGAATGTATCAGTTATTCGTGAGACCCCATCTCTTTAATATATCAACACTTTCATCACATGACCAAAATTTTCAAACATGTATGCCTCGCAACTGTTGAATGGCCTTTTTCTGGAACCACAGAATTTCATGGAAAATTTGTATGGGAAGCGTTGTCGCTCTCGTCGGAGTACAAATCATTTGAGCACAGAATCTCGACGGAACGCATAGTTTCTTAAATGGTTGCCTATTTTTTCTTAATGAAAAATCACCTAGTTCCTCTTAAAGGTCTTGATTTTTTATAAAATTCCCTCTAAAAATCATGTTGAAATCCTAAAATGTACTTACAAATAATTTGACGTGGGGAGCGGCGGTCGGCAGCAGAGCCAACCTCCTGTCGCCGTCGACACGCCCATGCCCTTCCAAGATTAGGGGCGGGGAGAGACAAATCTGCTCGTCTGCACTCCGCGCCCACCTTTGTGTCCCAGCCCCACCCCGCCCGGAACATGGTGCTCTCCCTCACGGTCGTGGCCTCGTGGGGACTGGGGGACCTGGATCGCCGTCCATCCCCTCGCCGGGCAGCTAAACCAATCCGGCCGGGGCAACGCCTGTCGGTGCCGTGGAACTTCTGCGTCACCTCGAGGCGGCATCGACGCCAATCACGGCTGCATCCACGCCTAGTCCCAACGCCGGATCGCAGCAGTACCGTCGGTTAGCGACTTCTGCTCGTAATTAAGGCCAGTGACAGGTTAATGTTAAAAAGGGGATGGGTCAAAAGGAGGAGTAGTTTTTTTAGTGGCCATTGTTAACTTCCGGCTGTGATTGACGTCACCAACAGAGCTTTGGGCATGGCACTACCACGTTTTTTTTTAATAAGCAGTGATCCATGCCCTCGACATGTACGCCTTAACCTCACCGCCATCTATGTGAGCTTTGCTGGAATGGCGTGATTTGCCAAGTCAAATGAACTGCCGCCAAAGATCCGGTCAGAAGGCACACGGCGATGACGAGGCTCGATCCGAACCCCGGAGACCGGAACGGCCCTGCAGATTCAACGGTCCAGTGGCCTAACAATCAGTCACCAGTGAGAGGTAATTTGGCGTATCGAATCGAAACTCTGTTTTAGCATGGACAAACGCACGCGTAACCTGGGCCTGGAATTCAATCGTCGCCGGTGCTCGTCAGATTGCTCGCTGTCCGACGCGGAGATTTTCTCAATTTGATGGTGATAATGATGTTTGAATTGTCACTCCAATCGCTCCATTAGTTCCATGGTTGATCGGGTGACGGGATCAATCATCGCCGGTGCTCATACGCAGAACCCAACTAAACTAACTGCAAATATCCCCTTGTAGCCTCTTAACCCTGGGTAACGGAGTAGAGTCTCTAAGCATCATCAGCATCGATATTGATATGCTTCAAGCCTACATACTACTTTACTCTTTACACGGGCGTGGGGGATCTCGAGGTCTGCATGCAGTTCTAAACTATCAAAGCGACCCTGCCCTTCAGCTTCATACGATGGCCGCCATCTCAAGAAAAGTTTCGAGTTCTCCAACTCGAAGCCTTGCTTGCCATCACAGGAAAGGTTCCTTCACTGTGCAGCCACGAGCCTCTTCTGCTCTTCCAAGCAGTAACGCGGCAGTTTTACAAATTTTCAACCCATACAAGTGTACGCTGCAGGAGTACGCTGCGCGCCTCACGACCTGATGGGAGAAATACAAGAGCTCCCCAGTCTCTACCGCGAGTGACAGGTAGGGATCAAAATTTTGACAAAATTTTGTGATTTTCAGAGTGAAATAAAAATATCTAACGTTAAAAATTTATTTCATTGACACGTATGACAAAAAAATGACCGAAGTTTTAATGAAACGTCACGAATTTCTGTTCTTTCGCCGTGAAAAAAAAACCAAATTGAAATACCTGGCGACAGGACAGGAGCTTTCGCCTTCACTTTACCCCACAGTAGACGGAACCGGTCGTGTACTCGTGTACTTTGAACAAGCCAAGCTGCCTACCTGCCGTTTTGGAGGAAATCCTGCGCCGCGACGCGCAAAAGGAGGGGAAAAAGCGTCATCCGGCGCGACCCCAGATCCAAGCCGAGGCGAGGGACTACTCCGCCCTGTCGTCGCCGCCCCTCCTCCCCCGGTCGTGGCGTCGTCTTACCCCGGCAGCCCGCACCTCTCACCGCTCCCCCCCCCCCCCCCCCCGGGCGAACCAGCGAGTTTTTCACCATTCAGCCCCCGTGCCCGTTGACGTTTCCTGCAGCTCCCAATTCGAAACCCTGCCTCCCCGTCCTCCCTTCCTTGCCCAAGCGGCAACGACCCCGCCCTTTATAACCGAACGGCCCCTCCCGCGCGAGGCAACCGAGGGGAGCAGACCCAGGCGAACCGAGCCGAACGGGCGCCGAAGCGTGGTGGGGAGGGGGAGATGGAGCCGGAGAAGAAGCCGCCGGCGGTGTCCGACGTGGGCGCCTGGGCGATGAACGTCGTCAGCTCCGTCGGCATCATCATGGCCAACAAGCAGCTCATGTCATCTTCCGGCTACGCCTTCGCCTTCGGTACCGTGCGCCTCCTCCTCCTCTCGTTACCCCTCCTCGCAGAACGCAGATCTGAATCCGCCGCCGCTTTGGTCATGGACTCATGGGGATTTCGCGGATCTGATGAGGCGTTTGTTTGTTTTTCTCCTTGTGAACGTGTACAGCCACCACGCTGACCGGGTTCCACTTCACGGTCACGGCGCTCGTCGGGTGGATCTCCAATGCCACCGGCTACTCCGTCTCTAAGCACGTCCCGCTCTGGGAGCTCGTCTGGTTCTCGCTCGTCGCCAACACCTCCATCACCGGGATGAACCTCAGCCTCATGCTCAACTCGGTCGGCTTCTACCAGGTATAGCATGCTTGCTTTGTCATGCCTACGCTGGACATTGGCCCAGGTTGCTCGTGTGGCTGAAGGTGCGAATTTGTAGATCTCCAAATTGAGCATGATTCCGGTGGTCTGCTTCATGGAATGGGTGCTGAACAGCAAGCACTACACCACCAAGGTCATATCGGCAGTGGTGGTCGTGGCGGCGGGTGTCGGGATTTGCACGGTCACGGATGTGGAGGTCAATGCCAAGGGATTCATCTGCGCCTGCGTGGCTGTGTTCTGCACTTCGCTTCAACAGATCGTGAGCTTCTTTCCTTGTTCACCTTCTTGATGCTGGACTTTTTTCGTTGTGCATTCCTGTTTAGGATGTGAAGAATGATAGTTTTGGGTGCCATAGTGATTATTACTGAACTTTGAAGTTTGTGGAAGATTATTACTGAACTTTTTATAACGTCTCTAAGTTGTAGAAGAAGAGTTGCAAATTTTTAATCTGAATGTTAAAAAGAATCCTTATTAAGACCTTATTTTCCATAATAAGGTCTATTATGCTCCTTTAATAAGTTCTATTATGCTCGGAGTTGACAATGTGTTCTTTCTTCCCAGACAATTGGCTCCTTTCAGAAGAAGTACAACATTGGGTCATTTGAGCTGCTGAGCAAAACCGCACCAATACAGGCAGTTTCACTTATTATTCTGGGTCCCTTTGTGGATTACTACCTTAATGGACGATCATTGTTGAACTACAATTTTTCAGGAGGGGCAACTGTAAGTTATAACTTCTGTAACACAATTTTCAGTAAGCATGCTTTCTTTATGAAGGCTACTTTTTCTGGGTTATTTACCATCTACTCTAAATTCATGCTAGTATTCTCAGCTCTTTAACCGATACGCTTCGCTCTATGTTTTTTTTTTCTGTTCTACTGGCGTGAACATACCCCAGCCAGCAGCCCACCTGTAATAAATTTGTATTGGCCCATTTATGACATAAGTACATAATTAATTATATCATGGAACTGCCACAACAGTTTCTCTTTTGGTTTTCCCTATATTGTTTAACATTCTTCCTGAGGATTGCTTATTGCTTGATTTCTAATGTATGTCTTTTTTTCTCTCAGTTTTACTGCATTTTTTTATTCTCAAATGCTAAAAAGTGTTAGCAGTTACTACCTTGCAGTTGCCGCTAATAAATGCTGTTGTTCATGCTACTTTCTGTTTTAGAAATAATCAATATGCAGTTCTTCATGCTGCCTTGAAAGTGGAAACTATTGCTATGTGATCTAACAGCTTACCTTATTATGATTTTGTAGTTCTTCATACTGCTTTCATGCTCCCTGGCCGTCTTCTGCAACATGAGCCAGTACCTCTGCATCGGCCGGTTCTCGGCGACCTCGTTCCAGGTTCTGGGCCACATGAAGACCGTGTGTGTGCTGATCCTCGGCTGGATCCTGTTCGACTCGGCCCTCACCGTGAAGAACATCCTCGGGATGCTGCTCGCCGTGATGGGCATGGTGGTCTACAGCTGGGCCGTGGAGTCCGAGAAGAAGGCGGCCACCGCGATCCCGCGGAACAAGAGCGACATGCTGGACGGCGAGGACGTGCCCCTGAAGGCCAGGGTGAGCGGCCTCCCCCTGGTCGACCTCGAGGAAGGCGAGCTGAAGAGCTAGCTGCCGATGCAGATGCTGATTCATTCATTCTTCCGGTTTTTTTTTTGTTGTAATTGTACGTGCTTGCTCGATCCACACTGCTTGTTCGGGGAGTCGCTGAAGCTATCGACGCTTGTCAATTCTGCCACTTTGTTGGTGTGGGAGTCCCAGGTCCGTAGGTGATGGGGTGCCCCGGTTCCGACGTAGATGGCAGTTTATCAGTAGAGATTTGTCACGGCGGACAGGTGGAGGTGAAGGCATATGTCAGCGTCGTGATGGCGTGTTGACGGCTTGTATAATGGAATACAGGTGTGTCTCCGTGGTAGGATGGCCAGGATCCAGCCGGCGCTGCATTTCTTTTTTGAGGCTTCGCTATCGGGTTTATTTTTGATAGGTTCGCTATCGGGTTTTGGATGCTGGACTTTGTGATTGATTCCTTGCACCATGATTGCTGCGCACCGGGATCGTGCGTTTCGCCGGAGTTGCCTGTCCCACATGGGATGATGTGGGAGTGGGACGATCGGGATTGGCCCGATTGGGTTTGCCGGTGGCCCGTGGCGGTCGGCAGACGAGGATGTGGACGGCAGGCGGGCACCGGCCTAGCGAGGATAGCTAGGGCCAATCACATGAACGCCCTCCTTGGCATGAGGTGGCGTGTTGTTTCAGCTTGTTGCTTTCCTGCGGTGTGCCGCCTCTAAGGTTTAGATATTCGTTTGGCCAACTAAAATTAAGATCGTGTAGTTACCGAAAAATTATGCTTATCATGATAACCGCTCGAGATTTAGTGAAAATTTGTATAAATTTAATTAGGCAAATTTACAAATCGGTGTCAAAATCTGACCGAATTGGACTGTTGGTTACCGAGCGAATTGGACCGGTAATCGAGCGGTTTCTGTGATTTATTGACTGATTTTGATAATGACCAAACTAGTCAAAATTCGAGCGTTTTTTGACGATAACTGATCGAATTTTGGCGGTTACTGAACGCATTATTTGAATTTCCACGAAGTTCAAGGGAAATAAAAAAATCATTAAAAATAACAAAAAAGTCAGGGAAATAAATATGGCACGAGATTTGATATATTTTGTTTAATCATACTATGTACTCCTTGCATATATACATAGGGGAAAAATTGTAAAAAATGAGGGAAAATTTTGACATGATCTTTGCTATATTTTGGATATTTTTAAGAAAACAAATAGATACTAATAGCAATACGAACACGAACATATAATTGTTTCATCGAATATAGGCATACATTACGTAAGTAGCACCTCAAATTAATAAATTTATTGAATTGTCCATACAAAAGCTAGAAACATAAGCACATGCCATCCGTCAATACTTATCAAAGTGATGGTCGATGTTTAAAATGTCATCCGTCAATACTTATCAAAGTGATGGTCGATGTTTAAAATGTAGTTTGCATAGTATACATGCCACATGCAACCTACGAGATGAAAAAAAATTAGTACAATACCATGGTATGTAGATAAAATAATTGTACAAAGTAAATTATCATCACATTCAGTACCACCAGCTTCTAATGGGGGGCGATTAAATTCGGTTGTATTGTATTCCTCGGTGAACATGAGCATTATCCGTCGTGTAGGTAGCAACTCTGCCTTAAACTCTGCCCAACTTTGTCCTGTTCATACAGAAGTGGTTGACCACTGTCCTTGCAATATGACATAAAACTCAGAATCTTGCCACTCATAGACTCACTGAATAGGAGTTTCTGACTGAGCATCGAGGAAAGGATAGTCGTACATATATGATGCAGAACTACTCTCTATGCCATAGTTGCTGGAATAGCTCGCACTATCTTGTGGTCCATTATGGCCATCTCATATGATATTCCTTGATGAGGATGGGGCACTGTGGTCCTCATCCTATGTGGTATGTGTAAACTGACTCTCACCAGTGAATTGCACGGGAGCAGCGATAGAGGATGGGCGTGGAGGAGCACCGCCTCCTTGACCGTCATCGTCACCACTATATGTCTTTGAGCTGCTGTCATTAGACTTTTGGTAAGTTGGGCTCTTTGAGGCACTATCTATGCTCTCATCGTTTTGCACTTGTCTTTTACCCTTACCCTTAATCTTCTTGTTCTTCCTTGGATGCGCAAATTATTTCTCCCTCTTTCCCATGTGTGTGTCACCTATCACTCTAACAGCCTTTTGTGATAGTGTATGTTGTAAATCATGTGGTTTTTACTATATCTGTCACCATGTGAGTTGACAAGAGTATGTCGCTGTCTGTGTCCTCATCAAGCTCTAGGGTAGCATTTGATCTACCGATCTCCATCCAGTCCTGGAGTGGATTGTTCTCCTCATTCAATGTGAGCTCCATAAGCCGCTGAAATGAATCATCATCAATAGTTAATCTGATGCCTGCATCCATATTATTCCGTATTTTCAGGTTGTAGTTTACATTTACCAACTTATGAAGCTTCTTTTAGCTTAATCAGTTGCAAACTTTCATGTGGATAAATGCAAATATGCTCCAGTTCCTCTCACACCCACTAGATGAAGCGCACTGAGACACTAGGCGCTTGGCAAGCATCGTCAGTGTAGGTGCAGATAAATCAAACATAGACCACCATTGCGCTGTAAGTAGGTAAATGATCTAAGAAAAGTAGATAAATAGATGTGACAGTTAGATATATCAACGCAATTCGTACTAGGTAGATTACTGCACAACAACATATATCATCATATTAGCACTCCATAAATTCCAACAACGAGTAAACATTGAGCCAAACTAAGTACTATGTGCTAACCAATGCTATCGGACACTAACCAACCATAACAACCTAAAAACGAACCCTAATTGACATTAACCACTTTGAACTAACCCTAACCAAGCATAACACATACCAATCAAGCGCACATCGCTTAAAACCGACCGCATCCAACAATAACCGAGCGAATTGCACAATAAATCAACCGTATCGATGCCGAATCGCACTGGTGAGCTTCTACTAGCGGCAACCGACCTATTTAAGCAAGAAATCGCTCGGATTTAGCGACTTATCGCCCGCACAGCCTCGGTTACCATTGCGATACGCTCGGTCGCCAGACGCACGAACTTCCCTATGATGCGCTCGGTTACTGCCTTCTCTCGACTGATTTATGACCTTTTTCCTCTGGATTGCCTCGGCTGCGCTGTGGATTTGGTGAAGCTCGCTATGGAGGCGATGTTTTTGCTGTGGTTGAAGCGATGAACACGAGTTTTTTTGCTGTGGCCGAAGGGGATAAGTCAGGAAGTCTTATCCTATTGAATTGGGCCATAAAAAACTAGAGACAATTCTAAGACTATTTGTGAAAACAAATTTCAAAAAAATAATGGCTGCATCAAGAAATATGTACTCAAGTATTGTAATATTGGGACAAGACCGAAAAAAATAAAAGTCCAAAACTGGTCGTTTGCACTGTGCATTCGGCCCGTGTCGGACTTTTTATTTTTTTCGTCTTTTTTCAATGTTACAATACTTGAGTACATATTTCTTGATTCAGGTGTCTTTTTTTTTTGAAATTTGTTTTCACAAATAGTCTAAATTGCCTTTAGTTTTTATGGAATTTTTTTTCTAGAATTTTTTTCAAATCTGATTTGAACTTTTTGAATTCAAATTCAATAACCGTTCGCATTTCGAAATCGGTTTGGAACGGTAAGGTCTGAATTTCAAGAATTTCGAGCAGTAACCATCGATTTGGAAACCCTAGCCGCCTCCTTCCTGGTTTGAAGTTGTTTATCAAATCAGTGTTGTGACTTTTTTTAGTCTCAACTTAGAAGTTGTAGTATCTAAATTTAGATATATAACTGGTTGTGATTTTTTTTAGCCTAACTTCGAAGTATAAGCTGTAGTATCTAAATTTGCATATATACTCACACTATACGTATGCACTCACCAGCGTTGTGACTTGTGACAAAAGCCTGAATGGGTTTTCTTATATCAAGGCTGGATGGGTTCTCAGCTTCAGGCTTGGAAGCAGGCCTCAGTGTTGCAGGTTGAAGACGTCGTAGGGACTCATTTACACGCTTCGATCTGAAGTTGCAGTCTTGCAGATACTTTGACATTGAGATCAACTCCTGGAGTCGTGGGTTGAGCTTTGTTATGTATCTTCACGACTGTGATTAGAGATGTAATTTTTATATTTTTTAAGTCATTAGGTCAACTTAAAACTTTAAAAATAAATTAGAGATTCACTCTTAATTAAATTAATAAAAAAATAAACTAGGTAGTGCACTAGAAATATATATTGGGTACTACACTTGCATCCTTAACATGTGGTATGTGTTTTGAGAGAAGATTATATCACGCTGTGGTGAGAATATGATAATATTCTTAATGCGCCGATGCATACAAAGCGCAGTGGCAAAGCTCCCCCGTTCTGCACCTTGTGTGTGGCCTCCAATGAAAGTCGGACAAGGTGGCCCTGTTAAAACATATTTTTAATGAGCTGATTATGTACTGCACGCTTCAATAATACATTTTTCTTTAAACTAAGACACGGTCTCTAATAAGCACAAGCAAAGTCGACTATCAATTTTTATTGTCATATGCTGGTAAAAGAAGAAAATATTGTTTTGTGCATATAGATAACTAATGTATTTTTTATAGGGAACAACTATTATATTTTAAAGGACATCTGTGTGTTGGGGATGATTTGGGAAAATTAAGAAATTTGAGACGCAAAGTGGCGAAATAATTATGACATGACAAGAAGCTCGTATTGGATTTTAGGGCATGTGTTGTTGGCGTGAATTGGATGCTTGTTGTCGATAACTTCTAATTGAGAAGCAACAAAAACGTCAAGGAGCGGCACAAATATTGTAACTATTTGACTTAGATGGTTCCGTCAATATGTTTGAAATGGGAAGCGACAAAATGAAAATAGGATAAATCCATTTTTCAACTCCGAACTCTAGTCTGAGTTCGATATTCAATCTTAAACTATGAACCGTCTACTTTTACAACCTCTAATTATAAAAACTATCTAAAACACAACAACACAAGCCCTCACCCTAAGCCACAATGGTTTGTATGACAACAGAAAACAACTCCATGCGATATAACACAACTGGGGTGGGACAAAATACATTTTTTTAGGTATTTGTTTAACAAAAGTAACTTCATGAATTCTAGAGAAAATGTGCATCGTATAGACAAATAGAGGAGTAGAGACATTGTGTTGGACAATTCGGCAAAAAAAAAAAAAATCTTATCGTGAGTATTGCACTACGTTTTCCTCAACAAGAGTTAAAAAGGGAGGAGATTTCCTATGGAACTCATTTGGACTGATCCCACAATCAAAACATTCCCACGTGAAACTTTGTGATGAAAATCCTACTCCGATAAAACCTCGTATTGTTCTCCGCAAATGGTCGGGGATGTAAGTGTTCCTTTGAGCCGATCTAACAATACAAACACAAAAAAGGGAAATTTTCAATGCGAATGTAATTCCTTCATTGCAAATTTTGCATAGATTATGGACGAGCTTGTAAACCAGTGACAAAATTTCATATAGAGGGAGCCTATTTCACACTTAAAAGGTTTTTAAAATAACCGCGCGGTAGGAAGACGTATGTAAAAAAAAATTGCACAGGCCTAAACATGGCCGGAATTGAAGATTTTGAAGCATTGCCATCAGCAGCAGTAACTGAATTGGATGCACCTATCGATGTAAAACAAAAGCGAGACACGCCCTCCGCGCAGCGCGTCACGCTGCTGCTCCGAAAAGGCGTTCCACCACAGCGTGCACCACCGCCCGGGCGGCGACTTCGCTCCCACCCAGCAGAGCGTCAAAGCTGCCTGCCCTTCGCCACAAGATAAGGAGATCGCAGCCTCACGACGGGGCCACCTCCAATCTCCACGACGCCCCCCACTTAACCCCAGCGCCCGAAGCCACTCGCCGCCACCCGTGGCCATGGCCTTCCACCCGCTGGCCGCCTCGCGCGTCCACCTCTCCCCACTCCTCCCCGCCGGCCCCGCGGCCGCGCCCTCCTCCGCCGCGCCGCACCACCGGCGCCGCTTCACCGCCATCGTGGCCACGGCGGCTGCATCCGCCTCGGCGACCACGGAGTTCGACTTCAAGGCGTACATGGGGGAGCGCGCGGCGGCCGTCAACCGCGCGCTGGACGCGGCCATCCCGGAGGGGGAGCCCCCCGCGGCGCTCCACGAGGCGATGCGGTACGCGCTGCTGGCGGGCGGGAAGCGGGTGCGGCCGGCGCTGTGCCTGGCCGCCTGCGGCGTCGCCGGCGGGCGGGAGGCCTGGGCGATGCCGCCGGCCGCCGCTGTCGAGATGGTGCACACCATGTCGCTCGTCCACGACGACCTCCCGTGCATGGACGACGACGACCTACGCCGCGGCAAGCCCACCTGCCACGTCGTCTACGGCGAGCCCATCGCTGTGCTCGCCGGCGACGCGCTGCTCTCGCTCGCCTTCCGTCACATGGCCAGCGTCGACTCCTACCCGCCGGACGTCGACCCAGACAAGCACGCTGCCCGCGTCGTCCGCGCCATTGGCGAGCTCGCGCGCTGCATCGGCTCAGAGGGCCTCGTCGCCGGTCAGGTCTCTTCCTTTATCAGATTCTATTCCTTCCCACCACCGAGGAAATAAAAAGAAGTAAAAATTAGGCAATGCGCTACTTCTGTGTGTGGCACGCCTTCCGAAGAGTGATGATGAAAGGATGGTTATTTGTCTGTATACAGTTGAATTAGAGGTTGGAATGTGGCTTGAAATTGATTGCATTGCTGAAAGTATTGTCTACTTTGTCCAGGTTGTTGATCTTGAGATGACTGGTTCAACTGAAATTGTGCCCCTTGAACGCCTTGAGTACATCCATTTCCACAAGACTGCTGCATTGCTCGAGGCCTCAGTGGTCATTGGGGCAATCATCGGGGGTGGCTCGGATGAGCAGGTTGAGCGGCTGCGGAAGTACGCGGGGTCAATAGGGCTCTTGTTCCAGGTGGTCGATGACATACTTGATGTGACCAAGTCGTCGGAAGAGCTAGGGAAGACAGCAGGGAAGGACTTGGCAAGTGACAAGACGACATACCCTAAGTTACTGGGGTTGGAGAAATCGAGGGAGTTTGCAGAGAAGTTGCTTTCTGATGCAACGGCGCAGCTTGCAGAATTCGACAAAGAGAAGGCGGCACCTCTGTTGCATTTGGCCAATTATATCGCCCATAGGCAGAACTGAGGTGATGCTTATTCTGTTGGTGTTCATTGTTGATTTGTAACTTTGAGGCCATTAAGGTTGGGTTTCAGGAACATTCCAATTATCCTACGATACATATTAGTTGTAGCTTTCTACCTTGGTGTAATGGGAATATTTTGTTGAAAGACATTAATATCATATCAACTTAGTCAAACCTGATTGAAATCGATCTTTCTGGCTTATAGTTTTCTGGATGATCAACAGGTGCATGCATGACATCATTGCAATGCTCCAAGCAGGCTCAGTTATAATAACATAGCACTTGTAGATTTCCATCTTGGGTTGATCAGAATTATTACTCACTTCGATAATTGATTTGAAGATTGAAAGTCTTCTGCTATGTTGTATATTACTATCAGGAGCAAGCAGCAATTATTGTGTTTGAACATCTGAATAATTGAATGAAACTAATTCTGCTTTTTTACTACCACTGCATATGCGTATCATGTTGACTTCCATTTGTAGGGCACACGCCAAGAATGTACCATGCAAGAAACTTGTGTATTCTTAAGCTTTTGTGGGTCTTGGTTAACCAAGTGCCTGTGGACAACAATATGCAACGCTATAAAATTGATACGTAATAAGGAACTTTTTTAATGTCGGTAGTGGCAAGGAAGTGTTCAATGAATGCCCGAATTGAACCAAAGATCTGGCTGCCATTCAGTATTTGTATTTCACTTATGTTTTCTTTGAGAATGTAAGCAAACTAGGAGAAGAGTATGTGTCGTCTTGGGTAGTATGGATGCAAATATGTAGAAAATCAAGAGTATACTGATGCCTTTGAATTCAATGGCTTGTTTGTAAAATCCAACACCTAGTGCAGTATATATCATCATGTTTTGCTCTGTGTTCAAGGAAAAACAATATCTTATATGCGGTAAAAAAAATTATGCCGCAAATGCTTCAAGCTTTATAATTGTTCTATTGAGGTTAAGTAGACTGTAGAGGTATCTATTTATGGTATCTGATTCTGATACATAACTGCATAAGGACCACACACTTTTTTTTTTTTGAGAAACCCCATTACAACACGCAAACACACGTACTCACACAGCGTCTATTGAACACCAGAGATGCAGAGTTTGAAGATTGACGAAATCACCATAGATATTTCATTACCAATGGATATATTACCTACCAATGAAAGAAAAATCCACTTTGATGAGACATACAAGGAGTAAACTTAGTGTTTGATCCCTCATGGGTAGAAGGTATAACCACCTCTACTAACTTCTCAACTCAAAGCTTGGTTCTCCACCACATGCTTTATTTGGTGCCTCATGATGACCACCTATATGAATGCCTAACACTTATCGTGTGGTCCGATCAACTTCACGTGTGAAAAAATGAATGGATGCGTAGTTTTGGTCGATCGTGGTACCTTCTGCTTGCGTCTATTTCACCAGTATATATGCTTGATTTTGTCACGTGTTCACGCATACATGATGTGCTTGAATCTGTTCCTTGTTTTTCTTGCCATGTCATTGTAAGCAAACTTGGCCTCCTTTGGAATAACTTACTTTTGAGCAGTTTTTCTGAGAAGCTGGCTGCCGTGAGCACGTGAGAAGCGGTTGTCTAGAGAAGCTAGCTGTCAATAAACACATCTGCCATTATTTTCATTAATTTTCGACGTTTTGCATGGAAATTTTCTAGTATTAGTAATTTCATATATCATTGCAATCTGTGCAACAGCCAAGGAACTTTGAGCATAAATTTTGCCCTGGCTATATGAATTTTTTGATCCAAAATAGCAGGAGCAGGACATGAATTTTTGGAACAGTAACATCTAGCTTGTTCTATAAACCAAGCTAAAGCTGCCTAAACCAGGAACTCAAATGACGTGCTGCTCTCGAATTGAACTGCTGCTGGTACTTGACATTGCTCTTGACAAAAGGGCATGATCTGACAAAGCATCCTTGCCCATCAAGGCTCAACAAATCAAAAGATGAAACCATTGTCCAGATCATTTTTTATTCTCTCTGAAATCTTCTGAATTCTGAACCGTTCTGAACTAACTGAAACTCTGAACATTCCGAACTAACACAAAGCATCAGGGTTCTTTTCTCTATTATCTCTGTTGTGGGAGAAGCTTCAAAGCTACAAATCAAAACGGACTCAGTAGAATCACAAAGAGCAACGCTCTTCTTGCTTTGCGATTCGTGTTGGCTGCTGGTAACTGATTGCTTGTCACGCGGGCAAGGTCTCGTCTGACGCTGGGATGGGGATAGTTCCGTTGAGCTTTTTTTTTTTGAAATAATGTTATTTTATTAGAAAATTGCAAAAATAATACATAAACTCTGATATTTACAGAAATAAGTAACCGTCGGCATGTGAAGTGCCAATAGACCCTTAGCCTCACAGATGATATTAAAAAAAATCATAATTTTTTATATGTTCTTGAATATAGATAATATTTATATGAAAATTATACATATCAGCGATATCTACAACTTTATAATTGAATATTTTTTATTTGAATTAATTAAATATGAAGAAAATAATCACCTATCTCAATAATACGAATTGCAACGCAAATAAATGGTCTTATAGCTCATGCTTGCGCAAAGGCTAGTGGGAAAAGCTCAGTTCCATTCGGGCCTAGAACCTCTCCCCAGGCTGAGCCGATTCACGCTGTAACAAAATTGTTTATCGTGCAGGGTCCGATTCATTTCGGGCTCGTGGAGCACCATCTGGGCCTGTCTTCCTGAGCCGGGCTCCTTTTCCCCGAGTCACACTCAGTTATGCTCTCTGAATTTCTCTCAGAAAGAGGCTTGTATGGTTCGTGCTCAAGTGAAACTGTCTTTTTAAGTTCTGTTTGTTTGGATTTTTGTTTCTGATTTTTCTGAAAAATTATGTTTTTGATTTTTTTTAAAAGCTGTTTTTAGATTTTAGCGGTTAGATTTTATAACAATTTTTTGGCTTCTCAGCACACTATTTCTAAAAAAAACTACTCTCAGCTAGCTTCTCTGCTTCTCTGCTTCTAGTTTATTTTCTCAGAAGTAGACTTTTGGTTTCTTCAGAAATCACTTTTCAGCAAACCCATTTATTTAGGTTTCTAACTTCTAGGCTACTGACAAAAGCATACGCTAGAATCAGCCTAAAATAAACATGCCCTTAGGTCGCTAACCAAACCAACATGGATCCACTGTTTGGTGGTTTTCCTAAGCTGAGCTGTGCAACTGCGTCACGTCGCAGAAGCTAAATCACCAATTGCATCGCACATTTTCATCCAAGCTGAAACTGTGATAATGAAATACTAGTATCTTAAATTATGTTTCTACCTGAATTGATCTTCCCTTCAGTTTCGGCTTAAAGAATGCCTATAAATCGATAGCTGTTTACCGACTTGTCATGCTTATTTCTCCATCTATCAATCTGTATATCCTTGATGCTATTTGGGTTACAGAAAACACAACCTAGGAACTTCACCGTTTGGAAATTCGAAGCACTTTTTAGTTGTTTGGTGAAGCTTTTCAGATGCCTGGCGCAAATGCTAATGTCTTACTTGGAATACTACTTATTGGTCAAGGCTGCAGTAGCATTGTGAAAGATCTGCAGCGGTGGATCCATAGGGGCATGAAAGATGG
Source organism: Phragmites australis (assembly GCF_958298935.1). Lineage (NCBI taxonomy): Eukaryota > Viridiplantae > Streptophyta > Magnoliopsida > Poales > Poaceae > Phragmites > Phragmites australis. The sequence goes on along the minus strand of NC_084934.1, from coordinate 24,885,354 downwards.
AGAAGAAGAGAAAAAGAGTAGAGAATAAAAAAAGAAGAGAAAAAAAAGAGGATGGTAAAGAAGAGAGAGCCCTACTTCATAGCTCTAGATCCATCACTGTTAATCCGGATGAGTGAGAAGAGGCAATTCCCGTCAGCTTCCCTAAGTCAAGGAGCAAAGACCTTAAGTAACAGTATAATTTGCAAACTAGGATCAGTTTTTTTCTGTACTGGTCGTACGTTGTACTGAACTGTCAGGATAAGAATTTTTTTTAACGGAAGGGATCATTTGTCTATGCTGCTGCTCTACGTGACATCAAGGTGGCAGTTCAGTTATACTGCCGAAACTAGTGGTAGTTTTGTACCAGTTCCTGGATCCATCATGTTCGGTGCCCTGGTTTCTTGCTTCATGTCTTCATCTGGCCTTTTTTAAACTTGAGTTCGATATGATCCAGTATCCACGAGATACAGATACCGAGGCACATTAGCACATGCCGGATGGTTCCCGGGTCAACACTATGGGTGGCAGTTGGCCCTTCGGGTCAAGTCTCTGCAAATTTCAGATCCGATGGGGTTAGGTTTGGATGAAAAATAGTCTCACGGGGCCGTCGCGTCGGGGGCTTGATCCGAACCGGGTTTGAGTCCGGATCTGATTTTTCATTTGTAGAGCCATCACAGGCACGAAAATCCGAGACAAATCCGAGACGCTCGTAGATGTTTTCAGTCACGTTCAATACGAAAGCAGAGGCGGAGCAAAATATATTCTCCATAACCGGATCTCATCTATTGGTACATCACCCTTATCCTCTCATCGTCATCATCGATCTAGCTACCTTCTGTGGCTGCCTCGTTCTTCTCCCATGGCTTTGTTGTTGCACGGAGGAGCCATGCCGCTGTCCGATGCTCACAAATGCAAGCGTTCGCATAGCAGGAGGACATCATTGTCTTGCTTCCATAGTCTCATCGCCAGCCACGGGAGTTCAAGAGCTCATCACCGCTCAGATCTGGGCAGCATAGGGTGCGGAGCCACGACAGAGGGCTCGTAGCCGGGCGACAGGGGCAATGGAGACAGCAGCACACGGATTCCGTTGTCGACCAGGGAGCCCGACACCGATGAGCTGAAGGCCTCCTCCCCGCCGCCCTGAGCTGTGTTCGGTCACTCTGGGCCGACCCTCCCTCTGCTCAGAATCGTGTGTTCGCGCCATGACATCACTGTGCCGCGCCGTCACGCCATGCCATCACTGCACCGCGCAGTCGTGCTTGCGCCGTGCTGCGTCGTCGAGCTCGGATCGTGCCGCAGTGCGTCGCTCACCATGCCGTCACTGCACCACGCCATCGCGCTCGTGCCATGCTACGCCGTCGAGCTCGCACCATGCCGCAATGCGTCACCCACCAGCGTTGTCGCTCCACCGCACCGCTGCTGCGCCGTCGCCATAGTGCGTCGGGGCAGATCTAGATCTAGCTGCTCTCAGGTCTCGGGTCCCAGGTCCCACGACGGATCTTGGGTCCCCAATGGGGTGGGGGCCGGGGCCGGGGCTTATTTAACACCCGCTAACCATTTCGGGGCCGGGTCGGGTTTGAGATCGGATGCGTTCTCGCTCTGTCCGGTCCCGACCTGACCCGTTGCCACCCCTAGTTAACACCGACTTTGTACTGCAGCTGAGATGTACTTGTGAATTTTCAAGCTCCGTTCTGCACTTTTGACTCTTTGTTTGAGAGGTCTGTGGTGTCCAGTCCTCCTCACCTAGTCACATCTCCTCTCCAAGCCAAACTTTAGCTGTGCATCACTGCATTCTTTTGTTTGGATCATCCTACTGAGTTAGGATACGCTGAAGGAGTCAGGGAAAGGTTAGCAGCCAAACTTACCGAGTTACTCTCCCTTCTGCACACCTTGATGCTAAATTCATCTACTTTGATTCATCTCAATTGGATCGCAAAATGGGTACACAACGTTTCAAATTGACCAATGTTGGCTTTGCATACCTGCAAAAATCTCTGTTTGTTTCTACGTGATCATTGGAGTACGGCTGTTTCCTTACTGACAATTACAGTTTCCTGCAGGCTGCATCCATGGAGGTCGCCAGGATCGTCTCCAACCTGCAGATTCTTGGCTTGTTCTTCCTATGTCTCTCCGTCGCCACGTCCTCCCACCGGTTCCATCCTATGATGCCAGGCCCGTTCATCCCTCGTGACTACACCCGCTTCGCCGACGTCGCGCGGCAATGCCGGTCTGTGCTCTCGGCCGCCGAGTTCAGCATTGATGCCGACCGTGCCAGCGTCGTGATGCACCAGCTATCCATCACGAATGGCGACTGGCTGGAGCCAGCTCCCCTGATGCTGTTTCATGGAAGTCATGCCTGTTGGAGATATTGCTATAGATAGAATTAGAATCAGTTTGTTATAGGAGATAATATTGTACCATATAGTTTGCTGCAACTAATCTCCAACAGAATCTCTCAAGATCAATTTGTAAGCCACGGTGGGGGCTTTTCCCATCCATATAAACAAAGGTACGCGACCTCCTACGGGAAGTGAGAACGTTTCTTAAACATAGGTGGTTTGTGATATGGTAATCAGAGCCACCTCCTCCTAAACGCATCTATCAATGGCGACCTCCTCTTCCTCGGGTGCTGCCGCACCCTTGGCCGGACATGCCATCACCGAGAAGCTCTCCAAGACCAACTTCCCTCTTTGGAAGGCTCAAGTCCTGCCTGTGCTACGAGGAGCACAACTTGAGGGCTATCTGGACGGCTCCATTGCCATCCCCGACGCCGAAATCGACAGCAAGATCGATGACAAGATGACGAAGACGTCAAATCCCGAGTACGCAAGATGGCGAGCATTCGAGCAGCAAGTGCTTGGGTTCCTCCTGATGTCTCTCTCCCGAGAGGTGTTGTCTCAGGTGGCGACCATGACTTCGCCACGACAAGTATGGAGTGCCCTAGAGGAGATGTTCGCTTCGCAATCTCGTGCAGGCGCGGTGAACACTCGAATTGCCCTCGCTACAATGCAGAAGGGCAACATGAGCATTGTCGAATACGTTGGCAAGATGAAGTCACTGTTTCGCATATTCAAAACCTGTCGTTGTGTTCGAATTGCTGCATTGTATAAATGTATAAGTTGCAGGCATGCCAGTATACAAACATATACGAGAGAAACAGGAGACAAAATGTAATTGAAACACGTAACTTTATTCATTCATTATCGAAATCATAAAGTACAGTTTCATATATTACAATTTGCTCACACACACATACGCACACGCTATCTAACTGAGTCTTCCAGTGATCCTATCTTCCTGGTTCCCATGGCCTCGCAAGGCCGCTGTTTAATTACGTCCGGTTTCTCAGATAACCTCCGATTAAGCTGCTTCACTGGTCGTCGTCAAGTCGTCTCCGAGTTTGTAAGGCTGTAGTCACACGCATCAAAATAGATCAAAGTAAGCGTTAGAAAATAACATAAAAGCAGGAGACGGGACAAACAATATAGTGTGAGCTTTATAGATTGTTTATATATCTCGGGTCATCATCGGCTGCATAGCCTCAGAATCTGTAGTCCCTCATCATTGGCCTCGGCCTCAGGTAATATAAGGAGAGGGAGAGAGAATTTAGCTACACGACAGTTCACCAGCTACAACCTAGCGGGAGCCCAATGGACTGCTGTGTTTCTAAACTGCTATCTACAACATCTATACTATCCCATAGGCAACTCAACCACGAAGGCAAAAGAGCCACAAAGGCATCAAGTAAAAGGCCACGAATGCACAAGAACCACAAATGCAGAGGGTGAACATAGCATGTATCAGCAAAACCATCAATAAGACAGGATCAGCCACATGGCAAAATCAAGCCACCAAGCATCACAGAGGCAATGTAGGGCAATTAGCAACAAGCCGTAGTAGACATCATAGCCTCAACCATCCTGCAATGAAACTGCCGACAATAGAGAAACAGGGCCGACCATAGGGGCAACCACCACAGAGAGATGAGGCCATCTCACCAGTTTCATCAACCAGCAGAGAGGAGCAACAAGCAATAGAAAGACATGAGCGGCCAACACACTGAGCTATCACTGATAACAGAAAAGATAGCCACATGGGTGTATCAAGCCATGACCAACATCAGAGAGGCAACACTAGCCACGCCTTCTCAAGCTCACGGCACAATCAGTAAAGGGGGTCGGAACCATAGGCACCCTTAGGCGATAGTATTCTCTGAGGCAACAAGTATTACTGAGGCAACAAGAGGGCTCAACACCAGGTGAGCCACAAGGGCTGTAGGCAACAGAAGGGCCCCAAATAACATAACCCTCACTTAGCAACAAGCACCAACAGTCCATCGCCCAGTGTACAGCAATACAGGGATAGCATACCGGCCTCATCCCCACATACTCGACACCACATCAATATATCAAACGAGCGGCAACAGGCACGGGGCTCCTCACATAATCACAACCAAATCAAACATGGCCACCAGCCTCCCTGTTGCTTGATCACCTCATGAGCGCTTCTCACACCACGCCTCAGTCGCGTCCATCCCCACGACCCGCGTGACGTGCGTCCCGTTCACAGTGCAAGACTCGGCTCGTTGCCAGCTATTCTCGCCACGACCAACATCATACATGGCTTCCACACAAGTCGCGGGCTCATGCATGTCACTAAGACTAGAAACAAGTAGAAGTAACAAACTAACTAAAAGTTTTGACTACGTACAAGATTTGACTAACACATCCCCCCCCCCCCAAACCTTGTATTGCTTACTTGAGTTCGACGAGGCCGATCCTGGAACGCAGCTCCAAGAACTTGTCGTGCCTGAGTGGCTTTGTCAGAATGTCTGCAAACTGTTCATTGGTGCCGATGGATTCGACCTTCCCCCTGCCTTCCTTGATGCATTCTCGAATGTAGTGGTACCATGTGTCAATATGTTTGCTGTGATCGTGGAAAACAGGATTCTTACTGAGAATGATTGCGGATTTATTATCAATCTTCATAGTGATGGCGCCCACCTCCTCTCCCCTAAGTTCTGCAAGGAGACACGCCAACCAGACACCTTGGCAAGTTGTTGTCGTTGCGGCGATGTATTCTTCCTCGGAGGAAGACAATGCCACAAACTTTTGTTTTTGCGATTGCCAAGTGACCAAGTTGCTCCCTAGGAAAAAGAAGACTCTGGTGGTGCTCTTGCGGGTGTCGCGCCCGCAAGGTCTCTATCGCTGTAGCCAATGAGTTGAGCAGCTTCTGTCTTCCTCTGGTAGCAGTAGCCATAGTTGACAGTGCTATGATGTAGCGCAGTACACGCTTCGCGGCCGCCAGATGCTCGGTGGTAGGTTTCTCCATGAACCTGCTGATGTAGCCCACCGATAACGCCAAATCTGGCCGTGAATTTACCAAATAGCGCAGCGAGCCTATGATCATTTTGTATTCAGTAGCATTAGTTGTAGGGGTTGTGCTTGTCTTACTGAGTTTGAGTCGTGGCTCTATTCACCCTCTTTAGGTGATATCATTATCCTTTCACAATTTACAGCTGGATCAGGGTAACACTTGTTGGAAAAAGTGCACTTTTAGATTTAATTATAAATAGAGCCTGACAAACTAACATCATGATATAATTGCAATATAGTTTAGATATATATGTAACAAACCTACACATGTAACTCTTGAATGTACTCGATAGTGAGAATAATAGAAAAACAACTAGCATGATAAACATGATTAAATAAAGATTGACCATAGTAGACGTATTGATGAGCTATAACACCTCGGATCCTAAATTTGCTTACAACCCAACCTATCTATGGGGCACGTCCGCATATGTGTAGCATATCTCTTATACTTTCATCCTCGTGTTATATAAAATGATTAACCCATCGATGCTATGTTTGGAGCGCGAATGCTTGTAACCTGGCCCTAACCTATCTAGACTAAAAAGGTGGTACTAGACCCATCACACCAGAACACTTAGGCCACACGAGACAAAACCAAAAACAATAATGGGATAGGGTATTACATTTCTGTAACACCCCACTTCTAAAATTCGCTTACAGCCTAACCTACCAGTGAGATAAGCCCGCATACACATAACACCTTTCTTACACTTTTTTCATTGCTTCGTGTAAAAAGATTAAACCAAATGTGCTATATTTGGAGCGTGAATGCTTATAAGTTGGCATCAACCTATCTAAACTAATAAGGTGGTACTAGATTCACCACACTAAAACACTTGGTCCCTACGGACCGAAACCATAAACACTAATGGATTAGGGTATTACATCAGCAACAAAAGAAGCAGAAGCCCACATGATGGTCATGCCGATGATGACGACGAAGAGGAAGTAGATCACGAATAGTCACGCATAGCATAATCCTAAGTACAACAGGTTCCGAAGACCTGCTCTCCTGACCATCGGTTCACGTTGATGCAGCAGGACAAAGTAGATTACATGTGATGGTGTAGCAGTGAGAAAGAAGCAAAACTCTAATCGTGTATATTTTTTATGGTGACATATGATAGAAATATATAGAGCCACATAGTTGAGACGCGTCATGATCGAATTCTTAACCGATATGAATTATCTATATATCCCTAGACTATTTTTTCACGTAACAAAAGAATAAATGGAGGCACACCTGCATGCGAAGGAGCCCTAGCTAGGCAACTGAGTGCGCACATGTGATATTATGGTTCTCTTATCCACATGTATTAAGAGAGTGGATGATACAACATCTTTTAAGCTGGTATATTTTTTTAATAATGGACATTTAACATTTATTATAAGTTATTCTCAAAATAAAATAGATCTAGCTCATATATTCTAACAACACCTTGATCACGTGATCAGAGGGTGCGTCTATGTGCTAGTGCCACTACTAGAGATGACAATGAGGCTCTATTCTTCGGTAACCCGTGAATAATTTCTCGATTAGGGGATAGGTATGAGAAAATTTGATCCCCACAAACTTATATGGGAACAAGGACGAGAATGTGCTCCCCGCTCCCTGCAATATCTTCGATATCACACATATTTTTTTTTTAAGTATATAAATGTACAAATACTATATTACATAGGGAGAATAATAAACTACTCTTATATTTTTTATTTAACCCATGATATTTAACTCATCTTGTATTAATTACATTCGTATGTATTAATAAATTACTTATTTATACTACGAACATATTATTAATATATAAAAATAATCAGCTATGATTTAATTTTATATTTTTATTAGAGATCTAATTCCCGTAAACTTTCTCGTGAGAATGGAAGAAAACTTCATCATAATAGCTTTAAATAAGAACAGAGATGAGAAAGCATTACTGATGAGATTAGCCCTCATACCCTCCCTAGCCGCTGCTAGTACAAGCGAGCGAGCGAATCGTGCTGGGGTTAGGGGAACCTGAGCGTGTCCTCTCCGTCGCCGCGGCTGCCTTGTCCGGTTGGTCGAGAGGCCCTTCCACTGCATTGAACAGTATATGCACTACAGGTGATGCGTGTGGTAAATTAGTTTCTGATAAACGAGTCTCCTATGGGGGTCAAGCAAAACGAAAATTGCAATGCAGTCTCATGTCTCACATCCATAAAAGTTTGTAGGAAATAATATATCTCAAATATGCATTTAGTTCTAGGGAGAAATGGTGACCTGGCTGCTGACCTAGGCAGTCTTTCAGGTTCCAACTGCCTGCATGGACTGCTTGCAAGCCAACAGATCAGTGATGCCGGGTCTATGACCTGGACGCATTATTATATTTGGGAGAAGAGATACTGAGATGATCCGCTCACATTCCTCAATCCTCATACTGATGTTCAAAGGTGCCCAAGATCGATGACCACATGCACCACAATCTTCTTTTTTTAGACCAAAAGCACCATAATCTTCCAGTCATCGCTGAACAGAGCTTGAGACCATAATAAGAAGAAGAAAAAAAAGGTTACGGCCTATGCGGCCGAAGTGCTTTAAAACCACAGGGCCGGCGGCCACCGAAGTTACACTTGGCCCGCATATGCCGCACGTCTAAGCTTGGAGCCGTAGCTGCGGCCCCTGAACCAGTGTGCCGGCACCAGCATCAATCCGTGGGCCGAGCGTGGAGACAAGCGACTATTTTTTATTTTTATTTTTTAATTTAGCAAATTTAAGCGGCTGTTTGAAAAAATAACAACTATAGGCGTCTATCGCCTGTTGGAAAAACAAAACCTATTACACTTCCAACAAGCTATATGTTTAAATAGTATTTTGAATTTTGAGAATAATGAAATATTATGTTTTTAATTTTTTAACCTACCGCTCCTTGGAATGGTGACATGCTAATTTTTTTAAATATGTTGCCCATTGTAACCGGCACCTATTCGTAATATTTTTTTTAAACAGACGTCTAAAATTGCTAAATCTGAAAGTTTAAAATAAAAAAATCGGACTCTGCACACTGACTGGCCATATGGTGTGGGTTTGTCTGGCTGGGCTGGGCTGAGGTGCGGGTGCCAGTTACGGCCTGTAGACCTCACGGTCAAACCTCCGGACGGGATCCCGGCACACGGTCCACGCCTCCACGGCACCGCCAGATGGTCCTCGCCTGCCGCCCGTCCAATTACCGCTCCCACGCCGCACCGGCGCCTCGTGCTCGACTTTTGTTACCGCCACGGACGGCGTTGCAGCCATGGATTGGAGGGGTGGGGGAGGGGCGTCATCGTAAGTCCTACTGTAATCACGAGTGTTAGCAGTACTCGTACCAGCCAGTCAAAGCTCCAGTGCTTTGAAGGCACTGCCACTGTCTCCCTGCCAGCCTTGTCTCCCCCTCGATTATAAACTAATCCAGGCCTGGTTAATCACGCACGGCATCCGGATTAGGAGTCTCAGAGGGGGCAGGCGAGGCGCGTCGACCCATTTGACCACCAGTTTAGACGTTTTTTTACCGCATGTATGTTCATACCCAATGGAAATTATCTACACTTGTACTAATTCCACCTCATCTGAGCTCATCAAATCTTCATGTGACTACACGTTTGCAGCACCCCATAAAGTCCCCACGCACTTTGTACTATGTAAAAGAGATTGTGTACTGCTGCTAGACATACATACCCCACTGCACACTGTAAGCCTGTACTCTACCATAGTGGCAGAGCCGTAAATCCTCCGCTGCAAATCCCAAGAACCAACCCACCCACACATGGCAGGCACCGCTGGGGACTGGCCCTACACTCACCTCACCTCACCTCACTCGCCGTCTTCAAAAGCCGAGCCTGGCTGGCAGCGAGGCAGAGGATGAGAAAGTAGGCCACACCCACCACCACCATCGCCGGGAGAATCTAGCCAATCCAGTAGCAATAAAGTAAAGTTACCGTACCCTCCCCGTGAGCTAGCCCAGGAAGCCAGCCAGGCTCACCACCCGCTCGGGCCCGCCGCCCAGCTAGCGCGGTCCCACGAGAGCGAAAGCTCAAAGCAGCTCGCAGTCTCGCACGCCATGACACCAGCACAGAACCAGCCACCTTCCCCTGGTCAGTCGCCTCCCCCGCTAGTCAATACCACAGTGGAGTGCCCACCTCAACATTAAAGAAAGAGAAGGCAAGCGGGGACAGAGAGGGAGAGGAGAGGAGAGGGGAGGGGAGGTAGCATGACGTCGGGGGCGGCGGCCGCTGGCGGGATGGGGCGGACGCCGACGTGGAAGGAGCGGGAGAACAACAAGCGGCGGGAGAGGCGGCGCCGGGCCATCGCCGCCAAGGTCTTCACCGGCCTCCGCGCGCTCGGCAACTACAAGCTCCCCAAGCACTGCGACAACAACGAGGTCCTCAAGGCGCTCTGCCGCGAGGCCGGATGGGTCGTTGAGGACGACGGCACCACCTACCGCAGGGTTAGTGAGAGCTTGCTCTCGTCTCTTGGGACCCTGATCGATCTCTCCTGATCCCTGGATCTTGGATGCGCACGCAGATCTGGACGGAGCTGAGCTGACTTGCCGTGCGTTCTTGTTTCATGGCAGGGATGCAGGCCGCCGCCGTTGGGCGCGGGGGTTGCGTCGGCGGGGATGAGCCCCTGCTCGTCCTCGCAGCTCATGAGCGCGCCGTCGTCGAGCTTCCCGAGCCCGGTGCCGTCCTACCACGGAAGCCCGGCGTCGTCGAGCTTCCCGAGCCCCACGCGTCACGACAGCAACCACCCCAGCGCCTCCTCCCTGCTCCCGTTCCTCCGGGGGCTCCCCAACCTCCCGCCGCTCCGCGTCTCCAGCAGCGCGCCGGTGACGCCGCCGCTCTCGTCGCCGACGGCGTCTCGGCCGCCCAAGGTCCGGAAGCCCGACTGGGATTCCGTCGTCGACCCTTTCCGGCACCCGTTCTTCGCGGTCTCCGCACCTGCCAGCCCCACCCGCGCCCGCCGGCGTGAGCACCCAGACACGATCCCCGAGTGTGACGAGTCGGACGTCTCCACGGTGGACTCCGGCCGGTGGATCAGCTTCCAGATGGCGGCGACGACGGCGCCGGCGTCGCCAACATACAACCTCGTGAACCCGGGCGGCGCCTCCAACTCCAACTCCATGAAGCTGGACGGAACGGCCGGGGACAGGGGCAGAGGCGGCCCGGAGTTCGAGTTCGACAAGGGCTGGGTGACGCCCTGGGAAGGCGAGAGGATCCACGAGGTCGCCGCCGAGGAGCTCGAGCTCACGCTCGGCGTCGGCGCCAAGTGACGGCCATAGGCAGCTGAGCATCGCACAAAGCTCAGATCTTTGCCGTCCTGTAATGTCATGAGCAAAAAAAATGGTTCCTTTCATGAACCTCGCCTAGCAGGTGATCGCGGCTGTTGTGAGATCAGCGGTGAATGTGTAGTGTGCGACGCATTCTGCTGCGATTCGATCGGGCATTTCGTTGTAGATGTAGTTGATGCTGTTGTTTCATTCATGGACTTGAGAAATTAAGGATGAGAAACCATCGTTCATCTGTATTGATCGTTGATTGTTTCTTCACTCATTTGTATGTGCTACTAGTAGGCGTAGCGTAGCTGCCAATTCCTTGTCACTTTTTGTTCTGTCCTGTGTAACTCCTCAAAATGCGTGACCTCGTTAGTGTAGGTAACGAAATGTTAAGAGTAAAAAGAAGCGGTCGTCTCTCTTGGACGTGATGGTAAACAAGTACAGTGAAGCTGCAGTTATCTCTTTTTATTTTCAACTTTTGCTTTCTTTATCTTACAAAGGGTGCATCGACATCAAACGTGAGCTGGTTAGAGATTCTCCACCACCACGGTCACCGTGAGATAGCATACCATGTTTGTGAACTCTCAGGGCACGAGGAAATGTGCATTTGCCAGTGTTCATGCACGCTGTGATTGCAGACCACTGACAGATGAACGGTACTCAACCACTTAGCTAGCATTGCCGGTATCCTGTAGATGCTGTTGCCTCCACACCAAACCAATCATCCATCTCACGCAACAGGTTCTCTCCAGCTGCAAAATCACTGGAAACACGAGTCAAATCTTTCGAAATCTCTCTTTGGTAGTACCGGTATCTTGGAGCACGGTGCAGTGCATCTCGAGCTGGTCTCGTTGGCCCCCATCCCAAGAGGTTGTACCGGCGCAGCATCCGCTATCCAAATATGCTATAGTCTTTGTACGTACTCGCATTATTGACGAACCTGCGGCGTGGCTGGGGCGCCGACCGCCGAGCTGGGTATCTCCAGCAGTGCCATTACACGGTCGCACAATTAGCACGGCACGTACGTCCGCTAGCTTCACAGTCTAGGGTTAAAAGCCGGTCGATGACACCTCAAATCTATGGCGTTTTGGTTGCTCGGCTTCTATCATTCAGGGTGTGGGTGGTTACAGACTTACAGTGTGGATAGATTCTGAATACGTATAATTTTTAGGAGAAAATTGTTTAGTTATTTATATGTATTGTTCTAATTTGATTTGACAGATGCAAAAATGTACATCCACAGTCTAATCTGATAGATGCAGATTACTATATCTGTTCATTTACACAGACTTATTTATCAATATCATAAAATCACTATAATAAAAATAATCAATCAAAATCTCAGTTTTTACATTTGCCCATACAAAATCAGATTCAATCAAACAAATATAAACTTAAATCAATATATTCACACATATAAAATCAACCAAATACTTATTTTTTCAAAAAAAATATCTTCACTTAATTTATTTCCCCTCGTACCGTATATCCGGTTCATAGGGCAAGCAATCTGTTGGTGTATCAGGAACCGGGGTCCCCGAATCCCGAGGCCAGGCCAGCCATCCGCCACATGGCGCCATCCCGCGGAGTCTCTCCCGCAAGGTGAGAAAGATCGAGTCCCGGGAGAGGACGCTTGGGGCCACAGTCGGTGGCCCCCGAGTACCCCAGTTCCCCGATGATCCACGAAATCTAAGTACCGGGAAGAAAGTGCTCGGGAGGGTGTACGGTGACCCCCGAGCACCCTAGTCCCCTAACGACCAGGAGAGCTAAGTACCGGGAGAAACGTGCTCGGGACCGCTAGCGGTGGCCCCTGGGCACCCAAGTATCCCGAGGACCCACCGAAGGAAGTTCCGGGAGAGAGTGCTCGGGGCTGCGTGCAGCAGCCCCCGAGCACTCGGTTCCCCGAGGATCCGTACAAGAGTGCCCGGGAGAGAGTGCTCCGGGAGGTGAACAGTACCCCCGAGCACTCGGTTCCCCGAGGACAAGAAAGGGCATTCTCGGGAGAGAGTGCTCGGGGAGGTGAACAATACCCCCGAACACTCGATACCTCGACAACCCAGAAAGCCCCCTGACAGAGGCCCCCGAGGGGCCCACCGATGAGGTGTCAGCCAGTCAAAGGTCCGAGGCCGCATTTAAAGAGCGTGCGTGGCCTGTCACCTCCAACTGCTCCCGCCGTGCTTACCGTCAGTTCCTGCCACGTTTTGGCAGAGAGGCGTAGGGTTATTAATTGCACGGGTCCCGTCCCGTGCCATCCGGCCCGTCTCAGGATAACGTCGTAAGGGCCGAGACGTTCTGTTTGCCGCGCTGCTATGGCAGGGAAACAAGACAGGGCGGGCACGCTGAGCCGCTCTGCGGCTGCCCGGTGGGCCCTCTCCACGGCGCCCGTTGCCAGGACATTTATTGTGACGGATGACCGGGCGTGCGACGTATTTTCCACCCCCGGTCACTTCGTCGAGAGGAAATGATGGCACCATTTCTATTTATGGTGTCTCGGAACTCGTGTCCCCTCCCGTTCGGGGTACGTTGCTGCCGGCGGGTATTTAAAATAGCCGGCAGCACAGAAGGAAACATCCTTGAAGGTATGGAAAAAAGAGAGGACGCACAAGCATAGACAAGAACACAGCACAAGAGAAACATGGCTGAGAAGTGAGCGGCACGAGACAGATCGAAAAACAAAAAGCCTCAGGCTTTAAGATAGACCAACATTCTTGTAACCAGTAACATTCTTAAGGGACTTCCTCAGAGCATTTATAGTATCTATACATGAGTAGGGTGTTACGCCCCCGTACGGTCTGAACCTGTCTAAATTTTTGTGCATTTATTTCTTTTTGCACTAGGTCATCCCACCACCATCGGCCGTTGCATTCATTGCTATTTATTTCTCAGCAAACATATTCAGTATCATCATATCGGCTGAATCTTAAAAAAGATCTCTCGGAATCTCTGTGACTGGAGTTAATCTTCCGACACAATCCCACCCGCAGTGTCCTCCCGCGTGCGCGGTGCGCGTGCTCGGGCGGCGGTGATCGCTAGCTAGCTGGGCCGCGGGGCACGGTCTGCGTGGCGTGCCAGGCGCCTACGGCTACGGGGTTGCGTCGCGTCGACGTGCGACGGGGCACCCGCCGCCGCGGAAAAGATTGGGCGCGGATCGAGCCCGATGCACGGGGGGGCTGTTGCGCATGTGCGACTGTCTAATCAATCGCGCACCCGCCGCACCGAACGGCGATGCGTGAACTTGTTTAAGATGTCTCGCGACGGCGACGGCGACTGGAGGATGGATTTTTTTTATAATTCCGCTCGTGCACCGCGACGGCTTAGTTGTTGTACATGGTGCTGGGAGCGGCTGTTGGTGACGGAAAGATGAGGCTAGCTGTAATGTGAGCAGCAGCCGGCGACTAGTATGCCTGTAGGGCGCTGTCTCTCGTGTGGTGTCCAACTGACCGATTGTGTTGAGGAGCACGTACTCGTTAGCAGTTCCGTTCTGAGTAGAGCATGTACAATGCAAGGACGATTAGATGTTTAAGGAGAGAGAACAATAAGTTTCGGAATAAGAGTTTTAACTTTTAACGAGACCGGTCTAATTTATATACTAATCACCATGCTGATGTCAGATAACTAGAGCACGCAGCTGACTGGGCGCAGCCGCGTTGCTGCTACAGTGATTATGGTGTAAGATGCTACTGTAGGTATAAAGTTTGCCAACACGTTTGTGCTTCGCAAATCAAAGTTCGGCTGTGGAGTTGCTCATTTACACAGAAGAATAAACGATGCGAATCCGATTCACGAGCTAACAAATACAAAAGGCAGCAATACGCCAACACGTCAGCTGAAAATATCGCGTACAGAACGAGGCAAATCCTCTTTCTTTTCCTTTGCCCAAATGCTTTCCGCACTTGACGCATCACAGGATCGGCGTGCCCTACCGTCCCAATCATAGCCGGGCGCCCGTTGAACACCGAAAATATGGTGCTGGCTTTGCTGAACTCGGCGTTCTTGCCTCGCTCATCTCTCCACGTTTCGACTAAGGTCTGCTTGGGCCGGGGCCAGCACGCAACGTGCCGTACCGGGCGGTGCCGCGAGCGCGACCAATCCCATGCACCGACTGTCACCAGTGAAAAACAAATAAATAGATATTTTAGGCGAGTAATTGATAATAAATGAAAAATTGATCTGTCACTAACGATGATTTAGTAGTGACGAATCATTCTACCTCCATCATTAATGACACGTTAAATTTTAAGCAAGCTAAAAATGTTTGATCTTCAATTTAACGTGTGTTTAGTTTTAAATTAAAAAATATTTAACAAGTAACTTTGAAAGTGTTTTGAATTTCTCTACAAGAAATAAATTTTGAGTTAAAAGTGTTAATTCTCTGTTGAATTTTCTTTTCATATTTTGCATGAAGTCAAATTCGTTAATGAGTCGTAAGTGACGTGTTATAACTGTGACTTATCACTTATAACCTATAATAAGTGACGAGTTATAGTTACGATATATCCAAACAAACTTTATTAGTGACAGATCAAATTTAACTATCACTTATAACTAGTTACTAGTGATGTATTCAAGGTTACAGAACACATCATCTATGACGGTTATCGCTTGTTATTTATAGCATTTTTTTACGTAGTGCGTGTGTTGGTCACGTTCCTTGCCATTGCCTTGCCGCAGGCCGGCCGGGCTTTTCCGGCGTGTGGTGAGCGTGCCGCAGCGGCAGCGGGGCCGGCTTGTGCGAGCGCGCTCCGTGGACTGCCGAAATGCTGCTGCGCGCACACGGACACGAACAAACGGTTAAGCCATCTTCGTGCTACAGGATCATCTGGGTTCGTGCAACCCACTGTTTAACCAACTAAATGGACCTCTCAGAAGCAAACTAGCTAATGTACTGATTCTTTCCTGCTTCATGTTTTCTATAAAATTCTTTCATGCTTCACAGGCTTAGCCATCGAATGCGTTGTTTCAGACGGTTTTTTAATATTTTTTAAATAAAAATACAAATATATATGTTTGTTTTGAAAAATCGTGAATCTAAACTTCTGTCATCCGTTAAAAAAGGGCCTACTCGGATGAAATGAGCTAAACCGGGACAAATAAAAACTAACATATATATTTGCAATTTTTTATTTAAAAATAAAAAATAAAAAAGTTCTGCTTCAGAGGGCGCATCTATGCTTCGACATGTCTACATGGGCCGGAAGAAGGTCCATGGGACAAATCAAACAGGAAAAAAAAAATCTCTACAAGCAGCTCTCTGGGCTCCTCTGCATCGGCCCCCTCACACTTGACACGTTTATATCTTGTGAGTGATCAGGAACGGTGATAGGTCGGTGAGGTTGTCAGGACCAGCACCGACGAGCGGCGCAGGCGAAGAGACCATCCGCTTGGACTCGTTCTGGGAGCTCCGAGTCGACGGGCTCACGGGAGCGGTCTGCGATGATGGGCTCTCCGTCGTGGAGCTCCTGCTCGTGCGCTCGTCGTTGCCTTCGCTCGAGCGGGCGACAGTGGTGTGGAGAGAGCGTCTCCTAATGGGTCGTCGCGGAGGTCCCCTGAAATAATGTGTTTCTCCTCTTAATTTAGACCAAACTTTATAAATACTCTTGCAGGATACCATATGTTTAGTTTATATTCATACTAATTTGTCCAAATTAATCGGTTACTCTACTTAATTCACGGGGACCTCGACAGGGCATAAAGATGCACTTCCTCGATGATGTCGATGACCTGCTGTTTGGGCAGATGGACGCGGAGGCGGACCACGAGCCACCGTGGAGGGCCTACCGACGGTGATGGTCACGGAGGCCGACGCAGCCAGTGGCGACATGTAGTGTGTGGTGTGCAAGGACGACGGCGAGGCTGGGGAGCGCACATCTGTACCATGACGGCTGCATCCCAAGCTTGGAGATCGACGCGCACACGTGGCGTGAATTGGGCATGGTGCCTCAGGGGGTTAGCCTTGCAGCATGTATGCAGAGAATTTTTTTCCACACGAAGGACGGCCAAATCCACCACGCACAAACCGATGCGCTTACGGATTCTGCCAAGAGACATGTGATGGGACCCACCGTATTAATTGTGCTCACGTCTTTCTGTCAGGCGACGGCAGGGGCTAGCGTAATCAGTACGGCAAAAGTAGGGGAGAGTGGTTGGATACGACCGTCCACGCTCCCCATTAAATACAGTATCGGGTCTCCCACCGATTGACACCTTATCGTGGAGTTCTTGCAGGGTCCACCAGCAAGGGGCTCCTCAGGTCCTCGGGGTACTCGGGAACTAACTGTTCTTAGTCCCGAGCACCCCCTCCTCCCAGACCTGACTCTTCTCGGATCATCGGGAAACTCTGGGTACTCGGGGACCAACTGTCCTTGGCCCCGAGCACCCCCTCCTGGACCTGACTTTCCTCGAGCCCTCGGGGAGATGTCTCTTTGAGGGAGGGCGTCATGTGGCACTACGCTGTCCTGGCCTCGGGACTCGGGAACCCTCGGTTCCCATATCACTGACAACAGCAGAGAGAAAAATAGGCAAAATCCTAATTGCGTATATGCTTTGTGGCGACGACTGACAGATATATAGAGGGATGATTGGGCATCTTGCGGTTGAGACAGACTACGATTGGACTCTTAACCGACATAATTTTCATATATTTATCTATTTGCCCATGCAACAAAAAAAAAAAAAAACTACAAAAAGAGGCCGTAGCTGCATGTGTGTTCTCCTAGTTATCTGTTCCACATATGCTAAGTTGGCAGAGGAGAGAATCCCTTTTATGTTGGTCTTCCTCTACCTTCACTAGCAAGGTGAGATTGAAAGTTATATACCCACCTCCACATAGTTAGGTCTTTGAGATTTATTTGGAATTACCCAAATATAATGGGCCAAACCCTTTATTCTAACAACCCCCATTAAATCTCAAAGTCATACGGAGATTTTTCTTTTTCTCAATACTGTTTGATATACAAGTGTTTCAATAGAGATATGTTAGTGTAAAATAGCCACCTACAACATTAAGCTACACTCATTCACAACTTAGACAATGAACTATGCCTTGAATTGAACGTTTTGTGCAAACAAGTTTCATTTAAAGTCATAACTAATACTTGACTGCCAGTAGGCTACCCATCGGGTGGAGCATATAAGTTGTACTCCATGGTCTCTTTATGAGTTTATTAAAGATCACACAAGTCTCATAGACTGCGACCAATAGTTAGGCTTATATAGGTGCGTTCTTTTAAGAATGTACTGCAGGTTAGCATCTTCGCTAATTAAAGACAACAAAACATATTAAGGCAATAGCTAACCTGCCTTATATATTTTGAGAGTATTGTATCCTTATTCGAGTCGGCTGTGTGGTGCTCTTCTTCAGTTAACTAATAGTTTATTCTTCTCATGTCATAATTAACAGGATCTCTGATCACAAAGGTTGTGTTACCATTATGGTATAACTCACATAGGTCCCGTACCTATCTCCTTTAATGCATTATCTATCACATTTTATGATAGTCTATTTGTAAATTGATCTGCTAGATTCTTAGTTGTTTGGATATAATCCAACGCTATCACTCTGAAGTTTCTCAATTTTCTGAGAGAATTTAATCGTCTCTTTACATGTCTTGAGGATTTCATATTGTCCTTAGAGCTGTTCACTTTACCAATAATCGTTTCATTATCGCAGTTCATAAGGATAGCTGGTATCAGTTTTTCAACCACTGGCAAATCCATCAAGAGCTCATGTAGTCATTCTGCTTCAACAGTGGCTGTGTCTAACGCTATGAATTCTGCTTCCATGGTTGACCTCGTCAATATGGTTTGTTTGCAAGACCTCAATGAGAAAATAACACCGCCAAAAGTGAATACATATTCATTTATGGCCGTGATCTCATCAATATTGGATATCCAATTTGAATTACTATAACCCTCTAATACTGATGAGTACCTTATATAGTGAAGTCTATAATTTATAGTACATAGCAAGTAGCGCATGACTCGCTCAACACATGCTAATAGTTATCACCCGGGTTAGAAGTAAACCAGCTCAATTTGCACACAGCAAATAGGATATCAAGCCTGGTAGCACTAGCTAGGTACATAAGTGATCCGATTATCTAGGAGTATCTCAATTGAATTCTAGCAATCCTTTTATTCTTTTAAAGTATTAAGCTAGGATCATAAGATGTTGGAGCGATTTTGCTGCACATGTAGCCGAAGCGGCTCAAGATATTTTCCATGTAATGGGATTGCAAAAGTGTAATCTCATTCTCACATCTGATCAACTTGATTTTTAAGATGACATCAGCCTCTCCCAGATCTTTTATATCAAATTTTTAGATCCCTCATAAATCACATCAAGATTTGTCCTAAAAATCAGTATGTCATCAACATACAGACACAGAAAAACTTCCTCACCCCTACCATAGCGATAATAAACACATCTATCAGTTTCAGATGTTAAAGTTCTATCTAACTTCTATACATTTGCTTAAGAGCTTGTTTGAGACCATACAAAGATTTCAGGTACTTACATACCTTATCCTCCTGACCTTCTAATATAAACCC
Organism: Phragmites australis; assembly: GCF_958298935.1. NCBI lineage: Eukaryota > Viridiplantae > Streptophyta > Magnoliopsida > Poales > Poaceae > Phragmites > Phragmites australis. The sequence goes on along the minus strand of NC_084934.1, from coordinate 24,866,162 downwards.
ATCAAGCTGATCTATCTAGATTTTCTCATCCAACTCTCTATTAAAGAAAGATGATAAACACATCTATCAGTTTCAGATGTTAAAGTTCTATCTAACTTCTTATACCATTACTTAAGAGCTTGTTTGAGACCATACAAAGATTTCAGGTACTTACATACCTTATCCTCCTGACCTTCTAATATAAACCTATCAGACTGATCCATCTAGATTTTCTCATCCAACTCTCTATTAAAGAAAAAAAATCTTAATGTCCATCTAATAAACGAGAAGACCATATGAATCAGCTAAGGAAAGTAATACTCTTATCGTAGTCAGTGTAGCGATAGGTGAATAAGTATCTAAGAAATCTTTGTCTTCTTTTTTTATAACCCTTGGGCACAAACCGAGCCATATATTTTCGATAGTACCATCAAGCATAAGCTTCTTTTTTAACACCCACTTGTAACCCACAAGTTTACAATTATAAAGTCAATCTGTGACTTTTCAAGTCTCTTTGGCGAGAATGAAATCCATCTCGCTATGAACTGTCTCCTTCCAGTAGTCTACATCTATAGATGCATATGCTTCTAAAATAGACTTGGGAGTGCCATCTATAAGGTACACAGTAAAATCATCACCAAAAGATTTTATTATCTTTTGTCTCTTACTCCTTCTTAGAGCTTCACTGTCATCCTCCTCAGGAACCAACTCATATGATTGTTCAGAATACTCAAGTCGTATGGTAGGTTTAGGAATTATCTCAGAAGTTTGACTAGAAGTGTTATGTATATTCTTAATAGGAAAAATATTCTAAAAAAAAGTAGTATCTGTAGACTCCATAATTATATCGACAAGCATATCGGATACCTCATATTTGACTACTAAAAAACTTATAGGCAATTCTACGATGAGCATATCCTAAAAAGACACAATCCATTATTTTGGATCCCAGCTTGTGCTTTTTATTGCTATATTAACTTGCCAAGCATCCCCAAGTGCACAAATAAAAAAACGATGGTTTTCTCTCTTCCCATTCTTCATATGTGGTTTTCTCTTTATTCTTAGTATAACTCTATTTAGAATATGACACAAAGTCAATAAGGCATCTCCTCACCATACCTTAGATAAGCCCGCAGTGTCTAATATGATATTAACCAAGTCAGTTAGGGTGTGGTTCTTTCTCTCGGCTACCCCGTTTGATTAGGGCGAACATGAAGGCGTTCTTTAATGAATAATTCCATGTTTCTTACAGAATAAGTCAAAATCACTAGAGAAATGCTCTCTACCACGATCTGACTTAAGTCTTTTGATATTTCTTTCCAATTAATTTTTAACTTCTGCATTATAGATTTTAAAGTATCCAAGAGCCTCATCTTTAGATTTCAACAAATACACATAACAAAATCTAGATACATCGTCAATCGAAGTCATGAAATATCTTTTTCCACCCTTCGTCAACACACCATTCATCTTGTATAGTTCTGAATGTATGAGTTCTACTGGTACCAAATTTCTATCCTCGGCTGCCTTATGAGACTTACGAGGTTACTTAAATTGCACATAACTTTAGCACTTAGAACCTTTGACAATGGAAAAAATCGAAATTAAATTCGAGCTGGAAAGCCGAGTCATATAACCAAAGTTTTTATGACATAACCGTGAGTGTCAAACGCTGGCCTCATCTCTATTTATATTGTCACAAATATGGTTCACAGATTTATTATAGAAATCAGAAAGGGAAAAGCGGAACAAGCCTCCGCACTCATAGCATTTACTAATAAAAAGTCCATGTTTTGACACAACTACTTTATTGGACTCTAATACCACCTTAATCCGTCTCTATAGAGAATAGAACCACTAACTAGATTCTTGTTTATTGAAGGAACATGTTGCATGTTCCTCAACTGCACAATCTTTCTCGAAGTAAACTTCAGATATACTGTGCTAACACCATGAACAAAAGCATGAGACTCATTTCCCATCAAAAGAATCTCAAGTGACCTGATAAGATCATGAGTAGTCGTATCGAATACTTCCCAAAAACCTTATTCGTCCTCTCCCGGTGCAGGATCCCAAGAGCGACGAGTTCTAGAAACATGCTCTACTATTTGTCAGTGTACGCCGACGCAGCGGGATTGAGTAGATTACATTCGACAGTGCAGCGGAGAGAAAATTAGGCAAAACCCTAATTTCATATATGCTTTGTGACGACGGCTGGCAGATATATATAGAGGGATGATCGTGCATCTCGCGATTGAGACGCGCCACGATCGTGTGACAACCCAAATTGCTTAAGCATGTCATTAAGCATCATAAGAATCATTAGCGTCATGTTTATTTGTTTTGAGCAATTTTTGGCATGCAGTTTCAATTAAACATAAATTGTTAAAATTAATATTAAAAGGTGCTTTGTGAAGTAACCGAAATTGCTACAAAACCTAGTATTGGAAATAATTTTAGAAATTAGTCCATGCCACTAAATAATATTATTGATTTTTCTAAATTTTTAGGAATTATTTTGAACATGAAAATTACAACAAGTTAGAAAAGGTTGCAACTTTGGAGAATTTTAATTCAAATTTAGCTCAGTATTTTTAGGCCAACCCACTTCAAATGGGTTGCACATGAATTATAGTTACACAAAAAATTTGTGCCCCCAAATTTTGGAGTTCGGAAAGGCTTTCTTTTTGGATGAAAGAACTGGTGGCGATATTTTTGCTCGCATGTGCATTGTTCATCGAGCCCCACATGTAATCCCCTCCCTCCTCTCGCTCCACCAGGCGGCTTCGAGAGAGACGGCTGCCATTTCTGCTGACTTCCGCGGCCAAGCCACGTTGCTATTCGTTGGGACATGCCTCTAGCTTCGCGAGGGTTTGGCTGGCGCCCTTATCCCTCCCTCTACCCTCTCTCCCTCTCATTTATCTCTCTCTGTTTCACTCGCTCATGCAACAGAGCACAGAGCAACACCGTCAGCGGCCTAAAATTCGCCATGCCCAAGCCTCAAATCGTGAGCTCCGAGCCCCATGGAGCGCCATGAAGGGTCTAGCTGCGCCTCCCCGACCGAATTGCCACACTTCCCCTCCGGATTGGAGCTTCCCGCGTCATCTTCCTTGGCTCCGGCATTTCCCTTCCGCCGCTCACCGTCGACCCACCGAATCATTGCCTCTCCGGCCCAACCAAACCCGTGGTGAGCTTCCCCGTGCTCTCCTCTACCTATTGTGTGCGTTCTTTTTGTAAGCCCATCCCCAGCCCGGTAGTCCGTAGTGGCCGAGCCGACGCCGCCTCCCCACGTGCGCCGTCGGTCGAGCCGTAGCTGGGCTCGCCGGCCAGTAGTTGAGCCGTTGTGTTCGTGCGTGCACGTAGAATATGTTGGTGCCCTCGGCCGGGTCGAATGGGCTGATGTTCACCGCCGGTGTGCCTAAACCAAACCACCACCATAGAGTTCCGTCGTGCGCCTCCACTGGCTGCTCTCCAGCCATCGCTGTCGACCACCCGTGCATCCACCAGATCCACATGCGCGCGCTGGTGCCCTAGCTGCCTTCCGCTGGCCATGCTGTCACATCGCTCACCGCCGGCGAGGCCAGCTAAAGCCGTCGACTGGCTCTGCACTGTGCGCGCCGTGGCCTTGGTCGATTTTGACCGGAGTCAAGTTGGCCCGATCCCACCAATCCATGGTTGTGGCTAGCTAGTTCCGGGGGTGTAAAAAGGGTTTTGGCATTTAAATATTCGGTAAATTCAGAAATCGTGAAATTGAATATTTGTTCAACTATTAAATTGGCTGCAACTTATAAAATACATAGAAAATTAAATATAGCTCCAAAAATTGTGAAACCATTTTTTGTTAGCCTTGTATTATCATACTATACAAGTTAAAAATACTAGGAGTCCTGAAATATGTATTTAAATTTCATGGGTTAATAAAATATGTTTAATCTTCATTAAATCATAGTTAATTATTGGTAAGTCCAAAATCGATCAAATCAATTTTGTAAATCTTTGTATGTTATGACCTGTTCATTAAAAATAATCACACTCATTTTAAGCATAGTGAACTTTCTATTTTGATTTAAGCTTGGTTTAAGCTAAGTTAAATCCATAAATTAATAAGTGTTTACCACTAAATTAAATTAGGAAAATTCTCAATGCTTTAAACTCATGGCATGATGCATTGAATATCTACTGTAGTCATGCACTGTGAAACATCTTTCATTGCATGTCATCATACTCATTTTGATGCATCGTTTCTTTTGTTTAGAAGCCGATGCTTCGGAGTGTCACGTGATAGAACCTGAGAATGAACCCGTAGATTTTTGTGAGTGCTGTGCAGGAAGCATCAGGCAGGCACCAGGCAAGCATCTGTCATATTTCTCCTATACTTTTGTGAATTATTGATCAATTTACTAGGTCTTGCTATATGTCATATCTACATATTTTGCGAGTCGATGTCAAGAATTGGCTAGATCCTAATTGATGCATAGTACCTACCTTGATGAAGTTGTTAATCTTGATCGTTGTAGCATGTGAATAATTGTACCATGATCCAATTTAAAGGTGATACGAGAATTGCTTAGTCTTTGCATAGCTCCTCGGTAGAAGTCGTAGGATAGATGTCATCGTCGTTCACGAGCTACAAAACTTTTCAATTACTGTTACAAAGGAATGATAAGCTGGAAAAAGTGAGATGAGATGTGAGCGGGTGCTAGGGGCAATTCGGGAGAGGAGACTCGGGTGTCATAGACGGTTTGCATCTTTTAAGCACCATCCGTGGTGTCTGTTGGCTTTAGCATATTTTGTACTTACCACATGTCGATCTAATGGAAAGATAAGCTGATTATCATATGACGTGCTAACGCTTGCCTTACGTCCCTATGACGCGTAAGAGAAAAAGTATGAGGAGAAGCAAGGTGACGGGCGCCGGAGCATGGCCGGGACTTGCTCGCAGTAACCTTGGTGCCATAGGGATATGTGTAAGTGGGTAGTTCTGAGTATAAGAAAGATTGTCTCGGGGGTCAAGAGGATGAACCCGAGTCATGTGGGTAAAGATGTACCCCTGCAGGGTGTAAGAATAATTTGAATTGCCGTGCTCTCGGTCATGAGCATGCTTTAGTTTCATCGGACAACATCGTAGAGTTGCCGCTTAGTTTGGGAAATGGAAAGTATGCGGGCTTCTAGGAGAAGCAGGTGCTGGTACTTACTTAAGTTGAGTAAGTTTACTTTATTGAGGATTATGTTTATTGTCAGTCGATGCTAGTTGTTCATATCATTACATTGGTTAAATTGCCTTTCTGCTAAGTCAACTTTACTTGTGGTCAATTCCTTGCTATTCAACACAATGCATTATCCTTGGAGTCTGGATAGTATGTACCCATATTATGTAAGTCTTGCGAGTACCTTCGTACACAGGGTACTACCCTTAAGTTGATGCAGATAATGATAAAATGGTTTATGGATACTTTATCCTGCCGATGCTGGAGATGGCCAAGAGTAGAGATCAAATGCTCGAGTTAGTACCGGTGGTGTCTTATGGGCAAGGGCGCTACTGGCCTTTTGATGCTAATATCTTTTCGCTGCGTATCAAAACTCTGTTAGTAAGTAGAAACTGAACTTGTGATCAAGTCATGTAATAAAAGTCAAAACTTTTACACTTTGTTCATATCTTGTGATGAAACTATGTTGTAAACGGTGTATGCTGTGATTTTGGTCTTTGTTGAGCATATATTGGGACTGTCGGAATTGCTCCCATTTTAATCGACTTAATTGTCGATTAAGCCGGGTGTAATTTGGTCGGTTCTGACAAATCAGACTCTTAACTGACACGATTTTCATATATTTATCTGTTTACTCACACAGCAAAAGATTAAAACTGCAAAAAGAGACCGCACAAGCGCTGGCAACGGGACCCGATTTCAACGGACCATTCACGCAGGTGTCGTGCGCCCACCGCCACGACCCGGTGAGCATGCGCATGTTCTCCTAGTCATCTCTTCCATACATGCTAAGTGGGTGGAGGGGATGATTCCTTTTAAATTAATCTTTCTCCACATCCACTAACAAGATGAGACTAAAAGTTACACACCTATCTTAAATTGTTGGGTCTTTATGATTTATTTAGAATTATATAAATATAATAAACCAAGAGCAGCTTGGGGAGCTCGTGGTCCGAGCAGAGAGCGCGGTTGGACCCGTCTACCACCACGTGACACTTCGACCGTGGCCATTGCGGTATCTCGTGCTGCTGTGGACGGCAGGAAGCGGTTGCCAGAGAAGGTGGATACGCCTGAAGATGCCGAAGCTAGGCGCAGACGAGCAAAGTCGACCCTAAGATTTTAGTGGCCCGGGGCAAAAAACTAAAAACAGGGCATATTGAACATAAACATTGAAATATTTATATATCAATTGCAAAAACAATATTTTGGGTAGAGTCAGCGAGCATTTACGATAAGCTGGAACAACTTGAAATGCATCCGTTATGATAAGCTGGAACAACTTAGAATGCGTCCGATCGAACGTATTCCAGGTTGTTCCAACTGATGATCGGATGTATTACAGGTTATTGTAGCTTACTGTAAATGCTTGTGGGAATAAAATTATCGTAAATGCTCGTAGGAACAAAATTATGAGGGGTCGAAGTACACGTACGTATACTTGTGTTAATAGATGCTAGATAGGTAGAGATACTCACTCGATCAACTATATCTGCATGTTTATGTACAACTTACTGCGTGCAGCTCTAGTTACTCACCAGTACATACAACATGTAACTTGCAGCCATAATATGGCTTTGGAGCTATTTACTCGTAGGTGTCAGCACCATAGCATAAATGCTGCGCTGGTAGACAGCTGCTTACTGCTAAACGGCTAGGTTCAACTGCTGGTGGTTGACCAATTGCGTGCTTCTGTGATTGGTAGTGTGAACGGTCGGATTTTGTGACCGTAATGATTGGGCGCACGCGGGAGCCGTCCCTGTACCGTGCAACGGAGCCAGACCCATCGATCGCCAGAGTGAGCGAGGACTTTTTCATATTTCAAACGTGTGATCTCAACAAGAGTCGAATCCATTTGAGGTGTAATAGAAGCTATAAAGGAGAAAAACCAGTGACGAAAACTCATATGGCAATTGCTGACGCTTGTCCTCGATCGAAGCTGCAGGCATATGGAACGTCTTGGAGTCGTGATTCCGCAGAACACAGAAAACTAGACTGTCTAGACGAAAGAAAATATGAAACAGTCAAACAATCAAATAGGTTAGTCATGCAGGCAGGTCACTTAATTTTTTATAGACCGAAAGAACTAGACCACCAGCATCCTACTATGCAGACTGTTAGACCTATCTGCTATTTTAGATCTAATTTTATATGTTATCGTATAAATTATTTAGTATATATGCTATATGAAGAGTGGCTTCTCAGTTTTAGAGGGCCGAGGCCGTCGACCCCCTCACGGCCGGCCCTGCAGACGGGAAGACATTCAGCGGCAGAGGAAGGCGGCTCGGCGGGAGCTGTCCAAGACGGCGAGGACCGTCGAGTTCAACGATCCCTTCATCTCTCTCCAGGACGTACGTGCTCAAGCCACTATGCCCAAGCGACCGTGGTACAGAGGTAGAGGAAGGAGATGTCGTCTAGGTCTTTAGGATCTGGAGAAGTTGAGATTTCAAAATAATCCTTCCTAGAGTTCCATTGTTCTTCTGATAGTTCCAAAAGAAGAGTTTTGCGATCTTTGGTTTTTCTCCAGACTGGTTGATCATGGCCATTGAGAAGTGATAGTTGGGTAGGTTGGATTTTTCAGTCCATTGAAATCATACAAAAATTTGCTGTTGGATGTGCAAAAGACACTAAACCTTAGTAGAACATTTGCTGAACTTGTTTTTCAGAGAAATACTTATTTAACTCCTTTCTTTATATGAATCTATTTAACTCCTAAGAGGCCATATTTGTTGTCCCGATTCTTTCCATGTGGCTTAAAGTTGAGTCAGCCCAAGTGCCGCGGGCCCAATCTTTGACAGTTTGATACACATTCATGGGCAAGACTGGCTAGTTTGCCACCATTTCAACTTTACAAGTAAATCAGCTCTTTTTTTGTTCTTCTAGAAAAAAAAATCAACAAACTTTTATGTTACTCTTTTTGTGACGACTGGCTGTTTTATGAATATGTAAGTTTTCAATATACATAATGACAACAAAACTCCTATTACTATATCAAACTTAACTATTTGGTCAAAAGACGAATTTGCAGTATACATAATACATCTAAAATTAGCTGAGATAAAAGAACCTTCAAATGTCTAATTTATTAAAAATGGTACAGAAGGAAGCCAAGCGCAAAAGAAAAATTCCCCTGATTTGCTGGTGCATCACTAGTACAATCAGATATCAGGAAGAAGGTGCTTGCTGTCAAAGCATAGAAAAAACCATTTAGCTTCATTACATCATCTCCAACGCTGCATGGCTTATTGGAATAACACCAGAGGATGAGACCAAAGCATCGATAGGAACATCTGTTGAGTTTACTGGGATGATGCCTTCGTCCATAATTTGCACCGAGTATGAAAGAGCAACTTCAAAATAGGAAAGCAAACCATCACAATAGGTAATTTAGCAATCAGAATGGCATGTAGCATACCATCGCATGGAACCGTGGAAGACAGAATGACAAAAGAACTCAAAGGTATTTCCATTTTGATAAACATATTTTGTGGTCATGTAGAAGTAAATGAAAACTGTATATCCCTATATTCTGGAAACTAAAGCTTTTTAATCCAATTAGAACCACAATGAACCTCCAGTTGACTAATTGATTCACCATTTGGCACGACAGAAAAATGTGATTCAAAGTATGTAGGAAGGCATACTGTCCTCTTTGATGGAAGCTATACTATGTTGGCCTGGAACAGCAATGCATACTTTCTCTGTCAAACGTTGGGCCCTTTTTTAAAATATTATTGTTGTCTACAGTAATTTCAAAAATATTACACAAAATTACAAAAGTAATACATATTTGCATCCTGATCCTGTGAAAAAGGGGTTTTCGCACCACCAGAACACAAAAATAGTAATTTTTACAGGACCAGGACGTGAAAATTATTTTTAATATTTTTTGCTTAATTTTCACGGGCCCAGGACGCGGAAGATTTTTTTTAATATTTTTGCTACAGTACCCAGGGCTCAGAAAACTCCTCGGATGAACAGTAATAGCATGTTTTCCCATTTTTCCCTAGATTCTTCTTCTTCACTCTTTCTCTATTTGTAGAGTGGAGTTGTCGTGCTCTAAAATTCATGAAACTTTTTTTTAGGTCCTAATTGTGCATGCTTCAATTTGTTTGAATTCAAATTGAATTAAAAAGTGCATATCACATGAAATGATAAAAATGCATATAAATAGAGCATTACAAAAGAACTTACTTTTTCACCAAGTAACCTAGGGTTAAAAATGATTTTAAAAATTATTACACCACATGAGAGGAATTTTAGTGAATTTTTCTAGATTTTTTGGAATTTCTTTGAGGCCTTAAAAATTGCTAGAAGTTCGAAAAGTAGTCCTCTTTGGTTTTTTTATTTTGAAATCTACATAGGGTATTGATGTGAATCCTTTTAAAATGGATTCATCATGAATTATAGGACCTACAAAAAAAGATTTATGAATTTTGGAGCACGACAACCCCACTGTTCATATAGAGAAAGAGGGAAGGAAAGAAATCCAGAAAAAAATCAGAAAACATGCGATTACTGTTCATCCGAGGAGTTTTCTAGGTAGTGCGAAAACCCCTTTTTTGTGGGATCAGGATGCGAATATGTATTATTTTTGTAATTTTGTGATTTTGTGTAATATTTTTGAAATTACTGTAGACAACAATAATATTTTTTTTAAAAAGTTCTCAAACCTTGTTGCTCCAAATTCTGATTCATTTTGCATACTTGACTTGACAATTGTGACAGGTATGGGTAGACAAAATCCTTAAAAATTAGAAGGACATGAAATGTTGGCAGGTTTGTTTGGGTCACGTGACTCACATCCAGTTCACCTAGATGGCAATATCACATCAACCATCCCACAAATTAGAAACCAAAATGAAGTCGTATATCTGTTGAGAGCTGATGTAAGTAGGAGCCTAGTATTTTTCATCTCCAAACCCGTTTATATGAGCATTTTGAAGTTTGGAACACAAGTAAACTCTAGATCAGAAACTGAGAAACATGAGTACTCAATTCTAGAATAGAACAGAAGTTCGATATTAGAAATCTTAAAATTCAAGCAGAATTTTGCTCGTAAACCCAACAGCCTCTCCATACTATCAATTGGAGCATGAAAAATCAATTCAATGCATCAAAAGCCCCATGTAAAACGATAGGTCAGCTATGTGATTAAAAGTAAGTAACCAGCCCCATGTAAAACAATAGGTCAGTTACATGATTAAGGCACTGTTTGTTTAGGCTTAGGCTTCAGCTTAAAAGCAAAAAAGCTATAAGCCCAAACAAGTAGGAGGTTTTTCAACCGGGTTTTTAAAAAAAACCTAAGCCACTCTACAACTAATAAGCCTAAGCCACCTTAGAGGTGCTTTTTTTAGGCTTTTGCGGGTTGGATCTATCCCAATACCATTAAACTTAATGAAAATTACCCACCACTGCCATCCATTAAGTCCTTCTAGCATTAAGCTTACCACTCGTCCTAGAAAAAAAAAAGCCAAGTTGCCAAATAGCCTAGCTTAGGCTTTTAAACCAAGGTAGGATAAGCACTTTTTAAGAAAAGCTATCCATAAGCTGCTTATTTATAAGCCTAAGCCCAAACAAACAGGGCATAAAACGGTAAGCAACCAATCGAATCTAAAATAGCTCGCACTAGGTGTTATCGGATCTCATATTGAAACAGTGTCAGATAGATTATTAAAGTTAACAATGGAATCTAAACTAGCTTCAATGACTTTATTAAGATCTAATTCTACTCCAAAAGACCCTGCGCCAACTCTGGCCTTCTACTTCAAAATAGTCCATTTTGGTCCTGTTTTGCCTGTTTTGAAGCAGATGGGCCAATATGATCCCAATGGCAAAGTAGAGGGGACAAAGCATATTTCAACCAACTATCACAAACTAAAATACAATAACTTGCAGACAAATAGTATCAAGAGAAAAAGATCCTTAATTATGAAGACAGAAGTCAACAAAAAATATTAACAAAAACTGCATATGAAAATATGTGTGCCATACCTAAGAGAGGCTGATTCCACCCTTTCTCTTTTGCAAGTTCTTGGTATTTCAGCAAGAATGTGTCATAGTACCTTTTAAATTTGGAAAAAAATTAGGAACAAATAAGACGGCAGGAAAAATACTTTCAATTTAAAACATTAAGTGTGTATTGTAGCATAAATTGAACTACCCATTAGAGCATAACACTGTATATCTTTGAGGTTCATGCCCTCCTGTGGCATTTTATACAATTGAGATGTATTCAAACATTCACATAACTGTGGTCTATTAGGTTGATAGTGTTACAGTAAAGGCAACATAGGTAAAGTACAAAACTGAAGAAAACAAATATATATCATTGAGCTGTACCAGTCTACAGAATCTAGAAAGAAACAGGAAGGTTACAGGCTTATAGCAGCACCAATAACATGCAATTGCTTTTTCAAACTTCTACTGAGATTGTAGAGAATTCATGTTCATCCATCTTGGTTCTTAATCCATAGGGCTAGGTTACAAGATTTCAGGCTGCAAGTTAGTTGGCCCAGAAGTCATGACAAACATTTGATTTCTTTGCCAGATGGAAAGTTTGTGTGAGTGTGAATTGCCCTTTCCAGGAGTTTTGGCATCCGAAAAGTATATTTACTTTCCTATGCGGTAACTACTACTACTATTATTACAACTGGCTCCTCTGGTACCAGAATCAAAGGCATTAAAACTTTAACATTGTTCAAGTGATTTTTCAAATGCATGCGGTTTGGCATCCTATTTCTCATGTTAGGGTATGAGTATTTTTGAACTAGCCCTGAAAACTAGCAACTTCAGTACATGCCAATAGAATAATATGTAACCCTACCCTCCGCCACGCCCTATTCTTCGACCAGTTCTATCAAAAGCTTGTCCTGCATAAATAGCACGTATTATTCAACTGAGTCTATAGTGACAGAGCATGTATAAAGTAAATGATAGGAGACCTACCAGGCAATAATAAAAGATCAACGAGGGAAGGGGCTGCCAAGACTGCAAGGATCAAAAGTGAATAAGAGGTAGGGAATACATGTCAAGTTGACCACCCCATCGATGCAGTAACTTATACAAATTAGAAGGGGAAAAACTTCCCAGTAACATGGAAATAAATGTCATACCATCTTCGCGATCATTCCCGCTAGCATCCACTGGTGATGGTTCCAGAATATTCATTGAATTTTTAACTAAATCATCCATGGTGGTGATTTTAAGCATCCGCATATTGCGGTTCTTATCCTCCACTCGAGGTACATAAAGATCTTTTGCCTGTTCCTCTTCTCCTTAAAAAGAACCTAGTTGTTAGTGGCAGAAACAGTATTGAGCATATCTCTATATGGACTTACCAGGATTCGGTCGTAGAACTTCTGCTAGTATTTTTGATGTATCAACTTCTCGCAACTCCTGACAACTTACATAAGCACACAACCGTTTGCTTGCTTTGAACCAGGAGGAATTCAAAATTGTAGTTTGAATTGCCAGGTCTGGAAAATCAAGAAAATTTTCACCTCCAAATACTTGAATGGACCAACACAAAGAGAATTTATTTTGTTCCAACAATGGAAGGTAAATAGTAGCGTAGTAAACCCAATCCCATTCCACGTATGGTCTCTAAATACCAAATAAAAACAAGAAAAGTCATCTTCGATGCAGTAATATAAGAATATTTAGAGCGCACTAATCCTTGATTCTCTTAGTGTCTTCTCTGATGCTTTCATTCTCACCACTTAACTGCAAGTAAACCATTTATTTGTTGATCTCAATCGGCAGTTAAATAACATTTCTCATCAGGCTGGGACACGCCCTAACGCTAAATAGTCTCATGAATTTGAAATACTAGAAGAATCTACCGTGAAGTTGCACAAAATTTTCTTCCTCGTTCTAATTACTGAACGTCCAGTGTGCGTCTGCGTAAAACAGGCAAAGCGCTGTTCCTAGTCGACAATTCGACGAACAGGTGGTGAGTGGCGACCAACGCCCCAGCAATCACGATACAGGAACGGAATCAAACGAAACACGCTCGAGGCAGGCGTGAGGCACCACCTTCGCTGGCGCGCTGGTCGGGGGAGAGGGTCTTGAGCGCCCTGCGCACCTCGGAGCGCAGCGCGCGCTTCTGGTCGGCGACCGCCTGCTCCGTCGCCGTCGACATGGCGGCCGCGGCGGCGACGGGGGAGACCGAGGCCGATGCGGGCGCCGCGCGGGGCAGGTGGTGGAGGCGCACCATCAGCGAGGCCACAGCATTTTTAATCATCTCTCGCTCGTACCGCTGCCGCCGTGTCCCCTCGTCACGCTCGCGCGGCCACCGGTGCGCGTACCGCTGCTGCGGCCGCGCTGCACCGGTGCTCGTCGGCCTGTAGATTCTGTGGCCGCGGGGGGAGCGGGCCGTGATGATTTTGCCCGAGATGAAGAAAGGATGCCCCAAGGCCATGGCTTACAAGCCCATGTTATGTCCGAGATTGAGCCCATTTTTTCGATCTTCGCTATGCTGAAAAACACACAGCCATGCCCATTCTGGATTTTTTTATATTTCTTAAATCGGAAAATTATAAAAATAGGTGTCCATTTTTATTTTGAAAAATTACATATCTAGACTCATGTCGTCCGTTAGAAAGACGATAAGGATATGTCACCCTTCTAAGGAGCGATAGGTTTAAAAATAAAAAAAGTGCTATATTCCATTACTCTTAAAATTCAAAACTATCGATTTTTTTTATATGTTATTTCATCCATAATCAAAGATTGTAGATTACCTTTAAAATAGATTGTAGATCGATCTGAGAAAAATCTGTTGTCCCAAGGAATTTTCTTTGCGCGGTCAAAGCTGAAGCTAAATCAAGACAACCAAGTGTCACTCACATTTGTTTGAGCTGAGAAATCTGCCCAACTCAATTCATAACCATTCGTATGCAGCAATCCTGGTTCTTCGGTTAGTCCACGGTCTCCTCAGGTTGAAACGGACCAGTCCAGTCAATCGAGGACATGAATAGGACGATAGGGTTAATTGGAGATCTGGACTTGTGCCAGTTGTCCGGTTCGGTTGGGGCATGGAGCATCGACAAAGCAAGGTATAACTGTCACTGAATGGAAATTGCTGGCTTCCGCGGCCCTCCGGGGATCAAAAGAACACTCACAAGCCTTCCTTGAACTTTTGAAACTTTGTTTTGAAGTGCGAAGTTGCAGGTACATGTGATGCATATATGTTAGGGTCGGTTTGTTTCAGCCGTGAATTATAAAAAGCAGTTTGTAGATTGTAGAGTATAAAAACTAGCTTACAGATGATAACAATTAGCAATCCATCTTTTGTTTCAACTTATGATTACAATCTGTAATCTGCAGGCTGAAACAAATAATCCCTTAGTCGTCCTATATGTTTCTACTACTGTCAATGACAAGTCTGGCTAGCATAAACATTGGCTTTATTGTGTGGTTCACATTTGTGAAATATCGGATTGATAATTCAAGTGTATATATAGGTATAGATATCAGAGGAAATATTTAGATAATGAAATAAACAAGAAATTATAAAAAAAACAGAATGATACTGTTGAAAACAGATCTCAGCTGAACGATGCAGAATACACGAACGACAGATACGCCGAAGTACCGAACCGCTGGTATCTCCAACCAAACTTTTCTTTTTTTTTTCCTTCTATTGTTTGTGCTACATGAAAGTATAATCAATCACCATCATCATATGTTTGTATCATCAGTTTATTTTGGGAACAGATTTGGCGAATCCACACCAGGATCTCTTACACCTATAAGAGATTCTTTCCTGATTAAATGATCTCGCCTTTCTGGAAGGATTTTGTTCAGATCATAATAAGATCCTCGAGTACCACTGTCCTTTAATCCTCTGTTTAGGTTACAAGTCCGTTTCAGACAATCTATTTTGCATCCTCTGACCATTCCAAAGCAGTAGATAATAGTGGATGAATCTTCGTGAATGTATTTTTCTAGTAGTGACAGGTATACCTAGGCAACAGCAACGTTCCCAGCTGTCTCAAAAAAGAAGACAATTCAATGTCTGAACCCCAGTCAAAAGAAGCAAAGGAGCCACAAGAAAAATATTCTGCAATAGGCCAAGGCCCGTCCTAGTCAAGAGTGGAAAACTTGAGGAATTTCTTGACGATGGCATGATATACCTATCGATGAACAGCTCCAAAAATGACGTTTCCAAACTGTACTCGGCACATACAAGGTCTGAAATGTTTTCGCAAAAAATATGCATGATTTGAAGAACTAGAGAAAGGGGCAGCTTGACCATCAATCTGCTTTTATCCTGACAACCAAGTCTGTTTTTCACACGTTTTCTCGTAGCACGAAAAATCATGAGTGCATTCAATAATATTTTGATGGCAACATGGACGAAAGGTAAACTCCATGAGGAGCATGAACTTCCTGATGCAGGCACACCTCAATGCATGCATACGCGAATTATTCAATGATCGTCCATGAATACTTACACAGCGGTTTTTTTAATCATCATCTTACAGTTTATAAACTTTGAGTTCTGGCGAGTATGCCATTGTTTTTCAGAATGTAAACATACATGCATGATACAGTGGCATAGTTTGTAGTTTGTTCTCTGAACATGCTGCCGGTTCAGAGCAATACCTCTGAAAGAACAGATTCAAAGCACTAAAGAATTTTACTAAAGGGTCTATCATTATAGATATTGCATATTGGAGTAGGCCTAACAAAGGAGACAATTCAACCCTATATGCTGACATTTTCTTCATGACATCACAAATTCCGGTTCAATCCATTGCATAGTGATATTCATTACCACCAATGGTACGCAATAGTCTCTTTTTTTGAAGTAAATGATGTGCATGCATCTAGTTATCCCTCTATGTCCCTTCCAAAAGGAATTGGCATGCATCTAGCTAGATGGATCTCCTAAAATTCTAGCCCAACTACTAGGCTGCTCATGCACTAGTAAAACTATAGTTTTATACATCATCGTACCCCTGCAATGCTGAATGAGTCAGGAAACATCGTGTAGTAAGGCAGACCTACTCAAAGTAAACGATTCTAATCTTATAATAGATCAGATACATGTATGTGAAATCTTGCCACTGCAACAGCCGTATTATACATTTATCTCCTTCAGACCAATCTAGCGACTGTTTTTTAAAGAAACAGTCTAGCGATGGAAATGTTGAATGCTCTGACCAAAACAGTTATCAGGGGCTGTTGCAAGCTGAATGAAGCTGCTGGAATTGTTCTTGTACTTGTTGGATATCAGTTACCAGAATTTCTTATCATTTGATCTGTAGTTTCCACTCTATTATTATCGTACCAGGACTTTTTTCCAGTGCTAACTACATCAAGAACACCATTTTATTAGACAGAACATATTGCCATTCTCTTCTTGTAGTACCAGGAACCTTTTTTTTGCGGGGGTGTAGTACCAGGAACCTGACAGTGATCACTGTGCTCACAAGAACTCATACCATCAGGTTATTATTTCCCCCTCAAAAGCTGATCTGAACTTGCATATAATTTTGCCAACAATCATAATAACGTAACAATGACAAAGATACCTAGAGACAACGACGTCAGATTTTATTCATACTATTGCTCATATACTAGTAGTATGGGGCAAAGTCATCGACTATATTACGGGTACGTTTGATCTGCACCAGATCATAGTATCCCGGAAAGCAATAGATGTGATTTTCTTTTATCCCTACAGTACAATAATACAATAATTGGTCTTTCTAGTGGCCAAGTTCACTGAACACGTGATACATGTAGCATTATTGACGCCCCAGACTTTTCTGATAGAACCAAACATGCAAAAGCTAGGATAAAGAAGAGAGAAGGGAAGGTCGAAAAGAAGTAGTAAAACAACAGAAAAGCTTGAAACGAAAGCCGATCATGGGGCACGAGGGACTAGATTATTCCGTTGTTCATTAATCCTAACGCAGAATGATCCAGTCAGAATGGCAGAGGCGTAGAACACAAGAGCTGCGTTTCACTGGGAGTCTGAACAATTTGATCCTGTGAAAGAAGACGTCGATCGAGCTTATGATTGATGGCTATTAAAGAACACTGAACTTATTGTTCTACAGATACTTGTTCACTCATATATCATTATAGCTTAATTCTATCATGTCAGATCTCTTGGAGAAATCAATGATTATAAGAAGAACCAAAGCTCGGTTTCATCTCAGAAAGAGAAGGCCAAGGCAGAGCAATGTTGACCATGGACCTTTACTTTGTCATAACCTGGAGAACCTATCTCTACCTCTACGCCATGACCCATGAACCGGACATAGAGCAATCGCAATTCACAATTAACAACAACCGAATCAAGCAAGTACCAACCAAAAAGGAATCCAAAATGGTCTATGGGACAGCTTCTGCTGAGCTGTTGGCACGAACAAGAGAATTCTACTAGACATATAAACGTATGGCTTATTAGGACTGTTTATTTACGTTAAAATTCCTGTGTAATCTATAACACCATACGCAGGACGTTTAACAACGGAGATAACTATTGCGCTTTCGCGGCAACAAGCGACCGATTTACGAACAAACTGGCAAAATATAACTAACCCGGAGAGCAGCACCTGAGAAGCCTAGTCTGGCACTGCGGCGACAGATCTTCATCAGCAAATCGCATCCGGGAGAGATCCCGTTAGGGTACGGTTAGCCGGCGGCTTATCCTTGGTCATCGAGATCAAGAACGAGTAGCAGCAGGAGGAGGAAGAAGAAGAAACATGACTACAGAAGCTAGGCAAAAGAAGAAAGATAATGTAAATTATGTTTGATCGAGGTTGATGTTCTCAATCGATCATGACCCTCTCATATTTAAAGAGCAACAAGTCTTAGCCGTGAGAGATCAGGACTCCTAATTCAAACCGAATGAGACTTACATATATGATTCGGCTATGCCTACCTGATCTCCAAACTTTCTATAACAAATATATATTTCCTATTTGAACACGTAAAACTCTCATATATCTACCGAATACGCTTTAATATAGTTTGGCACTTTTAGATTTGATCAACTCTTTCATCTATCCGGAGATCAATTGCATGAACAAACCATTATCACTTGTCGTCTGTTCATTAGTCATGACCATTGATCGTGTTTACTGGTCTGAAATCACTGTTCACTAATCGATGTTACTGTTCATTGTCTGACAATCGCTGTTCGCCTGGTTGAGCACTATTTGCCTGGCCAGTCATTGTTCATCCAGTCATGTTATTGTTCATCCGGTCATGGTACTGTTTATCTGGTCGCGGTATTGTTCATCTGGTCGCCCATTAAGCTAGTCGTCACTGCAATAGCTACTATAAATGCCAAATCTTGTCATCAACATATGCCCCCCTGTTTTTTGGTAAATCTTGCGTACCGAAAAACACTTTCATGCACAATAATCATGAACAACTTATTATCTATTTTCAGCCATCACTTAGGATGATGATAAATGATATGTCGTCTATGTATGCTCTTACAACGATGATGAATAAATATCGGCCATATATCTTATGCTCTCCTAATAATGTTTCTAATACGGCTGTAAGAGCCGATCCTATATTCCTTGCCTTGGCAATACCTGACTAAACTGTAAAGATTCATAAAACGGCATCTAAGAATCACACCAAAACCAAGGAGAATAATCAAACATACCTAGGCATAGTTTCCACGATGAGGACATCGGTGGAACAGGTAATGAACACAGATGATGTGGCTGCCAAAGGTTTTGATGATCATATACAAACCTGTGATTTTGTGGTTGTTTCTTGGATTCCTTCACCCTTAAATTTGCCTTCGGTGTAGTTCTAGTCATGGATGCTTGAACACTACTCTTAGTCTGAACTTGTATGCTACATTTAGGAACCTACATCTTCTTCTTGTAACTAACCACATCAAGGTCATGCTTTCGATTAGTCACATCAATTGTGTTCTCACTTTCTTGCTTTGAACCTGAACTGCAATACATGCATTCGGCTGCATCATTTACCACTGAGCTGTTGGACCTTTACTTTTTGCTAAGCCTGATATCAATAATTCTTCTTCTATATATTGCTTTTTCTTGTCGCATACTAATGCAGTAGCCCGAACCAGATGTGTATTTGACTTGATCACATGAAGCATGTGCATGTTTATCAGTTACCGACATAGCTCTTTCAAATGAATTCACACTTATCAGCTCCTTGGATACAATAGTCAGCTTCTTATCTCTTGAAGGCAAATATGAACTCTTATCCTTGTTACCATCCCTTTTAACACGATAAACTTGTTTGATCACTTTCCTATTCCTTTAATTTTCGGATCGATTTTTTTATCAAAACGGTCATCTCTAAGATGAGATAGTCTATCAAACACTGGTAACCTAAGTGCTGTCCGCCTTGGATGGAATGACTCAAAAAGGCATTAGAGATGACGTCCATGGATCATACCAGCCCCATGACGGATAAAAAGAAAATATTATAGAAAGAAGCCCCCACAATATAGACATTGGTGGTCCAAAAATAGGATACAACACTGCTGCATAAAATCCTTCTTGTCATCAACAGCAGAGGCGTAGAACACAAGAGCTGCGTTTCACTGGGTGTCTGAACAATTTGATCCTGTGAAAGAAGACGTCGATCGAGCTTATGATTGATGGCTATTAAAGAACGCTGAACTTATTGTTCTACAGATACTTGTTCACTCGTATATCATTATAGCTTAATTCTATCATGCCAGATTTCTTGGAGAAATACATGATTATAAGATGAACCAAAGCTCGGTTTCATCTCAGAAAGAGAAGGCCAAGGCAGAGCAATGTTTACCATGGACCTTTACTTTGTCATAACTTGGAGAACCTATCTCTACCTCTACGCCATGACCCATGAACCGGACATAGAGCAATCGCGATTCACAATTAACAACAACCGAATCAAGGAAGTACCAACCAAAAAGGAATCTAAAATGGTGCATGGGACAGCTTCTGCTGCGCTGTTGGCACGAACACGAGAATTCTACTCAGACATATGGACGTATGGCTTATTAGTACTGTTTATTTACGTTAAGATTTGTGCTGAAAAAATAGATAAAAAAATCTAAATATAAGACAAAATCAACTGATGAATGAGTATCAGGTGGGAGGGATGGAGGATCGAGATAGGCCGTGTGTATGTAAAGATATGCAGAGTTGTATTTCTCCTACTGACACACACAAACATGAAACTAGTATGACCATAGGGTGTTACCACATTGGTCCTGCTGCGGTTGCTGCTCCCGTGCTAGGGTGGCCAGGGCCACGCATAGTGGAGTCGTAAATGCGGATCAGATCTGGTCAGCTCGCTCTGCCATAACCATAGTTCGCTAATGTGTTTGACCACCGAAAACGTCCGCAGTGGTAACACGGTAACCGTATAGTAATTTAATAGAATTCGTTAAAATGTTGATTTTTTTTTATTTTGAATTTGAGTTTATCAAAAACTGATCGACTTATGAATGCCGTAGCATCCTGCGGTGTCCTGTCCTGCGCCGCTTCTTTAGCCTGGCCGCGCGCCGTTCCGCATTATTTCCAAGATTATACCTTCTTTGCGTTTTATATCCGAGATCGTGTTAGATACAAACTATTGTTTGGAGTTGTATTTTGGTACTACTGACATTTATCTGAAATAAATCCCAACCGTTATAATTTGATATCACTTCAGACGGTTTAGAACTTTATCCTTTTTTTTCACCGAATAATCTGATAATTTCTAAGGCTCAATAGTGAAAGAGATGACTTACTTGAACTTTATTTTTCTAAAATAATAATAGTGACTAAGAACATCGGTACTGTACTCAAAAGTGAAAATCTGTTCTTTTGCTTGGCACCAGAACTGCTGCTCAAACTATTGCATGTCAGTCTTGTGCACTGTGCACATATCGGGCTCTCACTCAACGACGCGCGCCGTTGACCTGTACCCATCTCCAGTGTGGAATTGATTGTGTCAAAAAATTCCCGTGTAAAAGCACGAGCTTTAGCCGGTCAAAGCTTCGCTGGATCATCGCATGCCTCATCAGTCGTCACGGCTGGACGTCACTCGCCACCGAGCATGAAGCATCAATCAGTCTATGCAGTGGCAAATAGACATGCCTGCTACACACAGTGCCCACTCCCGATCTCTATATAAACATAGAAGCATTCTGCAGGCAGAGAGACACACACAGAGGAGTAGATGGTTGATTATCTGTGCAGAGGGCAAAGAACATATTGGCAGTGGTGTGTGAGCAGGGAGGAGACGAGAGCCAAGCAGGGACGAGCTGCTCTTGTGGCCTTGTGGGTGTGCGTCCTACGCTCAGGAGAGATGACACCGACGTCAGATGGATCGAGAGATGTTGTGTCCATCCGTCTGAAGTTGGTGTCATCTCGCCTGAGCATAGGACTCATCAGCCCAGATTAGTGAACATAGGACACCTCGACGAGTCGTCCACCTTGTTGTTTTGCATGCTTTCTTTTTCTTGAGTCGCTCTGGCGTGCGATTTACAAGGTAACTCACCGGCTTCTTCAGATTGTCCGTTCGTTTTGTTCTGTGTCTTCCTTGCAGGTGCGCAGAAGGTGGGGGTACTGACATGGCATGCGAGTCAGGATGATATTGGAGCAGTATGTCGTACAAGGTTAGCCATGCATCCGGAATTAGCTATACCTTCAGCTTACGGGTGACAAGCTCTTCCAACAACTCTCCTACTTTTGTTTCTCTGAAAACAACCTCTCGCCTACTGCTGTTTCAGAAAAGCAGCATCTGTGTACTTGAAGCTTGCACTCCACTTCAGAATGCATTTTTGTTTGATCGGTCCTTTTGTCTTCCTTTCGAGTGCTGCATGCCTGCATATGGTTTAACTTGCTCTTATGGAAACTTGCATCTTTCAAGAACATGCACAGGATCTTGTTTCGATGGAAGGTTTCAGTTGCAGGAAAAGCAGCCATGCAATTCTCAGCGAAGCAACAATGCTAACCTGGCTGGAGCTTTCTCCAGGGAGAAAGGGAGCTTTCTCCAGGGAGAAAGAGAGCTTTCTGCATCTGACCACTCTTTGCTGATTGCAAGAAAGTTGTTGGTTTTTTTGGATGGAACTGTCTGCCTACCCTCTCCAAAACGGGCACCTGACTAGCTGTGGCTTTGGCTTGAACGGACTGAAAACTGTTCGGTTACAGTCTGCTCTGTGGTGAAACAATTTGTTCTCTGTATTTTCTTTTCCTTTGATCCGTGTAGACTGCTGTAAAAATAATATTCTGCATGAAACAGCAACGCTGAACTCTTTGGATTAATTTACCATACTTGTTCATGACTGATACTCTTCAAAAGACAAATTTTCTTTTCAAAAAATCGATTTGCGGAACTAGTTGATGTACCGCAGAGGAAAACGTGGGGGAAAAAAGGACGTGCAGTTTATTTTATTTTATTTTATTTTTTAATCAGAGTTCCTTAATCGGATCTTCATTGAAGACTTTTTATGGAGGAATGGTGCAGGAGGGGGCAATTGAATCCCCCGGCAGAGCTTCCACCCTAGGAGCCTATCACCAGGCACCTTGCCTGTCCGCAGAAAAAAATAATAAAAAAATAATAAAAAAAAGAGGGCGTGCAGTAAACGATCCAAAAGATTGCCAAGAACTGATCCTCTCCAGAGTCAGTCTCGTTGTCAAGCGTTGTTGCCAGCATTGACTCTGGAGAAATTGCAAGAATCACACAAAAAGAGAATAATGGAATAGCCGACTAAATTGTCCCTCACATCTCAGTGATACCTTGCGTCTCCAGATTTCCGCACGAATGGAATTTACCATCCGATTTTTCTTCAACTTGAATTAGGATCAAGAATTGGCTGGTGACATGCCGGAGGCTCTGACATGAACCACCGGGTAACTTGAGAGAAACGAGAGCGGCAGTGCGCCGCGCCCACACAAATCGCCCCGTGCTGCCGTGCACCAGGCACCAGCTGCGCAGCCCGCAGTCCGACCTGGCCGAATCTCGGGCGCCGGGCGGGCGGGCGGGCAGGCCTAGTGCAGCTGAGCGCCCGCCGTTGACGCCCATATCCATCCCATGATACCAAGCACCGAGCACGCGATGTTGAAGCTGCGCCTGCAGGAAGCCAAGGTGCCCAGGCCCAGGCGGCGCATCGGCAGGATCAGGCCGCCGGCAACGGCACGGTCGCCTGAACGCAGTTCCTCGCGGCACGGCCGTTTGGACAAGGGCACTTCCCAGCACAAACGGCACGAGGGCACGACTGCACGAGCGTCTCACCCTTGGACAATGCCCAACTGGCAACCGCCCAGGCCAATTGGGGTCAGGTTCATGTGTAGCCATTCATGTTAAGGTATGTTTCGAGTTTTTTATATATTTTTTTGTTTTTATATTTTCAAAACTACACTCCCGTTTGAAAATTTGATAGGAATAAGCTATTGACTTTCATTCTACGGGTGAGAACTTCGTATCACTCATTGAACAAGCGAGATCTTAGTGGCACCCGTTCATCGGGCGACGTGTTTGTCAATTAATTTAATTTCTGGCAGAATAGATATGGTTCGACGAAAAATATTTGATGTGTAAATAGTTGTCCAAATGGCTTGACAGGGTGATTTATTTTTTCCTTAATTTATCCTTAATTTTAGCTCGATGTAATTTTATTGATATTTCTTTATTTAGTTGATGTAAGATTGTGTGAGAATTTTTTTAATAAAGTAATATTGGGAAGATACAAAATCAAATTTGTCGAACAATAGTAATTGTGAAACACAATTATGATATAACCTGGCACAGAAATTACATACGCTGATAAACATTACATGTGACATGGGTTTTTTCGTCGCTGCGCGAAGGAACACTAACCATAAAGATATGACAACAACAAACATTTCACATGTATAGTACACCTAAAGACTAACCTAATTGTGTGTCACTGCTAAACCTAACATGCCTTAGAAAATGAAAGTAGTGTAAGTTAAAATGGATACTCTACAGAGTGCACCTAGGATATTTGCCCTTCATGATGGCATTGGGTCATGTCGCCTTAGTGCGACGAGCCCTCTCCCGCTTCATTTCCGTCTCAGCTTCGCGTGTTTCAGCCGTAGCACGCTCTTTTACTGCCTTCCTCATGCGCTCCTCCTCCTGACGCTTCAGCCGTAGTTCCTCCTGATGTTGCTCGTCTTCCCGGCGTTCGTAAGCATGCCGCCTCCACTGCATGCTCATGTCAACCTACCGTTTGCCATGGCAGAGATTGTGTTGGAGATGAAGTAGCCATGTAGGGATTACCCTTATATACATAAATGGGGTTACTGCCATAAACTATTCGCTGTGTTCGAGGGGGAGTTATTGCGATGTCAGGGTGGGTCTCAGGGAATCTTGTCGCGCGTCTGTCGGAAGCGTCTGTCGACAGAGAGAGAAAGAGACGCGGTACTATAGAAGAAGGGATAAGGTCATGTGCGAGTGTCCAAGCTATAGGTGTAGGCTAGTTGTAGTTGCAAGTGCTATGGATGTGATGCATCACGCGCTTGAGCATCTTCTCTGACAGTATGGAGTGGTTTCTTTTACATCATGCATGAACAGTCTCAACTAATGATCAATGATAGAAGGACAAAATGGATGGGTTATCCTTATATAGACAAGTTGGTCATAGCCTATTTTAGAGATCAATGATACAAGGGGGAATATTGCTACACCGTGCGATGCTTTAGCAGTAGGGATAAGGTCACATGTCTGTGTATCGTCGCTAATTTTGTGAAGTAAGAAAGGTTTGTAGAATAACGGTCGGTGATAATTCATTCAAGTATTGTTACATAACACAGTTACACTGCCATATGGTATACACATAGGAAATTTATAATTTTTGTGGCGTTAGGTATCATGGTCGATATAAAACACATAACATGTAAATACGTCTTAGGGAAAGTGAATCTCATCACTGCTTCTTTCTTACGCGCTTGTGCGCGGGCTTCTTTCTCACGCCTCATCACTGCTTCTTTCTTACGCGCTTGTGCACGGGCTTCTTTCTCACGCCTCCAATTTAGCTCATCCTCGTCCCACTTCTTCCTTTTACCCACCCATTTGTGGTCCTTGGGGGATATGAAGTCATCAATCCATTGGTAAAATGCACACACCTCGGTTGGTGGCTGGATGCGATTTGTTGCCCGTGGATGAAAAGTGTTAGTACACGAAGTGAATGGAAAATTGTGTTTTCTCAAAGTGATTACCTGAGAAGATTCACTCTTTTTGGAAAGCGCATCTATGTTCGAACAACAGAAGTACCTCCTCCTGAAGGTATCCAAGTCATGGGAACACCAAACACTGCATGTCTGTCCACAATGGCATTCGGGCCTCGGCATTTTGGGAGTAAGAGGTTGTCGAACGCGTCCCTGCTTGGTTCATTTGGTGGATGACCTTCAAATAGTTGCATGGCCCTTCCACATCTTCCTCTTTCCGTCATGCTTACTGTTAGTTGTGCTCAGATGGTTGAGATGGAGGTGTCTTATATTGACGAAGGGCATCAGATACTCTAATAAGCTCATTATCTTGCGTCACTGCAACGGCAGGAAAAAACCTATGCATGAGGCAATGCTGCAGCGTCTTATATTGACGAAGGCCATTGGATACTCTAGTAAGCTTATTAGCGTGCGTTACTGCAGCGACAGGGAAAAACCTGTGCATGATTTAATGATGTAGTGCGATGAGGTGATGGGTCGTTGTAGTTCGATAATTGACCGACATCGAGATTGTGGTGGAGATGAAGTAGTCGGTTTGTATGTGAATAGACTTTTCAGTGCTACCCCTAATAGGTCAGTACAGTCTAGCGTACCAATTGAAAGGAAATACCAATTGAGATAGATGCCAATTGAAACAAATTTAATTTGAAGACGATCAAGCATGAGTACGAGATTAGGCACAAAATTGAACATAGCAAAATAGTTAAAATTATAACAAATATATCGTTTAGCACAAAATGTTAACATCTCGTAAGCATAAATGTTCAGTAAGGCCAAACAAAATCGGACTAAAAACCTTTAGTAAAAGATATTACGATTTTCATCAATATTGCATATAGGAGTAACTTAAGCATTTGATATGGATTCTTTTGTATTTTTGGGATTGAATGAATCATAAACATAATTATAAAGTTCTCACAAAAATATGCTACTTCAAATTGTTCATATTTACAATAAAGAGGTTTTTAAGCACTTGCAAGAAAAATATATTTTCGCAAATTATTTTTATACTATGATGCAATATTGAAACTTGTGTAGATTATATAGATTTAGAGCAAGTTATTTGATCTTGGTGACTTGTTCATCTCGGTAACTTGAAAAATATAGAGACATGAAGAAGTTCTAAACATGTTCAAAAATTTATCTCAAACAAGTATACGAAGAAAGATACAAGTATTAAGATAGCAACGCCTCTAATGAGGGAAACGACGCCCAAAGGTGCCGTCGTTGCTTGAAGGCTTTCGCTCGGAGCCCCCGCACCTTCCCACCGTATGTGTTGTATGCACGCTAGACATCGACGTCACTGGCCGCTCACTCTAGGATGCTCTAGCCCTCAGCACGCGGATTCAGGCCACTGCTGCCGTCCATCCTTTGGCGAGCTACCGCGCAAGCCGCGGACACAACACCAACTACCATGCCGACCACCACATCTACAACAGCGCGTGGGACGGCCATACCCGCCACGTCCATTGGCCGCCCCTGTGAAGCTGAACTCGGCACCAAGCCGCACTGCCCACGAGCACCCTCAAGCCGCCCTTGTGAAGCCGGACTCGGCACCGTGCCTGCAGAAAGGCCGGCGGCCAGCAACCCAACAGCGGGCAAGGCAACCGAGGCCGCGCACCCCGTGGCCGAAGTTGTGGGCGCCCTACGGAAATTAATAATAGCGCTGTTATTATAAGATTGAAGACCAAAGGGGCATAAAGTACAGATCATTTACATGAAGAGAATCGAAGATGGCACACGGTTGAGGGACGATGGAGGAACATCAATAGCGTAAAGCAGCTCGTGTGTACTGTATGCCTGTATACGTTGTAAGTGTTTTCCTTGTTTGATCAATTGGATTATACCCTGCTGCTTTGGGTTCGAATTTGCCCATGAAAGAAGAACAGTTTGTTGACTTGAAGGCAAAACCATTGTCCATTGAACCTCATACTAGATTCTAGAAATCAAAGTATTGGTTAAGACAATCAATATGTGGCAGTAGCTGTTGTAACTTGCACTCATTGCTTTTTAACGATGACATGAAAAGCAGGGCCTCTATGCTTGTGACCTCATCGAGCAATGTGTTCATTGTCCAGCAAGATTTTCCACCTTGGGCGCCCTAAAATTAGGTCTGAGTCTGGACTATAAAAGAAGAGGTTAGGGGCTGGTATTTTGTATCCCAAGTAAATGGAGCCCAACTCGCGAGAGAAATAGAGAAGGTTTTAGGAGATAAAAATATGATTTTCTAGAGAATTGTTGGTGCTTTTTATTAGACATCTTGTAAACAATTCCAGCAATAAAGATAAAGTTTTCCAACACCATGTGATGATCATCTCCAGGTTTGCAAAGATTATTTATTTTCACCATCCGACAAGGTTTTGCTTTCAGACGTATATCTTAAGATCCGGATTTCCAATTGATGTGATTCTTGTTGCATTATTTGTGAAATTTTGTCTACTTTCCGCTGCCAATAATTCAAGTCAAACAGATTTTATTCCTAAGATTTTCATTAAGTTTAAAATCATAGTGGATTTACATTAGGTGAATTTTTAATTAAGAATAAATTGATTTTGGCTTCTGCAATCATTCACCCCCTGATTGCCAAGTTTACGAGTAAACGATACTACAAGTTGTATCAGAGCCGAAAATCTTTCTAATTGATCTTAATTGGTAATTAGAAAATATGGTATTAGATAGGTATTCTATAAAACTTTGTGTTTTCGATGTTATTGATTTTTAGTTCTAGAAGACGATGATAAAAGCTTGCATTCAAGCCCAGGGCTTTGCAAATTGGAAGGAGGTATTCAAGCCTTACAAGGTTCCCAAAAACAATGAAGCGATAACGTAGAACATGTCAGCCGTTAAGGTGAACAACATGATAAGGAACCTGATCATCTAAGGTTTGGGAATGAGTGACTTCGACAGAGTTGTATATCTCAAGGCGGTGTACAAGGATAGCAGATAATTTTGCTCATTAATAATACAAGGATAGTGAGAAAAGAAATCTAGGTGAGGATGACATGTGAGGCCTCGGACCACTTATCAGTGATAACTAATGTTATTTTATAATGATAATAAAAATATTTGTACTACTACTTAGCAATTTACTTGATATTTAATAGAGGGAATTTTTGTATGATTACTGGGTCAGAGGTCTACTGGAAAGGTTAGTGTACCCAGGTGAGGAACTCTGTCAAATTTAAGTTTTTTTTTTGCAATTATTGGGCTATACACATCCTATATTGAATAAAATTCCAGATAAGTACTTCACAAGACTTGCTTCTGCGTATGCTCACTTTCTGAAAATGCAATGCAACGAATCATCTTGCACTCTGCACGCAAGAGTAGCATATCGAGACTAAAAATATGTATATGAAAGAAACGGCTTCCACTAGCCTTGTCCTACCTCAAATTTGCCCTTGCCTCAATTCAATTTAGTTTAATCAGTTAAAGACATCGCACATGTAAACGCACGGTGATCAGTTAGCATTTGTCTCATGAATATCAGAAATAATGTATATGACGGTAGGCAAAATTGTTTCAGCCTTTAATATCAATATGAAACGTTTCACTGGATTAATCATGATGTTATCTATACACCCACGATCGTTTATAGTGAAATCACAATCCTATAAAACAAGGACCTGAGTAAACATTCCTTGCCAATGACTATATGTGCCTACGTGGCAGTTCAGTTGCATTCAGAATGAATTAACATACAAGCTATGTACTGTCCTGAACAATGTGGCTAGGTTACATTTACAACAAGGGAATTGCCGATTAATTTACGCAGTTCAGTATGATCGACAGCAGTCTTCCAGCTCCTATGCTACTTTTGATCCATATAGTCAACACCTTGCTGAGTACATTTTCTCTTTTCTATAACTTATTCAGACCATATGAAGTCAAAATCAATTGGACCAGTATGTGAGCTCGATTCCTCCTTAGATCTATAAGGTTGTTAGTAGCTCCAGGCTCCAGCAGTGGATTCATCCATCACATGCCATTGCCTACAAGTGATGACTAAAAGTTTACAGTGGAACTGTACAAGTGTCACCATCAAAGTCATGCTAGAAGAGGCTCCACCAAAGGTCTTCGCCGAGTATCAGGGAGGTCCATAGTATAAGCGACTAGCGCTGAAAGCAATGAACAGGCAGCTGGAACTAATCCCAAGCCAAGTCTTGTAACTGAATAGCCAAATACCATTCCTAAATTCCTCATCTTGGTACTTCCTGCCATGCAAAATATCAACCTCATCAAACTTTGAACCAGAAGATAATTAAGTCAATTTTCTAATGTTGATGTGCCAGTGCCAAGATAGTAACAGTTATTACCTTGATAGGACTCGAGTATAAACAGAACTAGCCCACATGAAACTTTATCAGCAAAACTTAATGATCCATACACAAAAGCACAACCATTTAGATCTTCTCCTACTAAAATACCTTCCATGCTGATACTTGTCACCTGGTATCAAGGAAAGCACAAGAAAGATAAGAATGATGAAAGTGAACTCCCATGGAATTGCAAGATCATGCCGTAAAATGCGTGTGGAAAAATTTCAACTGAGTCTACACGATAACCAAAAATATAAATCAAAAGTGCATATAAAATGCTCACAGTAAGGCATGTAACATGCATATATATGTCATACAGATTACTTGTTGCACAAGGTTAACAACAACATAGTAAAATTATTCTAAGACATACATAAAACAAAATTTACTCATTATAATCTGGCTTATTTAGTTCTTAACTAGTAATGTAGCTTTTGAAACACATATAAGTCAGCTTTTCAAGGTTTTGACAGAGCAGAACATGATGACACATCAAACTAGAATGGCAGCGCTAACTGACATCAAATCAGTGATATCTTATGCATTTCTCAAAGAAAATATGCAGCAGAGGTAGCAAGCATGAGATAGTTTGCCTAATTGTTAGTCAAAAGTTACAAAATTTGAATTTCAAAATGTGTGCGCGCCTTACATTTGTGGACAGAGGGAGTATTCTCTAAATTGTAATATATCATCTCTTTGCAATACAGGGGGAATTTTGAAATGCGTGCGCGCTTTACATTGGTGGACAGAGGGAAAATTATCTACATTGTACTGTATCATCTCTTTGCAATACAGGTGTTAATTGAAGTTTGATTATACTTACTACCATAAGAGCATTGGCAGCTCCTATTATGATTGAAATGGCATACATCAGGTTGTGCATTCTGCTTGGTAGAAGAACAATTGCAAGACCTGACAATATCCAAAGCACTGCTCCAGCTGAAAAGTAAATCTTGAGACGCCAACTTGACCATGTAGTCTCCTATAAACAGTTTTAGAACTCCATTGAGACATTGAGTTGAGTAGAGAAGTACTAGATTAGACAAATTAGACATTAACGAAATAGTCTGACCTGTAATATCACAGATGCTGTCAAGCTGCTGATGTAGATAATAGCAGGTACCTGAAAACAAAATGAGAAATAATTAATCCAGGGGAAAAGCATATTATGGGACAAAGCACTAAATCATGTAAACTGATCCTAAGTTATGAAATAGGTGATGATGTCTTAATTGGGAAGAAGAATTTATTTAAAATCTCTTTCAGTATTCAGATTATTTTGACCGGACCATCAGATTATCTGGACAGATCACCAAATGTACTGGAGTTCTTACAAAGCTAGCTTAATTTCGGAAAAATGGACTAAGCTCGGCAGTTTTTGGGCGTTCAAACTTTTGGCACCTCTTATATTGTTGACTATCAGTTCTGTTGGTATAATATATCACTTGTTTGCTTCAAGCATTTAAAATTTCTACTATAGCATATCCATTTTTTTAGTAGAATAGCATATCCATCAGATCAGTACACTTTCACAAGGATATAATAAACATAAAGACAAACTAAATGCAAGAGGCAAAAATAAATCATTAAAAAGATAATCTAGAAAGGGTGGGGATAGACCTTACCAATGCTTTGGAGGATTGGTGCATTTCTAAATCATTTATCACGTACAAA
The DNA here is from genome assembly GCF_958298935.1 of Phragmites australis. Taxonomy (NCBI): domain Eukaryota; kingdom Viridiplantae; phylum Streptophyta; class Magnoliopsida; order Poales; family Poaceae; genus Phragmites; species Phragmites australis. The sequence continues at coordinate 24,834,800 of NC_084934.1, read as the reverse complement.
GCAAGAAGTGCCTGACAAAATATAGAAACATTATTGCTGCCTAGTCCTCTGGTTGAAGTTCAAAGCATAAGGAGAAAGGCATATAGTAAAAATCTAGTAAAATAAAGATAATGCAAGTCTATGTATAGAAGACCACTGCAAGAATCAACAAATGAAGTTTGTCAGTTGTCCAGTAAACATACTTAATAATTTGTTAATATATAAGATATGAATATACTGATGTATAATAAAAATTTGCTAGGTCTAGAATGTCCTGAAATTGGTACGTTTTAACATGATCTTATGTAATTTGAAACAAATGTAATAATAAATATTTTACAAACAATAAAAATATTTGATATATGTAATATTTAATGCTAGAAGAATGAATGAACTGGTCTGTACACTTCCTCCCCCATCAATATGCTGGTAACTGTATATTAAACAGGGCAATTTACTCTAGAGTACAGAATCTTAATCTATAAGAGACACCCTTTGCCATACATGGTACAATAATGTTAGAGTTGTAAAGGAGCACATAAAATACAATTCTCCAGCGTAAATAGAATAAAAAATATAAATGCCTTTAGAAGTTCCCAAAGAAAAGGTAATTGCATTCCTATATCAGAGAGCAAAAGATCACTAGATACCTGTGAAACATTGGTCACCAATCTAGTAAGAGTATAGACTAGAGCAACTTGATAGTACAATACTTTCTTGAACCAGTAGGCCCAAGAAATTCTGGAAAGGCTTTTATCCTCACAATGCTGATTTGACCTAAAGATAAATAACTTATTCAACAAATGCAAAAAAAAATGAGAGGAAAAACCTAATCAATAACTATTTCAAAAAAATGTCAGTTACGAAGGTTCCCATCTTACCCTGGCTCTTTTGTTCCAAATATGAAGATGGCAACAAAACAACATCCGAGGGAAATGGACATATAAGCAATCCACCGATACTGGCCAAAGTATTTGAAAAATGTAATGAAAATCCAAAAGATCAGGCATCTAGTAATACATATTAGTTAATACAAGAGAGTACCTGAACTATTACATTCACTGACTGCAATAGAGTAAATATCAGCAAAGCAATGCCATAAAGGCTAAGATTTGCAACCTAGCATAAGCATGGAAATTGAGCACATTAGATACAATTATTTTGTTATTTGGATAAGATAGAATGAATGTCAGAGTACAGTGTTCTAACCATTGTGAAGGCATTACGACAGCTTACAAGTGAAACCCGGCTAGTCGGGTTTGATGTCATGCAGTTCACCATTGACCTTATAAATATGTAAAAGATATCCATAAATGAAATGATGAAATTATAAAAAGAAGAATGGAGAAAAATAGTGAAAGAAAGGAGCAATTACATGTGAGCGACTTGAGTAACTGCCCAACCAACATTAAAAATAGCGGCAAATGTGCTGTATCCAACAGTCTCCAGAGTAGATGAACTTGTTCCCGTAAGTTTGCAAGGCAAGCAGCTACCAAACACAGATGAGAAGGAAATTGCCACTAAAATAGACCCTCCTGCATGCCACAGTTTGAAATGTCCCAAACGATCGATCTGGAACAAAAACGGTATGTTCATATATCTACCCGGAGTCGCACACAGTAAATGCAGAAAAATCTAGCTTGTGGTGACTAAAGAGAAGAGAAACAATTGAAATGTTTTTGTACTGCAAATTTTCCAACAGTGTAGGATAAATGAATAACGTTATTTCTTGACACACACCAATTCCCCAACAAAGATTGTTGCGCATCCATCCGCCAATTGTCCAGAAAGCATGACAACAGCAGCATCACTGCAAAGGTGAATTATAAAGTAAAATGTCTAAAATAACCCTGAACCTACTTTCAAGCTTTCAACATCTCAATATTTCTCAAAATCCGGATAAATGAACATGATCTGATCCAACAATTCAATATTTTAGGTAGACTCAACGACATGTCAATGATCAGAAAATTAGTTAGCAATTTCCTAATAGCTAGCATTTCTTTCTCTTTTTTTACAATAGAGTGGTTTTTTCATCCAATCGGGCTTTACTAGAAACCCCCTTTTTCTACTATTTCTTTTTTAGTTTGCTTGGCCTGGGAATTCAACTCATGACCTCTTGCTTACCAACTCGGGCTACTACAACTAGGCCAGTGGTTGCTTGATAACTAGCATTTCTGCTATTGCCTTATTAGTCTTTGAACATGGTTAAGTCTTATTAGTCAATTTCCGAACATCACTAGCACTGGTAACAAAAAGGATCAGCAGAGTTTTGATGATCAGTTGTGCATACTTGTATTTAAAAGTTGTAGAATATATTTCAGTGAAATAATTTCTGTATCACGTCTAAGAAAACTTGAAATTAAACATGAACTTACTTACTAATGCAAAGGTAATATTCCTCTTCGAGTAGAGTGGATAAAGAGTTAGAATAAAGATAAAGTGAGCACATAAATCCTCCAACTCAACATGTTTTGGCAACATGTGAGAATGGAATATAATCATATACAGTACAATAGGAGAATAGGAAATGTAACCAAAAAGGGACATACCGTGGACTAAGTCCGACATCCGTCAAGAACACCAGCAAATAGGTAAACCAACAAGATGCTGTGATGTCATTAAGCATATGCCCAGAACCATAGGAAAGTATTGGCACTCTCCCTAAAGGCTCATCCAATTGTGCTTCATTTGATGACTCATTGTCCCTCATATTGACCATTACCTGAAGTTAGCAAGAATACCAAAGTATCACCTGCACCATAGTGGCATTCATGTTAAATTCAGTAATCAGTGCCTGACTAGCACAGTATCAATCCCAACTTCCAAAAAATTGAATAATACTGCAAAGTTGCTAACTGTAAGTTTCACAAAAAGTGAAAATGATTGCGTGTTACTCCTGCTTAATGCAAGACTTCAAGCTATGTCAAATGAGAGTCAGGTCCACTATGAACTGCATGACTGATCCTAAAATGTATTGTACTACTATCATTCTGCAATAAACGGAACACACAAAATAACCTTACTAATGGTGATTGGGAAAGTACACCGCTGCACAAAGCTCAACCCGCGAAAGACATGTTCCTTTTTCCAGCTCTTGCGGGCAACATCAACTACTTGAGTGCACCAAAAATTAAGAATAAACGAATTGATCCGTGAAAAGATACATTCGCATTTCCACTAAGGCCATTTTCAGCAGCTACCTTAAATTTTCATCCTCAAAAATACTATTACAGCATCACCTAGTTTTTCATCTACAGCAAGAAGCTACCCTATTTTCTACCTTCCACTTCTCTTTTTCTCTCTCCGGTCCCGCTGTCGGCCTCTGTAAACAGTACTGCTACAGTAACCGACGTTGTTTTCTTCTGAACAGTATTGCTACAGTGTTACGTGTGCTGCGTCAACTCCGCAGATTTGCAGGTCATATTCTCTCCGTAGTAAATTTGAGGGATCTGCTGGAGTTGGCCTAACCATGCCCTCCCAGTCATCCCACAGCTTCATGAGCCATCACCTAACCTCACCTTTCCAATTCCCTTTCTCCTCCACCTTTTCCTCGAAACTAACCCCAATTGTAACGAGGATTCCCACATATGCACCTTCACACCCAAGCATCCATCCTGCCCAAACTTTTGCAATTACCATTCAAACAGCAACGAAACTTCATTTACGAGTTGCTAAAATATCAATTTTTGTGCAGCCCCAGGTTCACCGGAAGTGCATAAAAATTTGGAATTTGCTAAAAGATCATTTTTTGTACAGGCCCAGGTCCACCTGAACGGCCGCCTGCTGACTTTAAACCAAATTGCACACAGCCTAAGGCACACTAAGAAATCCCAGCCCCAACCCCGACTCCACGGCGAACGGCGATCAACCGGAGGCCGCAGCCACCACCCTCCTTTCCAAGAACCCCGGAACCAACCAAACAGAGACAGTGCACACATGCTCACCTGCAGCGGCGAGGTCCGCCGCCCGAGGCCGCGCGGCTCGAGGTCAGAGTTCGCCGTAAGAAGGATCGGGGGCCGAAGCCATCTCGGGCGGCGGGGAGGCCGAGGCCGAGGGCGACCGAAGGCGACCGTGAGCGTCGCGTGGACGGCAGGGGGAGCAGGTGAGGCGGGGACGCAATCGAGAGGAGAATCCGGGAAGTGAGGAAGCCGGGTGAGGCCCGCCGAAACCGCCGGTACAAGACGATGAAAAGTTTTTTTTTCTGATAACGTTTGTTTTATTAACTGCTATTTATATCAAGTGATATAATCCTGTAAGAGTTTATTTTCGGTCTGTCTGTATAGCTTGAATACACAAGACGATGAAAAGATATGGAATATTCGTACCGATATTTCTTTTTTTTAGTACTATATCTGAAGAGCTAAAGGTGGTGCTGGTTTGGTTGTGTACTTTGTATTTGAATAATCCGAAAGTAAATGTAGATCATGTGAAATAGGCAGCGCGTAATTTATGACCGAACAAACAAGAAAGTGTCGTCGTAGTCCATAAAAATTAAAAATGGCTTCCCAGTTCGCATCTTCCCGATGCCGAAAGTTCGCAAGGAGACGAAGAAAAAGTATACGTGTGGAAGTCCACTACTTTCATGTGGATACGGAGTTCAAAAGTTGCGTAGGGTCATCTATGTATTTATTTGTTTTAGTTATAGATTATGAAAAGTAATTTATAAATTATAAAAAATTGGATTATATAATCTATAAAAGCCATAGATTGCACCATCTAACTTTTATAATTCATTTATTTATTTTTACTTATAGATTATAATTATAATCTGCATGCTGAAACATCTTACGAAAAGGCCATCTATGACAAGTACTAGTAAATCATTTAGGAAAAAGAATGTCAGGTACATGGTGTGGTCCCATGCTGTCAGAGTTCACATTAATGAACACGCACTGATATCTGGGTCCCAATGTCAGGGTTTCGTTTTATCTTTTAATTTGTCTACTCTCCACCGGCGTGCAGATTGATTTTCCTTTGAATAGTATTAATGCAAAGGTTCTAGGTACTCGTGGTGGAACCTGTCCGAGTTGTACACTCGGTAGTATTCGTATATTTTTGGGATTAAATTTTAAAAGAAATAGTGCATATATATGTACGTGTATTTAATGGTTAAAATGTGTGTCATATCATATGAGATTATGCCTCTAATCTTATTTAGACATGTGATAGGATGCATCCATATAAATGTGCGTGAATGTGGGTATATTGTTCGTCCGACTTATATAAAATACTCAACTGCAAAGTTATAGATATCATCAATAAGTACTATTTCCATATAAAGAGATCTTTATATAAAAATAGATATTGTCGGGATCATATAAAAGGTTATGAATTTTCTTTTAAATATCATCTGCGGGACATAGAATTTATCAGTAACCGGAATGCCGATAGACCCGCGAGAATTACATATCAGCTATCGACTGCTGATAAAGAATTAATCGACACTCCAATTATTAATAGATGGTTAATCAATAATTAAAGTGAGACTAGAATGGGTAAGGCGTAACTTGGGCTGGTGTTGCTTATGGACGACCCAACTGGGAAGTAGAGGATCGTTGTAGTCCATAAAAATTGTCTCCTCTCCGTCAGAAATAAAAATGGATTCGCCATGTATGTCAGAGAAGTCATGTTCGAGACTAGAAATTTTCTTTTATGGGACTGAGACTAGAAACTTTGAATGTACTACATGTACTTCACCCTCATCATACTTAAGTTGACCAAAAGAAAAATTTCTCACGTAGATGGTATGGTCCCATCAGGGAAAAACATTATCGGTGGTAAACTAGGGCTACCTGTAGACCCTGTAGAAAAATATATACTATATCTACTAGTATTTTTTTAATTTTATGTGATATTTAATTTTGTTTACATTTTATTTAGTATATCCGATATTTTAGATAAACTGTGTTTACCACCTTCGATAAATTTTATTTACCTGTTTTTTTCAACACTATCAGTATTCATTACATCAAATAATTAGACAAAACAAAAAAGAAAACACAGAATTCACTGACATTGTAAGCCCAATGTCAGAAACACGATTTCCCATCGTTTTTTCTTTTCCTAGTCCCCACCTGTCTCTTCCATTCCTCTTCCTTCCCCGCGACGTCACCCCTCCGACCCTCCTCCCCTGTCTCCGCGTGCGCCACAGCGCCAAGGTCCCTCGTCAATCGACGCCAGGCCCGACCCAATCCACGTGCGAACGAGAGTTGGACGCCATCTGCCCTCGCCCGCGATGGCGCACCCGATGCACGGCTCCGGGCCGCTCCGATCCAGGTGAACCCCCTCTGCGACGTCTGGTCCGATTCTTTGTGTCCGTCGACTTTTTTCCCGCGAAATTGGATTGGAATCCGTGATGAATTGGGGTTCTTACGGGGTTGCAGGAACGCGGCGAGCTCGGACGAGATCCAGCTGCGGATCGATCCTGTTCATGGGGATCTTGACGAGGAGATCGACGGGCTGCACTCGAGGGTCCGCCTATTGAAAGGGGTTAGATTCCATTTCCGCCTTGATCCTTTCCGGTACATGATTCTGGTGACGTGGTATGCTTGATGCTCAATTGAGTTCTGGTTGCCTCGATTGGAAAGTAAGAAAACATATAGGTTGTGCGCAATTGCACGTGCGCTGTAGATTTTGTATGTGGCGATGCAAGATATATTTTGTAGCTCATCAATTCGTTTTTCACATGTAATTTGATTCGTGATTTAGCACTTGGTACTAGTTTGGCTAAGTTTGTTATATCATCTTAAAACCTAGAAGAATTGGGAGTGGATGGAACTTGAATTAGAACCGAATAAGAGACTGCTAGTTTGGTATGAGTTGCAAGCTAAGTAGCAAGGTTTCAAAAACTAGTTGTTAAAGTTCTCCTGAAATTAGACGTTTTCTGGCTGGTCCCAACACTATCGCTGCCACTTATCATTTTTCTGTCAAACATTCATCAACTTTCAACTTCCAACAGAATTCTACTAGCATCTATAGATAAACCAGGCAAACAGCTCAAAATAACCACTGGGATTTCCGGTTCCCAGTGACCAGTGTGTTACTGCTGCCGGGATTTGGAACCTTGGTTGCTAACATCTAGGTCCTGTCCTGAACACAAGAACATCACAAGAATTTTACAGGAACAGTGCTAATCCCACAGGAATATGAAAATTTCATTTCCAAAGGGGCCTCTAGTTATATAGTGACATGGTGATAAGTGGTGTGATCTGGCCTCTAGTTATTTAATACAGTCACTTGCTCAGATCACCGTACATATTCTTCGTTATGTGCCACAATTTCTATGTGGGTTCCTGTCTATGAATCAGAAATTCAGGATCCAATTATTAGATTTTCTATGATTAGATTCTTGACTGCAGTAGATAATCGTTGATTTCTACTTTCTTTGATATGCTGCTATGAATGTTCATGGATTGCATAAAACCGTCATGTGTGTATGACTCCATTAACTCTTTTTTTGTATTTTAGACCTAGCTGTTGCAAGCTCCCTCACCTGTAGAATTAGTCGATGGCTGGTTATTTGAGTTGTTGTTGAGCCAACCTTGTGAATACATCGAATATACTGTCTGTAGGTCATGTATCAAATATTTCAATAAGTAAAGGAAAAGCCTTCAAGTTGTGATTGTTCATCGTTGCTATTGTTACTTATAACCTGTTCTTTAGAGTGCGTCGGAACTTTGTTCTCATTTCTGGAATTTAAGTATTAATATTTGATCAATTGTTTCTCCAGGTTGCTCAGGAGATAAATTCTGAAGCCAAGTTCCAGAATGATTTCCTTAACCAACTGGTATTGTCCCCTTCTTTTTCTTATTAACCTCTTGGTCGTGTTGCATTTTTCTCTGGCAACTGGTATTGTTTTTTCGAAGCCTATTGATTATGTCTTGACTGTCCTAGATAGTTGGTGTGCATTTATCCCTTTATTTACTTTTTCATATATATTTATTCACTCTTACCATCTCCACTTTAACTCCTCATTATATGATATTTCCCAGAACATTTCCCCTTACCATATTCTAAATTTGCTTCTATATGTGAAAGAAGTAAGAGTTCATTCAGGATTGACATTTCCCCCTACCATAATCTAAATTTGCTTCTACATGTGAAAGAAAGTAAGCATTCATTCAGGAGTTTTTATATGTTTTGTGTGGTCAGTTACTTTGTATGACCTTTAAGGTCCCTTTGATGAACACTAGCAAACTGTTAGTTAATGGATTTATTGCCTGGCATATAGGTGCATTGGTTCTTTATGTCCCATATATATAATCTTCACTATGTTCTTTGACGATCTATATCCGTAACTTTTGTTTCTCCTGTGCATGTGCAGCAAATGACCCTTGCAAAAGCTCAGGCTGGTGTAAAGAATAACATGCGAAGGTTGAACAAGAGCATTATCCAGCAGGGCTCAAGTCATGTTCTCCATGTTGTCCTCTTTGCGCTGTTCTGCTTCTTCGTTGTCTATCTCCTGTCAAAGTTCTCTAGAAGATAGTTCTGTTGTCGGTGGCATCAAATCTAGGATACCGTGAGTTGTATGTAGTCTAAAGAAAAAGAATGTGACTTTATATGTCTTGAACAAACCAGAAAAAGAAAAGGAAAATTTGTACCGTTCTAAGATCACTTCTAACCTCATCCATTGATCTGTATGACTGAGAAACTTTTACAATTGCAAGTCACATTCAGCAGTATCCAATCTTGTATTTCAAGCAATCCAATTTCTTAACGTCAGTGCGTCAGGCAGAGATTTGTATATAGGAAATGCTCTTCGGTGTTTTCATATTGCAGCCCTCAGAATGTAAGCATCGTATTGAGCATGGATCAAAAGTAGCATAGGAGCAAAGAAGACTTGTATTGATCGTACTGAACTGTGCATATCATTCTGCAATGCCCTTGTAAAAGTAACCAAGCCGCATCGTTCGGAACAGTACTTAGCTTGTACGCTAATCCATTCTAAATTTATTTTATAGGATTTTAATTTCATTATAAATGTTCGTCAGATATATTAGATAACATCATGATTTTATCGAAACTTATCGTATTTTGATATTAATGGCTGAATTGATTTTGCCTACTGTGATGTACAAACTATTTCTGGTATTCAGGAGACACGCAAACAATTGGTTTCAACATTGATACATACATGGAAAGAAAGCAAACTGACCACCGGTTTTTAGTATGTGATGTGACTTCAACTAGTGGAACTGAATTCAATTGAGGCAAGTGTAAGATTTGAGGCTGGACGAGGCTAGTGGAAGAAGTACCCAAACTGGACGCCGGCGATGATAAGGTCGGCTCTGATGACGACCGCCGGGACGCTGGACAACAGCGAACGAGACATCCTCGACAACGGGGTCACCATAGGTAGCAATTAGAGGTTCAAGTCACTATCCGACCCGCTAGGTCTTATCTACCCCGTCCTTGTTAGGGCAAGATAGGGTAGAGGCAGTGGCATATCCAGCAGGGTGGCACGATAGGCTATGGACCACCTTAAGATTTGCACTAATCCTTAAATTTTATTATAGCTTCGGTACTGTAGCATGGTTAGTCTATTGAATTGTGTTAAGTTAGACCACTCTTATCTACAATTCTGGATCTGCCACAGGGTAGAGGCATCGGTCAGGGTGGGACAAGACGGGACGAGTCACCGATCGAAGTGGGGCGGGAGTAGGTCAAGTTCTAACCCGCCCTGTCCTGCTCCGGAGTATATGTTACATGTCTATTTAGTAGATTTTTTAAGAAGTTTATTATCCTTTTGTAATAATTTTTTTAATAAACTAATACATGTATATAACTATTGTTATATTATGTTAGATCTTATGAATCCTAGATGTAGTTTTTTTATTGATTTTTATGTTTTGATAGCTATTATCTTCTAATTAAACTTGATTTAGAGCTTTTAATAATTTTAATTGGAGCGGGACAGGTGGGTCGGGTCAAAGTCGAGGCACCATAGGGCGATGCAGGGCAAGAATAAATTTCAGTGGTCTCGATTGGGGTCGGGACATGGCGGAGCGGGGGACAAGCGGGTGGGGGCGAGTAGAGGCAAAACCTGCCCTCACCCCGCTCCATCTAGATCTCTAGCAGCGACAACACGGTCGCGACTTGGTTATTCTATTTACAAGTCTATGATGCCGGCGAGCGGGACCACAGTCCCGTTTGGATAGGTTGCGGCTTCTATAGAAGCAGCTGCTAGCTGGTTGGCCAGGGAAGTGGTTGTGGCTGTTGGGCTTATGAGCTGGGAAGAAAGCCGTTTGGATAGCTGGCTTTTGGATAAGCTGGCTTTTGGATAGGCTGGCTGTCTGCTGTAGCTATTGCTGAATGAGGAAATATTTGAAATACCTCTGGTTTAACTGATTAGTTGTAAATATATTGTTAAAGTGTAATTAACCTATTTGAACCTTGATAAAGCTGCAATGACATAGGTACAACAACGGCATCAAACAATATATGCATTCCTAACAGAGAATATTCGACAAATAGTAGGATATCATGTTACAATACCGAAGTCTTACTCGGCAAATAGTAGTAGTAGCATGTAATGGAAATATTCGATAATTTGTAGGATATGTGTCGTTACAATACCGAAGTCTTATTTGGCAAATACTAGTAGTAGCATGTAATGAAAATATTCCTAAATTCTACTTGCCATCAAAGAGGTAGCAATGCTGTCACGAAACTGGTTCATGTCTTGCTCATCATGCTCTATAGCGGTGTTGCCGTCACCTCCCACTTAAGCAACTTTCGGAACGTAGTCCTCATCAGTGTCACATTTTTTAAAGTCCTCATCATGTAAGGCACTGTCACGTATAAAATTATGAAAAGCCATACATGCAAGAATTATTTGAGTTTGCTTGACCATTGGGTACGCCAGTATGGCCAATAAGATCCTCTCATCTTTAAAACACCAAATGACCTCTCAATTACATTTCGAAGAGAGGAATGAGCATGATTAAACACTTTATACTTCCCGCTTGGTTGTCGTCCTTGACGAAATTCCTGAAGATGACACTTCTTTCCCTTGTAAGGTGCAAGGTATTCGTGTTTGTTTGGATATCCGGAATCAACTAAATAATACATACCTACATGCAAGGTCACATGTCAGCGGTGAGTTAAAAAAAAGTTGAACTATCAATGGATTAGTGAAAATGGTTACCTGCAGGTGGGTGAGGGAAACTTGTCGCATATTTCCTTAATGAGTCGTTGAATATACGCATATCATGTGCTGACCCCGGCCATCCAGCCACCACAAAGGTAAATCTCATATCAAAGTCACAAACAGCCATCACATTTTGTGTTGGATAGCCATGCCGACCGGTGTGATTGACAATCTCATCATTATGTATAATGACACGTATATGTGTTCCATCTATTGCACCGATGCATCCATTAAAATGAGGAAAAAAATCTACCATCTTATAGTCTGGAATGCATGATGGTAAAGTTTGGATCCCTAGGTCTAATGTTTTGTGCAGCTAAGGCATTGACAGAACGTAAGACATGTAGAAATTTTCTACAAATTGTTTCTTCAGACCTCTTGAACTTATTCTTTGCTTGCCTAATTGATTGTCCTGCTCCTACCATCCATAGAAATATACCTAAACTTTCAACTGAGGTACATAACCTACTTGATTTAAGGTTATAGTTTACAACTAAAGTGTCATGCAATACATAGAATACTTACGGAGCCATCCTGAACATTGTGTAACAATCCCTTCATCGGCTAGTTGTTCCATTGTCCACTCATAACCAGTTTGTTGTGGTGTCATATATGATCTTTTGTTCTCATATGTTTTGTAGTAAGAGTTACCTACAAAACCAGCCACTGTAACATATGGAAGATGCTGTCTCGTTGGGACCGCAACCTCTTTCACATCCTCCTCTTCAACTTCAAAATCCTCCCAAGATAAGTTGAACATAGTTTGAGAGTCATCCACATGAACATGGAAATCAGGCCATGATACTTCATGCGAATAATCTATCTACACATGACAACACAGTAATTCATCATCTATTTGAACAACACATAAGTTTACCATAAATTTAACAACACAAGTTCACAACTCAATTATTACAACAAAGTCCAAGTGAATTAGCAAGACAAATATTAGTTTGACAGAAACGGTAATTGTTCAAACAGTGGTACAATAGATGGTTCGAAGCATCACTTCTTGCTCAACTCATTGTGCATCCTCTGAAGCCAGTCAAGTCTCCCTACATCTGTCTCGAAAGAAGCAAACAACTCTCTATAGTCCACCTTCATAAGAATCTTTTTAGTTGTGAAATGTAGTTCAGTCCCTTCATTCACACCACATCTAACAAATAATCTTTGATGGTGGGAGGAGTTACAACTGATGATGTGTTGGTTGACCTTTCAGATGTGGCACTGCTCAAAAGGGTGACCATCTTCGCAAACTCCCTAACCATAGCACTCTTGTCCTTGCACTTCTTTGCATTACTAGGACCACTAGAGGATGCATGCCTCTTCCCTTTCTTTGGGCTCTTCACCACATCCTTATTGGTGGAGGACTCCTCGTCACCAATTGCACCGATCCCATGGTCCTCTACATGCTTCCCAGGTATGGCAGAGGATACACATGTGACATGGACCTTGTTGAACATGACCTCCATGTCATCCAGATGGTCAGGAGGCCCAAAACTAAACTTTGCTGCTTCTAGATAGGCCTGTCATGGAAACCAAATTGTGTAAGCACCACGTAATAGTACTATAATATTGTAAGAAAATAATATCAACTACACATAAGCATTCACCTGTGTGTACAGAGTTCAGTATTCATCGTCAGCAATGATCGTTCCCATGTTGTCATCCCACCCAAGACCTGTAGCGGCATGCTTCAGCGCCAACCAACATTCAATACTCTTTTTTCAAGGAGTCCCACTTATTCTTAAATTGCTTCTGTGTGTAATGTCGGCTTGTTTTCGTGACAAACTTCTACCCCAAGTTTGCATACCATGCTTACTTAGTGCTCCCAATGGTCTATTTACAGCTAGCACTTTCCCCTTGCACATCTTGCAGAATACTCGGGTTGCAACTACATCCCAGATTGCCTTTCATGAACCTTTATCTATCTACTGAATGCAAGACAGCATTACAATAACAACTCATTGATCAGTGCATGCATATCCAATTCATCCATACCCTAATACATTGAAATCAAGCTTATTTATAAACAGTCGCATGGACAAAACTTATTTATTAGAGCATAATAGTAAGAAACAGGAAAAAAAATGAACTCTCAGTACCACTAATCATGTGCAAAATATGATCTGGACAACATGATGAAGTTATGAGTAAAAGTGCTCTCAGAAACATAACAATAATTGGTCCCAAAATGGTTAAACTGAGCTCATAACAACACATAGACAGGGATCAAAGTAACATGTATTGCACTGGAGTACAAAACCAACAAGGATTTTGGTCTACAGAAACATAATCAAGATACAACCCAAACAACCTCCAAGTGCAAGGTGCTATATCACATAACTAGATTCAACACAGGCTAATGCTAGTGTACTCAGAAACATACTCAATCTCAACAAATACTTATCATCATCGAGTATAAGTGTTGTCCAGAACATAGAGAGAAAGGAAACCTTAAATACTCATATTGATATGCAATTAAGTGAGTCAATTCATGTCATCTATGCTTTGATGCAAATGCATCCGACAAACAATCAACTAGCATGCATGTAACATGAAAATGCAAAATGAGGCTACAAGTACTAGAATTAACCTCATCACATCTATCCTTTGATGTAAATGCATCCAGTAAAGATTCAACCACAGCACATGTAAGCTATTTTGATGTGAATTGAGGGTACAAGTACTACAATTGAGGGTAAAATGCATCCTGCAGAGAATCAACCACATCCGAGAAAGGGGGTGGAGGCGCACCTGTGCTTCTCAGAGTCTAACACGTCGTGCCGCCGAAGGTGTCCAAGCGGCCTTCGGACGGTCGACCCAGCAGCAACGATCGAGGAGGCGTCATGGAGTCGTCCATGTGTTCGAGGAGGCGACTATTGGGCGGCGTCCAGTGGTCCAGGGGCGTCAGGATGGCCCGAGCGCCGAGGAAGGAGAGGCCCAAGCGACGATGAAGGAGGGGGACGAGCTGACGGGGTGGCCGACCGGTGGCGACGGGGGGCTGGTCATGAAGCCAGATTTGGCTGAGGAGGGGTGACAGGCCTGGCCAAGCAGTGCGCCGGCCAAGTAGGGGCCACAGGGGATGGGGCTGGCTGGGTTGCTACGATGGCATCAGCCGGGGAAAGCAGCGGCGAGGGCGAACACGCGAGTAGCGGCGCTGCAGGCGAGCGGGTGAGCGACACCTCTGGGCGAGTAGGGGAGAAATGGAAGAGCCTGGAACTGGACGGGAGGTGGGAGAACCATATTTATACGATGGCAAACGTGGGTAAATAATATGTAGCTTTGAGGGAAATTTAGTACATTCACAACGGGAGAAGCTCGGGAAGCCGGTTTCGGCTGGCTTTTGCGGTATGTGCAAAAAAGCTAGGCGTGTTTGGAGAAGTTGCGGTTTGCTTGAGCACATTTGGATAGGCTTCTGGCATGGAGGGGGGAGAGCTAAAAAAAGCCAATCCAAACAGGACCTACACCGTGGTGCAGCTGCGCATGTTTGTGCCTGACTTTGCTGGATGCATGAGGACGCTCCCAGGCGGCCCCGCTGGCCTCAACCACCCGTCGTTCGTGGTGGTCTTTGACAACCACACCGACGTCCGCACACTGCAAGGACGGTGACCAAGGTGTCAGAGAGGGCCAAGACGTACAACGTGACCATTGTGGCGCCAGAGCATGTGAAGGTGACCGTCACGCCGATGACCCTGGAGTTGGAGCAGAAGGAGACGAAGAGCTACATGGTGAAGTTCAGAGACAAAGCGGGAGGTGACCGGAAGGCAGGGTGGGACTTCGGGCACAGAGGCTACCGTGAAGGACTACCGTCCAACCGGACTTTGGTAGTTTCAGTCCGGACAAAATCGAAATTGGGACAGTAGATATTTGGCCCAGGTAAAGTGTACTCAAGCTGTCCAGTATTTCTGCCTCCGGCACTGTTCGGGCACATCATTTGGGAGAACAAGAACTATCAAGTCAGGAGCCCAGTGGCCATCCAGCGGTTTGCACTGAAATAAAATAATTAAGGCTTGAACTGATGGCATGTTGATGAGTCGATCAGTCATGGAACAACTAGCATGCTCTGTTGTGAGAGTTGTCAATGCTGACAATTTGATAATGTTTACCTGCAGAGGAGAGCAATTTATTAATTTTCTTGTGTTTTTTTTATTTAAGCTTTCTTAGGTGATGATGAGGCTAGAAACATCTGTTCCAAAGTGAGTGTCTACTGGTAAGGTAACTGAGATTCTGCTGAATTCCAGTCACCTTCCTCGACTCCGTGAGCGATCGCAGTGGTTCAAAAAATCGACTCATAACCGAGCTCAACCGCGCAAAAAATTTCGCTGGCATGTTACAATTTGCGCATCAAATTCGATTGTGAGTTATGTTAATTTACATGCTTCTGATTATTCGATTGCTCTTGTACATCGTACTTTAACGAATTTTTTATCGCGTCCTCTCTTGCAACGGCGCAACGAAAACCCAGACGTGCGCAAACGCCTGCTATTCTGCAAAGGCTCAATAGCACCACAAATGCAGACACCAGATGGGAGACTGGAAGATAATACAATGTGCAGTGGAGAGTTGAGACATGCAAACAGATATTAAAAAAAAGTAGATAGAAAATTGTCAAAGGATAATTAATTTTGAAACAGCTTAGGTATCCACATCAACGGCAAGCAAAATAGCATGTCCATGACTCGAGAATGTCTTATTGAAACGAGCTCATGGAAAGGTGATCCTGAAGAAGGCCAGGCCAGGCCAGCGCTTCACACTGAAGACAGGCAAGAAAAAGGAAGCTTTAGTAGCTTTGTTCAGCGGCCAGAAACACGGCTCTACCAAGGAATTGCTCGCTATTACCCCACGAGCACCAAAAAGAAGTTTTCCAATGTTTTTCTCTACTGTACCATTTTCTTTCTACTCTACCATTCCACGCTGCTTGAAAATTTCAAACATAGTAGAACCAATCTTTGCTGGTGACTCAACAACGGTAACACCAGCCTCTCTGAGCGCCTTGATTTTGTCCTGGGCAGTACCCTTTCCTCCTGACACAATTGCTGCATCGTAACACATAAACAATGGATGAAACTAGATTAGCACATGTAACAGTAACAGATCAATGAAAGTGAGTTAGTACGTATAGTATGAAACCCAATTAGTACGTGTAACAAACTAACAATGCAATCAAAATCAGAATGGGCAGGTGAATGCATAGTAGTAGACTACCGCGAGCTGATTACAGCAAATCCAAGAATGCAAACTAGGTTGTCACCACGAGTTTGATGAATGCCACAACTGTAACAAGGAATTTTCTTGATTTGGTACACATGGTTTCCACACTTGCGGAACACAAAAAAAAATCCCGTACATAATTGTCATGCTATAGTAAAGGAACGGTCAAACATTGCTCAGCTACTAATAATTGTGAATCAATGCCGCATCCCCACCCTGGTCTGATACTAAAATCGGTGAATTTTAATCATATGATATCTACTCATTGAAATTTGTAAAGTGATTACATCTCCATAGAACCTTTTTTCCCTGAACTGCTACATGCAAAGTGATGGTACCACCCTGTTAGGTGCAGAAATTACTGTTCACGCGCTAAGAGCCGTGGTACTGTAGCACGAGTTTGAATCAGATCAAATTAGTTAATTGATAAGATTGGTTTGCTAGTTTGAATCAGATCAAATTAGTTAATTGATAAGATTGGTTTGCTAGTTTGAATCAGGTTCGGTTTAGGAAATAAGATAGAGTTTGGTTAGTTTAAATCAAGAGAGAATTAGAGATAAGATTAAGAGATAGAGTTGGATTTAAACTAGAGATTAGATTAGAGATAGAGTTGGTTTGAATGGAGTCTTTCTAAGTCGGCTAGCCGGCTATATATACATGATGCCAGCCGTGATTAATCAATCAAGCAAGAGAAATCAATCTAGCTCATAGTCCCTTTCTCCTATGTCTCCCCCAGTGTTATAAGGGTTTGTTTGTTTGAGCTTCTGTTTTTGGATTTTCTGAAAAGCTGTGCTCTTGGTTTTTTTGAAAAATTGCTTTTAGATTTTAGTTGTTAACTTTTACAACAAATTTTTAACTTCTTAGCACACTATTTCTCAGAAAAGCTACTCTTAGCTAGTTTCTCAGCTTCTAGTTCATTTTCAGCAATCCCGTTTGTTTGGGCTTTTGATTTCTGGTAGCAGAAAAGCTAGAAGCAGAAGCCCAAACAAACAAACCTTAAGTCTCACTAATCTATAGTACAATCCCTCACCTAACAGGTCTCACTAATCTATAGTACAATCCCTCACCTAACAGCAACCGACGCCACCTGGCTATCCTCTCAGTGGTGTTTACCCTAACACACCCAGACTTGTGAACAACAGAATGACAACATAAGGTTGCTGGCATCTTAACTTAAATGCCAAGCAAGGATCATTTTTTCAACTTCATACTTCAAAAGGTTATACAATTGAATGAGAGAAAATAGGTAAAAAGAATTACAAGGAAAAAAGAATAAAGGTCTTGCTAAGTTGATACCTCCAGCATGACCCATGCGACGGCCCGGGGGTGCCGTAAGTCCAGCAATGAATGCAACAACAGGCTTTTGCGTTTTGCTTTCCTGAGGTATTGCATAACAGATTAAGTTAATAGATAGGAAATGTAACTTTTTATTCAGAACAAATCAAAACAAAAGACAGAAAAATAAAAGTTCCAGCAACCAAGCCACAAGGCATGCAATAATATAGAATGCAATATCAGCAGTGATTGATGATAATTTATCCCTTCAGGAAATCAAGAATACTATAAAATGCAATATCAGCAGTGATTGATGATAATTTATCCCTTCAGGAAATCAAGAACACATCAGCGTGTGATCTTTTTAACTTCTAAACTTGACCAGATACAGCATCAAGTTGTTCCATGTCACATGAAATCTTATTGATTTCATTGCACATACCTTAGGTCTATGGTGAGAGTGGGTTGGTAACTAGGAGTTTTACTAAAACTGAATGCACATACTATTTTGATAGTGTGAAAGAGATGGATGACCTACTTAGCCAAAATGCATATCACAGCGCAACCTGTTCAGGAAATGTGCGGACTAGTTTAAGCCTAGGGTTGTGGGAGCATATAAGCTTAAGCTAAGCTAAGGTCCAGGCATCTAGCTTAATTCAGGGCATCTCGTAAAAGTATAAGGCCCCTTTCCACTCAGAAGATAAAAGTGCATGGTAGTTTAAGGCTTCAACGTTTGCAAGTGTTTACAAGCTGCGTTTACCCAAACATTATCTGAAGCTCCATATAAGTTCATCATTTGCGAACATGACCTATGAATAATAGCTAGGCCAAAAGGGCCTTCAGGAAATGTATCTGCGAAATGTTTTCATTCCATGGTTCCATCAACACCAAAATACTTTTGAGGAAATAACAACGATTCAAAAATATTTTGCAAACTAAAGGCCAAGAACATCGTAGCCATGGGTACTTTTTAGTATGTATGAAAAGGGCACCACGAGATTAGATAACTCTGCAGCTTTATATGTAAAAATAGCACAACTGGAATCTTTAAGAAAAACACATGGTCAAATTACTGAGGATCCTCTGGCTATAAATATTTGAAAAATAGACGTGGTTTTTAATTTCCATCCACTTGAACTGCTATAAGGAACATTAAAAAATCATGAACCTTAATATAAAAATAGATAGGTCATGATTTTTATGCTCATGACTGCAATTGCATGAAACTTCAATAGTTCAAGAGGGAAGGGGTGTTGCAATATGCAAATCAATACAGAAATATGACATGTAATACAGAAAAAGGTCATCTAAACTAATGCCAGTTCTAACAAACTCTTACCTGGATGAATGCTGCAGCATCCTCCTCAGCAGTACCTCCAATTTCGCCAATGAGAACAATACCTGAAAGGCGTAGAATAGTATTCATCAGAGAGAACAATACATAAATGGGGTGGATCTATATTGATCGGAAAAAAAGGCATATGGCGGTATTGAAGAATCAATAATGTAGTTGAAGTATTCAAGTGCCATAAATACCAAACGTAAGGGATTAACGACACATAGAAGACTACACAGTTCAGAAGAGAAACATCCCACAAATAAATACCATACCAAACATAAGGGATTAATGACACATAGAAGACTACACAGTTCAGAACGAAACATCTCACAAATAAATGAGGCTTTTGCTTACAATTGTGAAGCCTGAGTAACAGGTGTACCTTCTGTCTGAGGATCGTTAACAAACTTTTCAAGGCAATCAACAAAATTAGTGCCATTGAACGGGTCACCACCAATGCCTACACAAGTTGACTGCCCCAAGCCTACAGCTGTTGTTTGAAACACCTGTCAACAAAAATCAAATGCACCTTAGACGAACATATTACCTGACTAGGAGCATACATTAAAAAAAAATAACAGGCATACCGCTTCATATGTCAAGGTACCAGATCGAGATACTATCCCAACACGCCCTGGCTTGTGGATGTAACCTGGCATGATTCCAATTTTACATTCACCGGGCTTAATGATACCAGGGCAATTTGGCCCAATCAATCGAGTTCTTGATTGCCTATTTAGTGCAGCCTTCACTTTCACCTAAAATTTGCAGAGCAAACATTATGATGATCACCTCATGGAGTTCTGCTAACAGAGCAAAACAAAACTAATTATGCTGTGACATGAGTTAATAGCAATATGCAGAGAAAACATATCATAAAAGGAATATCAGAAAGCAAAATTCTCAATGCACCATGCTACTAAGATCCATTTCTATTTGGAGTGCATATTTGTTATTTACCAAAAAAAAACACATAGAGGAAAATTAAACCCCATCCTGCTCACCAGAGCATATTAACCTACTACATATCCATCTGAATAGACGACATTGATCACATTGTATTTTCTAATGTTTTTGCCAAAAGAGTTGTAATTTACATGTTCAGCTATTGATGAACCAAAAAATCATATGGCATTGAAAAAATTCCCAAGCTCAGAATACAAAGCAACAAAGGTAACTAGGTACTGAAATGATAAAAAAAATACCATGTCATGCTGAGGAATTCCTTCCGTAATGCAGACGACAAGGTCAAGCTCAGCCTCCATTGCCTCCATTATAGCAGCAGCAGCAAATGGTGGTGGAACATATATAACAGATGCATTGGCTTTTGTTTCAGCCTTAGCTTCTGCTACAGAGTTAAACACTGGGAGCCCTAAATGTTCAGTTCCACCTTTCTTAGGAGTCACTCCACCCACCTGTTACAACAAAGAGAACTTTAATCAAACAAAGTGCCACCGGATAAACATAATAACAAATACAATCAAATCATTCAAAGTGACATTAGAAGTCAAAACTATAATATTAACCGAAGCATTCTTGAAACATGCAAAATCTTTGTTTAAACAATTTGCGCAGCACAGACCTCTTTCGGTTGTATTCATAATACTAGAGGAATACCATAGGGGGGAGGGGGGGCAAAAATGGGTCGCATTTGGGCCGAGTCCATTGTCAGATACAGTGTGCAACTGTTAATTATCTGAATCTACTGGTCAAGAACAGAATAGTAAATTACATGAAACCTCCAAGGACCATGCGAGGTCCATAGAAGCTATCATGCCAAGTTTAACCAAAGACTTCAACATGCTGAGTTCCTTACTTCTTGTATGTCACAGTTTCCTTGTGTGGATACTGCAGCCCATTTACATAAACAGATCACAAACAGAACTTGTCTTTGTACCACTTATTGAAGAATGATGGTATCTTCGTACGTGAGTTTTTTTAAACTGTACTAGAACAGTTCAAAGGTTCAATGCATTCATGATGGAGATGATTTCTCATGCAATTCTAATTAACATGCATCTTGGTTTACAAAACATCAAGAAATCCAATTGAACCTGGTTTATTCCAAGGATCTGTTTTCTTGAGTCATGATACATCGATACTTCCTGCCTTCCTGACAAATTCTGGCTCAATGGATCACACAGTGAACAGCGCCACAAATTACTAGACAATGTAAATGACATCAATAAACACTCAAATCAACTCAACAAATTAACAAAACCTGGTTTTTCTCCATTCATCTTCGATTTCAGGCCTTGTACCGCCTAAATAAGGAATTATAATAGCACATTTTGTACCGCCTAAATTAACAAAACCTGGTTTTTCTCCATTCGTCTCATCCGTTTTGAATCGAAATGTAACACGTCATTGGGCTGGACGAAACCCTAAAAGCCCGACAAAAATGGAGATCGGCGACTGCACACCCACGTGATTGCACAGCACAGGCTCCATAAAAGCCTAGAATCACGCGGTACAGATCGAGGTGCACGGGCCGAAGAAGGCACCAGAGAGAGAGAGAGAGAGAGAGGTGGCGGCGGGCGCGTACCATGTTGGTGCCGTACTCGATGGCCTGCTCGGTGTGGAAGGTGCCGTTCTTCCCCGTGATGCCCTGGCAGATCACGCGGGTGCTCTTGTCGACGAACACCGCCGGCGACGGCGCGGCGGCGGCCGCCGCGGCGAAGCCCCGCGCGTGGAGGAGGCGGGAGGCGGCAGACCCCAGCAGCTGCGACGCGCGGCGGGAGGAGGCCATGGCGCGGTGCGGGAGGCGGCGCGAGCTCTTCCTCTTCTTCCCCCAAAACTCGATTCGATTTCTTTCGGGTTTTGGGATGTCCCTCTGCTTCCTTTGTTTTCGGTCTACTCTTGTGGGGTCTCGCGATCCATTCTTGCAGGAAAAGTTGAGTGAGCAACTTCGCGTCAGACCCCTGCAGTGTCCGAAGCAAAAGGTGCTAAGACTATGGTTGATTGCTTTTTTTTTATTGTGATTACGTATTTAGCCTCAAAAGCAAAAGAAAAACAAATAATCATATTTTAAAAACTGATTATCATAATTCACAAACTAAGTTGTACTATAATATCTCATAAACCATAATTTAGTGTGAATGAGCTTCACAACAGACGTACTACGAAATTCCATAATCCAAAAAAAAAACAACCATAGCCTAAATAGCTAGTTATAGGTTCGCAATAGATATTTTGGACTTCAAAGGTAAAATCATAGACCAATTTGCTATTTCGAGTTATAAGGCTATAACCCTAGATAGCTACGCTATTTGCTATAGTTTGTAGCTAGATATTGCTCTGCTATCCTGGGGGTGATTGTTTGCCTATACCCAGGGATCCTAGCTCTATGGATGTATATAATCTCACAGAGAAATGTATTTAATTGACCATATATACTGTTTCAGCCTGACTCAGTGGATACAATGTACGTCCGCAGTCTAGCTAGATAAATGCAGGTTATTGCATCCGCTCATATAAGCGAGCCTACTTGTTAGTATCACAAAATCATCTTCATGCGAGCAAATAATCAGAATCTCAGCTTTTGTATCTGCTCATACGACCTCAGATTCAATCAACTAAATAGAAACTCAGCTCAACCTATCCAGATAGATACAACCAACTAAACACTTTTATCGTTAACACTCCTACATCCGCTCAGCTGACTTTCTCTCAACTGTATATATAGTCCATACAAGCAATAGGACATGCGAGCAACTAATAACACCCTATATGTATCCACATGGGGAAAAAGTTAATTTTGAAATCCTAATTTGCTAGAAGGCCTAAAAACATGACACGATATCTTGCTCTTTTCTTCCAATACTCCAACAATGAGGTCAATTCCAATGTCTTATTTCTTAAGTAGTGTATAAGAGGAGAGAGGGGACAAGAAATTGCTATTAAGAAACAAGCTTCTAATGTATGCATATGTGTTGCTAGTTTTTTAGATTACCAAGATAATTAATTGTCTCCCTGTCATATATGATGGCTCAAAGAGCTAGTTTCTTCTATAAGAAACAAGCTCATTCTCTCTCTTCTTTATTTTTACTTGCCACACTAGCTTTTTACCTAGCTCAATATCTAATTAATATATAAGAAACAAGCACTAGAAGAGGTCTAATATTTCTTACTGATTAAGTAATTATGTGAAAATGTAATGATTGATAGTCTTATTATATTATATTTAGTACTTCTTAGTAAATTCAAACATTAACTATATTATTAAAAAAACATCTTATACTTGTTAATACTAAAATGCGATGAAGGATAGCTAGGGATAGCTTCTATAGTTTTTTTTTGGAACATACTGAGAATGCGCGAAAATCATGATTTAAAAGCTTGGTATGAAGTGTTAAATTTGTAAATGAATTGTTAAATTTGCATAAAACTTCCTAAAATTGCATATTTGTAATACTACAATTTTAAGCAGTGTATATGATATTATGATTGGAAATTAGCAATGCTGAAATTCTTTCCAGACAGTTGTGCTAATCTCCCAGAGTTCTCAAGTAAAGGTAGCCATGTCCTCAAAATCTGATGCTACAATATTGTGCAAGTATTTTGGACTAAATATCTGCTCCAATTGCAAATATCATTTTATTTGCATGTTAAAACTACTAAAAAGACTTATATTTGCCATATGAGGTAGTATTTCTACTCTTCATTACCTGGTGATTACGGTATACTTGATACACCCATGTTTTTATCAATATACATTATTCATGTAATATCTAGTTTTGGTTAAAAGCGACTCATACCACTCAAAACATGCAAATTCCTGCGGGCAATGATGCCCTTTAGTCTTCTTCTTCCTCCCAAAAAGGTTACTTCTCCGTCAACAATGGATTTTTTTTTCCAACATCGGATCGCCATATTATTCGCTCCCGTAGCTCCTTCCCTAGGAGCAGACTGACTAGCCTGGCACACACCGGAGATTGGAAGGCCTTCTCCATATGTGTCATATTTTCCATTTTGCTACTCGATTTACCTGCTCTGAGATCGAACCAATGGCGAGATTGATGGGCTCCATTGTAGCGACACCGGAGGACGCCACACTATTCTGCTTCAGATGCCCTGATATTGAGACCCTGTGCCCCTTTCCGTGCAAGTCAATTGCTTCAAGAGGCTCTTGGAGGTGGGCTCTCTGTGCGCCGCGATAAGGGTTCATGCACAACCAAGCTCATAACCTATTGATGTTTGCATACTGTATAAAATACCAACAACCATTACTATAAAACACCACATATGTAGCGCCACATCAGTATCGGTTCGGACGTAATCACTTCTGTTAATGTATTAGTGCCGGTTCTTAAACTCACATGCGCGAACCACGACTGAAGCGGTAAGAACCGGTACTGATAGTGACTATCAGTGCCGGTTCCATATAACAATAAGCACTTATGTTCGGACCATACCCAAAATATTCATTCAATCGACTTGTGGCTCACACGTCCGCTCAAACGGCTCGGCTTTATCTCCAGACTTCCGTGACTCCTCTCTCTCACACACACTCTCTCTCCCTCTCTCGAATCAATCCCCTTCGGTGCTCCGGTGGCTGGCCACCGCCCTCCTCCTCCTCTCTCTCCCTCATCCTAGGCGAAGAGAGAGGAGATGAGGTGGAGAGAGGGTTGGCGGAGCGGCCAGAGGTGCGCTACGGAGGGATGGGTCGCTGAAGGCTCGAGCGGGAACGACGCCGTACGACAAGCTAGCTGGGGCACGGTGCGGCGTCGAGTGAAGCCAAGGTGTGCTGAGGTGAGCCAGCGAAGAGGAGCAAGTGTGGTGATTGTGTTCATGCGTCGCGTCAGTGGATGATTGTGTTCGTTCAGGTGTGCGAAGAGGAGTAGCGTAAAGAGAGATGGGGGAGAGAGAGGCTCACCATGATGTTTGGGGGCATCTGGTAGTGGAAGAACAAAGGGAGGAGGGAGCAGAGAAGTGAGGGATGGAGAAGAGGGCCGTGAGGAACAAGGAGAGCTCGGCAGTGGTGGTAGTGTCGACGGCGGAGCGGCGGTGGCAGTGGTGACAGGAGCGGCATCAGAGCCAGCTCGATTCCGAGCTGGCTCGGATGCCGCACCCGTTGCCGCCCCATTTTCTCTTTTTTTTTCTGAAAAATCATATCAGTGCTGGTTCCAAAACCGATACTGATGGTCTCCGACCATTGGTGCCACTTATGGAGTGCCGGTTCCAAAACTGGCACTGATGAGGTTTTGGAACTAGCACTGATTAATGTTTTGGTGTAGTGAACATCACTTCTTTTTTTTTAAAAAAAAATCGATCATCAACATCACGAGAATTTCACAAATCAAGTCGTTGGTTCAGTGAAGAGGACACATCTAGTGAGTATTGCATTTTTACATTGGTTACAACATAGTACAAGTACATGATCAACATGCATGCATTGCTCCACAAACCACACTACCATCATTGACGACAATCTACTCCGAACCCAAAAAAATAAGTTGCAATCGGCCATCAACCTAACAATCTTCTCCCCCATGCATGCGTGGTGGCACTCCTCAAATGGCTAAACTCCAACTCCTCATTTGGGGGTGAAGGCCTGATTAAGCACACAAAAAATCTCAAAATCAGTAACCAAATCGTATCAAAGCTGTGACGTAGGTGCAATGTGGTGGATTGATTCAACTGACCTGGAAGATGGTGGCATGGCCAGGGTCGGCGAGGTGGGCGAAGAGGTTGTCGATGGGGCCGGTACCGGTGTACTCGGCCTGGAACCAGGCGCCCATGACGGCGAGCATGGCGAGGCGGCCGTTCTTGATCTCCTTGGTGCGCAGCTCCTTGATCTTCTCCGGCGAGCCGCTGCCCCAGCCGAGCGGGTCAAACCACAGCCCACCAGGGTACCTTAATTACATTTCCAACACACAGATAAATTGTTAGCAGCCATTGATTAGGACTGTACTAGATGAGCCTCCGAACAAAGTTTTCTTGGTTCATGCATGGAGAGAGATACCCGACGTCGGTGCCGGTGAGCTTGTTGTTGGGGAAGATGGGGTCGGTGTTGACGGATCCGGGCTTAATGATGTCGGCCCAGCGGCGGCCCTCGGCCCAGCCGATGAGGAGGAGCTCGATGATGAAGAGGGTGGTGGTGTCGGTGAAGTACTGCTGCTCGCCGGCGGTGTACCAGAACGGCGTGTTGAGGATGCCGATCTTGGTCAGGAACTCCGGTATGAAGATACCCGCCGCGCCCAGCATCGCCCACCGGCAATGCACCAGCTCTGCCTGCACGTTCCACCGCAAGCTCTCCGGGTCCGATCCTGCATGCACACATCAACAAGAATCACCGTGCAACACACGGTGAATCATCACTCAAAGATCATATATGCACAAGAGAAAACATTGACCGATCGATCATCAGAATTTACCGAGGCCCCAGGGATCAAAGCCGAAGTCGCCGGGGAGGCTGCATCAAGAAGACAAGAACAATACCACGAAAACTGTCAGTCTCACACGCCTACAAGCAGCTGGCTTTTCTCTCGACAAGGTGATATGAATCAAAGACTCCAAGAACCGACCTGCCGTCGAGCCACGGCGGAGGGGTGCTTCCGGGGAACCAGATGGGCCTGTCGGGGTCCACCGCGGCGTGCACTGCGAACGACGGCCGCGCCGCCTCGGCCTGCCTCAGCAGCCTGCTGCCGCCGAGGAAGGACGCCCGCAGCTTATTCCTGGGGAGGGCCGCGACGGCGGTGGTGGTGGAGGAGGAGGCGGAGACCAGTGCCATTGCACGCAAAGCTGTGGCGTTGGAACGTACCGAGGCGTGGGGGGCTGTGTGGTGAGTGGTGCTCGGCAGTTTAAGGGACCTCCAAGCGCGCGCGCCGGAGCGGGACGGCTTATCCGAGAGCGGATAGCGAGCGCGGCCGCCTCGCGCCACGCGGCACGGAGAATCTAGTCGTCTGGCTCTGGCACGCCGGATCGTGCTGACGCGGAGGGCGCTCGGCTGCGAGCTGATAAAAATCAGGGGTAGGCACGGCATTGGGCGCTGCCATGTAGGCAGGCACGCTTCTCCTCACACCGGCCAAGCGTCTATGTGCCAGGCAGATTTGTGTATAAAATATAAAATGGAGGCCTAAAACAACAGTGTAACAAGTCACAGCAAAGGAACATCCACAATAAGCAATACCTACGTTTGGTAGAATTTTTATTTCGTATTTCCTTTGGTTTTAAATATACGACGTTTTGATCAAAATACAGTCAAATATTTAAAACTTTGACTGCCAATAGCTTCTAAAATATTTATTTTAGAAATCTAAAAATATAATATTATAAAAATATTTTTCAAGATAAATCTACACGTGTGATTTTTATGTTTTCAAAGTAAATATTTTAGAAGCTATTCAGGGTTAAAATTTTAAAAGTTTGATCGGATTTTAATCAAAATGTTATATATTTAAAACTGGAGGGAGTAGAATAATGGTAAAAAAATGTTTGTTTGTTCGTTCTGTTGCGTGAAAAATTAGCAAGTTTTCAGTCAACTTTTCTCATAAAATGATTAGCGTTGATTCGTGTTTCAAACACCCTATCATCACCAAGGTTCGCGTTACCGACCGGAGGTCGGTTACCGACCTCCGGCGGTAACCGAAAAACCGCGGTAACCGCGATTACCGGTCAAAAATTCAAAAAAATTCGGAGAAAATTCATTCGGCAAATTTTAAATTTTTGCGAAAAAATCATGTTTTTGCCCTCTCGGTTACCGAGCGGTTTGGGTCGGTTACCGAGCGGTTTGGGTCGGTTACCGAGCGATTTTCTCGTATTTTCGATTCGGTCGGTTACCGAGCGGTTTGGCTCGGTAACCGCTCGGTTTTCTCGATTTATCGAGCGGTTTTATCGAATTTCAGCGCAGTTCAACAAAAAATCTAAAAAAGGGTTTAATCTTGTAAAATCAATAACTAATTCATCCGAGCTTAAAATCAAGTGAAACAAATTTTGTTGGATTCCTTGTAACATGATCTACATGATAAAAGTATTTATACTCATAAAAAAGTTCAAAATTTTCTGTGAGAAATTTTATTTGTTAAACCAAGGTAAATGCATAGTTTACTCTTTGCTAATCCAAAAATCATGAAACTAATTTTGTTAGTCTTCTTACATGATCCTATATCTTTTAAAAATACATGAACTCATGAATTAGTTATTGTAACATGCATGATTGTGTAAATGTGTTGCGACTAGATTAATTCATAACTGACCCATCACACCTTAAAAATTAGTGAAACCACTTTCATTAGCTTATTTATATTATGATTTACGTAGAAAAAATAATAGTAGACATGAAAAAATTAATTACAGTGATTTTTCTTAACATATTCACTTTATGCTTGTGAACTTTGTAAAAATCATAGAGAATTTAATAAAACTCTAAATAAAGTGAAATCAATTTTAAAGGTTCTCTTAAAATACGTTTTATACAATAAAAATATGTGTTTGTATGTTACACTTTTCCTTAACGTGAGTTAATAATTGAGCCGCACGCTTCAATTTTTTTCATTTTTTTCAAACTTTCTCCCTATAGAATATGATGCAAACGACATTATTTTTGAAATTTTTTTTCACAGAAGTTCTTAGAATTGTGTCTAGTTTTTTTTAAGATTTTTTTTGAATTTTTTTTAAATTTTTTTATTTTTTCGAATTTTTTGAATTCAAATTTCGGTTACCGAGAGGTTTTTGAAATCGGACCGGACCGGGAAGGTCGGTAACCGCGATTTTTGAGCGGTTACCGACGGTTTTTTGAACCCTGATCATCACAGGCAAGGACTGGGTGAGTTTAGGGTTCAAAGGTAGGAGGCAAATGGTGGCACCGGAGGGTTTTGGGCATTGGCAACCATGGTGGGAGGCGACGGCAGCAGGAGGTGCAACCGGAGTTGACAATGTGGAGAGGACGAAGGGGGTGTGACTTGTGAGAGGTGGGGGTGGGGATGCACAGTTAGGATTTATCGGTCCTCCCAGCTCGCTCCCTCCCGATCCACGCCGCACTCCACCTCCACCTCACCGCGGGCTCCGCGCACCTCTGGCCGCGCCGCCGCGAGTACGTCCGCCTGTGGTGGGACCCCGCCGTGATGCGCGGCCACGTCTGGCTCGACGCGGGCGCGCCTGCAGCGCCGGAGCCCAGGACCCCCTGGGAGGGGTCCCTCCCGCCGATCCGGGTGTCCGAGGACACCTCGCGGTTCAGGTACACGAACCCCACGGCCACCCGTCGAGCCTCCTGATCGCGCGCATTGCGGCGAGGCTGTGCGGCTCGTCGGCGGCGGGGGCGCACGGTGGGTCGTGCTCGTCGACGACGACACCGTGCTGTGCGCGGACAGCCTGGTCGCCGTGCTCGGCAAGTACGACTGGAGGGAGATGGTGTACGTCGTGGCGCCGTCAGAGAGCCACTCTGCGAACACTTACTTCAGCCACAGCATGGCGTTCGGAGGCGGCGGCGTCGCGCTCAGCTTGACCCTCGCCGCCGCGCTCGCGCGGACGCTCGACGTGTGCATCGAGAGGTACCCCAGGCTGTATGGAAGCGACGACCGCCTTCATGCCTACATTACAGAGCTCGGCGTGCCCCTATCCCACGAGTATGGATTTCACCAGGTATCTAGCTTATTCTTCAACATTTGCGCGCATTGAATCATAAACCTGATGCTTACAGCTCTGATCCGGTTAGTATTCCATTTGTGGGATCTTATCAATTTGTTGGTGTCTGTGTCTCATCAAGCAATTGGAGTGCTTAGCCTGTTGTGCTATATGGGATCTGCTCATGAACTAGCTCTCAGTCAAGACATGAAAATAATTCGAGGATTGTGCCCTCTTTCCCCATTCCATTAATGAGTAGCATGGAGCCTTGATGAATCAATCCCAATGTGAAGCATGGTTTAGATCCTGGATACCTAAGCTGATGCATCGTTTCAAGCTTTACTATATCTGTCATGCGATGTGATACTTTCTACTGTTGTGCCATCTTAGCTGGGTTGATTGGAATGCATGAACAAAAGTAGGGTGGTGCCAGAGTGGTTATGATAGTGAAAAGAAATTTGGTAGGACTTGAATGTTACTTTTGTTTGGACACTTTTCTGGACCCTGGACATTTTTGCCAGAGTTTGCTTGGTTGTTTTACAGTCCTGTCTCTCAATGCCCCTCTGTCAAGTGTCAAATAGGCAGAGCATGTGTTTCAGAATCATAATATCTTTTTATTAAAAGATGTTTTGTTTCCTACGATCATCCTGCAAAATTAGATTGATTTCTGCTTTATTAATGGAGTATATTTTCTGATAAATCCATTCATCCTTCTAATGTTGTTTTTTTTCCTTATATCATATATCAGTGGGATATCAGGGGCAATGCTCATGGTTTATTGGCGACTCATCTAGTTGCTCCTCTCATCAGTATTCACCATGCGTAGCTTGTGGACCCCATATACCCAGGACTGAGCTCTCTTGAGAGTTTGGACCTCTTCACTATGGCTATGAAAATGGAACCCATGAGCTTCCTGCAGCGTTCAATTTGTTATGATCAAAGCCAAAAGCTTACATTTGCTATCTCGTTGGGCTATGTTGTTGAAGTATACCCCAATGTTCTTCTTCCTTGTGAATTGACGCGATTGGAACGGACTTACATTGCTTACAATAGGATGAGTCAGAGAAATGAATTCAATTTTGACACTAGGGATGTTCAGAAGTCTTTGTGCAAGAAGCCAATCTTGTTTTTCTTGAAGGATGTCTGGAAGGATGGAAACATAACTAGGGGCTCTTACATACGATCAAGTGGTAGGGATGACCTCAAAAGAAAGGTGTTTTGCTTCCGGTCACCCCCATTACCTGACATAGATGAGATCCAAGTTTCTGCGTCTCCACTAAGCAAGCGCTGGCATCTGGTTTGTACTATCATTGCTTAGAGTATATCTTTTCCCCTCTTAAATCTTTACAATTGCTAAATTATCATTCTGCTAATATAGGCACCAAGAAGGTTATGCAGTGCATTTAAAGGATCTATTAATGGTACTTTGTTTCTGTTTGTTGCAATGTGTACGTGGGACTTTTGGCTCAGCTTCTGATTCTCTATAACTGATGGGAAACAGAGATGTATATGTTCTGTCCAGATGATACATGGAAGATGTCGTTATCACCCTGCATTCTTTGAATCAAGTGTTCTGGGGGCTTTTTTTCTGCCTCAAGCGCTTGACAGTAACCGACTGCTTGTTATACTTGGTAGTTACTGAAGGTAGTTCTGTATCTTCTCGTAGTAAATTACATTTTAAAATAGTTTGTTAGTGCTGAGCATGAGAACTACCTTTAAGATGGTTTATCAGGCTAATATGATTTCTTGTTCCGGTGTTGTTGATCTATCCTGTGCGCGATGCAAGATTTGATTATTTCTTGCCGCCTCCTTACCTACATTTCATCAGTTGCAAGGAACAGATAAATTAAACCATCATTCATGGACAATATACTGAAAGTTTACCACACTTCCGTATTTGCCACTGATGTCTCAATGACATGTGGGCCTTAGACCCACATGTGGGCCTTAGACCCACATGTCATTGAGAGAATGAGTGGCAAACTCGGGATTGGGTAACTTTTCAGTGGCAAATAAGGAATTTATCCATATTTTTAACAGCTTCAAGTTCAAAGTGTAAACTGTAGGTTCCCAACATAAATGGCAACCTTACTTTTTCCGCTTTTAGTGAAGGAGATATGGAAATGATATAGTAAAGTTAACAACTGCATTTCCCTTTTACATTGGAAAAGTGTTATGTGCTGCGCCCTAATTACTAGAGTTACAAACTAATTTCATGTGCATATTACTGTTATCCCGACCATGGAAAAAAATCTCAGATTTTTTTAGAAAATCGGAGGGCACTGGTGAGACCGATAAAAACAAAAATCGGAAATTTTCGGTCTGATTTCGGACAAATTTGGGTCAAATTTGAATAATTTGGGTCAAATTTGAATATTCCGGCTGGTAACACAAATACCAGAGGTGACCGATAGAACCGAAATTTGCGAAAATTGGCTGAAATACTGAACCATGTCCTGACCATGGTCGTTCTTATTGTTCTATTTCACACAACACACTTTCACAACATGCTCACTACTCAGATGGTTGCCTTTCTATTGCCTTATAACACATGGATAACAAGATAAGTGCCTATCTATCGCACCTGTATCAAATTGCCATAATAAGTAGAAATTTTTTCATTTTGATCTTTTTCTGATTTGAAAGGTGGTGTGTTGTTTTTCCGACTAATGCATAAAGATATTCAATCTATGCAATTGTTACCATAATTATCCTTGACCTCAACCTTTGCTTTTGATACGAGCAGGATAAACCATTTCTTGGCCAATTTTCTACAATTTTACTTTGCCAGTGATACTTGTCTGTTTGTTTTATTTGTAGGAACCAAAGGTTCTTTTAGGGTTATGCAAACTGTTTCATCCTTTTCCTTAGAAGGATAAAACTTCTAACTTTGTTTTAAACCTTGGAATGCAGTACATGTTGCTAAAAAGTGACAGAAAAATATCACTGGTGGAAACACTACTTAAAAAACACGTAGTGTTTTCATCAAATCCAAGACAGCATAATGCGCAGTTCCACAAATCCAAGACGCTCGATAACAAATACGTGAGGATTCTCGAGCCCCCCTGCCTCGGATCCGGGGGGAATTTGTGTTTGGTGCTGCGGATTTGGGGATGCTCATCTCACTCACTGTGCTTGTGCGTGCGTTTGTGCAGATGCTTGGAGATGAGATAGGGAAGGGGGCGTACGGCCGCGTGTACAAGGGGCTTGACCTGGAGAATGGCGATTTTGTGGCCATCAAGCAGGTCTCGCTGGAGAACATTCCGCAGGAGGATCTCAACATAATCATGTTGAGATTTCATTTTTTCTGGCTTCTCTTGTGATGCACAGCAAGTGCCGAATAGCACATGCGTTCAATTGCATGAAATATGGTTTTGGGAGCTGTGTAACATAAAGTAGCAACAGCAGCCTCAACAGCTATAATTTGAGACTAGAAGTTTGAGCTATTCAGCTCGCTGTTTGGTAGTATACCATTTTGTTCGGTACCATGCAATGGAATTAAATCCTAGGGCTAAGTTCTGCTATGTTATGTGACTCCATAGCAAGCTCCCTATTAAGTCTGCTCAGACTTGGAAAACTAGCGGAAGTCAAAGACACGTTATCTGTGTTTAGGCTTGTTTTTATTCATATTATATTCGATACAAAATAATTTAATATTTTATTTGTAATCATGTTTACGATGAAACAATATAGAATATTGATATGTTGTATGTTATATTTAATTAAGGTATTATCTGCACATCATATTCTTTTTTTCTTATTTCATGTTATTGTAATAGCAGGGCAGCTGTTATATATATATATATATATATATATATATATATATATATATATATATATATATATAGTTCACTGTTGCACAATTTCTCAGTTACGATCTTAAAAACAGTATAGTTACGTTCCACAAGATAGGTCAGTTACTACAAATATATATGGTCGTAACTCAGTATCTTCTCAGGTCGTAATTATGCACTTTTTTATCATGTGATCGTAACTGGGTCACCTCTGCGCACACCTCCAGTTACGATCCCAAAAACAGTATAGTTGCTATCGTAACTGACTTTTTGTTATGTGATCGTAACTTAACTATTTGTGTCGTCGTAACTGGGGGTGGCTCAGTAGTAAACCACAATGTGTCTCGTAATTATATACTTTATATCATGTGATCGTAACTTAACTATATGTGCTGTCATAACTGACTAGTTTCTTAGTCGTAATTGAGGGTGGTACAAAGGTAGCTGCAATAACTAGGGGTGGCGCAACGTAGTTCACTGTTGCGCCTAGGTGTAGATTATACTGCCGTTGCGCTATGCTACCCGACTACGCCCCACCGATCCCACACGCCAATCCCCGGTCGTGCCCAACCAATCCCCGTGCGACAACAACTCAAGCCCACCTTCCTCGCGCGGCCAGAGCCAGCGACCGACTTCGATCCCCGATCGCACCCCACCGATCCCAACTCTGATCCGGCTTCCTCCATGTGGCTCCCTGCAAAAAGTACGGACAGGATCACCGCGGAGCGGCGACTTCACTTCAGCGGCCGTCGGAATCCACAGAAGTCGATGCCACCCCATCGCAACTATGGCTCTGCGGCCTCGAACCGTGGTGGATTTCACAACTTCGCTTGCGCCAACACCGACGATTCCCATGGATTTATTTGACTTCGGGGGCTCTGCGCCAGAACCATCGCCGATCGTGACTGTTATAGCACTGACGACCACACCGGTACCGCCTCCACGTCCTCGCCTCCAAGCCATGGATCCTTTGCTGCACAAATCGCTAATGACGCCCCCACTTGCAATTTCTCCTAGCGCCATGGTGACACCTACGGAGGATAAGACATACACCCATGTAAGTCTCCGATTACGATGTCTTGTCCTTTGTAGTTACTATTGCTAATACACACTGATTGCCATTCATTACGAGACCCCCCCCCCATAGTGTGTTACGATTTGTTGCCTAAAAAAACTTGGCTCAATTGCGATTACTGCAATTGCTGGTTACTGTTTTGAACACAACCTAGTTACGATTGATATAACGAGAACCGTGCATGTTCAATACATCCTAGTTACTATTGATAAGACTCAATTGCGATTACTATACTTTCTGGATACTATTTCGAACACACCCTGGTTGCGATTGCTGTAACATGTAACTGTGCATGTTCAATACATCCTAGTTACTATTGGTAATACTCGCTGGTTGCAATCCTGGTT
Source organism: Phragmites australis (assembly GCF_958298935.1). Taxonomy (NCBI): domain Eukaryota; kingdom Viridiplantae; phylum Streptophyta; class Magnoliopsida; order Poales; family Poaceae; genus Phragmites; species Phragmites australis. Next base: position 24,800,062 of record NC_084934.1, on the reverse strand, counting down.
ACACTTGTTGCCTAAAAAAAAAGGATTGATTGCAATTATTGTACTTGTTGTTTATTGTTTCTAACACATCCTGGTTGCGATTGCTATAACATGTAATCGTGCATGTTGATTACACCCAAGTTATGATCTATTATTTCACCCAGTTATGATTAGGGTAGTTTGTCAATTTCGTCTATCTAGACAATGAAAAAGAACTTGAATTGATTTCCATTGTATTTCTATATGAATTACGCTAAATCATGTGATCTGGTTACAACTCTTGATTACTATGCCTTGTGTCAATCTAGGACTCATTGGTGTTGGATGAGTTCATGCCAAAAGGGGATTAAAATTTGATGATCCAAAAGAAGCATACAACTTCTGCTGTGACTATGCAATCCTGGCTGGGTTTAACGTCCGTATGTATCGGACACAGAATCAAGTACGCTTTTACGTATGTAGCAGGCAAGGACATTATGGTACTCAAGAAAGTGAAAATTATGAAGAAGATGAGGACCGTCAAACTGAAAAGACATCAATGCTATGTGGTTGCAAAGCTGAGGTAAACGTGAAGCTGAACAAGAAGGAAAAATTCTGGTATATAGATTATTTTGTTTTGGAACACAACCATCCACTATTCCCCTCGCCGTGGATGACACGCTATATGCATGCACATAAGAGGAAAGACCTTGCACTATTGAACCTAATAAATATCATGGTGCGGAACGGAGTGTACCACCAGGCAACGATGAATGTGATGTCAGAATTACACGGAGGTCGCCAAAATTGGCCGTTTACTGAGAGGGATCTAAAGAACAGGTATATTGCTAGAATTTTTTCCTTCATCATATCTGTGGTCCTGGAAATATCCGTTTACTAACATTCCTTGTTTTATAGTTACTATTCCAACTGATTACAGGTTACTGTCATATTACTGTTATGATTATTGTCAAGGAAATGATTATCATTGCAGTTGAAACTTTATTTGAACACCAGATACTACTATAATGGATTTACAATTGCTAACACTTGACTTTTTACAACCTACAACAAAGCAGAGTTCCTCAGGCAAGAAAGAGAGGATGATCAAAGCTCATTGCCTTCTTCAACGAATGCAAAACAAATAACGAGTATTTCTATTGGGATGTAATGGTTCACCCTAAGACCAAAGTCATTCAAAACATGTTCTGGAGCAACGCAAGCCAAAGGGTTGAATGCAAAGATTTTGGTGGTCTCATCACATTTGACACGACACACAGAACAAACAACAAAAACATGCCACTAGCAATGTTTGTCGGATCAAACCATCAGCTGCAAAATGTTATCTTCGGGAAAGCGCTCATACATGATGAGTCAGCAGATTCTTTTGGTTGGCTCTTCACAACATTCACGAACTGCATGCATGGATATCAACCCCATGTGTTGCTGACAGGTGCATTCCCACCTCCCCCCCTCCTATGTGATTATGACTCAAGATGCCATAGTTGCAACTCTGACTACAACAAAATGCTATTTTGTAGATGAGGATCCTGCAATGAAATTAGCAGTACCGGAGGTTTTCGACAAGACACAACATAGGTATTGCAATTTTCATGTGCTAAGGACTTCGCAAAATGACCTCGACACGCTATACATTGCGCACAAAGGTCTAAGAGAGAAGGTCGAAGGTCTATTCAACTTCCCGCTGTCGCCAACAGAATTTGAACAAGCATGGACAGAAACAATGCAGGAGTATGCCATAACTGAACACCCAGCAATCAAATCATTGTGGGAGAAGAGGAAGATGTGGATTGAAACATACTTCAAGGGCCTCTACTGCGGAAGAATGACGTCCACACAAAGAAGCGAAAGCACCAACAGAGTACTAAAGGATGAATTTGTGAACAAAACAACATCGTTGCACATGTTTACCAAGAAGATGCTTGAAGCCATTCAACATGTCGACCACATGGAAGCATGGGAGACCCACTACTCATAGGTGATAAAACTAAGTTTCTTTTAACACCAGTTAGTGCTTATAATGCATATAGATTACTACTCAACTAGTGCTCTGGTCACTAGTGGGCTTCCATTAGTGTTTTTCCTGTATACTGATTATTTCTCAGATTTGAATGTTAGTTGTGATATCATCTACAATACAATTTCCACTACTGGAACATCCGATCACAAACTTTTTCTTTCAAAAAGCAACTATTCACCCTTCCCCTCTAGGCCGGTATATCGATCCTTTACTATTTATATATTTGAAAAAGCAACTATTCACCCCCCCTCTAGGCCAGTATATCGATCCTTCAGTGTGTGAGATGTGTGGAACTTTGGTTGCTCGCACGTGTCGTATTAGTTGCGTGTGTTTGGGCACTTGTCATTGATCGTGCGCGAGTTCAGGAGTTTGTTACTCTTGGAAACCATCGTCTCCTAGACGGCTTGGTGGTGGATTGCCGGCGATCTCCTCAAGTGAAGATTATGAGGAGGCCCGGAAGTGATTGCAGAACTCACCATCTCCGGAGTGGAGTAAGAGTTGGCCATAGTGGAGGTGAGGAGTGCATGTGTGCAACCTCAAGAAGAAAAGGGTTGAAAAAGATCCGGCTCAAGTGTGACCAAGCTTCCTCAATAGAGATGTAGGATATCGGTGGATATCCGAACTGCGATAATAAATCATTGTCTCCGTATTTCCTTACTCTTGTGCATCCACGCATGTATGCTTATTTGTATGTGTATTGAGTTAATTTTATGATATTCAAATTTGTTGTTTTGCACTGATCGAAAGTTCTTATGAACATTATCAGAACATCCGATGAACAATAATTTCAGAATTTTCAATTAGAGTTTTGTTGCATATCTTGCTAGATTTGAATAATATTTGTCACACCCTAGAATTGTAACATTTATATTTGTTTAGGGTGATGGTGCACTAGTTGAGTCTAGCATATTTATCTTTTTCACTTGTGAAAAATCCGTTAGTTTATTTCTGCTGCAAGTTTAGGCCAAATTTCAAAAGGGGACAAACTTTTGCAAAAGTGTCTATTCACCCTCTGTCGGAGGGTGAACTCCTATCGCAGGGATCCGGGGGGACCCCTTTTTGAGATTCGGCCGGGGGAATGATTCTGAATATGTTTGCGGGAGAAATAAATGGGTGTAAATACGATGGCAGGTGGGATGGAATGATCGAATGCAGAAAGCAGTAAATGCACTGGAGGGATTTTTAGACAGGTTCAGGCCACGCTGAGCGTAACACCCTACTCTTGTGTGGATGCTAAAATGCCCTGAGAATATCCATCAGGGATGTTGCTGGTTACAAGAATATTTGTCTATCCTAGAGCTTCGGGTTCTTTGTTCTTCGGTGGTCTCAGTTTCTGTGCTTGTACTGAGTGTTCTTCGAGTCTTGGCGTCTGTGTTCCAGAATTCCTCAATCTCTGAGAGTCCGTTCTTGTTCGTGCCCGCCGGCTCTCTTAAATACTCACCAGCGGTAGCGTGCCCCGAAAGGGAGGGCACGAGTTCCAAGGCACCATAAATGGAAAGGTAGTCATCATGGGCTGCTGCGTGAAGTGACAGGGGGGTTTGAAAACGCACCCCCTGCCCCGTTTCAGTCGTCATGATGGTGTTGGCAACGGGCGCCGTGGAGAGGGCCCACCGGGCAGCCACAGAGCAGCCCGGCGTGCCCGCCCGGTCTTGTTCGCCTGACACAGCAGGGTGGCAGGCGAGGCGCCTTGGGCCTTATGATGTTATCCCGAGGCGCGCTGGATGACGCGGGATGGGACCCGTGTATTAAATGTCCTCACGCCCTTCTGCCAGGATGTGGCAGGGACTGACACCGAGCATGCCAGGGGCAGTTGGAAGTGACAGGCCACGCGCCCTCTTAAATGCGGCATCGGGCCTTTCACTGGCTGACACCTCACCACTGGACCCCTGTGGGGGCCACCGGCGAAGGACTTCTTAGGCCGTCAGGGAACCGAGTGCTCGGGGGTCACTGTTCACATCCCTGAGCACTCTCTCCCGGAAACGCCATTTCTTGGTCCTCGGGGAACCGAGTGCTCGGGGGCCACTGTTCACGGCCCCAAGCACTCTCTCCCGGAATTGACTGTTCGGATCCTCAGGGAACCGAGTGCTCGGGGGCCGCTGTTCGCAGCCCCGAGCACTCTCTCCCAGAACTACCTTCCTTGAGTCCTCGGGGTACTCGGGTGCTCGGGGGGCTACTGTTTGCAGTACCGAGCACACCCTTCCTGGTACTCGGCTTTTCTGGTCGTCGGGGGACTTGGGTGCTCGGGGGTCACTGTTCATGACCCCGAGCACTCTCTTCCCGGCACTTGGTCTCCGTAGATCATCGGGAAACTCGGGTATTCGGGGTCCACTGTTCATGGCCCCGAGCACCCCCTCCCGGGACTTAGTCTTTTCGTACCTCACGGAGATGATCCCCGCGGGAGGGCGCCACGTGGCGGATTGCTGACCTGGCCTCGTGATTCGGGGACCTCTGGTTCCTGATTCACCGACACCCTCTCTAGGCGACATCGTTGTCTTTTTAGCTAGCGAAAGAAGACTCGCTACTGGTCATAAACCAAATACAAAAGGAGTTTTAGTGCTCAAACCAGATAATGGTGTCGTACCTCGCTGAAGTGAGAAAGCTGGAGCGACATTTCATTGGTTTTGAGGTTAAGCATGTCCTGCAAAGGGATAACTTTCTAGCCGATGAGCTGGCCCGTCTAGCTTCTTCTCGTGCAACTATCTTGGTCAGAGTCTTTGAAGAAAGACTTACACGACCATCCACCATTGTCTCAAGCTAAGGTGAAGGGGATGCTCCGCTCGGAAACAGAGCAGCCGTGATAACACCTTTGGAGGCAATGCCTCTTTTGGTGCAGTCCTCGAGTGACCATAATGTGATCGCCCAGCTTGATTCGGGTATGACCTGGATGGATCAGATTTTTGGTATACCATCATAATTGAGCGATCCCTAACGATGATGCGTTAGTAGAAAAGGTCACGCGACAAGCCCGAATATACCCCTAGTAGAGGAATGCCTCTACCGCAGGGGGAGCAACTGTCTTTTATTGAAATGCATCACTCAGGAAGAGAGAAGTACCCTGCTCGCTGATATCCACAGAGGCATATGTGGTAGCCACGCTTCATATCGCACTCTGGTCGAAAAAGCATTCGGCAAGGATTCTATTGGCTCACGGTCCTCCAGGATGCTTGAGAGCTTGTGAAATGGTAGGAGCGGTGTTAGTACCATGGCCGACAGACCAACCTACTAGCCCAAGCACTGCAAACCATACCACTATATTAGCCTTTCACTATTTGGGGGCTCGATATTGTGCTATAATTCCCTAAGACCTCAGGCGGTTTTGAATTCCTGTTCGTGGCAGTCGACAAATTCACTAAGTGGATTGAGGTCATGCCGGTCAAGAAGATTATTGCCATGACATCGATTAAGTTCATATGGGGCTGGTAGTGCGGTTTAGCATTCTAAACCGCATAATCACGGATAATGAGACTTAGTTCATCAATAGCGCTTTTAAAGACTACTACGAAAAGATTGGGGTCAAAGTATGCTATGCATCGGTGGCACACCCCCAGAGCAATGGTCAGGTCGAAGGGGCAAATGGGATGATACTGCAAGGGGTCAAAACCCGAGTCTTCGATCAGCTTCAAAGCTTTTGAGATGTTGGGTGGATGAACTCCCCCACAGTACTCTGGTCGCTGTGAATGACCCCGACAGAGCTACGACTGAAACTCCATTCTTCCTAGTTTTTTGCGCTGAAGCAATGCTCCCCTTCGAGATCGCCCTCCAATCTCCTAGAGTAACCAGCTACTCAAACGAAGACCAGTGGCTCGACAGGAGGATGCCATAAACCTGATCGAAGAGTTCCATGATCACGCTCTAATTTGAGCAGCCCAATACCAACAAAGCCTCAGGTGTTACCACGACCGTAGGGTGCGGGACCAAACCTTAGTTGTAGGCGACCTCGTCCTAAGGAAAATCCAGAATAAGACAGACCAGAACAAGCTCTCCCCCAAGTGAGAAGGACCCTACACAGTGGTCGAGGTTACTCGACCTGGTACGGTCAAACTAGCCATGGAGGACATCCAGGAATTACACAATTCACGAAACATAAACCAGTTACGTAAATTCTATGTGTAAGGTTGCTCGGGCGTGAGACCATTTTTTCTGTTTTATAGGATCTCCTGGACAAAAGCAGACTGCCCTCAGCTTGCAAGTTTTTCTGATTCAAAGGTTAGACCACCTGGTCGGCAGCCCTTCTGTCGACCAGACGGTCAGGGGCTAGGGAAATATTAGATTTGTGTTTGTGTTTATGCTCATAGATTATTTTGCACTCCTAAATTATTTTGTCTGTTCGCGCATATTGTGAGTACCAAGTCGCTTTGGGGGGAAAGAAAATTGATGCTCATGCATTGTTAGTGATGTGTGGCTGAAGGAAAACGACCAAGAGGTCGCAAGTCCCAATTTAGGTTGAGCGCGGGTCACCACCGAAGGGCTTGTCATGCTAAAAGCTATCCTAGGCCCCCTATAGGAGTAATGAGCAATCAGAGTCTATTCACCACATGAGCACAGGGAAAATCTATTTAGGAGCAAGTCCTTAGGTTACAAAACGACCACCCGGGTAACGCTCGGGGGCTAGTTCTAACAATCTGTTCAGTGTCTCGAGGATCCAAAGATGCTTCTCAGCGGTTCGAACCGAACGGTCCAAAAAAGAGAGCGAGCTGCGAATAGAAATGAGTCAGCAAGGTCGTGAAGCTCCGTCGTGGTCTTATGGGCACCGGTGAAGCCTTCGAAGACTACTAGAGCAAGGTCGAGGTCGAGATGCTCACTGACGCAGGCAAGAGCAAGGCAGGCGCTGTAGACTCTGAGCTCAAAAAGGTGGTCACCAACGGTCTCGTGAAGCCTCTGCTTGAGTTCACCTGCCTCCTTAGAGGCTACTAAGAGTCAGTCGATATGGCCAGTCACGATGCTGCTGGGAGTTGGATAAAGTTGAACGCCGATGGACCCAAGTAGCAAGTCAAAGAGAGAAAACGTCCGACTATGGCACTTGTAGAAATACACCCACCACTGGTCATTTTCCCTCATCATCCGCTCTGAGTCCTTTTGGCGCCGCCAATAGCTCCTCTCTACAAGCTGGTCTAAGAAACAAGTCGCAAAACACATAGGAGTCAGCTGGTCGATTCTTACTTAGCTAGCCTAAAACTACACGTGGCTTAGTCTGTGGCAAGGATGGTGCACCTCGAAGATCGCTCTACAGGGTTTCTCACTCAATCGTGAACATAAGTTTACACTTGATCACCGCTTCCCGACTGTGATGGTTGATGGAGTCGTCGATGGAGGTGGTCTAGAGTGCGGAGCGAGCAGGAGGGCCAGTCAATGCAAGAGCTCTACGACCATAGTAGTGACACAAGCCCATCGAAGAAATGAAAAACTTCATTCAAATATGATACAAGCCTAAGTTACAAGGCGGCATTTACTCTTCGGTGGTCACCACACGGAAGAGAGACCCTACATACTCCATCGACCCTTGGCACTCTGCCTGCAGCCTCACATCGGCTTCAGGACCAGCGATCACAATCCCCTCCTGAACAACCTCGAGGTTGAAGTTGGTGTCTCGGTAGTGGTAACACTGGAGGACATACTCTGCCGAAGCTTTCTCCACATTTGCCACATCCTCCATGGTCCTCACCGCTAGGATGACCGAGAGCTGGGTGAACTTATCTGCTAAGACGCTGATGGCATAGGCCCAGCCCTGTGTGGTTTTTCCCTTTGACTCGGTGGCTTCCAGACCGATGCTCCTTAGGGCCCCTCGTATTGCCAGGAAGGCATCCCTAAAAAAATTGCAGGTCTTCTACTCATCCTCCAACTGCTTGGTGCTCCGGGCGACAAGCGTAGCCTTCTCCTATTGAAGCACAAGCCTCACCTCCTTCTCGTCAACCACCGGCTTCTCCAGCTCAGCACATCTATGGTCTTCCACCTCTTTCTCTGTGATCAGTTTGCTGATGGAGGCGGAGAGGCAGCTTCCTATGGCCGGCCCGATCACCGACTGACATGTGTTGAAGAACCGGAAGAGGTCTAGGCACGATTCAACCCCAATTAAGTTCTCACACATATGAGCAAATATGCTCAGCATGTGAATAGAAATTGGGGTTGAGATGGAGTTGGCAGATATCGTACAAGAAGATGACGGTGGTGAAGAACTCGGAGAAGGGTGACATAAGGCTGGCTAAGAAGAAAGAGACGAACATCATGATCTCCCCCTGGCAGGGAATAGGCGTGCTTACCCCGGAGTGGTACCCAGAGGACAGGCGGTGAGTGAGCAGGCCGGGGTTGTGCATTTGCTTCAGCCTCGCCGCATCGCACTTGGATTTGGGGAAGGCGGGCTCGCTACTAGTGCACGCTATCGGATAACAGAGAAAGATGCTTTGGTGGCAAGAACAGAGGTAGAGATGAGGGGCTCTGGGTGCGGAAGCTTGGAGGCTAAGGGAGACGATGGAAAGGTTCGTGAGGAACCTATGCGCTCTAATTTAAAGGGTCACCACGGTATGTCAACTGCCATGGGGTCCAGTCCTTTCGAATTTCAAGAGGTCGCGCTTGGGGAATCAAAATTCCCTCGAGTCCGATGCCATTTTGTTTTCCCCCCACGTATCTCTCTCTTTCCGGCGTTTAACCTCCCCTCGGGATGCGGTTTCCTGAGTCAATCACAAAAGTGGGACGCATCGACGACCACTCCCCAGGGTGAACATGCACTCACCTGGGGCCCAAGTGGGGCAACCAGACCCAACCACGGACCACTATAGCGAACCACTCAGTGTGTCACATCCATGATGGAGCTTGGGGGCTACTATCAGTGTAATCGGTAAGGGGGTGCCCCACTGGGCGGGCCTCACGCTACCAAATATCAGTCAGCGATTGATATCCTGGAGACCACGGCTTCACCCCACGACCAGGGTGGCGCTCAGTCGACCAACGTCCCGATCAAAGGAAAAGACCATGCGACCAGCCTAGGTACTCACCTAACCAGTCAAATCGTATTAAATGCCATCCACTCGAGTTTTTTCCTTCCCCAGGCACATATTTTCGACGAGCATGGTCATGGACAGGTGTAAAATTGGACTGACCCATCCTGTAGCATTTAATGCTACAGGACGACCTCACAGACGAACGTGACAGGGCTTGCAAGGCAACCAGGGCAGGTTGGGCGTGTGTGCCCTCCGTAATGATAACCTATGAGTAGTTAGCTTCATCAAGAGTATGTCTATTATAGAGTTTGGTATGATCTGTTTGTATGTACGTCTTTTCCCCCTATTATATAAAGGGAGAGGATCCAGCTTGTAAAGAGAGGACATTCAGGAACAAACTCATCCAACCCATAAGAAAATACACGTGACATAAGGCTATTATCTCATGAGAGACCTGAACCTAGATAAATCCTCACATTCTTATCTCCATCAGATCCCACCACAAAGAAATGCCGATCAACATGCCCGCCATCCAGTACACCTCAGATTCATTGTCAGAGATCATCCCGACACTCACATACTTAGTTTGGCCAATGAGAGGGTAGTCAACTCCCCCGTGGTCGGCGCCGGATTGAATTGATGTTGTGTAGTCGGTGTCGTGCGATCGTTTATAAAAACTGCTAGGTCGGAGAGCCCGCCTGCAACTGCGACTGTGTCACTCGCTGTCTGCGCATTCCGTCGAACGCCTCACGCGCGTGACGAAGGAAGGAGTCTGGGTCCACCCGCAGCAACAAACGCAGCGGTGGCCGAACAGGGAGGGCACCAGGCTGGGCGTGTACCACAATGTGCTGCACCGTTGTCTCCCCAAGTGGCCTTCTTCGATCACTTCATGCACATGGTGTTATACAAGTGTATTTATTCTAATCTATTGCTTAATGTTTCATCCAATTGCTTCATCAGTGAGAGAGTGTACATGCCATCATTTGCAAAAAAGAATACAAGTACCCTTGTTAGAAATAGCATGAACCAAAAAAATAGGATCGATCGAGCCACATGTGGTATCGTACACAATACAAGTATCCTTATAGTACATCTCCTTCAAACATGAACTACTTAATAGAAACTATTTGGGGAAATAGATCAGCCTGCGAACAATGGTAAGGATTGTATTCAAAGGTCCCTCTGGAGCCTTCGATCTCTGGACTCTCAGCAGGAGGCCTAGCCTCTGGAGGCTGTGAACCCCTTTGGGCCCACCCCTCCAGTGCCTATGTGGCCTTCTCGAAGCTCGAAAATACAGCAGGTCTCCGGAGATAATATCGGGGAAGAAATGACACTCCCTACAACCGACCTAACACGAAGTAATAGACAATTAATGCCGGTGCAAGTGGTGCTTATCCTGACACTCCAGCGCAATGAAGGTCATCCTGACACCCCTGACAGTGCGGCACCAGACCGCAATTGGTGACCGACTCACCACCCAGGGTTGCTTGTACCGCAATAGTTGCTATGTAGATATTTATTTCATATGTAGTGTTAAAAGTAGTTATCCATGATAAGATCATGTAATTTGGTCAGATCCTAGATATTTGTACATGGTGATAACTTGTACACCAAGTTACGTACGACCCTATAAATAAGGGGCCATGGTCATCTGGGTGAAAGGAGAGATATACACAAGCACAAAGACACATAGTGATATTTCCCCTAGACTAATCTTTTGGACGATCAATACATTTTCGGTGTCCCTTCCTCTCAAACTTCATCTCCAAGCTTGAGTCTCCTTCTTAGAAGAAACTCTCACCGTACTTATTAGCGCAAGACGGTTTCTTACGTCAACAGCGTGTCGTCCGTGGGGACTCAAACACAAAAGTGCTAAGAGAGGTTAGAACACCACTAGAAAAAACCACCAAAGCGCTAGCTCCAGCAGCCATATCCACCGTTGCAACTATGCAACCACATGCGTGGTTGCCACTACTGGGCACACCATGTGCACCCGCTAGCCCCATAGCCATGCGGGACGGAGTTCCTCCGGCCTCTACCAACCCAGAACTTTGGGTCATTACGGAGGTTCAAGACAGCACGGAGGCCTTCCAGCATCTGGATGGCGAAGACCTCACCGCACTAGGAGAGGTCACGGCTGCAGCCAAGCAGGCAGCCTCCTAGTGGTTCCGATCAATCGAACCCAGGGGTATTCCCACCCTAGGCTTGGTCCCGAAGTATCTCTTTTGATAGCACCCGGGATGCCCCAGGCGAGCCAACATCTTCGGAGGGTTTGTCCGCCCAGCGTCCTCCTCAGGCCCCTCAGGCAAAAGAGGGTTCCGAGGAGGCGCAGGGTTCCAGAGCGCGCAAGAAACTCCAAATTCACCCTGTCCAGGGAGGCGTAGTTGGAGCCACTCTGGCTCCGAGAGTCGGTTCACCGGACGACCTCTTCGGTCTCCCCAAGGGGAAAGAGGCCCAAGGGAAACCACGGGCTCTGGGGCACGTTGCCCTCGGTAACGACCTCGACAACAACCGCAAGCTCCGGTACCCCCGGAGGCATAAAGGTGCATCCTGCATGACTCGGGGCACAGCCACAATACTAACGACTGTCGAACCCTCATGATGTTCTAGGAGGAATACCTCGGAAAATAAGTAGGATACCTGGCCACATAGGGAGCCGACGAAGGATGGCACAAGGGTCATAAGCCTGAGGCAAGCTCCTGGGAAAATCTCTGCCCCTCGACCCCACTCGTCACCAACTCTGCCACCGACGGTACAATATCCCAGTGACAAGGACTGAGTCAGAGAACGCTGTCGCTAGGCTTCGGACGGAGTGCCTCCGGAGCCAGGCAGCGGCTGGGCCAAGGGGGTCGCAGAGCGCCTCTCCCAACCTAGCCTTCAGCTTCACCTCTGAACACCGTCACTAGGCACCGGGCGGAGTGCCTCCGGAGCCAGGCAACAGCTAAGTGCCGAGGGGGTTGCAAAGCACCTCTCCAGGCCTATCCTTCAGCTTTGCCTTCGACACGCTATCGCCAGGCTCCGGACGGATTGCCTCCGGAGCCGGGAGCCGGGCAGCGACTAAGGGCCGAGGGGTCGAGGACCACCTCTCCTGGCCTAGCCATAGGCTTTAGGGCCTCCAAAACTCATGATAGAGGCCTTATTCTGGTAAAGGTACGCCCATGATCACATGTCAATAGTTTACTTAGTTGATCTATCTTTCATACAGTAAGATCAAAACATGTTGGAAGTATCCAACCTTGATGTTAGAAGTTTTTGCAACCGATAGTCACTATGTAGAAATAGTAAACTTAGATTATATCTCTGTTTAGCAGTAAGTAGTGGAACTTAAGGTATATCTTAGTTTGGCATGAGCTATGAATAGTCATCTAACCTAGCTATGCCTTATATTACAATTAGCTGTTTATTAACAACGGTAGACTACCAAATTTAACTAGTACATAGCCATGCAAATACCTACACGTCTGTAGGCGCAGCATGTCTAGGTTACCTGGAAGGCAAGACTGCCTAGGGGTCCTGGAAGGTATTGTGTAGCCTCGGTAGTGTAGTTGCTACGTATCAAGGGACTTCCTTGATAGACAGTGTTGAGGTGCACCCGAAGGACTTCTTTGGGAGGCGTGACAAGCCCACGTACCGCGGGCGCAGCATACCTAGGTCACCTAGAAGGCAAGACTGCCTAAGTTTTTTGTAAGGTATCCACATAGTCTTGGTAGACAGTGAGGTCCACACACCTGCAGGCACAACATGCCTAGGTCAACCAAAAGATAGATTATGCCAAGGTGTCCTGGAAGGCAATGCATAGCCTCGGTAGTGTCGAAGCCACGCACCGAGGAACATCCTCGGTAGCAAAGATGCGGTGCTCTGAGGAATACCATGACAGGATATCCTCGTTGCACGACATGCCTACACACCGGAAACACAACATGCCTAGGTTTCCTGGAAGATAGATTATGCCTAGGCTTCCTGGAAGGTATTGCATAACATCTAACCTAAGGTCACATGGAAGGCATCAAGCGTAGGTTTCTCGGAGGGTATAGTATTGCCCTGGTAGGCGGTAAAGCCCACACACCTGTAGGCATAGCATGCCTAGGTCACCTAAAAGGCAGATTATGCCGAGGTGTCCTGAAAGGCATTGCATAGCCTCGGTAGTGTGAACGCCGCATATCAAGGGATGTCCTTGATAATGAGGATGCGATGCACTCAGGGAGCCACCTCGAGATGCATGACATGCTTATACACCGCGGGCGCGGCATGCCTAGGTCACGTAGAAGGTAAGAATGCCTAGGTTTCCTGAAAGGTATTGTGTAGCTTCAATAGTGTGTAGGGCCTTCGACATTAATACATGCCGAAGGGGGTACAAAACCTCCACAAAAATGGAAATATCTTGAAAACCTCCGCAAGACAGAGAGTCTTCCAAAGGGGGTGCAAAACCTCCGCAAACATGAAAATATCTTGAAAACCTCTGCATGACGGCGAGTCTTCCAAAAACCTCCGCAAAAACAAAGATGCCTTGAAAACCCCCGCAAAATGGGGATGTCTTCCAAAAACCTCCGTAAAAACGGAGATGTCTTGAAAACCTCTACAAGATGGAGAGTCTTCCAAAACCCCCACAAAATGGGGATGTCTTCCAAAACCCCCCGCAAAAATCGAGATGTCTTGAAAACCTCCGCAAGACGGAGAGTCTTCCAAAACCCCCGCAAAAATGGAGATGTCTTCCAAAAACCACCACAAGACGGTGAGTCTTCCAAAACCCCCGTAAAACAGGGATGTCTTCCAAAAGCCTCCGCAAGACGGATAATCTTCCAAAACCCCCATAAAATAGGGATGTCTTTCAAAACGCTCCGCAAGACAGAGAGTCTTCCAAAAACCCCTGCAAATGGGATGTCTTCCACAAACCTCCGTAAGATGGAGAGTCTTCCAAAACCCCTGCAAAACGGGGATGTCTTCCAAAAACCTTCGCAAAAATGGAAATATCTTGAAAACCTTTGCAAAACGGAGAGTCTTCCAAAACCCCCCTAAGACCATCCCCAAGGGCTTCCTGTCCCAGTCGTCGTTCCCTTCGCGATGGGAAAATGAGCGCGACAGGAACCAAAATTGAGGTCCAACGCCTTCCCGTCACGGCCCGGAGCGTGACGGGAAAGGAGAGAGGTTCCCACGCCCGTGGGAACCTCTCTCCTATCCCTTCGCACAGACAGTGAGTGGGGAAGGGTCCGTACATTGGGCTCGCGCGCTGGGGCGGAAGACATGGAAACGAGGGGCGGCAACAGCGACGCGCGTGAGGGGGCGGCGGAAGGTTGGCGGCGAGGGCATCTGGCTCCCAGAGGATAGATCCGTGCATTGGTGTGGAGGGAAGCGGGGACTTTACCGGAGGTGACACGTCGACGACAATGGCAGACGATGGGAGGTACAAATTTCTCACCACACTCTTGCGGATCTGAGTGTGTGGTAGTTCAATCGTGGATCTGGTGAAATGAGGGGCGCCGGCTTTTCATGCGGGGTAGGGGGAGGAGTGGCGTTTCAGATTGTGGTGGTGTTCGAGCGTGGCGTCGGGCGGCATCGGCAGTGGGGGAGGTGAGGGGTCCACTAGCATCGGCGTTGTCTTCGTTTGTTCATCTATCTTGGGTAGGGAAGGGTTGGTTGACATCTACCGACTGGGTGCGCGTCGCCAGCGTGCAACGATGGCCTCGATAGTCACTTCTTGCAACTTGCGTGCTCATGGAATCCCCTGCTCGGTGTTGTAAATGGACGTTGTAGTGCTTTCCGCGCTTGTGTCGAAGATGCAGGACCATGTGCATGAGACGGCTACCATGTTGAATAAGGTTGCGAACGACAACTTGAGTCCGAACAACATCCCTGCTTCTGTGGAGCTCAACATGGCACTGCTGGAGGTTGACTCCATGGCGGCAGATTTGGAGCGGCCTATTTTCCAAGTCGAGGATGCACTGTGCGTTACTGCCATGCCTAACCATGTTTGTTTGCCCGATAGTAGCAGCGTGCCCATTGAAGATGAAGCATCGGGATCCAAGGACATTGACGATGACGACGTCCTTCCCGCTGACTGGAGCTCGGATGACGTTCTGTGTTCCAGTACGAACGATGGTGTGTCGATTGAATCGGATTGTTCGTGGAGGCTGTGATCGGGTCGGGTGTTTTTTAGTAGAAGTGTGAAATGGTGTAGATTAGTGGACAACATGCCTTTTGATATTTTGGGAGTTCAGTTGTTCTTTGAACCCTGCAATGCCTAGAGTCCATGAAATTATGAATGCAATTGTTGCAATGGTTGTATGTTGTTTTAGGTTTATGTAGTCAAGAGTTGGTTTAGTATGCAATGTATGAACTATGAAGCGGCATGCAATGTATGAAGTATGAAGTTGCTTGTGTTATGATTTTGTCATGTGTTGTAGCTGACCCATTGTCTGATTATGCATCTTTAGTTTTATGCACTATGGTTTAATTTCATTTGGAATATTTCAAACTGGTGGGTGTTTGATAGTTAAACTGCACAAAATGCTTGGTTCCTGAACTGAACTTGAGTTTGTGATACCTACTATGCGAATCATAACTTTAGTAACAAATAGAAAGTGTTAAATAGCTTTTGTTAACAAAATTTTTGCTTTACCCAATTACTCTGAATTGCTTTTCGATAACATGTAGAGCTTATTAGATTTTTTTCCCCTTAAAAATGAGAACTGCCCATACAATACAATTCCGCAAACATGCTTCAATCACATCCACAAGTATTTTTGAAACAAAACAACAAAAATACATATACACCTTAATAGAAATTATTAATTGTAGACATAGAGTAGAAATGACATTTGTAAAAAAATTGCTTGACATCTTCTGAACTGTTGTTTTTTTTTCATTATATAAACTTGGTCATTCGTGCTTGCAGGGTTGCCCGCTATCATAGAATAGAAAGAAAGAAGCCGATGTATCTCTTGATGCTACATGTGACCATGCTTAGCCCTGCACCAGCCTCGCCATGGCCTTTGGGTTGACATGCATGGATTAGAGTGGGACTGTCGTTTACCAATGCGAGTAACCATGGCCTCTCTCAACACAAACTAACAAGACTAATTTTTCTTCCTCTCCCAACAATCCCACACAAACTAGCCAATATATATACAATATTCAGCACAAATTTTGAAGAAAAATTTAGCACAAATGTAGAATGAGTTGTTACAAAAATGATAAGTAAATCCATAGAAATAGTACGTCAAAGTTATTTTGGAGAGAAAAATCATTTCGAATGCTAAGAAAAGCAAATCAATACATTTGTACAAGCAATTATTATAAAATTGCAAATCAAATCGGACTTACTATGAATTTATAAAGCAATTCAGCATGAATGCAAAAAAAAAAAAAAATCTAAATCGGAGGCATAGTAGAGTTAAAATCTCACCATGCGGGTGAGGCGGGTGGAGGCAGCAATTCCCACCAAGGGATATGCTGCTCTATAGCAAAAGATAGAAACTAATAATTGTCCTAAGTGGAAGTACAAATTTCTTAAAGCAATTAACAGACAAAACCTCAAGTTTCAAATATCAAAAGACCTAATCTGAGGCCTAGACAGTGATCTAACTATATTGGCATTTTCCTTCTAATAAAATATCTAAGTATACATGCAAACTAAATTAAGGATACTATGCATCTTGCAAATCTCAGTTAAATAAACCTTGCAACTATATTGCATTTGAACAGACCAACTTACTTATGAAACTATACAATATTGCTTTTGAAGAAAAAACATATAAAAAAATGTGATCTAGGAACTTAGCTGAATACAACGGTGCAACCTTGAGCAATCCTGTTTTGATATGAAGATGAGCAAATATTCGCTATGCAAACCCCTATTAAACCTAGCAACAAAGAAAGAGGATAAAACTGAACATCGCATAAAACCAAGACTATTGTATGTGCATAAAATGCTTCAATAAATACAAAAATTGCTTCTAATAAGTCAAAAAAATGCTTGTATGTACAGGATTTGAGACTGCTCGTACTAGTATTTGCTCAAAACACCTGTCTATATTGCCAGCTTCTTTCTATATACTTTCTTCGATAATGAAGTATGAGATTTAGACTGTCAATCTACTTCTAGTTAGGTAGCTGGCAATAAAAAACAAAAATAAAAGGTAATAGTAACTCCGTGATACCAATTCTAAAAGAGAGAAGAAAAAAGGGCAAAACTGCTATATGATGCAAGTGGGAAAAAACAGAAATAATGATGGTCATGAATAACAGGGAAACACACGAAAATCAATATCCCTGGTTGTTTACATAGAACATTGACTGTTATCCCTGCTTTCATAAACACATCTGCTAGAAAAACTATTGAAATGCCAGATTAGAAGATCATATTGAATATAATATATTTTTAGCGTGCGTATTAAATTTCTTTTCTACCAAAGAAAGTTGATTGACTCAATTAGCCGTGTGCAATTAATTGCTGTGATCTAGCCATTCCCTTCTATGTGTATACAAACACTAATCACAAGTCGTAGCTCCGAACAAGATGGCTCCCTACCCACTCCTTGGTCTTTAGATAATTAACTACCAGAACTTATATAGAGTAAAAAACTGCTCTCTCATGCTCCTGAGATCCCCGTAGAAAATAGAACCGATGCCTACTGCACATTAACTAAAGTCTACACCTTTTGACATGCGTATCGAAAGCAGACTAATTGTCAACATAATGTGAATGAAGATTAGAAATGCTAAGCAATCTAGTGCCTTCTATTGTGGTTTTCATCCACTCGTTCAGAGGATAAAGCTCCACAACCCTTCACAAATCATATCAATGCCAAAAGGGTAACAGAATTTTACTTAAAATTAGAATGAGAGAAGAGGTGGGATGGTGGGATTATGCTGCAAGAAGCCCAAACAAACGGGATTATTAAAAAGTGGTTTCTGAGAAGTCAGAAATATGGTTCTAAGGAAATAAATTAGAAGCTGAGAAAGTAGTTGAGGGTAGCTTTTTTTAGAAGTTGTGTGCTAAGAAATTAAAAATTTGTTATAAAAGGCAACAGTTAAAATCCAAAAATAACTTCTAAAAAAATAAAAGTAGAAATCCAAACAAATAGACTCTAAATCTTAGATCCACCAGGCTATGGCGGTGATTGAAATATAACATGAAATCGGATCACTTAGTATTAGATAGACTAAAGATCGCGGTGTTGAAATTATATAATTGAGAGGACATAAAAGCAGATGTGTGGGGGGGGGGGTAGTTAGGTGTGAAAAATAAAAATATATATAGTAGGACAGGAATAGTTAAATCTTGATCCACCGGGTCATGACGGTGATTGAAATATAACATGAAATCGAATAACTTAGTACTAGATAGAACAAAAGATAGCGTTGTTGAGATTAAGTAAATTGAGAGAGAACATAAAAGAGAAGAAACGTGTGGTGACGTACCATATGTTACATCCTATACCAAGATACCTCACAGGCTCCCACTCTTTCACCTCTTCTTTTTTTCCATAACTTGTACTCTCAACATTCATCATACACCAGATTGAAATGGGACGTGACTCAAAAAGAAAGAAAGGGAGTCTGCACCAAACCCATTGCTGACCTGGGAGAAAGCGTCGGTAGAACCGGCCATTTTTTCCTTTTGTATTATATTCATGCTTCTATAAGAAACTTTACAAAGAAAGTCATGAACGCATGTGGAGCCTGATCCTGACTTTTTGATGTTTCAGCTGGTACATCATTGACCAAATAGCATAGAACATCATGGAGTGAATGCAACTTGACATAACATGATCTTCTACTAAACTTCACAGATTATTGCTCTAGGTAGACAGTAGTAAAACTGAAGGTAAATGGCCCGGTCTTGCTATGGAGTTTCTTGGGAGATTTTGCACATCTTGCATCATGCCCAAAACTTGAATTTCCACAAACGTGCATTATTTTGAGATGTGCAGTCTGCTAAGAAACTCTGGACCAGACGTACTCAAATACGTAACACTTTCTTAGAAAGGTGTGTTCTTCTTGGAGCCATGCTTGGCCTTGATCATCTGGTTCAAGGCCTTCACGCACCGGCGTATCATCCCCATCGACTTCTTCCCTCCCTCAGGCCGCCTTATCACCATGGCCAGCGTCGTGCCGCCTGCTGCTGCTCCTCCTCTTGAAACATCGTGATCAGCAAGGACATTCTTCCCGTGGCCTCCTAACTTGTTGGTAGGTTTTGCTTCTCCTATGGTAAGCTGCTTCTCCTGTATCAACTCCTGAAGGGAGAACCGGGGCATGCCATCGACAACACACGGTGGCGCGGATAGGTTCTTCGTACCTTGGCATTGCTCCGATGTCTTCTGCTCCATGTCATGGCATTCCTGCTGTGCCTTCTGCTCTTCTTCTTCTTCCTCATACTGCTCTGATGCCCGCTTATCTGCCTCTTGGCATTGTTGAGACGCCTTCTGCTCCTCGTCTTGGTACTGCTCAGGTGTCTTCTCCTCAACATCATCTTCATGTTGCTTTGGTGTTGTCTGCTCTTCATCTTGGCATTTAGATGTCTTCTCAACCTCATATTGATATTGCTGCAGTGTCTTCACTTCATCCAGATACTGCTCTAGTTTCTTTTCCTTTTCATCCAGATACTGCTCTGGTTTCTTCTCTTCATCTTGATACTGCTCTGGT
The DNA here is from genome assembly GCF_958298935.1 of Phragmites australis. Classification (NCBI taxonomy): domain Eukaryota; kingdom Viridiplantae; phylum Streptophyta; class Magnoliopsida; order Poales; family Poaceae; genus Phragmites; species Phragmites australis. Next base: position 24,780,484 of record NC_084934.1, on the reverse strand, counting down.
TTCTTCTGTTCTTCGTCTAGATACTGCTGGGGTTCCTTCTCCTGCTCATCTTGATATTGTTCCAGCGTCTTTTGCTCATCACCTTCATACGGCTGTGGTGCATGTGGAATCTTCAGTCCCTCATCTTCATACAGACATGGTGTCTGCTGCTTTTCATTCTCACATTGCTGGAGTGCCTGCAGCTCTGTATCTTGGCACTGGAGCAATGTCTTCAGCTTGGCATCTTGGTGTCGATGTTGTGTCAGGGGCGGCACATACTGGTCTTGAAAACAAGCAACCAGGCTTGCCGATCGTCGTGTTCGCCTCGACATGGCAATGTCGAAGCGGCGAGACTTGCTCACATCTAACTCGGTGGCCATTGTCTGTGGTCTGAGGAGAAAGATCACCAGAAAAGTTGCTTGCATCTTCTTCTCTGGGATGGAGGAGTTATAGGTCGCCTGATGTGGTTAATTGAGCAGTCCGTACAGGGAATCAGTGAACTGGTGAAGCGTCCATTTCAGAGGTGAAGTCCGGTTTGGTCATTTGTAAGATCAGTACCTGTCCCTGTAACTTTTCATCCCTACATGAAGTGAGATTCAAGTCAGCAGCAGTAGGCAAGTGACCATTATCCTGCCATAAACATCTGATATCTTCGTTCTACAATCAACTTTTACAATACCACGATCATGATTTGTTGGATGGCAATATGGCATTATTTTGTCCAAGTAACTCCTAAGAACTAGGGACAAAGTTCTGGAAGCAAGAAAATTTACCTGCGTAACTGAAGCTATGCCCAACAACAACCCAGGAATGATAACCAGCAAGATTTGGTTTCAAGTGAAAGATTTGAATGACATGCTTTACATACTTGACTAGAGAAAAATTATCGATCACACGCACCACTGCAACATTAACGGCTGTTGGTCACTGAACCTTTCCAAGTAATTTAAGGTTTTTCCTTTTAATAAATGAAATTGGCACCTTCAACTAGGAGCTGATGCCAGTTTCAATAAAAAGAAATTTGGGAAAATAAAATGAATTCAGAGAGCAGGTTCTGAAGAATTATTTGAGCAACTTTGGCAGAAGTGTAAAATCGGAAAAGGCAATTCTGCACCTAAAAGTAGCATCAAAATAACACTCCGAGCATAAAGTACACCTTCATGTCACAACTCAGATTAAACAAAACATTGGTCCTTCGCCAACATTCTATATCTCAGGCCCCATTAAGGATTATTCATTTACAAGATCAATCTTGCATAGATACAGACATAATTCCCTATCTTGCAAACCTCATGGTCCATTCAGCTGCTATTTCATCGTGTTTCGTCCTATCAGTCAGATACAAGCGGGGTACCTGCACAGACAAAGATAACGTAAGGCTTTCGAGGGTTGAAGCAAAGTAGAAACTTTGTGGACAGTAGACTTAATTTGCACCAGGATCAATTATTGTTTACAGAAGGTGGTACAGAGAATGAACAGAACATACATGGATCTGGATTGCTGATGATGTCTTTGATGGCCAGTAACACCTTTGAAAGAGTGAAAGCTGGACTCCAGCCATCCCTCAGAATGTCCAAATACACTTTACCAGTGGAGTCAACATTGCAGTGGTAAATCCTTGTTTTGAAAGTTACCTAGGAGAATACCAGAATAACACAAAATCAAAGTTATGAAACTAAATTGTCGTCCAAATTAAATGTGTTCAAAATTTAACACATTCGACTAGAAGAGTAAAATAATTTGAGAATATTTCCAACTATAACACATGAAATATCAAGCCATAGTTAACATTACTCGTAACACCAAAGCAGTATGGTGTACGTAGTATAAGTCTGATCGATAATCTCTTCACAGAACATTGAGAAAATATTTTGAGAGCACAAACATTCAAAACTATTATTAATGCATTTTCAGTTTGAATAGTACCATTAGCTGGCCATGATAAAGATATGACACTGAAGGTCTGTGTGGTAGGTGAAAGCAGCATTAGCACTGTTCTAGTCATGACATCTAAACGGAGGCTGGTTGTTTCTGATCCCTCATATCTCAAGCAACCATCAAAGTATCATCTGTCAAAACTCAAAAAGTAATAACAGGAAATAGGTGGTGGCGGTGTTGGCATCCTCCAGGAAGTGTCGGTGGTGATTTTGGGTATGGCTAGCAGCTGGATAGTGATGAATAAGTGGACTCTGCATTTAGAATGCTTCCCTTATTTATCAGACTATCTTATATTCAAAGCCAACATAAATAATATGTCACCGCATGATAAAGGTGATGTCGAAGTACAATGATATAGTGGTATGGCTTCCACTGAATAAAAACATTTTCTTATATCTTTTGCTCAGCAAAGTATTAATTAAAGTATGACAGAACAGAAACAATATCTTAGCAGCTCTGCATTTTTATTAAAAAAAAACAATGAGAATAGTAAACCAGAATATAATGGTGATTGTTTATTGGAGGGAGGAGAGGAGAGGGATGGCGACCATGGAGGTCGCCAGCGGCTAGGGTTTGAGTGCAAGGAGGCGGCGGCGTGAGAGAGAGAAGGCGACGGTCGGCTAGGCGTCAGGTGGCTGGACGGCAAGAAGAAGGATTTCCCTTCTAATTCTTGCTTACCTCTTTATTGATGGTTTGCCTCTCTTTATATAGAGAGGCTAACTTAGCTCATCAGTAATCTATTATAATTTGGAAAGTAATGAAAAACCCTAATCTACTTAATGGCTAAGAAACAGCGTGGACCCAGCCGCTGCTACAGTACCCACGAGCGGGCTTTTGGGCCGGCCTGTCTTAATGGGCCATGACCCATGATATCTCTCCCCTCTTTCACTTGCAGCTCGTCCTCGAGCTGCTAATTGGAGAGAACTCCGCATGCTGCAAGGTGGGGTCATGGTTGAAGTCCGAGTAAGCCTCATGTTGAAGAACGAATTCTGCTCCCATGCGGCTTTCTGGCGTGACGAGACAGTGCCGGAGATGGTTGATGAAGAACTCCATTCACCTTGTATTGATGATGACGACGATGGCCTTGAGTCGAAGGAGTCTGTATATCATTGTTGCGCCATTGATGTTAACGAAGAAGAGATACTTGGCGATGAGCTCGGAGAAGACATGGATTATGGTGATGACGTCCTTGGAGATGTCGTAGAATCCCTTAAAGATGATTGCAATGTGGTAGTCCCTTGTATCCACGTGCATCCTTGTCGTGCTCATTGGAAGATTTAATCCTCCTGGTTCCCATGGGAACGAGACAAGCAGGTAGGCGATGAGGACCATCCCAAGAGCAGCGAAGGTCAGTCTCCAAAGCATGTTGTGTGACGATGTGGACAGCCTTGTTGGAGACGGTGTGGACAGGAAGGGCAGACGTACGTTCCTCCTGAACGCTGATGGTTGTTGGATGCAATAGAGGTCGAGCAACCATTGTCGGTGTAGAACGCTCGAAGATGAAATTGTTGACAACCAGATGGGTGCGGTCATTGATCTTGGTCGATTGCAGTAGAAGAGGACAGTTGATCGACCCAACACAAAGGATACGTGTTGTCTAGGCCGTTGAAAAAGCATGCCTGGGGGACATCCGGTGTTGGTGGGGTGGATCGTGGTCACTTCATCGTTGTTGAAGTAGAAGCGGTAGTGTCGTCGAACATGGAGACGACCGCGACATTGGAGCCTTCTCTCGTCATTGAAGGCAAGGTAGTCGGGGAGGGGTACCGCACGTAGCCGTTGTAGAAGGATGCGAATGGCGACGTACGAGATGGCGAACCTAAGGGTGTAGAGGACTCGTCGTTGAAGAAGATGGTTGACGAGCGGAGGCAAGTGGTCGCTGTCAAAGAGATGTAGGGGTGGTCCGAGAATTGACCTAGCCACTTGAGGTGGAGGAGGCCGGATCAGGCGGCCGATCCGCGCCACTGGGTATGCAAGCCTTCATTGGATCAGCGTTGCTGTAGGGTCATTTGGTGCCGAGCTCGAAGGTTGTTTCCCACCGAAGGACTTGCAGATTGGCGGTGGTTCAGTGGCGTCAAATGCCCTTGGGCCTCCTGTCCTCAGCGTGAACTCCACCAGGTTGGTCGTGGATGGCGAACGAGACTCCGCGGCTGTTGAAGTGCCATAAGCCTCGGTGAGAGATTCCATGACCGCTGACACCGCAAAATCCTATGTAGTGGCCGTGTGTTCCTCCTGAACACTGTGGGCTGCGAAAAGGAAGTCTCCGATCACATTCTCTGTAGATTCTGCAAAAGATGAGACGACACCAAGCATGTCGGAGAAGATGTCATTGGGTGATGGCGCACGAAGGTCGGGTAAGCCGGTCAACTCCTAATGAACATTATCATGGGTATTGTTCACGTCGTGTGTAGTAGAATCCACATGGAAGAAGAGGCTGAAAGAAGCATCCCGAAAAGCGACGTGGTGGCGGGCCTGGCGAAGTCGTGGAGGACAGCGTCGATGCTGACAGAGGAGTCGTCGTCGAGCACACCTAAGGAGACATGGGCAACACCACCTGGCGTCGAGATAGGGTGGAAGACCGGCATAGAGGGAACGCCAATGTTCGACGTGTAGGCGATCTTGCGGGGGTGTTCATCTGCCGATGGTCGTCGAGAAGTGTTGGTCATGACCCCCGATGAAGCTGCTGATGACGGGACAATGGCATCTGGTAGGATGATGGTTGTTGGCGGTGAAGCAGCTAAAGATGCGTTGATGATCGACAGTGTGGTGGCAAGTGGCGGGATGAAGGAAGCATCCGTCGAGGCAGCGCAGTTACCATGCTGCAGATCATCCTTGTTGGTACAGGCATCTGAGGCTAGCAGTCGGTGCGATAAAGGGGAAGAAAAGGCACCTCTTTTGGATACCGAGGGCCGTTGAGGGCGATGTATAAATCAGCAAACCATTGTCGGCCTTCTTAGCGGTATTCCTCAAGTTGTCGACACAAATCAGCTCATGATAGCGTAGGATTGGAGACGAGTGGAGCATGAAGATGGGAGGAAATCAGATCTGCATGGCACTGTTCATGTACGGAACATTAACATGGTACTGTTCACATGAGAACCAAACCTACGGTTGTTGTCGATGTCGATGTAGTCCTTCGCGACCACATCTGCACATGTAGATCTTGAGTTGACTGTAGGATCTATCCCTCCGACGAAATCCATGACGTCAAAGTGGTCTCTGATACCAGATGTAATGGTGGTTGTTTATTATAGGGGGAAGAGGATGGGGATGGCTACCATATAGGTCGCCGACGACTATGGTGGACAGTGGCTAGGGTTTTGGGCGCAAGGAGACGGTGGCGTGAGAGAGAGAAGGCAAGGGTCGGTCAGGTGCTAGACGTCTGGACAGCAAGAAGAAGGATTTTCCTTTTAATTCTTGCTTATCCCTTTATTGATAGTGTGACTCTTTTTATATAGAGAGAGGCTAACTTGACCCCTAAGTAATCTATTACAATTTGAAAAGTAATAGGAAACCCTAATCTACTTAATATCCAAGAAACGGCGTAGACCCGATAGCCGCTACAGTACCCACGAGCGGGCTTTTGGGCCGGCCGGTCCTAATGGGTCATGGATTGGGCCGTGACCCATGACACAGAAACTTGAGATAAATTTTCTTCATATATTATCAACATCGTATTGAGAAGAAATAAAACACCACATTTCACACTTGCGTACAAACACCGCTTTAGAAGAAAAAGACTAACGTTAATTAGCAGCAAAGAAAGCTAGCTTGAACATAATCCTTTTCTCATTAGTTCCACTCCTTGCCCTCAGTCCTCAGATACAGGCCTCCCTGCTAATATTTTCTGTTGAGGTGTGGGCATGTGGCAGTTATAGATGAATCTTCATTCTTGACAGACAGCCGAATGCACTTTTCTCTTTCTAGGCCAAAGAAAATCTTGGTAAATTATTGTTTTCAATTTCTTTTTACTATATTATGATAGATGATTGTTGAAAATTTGGGGATATAAGACACTAAGGACAACTATCCCTCTGCATTTAATAAAGTATACTAAAGTTCATCACTTTGATAATACTCTGTTTGCATGGTTATTCATTCAATTGCCTGGGAAGAATGATCATGGTGAGTAAATTTGGGATCCCAAGAGCAGAACAATCAGAACTAGAAATACAACACTATTGCCGCCTAACTGATTTGACCTCCCACTTGATTTTCTGTTCGAATAATTTGTACATCAACACTCAGAAGTCACCAAAACTGAGTGTGGCATACATTCCTTAAAACTTGTCCATTCAAAAAGAGTACAGAACCAGCAATCACGACATTAGGTAGAAAGTATGCATAACAAGGAGAGGAAATGTAAATTGGAGCTTAAGTACGCAGGACACATAAAAAATATTCTGTACTAAACAGCGATCGCACAGCACACTTCAACAGACCAACATTACACAGAAGCACATACTAGCAAGAAATGTGAATTCTTACCATGGGAGGTTTGAACGGATAATCAGGCGGAAACACGATATCAAGGAAAAATATCCCTCCTTCATACGGCGATCCTACAAACAAATTCGGAGTCAACTCAACCTGCAGGTGCTTATTATGAGCCTAGCTTATTGTACAACCCCACGTTCTGCATCTACTCTAAAAAATCACAGGAATTTGATCAAGTGAAATTGCCGTGTAGCGCAGTAAAATTTCCACGAGCTTTCACCTGTCTCGAACGAATCGGCTACAGGCGAGGAGAAGCTGAGAGGAGGGAGCTCGTACCTTGTGGCCCGATGATGGTGGAGAGCCAGTGGTAGAGGTTGTCGCCCTTGGGTCCGGCGGAGTAGTCGGAGGCGTCGAAGTCCAGCAGCTCCTTCTGTATCCGCTTCCCCGACGACGACACCGACGTCCTGCCACTCGACCCCCACGGCCGCACACTGCTCCCACTTCCCCCTCCTCCGGGGCCACCGGCGCCGGCACCACCGGCGGCGAAGGGGAGGCGGGAGTCGGGGAAGGAGGAGGACGACGTGGCCGCGACGGTGACGGAGGAACGCGTGTGGGCCGGCTCGCCATCCCGGTGATGCCTCAAAGCCAATTTTGCAGGCCCATTACGGTAATTGATAATGGGCCGGAATGGACCAGACCGGAGCCGTTAATCTCTACTGTATAAAACACAAGTTGCTCTTGTGTCACCCCTCCAGCTATTTTCTGCTCTCCTTCTATCTAATAAATCCTCTAAAATTAGAATAAGTTAACCACTTTTACTACCTAACATCGTCTTTCAACCTCTCCTCCTTATTACCTGTTACAAATATAAAACTTATTTTACTAATAAAAATAAAATAAAAAATTAGTGGATAATTTCTTTCTTTTTCAAATCCTATATCAAAGTATATTATCGCTCCCAACTTATTCATAGCGCATATACATCTCCATACATAAAATTTACGATGTTATCGCATATAATATTTACATTTTGTATAAACACTTAGCTAGTCATACATAACGAGTAAAATAAATCATGAGCTTAAACGAACAGACCCATTATTTTGCCGGGCTGGGTGTTCCAGAAAGGTACAACCAAAAATTTAAACCAACAGTTCTGGACTAAAGCCATATGCAGTACACATCATTTGGAACTTCCAACATTTCAGAGCAGCAGCTTTGCACAGCTCAATTTTCCAAGTTGACATTCAAAATTGATGAGATTTGACGCAATGCTCATTCCTAGAACAACAAATTTTGAAAGATTACATGGCATCTATGAGTACAGTAAAACAAATTATGGCTCACTAGTCCCTACAGTATCTAATGACAAGATCCACGATAAATTCCGGGCATCTCATCCAAAATGTGACATGACTAAAATGTTTTACAGGACTAGGATGGGCAGCAATGCGGCTACTAGGTGAGTCAACCAGCAAGATAGCGATTTTGTAGCAAAACTGTCCGGGCTTACAGGCCCGGAAGCTGCACCGCCATTGCTGCCATTGGAACCGGTGCTGCAGATAGAAGAAAACCACATTGTCAGGATAGAGCAACAAAAAGATTAGAAACATTAACACAAAATTAATGTCAAAAAGGACTAACCTTCCTGCAAATGTGCATGAACCATGGCCTGCAAGTTATAATTCAGATGAAATTTCAGGTTAGGCTCGTGTTATTAACATAGTAAAGTGATAACAACATGATCTGATATAGCACTAACTACGTTTGATCTCTTGCAATAAGACCAATATAATAAAAAAGGTGACTTCTTTATAGTAGAAAATGTGATTAACTACGAGATGCTGATCATGTAACCATAGATAATGAGGAATGTGCAAATCAATTTTCGAAACACATTGGAAAAGGGGTGATGCAAGAGCAGGAGAAGGTGACTTAGCAACATCAGTCATTTCCTGTTAAAAGGAAGGAAAAGATCTCTAAAAAAAATCACATTTTTGCTACTGCTCCCCTTCATACAAGTCCATGTCAGTTCAATCTATCATAGCAGTACATGACCCATGCCCGAAATCATGTGGATTCTGATTTCTAGCATGTGAGAGCATATACACGCATATGATCAACATGTCTTAAGCGAAATGCTTGCTAGATAATTGACATGTTCCGTAAGTCTCAAGTTTGAGCACCAAGGGCTTGTTTTTCAGGGTGCGGTACAGTGTTAGGACTGTGTTATTGCTGGGAGGAACGTGACAACAGGTCAGCAATAGATTGAGCTGGTCAGCTACCAGTGCAGAACCCTAGACAAGAGATAATAAAATAGAAGCATAATAGTACTTTTGTGCAACAGAAAGCACAGATTTAAGCAGCTACGGAGGCTAATGGTTAGGTAAAAACGTGCACAACAATTGCATATAATCTGCTTTCTTTTCCCCCAATGCTTGCAAAGTGAAACATGTGACTACTGAATTTAGTCTTCTGAAGTGTCACTTCAGTGCTGATGCCAAGGGTAATTATAAATTATTTGAAAACAAAAAGGATTATTGGAACCCATACAAAGTAATCCATGATTGCGCAAAAGTTATACTGTATACTAATTGTAGAAGAGCAGAATACAGCTTACTTGGATCAGTAGATGTTATCATTGCAGTGCCATTAAAGTTGCATGTACCACCACTAGCTTGTGTTCTATGGTAATAATCGTTGAAAGCATAAGAAGCAACAGCTACAATGTCATCTGATTCATAGCATGGTTGCCCAGGCTGAATTGCACTGCAGTTTGCAGAGCCAGGGCCACATGCCCAATCCAAACTATGCTTCAGTGCACTATGGGGTGCATTTGAATTTGCCACACAAAACATCCCACGCAAAGCTGGTGATTCCGGAATAGTTGTGGCCACGTCCTCAAATGATAGAGAGTAGACAGTGGATGCATTTGGAAACATAATCCCCCAGTTTTTCTCTGATACAGGCCCTGACCGAAGATCCTCGTTGAACAACTCAAAGATGTAGGTGCTCGACTGGTTATTTGGTTGGCTGGGTGTACCGGAATTATTCAGTACATGATGTATGAGCTTTGTATTGTAGGCCAAAGCATTATCAACATTGGCAGCCTTCTCATTTGGCCCACCAAGCCATGGCCAGCCAGAAGCTGTGACCAAAACAGGAATCCCCGTGAAATTCATTGTTTGCATCGAGTTGTATGTAGCATCAATCATAGCATCAAACATATTGGTATAGAATAGATTGGTATTAGGATCTGCAATTTGACTGTTGGGATTGAGTGAGCGGAACAACGCATACTCTAAGGGGAATACACCTTGCCCTTTGACATAGCCATAATATGGTTGAGCATTTAGCATGAAGGAAGATCCTGTATTCTTCAGAAATTGAAGATACTGGAACATTATTGAGCTCCATGTCGAATTGAAAGTGGCAGTAGAGGGAGGAAATGCCTTCAAGATCATATCCATTGAATGAGGACTCGAAATTTTCACTTGAGTATTGAGGTTTGCAGCCAACAGAGCTAACTGAAGGAACTGCAATGCGGGTACAAGAACAAGAGCTGCATTTGGAATAGTAGTAAGAACCTCATTACCCACTGCAATATATGTGATGTTAGTCGCCGGAATGTAAGCAGCGACATTCTTGTTAATCCAATCAGCAGCTGTGGAACGAGATTGCCCCACACGAAGTAGCTGATCATTTGGTACCCCAACCATCACTTCTATCCCAGTATTAGCAAGGGCAGTCAGCATCTGATGGTCTGAGTCAAGCAGGCGAACATGCTGAATCTTCTTTGATTTAAGGATAGACACTATATCTGTTGCTGATGGTAGGTTCGACATGTCGGTCCCAATATTAACACCAACAAATGCTCCTACAATAGTTTGCAGCAATAATTGTTATGTAAAACGTAGGGGCTATACATATTTAGAACCGGGTTTTTTCAGCTCAAATAGCAACTTTTAGTGTCCTCCTTGAACTGGTTTCCGCCATACTGGGAAATCAGAATGAGGTACTAAAAGAAAGGTTCAAAACCATACCCATGTACTAGAAAATAATATGACGAACTAGTACCTGAAACATCGAAAACCATGAGCATTAACAGCATAACCACGCTCTGTAGTCGCTTGGGAGACATATTGTTGCGCCCAAGGATCTGACTAGCTGTTAGGAAGGGACACTTCTCAGAAGCTCTCAAGCAAAGCTGAAATACCAAGAACAAAAGTGATTATTTCGTTCATTCAACAGGAACACAAACTACTATATATAGCAAACAAAACTCTTAAAATTTATAAACTGTATCTCTGGGAGATATTTGAGCTAAGAAACACATTGATGGTGTGAGTGCAGACAATATGCATTCACATTTGTAGAGTACACGTTAATATGATATCTAAAAATCAATTTCCAGATTTCCCCGAATCTTCAGCATGTAGAAACAAACTTAGAACATTAATGTAGTACAGGGTATCCAGACAGTTATATGAAGTTGTCCAATGGCACTAACTTCTTCTAAATGAATGGTCTAATAACTGAAAATGCCACTCCTAATTATGGGGAAATATTTTTTGGCTCCTATTAAATGGAGAAATTGAGATAATGAGTCGGCACCTCCAAATCATCAGGGCAAGACATTCCCAATTTCTATCTCAACTTATTCATGATTGATTACCGAAGCTGCATCAAGCCTAAAATTTGCAAGACTCACGAGCAAAACCACCATGGAAAGAAGAAAACAGAACTTTGAAGGCCCAAAAAGGCTAGAAACAGCAAAAAACAAGAGCAGAGAGAAGTAAACACCCAGAAATTTCGAGGCAAACAAGGAACAGAGCTTAAAATGCCATCCCTTTCTAAGCAAACTCAGTTGGTAAAAAGTCACGAGCAGGAAAGATCACAAAGCTCCAAAAGAACGCAACAAACGGCAACATCGTAATCTCAACAACAGTACAAGAAAAGGGGAACAAAGATAGCCACCTGATCTTGTCCTCAGAGAGGTGCCCTTTCTTCCTCCTCACGCCGCCGCCGAGCGGAAGCGAGGGCGGCGAGAGGATGACCCGCGGCCGCCACCGACGAAGCGAGGAGGAAGTGGGAGACTGGACTGCTGCAGAGCTACTGTCCTGAGGGGATGGGAAAATGGGGAGCGATCTCTCTCTCTCTCACTCTCTCACACACACACACAGTACACAGAGAATCCGAGGAGGTTTTGTAGCCCTGGCTACCTGAGAGCGTGTTCTTGGCTTTTGAGGCTCTCTAGCTTCTGCTTCTTGGAGGTTTAACTCAACACTTCGTAATTAAGCAGCGATGTTAAAAGTTGATCTCTCCGAGGAGTTGCGATTATTAAAGAAATGCGAGTGATTGACCGGGAGCTCAGCTGCGCGCGTCGCGGACGCGGATCCAATTGAGCTTCTTGCTTGCCTTCTTGGAGGGGACACCGAGGACTAAATTAACAGAGAAACAGAAGTGGGAATGGAAAGGTCGAGGAGCAGGAGGAATAAAAGGAGGAGCTTTTGATCCTTGGAGGCGTGGTAGCGAGAGCGTGATGGCTGGGCCAGTACTGACGAGCTGGGAGCCTGGAGGTGTGCAGTGTTGCAGGATGGCTGGGTGTAGGGTTGAAAACGGAGCGATCTATATTTGGAAAAATGATATATATGATCTTACATGGTTATAGATATGAGTACGGATATTTTTGAATTAGCTATAGATACTGATATTTTTTATTTGGATACGGAAATGATTTTTAGTTAGAAATGGATATCTGATCTAATTAAAATGGATAATATCTGTTTTCATCTAGCCCATTAAAAAACAAATTACAAGTTCATCAGTTCGTCACTACCGTCCATCAGCCCACCACGGCTCATACAACTCTAACTACTTAGACTTTAACTTTAACCTTATCTAGATCCATACAACACAATTTGTATATGCGCATTGTTATTTTTTATTGTTTTTATATGCATAATTTAAGAGGTATTTATTATTTGATATATATCCTGATCTGTATTTATATTTGTATCGTATTCATTTCTAATACTATCCGCATTCATTTCTGTATTTGAGATTTTCATATTTATTTTTATTTTTAATTAAAAATATAGATACAAATATTGAGTACTGACGAGCTGGGAGGTGTGCAGTGTGCAGGTTCCACAGGGGCGGCGAAGGCTGGCCGGCGTTGTTTCTGTGGTCACGCTCGTGTGGCCATTTGAACATTGGAGACAAGAGTTGGTTGGGCTTCTTAATTTGAATATTGGAGACGGTGGGAGCAATTTCTCGTGATGAAACCGCTCAACCAAACCTGCTAAGAATTCAACCGTTACTAATAATTTATCCATCGGAGACAAGAGTTTTGTTTAGCAATCAATGTGCAATCAAACTTTTCTACTTTGGCATCCAATATCCTTACAAACATTTAGGTTCGAAATATAAAAAATGATAGTTGGATATGCTCAAAAAATACTTTTTAGAGCATTACAAGTATGCTATGTATGGTAGACATATAATTTGTGATAAAATACTGTTTTGGTCCGTAGCAAGGCACTTTTGTTCACCGGGAGAAAGTATGTATAGTGCACGCGAAATGTACACACATGAACTAATTGATGTTCAGAGGTCAGAGGAAAAATATTAGGTCACATCTAAAAAAAAAGTTCCCACAGATGGCGCCCTTACCTTTTTCTGCTGAGTTATCTGAAAAGTTAGAAACAAAACTTATTTTAATAAGAAATTGATTCGACGTCTTAATGAAATTATTTTTTATATTTGTTCTTTGCTAATTTTTGGGTATATTTTTTAAAAATATGAGGAAGAAGGAATTGATCCGTAGCGTCTATAACCTGTTACAATCTATATCTCAGATGTTGATCATCTAGTTATGCTAGATAATTACTAGATATGTGGTGCCTTGTCTATCGTTTAGACTATATTTTCTGTTACGCTTCTCCGGTGTCTCTGTACTAGCTGTTCCATCTATTTCGGTCTCAAAATGTACAGAACTATGTATTGATGATGTTCTGTTACTTTGTTAATGGAAATGGGTTCTATTGTTGTCACACTCTAAAAACTCTAACCTAATTATCAAGCATGTATATACATCATGACATCATGCTTTATATATTTGGTTTTATTTTAAGTATTCAAAAATATATTGGAAACGTTATGTAATTTATCAATGCATGTTTCCACCATATATAGTTATAAGTGAAAAATATTTATAAATGATTAGGAAGCCCAAAGCCATTTAAGAATGATAAGGAAAATAATAGGAAGAAACGGGAAAAAAAAAATAAAGGCTTTCAGCATATAGTCTTAGCCTACGGTCTGACCGCCAGGACTCAGAGCGGTCACTTCAGACCCCATCGATCACCTCTCACTTCCTCGCTTATTCATTTCTTCCCCACTTGAGAGAGAGAGGGGGGGATTCCCCACCATTTCTCCACCTCGAGCTCAACGGAGGCCGGAGATTGAAGGAGGAGGTTATCCACGAGTTCCTAATGTCATCCCCGACCTCAGCCTTAAGCATTCCTAATGTAGTACCAACAAGCATGTAACGGACCAGGAAAATAAGTGTTTTGATGGTAACAACAAGCATATAATTGCAACGTGAAAAGGCATATTGTGCTAAAATTGAACTATTTTTTGATATACCTGCGAGGTCCCTTTAAATTCTTGAAATAGAACTAGGATTTACCCAGAACTTTTCGAAGTAGCCCCACAGTTGTTATACACTTATACCTTATCATGCCCCAAAGAAGATGCGAAATAGAAGGATTAAACACAAAAATACTTTATGTGCAACCTATTTGTACAACTCTATTACAATCAAGTGTTTTAAACCCTTCGATTTATAAGTGGGTCACTAATTAAGTGATTCAAACTATATGATCTCCTGGTTGTAAAGTCCTACAAACAGTTTGTACATGTAGTAGTGATCGATTCATCACCATGTCGTGTATTTTTTTTCCTTTCTATTCTTTCTTTTCTGGGAACGGATCTACTCCACCGATTAATTGACTACTTAGAATACGAGCATTTTTTTCAGGAGACGCTCCCATTTTTTCTGTTCATGAACGGCACTTCCCTGGCACTAGCAATGTAATTTCTAAAACTGATTGTAAAACCCTGTCCGGTCCCCCCAATGCATGTGCAGGTACACACAAAATGGAGATTTCGGAAAGTGTACTTTGATTAACCTATCACCCTGGACCTTCTTCAACCCCAGGATATGATGAGTCGACATTTTCTATATAAGTGTCCAAGGACACATGGGACCTGTTCATACGCAGATCTACTCTTCAAAGTAGCTTCCATACAGAAAATACATTTTTATTGGTATTGTTGGCAAGCATGCCCTCTCTGAATTCACAAAATACATTTTTGATATACGCGCTGAACTGCCGTGGAAATGAGCAACTAGTAGATAAAGTTTGTCACTTTCGCTGGAAGAGAAGTGGAAAAATAAGATAAATGTTATGTGAACTCTTTGGATATTTGGTGCCTATGAGCATGTGAATTCAAATAGTTTCGCCCATGTTACTTTCCCGCTTTTGAGATGAAAAGTAGCCGGATAGCATGATGAGATGGAAAAGTAGCCCCAGTACCAATCACACCGAGCTCCAAATTTCTGCCCCACATGACAGACGTTAACCTCTGCAAATCTGAATAAATACCATTGAAGTAGTACTGGACCAAAGAACTGTGGAAACTTGATCATATGTCCCAAAATTAATCAAATTTTTATAATATATCTAAAGTTAATCATCATTTAATTATATATCGCACATAGAATAGTTTGTAATAAAATTTATCCTTTACCTTTCTTATTTATAAGACATGATTAAAGAATGATCAACTACGGATATAATATCAGAGTTTGATCACCTATGAGATATATACTCAATTTTCCTAAGAACTGTAGCAAATATTGTTAAAAAAGGAACTGTTGCAGAGCAGCTCGTTCTTGTTTCCTATCAGAAATCGGTACATCAAGCCGAACTTGTCCTACGTTGTTGGTACTCGCGAACTGAGTTTATGATTCTCCGAGTACGAGAACCACTGTCACCGAGGCCGTAACGTTGCCTCGCGCACAGTATCACGGGAATCATGGCCCAACACCTGCTGTCGCTGTGCGTCACACGTGCATTTGGGATTTGGCACCGGCGTCTCACACGGATGCGTGCCCGTTTTCACGGTGGCCCCAACTCTCACCAGCTTTTCGTTTCCACGGGCTACGCGTTCGTTCAACGAGGTAGGAGTAAGATCGAGAGAAAATGGCGAAAACGGTCGGTTGTATCCTCGGATCTGCCGGGCGGAGGGGCAGTGGACGTGCAGTAGCTGCGGCCGGCCGTACGATCGGAATCCTCTGTAGTATCACCAGCAACTGCAAAGAGCTACAGTGGGTGCACAGGGCGAGGATTGGATCAACCCGTATAGTCATGCTACAGTACGAACATGTGCTACAGTCTAGTTCAACACCGCTGCTATAGTAATCCACAGTAAACAATGATTAATTAATATAGAGGACTGTAGCAACAAACATATATTACTGTGTGAACAGTAATCATCATTAATGCAGATGAACCGTGTCCCCCAGTCGTGTGTTGATGGCTGCTGGCCGGGTAGGGGCAAAGCTACAGTAGCCAACTGAGTGTACTAGTATTATAAAAAAATCTTAGTTATTAGCAATTTTAAATTTCAAATCTTATGTATCATTTAGTCTCAAATATATACACCATCTAAGTTTAAATATGTTATCGGGTTTTTAAAGCTCTAGCTTCGCCGGGCGCTGGCAACTACCCGGCGACGCGGTCGCTGTCGGCGGGGCCAGCGAAACGAATCCGTTCCCCCACGCGCGTCATCACGCGGGACCAAACCGGCAGGGGCCGGTCGGGAACTCCGCCCGCCCTCAATGACCGTGCCGCCGCCGCGTGGCGCGCACGGTGCCTTTGCCCGTTCGCCGGCATGGGAGCGAAGCGCGCGTTTCCCCCCAGAAGCTTGCACGTGAGCGGCCGTCTCGTCACGCGTTGCTCCGGGCGGCGGCGGGCGTTGTTGCACGGGGCGCAGGCGGCGGAGCCCCCCGCGAGGCGATGACCGCGCGTGCACCGTGCTACCACAGGGCCCTTCACCTTATTTCGATCGTACTCTAGGACTTCGATTGAAGTAGCTGGTCCATGCAATTGAGAAGGAAGAAAAAAAATGGTCCTCTAGGACATGTAACAAGTTAGACATCACGTTTAAAACGATTCCGTCAGGCTAGAAAGTTCAGCAGTATATAAGCTTGTTGTAAGAGAATTTACAAGTTTACAAGTATGCACGTGGCAAAGTTTCTAGTGTTTGAGAACAAAAGGACTGATGATAATGCATACGCTGAAGCTCAAGAAATATATGCAGCAAGAGTATACTTTAATCCCTAGTCTGTTAATGAGAGCTTAACCTTGAGCAGCAGTATAAAAAGAAGCTTCATTTTTTTAAAACGAAACGGGCAGGAAAAAAAACTTCCTCATATTGACCGTTCCAGCACTACTTGTTTCAGATAGGAGCGTAAACTTCCATGGACTTCCAACCTATGTTAAAGCCCTCCCAAACAAGACCTAAGACCCTACAGAGAATTATTTCTATTGGATACAACAGTAACTCATCAGAGCCAGCTTCCACAGATCCTAGAACACCTTCAGGATCCTTGTAGCATCACTGCTTTATTGCCTCCAAATCAAGATATGCACAACAATGCTTACGCTTCATAGGTACAAAAAAAAAACTACCTACTAGTTATCTTCCCTTGGCTGGCATATAGTTTGACTCCCTGTTTTTGCCAAGTTCTTACAGTTTTGGTTCTCCCGTCATTTAGGCTGTCGCCGATGCTGGACTGCCAGGTCTGACAATTTTTATGCAAATAAATCAAATAAATATGGGAAGTAAACAGACTTAGAAAAAATAGGGCTGAATGCTGAACAGGAACGATACCTCTACCTCTCTATATTAAAGGGAAGAAGATATATTCAGCATAAAAGAGATTCCAAATGAACCGGTAGTACTGCGGAATAGCATCCTGCAAACAGATGAAGGCAGATCATCTATATCAGAAACAAGGTAGCGCAAGTGGTCTTTGAATGAAAAAACATATTTTTCTCATAAGCTTATGCCCCTATCACAACTACTTTAATTTTGCAAGTGATCTTCCAAAAAGAAACGTGTAAACCAGTATTTGGAAGTCAAGAACAATTGTAACATCAATTGTGCCATCCTACATGGCAGTTTGAAAGTTCTTTTTTACTTATGTTAGCCGTATAACCGTATTTCCATGTCTAAGGCACTGCAGTCATGTTTCCTCCCAAAAGAATAAAAGATCTTACACCTTTGAGATTGCATTAAACAATATACAACGGAAACTGTTCTTCAAAAAAAAAAATAACGGAAACTACTTGTCTGAGTAAAGTAACCTGAACACATGCAAAAAACTCTGCTACTAAAGTCTTCTTCTTTTAAGAATTTTATCCATACACTTAGCTGTGAATAATTTAGGTTGAAAACTTCACCTTACTGTACTTTGCTTGCTCCAGAACCCATGTCTGACATCATGGAAGAGAATAAACAAGTTAGAATTTAAACACATGTGCTATACAAGTATGAACACATACTAGCTGTGAATGAATTTGTTGATCGTTATTCAATAGAACTCATAGTTCCTCTTGAAGTTTATGTGCAGCCTTGCTTAAGGAGTATCTCTAGTGTTTCGACCACTGCACTTTAAGCCCCACAACCTACGATCTTAACTATGAAATTCCATATAGTCCATCCAAAAATAAATAGTTAAGTAATAATACAAGGCACAGTCTATGAAGTAAGGTAACAATACACTTTAGTCTGATTCGCTAATCACATAGGATTGCATCGAACAGTTAAGAGCATGGAAGCTGTAGGATCGATTGTCCGTAGCAGGCAATGTGTTTACCTGGAAAATTAAACCAGCAGCAAGGACAGCATGCACAGGAACCATTACAGTACGCCTGAAAGCCTGCAAATTAGAACAGCATCATTAATGCAAAAGGGAGCCAGGTAACACCGCTTGCATTGAACCATGCATAATGTTCTAAAAAATCCAATGAACAGAATAGTTATCTCTAGGATAAATAATTTGCATGCTCAATTCTGTATGACGATTCTGCATACTGAACAACAGTTGCACAAAATTACAGTGATAAATCATCACTAACACGAATGCATGTTACAGCATGGATATAAATAAATAACGAAGCTGGGGAATGTTAAAAATAATGTGAACAATTAACCATGGAGAAGTGGCAGAATGGGATATAAGGTCATATATTTGACAGGATGCGTGGCGTGAAGTAGAGGAAGACTCTGGATTCCAACAAATACTTGTGGGTACATGTACACTCATCATAATCAAACATGCCTCGAGATTGATGCTAACTTTGAAAATTCAAACCACCATCTTGTCTGCTAATCATTGAAATATCCTTGCACAAATCTTGATGCGCTTTGAAGTCTAAGATAGTGCATATACCTACATGTACAGGTGGTTTGGCATTTCCCAAGTCCTAACACTATTTATGGAAATGTATAGCAGTAATGGACTAATGGGTGATCCTAACTTTTACTAGTATTGTCCTTATGTTGTTTCTATCATATAAGCCTCTACTGCAGTTGAATTAGTGATATCTGTAAACAACAAGGTACTGTAGACAGTGCCAGTAAAGTGCACATTATGTACAGCACTTGTTGTGTTTGTCTCTCTCTAACCGGAATGAAAGAAGAAGCTAAAAGGAAGGTTAGAAGTAGTAGTAAGGTAACCTGAGGCATGAGAAAAGCGACAACAATAGCCGCAATATAGTTTACTACCAACAAACCAGAGCCAAGGAAGGCAATGTTTCTGACACCTAGCTTTGTTGCCAAAGTTGATATTTGGTACCTGGTGGGGACAATAATTAAAGTAGAATGTCAGTAATTCAAACACTGATATTTCTTCTAAACGGCTGAATAGTGAATAAAACTGGCTTAGGCTGCTGCCAGTTGCTACTGAAGTGAAAGCCGACCCATAACTAACTTAGAACACATAATTCACTCACAGTGCAATACCTGCAAGTTTCAGCCCTTTTTCTTTTCTTTGGGAATGTTTTCAAATACTATACTTGCTTATTTTAGACAGATTCAAACCATCCTGACTCAGGCCACTGGCATACCTTGGAGAAATATAACACAAAGGTCACATGATCACAATATTATTGTCTGTTTTACCACTTCAAGTTGATAGCTAGGTGCTTTGACCAATTATTTCTTGGGCCCTAGTACAAACACTGCAATGAACCCTGACAACAATGTGTACACATGCATGTGCATAAGAAAACACCCACCTAGACATAAGAAAACAGCCCAAACAAAGTTTTGGTACCTAGCAGTGATGCACCGAAACAATCAACAAATTGGCATGATCTTTTGCCAGAGAAAAAAATGTTGCCACAATTACAGAACCATGTAAGTTAGAAACTCACTTGCGATCCCCTTCAACATCAGGGAGATCTTTGGTTATAGCAATGACCAAAGCAAATAGTGTCACGAAGCATGTAATGAAAGCAACAGGAGAGCTGCAGATAGAAAGATATCATATGGCATTAGACATCCCAACCATCTCTGAATGTTTGTCTGTAATGAGACGCAACAGAACTTTTACCACTTTTACGAGGCAAGGGGTACGGAATGTCCAAATATAATGCTGAATGCAAGAACAGTTCCACAGAAATTTCCAGCAACTATTTACCTCCATTGGAATGTAAGACCTAGTGCAGCCCTAGTAGCATAGTACACACCAAAGTTGAGAAGAAAACCACGAACCTAGCAAAAAATTTGAAAGGTGGCTTTATCAAAAAGATATGTAAAATGTATGAGAAATCTAGGAAACGAAATCATCCAGCATAACACAGAGAAATAATAAGTTCTAAATGTGCATCAGGTGGCAGTTGTAAGGAAAGTACGGAACTACCTCGGTAAGTAAAATTTCTTGCAAACAAACAGATTTAACGTTGAGGCAAGCTTGCAGTACTTAATTATTTTTAAGAAGGTCTGATAAGTTTTTTGCCCTACAAGAACTGGTATTGCAAGAGAAATGGTAGAGGCCACTTGCTAGTCACATTCTTATTTCTCTTCTACCAAGAAACATATATCCTAGAAACTCGAGTTCTCTCCAGCGCATAAGGACCCCTCAAGTTCATGAAAACAAATCAGCATGCACAAGCATGCGCAGACAATCCTGTTCATTAAATCATAGTACTGTTAGCTCTAATTCATGCTTAGTTAACACTTAATAAATATATTTGATGTCACTGCCAGTACGAAGTTATTTTTTGCTACGGCCCATCTCTCCGTCTTCTTAAGGATGTTGCATGAAAACTTGGAAAGGATAGTTCAGCTACAAGTAACATGGACATATCTCACAATTTTGTCAGCCCCATAAGATTTGGATCAAAAGAGTTAGGTGTTCTCATACGATTGAATCAAATGATTTAAGTGTTCTGTTGCAAGTAACTAGGACTGTAGAAGCACATACTAAGTTCTGAGATATCTTCCTTTTCACACTAATTTTAATTTTACCAAGCATAATCTAATCAGCAGCAACTCGATATCAATTATGTTAAGAATGAACTAAAACATAAAAGGCAAACAAAAAAAATCTATGGTGTTACTAAAGTACATGCATGGATGGGGAGAAAAGTACCGTTGCAATGATAAGAAAAGCAGCAACTGGATATCTCTTCAGTCTGAATGGAGGAACCGAATATATAGTCCCAAGAAATAGGCCAAGGCAGTATAGAGAGGTGATGAAAGGCCCAAAGTTCGACACAACGATTGAAAATCCTGCAGCTGCGAATAATATTACCAACAACCATGCTGACTGAACTGAGAGATCACCGGCAGCAATGGGTAAATATGGCTTGTTTACCCTGCTCAATAGCATAAAATCAGAAATGCCAGATGTAGATTTGTTGGAAATATTTGACTTATAATGGTAATTCGCAACAGCACCTGAATTTGAGATACTAACAATAAGCCAAGCCATGGAGGGATTGTACATACTTGTCAATAGCTATGTCGTAGATCTGATTAATCCCAACTATGTAACCATTGCCGCAGATTAACGCTACAAGCCCATAGAATGCTTTGAATACCAACCACCAATTTATCAGATGGGAATTCTCTATCAAGGCTCTAGAAACCAAAGCTCTGCATTAAGTCATCAACACAATGATATCAGTACCAAAAGAAAAACTATAAACTAATTAACAATACAAAATCCAACAATAGAACAAGAACTTCACATGGATCCAAAAGCAGCAGCAGCAAAACCTTTAGTTCGGGGTAGGCTAGAGATGAAACCCAACAAGAGCCACACGAACCAAAAAAGATAGTAATAATATAAAAACAGTAAAATAGTACATGGATCCCAAAGCAGTTCCTCGAATTGTATGTGGCCTCAGAAATCTCCAGCAGGAATCCTTGAGGTCTGACAGTGTCTTTGAGAACGGAGCTGGTGCAGCAGCAGCAGAATCAGCTTGAGAGCATGCCTGTACAAGGACCAAGTGAAAAAATCAATGTGTTAATACTATACAACAAGATGCACATAGTTTACTTAGGTAAATATAGTGATGCCCTGAGTAATTACAATGATGAGTTCATTCGTTTATATTTCTCATGAATAATGTCTTTAAGCCACACAATACAGTGCAAAGGTAGTCATATCCATTATACTTGTGATATCCCAAATTAGCCCATGTGCCAATTCCAATTTGGATTAGGTACTTTCCAAGGTGCTTTGGGTTCTCTATCTAGTAACAATGTAACACAGTTTCAGTATTGCAGTCAAAGTAATGACCAGACTGCTGAGGAAATGAGGGAAACAATGAACAAATATATATACAGACTAGGAGTTTCTCAAGTGCGCCGCAAACCAAATTAAATTCTACATGATTCCATCCTTGACCAAAATCCTGTCTATACAGATCGATTATTGGGACCTGACTGTCAGCATTTTCTATATTCAATAGATATAAGTATAGGCTATGATTGTATCTCGTTAAATGGCTCCCATCACCAGGAAAGATTTGCCAAATGATAATTGTCCCAATTGCATCAATTATGAATTCAAGACTATTCTCGTTGCGCTAACAACCATTTCTTCCTGTTGCAATTTGGAGAAAAACACACCATAAACTATTGGGGTTGATTGCTTATATGCCACTGGGATAAACTTTTATCCAAGATTTGCCACTGCTAAACCTGATATCCCTTAAATGCCACTGGCAATGGCATTAAAGGGGATAAAAAAAAATAACTCAGTGGCATTGAAGGGATATCAGGTTTAGCAGTGGCAGATCTAGGATATAAGTTTATCCTGGTGGCATATAAGGAATTAATCCTAGACTATTGAGCTGTTTGGTTTGAGAAATGGAGTGGTGATGGATCACCCGATCCTAATTCCGAATTTAACTCACTTGTTTGGTTTGATGAATGGAATTGGTTGATCCATCATCACCTCATTCATCATAAGCACATGGTCAATGTAAATATGAGGGATGGGGTCATCCCACCAAAATTCATAGGATGATCTCATGATGGACAATCCCATCTAGGATGGGTTGATCTCTCAAACCAAACACCTCATATATGTCTGGAGGAAACCTCAAAGCATTTCTTCATGCCCTCCAACTATGGCTGACTGACCCAATTGATTGACATCCACATTTGCACTCTACAAGTAACTAAAAAAACCGATTGGCATCCATGTTTGTACTGTCCAAATGATTCTAATCTAGAAGCATCGTCAAGATGAAACTTAAAAATCTACTCCTGCAGCCAGGCCCAATTGTTCAGCACAATTGAGTCATAACTTCATTAGGTTACAAAAAAATTCAAGCTGATAACAATACACCTTGTAAAACTCCGGCTCTATGAGTACCCCTATCAACTTTACTACGATGTAGCACAGGGTTAAATTTTCGTGCAAATATGACACGTACATTCAGAAATAGCAGCACTATCGTATGCTCCTCCAAGCCCCAATGCACCATAACAAAGTTGTGGAATATATGCAGCCAGGAACGGTTAATTTATGCTTGTGACAGATATAACAGTTTCTAGTCGTCTAACCAAGAGGAAGGAGCAGCACAATTTGCTTGAACAGTTGAACTTGTGCGACACACTGACATTGGAATAGTGGATGATATCGATAAGCCATCATCAACTTCGTGCCCCTTGTGCCTAGTTCGTATTCACTAATCCACATGATCTCTCGCTCTACACACACAATTGGCACAATTGCAGCCGCACAATCACCGGCGCTGCGGCCCTCGGCAAGAACCGAACCACCGCGACAAACCACCAAACCTTGCACTCGCACTGAGCTAGAGACGGGGGATCGGGCGGCCTTACCCGCACGGTGTCGCGCCGGCGCTCGCGTGCGGCGTTGCGGGGAGAGCGCGGGGTACTGGGGAAGCGGGCGGGGGCGGAGGCGGAGAAGAGCAGCGGGGACGCGGACGGCGTCGCGCTGGGCAGGCGTGGAGGCCCGGCGAGGAAGCGAGGGGCGGGGGCGGGTGAGGGGAGAGGAGGGGAGGCGAGGGGAGCCATGGGGACTGAGGAGGGGTGTGCGGGGAGATTGGACTCTTTTTTTTTTAGCCACCCATCGCCATTGGTGATGCGACGAAGGTAGGGAGTGAGGCGGGTGATGAGAGCCGTGGGTGTGTTATCCTATGGCTGCGGTGGTGCGGTGCTGCTGATAGCGGCAAAAATGCTGCTAGTATTTCTGAATGTTTCCTTGCAACTTCTAGCGGCGGACGCAAGAGCAAAATGTAGGGGCTCACGTCTTTTTTCTCTACCTCCTCTCCTGCTTCCTTCACCTCCTTTTCAATGGCATTCCAGCTAGTATGGGGTCTGAGCGCCCTTGAATCCGGCTCTAACTACATCTACATATTTACTTACTATATATGTTTATGTCATATGCGCGTGGCATATTTTTTTAGAAATACAATAAGGAGACTCTGATTATGAAATTGGTGAGAACCAGCGTCGAGCGAGGCTCGAACGCGGGTGGCGCAGGTGCAACAACATGTTCCGGCCATTTACGCTAGTTGCAGCTTTCACGTGATAGATTGTTAGGCATCTTTTCATATATATATATATATTATATTGTTATTTGAGTATTAAGAAGCGATCGTATTCGCTCTCAAGGTCACGAAATGTAACACCCCAGGAATACTACCCCGGGATGCTACGAAGCTACACCTATGACTAACCGAATCACAAGAAAATCTGGTAACACCTCAATAGAAAAAAGAGACTATGTAGAAGCATATAACATATAATATATGAGAAAATAATAAAACAGTATGAAAGATAACACACTAACATCTTTTATTAACCTAGCTTTTGAATTCTCAATCTCACTAAAGCCAACAACGATCTATGATCATTAAAATATAGTCCTCAATGACTGAGAGAAAGAAACTATTAAATTTTCCTAACTTTTTATAGCAAAACTCATGAAGGCTTGTGTAATGGTGTCGTGATGCTCTACCATTTCCAAGCATGCTCAAGGATGACCTGGGAAAGAAAATACGGGTGTGAGATAAAATATTAGCAAATAAACTGTTTAACAAGTTAAATAAACTATTGTTAATTAAACATCAGTTTTAAAACCTCATGGTACAACGATAAGACATCCACAATTAATTCTCACCAACTACATTATAGTAGCATCCATAAATATATCTCATGCCATAAGTGACTCTCATGAGTCAAAAATCATTTAAATCTCATATCAAAGATTATACTCATGGCATGCATATGTATGCAAATGATCTACTGCACTCTTACCTGACAACGTAAGATTGCACATCACACTATAGCAATGTATGATGTTGTACCGGTACAGTCGCGGCTATAAGACAGCGATATAGCTTCAATGCAATAACATGCTATAATATGCATGATATGAGCATGATGAATTTATTAGAAATATAACCGTATGAACCACAATATGTAAATGAAGTATATACCATAGCAGAAAATCTTCATTTAAATGTTGATTAGTTACCAAATATCAACAATTGTGATAAAAATAGTAAATTTAACAAGTTAAACTGTAGCAACAACCGCTACGTTTACTTGTCTCTATCGAAGGGAGCAAAGAGCTCAAGCACAATCATGAGCGAAGCCACATGTTCACAAGTCACCATTCAGCACAAAGCCTTAAAAATAGCATTCATAATTGAAAGGTAAATGTCGCTACACCCAAAACCCGACAACTCCCTCTCAAACTTCCCATCCAACGCTCAGCTCGCTGCAGCAGCACTGCTTGTCTTTTTTTCTACCTTTTTATCCACTAAACAGACCACAGGAAAAGAGAACAAAAAATACAACTTCCGTGGTGAGGTCAGAGATGGTTGGGGACGAGGGGATTTGTGGGGAGAGGAAGGGGATTAGGGTTAGGGTTCTATGGGGTGGATGCGGAGGCCGTGGCGATCTGGTCAGGCTGGCGAGGCAGGGGCCGACATGGGCGATGGATCCGCCATGGCGGACGAGGGTGCAGGGTTTAGGCGGTGGTGGTCAAAGACGACACGATTTGCGTCGTGGGGTGAAGAGGACGTGTTTGTCACTGCAGCTTCAGGAAACGGAGGAGAGGGTGGGGTGGGGTGGGGTGGGGTGGGGTGGGTGCGGAAGGAGCACGAAGTGGCCCGACTTTTTTCATTTTTTAATTTTGCAGGAGTTTTTATTGGTTTATCCGATTTTTTATTAGACAGGTAGAGAGTGAAGGATGGGAACTCTTGTTTTATACGATAGAGAAGATTATTTCACTAGCTACGATAGTACAAGTATGGGCTGCGGCTACACGACCCGTTTATTTCTCTCTAGTGTGAAGTAATCACGGCTACTCCACAAGCACGTTCGCATATTTAGGCGGACGGGCAGAAGATGACCCTATAGTTGGTTCCGGCGGGGCAGGTGAAGGTGCTGGTCGGGTCATCCTTGGGGTAGCTGTACGCGTTGGGGCAGAGCCCCTTGAAGAACCTCGAGTAGTTGGTTGGCCTGCAGCTGTTGGCCGCCGAACCGACGCAGCAGTACACGTTCTGCTTGAACACGGGGCACGCGTTGTTGCACGCGCCGTCCTGCCTCAGCTCGGCGGGGCACCGCGCCGTCACGTCCACGGCGCACCGCGGCCCACGGCTGCACCCAGAGCCGCCGTCGGGGAGGAAGGCCATGGGCACGTTGAAGCCGTCGATGAGGGAGATGTCGAAGAAGTCGAGGTTGGAGAACTGGTTGAGCGCGAACTCGGCCAGCGTGTTGGGCGCGCGGCCGTAGCCCGTGCACTGCAGCACCCCGCCGCAGTCGCCCGTGCGGCACCCGCCGCGGCCGCTCCCGTCGAACCGGCACCCCGTGCGCGCCCAGATGCGCGCCGCCGTCGTGCCGGCCGGCACGTTGATGGTCCACGCCTCGCCACGGTTGAGCTGCCGCCCGCCGCCCACCGGCACGGAGGCGGCCCACACAGTGTAGGGGCACTGGTTCACCACGGTGAAGATCGCCGCGTCGCCGATGGCGGCGAGGAGAAAGAGGAATAGGACGGAGATGTTCACGGAGGGCGCCATTGGAATGCTGCGGGGGGCCTGCTTAAAGACGAGATGGTTTCAGCTGGATTTTATAGTGGACGGATCAACCATGGAAAGGATTGGGATGTAGAAAAATGGTGGATTGGAAGATGTCACTAGCTGTTCACGTCCGTGCACGATGGAAGATGGCTGGAAATGTTTGAACGTTTCCATGGAATTTCCCGAGAAGACTGACCAGCTAGCTGAGATTATTTGACGCTCACACAAGCCGCTAAGGTGGCGCCACGCACGCATGAGCTAGTGCCGAGAGTTGAAATACAACTCCGTAAGTTCTTGCCCACGTACATTCTATTTCGGTCATTTATTCTTCTCATCTAATTCTTATTTATTCATTAATTTTCTCATATATTTTATAATTTTTAAACTATCTCTTCAGTACTAATCTTAACACAAATAAATAGTCCTAATAAACCATATGTCCATACGCTCTAATGAAATTTTCATGTTCAAAGGTCTTACGTGGTTCTTGTACTGACAGTAACTGAATTAGACTTCAACATCGTAGGCACGTCGTAGATCGATCGTCACATTTCGCATCCTCGGTAGCAGCATTTTGATGCCAACTTCTGATATGTTCTTATTCACGTTTAGGTCCCTCTTTATCCAGCTACCTACCTATTTGTTAGACGACTCGTCCGCTTCCTCCGCCTGTGCCTGTCTTCGGTTGCACCACGGCTGCATGCGATACGCTACAGAGCCATGCAATCACGCCAGCTCACGTCCGGGATCGACTCCATCGCATATACGGCAACAACCGCAGCGCTAACTCTGGTTTCCATCTATAACAGAACGGATATGCAGGTATACCTTCTTTTCTGTTTTTGTGGTTGTACCGTGTAAACTCTATATAAGCCGATCCCAGCCAAATCAATCTATCATCACGTGTTTTTGCATCTCGCTTGCCACGCTTTCACTATTTATTATTATCAGATAACTACGGCATTTTGCAGCGTTCTTTGTTAATTGTGTGGTTAAATGGCGAGTAATCGGACTCCAGACGTACTCACCGTGACCTTTTGTGAGCTGAACTTCAGTGAAAATGGAAACTTTGGATTACCCTGTTTGTTTCCTCTGCCCGTCTAGAATACATCCAGATGTTCCTACGTCGAGATAAAACGCCACGACCAGCATTTCTGACTCAATGAAAATACCTCGCTGCAACCAAAATTATACATCAGTCCAAACTGCAGCGATAACAAGATGACCGTTCGTTCTTTGCTCTGTTTTTCAAGGACCAAAGTGTATTGATATACACATATTATTCATCTGATCTTCAGATCTTGAGTACAAAACATTGTATCATGCGTGAGAGAGAAATCAGAAGTGTACCACTTGCGTGTAGCCGCAAAGCACCGAAGAACATTGTGTGCTTATCGTCCCACATTTTGTCCAAAAACCACATCACCGGCCCGAAGACAAATTCAGCATCACCTCCCAAAATAGTAACCTGGCGAGTCTGCTTCACACGGGCATTGCGCACCGGTGCAAGACTCATATAAGAAGTCAAATAATTGTACCATGGGGCAAGTCACATACATATTCCATCTGTACAATCTAGTGATAGCTAAATATAGCTATGGTTCCTGCATATATATGAAACTTCCATGCATATGGTGCCTAAATAGCGGTGCCTGCTCCATCGTACGTACACCACTAGTCTGAATCCCCCGCCAACTCCTCAGAGGAGGAGATCACGGTGACCGGAAGGATGACCGCCAGGGAACCGACGAGGGCAGTAGAGAGCCTGACAGAAGGAAGGGCGAGGATGGGGAAGAGGAGGCAGAAGAAGCCATTGCTTGGGCTGAGGGAGAGGAGATTGTAGGTTGAAGATCGAAGGAAAAGGAAAGGCTTTTTTGCCGGAAGGCGAGGAGTCTGAGAGTGTAGGAGCGCGGAGGAGATAAGGTCCGCGTCCTCTCACGTTTATACAAGAAAAAGGAGGCCTTGCGATTGTTCGGTAACAGACGGTGGCTGCGGTGTTTCGACTTCCGAAACACCTCTTAGACTGCCCAATGCTAAAACTTTAGCACGGTTTTTTATATTGTCACATCATATTGATATAAGTAAACACTCATCTTCTAGTATATTGTTTCTGTTATCTTAAATTATAAGGGAGAGATATTTATTAGGTGGGCAAGCTATATAAACAATACACTGAAAGAGAAGTGTTTACTGCTGTATTAACGTGATGTGACAATATAAGAAATCGTGCTAGAGCTTTAACATTGTAAGTAGTCTTATACTCTCTCTGATTGCAAATATAGGTCGTTTTAGCTTCCTCAACTATTCTCTAAATATAAGTTATTCTCGAACTTCTATGCAATTTTTTCTCTTTCGTTCTTTTCTTTCCCTTGTTCAATAAATGCTACCACTCTCACAAGTTAATAAGTTATCTTTTTCAATACAGAATAAATAAAAGGCAATAAGGTCATTTGATCTACTTTCTTAATCCTTATACACAAGTCTAAAACGACCTACATTTGCAATCGGAGGGAATACATCATTTCAACTCTCCATGGAAGTTATGAGCATTTAATACAATATTTTCTTAGGCCAGCTCCAGCAAGATCTTTATTCGATCGGCAAAATATTGTGCTGCCAGAAATTACCGATCGAAAGCCAGGAGAGCCACTCCAGCAGCACCCGTATCTGATGCTACAGTGATAAGGGCGAGACACTGTAGCACCAGGAGAATGGCAAGTTTACCGATGGAAATAGAGATCCGTATTACTGTTCGCAGTGTATGCCTGTGGGTTCGGAGAGAGGAGGAGAGTAATAGAAGGTAGGAAATAAGGTAGCTGTTAGAGATGAAAAAAATAGAGGATGTTGTAATAGTGTTAGGGGATACTGTAATAGTGTTATAGGGGATAAATTTTTAGAATATCTACTGGAGATGGCCTTATGCGACATAAAAGAAGATGACTTTTGGATTTCTGCGGTCCAAAGTAATTTCCCAGTTAGGTAGCCTCAGAACTCTATTCAGGTAGAGGAATTCTTTGATTAGAAAAGATTCTATTTAGTCGGAAATATTATTTCTGATCAGGAATAACATTGTTTCTGGAATATTTCCGTGTAAGTGAGTTATAGTAAGATCGAATTCTTGATGTAATTCAGTTATCCTCTTCTAAGCATATAAGGACTAGCGGATGAGGATGTGTGATTAATAATTATGTATTTATTATAAATATGATATATTCTTATAATAGATATTTATCATACACGTGCCCTTAACCCGATATGCCAAGTTTTACAATCTACGTAGAGTAAATAAGCCATGTGCTTATCTAGGATAAATAAGTCATATGCCGACATTATCAATAGTTCATCATATTTTATATAGAAATTATTTTCGTATTAAGAAAAAAATCTTTCAGAAGAGGTATAATCCAAGATTGTTACTACTGATTACTTACGTGATTTGGCGGGCTTGCTAATTCTCCGATCCTCTGTTGGTTTCAGACTCCGATGCTCTGTTGGTTTCAGTTGAGTCGGAACGGAACATCTTGCACCTTCTGCCGAGCTCACTGTTGGATCTCTCCCGGGCCGGGATTGTGACCGGGCTCGAGCAGTCCGCTCAGGCGACGGGGAGAGAGAACGAATGGGAGGACGATAGAAAGAAGAAGGAAACAGAGACTGACATATGGGGCCACCATTCTTTTAATGGCTGATTTATTTATTGTTCCTCTTATTGTTGCCATGTCAGCGAAAACCAGTCCACGTGTCAAAACCACCGCCATGTCTGTGCCACGTCAGTGAAACGAACACTAAACGAAGCACAGAGTTGAAATTGCCCAAAGCTATTTCAGGTCTCGCCCTGGACGAAAGACAAAGCTTCTATTCTCGAAGAAACATGCACGGCATTGACAACAAATTGATGAGCTTGTCAAACTTGTACTTGCACATGCAGATTTCAGTTACACTTAAACGACACCAAGCGAAACAATGCCATAGTCGAATACCAATAGGAAATTTTCACTACCATGTATGTTTTATCAAGATTTTTTATTTATATTAAGATTTATATTAAAATAATAAAAAAATAAAAAAATAAAAATAATAATAAATAGATAAATATCAAGTAAGAAAAATAGACAAACAAGATAAGTCACACGTACATATGATTTGAGATCTAACACAATATATGAACATTTACAAACAACAATATCCACGCTACGTGCGTATGAAACAGCCTTTACTAATCCCCAGCAAACCTTTACACGAGTGCCCCATCGATCCCTAACCGTCTGATCGGCATATACCTCATGAATCGTACGGTCAGCGAGTAGGTGACGTTAGGAACGGTGTCATGCAAGGGTCGTCGCTCGCCAAGGGCTCATGACTCCTTCTCGTCGTTTCTCCAGTTGCCATGCATCTTGGGCCCCGTCGGCCCTTCCCCGACGAACAGCTTGTTCACCAGCTGGCTCAGCCGCTCCCGCACCGCGCGCGGCAGGATCCGCGCGGCGCGGTTGATCTCGCGCCCGATGTCGTACTCCTCCCTCGGCCCCCACTCGCGCTCGAACCCGAGCCACGCCGGCTCGGCCACGGCCGCTTCGAGGTACTCCGCCGACACCACCTCGCACCGCCCGGCGCCGCTGGTGTCCAGCCTGCTCCCCCTGGCGCAGTCGTTCCGGATCCCGACCCCGAGCCTCGAGTCCCCCTGCAGCACCAGCCCCGCCCTCGGGTAGAACGCGTGCCCGTGCAGTGACGCGTACGCCACCGGCCTGTTGTCGAGGTACTCGAGCTGCGACGCGTCCACCCAGGTGCCCGCGCTGTGCTGCGAGAAGTACATCCGGAGGAGCTCGCCGGAGAAGTTGCTCACGCGCAGCGTGAGGTGCTCCCAGTCGCCGACGTGCTCGCCAATCTTGCCGAGCGGGATCGTGAGGAGGCCAACCTTGGCCCGTGCCGGCCCGTTGAACGGGTAGAAGAACCACACCACGAGGTCGGTCGCCGTCCCACCGAGCATCGGCTTCGCCTGCACGTATGCCTTCGCGCTGGCGAGGTCGCCCTTCTTGACCTTCTCCTTCTGGTTCTTGTCCACCGGCAGGTCGAGCCAGTACCCGCCGTCGTTGCCGCCACCTTGCGGGAGGTTCGACCCGTCGGCGGCCACAGACGTCGGGCTCTGGTTGCCCTTCTGGTACAGCAGGGAGCCGTTCTCGAAGAACCACGTCACCGACGAAGGGAAGTAGGGCTCGTCCGGGTGCAGGTACACCTGCGGCGCGTAGGCCGCAAGGATGGCGTTCACCTGGGGCAGGTCAGGCATGCCGGACGTGTAACTCGGGCTGTTATTCTTCAGACACGCCAACGTTGAGGCGCTCGCCGGCATCGCGCTGCTCTGAGCGATGAATGTGCCGGTGTGCACGCCGCGGGCGTCGATGCCACGGACCGCCGGCCTCAGGGTGGCAGCGCTGAAGCCATCCTTGTCGCTGCTCCACACCGACTCCTCGGACTCGCACGCGTCCGTGAAGTCAGCGCGGACGCACCGGACCTCGTCGAGCGAAGGCTTGTCCGACGTGGTCGCGACCACCGCGCCAACCGCCTTGTAACCTTCGGGCGCCGTGGGGAGCCAAAAGAAGCCGGTGCCGTCCGGGCTGGACCAGACGAGGGTATAGTCCACGGGCGCGGCAAGGAGTGCTCCCGTGCCGGAAGTGTCCCGACCGACGAGGACGTGGCCGAAGAGCGGCCGGTTGTTGGGTTGTGCGTAGTGCCCGAGCATGGAGAAGCCGGCAGGGACCGGCGACGGCTTGAAGAAGGTGGCGCCGACGCCGTCTTGACCGCCTTGCGCGGTGGACCAGACCTTGGCGAATGTGGTGACCTGGCGCACCTCTAGGCCTCCAAGGTCTATGCTGCCCTTTGCAAATCCTCCATCTGAAACTGAAACAGCAGTGCCACCGGTGAGCCAGAAATGTTTCAGAGCAGACAAACAAAGGTAAATTTCAGATCATTGTGATGGTCAATATGGCTGAAATGTTGTTACTTTTCAATCACTTCTTTTCAACCACTAGAAATCACACGTGTTTTTTTTTCTGTATGCAGTATTCAATATTTACTAAAATTGCATATCATGGACTGCAAGTTTAAGCTTAGTGTTAAATTTTATAGGTGATTCGGAGATAGACAAATTTCCCAACGATTGAAATTTAGCAAAGCTGAAAAATGTAAAAAGGCTGGTTGCAATATGGTTGAGGAAACAGGGAAAAATATCCTGTGTGGCATATATAATTCCTACCAACACAAGAGCAGAAAGCTTCTTGAGCTTTGCTGATCCGAATTGAGATATGCATAACTTCAAAGCAACTTTGACTTGATAAAGGGTCAAGATTATGCTGGTTTGGGCTTATCCGTGTTCTCATTTGATCATGTATGCTTTAGAACTTGTGCTAATCTTGTTATGTTCCAAACAACATAGAGCAATTCTAGCATGAAAACAAAGGGTGACATTTAGAATTTGTCCTTGTCTTGTTATGTTCCAAACACTCGTGAATTTAGCAAAGTATGTTCTTTGACGTAATTGCAGGCAAGCTACCTCTACCTAAAGCTTAAAGATGGCATTTGACATGTGTGCTTTTTTTCTGTCTATGTTTCTACAGGGGCAGTCCTCTAGAAACGAGAGGCCACAGAAACAGCCTATGTGCAAAACATAGCATGACCCAGACAGGAACATGCATTCCGAATTTGCTCAATCCGACAATCCATGCATGCAAAACAGCCCCAGGAGGACATATTTTCTACTGGTCGCCTGATCAGACAACCAAGTTAGAAAGTAGCAAACTCAAATTTATTAGCAAATTAAGTATTCATTCATCGAATTTCTCAGAAGAAACAGAAATGCAAGGAATGGACTTATGAACATGTACCTGACGCGGGCCACGACGGCAGCGCAGCCGGAAGAGCGAAGGGCGTCTCAATGGGCAGCGCCGCCGTTCCCATGGGCACACAGCACAAGCACGATTTGCTTCTTCGCATCGGCGGCCGGCGAGGTCGATCGGAGAAGCAGGCAAGCTCGAAGAATACCTCGAAGACGTATCCTTCGCTGCTCAGAGCCACAGAACTTGAGAAGGAGAACCGGAGGATGCAGCTCGTCTCAACTCTCCTCCTGACAATATATGGGATCCTTCGGCGACACTTGTCTATCAATATATATCTAGATGCTTGGCAAAGACAGCTCCTTCAGGGAGGCCTGGGTTAGCTTACCGGCTACCCCTGCTGCCTCTTGCAAGAAACGCGGTGGTTACTTGCACGAAAAACAGAGTTCGTTTGAGGTCGGGCTTGTTTGGCGACGACCTCAATCGTGCCTCTTAAACGCAGCTTCCTCTGCTTCACGGCTCATCCATATTTTTTCTTGACGACATAGGTCTAATCGACATTATCTCTCCACATCCCACGAGATACACGCGTACCTTGTTTAGTGTTTCGTGCCGGCTTGGACTTGTGTGGTCATGTGGTAGTTAGAAGCCAGCATGGACATGTTCGTTGCTGGTACCACTGCACACTTCGCACTGTATCATCGGAGGAAAACGTGCGACACAACGAGGACAGCGATTACGCGCTGCGAGCTGCGTTGTTTACTGGTTAGGTCAGAGAAGGGAAGATATACGATGTTGTCAGATTTTTCTTAGTAGTTTAAGACGCACCACCCGATTCCTTTTTCTTTCTTGTTTGCAAGGACCCGAGCCTTTTTCATGGAGAAGACAACACGTCCTTGTTGTTGTTGTTGTGATAGCCAGACGACGCCTTCGTGGAACGACGGTCGACAGTACAGAACAACTCAACACGTGATAGATTTCATTGTGACAATATTTAATAATAATTAATAATTAAGGATTCACTAAAAATACGATATATCCTCAAGATAGATCATTACTGTACATGCGTCCTTCATCCGATACGATAGGTCTTATAACCACCATGAGGTAAATCACTAATATTCGAATCAGTTCATCATGTGGAACACGAAAACTATCCCCAGATTAGAAAAGAGTCATCCAGATATTCAAAACTAATACAATCCAAAAAAATTATACTCAGAAACTCTAAGTACGGTACGCCTTCCTGACCCAACTATATAAGGAGGATAGAGGTACATCCAGAGGCAATCGAGGCAAGGTTTGAAGCTAAAAGCCAGACAAGGAATACGAAGAGCCTAGTCGGATAGAAGTAGAAATAACCTATTAAAATTCACAACAGATTTGAGGCACGAGATTCATTCGACAATAGTTTCAGGATTTAGAACATGAGAGAATTCGTCGAGATACTAAGATTAATCTAGACACACCATATTATAATTGTCTTTTTATGAGATTAATCAAGGCAGAATAGAACATGTCTATTATCCTAGAGGAGGCATGAACATGTATAAAATTTCGTGTCCTCTTCGATACGCACAATTAATAACTAAATATTCCTACTTTAAATAAGTATATGTATAATCGACTTTACCCATCGTTGACAAATTGATTCATATGTTCGTAGTTTGTTTAGTTCACACGGATGTCAGGAGATAGCTGACCAAACCAGAGGAAAGAGAGCGAGTGTGGTTGAAAGATAATGGTGATGAAGCGGTGAACTGAGTAGTTTGCTGGAGGAAGAAAAGTTTAATCCCAAGCAACTTGCAAGGTTCCTTATCCTCCAGGCGGACTATGGAAATTTTCAGATACATGGAGCAAGACAAGAACAGGGTATAGTTATTAGTTCACCGGAAGAAGAAAAACGAAGAACTTGCAAGAATGAAGAATCTGCAAGGTGAATATCCATCTTTGAGGTGCTGGAAATCACACCAACTTGGAACTAGAACAATAAGCGGATTTTTCTTTTTCTTGTACGATCCTATGGACCTTTTCTAGGTGTAGTCATTTAAGGTCTATTTGGAACGCAATATTCTGAAAACACAGGAATAGGAAAAATGTAGGATTAGAATGTCCTACACCTTGAATCCTATAGAATAAAAAAAAACAGGAAAACTGCAAGAATGACCATTTGGATGAAGCGTAGGAAAAACACAGGAATCGGATAAGAGATATAGACACAAATTAAATTTTCCATGAGATTTCTTCAAAATTCTTATGAAAAAAGCCATTTCATAGGATGTTCATAGGAATTTAACAAACCCATTCCTTTGTTCCAAAGAATCTAGGAAAACTTCCTAAGGATTAAAATCCTCCAAAATTCCTATGAAAATCCTACAATCCAAAGGAGGCCTTAGATGAACAAATATTTCTCCTGTTGCATGCAGCAGAACGGTACAGAAATTTGGTAGTACATCCGATCTGTCAGAGTCACTTGGCGTATATTTCGTCCCCTGGTACAGGGTGTAATCCAGCACTTGTTATTTGAGTATACAATTTTTATATACCTTACATTAAGGAAAGTACATATAAATATGGAATTAAATATATCATCATGATGCAGTTGGAACATTAATAGATTAACCCCACTAGCATGCAGAATTAGATGTTGCCACACGTATTGAAAGTAACATAAGCGAAGTCATTACTGTAGACGTTCTAAAGGGATCTGCATCAAAATACCATTATATTGTCAATATAGAAACAGCAAGTGCACGTTAACGTTAACGTTAAAGCTTTTATGTTACCAAAATGGGGAACAATTTTATTCAACTTTCTTTTCTCTTTTCTTCTTACTGCTGAAAGAGATATTTCAAGTGAGACAACCGTTGTTTTAACTTCAACCATGTCTTTCACTTTTATAAGAATATATATACAAATTGTGCAGACTCAATTATAAGAATACTTTTTAAGGAAACAAAGGACACACACACAGATATATATATCCCAGGAGTACGTACTCTCACATACGTATCTCATAACATAGGGTATGTACATAGAGTATGTGAGTATATAAGATCATCTAAGTGGTATGTATATTTTTTTAGGTTGTTTGTACATATTTTTTAAGTATATTACATTTTATGTAAAAATATGAAGGTATTATCAAAATCTATTAAAATTGATGGATTTCTTTTCAATTTTTTCATGTAATTCACATTGGAGTATCTTAGAATGAGTATATAAGTATACTCATAGTGATAAAGGAGTATATCCAGTTCATTTATGTTGTATATCATACTGGGGAGTATATACTTCCGGGAGTACAGACTAGTTTTCATATATATATATATATATATTGCTTTCGCTTTCACTATAACTTCAACCAGAATAGAACCACTGTGCAGCCGGGACTAACCTCTCTGCTCTGAGGAGACAGGTTCTTCCTTTGCTGTAATAAAACCAGATGTTTCCTCATGATTTCTTATACTTGAATTATAATGAGTCAAATAAAGTTTGCCACCAGCATTCAGATGCAAGTACTGCAGAGCACAGGAGCATAACTTATTCCCCAGAAAATTAGCAGCAGTAAAAAAAAATTGCTGTCAATTTCAGACAAACGTATGACCATGTTGACAGTTTGGCAGAGGAAACACTTACCATGGTTGTAACAGAAGGGCTCATTTGTTATCCCAAAATAATATAACCATGCATTCCCATTTTCCAGCAAATCCAGGCTCCAGTGGGAAAGGGCTCTAATAAAGACAGAAAGCAGGCCCACCCATGTGCTAACTATGGAGCTTAACAAATGATTCGACAAGTGGATTTACAAGCTCAGGTGCTTCATCCTGCAAGACAAATACAAACAAATAAAACAGCAGCCACCAGATGCACAGTTACAAAACACTAGGCAGGTTGCAATATAAAATAGCTGACTATTTTCATCTGTTACAAAGAGGACCTGCGGACAGTGTCCAACATCTGGCAAGACAACAAAATCTTCGACTGCATCAAAAGATGCATAGGCTCTTCCAAGCTCCACAGGCTCCCATGGGTCTTTCTCCCCCCAGGCTACAAAAACTGGACACTGCACAATACAAAAGAAGTCCATATACAATTTATAAAATCAAAATGAACAATTAATCACACAACTAAGAGCATCCTAACCTTCACTAATGGAAGCAACTCTTCGGGTAGAGGACCTCCTGAGTAGCAGATGAACTCAAGGAATACATCCACTGCACCAGGATCAAGCCCTGGCTGTAGAATAATCTGAACTAACTCATCTGTCACTGCAGATGTGTCATGGTAGCACTGCAGAAATTTTCATCAGAAGTAGAAAAACATAAAAGTCGAAATGTGTAAAATCTAAAGGTAGAACTACTTATCATTATAGAAGGCAAAAAAAAATCTCTATACTTTGTTAATGAAACAAAAGGATCTCCGTGTTTCAGTGAGAAAAAATGTAAGAAGTTCTCCGACTTTGTTACTGATTGTTTCTTATTGAGTTGCATACACCAACCAGTTCACTCAAAAGTCTAAGCATATGAGGAAAGGTGGGCAATGTACTCATACTTCAACACTCCCCCTCACTTGTTGGACTCGAACTCAAGCTTAAGTTATCAAATGCTACTACATTTTTTATTTAAATTATGCCATCTAAGACTCAAACTGAAGAACCTTGGCTCTAGTACAATATTAAGTAGTATGCATAAACCAGTTCACTCAAAAGTCTAAGCAAAATGAAGAAAGGTGGGCAATAAACTCGTTCTTCAACATTTCTATTGTAAGATGAATTTATGAAGGGTTTTTTCAAAAACCCATGACTTTTTGAGTAAACCAGGTGAAACTGCTTTATGCTATTTGATGCATGTAGCGCAATATCCGCTACAACATCCATGCATGTATGTGCTCACATATCTGATTCAAAACATCATACCATGTCATCTTCTAAACAGACTAACAACAATCGTGTAATATTTTTTTGTAGTACAAGACTTAAAATAAATAGACAAACTACACTACCGCTTCGACAAGGAAAGAAGATAAATGTTGAGGAACAATAAAATTTTCTACTGTTCTCATGGAATAATGAGTCGTAAATTATTACATTTCTATTCTAGATGGGGAATGGAATTCAGTAGTTAGACTGAAAATTGGTGCAATGAAATTGGAGTTCTCTTCAGCACACTAGTCCTAAGCCTTTCTACATGGCACATCTCATCAAAGAACATACTAAGCAGCAAAATGCCAAAAACGGCCTTCAGTTTATTCTGGTAGTAGACAAGTTATGGATCCGTATCCTAAGTCTGACATGGTTTTTTCCTGCTATTACATATGACAAGGAGCATGCAAACCTCTCACAGCCTCGGAGGATAAGATGGCTCTTCTAAACATCTAGTTTACCGCTATTGTTGTAGACAAATATTAGGAACCTTCTGTAAGAGAGCTGGGCTTGTGCAGAAGACCCATACACCAGTAAGTTAGGGAACATGGTTTGTAACAAAAAGGTTGAACTTATCAATGGAAAAACTCCGTCTTGAAAAGTACATGTTTTAGGGCTAAATCTTATGGTAGCTTTCAGCTCTACAAGCCTTGGTCTAAATATATTAGTGCAGTGTTTTGCAACACATAGTTTTGTTCACATAAGTATTTTTGTCCTCAACATAAGATTTGAATGGAGTAGTAATTTTTTTAAGGAATTTTTAGAAACTTCCCACCTACATATCATGTGCCATAAATTTTACATATATGCCTTGAATACATTTCTTTTACAAGATTAGAGGCTAAATAGGAAATACCTGACAAAGAATATTTTTCACAGATTCTGGTGTGGCAACAGCATTAAAAAAGAGCTTCCCAACAATAGTGTTCCTAGAACCCACAATAGGCATTATAACAAGCAACTAGTGAGCACTAAGATCCCATGCTGGAGTACGAAATACAAATTACCTTAGGAGACTTTGGAACGATTTGATGAAAGGCTTTCCAAACCACGGCTGTTTCTTGATATGAAGCATCCTTAGTGAAATATCCAATAAAACAATACCCTTACACTTTTGAGGTTCCATAACAGCTGCCTGCAGACCAACAAGACCTGCAGGATAATAAAGACAGCACAAAGATCAGTCTAATTAATCAGCATCATGACTTTACTCATTTCAATAATAACTAAAAATAAGAATATCAAGCCGGGGCATCCAGCATTTCAATGAGAAAATGTGCCTTTCAACAGATTGTACAGATGTTCTGCTAAGACTCCTACATCAATACCTCATGTTAACATAAAATTATCCATCTAATATATAATAAAGCTTAGGACAGTACAGGTGTTCTACAGCTGCTAGAAAAAGAGTAATATGCTAGAAATTCTAACAAAAAAGATCAGGTCCTCACTATGGTGAGTCATAATTATGATTATAATATAACCATTGGATGTTATTAGGAACCTTTTCAAATCCAAAAGATAAGAAGGAAGCCCAATACATAAAACCAACTGTCATTAAGTACGATATAGTTCCCTTATATTGAATAAATAGTGGAATATCTTAGGAGTAACAGCGCAATTGTGCTGCAGCAGAAGCAGCACTTATACTAGTTGTTGTTAAATTATGTAAGCATCCAACATACCTCCAATTGAATTGCATATGAAGAAAGCTTCACTCATGACCACTTGAGCGCAAAACGTATTCAGCTGTTCTCCCCATGTCTCAAAGGTATAAAAGTTCTCTTCAATCTCACGTGGATTAGGCTTATCAGAATATCCGTAACCAATTAGATCAATCGCATATACCCTGTTTTCCTTGGCAAGAACAGGAATATTTTTCCGCCAATGGTCACTGAAAAAGAAAAGGAGGAATATGTACATCATTGCTAAGCAAAGACAGCCGCTCTTAACTTTCAGAGAGCATACACGTCGTCATTAAAAGGCCTAGCAATATTTTAGTCTCATTTTTGGGAACCCGGAAAAGAGTAACTTTCAAGCGAAATAATGACGGAACTTTTCAAAATGGTAGGTCGAACAATTCTTCTCCTAAAGCTGGATGCCTGGATCATAAGATGACCACAAGTTCTAAACTACCAAGTTAATGGACAATTCTCCCCTGGTCATTGTGCCTACCTTAGCAGTTTTATGAAGAACAATATAAGAACAGCTAATGAACTCACTGAACTGGTACACTTACGAAATGCAATTGCCTGCAATTTGCAAATAGGAAACAAATACAGAAAATCGTACATGATAAGAAACAGAAATTAGTGTGTATGACGTGCACCTGTTTGCCCCAAACCCATGAATCAGAACCAATGCAGGGCCCGACGTCCCCGCGTGCTGATACCGAATGTTGTAGCCCCTCCATTTCCATGTGCTACATGCAGAGGAAAAAGGGAGCGATTGGCCATAAGCAACATGACACGTGATTTTCGTAACAATAAACCGTAATCGGACCCGAGACGTCACGTCAGGCGCGGCGGTACCTACCCGGTAGTTACTTGAGGCTGAGGCTCCATCGGCGGGGATGGGGCGGCCGGAACTGGAGCGTCCGGGACCGGCGCAACGGGGGCCCTATCCTCTACCGGGTCCGCTTTGGAGCTGGAGGCCGCGGCGCGCAGCCTGGAGCGCGGCGCGTCTCCCGTGGAGGGCTCGCAACGCCTCGAGAGCCGCGGCGGCTGGGGGAAGGCGGCCGCGCGGGGCGCCGTGGACATGTTGCGGCGCGCGGAGAGGGAGACCACGGGGAGTGGGCTAGGGGCGGCGGTGCTCGCCATCCCGCCGCGCTCACGGAGTTGGGGACCGGAGGGGGGAGGGACGAATCGGAGCGAGAGCAGAAGCAACGGCTCCTCGTCTGTTGGTGTCGCGCGTTTTGCCGCGTGGGCGAAACGGGACGGGAGGAGCGGAGCGGGGCGAGTGGACGGGGCGACGTTTCGTGGGCCCTGATTGCCGCGGATTCGCGGGCGGCACGCGAGATATGCCCACCAAACCGCCCTTGCCACGGGGGCTAGCGGCATTGCTTGCGCATTCGGCCAGTTGCACGGCCCGGACCACGGCACTTCACTTCTCCGGGGGTCGCTTGGGAGACGGCTGCAGCTTGCCCGTCACTTCAATTCCGAAGCATCAGGGATCCATCAATCTCCCACCCGGGCTAACGCGATAAGGGTGGTGACGGGTTGGGTCG
The DNA here is from genome assembly GCF_958298935.1 of Phragmites australis. Taxonomy (NCBI): domain Eukaryota; kingdom Viridiplantae; phylum Streptophyta; class Magnoliopsida; order Poales; family Poaceae; genus Phragmites; species Phragmites australis. Next base: position 24,738,508 of record NC_084934.1, on the reverse strand, counting down.
AAATGAAATTGGATGGAGCGAGAATGTATCCTATTTAAATCTCGAGAGAGTAAACCTGATTTGGCCGTGAAGTGCTTATCGGGAGCAAAAGCAATCCTGATCCTGCCTCTGACAGGTACCTAAGACTAAATGGCGTGTGGCCGGTTTGCGATGAGGGTGGCACGGAGTGCGACGAAGGCGAGCGATCAGGGTGCAACGACGGCAGGCGATTGGGGCGACAAGCTCCTCCCCACCAAGACCACTGTCTGGTGTGTTTGCGCGCACCGCCCAGCTGGATGATTTCGAGGACGAAGAAAAGCCTCATCAATGATTTGCCGGACATGGACGACCTGGCGACCACGGGCTGGGTTGGCTGGCTTCCTTGTTTCGGGCTCGCGGGGGGCAAACGCAACCTCGGCTCCGAACCCGATTCGGGTCGGGCCCTGACCCGATGGTCTCGTGGGGCTATTTTTCCATTGAATCCGTCCCTGTCGGGTCTGAAATCCGCGGGGACCCGACCCGACCCGACAAGGTAAATTGTCATCCCTATATCGCGATGTGGCGGCTTGGATCTGTCTTGTCAAAACTAGGGATTAAAATTTCGGTAAATTTTTGTGAATTTCGGAAATTTTGGAGGGGAAAGAATATCTGATTCCGGAATTTACTTCCACTGGCATGTGAGATCCACATAGTAGACGACGAAAAATAACCGAAATTTTACGAATTTCGATCTTTTTACCGGTAAATAAAAAAAATTATAAAACAAAATTGAAATCCCTACTCAAAACATTTCAGAATTTACCACCCAATACGCAATCCTCTTTGAATTTGACACCCAATTCGCAAGCCTTTTAAAATTTGCCACTCTGCGCTCAATTCTGAAATCTCTCGTCATTGGGGGTGGGACTCTAATAATTGCGGCCCGTCGTCCTCTTTTTTGTTTGTCATCCAGAATATATTCGGATAATCTTGCCACGACAGATGTGTCGTCATTTCATTCTAAAAGCTCTGTCGTGTAATCATCATCGGATGGCTCATTCCAATCCACAGTTAAACTACTCATGGATAATGGTTGCCACTGTTTCATTCAATATAACCTAAATTGTGTATAGATTCTTGATGAACATATCTCATGGCTTAAACCTAAGAACATTAATGTTATCAATTGCCTACTTTCAACAAAATTGGAAATTATTTCCTAATTTAAATGTACGTTTCAAAATGCTTAATTCACACTATAGTCTCAAAGGCTGTGGGTAGCCATAGCACTTAGCCATGTTTGAACATGCGCAATTTAAAGTTTATTAGTTTTCCTAAAAATCATGTGTGTGATTCGGCTAAAACATATTCTGAACTATACATACAATAAATTTGGTATGGTTTAGACCGCAAATGGTAATCCTTTTTGGCTCCACAAGTCACCTAAGTATTATTGTTATAGAACAAATTGTAACATATACCAACATTCGAAATTGAATAATTCAAATCATACGACTCTATTGGATGTGCATGTTTGCAAATAGGACCTGTACATGTTGCATTAAGCGCTGGCAAAATTTTGAGGAAAATAGAATATAATTGCTAATTATTTAGAGGACGTTTATAAGGATAAATAGTATGAAATGATAAAAATGCATATAAATGGAGCATTGTGAAGGAACTCACCTTTTCACCAAGTAACCTAGGGTTGGAAATAATTTTAGAAATTATTACGCCACATGATAGGAATATTAATGATTTTTCTCAAATTTTTGGAATTTATTTGAGGCCTTAAAAATTACTAGAATTTCTAAAAGTAACCATTTTTGAAGTTTTTTATTTTGAAACCTATATGGGGTATTGAGGTGAATCCTTTTAAAATAGATTCATCATGAATTATAGGACATACAGAAAAAGTTTCATGAATTTTAGAGTACAGTAACCTCACTGTTCAAATAGAGAAAGCAAAAAGAGAACAATTGAAACCGCAGAAAACTCTGTTCATCCGAAAAATACTGTTCATACGAGTCACGCCAACCAATTTGGCGTGACTCAGCCTGCCACGTCGAATCTACGTGTAAAGGTGTCGGAGTTTCTGCCAGCGTGGCCACATTTATTGGCGTGACTACGTTGGGGAGTCACGCCAGGCATTTTAGCGTGACAAAAAGGGCTAGTTCCTGAAAATTTAGGTTTCGATAGGTTATTATTAAAATATTAATTTAAAAAGGCTAAAATAAAATAAAAAGTCGCAGCTGGGGCGACAAGCTCCTCCCCGTCAAGACCATTGACTGGTGCGTTCGTGCGCTGCCTAGTTGGATGATTCCGAGGATGAAGAGAAGCTTCATCGATGATTTGCAAGACATGGACGACCTAGCGACTATGGGCTGCGTTGGCTGGCTTCCTTGTTTCGGGCTCACGGTGGCAAACACAACCTCGGCTCCGAACCCGATTCGGGTCGGGCCCTGACCCAATGCCCCCGTGGGGCCATTTTCTCACCTGAATCCGTCCCTGTCGGGTCTGAAATCCATGGGGACCTGACCCGACCCGACAAGGCAAACTGTCATCCCTATATCACAATGTGGCGGTCTAGATCTGTCTTGTCAAAACTAGGGATTATTTTTTTGGTAAAATTTTACGAATTTCAGAAATTTCGGAGGGGAAAGAATATCTAATTCCGGAATTTACTTCCACTGATATGTGAGATACACATGGTAGAGGACGAAAAATAATCGAAATTTTACGAATTTGGATCTTTTTCACCAGTGAATGAAAAAAATTATAAAACAAAATTGAAATCCCTACTCAAAACATTTCAGAATTTACCACCCAATACGCAATCCTCTTTGAATTTGTCACGCAATTCGCAAGCCTTTTAAAATTTGCCGCTCTGCGCCCAATTCTGAAATCTCTCGTCATTGGGGGTGGGACTCTAATAATTGCGGCCCGTCGTCCTCTAAAAAAACTTCCGGTCCGCTGGGCTCCTCAACAAATTTGATTCGTGCGGATCATGCTCGGGTTTTCAAGGACGCGGAACGGCTTTCTTCTGCAGTTCTGCTAGCTCTTCTTACAAGCTGCGGCTTGAACATGATCAGCGGCTTTGCTAATGTTCAGTCTTACGTCTAGTCGACCTAAAATTGCAGTACCACGCAATATACAATCCTACGAGAGACGCACAGCAACTTTTAACGAAACACAAGAGAACACGTCTAAGATGTTGGATGTTGGTTTAGTAACTAAAAAGTGACAAAGTTTTATTCAATTCGAAATTACACGCTTGCGTTGAAGAAAGCACTAACTGGGGTCAGTAGCTAGCAAGAAACGGACTACAAGCACCAGCCATATCATCTCCCCTCTGAGAAAATCGTCGAAGAGGATGCCCCGCCGCTGGTCACGGATGAATCGGCTGAGACGACGAACGAATCAAACCCTTGGATCTGCATCAGCCTCATCATGCCGTAGCTCGTGTAGCTTGGTGACAGATCAGGAACCGGCTGGCTGGAGTCCAAGTACTGAACAACTCTTCGCATGCTGGGCCTCACATCGGGCAACGGGTGCAAACACATGATGCCCAAATTCAGCGCGAGGCTTGCCTCCTCCGCGTCGTACCTCTCTTCGAGTCGTGCATCAACCGCGTCGAGAACTGAACCACTGCGATGGCACTCGATCACCCGGTCCACCAGCACGACCCGGCTGTTGTGGTCGTCGTGATGGATTGGCCTCCGCGCGCAAACGACCTCCAAGAGGAACGCGCCGAATGCGAACACGTCGGTCGAGGGAGCTGCCTTCCCGTCGCGCACGAGCTCTGGTGCGAGGTACCCCATGGTCCCAACCACATGAGTTGTCTGAGGATCCGCACTGTGGTCGTACAATCTGGCCAGGCCGAAGTCACCGAGCCGACCATTCATCTCGTGGTCCAGGAGCACGTTGCTCGCTTTGACATCTCGATGGATGACAACCTGCTCCCAGTCCTCGTGTAGATATAGGAGGCTCGATGCGACGCCTTTGATGATCCAGAACCTCTGACGCCAAGAAAGAGCGGGCTTGTCTTGATCGTACAGGTACTTGTCAAGACTACCATTTGCCATGTAGTCATACACCAAGAGAAGTTCACCTCTGCGTCTGCAGTAGCCTAGTAACTGAACGAGGTTCCGGTGTCGAAGGCGGCCAATGCTCACCACCTCGGCGATGAACTCCCTCACTCCTTGCTTCGAATCATGTGACACCTTCTTCACTGCTATCTCCAAATTGGATGCCGCAAGTACCCCTTTGTAAACTCGTCCAAACCCTCCGACACCGAGTAAATTCCGACCCTTGAAGCCATCGGTGGCACGAAACAGGTCCTTATACGCGAAGCGATGCGGGCCGAACTCGTCCTCCCAGTCTTCCCGCACCTCGGCGTACCGCCGCCGTCTCCGGACGACCGTGAAGATGGCTGCTAGCGCTGCAGCGACGAGCAATGCGGTGGTGAGCGGCAGCACCACGTCCAAGACCTTGGACCGAGGCTTCGGACCCACGCGTGGCAGGACGGGGAGCTTGGAGAAGTCGAGAGGAGGAGCAGGTCCGTCCAAGCTGAAGCTCCATCCGAGTATGTAGTGGTGCGTGGACAAGACCCCGGTCGCCGATGAGAAGCCGATGTACATCGGATCCGCCACGACCGTGGAAAGATCAACAGCCGTGGAGAGCAGAGGCTTCTTGGGCTTTGGCACTTGGACCGGAGCTAGCGTCACGTCGAGCTGCCTTGCCTGGCCGTCGTAGTCTACCCACACTTGCATCGGCTTACGGCTGTTTAGCGTCAATTCTTGAAAGACGCCGCCGGCTTCGTCGTCATAGTATCCGGCCGGCCGGGCCTGCTCCGATATCAGGCTGTTGACGTCGACCCCGACGTGGTTGCTGTTGATGTCGTGGAACTCGGCGTCGGTTATTGTGTCGAGCTCGACTGCCAGGATGCGGTCGCTCGCCGTGCCGTTGGGCGCGTTGAGGAGGCCCAGGTACTGCCCGGCGTTCGCCGTGGAGAGGTTCGTGGTCGGGGCGACCACGAAGGCGAGGCCGTGAGAGCTCAGCCCGTCGTAGGGGGACACGATGGCGAAGACGAAGCACGTCGAGAAGGACCGAGCCGCCACCGCGCTGGTCTTCGTCGTCGCCGCGGACTTGCTGAGGAAGTGGAGCGGGATGGGGTGGAAGGCGTGGGCTTTCGCCTGGTCTGTGGCGTTGGTGAGCGCGAGGAGGCCGTCGGGCATCACGACGGCGAGCCCGTCCAGCGTAAGGCCCGCCGCGGCGAAGCCCATGTGGATAAACCGGCCGTCGTCGGCGGCCGAGGCCGCATGAATCAGGAGGAGAAGAACGAGGACGAAGGATGCAGACTTGGCAAGCATAGCTTTCTCCGGGACACTTTTCATTGGTGCCGGTGCCAATACGCTTGGCCACAGCCCGTAAGATCGATGCTGGCATCTATCACTGGTTAGCTTTTGCTCGGTTAGTGATCATGCTGCGCAGTTTCTGACCAGGCAAAGAAAGTTCAGAACGGAAAGCGAAATCAAAACAACTAGGTAGCCCCGTAGCCGGGCCCGGAATTCAATTTCTCTCTGTTGCAACAATTGGATGTATGCCGTGTTGAATTAGACCGAGGACTCTTTCCGCGTTTGACTGCTCCTGCTGCTCAAAATTCGCCTGTCTCGCTGTGAACTTCCCGGTCGATTCAGGTGGATGAGAGTGGACTCGCTGGAGGACTTGAGTCGGCACTGTAGGGCCTGCCGGCCGGCTGAGAACGAAAGCATGAAACGTACAGGTAGAAGGAGGCGTATGGCACTGCAGTAGCAAGTGGGGCGATGTTATTAATATTATACAGTACTGCCGCCTCTGGTGACAAAAGAGCGCCATTTTAGACCACTTTGACTGTACAGTACTACGCTAATTGGAGTGGTGTGTTTTTGCTCACGGCATTAGTTGGAGTGGCCTAACGTATTGTTGGCAGACATTTTATTTTTCCTATACTCTCCTTTTCTCTTTTTAATATAAAATTGGTAACTCTTTTGCGGTCTATTTGAAAAAAATACCACTTTGAATGCTATTTATTAGTATAAGATACATACAATAGATAATAAAATTTAATATTATAAAACTATTTTTTAACACATCGATGATTATAATTTAAACGTGTTAACGGGACGCAACTCAAAACAAAGGTCTTTTGGTATATGGTTTTATTGATGCCAGCTAAACATTTGTCTCATTCATTAGATTCTGCCAGAAATGCTGTCCTGTTCGAATGATTCTGAAAGAAATGCTTGGCATTGTGCCGTGTTGAACGGTGCAATCTTGGACATGGACACATGGTGCAAAAGGTGGCCGAAAGAAACCACTGACCATTTAGGTTCCGTTTGGTTAAGGGTAGGGTGAGATGGGATGGAACGATCTCTGTTTTTTTTCCAGAGCAGTAGCGATAGGATCATCCCTTCTAAGGAATATTCTCTCAATATGCTGGATGAAGCTATCTCTCAAAATCGGTGAGACGAAGTCATCCACTTTTGCTAATCATGCTCATTAGTAAAATAATTAATGATATTATTATGCTTGTATTACTTATTAGTACATATTACTATGAGATTAGAATTTGTAAGGGTTAATGTACTAATTATTGGTAATTAATGAGCTAATTAGAGTATGATTATGGTTAATTAGTATATTTTATTGTTAATTAGTAATAACTATGGCAAGAGTAACATTAATACGTGTTGGTGCATGTTGATTAATGTATTATTAATAATTATTATTTAAAATTAAAAGATATAATTAGTTGATGATGTTCATCCTCATCCGTCCTCATTCCTCCAACCAAAAAAAAGAAACTTATTCCATCCAATCAACCAAACAAAAAAGTGAATCATCATATCCCTAAAAACAGGGATGACACTATCTTATTCCACTTTATCTCTCAACCAAACACACCCTTAATCCAACTTGTGGCACACTGGTAGCTACTCTAGATCATGTACACTCCACCAACTGATAGCGACCGAGACTTAGATCCATTGAAAATTCGGAGAGGCAGAGACTTTCTTGTTTAGTCTCTGGCTCTCCGAATTTTTGTGGGAACTACCAGTGTGCCTCTCCGAATTTTTGTAAGAAATACAATAAGAGGATCCTGATTGTGAAATTGATGAGAACCCGCGTTCGAGCATCTTAGAAATACAATAAGAGGACGCTGATTGTGAAATTGGTGAGAACCAGCATCGAGCGAGGCTCGAACGTGGGTAGCGCAGGTGCAACAACATGTTCCGGCCATCTGCGCTAGTTGCAGCTTCCACATGATAGATTGTTAGGCATATTTTCATATATATTACATTATTATTTGAGTGTTAAGAAGCCATCGTATTCGCTCTCAAGGTCACAAAATGTAACACCCCAGAAACACTACCCCGAAATGCTACGAAGCTACACCTATGACTAACCGAATCACAAGAAAATCTGGCAACACCTCAATAGGAAAAAAGAGACTACGTAGAAGCATATAACATATAATATATGAGAAAATAATAAAACAGTATGAAAGATAATACACTAACATCTTTTATTAACATAGCTTTTGAATTCTCAACCTCACTAAAGCCAACAATGATCTATGATCATTAAAATATAGTCCTCAATGACTGAGAGAAAGAAACCATTAAATTCTTCTAACTTTTTACAGCAAAACTCATGAAGGTTTGTGTAATGGTGCCGTGATGCTCTACCATTTCAAGCATGCTCAAGGATGACCTAGGAAAGAAAATACGAGTGTGAGATAAAATATTAGCAAATAAACTGTTTAACAAGTTAAATAAACTATTGTTAATTAAACATCAGTTTTAAAAACCTCATGGTACAACGATAAGACATCCACAATCAATTCTCGCCAACTACATTATAGTAGCATCCATAAATATATCTCATGCCATAAGTGACTCTCACGAGTCAAAAATCCTTTAAACCTCATATTAAAGATTATACACATGACATGCATATGTATGCAAATGATCTACTGCACTCTTACCTCACAAGGTAAGATTGCACATCACACTATGGCAATGTATGATATTGTACCGGTATAGTCGTGGCTATAAGACAGTGACATAGCTTCAATGCAATAACATGCTATAATATGCATGATATGAGCATGATGGATTCATTAGAAATATAACCGCATGAACCACAATATGTAAATGAAGTATATACCATAGCAGAAAATCTTCATTTAAATGTTGATTAGTTACCAAACATCAACAATTATGATAAAAATAATAAATTTAATAAGTTAAACTATAGCAACAACCGCTACGTTTACTTGTAATCTATCGAAGGGAGCAAAGGACTCAAGCACAATCATGAGCGAAGCCACATGTTCACAAATCACCATTCAGCACAAAGCCTTAAAAATAGCATTCATAATTGAAAAAGGTAAATGTCGCTACGCTCAAAACCCAACAACTCCCTCTCAAACTTCCCATCCAACACTCAGCTCGCTGCAGTAGCACTGCTTGTCTTTTTTCTACCTTTTTAACCACTAAATAGACCACAGGAAAAGAGAACAGAAAATACAACTTCCGTGGTGAGGTCAGAGATGGTTGGGGACGAGGGGATTTGTGGGGAGAGGAGGGGATTAGGGTTAGGGTTCTATGGGGTGGATGCGGAGGCCTTGGCGATCTGGTCGGGCTGGCGAGGCAGGGGCCGACATGGGCGACGGATCCGCCATGGCGGGCGAGGGTGCAGGGTTTAGGCGGTGGTGGTCAAAGACGACACGATTTGCGTCGTGGGGTGAAGAGGACTGTTTGTCACTGCAGCTTCAGGCAACGGAGGAGAGAGTGGGGTGGGTGCGGAAGGAGCACGAAGTGGCCCGACTTTTTTCATTTTTTAATTTTGCAGGAGTTTTTATTGGTTTATCCGATTTTTTATTAGATAGGTGGAGAGTGAAGGATGGGAACTCTTGTTTTATACGATAGAGAAGATTATTTCACTAGCTACGATAGTACAAGTATGGGCTGCGGCTACACGACCCGTTTATTTCTCTCTAGTGTGAAGTAATCACGGCTACTCCACAAGCACGTTCGCATATTTAGGCGGACGGGCAGAAGATGACCCTATAGTTGGTTCCGGCGGGGCAGGTGAAGGTGCTGGTCGGGTCATCCTTGGGGTAGCTGTACGCGTTGGGGCAGAGCCCCTTGAAGAACCTCGAGTAGTTGGTTGGCCTGCAGCTGTTGTTCGCCGAACCGACGCAGCAGTACACGTTCTGCTTGAACACGGGGCACGCGTTGTTGCACGCGCCGTCCTGCCTCAGCTCGGCGGGGCACCGCGCCGTCACGTCCACGGCGCACCGCGGCCCACGGCTGCACCCGGAGCCGCCGTCGGGGAGGAAGGCCATGGGCACGTTGAAGCCGTCGATGAGGGAGATGTCGAAGAAGTCGAGGTTGGAGAACTGGTTGAGCGCGAACTCGGCCAGCGTGTTGGGCGCGCGGCCATAGCCCGTGCACTGCAGCACCCCGCCGCAGTCGCCCGTGCGGCACCCGCCGCGGCCGCTCCCGTCGAACCGGCACCCCGTGCGCGCCCAGATGCGCGCCGCCGTCGTGCCGGCCGGCACGTTGATGGTCCACGCCTCGCCACGGTTGAGCTGCCGCCCGCCGCCCACCGGCACGGAGGCGGCCCACACAGTGTAGGGGCACTGGTTCACCACGGTGAAGATCGCCGCGTCGCCGACGGCGGCGAGGAGAAAGAGGAATAGGACGGAGATGTTCACGGAGGGCGCCATTGGAATGGTGCGGGGGGCCTGCTTAGAGACGAGATGGTTTCAGCTTGGTTTTATAGTGAACGTATCAACCATGGAACGGATTGGGATGTGGAAAAATGGTGGAAATTGGAAGATGTCACTAGCTGTTCACGTCCGTGCACGATGGATTATTGATGGCTGGAAATGTTTGAACGTTTCCATGGAATTTCCCGAGAAGACTGACCAACTAGCTGAGATTATTTGACGCTCACACAAGCCGCTAAGGTGGCGCCACGCGCGCATGAGCTAGTGGCGAGAGTTGAAATGCAATTCCGTATGTTCTTGGTCACATACTTTCTATCTCGATCATCCATTCTTTTCACACGATTCTTATTTATTCATTCATTTTTCATATATTTTATTTTTTTCACCTACTTTTTTATATGAATCTCAACACTAATAAATAGTCCTAATAAACTATATGTCCACATACTCTAATGAAAATTTCATGTTCAGAGGTCTTATGTGGTTCTTGTACTGACAGTAACCGAATTAGACTTCAACATCGTAGATCGATCGTCACATCCTCGGTAGCAGCATTTTGATGCGAACTTCTGATGTGTTCTTATTCACGTTTAGGTCCCTCTTTATCCAGGTACCTACCTATTTGTTAGACGACTCGTCCGCGTCCTCCGCCTGTGCCTGTCTTCGGTTGCACCACGGCTGCATGCGATACGCTACAGAGCCATGCAATCACGCCAGCTCACGTCCGGGATCGACTCCATCGCATATATGGCAACAACCGCAGCGCTATCTCTGGTTTCCATCTATAACAGAATGGATATACATGTACCTTCTTTTCTATTTTTGTGGTTGTACCGTGTAAACTCTATATAAGCCGATCCCAGCCAAATCAATCTATCATCGCATGTTTTTGCATCTCGCTTGTCACGCTTTCATGGTATCAGTTAGCAGGAATGATCCTGCCGCTTCCGCCTTTCCGATCGCAGGACTCCCCCTGTTGATCGCCACCTCTACCTCCATGGCCGGACCGACGCCTGAAGAACTCGCCGCCCAGGCCAAGGTCGCCGCTGATGCCGCCAAAGTTGAGACCGATGCCAAGGCCATCCTTTGGGCACAGACGGTCGCCGTGGCGAGCATCAAAGCGCTCGTTCCAATCACCCTGGAGCTCCATGCCTCCAACGTTTCGAAGTGGAGAGGTCTCTTTCAACTCACCCTACACAAGTATGCCCTAGAAGACCACATCTAGGGTGCGCCGTCGGAGACTGACACGACGTGGACGCACCTTGATGCTATGGCGCAGTCCTGGCTTTTCAACTCCATCTCGCCGGACATCCTGGAGATGGTCATGATGGACAGCCCCAACGTCGCCTCTGTCTAGTCCAAGATCATCGACTTGTTCTAGAACAATAAAGAGGCCGAGCCCTCTATCTTGAAGCAGAGTTCAAGAATTTCGTGCAAGGCGATCTCTCCGTCAGCGATTACTGCCGCAAGATGAAGAATTTCGCTGATGCCTTGGCCGACGTCGACCAGCCCATCACCAACAAAAGTCTTGTCCTCAATACCCTCCGCGGATTGAACGACAAGTTCGCGCATCTCCAGCCTGTCTTCAGCGCCCAGCGTCCGTTCCCGTCGTTCCTCGACGTTCGGACCACGCTTCTTCTCGAGGAGATCCAGAAAAACGCCGACGTGTCGCACGCCACTGCGCTCTTCTCCGGAACCTCAGGTCCCAAGGGCGCTGGTGGCGGCCAATCTTCCACCAGCTCCGGTGCTTCTGGGGGCGGTCCCCATGCTCCTTCTAGCGCCCAGGGGTCCTATGGCGGCTCCTCTGGATCCTCTGGTGGCAACAACCGTCGGCGCCGCAACGGCAACTCCATCTGTGGCCTGCAACCATCCTAGCCCACGATTTATGACCCATGGACCGGGACTTTCTCCGCCCGGGCCGGTTTGGGTGCACAGGGACCTCAAGGCCTCCTTGGGCCATGGCCTCAAGTACCGCAGCAGGCCTTACAGGCGTAGCACGTGCCTCCGCAGGCTCCAATAGCCACGCCATAGGCCCAGATGGTTGCCCCGGCCCAGCTGACCACTTGGACGATGTGGCAACAGCAGTGGCCGTCCACGCCCCTGGTACCTGCGCTGACACCGTCTTAGATCAGTAGGCCCTTGTGAATGCATTAAACACCATGACGATGACTCTACCAGCAAACTCTGACCGGTATCTGACCGGTACATGGATTCGAACGTCACCCCTCATATGACTTCCGATGCTGATACACTTTCCGCTTCCCAACCCTCCTCTCTTTTTACACCCACAAATGTCATCATCGATAATGGGTCAATATTGCATGTTGCTAGGGCTGAATAAAAAGCTCGTGACTCACGAGCTAGTTTGGGCTTGTGGAGGCTCAGCTCGGCTCGGTTTGTTACCCAAATGAGCTAGCCCGAGCCATACCGCTAGCTCGCTTTATGAACCAAGCCGAACTAGCTCGCGAGTCGCTAGTGAGCCAAACCGAGCCATGGACACTTGGCATGCCTAGCCCAGTAGTTCAGCACTCCAGCACCAGTCTGTTTATTTGTAGACAGTACGTGTATGCATATTTTTGCTTCATTGATTTGCTGCCCTGCTTATTCATAGCTAGGCCTCGTGATGGATACAGTGCAGAGCTATATAGGCATATAGCTAGGCGTGGTGATGAAGACTGCAAAGCCATAGCAAGTCTGAGGCTATTTGGTGTGAGCCTGAGCTGTGTTTTATGACTCATAAATCTAGTAATTGTTGTTGTCGTGTGTTTCATGTTTGTGTGTGAGGTGTTTTTGAGTTTCTGGCCTGCACTGATGCCTGATGGTCTGGCAGGCTCGCTAGCCGGCTCGAGCCGGCTCGAGCCAGCTCGAGCTATCAATCGAGCTAAGCCTACATTTCACCGAGCTTCTATGAGCCAATCCAAGCTCGGCTCATTTCCAACCCTACATGTTGCCTCCACTGGTCATGCCTCCTTTCCCACAACCTTGCGTCCGTTTCATCTGCATGATGTTCTCGTTGCACCACATATTGTCAAAAACTTGATTTTTGTTCACAAATTTACCATCAACAATCATTATTCCATTGAGTTTGATCATTTTGGTCTTTCCGTGAAGGATCTTTGCACCAAGAACTTGATCATCAGGTGCGATAGCTAAGGGCAACTCTACCCTTTTCGGCCATCGGCAACTTCTCCTTATGCCCTTGTGACATCCACCTCTGCGACGCTTTGGCACCGCCGCTTGGGTCACCTTGGTTGCTAGGGCCTTTTTGGTTTAGCTTCCTCTTTGCCATGTAAGAAACTTGTGCACGATAAGCCATTTGTCATGCTTGTCATCTCAGTTGCTATGTCTATCTTCCGTTTTCGGCTTTCACTTCTAGAACAAATAATGTGTTTGATTGTATACATTGTGACTTGTGGACGTCTCCTATAGTAAGTGTCTCTGCTTTTAAGTACTATCTTGTCATTCTTGATGATTTTACTCATTACCTGTGGACATTTCCACTCCGTCTCAAGTCTGATGTCTGTCACCCTCACACATTTTTTTGCCTATGCCAGAACTCAGTTTAACACTTGTGTTAAAACTATTTAGTGTGACAACAGCTGTGAGTTTGACAATGCATCCTCCCGCACCTTCTTCCTTACCTAGGGTGTCATCCTTCGCCTCTCGTGTCCATACACTTCCCAGCAAAATGGCAAAGTCGAATGTATCATCCGCACTACCAACGACACTGTTCGTTCCCTTCTTTTGCAAGCCAGCATGCATCCCTCTTACTGGGTCGAGGATCTCCATACCGCCACCTACCTTCTTAATCTCCACCCCACTAGAGCTCTTTCCGTTGGCACATCCTTCGCTGCTCTCTTTGGTCATCCTCCTTCGCTCGACCATCTTCGAGTCTTTGGGTGTCTTTGCTACCCCCAATCTCTCATCCACAACACCCCATAAGCTTGGCCCTCGCTCCACTGCATGTGTCTTCCTTGACTATTTGGCAAACCATAAAGGCTACCGTTGTCTTGATCTTTCCATGCAACGCGTTATCATCTCCTGCCATGTGGTCTTCGACGAGTAATCCTTTCCGTTTGCTTCTCGCCTACCAACCCTACATGCACAGGAGCTGGATTTTCTCTCTCCACCAGGCTCCTATACTCCTTCGGTTCAGTAATCCCTAGTAATCATGCCTCCATACTCTTTGGCCAACTCCTTGGTGCATATAGCCAGCCCCTTGCCACTCGAACCTACTCACCAGACGCTAATGCCTCTGCCAGTGCCTATTGTGCCTGCCTCACCACATGAGGTGGCTTTGCCTGCCACGCGCGCCCTGTGTAGCACCACCTACCGCGCATCAGCCTGCGTCGCTCTCTGCTGCATCACCTACCGCAGCCAACTACATCGCTACCGCCCTCTGCTGTCCCGATCACACCCGTATACAATTCTCACACCATGTGCACACGTGGCAAGATTAGGTTCCGTCAACTAGTCCATCGCATGAACCTCCACGTCGCGTCTCTTTCTCCTATTCCAAAATCCTCCCAGTCCACTCTCCAGGATCCGAACTGGCTTGATGCTATGCACTCTAAATTTGATGCTCTACTTGCAAATCGCACCTGGGATCTTGTGCCTTGCCCTCACGGTGCCAACGCTGTCACCGACAAGTGGATATTCCGTCATAAACTCAAGCCAGATGGTTCTTTAGACCAGTATAAGGCACGATGGGTCCTCTATGGCTTCACCCAGAGGGAGGACATTGATTTTTCTAACACCTTCAGTCCAGTTGTCAAACAAGCCACCATCTGCACTGTTCTCACTTTGGCAATTTCCAGTGAATGGCTGGTTCACTAACTCTAGTTTCCTTGATGCCTCTCATCCTCACTATGTGTGCCGCTTAAATCGCTCACTCTATGGCCTTAAGTAGGCCCCCACACGATTGGTTAAGTCGTTTTGCCTCCTACTTGCTCTCCCTTGGTTTTATCGGCTCCAAAGCCTTCTCCGCTGGACCATCTCATCTCTCCAGCGTGAGTTCGCCATGACCAATATGGGATATCTCCATTTTTTCTTTGGCATGACTATTACTCAAGATGCTACTGGCATGTTTGTCCCAGCGCCACTATGTCATTGAGATTCTTCATCATGCAGGTATGACTTCTTGCAACCCGTGCGCCACCCCCGTCAACACTCGCGCCAAACTTCTTGCCTCTAGCCCTCCTGTTGTGAACCCCACTCAGTATCACAGCATTACTGGTGCTCTCTAGTACTTGACGTTTACTCGTCCAAGCATTGCTTATACTGTTCAGCAGGTGTGCCTTCACATGCATAATCCGCGAGCCTCACCTTAATTTTGTGAAGCGGATTCTTCGCTATCTTAAGGGCACCATGTCCTTCGGCCTTCGTCTTCGTCGCACGGATCCTGCAGCTCTTGTCACCTACTTGGACACTAATTGGGCTGGTTGCCCGGACACTCGCAAGTCTACATCTAGCTATGCAGTGTTCCTTGGCGACAGCCACATCTCCTGGTCTTCTAAGCGGCAACACACAGTCTCCCGCTCCAGTGCTGAGGCAGAGTACAGTGCCGTTGCCAATGCCGTCGCCGAGTGCTGTTGGCTTCGTCAACTTCTACAAAAGTTGCACTGCCCTCTACATTGAGCTACAGTGGTCTATTGCAACAACATCTCCTCCATGTACCTCTCTAACAACCCGGTTCAGCATCAACACACAAAGTATATTGAGGTTGATCTCAATTTTGTATGTGAGCGTGTTGGTCTTGGCGACGTCCGTGTGCTTCACGTACCTACGACATAACAGTTCGCTAACATCTTTACGAAGGAGATACCAGCAGCGACCTTCAGTGAGTTCCGCTCCAGCCTGAGCCCGTGATGCTCCCGCTCCGACTGCGTGGGGGGGAGGGGGTGTTAGACGACTCGTCCGCTTCCTCTGCCTGTGCCTGTCTTCGATTGCACCAAAGCTTACTACTACAGAACCCCACATAATAGCCACCACCTTCAGTGCCGGTTCAAAGGAACCGGTACTGAAAGTGGTATTCAGTGCCGGTTCTAAAACTCCCGCCCGCGATCGAGGGCCCGGAGTTAAGAACCGGCACTGATAGTGGTGTTTCAGTGCTGGTACCTCTTTAAACCGGTACTGATAGCATCCTACAGTATATATAGCCCATCTTCTTCCCCTTCTCGACCCAGAATAGAGCCGCCGCCGCCGTAGCCTAATGTTACAACGCCTCCTTGCTATTTTTTTTTTGGCGATTCAAGGTTTTTTTTGCGTGGGAGCCTTCAAAATTTGGAGGAGTCAACTGTTTTAAGGTTAGTGAGATGATCTATATTTCATTTTTGGATAGATTACTTGGTAGATTGCTCTAGGGTTGATGATGGATGGTGCTTGTTCCATGGTTATGGATTTAGAGATGCAGTTGAGATCTAATTTAGGTAAAGTTTGCAACTTTGTCGTTGTTAGATGTATAGAGATGATCTATATTTGATTCTTAGTTGGATTTTAGTTGCTAGATTGCTCTAGGTTTGAATTTATGTGGTTGTTAGTTGGTGTTGAAATTTGGAATGAGCAAGAGCTCAAATATCCATATAAATTAGAGAAAGGTTGCAATTTTATCATTGTAGATGATTTAACGAGTAGATTAAAAGTCACATGTAAATAGAGTTGGGTGCCTACATTAAAATCTAGGGACAATTGCAAATTTGCCACTTGTTGAACCCTTATTGACATTCAAAAATTGCAAAAATACCGCTAGAACTGTCATTCGAGTGGCATCCAAAGAATAAAAAATTAGGGAGGTATTTGCAAAATATCCCTAAAATCTAGCTCTAATTTTCTAGTATGTGGATTGTGTATATTTTTAAAGTCATGAATTTTAGTAATAATCCAGTGGATTTCCTCTGTTAATTAATCAACGTAGTGAATTTAACATGTACAATTGATAAAATATTGTGTTGTAGGGATGACACGTCCACCCACGGGTCGCAATCGGACTCGGCAGCCTTTGGAAGGTGGGTCCCCCGACCAGGCCCAAGTACCGGAAGGAGATGGGCCCTCAAATAGGGACCAATCAGGATGCGAGGTAATTCGATGAATATGTTCTAGATTTTGAAATGTTTAATGATTATAAGTCCAATGTATTTAATTATAATGATTTGCAGATGGACCGGTCATAGATGTACAAGGAACGAGGGTCAGAGTTCATTGTTGGCATCGAGGCTTTTTTGAGCGACCGCCGGAACCGAGCAGTGGCAGCAGCAGCGAAGCATCCTCCCCCCCCCCCCCCCTTCAGAGCCTGCCGATTAGATTAGATTTTTTGTTTTTTGAATGTTGTAAATATGGGAGTGATCCCCTCCAGAATGGTTCTTTTGAAATATAATAGAAGCCTTTCTTTGGGATCGAAACTCCACTGTGTTTGTCTTGATATTGTTTGCTTTTCGCTTGATGTCCCGAGGAGTACTTAGCCGGACCGAGGCCGGCCTTCCTCCCCGAGAGAGAAGTCGCCCCGATCACTCATCACACGAGTAGTGGGGCCACCCGAGCGTCCAGCCCCCGAGCCCTCGCGAGTCCGTAGCTGCTAAGTCAAGAGACAAAGACACGAACTTTCTTGCTCGGGAGATGAGTCAATCCAGCACGGAGCACGCCACGACCAGTGAACACTTTTCCACTCTGCGACCTCTCAAACAAGCGGGCCGGAGACACGTGCGGGCGGAAATGCGACCAAGAGTCCCCACGATTTGGTGGTGTCCGGGGTAGGACTGACTAGACCAAGCACCGACAGCCCGTCCCTGGAGTCTAGGCGGTCCCGACCACTCTTTGCTCGAGTGGTAGGATTACCCGAAAACCCCAAAGACTCGATAGTGCTCAGGGTACTGCCAAGCCGGCCGAACACCACGGCCACCATAAAAGACCTCGGTCAGCCATCGCCGTCTGTACGGTACTCCTGACTATTGTCTGTTTCTGTCGTTCCGGAAAAAGCGAACACGTGGGCAGGGTTTTGTGCGCGAGGAGACCATCTCGCCGAACAGATTAGAATGCGAGGGTCCCGAGGATAACTCAGGAACAATGGTTTACTGCGTATGTAGGAATAGAAATTCATATGACTTTAGTCACTCACCGGACAGCTGTCAGCCTTTCGGCCTACTGATCCAGGAGGGGTACGCGCCCCGAGCTCGGGGTACCCGGGAACTTGGTTCCCTCGTACGGAGCGCCCAAGCACTTTAAAGCAGGCGAAAAAGCCAGGGGCTAGGCGGTCCCAACCACTCATGCTCCAGTGGTAGGATTACCCGAGGACCCTGTAGGCTCGAGCAGCGCCCTGGGCACTGAGGCCCTTGCGGTCGGGCTGCTTTATTTTTGCTCATTGATATGTAAATTTAAGAAATAGGAAAAGACTCTTTGTTTGGTGCGCTCTGCTAGTGCGGTACTCGTTATAGACTGGTCTCGTTTTTGACCCGAGACCTCTCGAATACCCGGACCGGCGAAGTGTACAGATAGAGGCATAACCAAGAGGTCCGATGGTTCGGTGGTGCCCGGGGTAGGACTGGCCAGACCGAGCACCGACAGCCCGCCCCTGGGGTCTAGGCAGTCCCGACCACTCTTTGCTCAAGCGGTAGGATTACCCGAGAACCCCAGAGGCTCGGTGACGCTCGGGGCACTGCTATGCAGCCAGACACCACAGCCTACCACAACAGACTTAAGTCAGCAGCTACTGTCTGTGCGCATACCGACCGGGATTCGTTTTTATCAACGGGAAAAATGAGAGAGCGTATTTTCCCGTACAATCGAGCATCTCACCAAACAGATTAAACATATGGATTCCAGAGACAAATTTTGAAATAAGAGTGTATATTGACAATTTTGTACAGAAGTGGCAACTTACATGGTTGGTGGTAGCCCCTGGCCAACTTGGGCGGGGGGGGGGGGGGGACCCTCGGCCTGGTTGGTCCGAGCACAGACATGTCTGCCTAGGGATAGAATTTACGCAGATGCTCGATGTTCCATGCGTTTGGGCGGCTGCCCATCCTCTGCAGCCAGCCGAAACGAGCCTCATCGCGGGACACCGATCACGGTAAAGGGGCCTTCCCACATAGAGGACAGTTTATTCCTTCGTTCGCGCGATTGAGCGCGTCGGAGAACTAGATCCCCAACCTCGAGTGACCGGACCCGGATGTGGCGCTGATGATAACGCCGCATGCTCTGCTGGTATCTGGCTGCTCGGACGGTGGCGCGTCGCCGGCGCTCCTCCAAGTAGTCGACGTCGTCGCGTCTTCGCTGTTCCTGTTCGCCTTCTGAGAAGGCATTCATTCGAGGGGAGCCAAGAGTGAGCTCGGAGGGGAGGACCGCCTCAGCGCTGTACATGAGGAAGAAAGGAGTCTCACCAGTGGCGCGGCTTGGCGTGATCCGGTTGGCCCATAACACAGCAGGCAGCTCGTCGATCCACCCTTTCCTGTGCTTTGCGAGCACGTCGTAGGTCCGAGTTTTGAGCCCCTTTAGTATCTCAGCATTCGCATGCTCGACCTGCCCATTGCTCCGAGGATGAGAGATAGAGGTGAAGCAGAGCTTGATGCTGAGGTCCTCGCAGTAGTCCCCGAACAGGGCACTTGTGAACTGAGTGCCATTATCGGTAATGATTCTGTTCGGGACGCCGAAGCGACTTGTGATACCGTGGATGAAATTAAGCGCTGTGTTCTTGGTAATCTTGATGACTGGGACCGCCTCCGGCCACTTGGTGAACTTGTCGATGGCGACGTAGAGGTACTCATAGCCCCCGATTGCTCGGGGGAATGGACCCAGGATGTCCAGCCCCCAGACCGCGAAGGGCCATGACAGGGGGATGGTATGGAGAGCCTGAGCTGGCTGGTGAATCTGCTTTGCGTGGAACTGGCACGCCCTGCAGCACCGAACCAACTCGGAAGCGTCCTGGAGAGCTGTAGGCCAGTAGAAACCTTGCCGAAAGGCCTTCCCGACCAGCGTGCGGAACGATGCATGGTCACCGCACTCGCCCTCGTGGATCTCAGTGAGGAGCTCACTGCCTTCTGCCCGGGTGATGCATTTCAGGAGGACACCGTCCGTACCACGCCGATAGAGATCCCCATCTACTATGGCATAGCGTTTGGACTGCCGTGCAATCCTCTCGGCAGAGGCATCATCCCCAGGAAGGATATTTTCTTTCAAGTACCCTCGGATCTCGTCGATCCACGAGACATCTTGAGAAACACCGGCAAGCGCAGTGCACTCACCGGGCGGCGGCACCCTGACGGGACTTCCCACTAAGGGAGCCGCCTGGGTTCCCTCAACTAGGCTCGAGGGTTCCCCTTCGTCTTGGTCGGCAGGCAGGACGGAAGGCAGTGTGAGCCTTTCTTCAAAGGCTCCAGCAGGGACGAGCACCCGGGAAGATCCGTGCACTGGTATTCCTTGGATACTTGGTTGACCACCAGTTGGGAGTCTCCCTTGACCAGCAGGCGACGAATCCCAAGGCCCACCGCTGCTCGGAGGCCACCGATGAGGCCCTCATACTCCGCCATGTTGTTGGTTGCTCAGAAATGCAGCTGCATGATGTACCGAAGTACTTCACCCGTTGGGGAGGTGAGAACCACTCCAGCCCCTGCGCCTTTCAGCGTGACGGAGCCGTCGAAGTGCATGACCCAGTACCCGGGCGCATGGTGCCCGGGGTATGCGGAAATTTCTTCATGGTATATCTCGGGGACCGGCGTCCACTCCGCCACGAAGTCAGACAGGGCCTGGCTTTTGATCGCCTGGCGGCTGACAAAGTGCAGATCGAACTCCTCCAGCTCCACTGGCCACTTGACGATGCACCCAGTGCCTTCTTGGTTCCGGAGGATCAGCCCCAGTGGATACGTAGTAACCACCGAGACCTTGTGCTCCTGGAAGTAGTGGCACAGCTTCCGGGAAGCGACGAGCATGGCATAGAGTAGCTTCTGGGCTTGAGGATACCTTGTTTTGTCTTCTCGTAGGACTTCACTGACGAAGTACACCGGTCGCTATATGCGACGGGCCCGGACAGTGGCTTCACCCGAGGGCTTATCACAGCCCCCGAGCTCGGCGCAGTGGTCGGGGTCGGCCGAGTGCTCGGGCTCGACTCCCTGGTCGGGAGGAGCCGAGTGCTCGGGCTCGACTCCCTGGTCGGGAGGAGCCACGAGAACTGAAGGCTGCTCGGGGGCGGCCGGGAGCTGGGACCCAGCACCTTGCCCCGAGCACTCGTCACGCTCCACCACCAGCACCATGCTCACGACCTGAGGAGTGGCCGAGACGTAGAGCAATAAAGGCTCCCCCTCGGAGGGGGCCACCAGTACGGGTGGTGAGGTAAGGTACTTCTTCAAGTCTTGAAAGGCCTGCTCGGCCTCTGGCGTCCAGTCAAAGTGACCGGTCTTCTTCAGGAGTTTGAAGAGAGGGAGCCCTCGCTCCCCGAGCTTGGAGATAAAGCGCCCTAAGGCCGCCATGCAGCCAGCGAGACGCTGAACTTCCTTGAGTCAAGCCGGGGGTCGCATCTGCTCGATGGCCCAGATCTTCTCTGGGTTGGCCTCTATTCCTCGGTTGGAAACCAAGAAACCGATGAGCTTGCCCGCGGGCACCCCAAAGACACATTTCTCGGGGTTGAGCTTCAAGCGGGTAGTGCGAAGACTGTTGAAAGTCTCGGCTAAGTCCTCCAGTAGGGTGGCGCGGTCTTGGGATTTGACTACGGGATCGTCAATGTAAGCCTCTACGTTGCGGTCAACCTGCGAATCAAGGGTAATGCGCACGGCGCACTGGAAAGATGACCCAGCATTGCGCAAACCAAATGGCATTGACACATAACAATAAGTCCCCACCGGAGTGGTAAAAGGAGTTTTTTCCTCGTCCTGTCTGGCCATGCGGATTTGGTGGTAACTCGAATTTGCATCTAAAAAACATAAAAGATCGCACCCCGCAGTGGCATCTACAATTTGATCTATGCGGGGTAAAGGAAAAGGATCTTTCGGACAAGCCTTGTTTAAGTCGGTGTAGTCGACACACATGCGGAGCTTGCCGTTGGCCTTCGGGACGATGACTGGGTTTGCCAGCCACTCTGGGTGGAGGACCTCTCGGATGAAGTCAGCGTCAAGGAGCTTGCTAACTTGCTCCCGGATGAATTCCTTGCGCTCGGGCGCCTGTCGCCGGACCTTCTGCCTCACCAGCCATGCGTCGGGGCGCACAACAAGGTGGTGCTCGATCACCTCCCTAGGGATCCCGGGTATATCGGACGACTGCCATGCTAACACGTCGACGTTAGCCCGGAGGAAGGCGACGAGCGCGCTTTCCTATTTGCCGCCCAGGTCACCGCCGATTCGGACGACCTGGGAAGCGTCTTCGCCCACCACGACCTCCTTCGTAGGAACGGAGGCGTCGGTGCAAGTCGGTTTTTGGATGAAGAGGGTCCAATCCCAAATATGCAAAAGATATCATATCAAATGCTTGAGTTGCTTCTATATGCAATATTGATGAAAATTGCAAAATCTTTTGCTTGAGGGTTGTATTATGCTTTAAATTGCTCCTTTGGACATGTATGCTTATGAGATGTTGACACTTTGAGATAAACGAGAAATTCGTTATATTGTCAATAATTTTGCTATGTTCAACTTAGAGCATAATCCATTGCACTTGTGCTTTGGATATTTATTTCGGACTCGTGCTTGTTTTGCCTTCAATTGAATTAGTTTCAATTGGAATTGGTATCTCTTTCAATTGTTTCAATTGGTATGCTTTGAATTTTCAATTGATAGTATTCAATTGATATCCTTTGAAATTTTAATTGGCATCTTTTTAATTGGTATCTCTTGTAGGTATCTAATTGATATCTTTTGATGTTTTAATTGGTATTTCCTTTTGAAATCTCTTTTGGCATCTCTTTGAACCCCTTTGACCTATTATATAGCTTGTTCTCCTCACATAGCTCGTAATTGGATAAGTGTATTTAGTTTAACTTAAATTATGAGAAATACACATATTATGAGGAGTTTACACTATATAAGGTCATGCACTAGCCTTCGATGATTCTCTCTTGTGGGATAGGGCTAATGGTGTTTTGGAGAAAAATTTCTCTTTTAGCAAGTCCTACCTAATTCTTACCAATTTGATGTAAATTGGGGGAGAATTCGTTTCGATGATTCCATTTTGGCATTGATGTCAATTGGGGGAGAATTTGGACTAGATGTTATATTTTGTAAGAGGAAAGTTTTGCTTTGCATGAGCATATTCATCTTCATACATACTTTATCATGCTTGCTTGATATGTATAAAGAAAACTCCGTCCAAAATTTGAGATAGACAATATATACAATGATATTCAAAATTCATTCACACATGCATAGATTGTGGGGGAGTTTATTATATACATATGTTGGTTTTACTAACATCAAAACCTTTGTGGTGTTTGATGCTAATAAAACTAGTTTTGGCAATCTCAAATATCTTTGTGATATTTGGTATTTCCAAAACTTATTCTTTGTATACATTCATCTTCGGACTATATGTATACTTAGAACTTTAAACTTTGTCAAATATAATCATCTAGTGAGATTGTCATCAATTACCAAAATGGGGGAGATTGAAAGTACATCTAGCCCCTATGTGTGGTTTTGGTAATTAATGACAATACCTATGGACTAACAATGGTGTTAAGTTTGTTAGTAGATTGTTCCATAGGTGATGCATGGATGAGAGACATGCATGACCTCTCGGTGAATGGGAAGATTGAAAATATGCATCTAGATAAATGAGCTCTTGGTGATGCTCATAAAAAGAAGAAGAAACTTGAGTGATGACAATACCTATGGACTAACAATCATATTGAGAATTGCTATTAGGTTATTCCATAGGAGATGCATAAATGATGAAGCATGGATTCTTTGAGAAATGCCATGAGTTCAAAGAATTGCATCAAAAGTAAATGAGCTTTTAGTGATGCTCATGAGAAGAAGAATAAGCTCAATAAGATTAGCAACAAGCTTGAAGGCTAAGTTACTTGTGGAGATCAAGTAACTAAAGGTATGACTTGTCAATAGAGTTTTATGGACTAACCCGTGTGCTATGTGTTTAAGAATGAGTGGGGTTAGGTTCTAGATGAAGATTGACAATATGCATGAAGGCTAATAAGTTACTTGTGGAGATCAAGTAACTTAAGGTATAAATGTTGTCATTTAGGTTTTATGGACTAACCCATGTACTTTGTGCTTGAGAGTGAGTTGAGGTTAGGATCCATAAAAAGGCATAAGTTGAATTGAAATCATATATGCCAAGAGTGAAGAACAAGAGTGGACTCCATATATGAAAAAGTGAATTCATTGAAGATGTCGAATACAAAGTGGTTTTCTATGGCAAGACGGTGAAGGGCAAGCAAGACTCGGCTGCGATGGACCATCCGTGGTGAAGGGCAAGCAAATGGCTTGGCGCCGAAGGACCAAGGCGGTGGTGAAGAGCGAGTGAAGGCTTTGCGCCGATGGACCGTGCGAGGCTATGGGAAGCTATGGATGATTCACATCAATCATATGAAGAATCAAGAAGAGATGGAGTGAACAATATATGGAAGTTGGTAACCCTCAAGGTTTGAAAGAAAAAGAAGCGGTACTTGAAAGTTTTCAAATGCTCAAAGTGGTTCAAACGAGTTTTATCTTTGAATTTGAGTATAGGTATGCCGCACTATTAAGAGGGATGCAACGTGAGCTAATTGTCGCGTCTCAGTGCTAAAGAGTTCCCAACCAAACCCAAAGTGAGAGTTTGTTGTTAAGAGTCCGGAGCGGAAAGTGCGGAAGTGTCCAAAATGGGTTTTAGAGTGTTCCTAATTTGATCCTATGTGTTTTAGGTCATGAATTCAGTTGGGATGTGTAGCCCTCTGAATAAGCTTTCCATAGAGTCCAAAATCGTCTAAATCGGACTCCGGAATCAAAAGTTATCGCCGTTTTTCGGAGGTCAGCTGTGCTGTACTCGGAGACTCCGGTGAAGACCGGATTCTCCGGTACCTGGAGTGGCCGGAGACTCCGGTGTAGGCCGGATTTTCCGGTAAGTTCCAGAAAAGAGCCCAACGGCTAGTTTTTTGAAGTGGGCTATTTATACCCCACTCACCCCATCCTTTGGGGCTGCTGCAAGGGCACGAAAGAAACACTTTTTAGAGCCAAAAGAACTCCATCCCACTCCATTCTAATGTGTGATTTGAGAAGAAAAGTGAGTTGGGTTGAGAGATTGGAAGATTGAGTGCAAGTGAGCTAAAATCCAATCTTGAGCACTTGAGTTCTTGACAAGAAGTTCTCGAAGCGTTTGTTACTCTTGGAGGTGAAGCCTCCTAGCCAGCTAGGTGTCGCCGGTGAGCTCCCGTGCTTGTGGTGAGCCGCAGGAAAGTTTGTGAAGGGCTCGATTTCGCCTTCGCAAGGGAAGAAATCAAGAGTGGATCGAGGAAAGCGGTTGAAAGAGACCCAGCTCGTTGGAGCTTCCTCAACGGAGACGTAGGATTCACGGTGGTGAATCCGAACTTCGGGAAACAAATCTTGTGTCTCCTCTCTTGTTTCTTTACTTTTGAGTTCTTGTTCAAATCTTTGTGCATATTGCTCGATCTACTTGTTTGTGTGTATTTGAGTGTAGGTTCTTCGTGGATCTACTTGGAATCATCTCCGGGAACACACGACATCACTTGGTTTGAGCTAAAACTCTCTACACATCCATTTCATTCAGTTTCGAGCTCTGTTCTGTACAGAACCCGGAGAATCCGGCCTTTACCGGAGTTTCCGGACCTGTACACACCGGAGTATCCGGACTACACCGGAGTCTCCGGTGAACAGTAATTTCAGGCATATGAACAGTATTTTCAGCCTTTTTCAATTTAAGTTTTATTGCATATCTCTTGCTAGAATTGAGTAATTTTTGTCACCTTAGGATTGTAATTTTCACACTTATTTAGGGTGATTGTGCACTAGTTGAGCCTAGCATATTTAGGTTTTTCTCTTGTGAAAAACTTGTTAGCTTATATTCCGCTGTAAGTTTAGGCCAACGGTAGAAATGGTTGAATTTTTGTAAAAACGCCTATTCACCCCCCCCTCTAGGCGACATCATTGTCCTTTCACGCCCGGCGCTGTCCAGACGTAGATCTCACGGCAGGGGCATCTGCCGCTTGCTGAGGGTTAAGCAGCTCGCCTGCGACGGCGGCGGTGGCCCTGCTGGGCCCAACGCCGTTATCCCCATGAGAGGGGAGCACCGTACGGGCGAACCGTGGTTGCTGCTGCTGGGGAGCAGCAGAGACTGGGGCCTCCTGGGCGATGGGCTACACTTCTTCGCTGGAGCTGGAGCCAGTGCGTTGGAGACGATGTCCACCTGCCATCTTTTTTGCAGGAAACAAAACAGATTCATGGATGCTCCCCCCCTACCTGGCGCGCCAGCTGTCGGAGGGTGAACTCCTCAAGCGGGGATCCGAAGGGACCCCCTTTGAGATTCGGCCGCGGGGATGATTCTGAACCCGCTTCATAGGTGAAATAAATGAGAGTAAATGAGATGCAGGTGGAGGTGGAATGACCGGATGCAGGAGGAAGTAATGCTCAGGGGATTTTTAGACAGCTTCGGGCCGCACTGAGCGTAACACCCTACTCCTGTGTGTATGCTATAAATGCTCTGAGAATGTCTCTCGGAGGATCTACTGGGTTACAAGAATATTTGTCTAAATCTAGAGCTTCGTGCTCCTTGTTCTTCGGTTGATCTGTCTTCTGTGCTTCGGTGCTCGTCAAGGCTCCTAGACTTGTCCTCTGTTGTCTCTTTGTCTGATGCCCTTCTCTGGGGAGCCCGCCCCGCTTATATACCCGCTGGGGCGGTAGCGTGCCCAGAAAGGATGGCGCGAGTTCCAAGGCGCTATAAATGGAAAGCAACCATCATGCGCTGCTGCGGGAGGTGACGGGGAGGGTTGAAAACGCGCCCTCGTCCGGTCTTGTTCGTCATCATGCTGCTTTTCAATGGGCTCCGCGGGGAGGGCCCACCGGGCAGCCACCGAGCAGCCCGGCGTGCCGGCCCAGTCAGAGCAGGTCTGACATAGCAGGGCGGCAGGCGGGGTGCCTCGAGCTCTGCGACGTTATCACGAGGCGCACCGGATGACGCGCGATGGGACCCGTGCATTAAATATCCCCACGCCTCCCTGCCAGGCCGTGGCAGGGACTGACAGCAGGCGTGGGGAGAGCAGTTGGAAGTGACAGGCCACGCGCCCTCTTAAATGCAGCATTGAGACTCTCACCAGTTGACACCTCACCGCTGGGCCTCTGTGGGGACCACCGGTGAAGGACTTCTCAGGCCCTCGGGGAACTGTGAGTGCTCGGGGGCTACTACTCGCAGCCCCGAGCACTCTCTCCCGGATATGCCCTTTCTTTGTCCTCGGGGAACCGAGTGCTCGGGGGCCACTGTTCACGGCCCCGAGCACTCTCTCCCGGAACTGACTGTTCGGGTCCTCGGGGAACCGAGTGCTCAGGGGCCACTGTTCGCAGCCCCAAGCACTCTCTCCCGGAATTTGGCTTTTCTTGTCGTAGGGGGACTTGGGTGCTCGGGGACGGCCCCGAGCACCCTCTTCTCGGTACTTGGCTTTTCTTGTCGTCGGGGGACTTAGGTGCTCGGGGATGGCCCCGAGCACCCTCTTCCCGGTACTTGGTCTTCTCGGGTCATCGGGGAACTCGGGTACTCGAGGACCACTATTCATGGCCCCGAGCACCCTCTCCCGGAACTTGGTCTTCTAGGACCACTGGGAGAGAAACCCCCGAGGGAGGGCGCCACGTGGCACTCTGCTGTTCTGGCCTCGGGACTCAGGGACCCCCGGTTCCCATGTCACCGACACAACGATATCGATGTGTACCTCAAACCATTGGTGGAAGATCTTCTTGTACTGTGGAAAGATGGCGTACGGTTGTACATATAACCGGCACTGATACTAGTATCAGTACCAGTTACTAACTAAAGCCGGCACTGATACTTGTATCAGTGCTGGTTAGAAACTAGAACCGGCACTGATACGTTTCCTATATTTGTCTCCAACACTTAGCCGCATCCTCGTTCCTCTATTCACCCTAGCGCCGCCTCCTCGTTCGCTTCAGTCACCCGAGCCCCGACGCGCCGCCGCCTCCTCCCGACGCCGCCCCGACGCCGATTCGTCCCCAGAGCCCTTGCCGCCGTCACCCACCACGGAGGAGGAGCTGCCGCCGCCCCTGACGCCGACGCCGAGGACCACCTCTCCTGCTCTCCTCCATCCCCTTCAAGCCCAACGGGTAAGCCCCCATGGTTTGTTTTTTTAACCTACTTGCATCTTATTGCCTTACCGCGAAATCGGTTTGGGGGGATCGGGGCGGGCTGTAATTTGATTGCTGAGTGCTGTTGTTTAGAGTTCATTTAGGTTAGAACATAACTATCATGAAACGCTAAGAAGAATAAAAACTCTATTATTACCACCCTGTGTAAATTGATATAGAGATTTGATCAATACTCTTAGTTACCCAAGGGAGTATGAGGTTCAGTAGAATTTATTATTGTTATGCCTTTTGTAGTGTCTCGTATGTCTGCAAAAATTTTCAATCTCATCTTATTGATCATATAAGTGTCCCAAATATGTGCATCAGTCTTTTCACAGTTTCCTCTGATGATCGCCCATCTTATTCTACTGCACAAATTTTTTTGTAGCTTTGATTTGTTAGAAAATAATATCGTGGCTTTGATGGTCTAGGCACAAAATTTCTTATGTCATAAAAGAACCAGTTAGGAAATAAAGCTGGAAACCTCTGTTTCTCATTATGATTTCAGTAAACGGATTGATTGATGGCATTCCTTAATGGAAGTTGGGGGCATGTGCTTCATTTTCTAAAAAAAAAAAAACTGAAAACTGGAAAATATGTTTCTGCATCATCATTTGTCTCCTTTTTGGAAACAGTTTAAACAAACACGCGCACGTGCACGTGCACACACACGCACAAAAACACCCAAAGCTTGATCCTTGAGTAAGGTGTTGGAGATACCTAGCTACCTTATAAATAATATCATAGTATCGACAAATCTAGCTTAACTAAGCTTGAGCCTTGAGTAGGGTGTTGGAGGGGCATATCTTATAAACCGATACATTAATATTGTCAAACATAGCTTAACTACATTCTCTACTGACTAGTTTAGTCTAAAACTTGATCATACTGTTAATGTATGATTTTACATGGTTGTCAATGTGACATGCAAAACAGAATGATGTGGTAAAACTGCAAAAATGATTTTCAAAACTAAAGATGATAATCAGATTATCTTGCATTCTGATGGATGAAATTTTGTTATTTGCAGTGGGAAAATGAGACTTTTGTACTTCATCTCTACTATTATGAAGAGAATATTAGGGGGGCGGGGGTTCATTTTTATCATTTCTACCGCACAACTGAAGCTATTTTAGCAGATCCACAAAATTTCTACTGAATGTAAAATTGGCTAATCGTGATATGTACTATTCGTAACATTTCTATTTTCTGAACTAACACTTGAAACGTGCTTGATTCAGGGATAGATATTGACATATAGGATTGTAGCTCGGCTAATAAAGTAGAAATGTGAATGTAAGAAGGCATGAAAACATAATCCATGATGTAGGTGAGATGTGTAAGATTCAACACACTAAAACGGCGAGTTCTTGAAGGTTCTTGAAGGTTAAATTAGACAACGGCGAGTTCTTGAAGGTTAAATTAGTATGACGTAAATTTTGATTTTGTTGGCACTTGATCAAAACATTTTTCTCCTTGTCCATATTCTAGAATCATGAAACTAGGTTCATTTTACTGACTATTCATCTCTGTGCTTGCACGTCCAAATAGAATTCTGATCTCTTTGCTTTGTATATATGGCTTTATCATTGATTCTAATATGCGCCTTTCATTTGAATATATAGCTTTGTATATATAGCAAGTCATTGATTCTAATATGTGCATTTCATTTGAATATATAGCTTTGTCATTGATTCTAATATGTGCCTTTCATTTGAATATATAGCTTTGTATATATAGCAAGTCATTGATTCTAATTTGTGCATTTCATTTGAACATATAGCTTTGTATATATAGCTTTGTCATTGATTCTAATATGTGCCTTTCATTTGAACATATAGCTTTGTATATATAGCTTTGAATATAGCTTTGTCATAATTTGGTATGTCATATGTATTTTCCTATCCGTTTTGGATGGTTGTAGAACAATGACTGATGGTTGGGTGTGGACCATCGAAAAGATCGATGATATAGTTGTAGACCTAAGGAAGATGGCTAACGAAAGCTTCGATCCCAGTTTGTGCAAGTGATCCATGGATGCGAACCGGCTTGTACTCTAACTTGAGGAGGTAGTGAGCAGGCTTCAGAAGTTGTCCATTCAATCGGCCGAGGTGCTGGACCGTCAAGATGTTGGCCACCTTGAGGGCGATGATGTGGATTCTAGCGTGGAGCCGAACGACGTGGTTCCTTATGACTACATTGAGGGCGATGATGTTGGCCACATTGAGGGCGATGAGTACTGGTGGTTGCCGAGTGATGATAGCGACGAGTAGTTTGAATGTATAATGCTTGTATGGACCTGATTATTATGTGTTCTGTACTCTGGCCATGAACACTTGCATAACTGAAACTGATGTATGTTGTACTTATGGACCTGATCAATATATTGTACTTTTACATTTCTGTGTGCCTTATGCCCTTGCATTTTACATCCCTTTCTCCTCATTTCTTCTATGTTCCAGTATAGCATTCGGTTTTAGATTATCTCTAAATCAAGTGCTTCTTGTGTCTAAAATGTTGATGTAGGAATGACACGTATGAAATCCAACCGCCGTGCACGGCCCCATCCCTTCCCCCCTCCGATACAAGGTCCCTCAGGTCTGGCTCCAGCCTCAGTACATGATGAGCCTGCAAACATGGAGTCGGACCAGACAGGGGCTGGTAGCCCGAGGTTGTACTTGAACATGGAACGGTTTGAGTTGGAGACAGCCGCTGAGGCTGCGTAGGGAACAGCCGAAGGTGATGCACCGGAGGGTCAGATCGACCCTGATGCTGATGCTCCGGAGGGTGACGAGATGACAGGAGAAGAGAGGAGTGGACGAGGTCCCAGCAGGATGCCCAAGGGACGTTTCATCATCGCGGAGGTCAATGCAGTCGGGGAGCCCACGAGACCAAAAGTTGTTTTGGGCCTGTACAAGACAACAATCGGGTGTCTGGTGAGGGATCATGTCGCAGTCACATACAGAAGTTGGAGAGGTAGACGGGATGACGTGTGGGTGGTTCCCGAAAACATCAAGGATCTTATGTGGGGAAAGTTGTTGGCAAAGTTTGAGTTCCCTGAAGGATGCAGCATGGCCAAAGCGAAGAGTCGTGCCCTATCAACAATGGTCATTGCATTCAAGAATTTCAAGGGTAAGCTGTGGAGAAATTATGGCTTGGTTGGTCGGACACCAAAATGGGACCATTATCCGACAGTTAAACCATTCTGTAACGATTTCATAGAGCACGAGCAGTCAGAGGAAGCACAACGACTAAGTGAGATCAATAAAGCCAACTCCCAGAAGAATGTGTATCCCCACAGAACTGGCTCACGTGGGTACGTTAGGAAATACGACGAGTGGGATGAGATGGAAGAACAGGTAACCCGCAGTGGTGCCACACCTCAGACGGCCCCTTGGATTGAACGAGCGAAGCACTATCTGTACACGAGAGGGGCGACCTTGGCGGCAGATGGCAGTCTGAACTTCAAAAGCGACAGAGAACAGGAAGTGATGCAGAGAATTGTAGATGCCCACGCCCAGTCTTCCCAAGGCTCTTTCAGGCCGGATAGGGAGAACGACCAGCTAACCTTGGCACTGGGAACCACGGAGCACCCAGGTCGCACCAGAGGCAAGGGTGTGGTGCCCTGGAAAGAGGGATTCCCAGAATCCGCCGAAAGTTATAGGAGTCGTAAGAGAAGGAGAGAAGAGCTGGAAGAGCTGCTGGCTGTAGTGCGACAAGAACTTGTGCAAGAGCGTCAGATGACAGACGCCAAAATCAGAGAAATCAAAGAATCATTTCAGCAAGGAATCAGGCAGCAGCAAGGCGAAGAAAATGTTGTGAGCCCTGGTGGTCGTCGGAGCAGCTGCGCGTTCGCGGGGTTTGGAGAAGAAGAATTAGCCCGTTTCCCTGTGGACGACATCACAGAAAGCAAGGTGTGCAAGCTTGTCGTGCCCACCATGAACATTACCATCACGGTGGCTATGGGGCAGGTCGACCAATGCGTCGAAGGGGCTCTCTTCAACGATCTCCCGATACCACGGGGATACGCTAAGGTCCACATGGACTCCGTGCGAAAGCTGTACCGTAAGCTTGACATGGATTACCCCCGAGAGACGGGTTCCAAGAGGCTCGGATCAAACGTGGGTGGATTCGTTCTGTGGCACAAGCGCTACATATTGTTTGAAGATGAGACATATGAGTCGTCTAATGCGGAGTTAGACCCAACACACAGAAGAGATCCAACTCCTCCACGGTCGCCGCCAGTGCCACCGTCACCAGGAAGAGATCTAACTCCTCCACTGTCGTCGTCACTGCCACCGTCATCGAGAAGAGAGCCGACTCCTCCCCCACGCAAGTTGCCAACAAGAGAGTCAACTCCTCCCCCTCCAAAGTCAGCAACAGTGCCACCAAGGGAGACAACACCTCCCCCTCCGAAGTCAGCACCAGTGCCTCCAAGAGAGCCTCCTCCTCCTCCTCCGAAGTCAGCAACAGTGCCACCAAAATTGCCAACTCTTCCTCCGAAGTTGACAACACGCTCTCAGTCTAAGAAGGTGGCAGCACCTGAGAAATTGCCTTATGAAAGAACTGCAGAGGAAAATAGAGCGATAGTGAACGCCGAAGTCAAGAAATTATTTAAAAAGCGAGAGCCTAAGAAGAAAAAACCACTCACTGCAGAAACGAAAAAGTTTCTTTTGATGCTGAGCGAACCTGCTGTGGCTAAGCGTCAATAAGACTACGAGCGTATCAAAGGAAAGAAATCCTTGAGGCAGGCTTCTATCGACCAGGTACGGGAAGAACAACAACTAGAAAGATTCCTTAAGGATGCCAATATGATAAGAGAGCAATTTTTTAACGAGTCTGTGGCACCCAAAGCAGCCGAGAGATGGCAATTTAAGCTGGGCGAACTGTTGGTCGCGCCGGACGAGTGGGCCAAACTGACATATCAACTTCGAAAATTTCATGCGTGGTACATGAATGAGTGAGGGTAAGGAAAGTTTCGAGGCCAGAGTCAAGGAACAAGATCTCCTCCACGGGGACGACAGTATTTTTATATTCTTCGAAGAAATGTATCGACTGTACCAGCATGATGCCCTCGACGTGTCTATCTTGAGTTGTTGGACTCTGTAAGTGTCGTATACGTATAATTCACAATATATATTTTTGTACCATTGTATTGAATCTCTTAACTTATTCCTTGTGTAGAATGAAGGTACAAAGATGCAGAAAGGAGTGCATCATGCATGTGGGATTCATCGACCCACATCTTGTCAACCCGACAATGATGAAATCTGCTGACCTAAAAAAAACCGAGGACTATGTATTGAAGTGTCTTCTGGAGCTACAATTGAAGAAATACATACTTTTACCCTATCACTGGGGGTACGTGTTTCTACTCTTTTTTAGCAATATATCGTTAGAAATTAGGACCAACTAACCTATGGTGACCTATGTGCAGTTTTCACTGGATCCTCCTTGTCATCCAGTCAGATATTAGCAAGATCTTTATTTTCGACTCACAAAATAATCCGAAAGAAACCTACCAACCCGTCATTGACTTGCTACAAAGGTAAAAAAACCGACCATTTCGTTACTGCTCTTGTAATATTTGATTTGATTGAATCTAAGTCTACTTACGGTAATAATCACACACATACAGAGTGTACCCGCGATACACCAAGAAAAGCGTTAGATACAGGCCATACACGAAAGAATGGACAGTCTGACATGGCTTTCCTTGTAGGAAGCAGGGTCCGGGCAATAATTTATGTGGTTTTTATGTAATAAAATTCATACACAGCTTCAATAGAGAGGATTCGATCCTGCCGGAAGATCCTGAGGTAGGAGGTATACATATTGATGACTAATTTTCAGGTTCGATACGCCAAAATCATATGTATTGATTTCTTCAATTCTTGAAATTGCAGATCCTCGAGCTGTCCAAAGAACGTCTCATGCCTCATGAAATCAACGCACTTCAAGAACAACTTGTCGGGTTCATCAATGACGAAATCATCAATCTAACCGGCGAGTTCCATGAAATTGGATCGTCTTTCTTGTTACCTTCAACACATAAGAAAGGGCAGAGTTCAGACCCATCGGTTCACAAGAAATCTTAAACTCCATAAGATTATTGTAATGAAACTTGATAAGTATGCGATGTATATATATATTGTGACGAGACTTGATGTTTTATAAATAAAATTTATATGTGCTTGTGTATATATGCTGTGATGAAACTTGATATGTATACGTGTCTATTGCCGACAACGTCCAAAATTTGAAAATGACACGGTACTGACGGCAACCGCCACGTTTTTTTAAAAAAAAGGCGGGAAACACCTATCAATGCCGGTTGGTAACAAACAACCAGCACTGATAGCACCTCTATCAGTACCGGTTGGTAATACTAACCGGCACTGATAACACCCCTATCAGTACCGGTTCTACATCGAACCGGTACTGATAGTGATTTTCAGTACTGGTTCCATACCCGACACTGATAGTCACTGACTATCAGTGCCGATTAATCAGTGCCGGTTCAGAAACCGATACTAATCACGTTTTTAAACCGGCATTGATCACGTGTTCTGCAGTAGTGGCTGCATGCGATACGCTACAGAGCCATGCAATCACGCCAGCTCACGTCCGGGATCGACTCCATCGCATATACGGCAACAACCGCAGCGCTACCTCTGGTTTCCATCTATAACAGAACGGATATGCAGGTATACCTTCTTTTCTGTTTTTGTGGTTGTACCGTGTAAACTCTATATAAGCCGATCCCGGCCAAATCAATCTATCATCGCGTGTTTTTGCATCTGCTTGTCACGCTTTCACTATTTATTATTATCAGATAACTAAGGCATTTTGCAGCGTTCTTTGTTAATTGTGTGGTTAAATGGCGAGTAATCGGACTCCAGACGTACTCACCGTGACCTTTTGTGAGCTGAACTTCAGTGAAAATGGAAATTTGGATTACCCTGTTTGTTTCCTCTGCCCATCTAGAATACATCCAGATGTTCCTACGTCGAGATAAAACGCCACAACCAGCATTTCTGACTCAATGAAAATACCTCGCTGCAACCAAAATTATACATCAGTCCAAACTGCAACGATAACAAGATAGCCGTTCGTTCTTTGCTCTGTTTTTCAAGGAACAAAGTATATTGATATGCACATGTTATTCATCTGATCTTCAGATCTTGAGTGCAAAACATTGTATCATGCATGAGAGAGAAATCAGAAGTGTACCACTTGCGTGTAGCCGCAGAGCACTGAAGAACATTGTGTGCTTATCGTCCCACATTTTGTCCAAACACCACATCACCGGCCCGAAGACAAATTCAGCATCACCTCCCAAAATAGTAACTTGGCAAGTCTGCTTCACACGGGCATTGCGCACCGGCGCAAGATTCATATAAGAAGTCAAATAATTGTACCATGGGGCAAGTCACATACATATTCCATCTGTACAATCTAGTGATAGCTAAATATAGCTATGGTTCCTGCCTATAAATGAAAATTCCATGCATATGGTGCCTAAATAGCGGCGCCTGCTCCATCGTACGTACGCCACTTGTCTGAATCCCCCGCCAACGCCTCAGAGGAGGAGATCACGGTGACCGGAAGGATGACCGCCAGGGAACCGGCGAGGGCAGTAGAGAGCCTGACAGAAGGAAGGGCGAGGATGGGGAAGAGGAGGGAGAAGAAGCCATTGCTTGGGCTGAGGGAGAGGAGATTGTGGGTTGAAGATCGAAGGAAAAGGAAAGGCTTTTTTGCTGGAAGGCGAGCAGTCTGAGAGTGTAGGAGCGCGGAGGAGATAAGGTCCGCGTCCTCTCACGTTTATACGAGAAAAGGAGGCCTTGCGATTGTTCGGTAACAGACGGTGGCTGCGGTGTTTGGACTTCCGAAACACCCCTTAGAGTACCCAATGCTAAAACTGTTGCACGATTTTTTATGTTGTCACGTCACATTGATACAAGTAAACACTCATCTCCTAGTATATTGTTTCTGTTATCTATCTTAGGTAAATTATAAGGAAGAGATATTTATTAGATGAGCGAGCTATAGAAACAATACATTTGAAAGAAAAGTGTTTACTGCTGTATCAACATGATGTAATAATATAAGAAATCGTGCTAGAGCTTTAACATTGTAAGTAGTCTTATACTCCCTCTGATTACAAATATAGGTCGTTTTAGCTTCTTCAACTATTCTCTAAATATAAGTCATTCTCGAACTTCTATGCAATTTTTTCTCTTTCGTTCTCTTCTTTCCCTTGTTCAATAAATGCTACCACTCTCGCAAGTTAATAAGTTATCTTTTCCAATACATAATAAATAAAAGGCAATAAGGTCATTTGATCTACTTTCTTAATCCTTATATACAAGTCTAAAACGACCTACATTTACAATCGGAGGGAGTACATCATTTCAACTCTCCATGGAAGTTATGAGCATTTAATACAATATTTTCTTAGGCCAGCTCCAGCAAGATCTTTATTCGATCGGCAAAATATTGTGCTGCCAGAAATTGCCGATCGGAAGCCAGGAGAGCCACTCCAGCAGCACCCGTATCTGATGCTACAGTGATAAGGGCGAGGCACTGTACCACCAGGAGAACGGCAAGTTTACCGATGGAAATAGAGATCCGTATTACTGTTCGCAGTGTATGCCTGTGGGTCCGGAGAGAGGATGAGAGTAATAGAAGGTAGGAAATAAGATAGCTGTTAGAGATGGAAAAAATAGAGGATGTTGTAATAGTGTTAGGGGATACTGTAATAGTGTTATAGGGGATGAATTTTTAGAATATCTACTGGAGATGGCCTTATGCGACACAAAAGAAGATGACTTTTGGATTTTTGCGGTCCAAAGTAATTTCCCAGTTAGGTAGCCTCGGAACTCTATTCAGGTAGAGGAATTTTTTGATTAGAAAAGATTCTATTTAGTCGGAAATATTATTTCTGATCAGGAATAACATTGTTTCTGGAATATTTCCGTGTAAGTGAGTTATAGTAAGATCGAATTCTTGATGTAATTCAGTTATCCTCTTCTAAGCATATAAGGACTATCGGATGAGGATATGTGATTAATAATTATGTATTTATTATAAATATGATATATTCTTATAATAGATATTTATCATACACGTGCCCTTAACTCGATATGCAAGTTTTACAATCTACATAGAGTAAATAAGCCATGTGCTTATTAGGATAAATAAGTCATGTGCCGACATTATCAATAGTTCATCATGTTTTATATAGAAATTATTTTCGTATTAAGAAAAAAATCTTTCAGAAGAGGTATAATCCAAGATTGTTACTACTGATTACTTACGTGATTTGGCAGGCTTGCTAATTCTCCGATCCTCTGGGTTTCAGACTTCGATGCTCTGTTGGTTTCAGTTGAGTCGGAACGGAACATCTTGCACCTTCTGCCGAGCTCACTGTTGGATCTCTCCCGGGCTGGGATTGTGACCGGGCTCGAGCAGTCCGCTCAGGCGACGGGGAGAGAGAACGAATGGGAGGACGAGAGAAAGAAGAAAGAAACAGAGACTGACATATGGGGCCACCATTATTTTAATGGCTGATTTATTTATTGTTCCTCTTATTGTTGCCATGTCAGCGAAAACCAGTCCACGTGTCAAAACCACCGCCATGTCTGTGCCACGTCAGTGAAACGAACACTAAACGAAGCACAGAGCTGAAATTGCCCAAAGCTGCTTTCCTTTCTTTCAGGTCTCGCCCTGGACGAAAGACAAAGCTTCTATTCTCGAAGAAACATGCACGGCATTGACAACAAATTGATGAGCTTGTCAAACTTGTACTTGCACATGCAGATTTCAGTTACACTTAAACGACACCGAGCGAAACAATGCCATAGTCGAATACCAATAGGAAATTTTCACTACCATGTATGTTTTATCAAGATTTTTTTATTTATATTAAGATTTATATTAAAATAATAAAAAATATAAATAATAATAATAATAATAAATAGATAAATATCAGGTAAGAAAAATAGACAAACAAGATAAGTCACACGTACATATGATTTGAGATCTAACACAATATATGAACATTTACAAACAACAATATCCACGCTACGTGCGTATGAAACAGCCTTTACTAATCCCCAGCAAACCCTTACACGAGTGCCCCATCGATCCCTAACCGTCTGATCGGTATATACCTCATGAATCGTACGGTCAGCGAGTAGGTGACGTTAGGAACGGTGCCATGCAAGGGTCGTCGCTCGCCAAGGGCTCATGACTCCTTCTCGTCGTTTCTCCAGTTGCCATGCATCTTGGGCCCCGTCGGCCCTTCCCCGACGAACAGCTTGTTCACCAGCTGGCTCAGCCGCTCCCGCACCGCGCGCGGCAGGATCCGCGCGGCGCGGTTGATCTCGCGCCCGATGTCGTACTCCTCCCTCGGCCCCCACTCGCGCTCGAACCCGAGCCACGCCGGCTCGGCCACGGCCGCGCCGAGGTACTCCGCCGACACCACCTCGCACCGCCCGGCGCCGCTGGTGTCCAGCCTGCTCCCCCTGGCGCAGTCGTTCCGGATCCCGACCCCGAGCCTCGAGTCCCCCTGCAGCACCAGCCCCGCCCTCGGGTAGAACGCGTGCCCGTGCAGTGACGCGTACGCCACCGGCCTGTTGTCGAGGTACTCGAGCTGCGACGCGTCCACCCAGGTGCCCGCGCTGTGCTGCGAGAAGTACATCCGGAGGAGCTCGCCGGAGAAGTTGCTCACGCGCAGCGTAAGATGCTCCCAGTCGCCGACGTGCTCGCCAATCTTGCCGAGCGGGATCGTGAGGAGGCCAACCTTGGCCCGTGCCGGCCCGTTGAACGGGTAGAAAAACCAGACCACGAGGTCGGTCGCCGTCCCACAGAGCATCGGCTTCGCCTGCACGTATGCCTTCGCGCTGGCGAGGTCGCCCTTCTTGACCTTCTCCTTCTGGTTCTTGTCCACCGGCAGGTCGAGCCAGTACCCGCCGTCGTTGCCGCCACCTTGCGGGAGGTTCGACCCGTCGGCGGCCACAGACGTCGGGCTCTGGTTGCCCTTCTGGTACAGCAGGGAGCCGTTCTCGAAGAACCACGTCACCGACGAAGGGAAGTAGGGCTCGTCCGGGTGCAGGTACACCTGCGGCGCGTAGGCCGCGAGGATGGCGTTCACCTGGGGCAGGTCAGGCATGCCGGACGTGTAACTCGGGCTGTTATTCTTCAGACACGCCAACGTTGAGGCGCTCGCCGGCATCGCGCTGCTCTGAGCGATGAATGTGCCGGTGTGCACGCCGCGGGCGTCGATGCCACGGACCGCCGGCCTCAGGGTGGCAGCGCTGAAGCCATCCTTGTCGCTGCTCCACACCGACTCCTCGGACTCGCACGCGTCCGTGAAGTCAGCGCGGACGCACCGGACCTCGTCGAGCGAAGGCTTGTCCGACGTGGTCGCGACCACCGCGCCAACCGCCTTGTAACCTTCGGGCGCCGTGGGGAGCCAAAAGAAGCCGGTGCCGTCCGGGCTGGACCAGACGAGGGTATAGTCCACGGGCGCGGCAAGGAGTGCTCCCGTGCCGGAAGTGTCCCGACCGACGAGGACGTGGCCGAAGAGCGGCCGGTTGTTGGGTTGTGCGTAGTGCCCGAGCATGGAGAAGCCGGCAGGGACCGGCGACGGCTTGAAGAAGGTGGCGCCGACGCCGTCTTGACCGCCTTGCGCGGTGGACCAGACCTTGGCGAATGTGGTGACCTGGCGCACCTCTAGGCCTCCAAGGTCTATGCTGCCCTTTGCAAATCCTCCATCTGAAACTGAAACAGCAGTGCCACCGGTGAGCCAGAAATGTTTCAGAGCAGACAAACAAAGGTAAATTTCAGATCATTGTGATGGTCAATATGGCTGAAATGTTGTTACTTTTCAATCACTTCTTTTCAACCACTAGAAATCACACGT
This sequence comes from Phragmites australis, assembly GCF_958298935.1. Lineage (NCBI taxonomy): Eukaryota > Viridiplantae > Streptophyta > Magnoliopsida > Poales > Poaceae > Phragmites > Phragmites australis. Next base: position 24,698,568 of record NC_084934.1, on the reverse strand, counting down.
GTTTTTTTTCTGTATGCAGTATTCAATATTTACTAAAATTGCATATCATGGACTGCAAGTTTAAGCTTAGTGTTCAATTTTATAGGTGATTCGGAGATAGACAAATTTCCCAACGATTGAAATTTAGCAAAGCTGAAAATGTAAAAAGGCTGGTTGCAATATGGTTGAGGAAACAGGGAAAAATATCCTGTGTGGCATATATAATTCCTACCAACACAAGGCAGAAAGCTTCTTGAGCTTTGCTGATCCGAATTGACACATGCATAACTTCAAAGCAACTTTGACTTGATAAAGGGTCAAGATTATGCTGGTTTGGGCTTATCCGTGTTCTCATTTGATCATGTATGCTTTAGAACTTGTGCTAATCTTGTTATGTTTCAAACAACATAGAGCAATTCTAGCATGAAAACAAAGGGTGACATTTAGAATTTGTCCTTATCTTGTTATGTTCCAAACACTCATGAATTTAGCAAAGTATGTTCTTTGACGTAATTGCAGGCAAGCTACCTCTACCTAAAGCTTAAAGATGGCATTTGACATGTGTGCTTTTTTTCTGTCTATGTTTCTACAGGGGCAGTCCTCTAGAAACGAGAGGCCACAGAAACAGCCTATGTGCAAAACATAGCATGACCCAGACAGGAACATGCATTCAGAACTTGCTCAATCCTACAATCCATGCATGCAAAACAGCCCCAGGAGGACATATTTTCTACTGGTCGCCTGATCAGACAACCAAGTTAGAAAGTAGCAAACTCAAATTTATTAGCAATTAAGTATTCATGCATCGAATTTCTCAGAAGAAACAGAAATGCAAGGAATGAACTTATGAACATGTACCTGACGCGGGCCACGACGGCAGCGCAGCCGGAAGAGCGAAGGGCGTCTCAATGGGCAGCGCCGCCGTTCCCATGGGCACACAACACAAGCACGATTTGCTTCTTCGCATCGGCGGCCAGCGAGGTCGATCGGAGAAGCAGGCAAGCTCGAAGAATACCTCGAAGACGTATCCTTCGCTGCTCAGAGCCACAGAACTTGAGAAGGAGAACCGGAGGATGCAGCTCGTCTCAACTCTCCTCCTGACAATATATGGGATCCTTCGGCGACACTTGTCTATCAATATATATCTGGGAAAACTGCAAAAACCCCCCCAAAAGTCACTTGGATTTTGACTTTCCCCCCCAAAAGTTGTTTTGTTGCAAAAAGCCCCCCAAAAGTTTGACTTTGTTGCAAAAAAACCCCCTAAAAATTCAAAAAAATAAAAAAAATCATTAAAAAAATTCTAAAAAAAACTAGAGACAATTCTAAGACCTTCTGTGAAATTTGTTTTCAAAAATAATATCCTTTGCATCATATTTCATGGAGAGGAAGTTTGGAAAAAAAAGAAAAATATGCAGCTCATTTATTAACTCATGTTATTTTAAATTTGTCATGTCTACCATTATTTTTCCTACACAAATAATTATTTAAGTAAACTAATAAAAGTGGTTTCACTAATTTTGGGGGTGTTATGGATTAGTTATGAATTAATCTATCTGCAACCCATCTACTGAATCCTGCACGTTACAATAACTATTTCAAGATTTCATGTATTTTTACAAGATAGAGGATCATGTAAGAAGACTAAAAAATTTTGTTTCATGATTTTTGGATTAGTAAATAATTAACTATGCATTTAACTCGAATTAATAAATGAGTTGCACGTTTTTCTTTTTTTTCAAACTTACTCTCTATGAAATATGATGCAAAGGATATTATTTTTGAAAACAAATTTCACAAAAGGTCTTATAATTGTCTCTAGTTTTTTTTAGAATTTTTTGTGATTTGTTTTAATTTTTTTTGAATTTTTAGGGGTGTTTTTGCAACAAAATCAAACCTTTGGGGGGTTTTTTGCAACAAAACAACTTTTGGGGGGGAAAGTCAAAATCCAAGTGACTTTTGGGGGGGTTTTTGCATTTATCCCTATATATCTAGATGCTTGGCAAAGACAGCTCCTTCAGGGAGGCCTGGGTTAGCTTACCGGCTACCCCTGCTGCCTCTTGCAAGAAACGCGGTGGTTACTTGCACGAAAAACAGAGTTCGTTTGAGGTCGGGCTTGTTTGGCGACGACCTCAATCGTGCCTCTTAAACGCAGCTTCCTCTGCTTCACGGCTCATCCATATTTTTTCTTGACGACATAGGTCTAATCGACATTATCTCTCCACATCCCACGAGATACACGCGTACCTTGTTTAGTGTTTCGTGCCGGCTTGGACTTGTGTGGTCATGTGGTAGTTAGAAGCCAGCATGGACATGTTCGTTGCTGGTACCACTGCACACTTCGCACTGTATCATCGGAGGAAAACGTGCGACACAACGAGGACAGCGATTACGCGCTGCGAGCTGCGTTGTTTACTGGTTAGGTCAGAGAAGGGAAGATATACGATGTTGTCAGATTTTTCTTAGTAGTTTAAGACGCACCACCCGATTCCTTTTTCTTTCTTGTTTGCAAGGACCGAGCCTTTTTCATGGAGAAGACAACACGTCCTTGTTGTTGTTGTGATAGCCAGACGACGCCTTCGTAGAACGACGGTCGACAGAACAGAACAACTCAACACGTGATAGATTTTATTGTGACATGATTTAATAATTAAGGATTCACTAAAAATTCGATATATCCTGAAGATAGATCATCATTGTATACGCGTCCTTCATCCGACACAGTAGATCTTATAATCACCATGAGGTAAGTCATTGATATTCCAATCAATTCATCATGTGGAACACAAAATCTATCCCCGGATTAGAAAAGAGTTATCCAAATATTCAAAACTAATACAATCTAAGAAAGTTACACTCAGAGACTCCGAGTACGGTACGCCTTCCTAACCCAACTATATAAGGAGGATAGGGTTACGTCCAAAGACAACCAAGGTAAGGTTTGAAGCCAAAAGCCGGACAAGCAATACGAAGCAAACCTAGTCAGATAGAAGTAGAAATAACCTATTGAAATCCACAACAGATTCGAGGCACGAGATTCATTCGATAATAGTTTCAGGATTTAGAACACGAGAGAATTTATCAAGATACTTAAGATTAATATAGACACACCCTATTGTAATTGTCTTTTTCTGAGATTAATCAAGGCAGAACAGAACATATATCTATTATCCTAGAAGAGGTATGAACCTGTATAAAATTCCGTATCCTCTTTGATACGTACAATTAATAACTAAGTATCCTTACTTTAAATAAGTATTTATATAATCGACTTTACCGATCATTAATGTCAGGAGATAACTGACCAAACCAGAGGAAAGAGAGCGAGTGCGGTTGAAAGATAATGGTGATGAAGCGGTGAACTGAGTAGTTTGCTAGAGGAAGAAAAGTTTAATCCCAAGCAACTTGCAAGGTTCCTTATCCTCCAGACGGACAATGGAAGTTTTCAGATACATGGAGCAAGACAAGAACAGGGTATAGTTATTACTTCACCGGAAGAAGAAAAACGAAGAACTTGCAAGAATGAAGAATCTGCAAGGAGAATATCCATCTTTGAGGTGCTGGAAGTCACATCAACTTGGAACTAGAACAATAAGCGGAATTTTCTTTTTCTTGTACGATCCTATGGACCTTTTCTAGGTGTAATCATTTAAGGTCTATTTGGAACGCAATATTCTGAAAACACAGAAATAGGAAAAATGTAGGATTAGAATATCCTAGCACTTGAATCCTACAGAATAAAAAAACATAGGAAAACTACAAGAATGACCATTTGAATGAAGCGTAGAAAAAACATAGGAATCAGAAGAGAGAGACACAAATTAAATTTTCCATGAGATTCCTTCAAAATTCTTATGAAAAAAGCCATCTCATAGGATGTTCATAGGAATTTAACAAGCCCATTCCTTTGTTCCAAAGGATCTAGGAAAAATTCCTAAGGATTAAAATCCTCCAAAATTGCTATGAAAATCCTACGATCCAAAGAGGCCTTTAGATGAACAAATATCTCTCCTGTTGCATGCAGCAGAACGGTACAGAAATTTGGTAGTACATCCGATCTGTCAGAGTCACATGACGTATATTTCGTCCCCTGGTACAGGGTGTAATCCAGCACTTGTTCTTTGAGTATACAATTTTTATATACCTTACATTAAGGAAAGTACATATAAATATGGAATTAAACATATCATCATGATGCACTTGGAACATTAATAGATTAACCCCACTAGGATGCAGAATTAGATGTTGCCAGACGTATTGAAAGTAACATAAGCGAAGTCATTACTGTAGACGTTCTAAAGGGATCTGCATCAAAATACCATTATATCGTCAATATAGAAACAGCAAGTGCACGTTAACGTTAACGTTAAAGCTTTTATGTTACCAAAATGGGGAACAATTTTATTCAACTTTCTTTTCTCTTTTCTTCTTGCTGCTGAAAGAGATATTTCAAGTGAGACAACCGTTGTTTTAACTTCAACCATGTCTTTCACTTTTATAAGAATATATATACAAATTGTGCAGACTCAATTATAAGAATACTTTTTAAGGAAACAAAGGACACACACAGATATATATATCCCGAGAGTACGTACACTCACATACGTATCTTATAACATAGGGAGTATCTCATATAATAAATGGTATGTACATAGAACATGTGAGTATATAAGATCATCTAAGTGTTATGTATACTTTTTTAGATTGTTTGTACATATTTTTTTTAAGTATATTACATTTTATATACAAATATGAAGGTATTATCAAAATCTATTAAAATTGATGGACTTCTTTTTAATTTTTTCATGTACTAATTCACATTGGAGTATCTTAGAATGAGTATATAAGTATACTCATATCCAGTTCATTTATATTGTATATTATACTAGGGAGTATATACTCTCGGGAGTTTTATATATATATATATATATATATATATATATATTGCTATCGCTTTCACTATAACTTCAACCAGAATAGAACCACTGTGCTGCCGGGACTAACCTCTCTGCTCTGAGGAGACAGGTTCTTCCTTTGCTGTAATAAAATCAGATGTTTCCTCATGATTTCTTATACTTGAATTATAATGAGTCAAATAAAGTTTGCCACCAGCATTCAGATGCAAGTACTGCAGAGCACAGGAGCATAACTTATTCCCCAGAAAATTAGCAGCAGTAAAAAAATTTTGCTGTCAATTTCAGACAAACGTATGACCATGTTGACAGTTTGGCAGAGGAAACACTTACCATGGTTGTAACAGAAGGGCTCATTTGTTATCCCAAAATAATACAACCATGCATTCCCATTTTCCAGCAAATCCAGGCTCCAGTGGGAAAGGGCTCTAATAAAGACAGAAAGCAGGCCCACCCATGTGCTAACTATGGAGCTTAACAAATGATTCGACAAGTGGATTTACAAGCTCAGGTGCTTCATCCTGCAAGACAAATACAAACAAATAAAACAGCAGCCACCAGATGCACAGTTACAAAACACTAGGCAGGTTGCAATATAAAATAGCTGACTATTTTCATCTGTTACAAAGAGGACCTGCGGACAGTGTCCAACATCTGGCAAGACAACAAAATCTTCGACTGCATCAAAAGATGCATAGGCTCTTCCAAGCTCCACAGGCTCCCATGGGTCTTTCTCCCCCCAGGCTACCAAAACTGGACACTGCACAATACAAAAGAAGTCCATATACAATTTATAAAATCAAAATGAATTATTAATCACACAACTAAGAGCATCCTAACCTTCACTAATGGAAGCAACTCTTCGGGTAGAGGACCTCCTGAGTAGCAGATGAACTCAAGGAATACATCCACTGCACCAGGATCAAGCCCTGGCTGTAGAATAATCTGAACTAACTCATCTGTCACTGCAGATGTGTCATGGTAGCACTGCAGAAATTTTCATCAGAAGTAGAAAAACATAAAAGTCGAGATGTGTAAAATCTAAAGGTAGAACTACTTATCATTATAGAAGGCAAAAAAATATCTCTAAATTTTGTTAATGAAACAAAAGGATCTCCGTGTTTCAGTGAGAAAAAATGTAAGAAGTTCTCCGACTTTGTTAGTGATTGTTTCTTATTGAGTTGCATACACCAACCAGTTCACCCAAAAGTCTAAGCATATGAGGAAAGGTGGGCAATGTACTCATACTTCAACACTCCCCTTCACTTGTTGGACTCGAACTCAAGCTTAAGTTATCAAATGCTACTACATTTTTTATTTAAATTATGCCATCTAAGACTCAAACTGAAGAACCTTGGCTCTAGTACAATATTAAGTAGTATGCATCAACCAGTTCACTCAAAAGTCTAAGCAAAATGAAGAAAGGTGGGCAATAAACTCGTTCTTCAACATTTCTATTGTAAGATGAATTTATGAAGGGTTTTTTCAAAAACCCATGACTTTTTGAGTAAACCAGGTGAAACTGCTTTATGCTATTTGATGCATGTAGCGCAATATCCGCTACAACATCCATGCATGTATGTGCTCACATATCTGATTCAAAACATCATACCATGTCATCTTCTAAACAGACTAACAACAATCATGTAATATTTTTTTGTAGTACAAGACTTAAAATAAATAGACAAACTACACTACCGCTTTGACAAGGAAAGAAGATAAATGTTGAGGAACAATAAAATTTTCTACTGTTCTCATGGAATAGTGAGTCGTAAGTTATTACATTTCTATTCTAGATGGGGAATGGAATTCAGTAGTTAGACTGAAAATTGGTGCAATGAAATTGGAGTTCTCTTCAGCACACTAGTCCTAAGCCTTTCTACATGGCACATCTCATCAAAGAACATACTAAGCAGCAAAATGCCAAAAACGGCCTTCAGTTTATTCTGGTAGTAGACAAGTTATGGATCCGTATCCTAAGTCTGGCATGGTTTTTTCCTGCTATTACATATGACAAGGAGCATGCAAACCTCTCAAAGCCTCGGAGGATAAGATGGCTCTTCTAAACATCTAGTTTACCGCTATTGTTGTAGACAAATATTAGGAACCTTCTGTAAGAGAGCTGGGCTTGTGCAGAAGACCCATACACCAGTAAGTTAGGGAACATGGTTTGTAACAAAAAGGTTGAACTTATCAATGGAAAAACTCCGTCTTGAAAAGTACATGTTTTAGGGCTAAATCTTATGGTAGCTTTCAGCTCTACAAGCCTTGGTCTAAATATATTAGTGCAGTGTTTTGCAACACATAGTTTTGTTCACATAAGTATTTTTGTCCTCAACATAAGATTTGAATGGAGTAGTAATTTTTTTAAGGAATTTTTAGAAACTTCCCAGCTACATATCATGTGCCATAAATTTTACATATATGCCTTGAATACATTTCTTTTACAAGATTAGAGGCTAAATAGAAAATACCTGACAAAGAATATTTTTCACAGATTCTGGTGTGGCAACAGCATTAAAAAAGAGCTTCCCAACAATAGTGTTCCTAGAACCCACAAAAGGCATTATAACAAGCAACTAGTGAGCATTAAGATCCCATGCTGGAGTACGAAATACAAATTACCTTAGGAGACTTTGGAACGATTTGATGAAAGGCTTTCCAAACCACGGCTGTTTCTTGATATGAAGCATCCTTAGTGAAATATCCAATAAAACAATACCCTTACACTTCTGAGGTTCCATAACAGCTGCCTGCAGACCAACAAGACCTGCAGGATAATAAAGACAGCACAAAGATCGGTCTAATTAATCAGCATCATGACTTTACTCATTTCAATAATAACTAAAAATAAGAATATCAAGCCGGGGCATCCAGCATTTCAATGAGAAAATGTGCCTTTCAACAGATTGTACAGATGTTCTGCTAAGACTCCTACATCAATACCTCATGTTAACATAAAATTATCCATCTAATATATAATAAAGCTTAGGACAGTACAGGTGTTCTACAGCTGCTAGAAAAAGAGTAATATGCTAGAAATTCTAACAAAAAAGATCATGTCCTCACTATGGTGAGTCATAATTATGATTATAATATAACCATTGGATGTTATTAGGAACCTTTTCAAATCCAAAAGATAAGAAGGAAGCCCAATACATAAAACCAACTGTCATTAAGTACGATATAGTTCCCTTATATTGAATAAATAGTGGAATATCTTAGGAGTAACAGCGCAATTGTGCTGCAGCAGAAGCAGCACTTATACTAGTTGTTGTTAAATTATGTAAGCATCCAACATACCTCCAATTGAATTGCATATGAAGAAAGCTTCACTCATGACCACTTGAGCGCAAAACGTATTCAGCTGTTCTCCCCATGTCTCAAAGGTATAAAAGTTCTCTTCAATCTCACGTGGATTAGGCTTATCAGAATATCCGTAACCAATTAGATCAATCGCATATACCCTGTTTTCCTTGGCAAGAACAGGAATATTTTTCCGCCAATGGTCACTGAAAAAGAAAAGGAGGAATATGTACATCATTGCTAAGCAAAGACAGCCGCTCTTAACTTTCAGAGAGCATACACGTCGTCATTAAAAGGCCTAGCAATATTTTAGTCTCATTTTTGGGAACCCGGAAAAGAGTAACTTTCAAGCGAAATAATGACGGAACTTTTCAAAATGGTAGGTCGAACAATTCTTCTCCTAAAGCTGGATGCCTGGATCATAAGATGACCACAAGTTCTAAACTACCAAGTTAATGGACAATTCTCCCCTGGTCATTGTGCCTACCTTAGCAGTTTTATGAAGAACAATATAAGAACAGCTAATGAACTCACTGAACTGGTACACTTACGAAATGCAATTGCCTGCAATTTGCAAATAGGAAACAAATACAGAAAATCGTACATGATAAGAAACAGAAATTAGTGTGTATGACGTGCACCTGTTTGCCCCAAACCCATGAATCAGAACCAATGCAGGGCCCGACGTCCCCGCGTGCTGATACCGAATGTTGTAGCCCCTCCATTTCCATGTGCTACATGCAGAGGAAAAAGGGAGCGATTGGCCATAAGCAACATGACACGTGATTTTCGTAACAATAAACCGTAATCGGACCCGAGACGTCACGTCAGGCGCGGCGGTACCTACCCGGTAGTTACTTGAGGCTGAGGCTCCATCGGCGGGGATGGGGCGGCCGGAACTGGAGCGTCCGGGACCGGCGCAACGGGGGCCCTATCCTCTACCGGGTCCGCTTTGGAGCTGGAGGCCGCGGCGCGCAGCCTGGAGCGCGGCGCGTCTCCCGTGGAGGGCTCGCAACGCCTCGAGAGCCGCGGCGGCTGGGGGAAGGCGGCCGCGCCGGGCGCCGTGGACATGTTGCGGCGCGCGGAGAGGGAGACCACGGGGAGTGGGCTGGGGGCGGCGGTGCTCGCCATCCCGCCGCGCTCACGGAGTTGGGGACCGGAGGGGGGAGCGACGAATCGGAGCGAGAGCAGAAGCAACGGCTCCTCGTCTGTTGGTGTCGCGCGTTTTGCCGCGTGGGCGAAACGGGACGGGAGGAGCGGAGCGGGGCGAGTGGACGGGGCGACGTTTCGTGGGCCCTGATTGCCGCGGATTCGCGGGCGGCACGCGAGATATGCCCACCAAACCGCCCTTGCCACGGGGGCTAGCGGCATTGCTTGCGCATTCGGCCAGTTGCACGGCCCGGACCACGGCACTTCACTTCTCCGGGGGTCGCTTGGGAGACGGCTGCAGCTTGCCCGTCACTTCAATTCCGAAGCATCAGGGATCCATCAATCTCCCACCCGGGCTAACGCGATAAGGGTGGTGACGGGTTGGGTCGAAATGAAATTGGATGGAGCGAGAATGTATCCTATTTAAATCTCGAGAGAGTAAACCTGATTTGGCCGTGAAGTGCTTATCGGGAGCAAAAGCAATCCTGATCCTGCCTCTGACAGGTACCTAAGACTAAATGGCGTGTGGCCGGTTTGCGATGAGGGTGGCACGGAGTGCGACGAAGGCGAGCGATCAGGGTGCAACGACGGCAGGCGATTGGGGCGACAAGCTCCTCCCCACCAAGACCACTGTCTGGTGTGTTTGCGCGCACCGCCCAGCTGGATGATTTCGAGGACGAAGAAAAGCCTCATCAATGATTTGCCGGACATGGACGACCTGGCGACCACGGGCTGGGTTGGCTGGCTTCCTTGTTTCGGGCTCGCGGGGGGCAAACGCAACCTCGGCTCCGAACCCGATTCGGGTCGGGCCCTGACCCGATGGTCTCGTGGGGCTATTTTTCCATTGAATCCGTCCCTGTCGGGTCTGAAATCCGCGGGGACCCGACCCGATCCGACAAGGTAAATTGTCATCCCTATATCGCGATGTGGCGGCTTGGATCTGTCTTGTCAAAACTAGGGATTAAAATTTCGGTAAATTTTTGTGAATTTCGGAAATTTTGGAGGGGAAAGAATATCTGATTCCGGAATTTACTTCCACTGGCATGTGAGATCCACATAGTAGACGACGAAAAATAACCGAAATTTTACGAATTTCGATCTTTTTACCGGTAAATAAAAAAAATTATAAAACAAAATTGAAATCCCTACTCAAAACATTTCAGAATTTACCACCCAATACGCAATCCTCTTTGAATTTGACACCCAATTCGCAAGCCTTTTAAAATTTGCCACTCTGCGCTCAATTCTGAAATCTCTCGTCATTGGGGGTGGGACTCTAATAATTGCGGCCCGTCGTCCTCTTTTTTGTTTGTCATCCAGAATATATTCGGATAATCTTGCCACGACAGATGTGTCGTCATTTCATTCTAAAAGCTCTGTCGTGTAATCATCATCGGATGGCTCATTCCAATCCACAGTTAAACTACTCATGGATAATGGTTGCCACTGTTTCATTCAATATAACCTAAATTGTGTATAGATTCTTGATGAACATATCTCATGGCTTAAACCTAAGAACATTAATGTTATCAATTGCCTACTTTCAACAAAATTGGAAATTATTTCCTAATTTAAATGTACGTTTCAAAATGCTTAATTCACACTATAGTCTCAAAGGCTGTGGGTAGCCATAGCACTTAGCCATGTTTGAACATGCGCAATTTAAAGTTTATTAGTTTTCCTAAAAATCATGTGTGTGATTCGGCTAAAACATATTCTGAACTATACATACAATAAATTTGCCGCTGAATGAAAAAAATTATAAAACAAAATTTAAATCCCTACTCAAAACATTTCAGAATTTACCACCCAATATGCAATCCTCTTTAAATTTGACACCCAATTCGCAAGCCTTTTAAAATTTGCCACTCTGCGCTCAATTCTGAAATCTCTCGTCATTGGGGGTGGGACTCTAATAATTGCGGCCCGTCGTCCTCTAAAAAAACTTCCGGTCCGCTGGGCTCAACAAATTTGATTCGTGCGGATCATGCTCGGCTTTTCAAGGACGCGGAACGGCTTTCTTCTGCAGTTCTGCTCGCTCTTCTTACAAACTGCGGCTTGAACATGATCAGCGGCTTTGCTAATGTTCAGTCTTACGTCTAGTCGACCTAAAATTGCAGTACCACGCAATATACAATCCTACGAGAGACGCACAGCAACTTTTAACGAAACACAAGAGAACACGTCTAAGATGTTGGATGTTGGTTTAGTAACTAAAAAGTGACAAAGTTTTATTCAATTCGAAATTACACGCTTGCGTTGAAGAAAGCACTAACTGGGGTCAGTAGCTAGCAAGAAACGGACTACAAGCACCAGCCATATCATCTCCCCTCTGAGAAAATCGTCGAAGAGGATGCCCCGCCGCTGGTCACGGATGAATCGGCTGAGACGACGAACGAATCAAACCCTTGGATCTGCATCAGCCTCATCATGCCGTAGCTCGTGTAGCTTGGTGACAGATCAGGAACCGGCTGGCTGGAGTCCAAGTACTGAACAACTCTTCGCATGCTGGGCCTCACATCGGGCAACGGGTGCAAACACATGATGCCCAAATTCAGCGCGAGGCTTGCCTCCTCCGCGTCGTACCTCTCTTCGAGTCGTGCATCAACCGCGTCGAGAACTGAACCACTGCGATGGCACTCGATCACCCGGTCCACCAGCACGACCCGGCTGTTGTGGTCGTCGTGATGGATTGGCCTCCGCGCGCAAACGACCTCCAAGAGGAACGCGCCGAATGCGAACACGTCGGTCGAGGGAGCTGCCTTCCCGTCGCGCACGAGCTCTGGTGCGAGGTACCCCATGGTCCCAACCACATGAGTTGTCTGAGGATCCGCACTGTGGTCGTACAATCTGGCCAGGCCGAAGTCACCGAGCCGACCATTCATCTCGTGGTCCAGGAGCACGTTGCTCGCTTTGACATCTCGATGGATGACAACCTGCTCCCAGTCCTCGTGTAGATATAGGAGGCTCGATGCGACGCCTTTGATGATCCAGAACCTCTGACGCCAAGAAAGAGCGGGCTTGTCTTGATCGTACAGGTACTTGTCAAGACTACCATTTGCCATGTAGTCATACACCAAGAGAAGTTCACCTCTGCGTCTGCAGTAGCCTAGTAACTGAACGAGGTTCCGGTGTCGAAGGCGGCCAATGCTCACCACCTCGGCGATGAACTCCCTCACTCCTTGCTTCGAATCGTGTGACACCTTCTTCACTGCTATCTCCAAATTGGATGCCGCAAGTACCCCTTTGTAAACTCGTCCAAACCCTCCGACGCCGAGTAAATTCCGACCCTTGAAGCCATCGGTGGCACGAAACAGGTCCTTATACGCGAAGCGATGCGGGCCGAACTCGTCCTCCCAGTCTTCCCGCACCTCGGCGTACCGCCGCCGTCTCCGGACGACCGTGAAGATGGCTGCTAGCGCTGCAGCGACGAGCAATGCGGTGGTGAGCGGCAGCACCACGTCCAAGACCTTGGACCGAGGCTTCGGACCCACGCGTGGCAGGACGGGGAGCTTGGAGAAGTCGAGAGGAGGAGCAGGTCCGTCCAAGCTGAAGCTCCATCCGAGTATGTAGTGGTGCGTGGACAAGACCCCGGTCGCCGATGAGAAGCCGATGTACATCGGATCCGCCACGACCGTGGAAAGATCAACAGCCGTGGAGAGCAGAGGCTTCTTGGGCTTTGGCACTTGGACCGGAGCTAGCGTCACGTCGAGCTGCCTTGCCTGGCCGTCGTAGTCTACCCACACTTGCATCGGCTTACGGCTGTTTAGCGTCAATTCTTGAAAGACGCCGCCGGCTTCGTCGTCATAGTATCCGGCCGGCCGGGCCTGCTCCGATATCAGGCTGTTGACGTCGACCCCGACGTGGTTGCTGTTGATGTCGTGGAACTCGGCGTCGGTTATGGTGTCGAGCTCGACTGCCAGGATGCGGTCGCTCGCCGTGCCGTTGGCCGCGTTGAGGAGGCCCAGGTACTGCCCGGCGTTCGCCGTGGAGAGGTTCGTGGTCGGGGCGACCACGAAGGCGAGGCCGTGAGAGCTCAGCCCGTCGTAGGGGGACACGATGGCGAAGACGAAGCACGTCGAGAAGGACCGAGCCGCCACCGCGCTGGTCTTCGTCGTCGCCGCGGACTTGCTGAGGAAGTGGAGCGGGATGGGGTGGAAGGCGTGGGCTTTCGCCTGGTCTGTGGCGTTGGTGAGCGCGAGGAGGCCGTCGGGCATCACGACGGCGAGCCCGTCCAGCGTAAGGCCCGCCGCGGCGAAGCCCATGTGGATAAACCGGCCGTCGTCGGCCGCCGAGGCCTCATGAATCAAGAGGAGAAGAACGAGGACGAAGGATGCAGACTTGGCAAGCATAGCTTTCTCCGGGACACTTTTCATTGGTGCCGGTGCCAATACGCTTGGCCACAGCCCGTAAGATCGATGCTGGCATCTATCACTGGTTAGCTTTTGCTCGGTTAGTGATCATGCTGCGCAGTTTCTGACCAGGCAAAGAAAGTTCAGAACGGAAAGCGAAATCAAAACAACTAGGTAGCCCCATAGCCGGGCCCGGAATTCAATTTCTCTCTGTTGCAACAATTGGATGTATGCCGTGTTGAATTAGACCGAGGACTCTTTCCGCGTTTGACTACTCCTGCTGCTCAAAGATTCGCCTGTCTCGCTGTGAACTTCCCGGTCAATTCAGGTGGATGAGAGTGGACTCGCTGGAGGACTTGAGTCGGCACTGTAGGGCCTGCCGGCCGGCTGAGAACGAAAGCATGAAACGTACAGGTAGAAGGAGGCGTATGGCACTGCAGTAGCAAGTGGGGCGATGTTATTAATATTATACAGTACTGCCGCCTCTGGTGACAAAAGAGCGCCATTTTAGACCACTTTGACTGTACAGTACTACGCTAATTGGAGTGGTGTGTTTTTGCTCACGGCATTAGTTGGAGTGGCCTAACGTATTGTTGGCAGACATTTTATTTTTCCTATACTCTCCTTTTCTCTTTTTAATATAAAATTGGTAACTCTTTTGCGGTCTATTTGAAAAAAATACCACTTTGAATGCTATTTATTAGTATAAGATACATACAATAGATAATAAAATTTAATATTATAAAACTATTTTTTTAACACATTGATGATTATAATTTAAACATGTTAACACATCGATGATTATAATTTAAACGTGTTAACGGGACGCAACTCAAAACAAAGGTCTTTTGTTATATGGTTTTATTGATGCCAGCTAAACATTTGTCTCATTCATTAGATTCTGCCAGAAATGCTGTCCTGTTCGAATGATTCTGCCAGAAATGCTTGGCATTGTGCCGTGTTGAACGGTGCAATCTTGGACATGGACACATGGTACAAAAGGTGGCCGAAAGAAACCACTGACCATTTAATCCAACTCGGTGGCACACTGGTAGCTACTCTAGATCATGTACACTCCAACTGATAGCGACCGAGACTTAGATCCATTGAAAATTCGGAGAGGTAGAGACTAAACAAGAAACTGTTTCCACGCAACAAAAGAAAAACAAGAAACTGTTCTACCGGACTTAAGGAATCCATGGACTTCCAGGTTCCTCTATGTTGGAATTCAGAGCTCCGTGCAATACTTCTTTTGACTGCCGGTCTACTACCTTTCCTATTGTATTCCTAAAGCTAAGACTGTCTGTGTCGATCGTGGGTCAATTCTGGAGTTGCCTCGGTCTTTGATATGGATCAGTTTCCACCGGTTTGAGAAGGAAATTCACATTTAGTTTGACTGGTTCAATGAGAGTTTTTCAATTGATGCACACCTTGGTACCATGGGGCCATCCCCGATTTGCCAACACGAGAACATCATTCATCTCATTATTGTCATCACACGCGCATTTTAATTTTGTTAAAAGATAATGGAATGGTTTAAAGAACACCCTTGGGGCCGCATCAGAAGAAGCACACAACATTTATTACAATGTTGTAGCATATGCTAAAAAGCACAATTAACTCAAAAGTTTAACAAGCCTACGAAGTTAGACAGCACAAACTGTTGCTAAATCTCCGTCCATGTCTGGCAAAGAGCTCCAGACAGTGACTCTAAAGTATGTCATGCTGGGACATGCGCATTTTACTGTATTTCAAATTAAAGAAAACATAAGATCACCAATTCAGACAGTGACGAAGATCCATGACGAACATAATGATACACTTCTCTCTATTGACAAAAAGAAATCAGGTGACTAATAGTTATCTTTTGTTAATGATGACATATAACCTCACTGCACACAAGAACCCACAACAAAATAGACAATAACCCGTGTAGTTTAACAACTACAGTCCTAACACAAACACCTTATTACCTTCCCCCCGAGAGATCAGAAATGGCACCCACGCTCGCCGATGAGATGCATGGCTTCAGAATCTGGTTGAACTCCCTGCCATACATCCGCTCCAGCATGGCGAAGCTGAGGTACGTATGTGACAAGTCCGGAAGGGGCATGTCGCCGTCGAGATACTGCATGACTTGCCGCATGGTTGGCCTTGCGTTCGGCAATGGGTGTGAGCACAGCAACCCAAGCGTTAGCACTAGAGAGACCTCTTCAGGGTTAAACCCACTTGGTGTCATCGTGTCCGCTGCCTCAGTGATGAAACCTTTGCGCCAATGCTCGGTTACCCAATTGACGAGGACAATACGATTGCTCTGCTCATCTTGCTCGATTGGCCTTCGTCCGCAAGTGACTTCCAGAAGGAACGCACCGAAAGCGAAGACATCGGTTGCCGGAGTTGCCTTGCCGGTGTGACCAAATTCAGGGGCTAGGTACCCCATAGTGCCGACCACATGTGTTGTCTGTGCATCAGCTCCATGATCATACAATCTCGCGAGGCCGAAGTCTCCCAATCGCCCATTCATCTCGTTGTCCAGTAGCACATTGCTTGCCTTAACATCTCGATGGATGACGACTTGCTCCCAATCCTCGTGTAGGTACAGTAGTCCGGATGCCACTCCTCTAATGATGTGGAATCTATGAGGCCAATCTAGTGTACCCTTGCTTCGATCATACAAATATTTATCCAAGCTACCATTCGGCATGTAATCGTAGACCAAAAGAAGTTCACCTTTGCGCCGGCTGTAGCCGAGTAATTGCACGAGGTTGCGGTGCCGCAGTCGTCCAATACTCACGACCTCAGCAACAAACTCTTTCATGCCCTGCCTGGACTCATGTGACACCTTCTTCACCGCAATCTCCATGCCGGACTTGCGGAGAACGCCCCTGTACACACTTCCGAACCCTCCTGCCCCGAGCAATTGCTTGTCACCGAACCCCTTGGTCGCATGGAACAAGTCCTTGTACGAGAACCGGTGCGGTCCGAATGGGACCTCCCAGTCCTCGTGCAGCTCGGCATACTTGAGCCGCCGCTGCACCAGGGAGTAAATCGCGACACCCACGGCCGACACCAGCGTTGCTGATGCTATGGGAAGCACGATTTCCAACACCTTCGACCCAGGCTTGGGCCCTGCAGGCGGCAAGGCTGGAAGAGCTGATATTTTCAGTGCCGGGGCCAGACCGTCCAGCGCGAAGCTCCAGCCGAGCACGAAGTGGCGCGAGAAGAGGACGGCCGTTGCCGACGTGAACCCAACGTACGCCGTGCCCTGCACCACGTCGGAGAGGTCGACGGCGGTCTGGAGCAGCGGCTTCTTGGGCCTGGCCACGCCCAGAGGGGCCATGGTCACGGTGACCTTCCTGGCCCCGCCGTTGTAGTCCACCCAGACTTGCATGGCCTTCCGGCTGATCAAGGTCAGGTTCTGGAATTGCCCCGTGCCGTCGTCGTAGTACCCGGCGTCACTGGCATCGATCGACTTCAGGCTGTTAACGTCGACGCCGACGTGGTTGCTGTTGATGTCATTGAACTCGGCGTTGAAGATGGTGTCGAGCTCCACGGCGAAGATGTGGGCGCTCCGGTTGCCGTTGTCGGTGTCGTTGAGGAGGCCCAAGAACCGACCCGGCAGCGCGGTGGATAGCACCTCCCTGCTCGCGGAGACGAAGAAGGCCAGGCCGTTGCTGCTCAGGTCGGCGTACTGCCCAAAGATGGCGAACACGAAGGTGGTGGAGAAGGACCGAGCGGCGGTGGCGTTCCGGGCGTCCGGGTCCCGGAACGGCAGGGGAGACGGGTGGAACGCGTGGCCCTTCATCTGGAGGGTGCCGTTGGTCAGCATCAGGAGGCCGTTCGCCGTCACCGTGGCCGCGCCGTCGAGGGTGAGGTTCGCGCCCTTGAAGCCGTTGTAGACGAACCGGACGCCATCGCTGCCGGTGGCCGTGACGCCACGGCCCGCAGGCACGAGGAGAAGGAGCAGAGTGGCCAAATGGAAAGGCCCAAGCACCATTGCTTTTGCGTCACTTCGGCGCAGTAGCAGCACAAGGAAAAGCGTACGATGTGCCTCCTCCTTTTGAGGACTCTGTGCCTCCTATTTGAAAGGCTGGCTAGCCTTGAACTTCTGGTCACCCGAACTGGATTTCTGAACGGCAAAATCCTCAGTTTTTGTGTAGGAGTGGACAATCGTAGTAAGATAGGCTGTCGTCGTCAAGATGACTAAGCTCGTGTAAGTTGTAACTGTTGGTAGGGAGGAAAGTTCGGGGCGTCAAGAACGTAGTGTCGCCCACTGAGCTGCTGACTGACAAGTGAAATTCATGGACGGGGTCAAGTAGTTGGTTGCGTCTTCTGTCTGAAGTGAGAGCAATATTTACACCACGCGTACGAAGCCAGGAAGACTACGGAGACGGATCAACTGGTCAAGAGTCAGCCATCACCTGCTGTATCCATGGACGACCTCTAGTCAATTTTTGTCTTGCTTGCTGGCTGGGGAAAGTTGGGACGTGTTTGGATGGGTGGCTCAGTTCGTGTATGCATCCGTCAATACCCTATGCTTATAGGGACGTTCGTTTGGATGCCTGGATCAGCGTTCGAGCCCTGTACTTGTCCATGCAGTTGCATCCGCCCAGTCAAGCTCAGGGAAACGCCAGAATCGACCGTTTCCATCAGGCCTTTCTGAGGAGATGCAAAACACTGTGCATACAAAAAAAATTTATTTAACTTTCAATTTTATTTAGAGGTCTAAAAATTCTAAATATTTTTTGAGCAAATTAGAGGTCACTAATAACCCATTTTAATTAGTTTGATCTTAAAAAATCTAAGTCAATATTTAATTAAAATTCTCCAAAAATTATAAAAAATTTACTAATATTTTTATCCGGTGATGTACTAATTTATATAAATATTTTCAACCTAGGTTATTTGGTAAAAAAGTGAGTTCCTTTTGTAATACAATATATACTCATACAGATAACTAAATACAATATCTTCTCAACCAGACTGAACACATGCAACCAACCAAACAGACCATACTGTATCTCTCCAATCTATCTCAACTCAGCCTGTATGATTTATACAGTCAAGCTGAGGATATGCGAGCCTTGCTGCCTAGTGGAGAATTGGAATCTGGTGAAATGTCAGGACTGGTTCCCAGGAGTTTAGGAAGCAAGGAGGGAGGCCACGGGGATGCGCATTTCATTATCTTTTTAACAAAAGTAAAATGAGATGAATGATGTTCTCGTGTTGGCAAATCGGGGATGGCCCCTTGTACCAAGGTGTGTATCAATTGAAAAACTCTCGTTGAACCAGTCAAACTAAATGCGAATTCCCTTCTCAAACCGGTGGAAACGGATCATATCAAGACAATGGCAACTCCAGAATTGACCCACGATCTAGACAGATAGTCTTAGCTTTAGGAATTCAATAGGAAAATTAGTAGACCGGCAGTCAAAGAAGTAATGCACGAAACTCTGAATTCCAACATAGAGGAGCACAGTACCACTATTTAAAAATACAATCAACCAGTTATTAGGACCGATTTGGTTATCATTGGCAGTGATAAGAAATCACCGCTGATTCATAATCACAACGACCAATAAAATTAACTAGCAGTAATATCATTTATCATTACCAGTTGATTCGAAGAACCGGTAGTGATAGTCGGTAGTGATAAAGAGTATATCATTGTTGTTTCATTCCACTAACCGATATTGATACATCACTACTAGTTCGTAGTTACAACGATAAATTATATCACTCTATCCTCCATGCAACAATTGTAGTTAAACACGAAAAGAGTTCTCGATCTAATTCAACACGTCATACATCCAATTGTTGCAACAGAGAGAAATTAAATTCAGGTGTTCTAAATTTTCTTTGCATGGCACATATGCCATGGTAACCTGTAAATGAGAAGGCAAAGCACCTGCCATTGTAGGGGTGCAAGTAGGGTGAGCTATGCCGCTAACCCACTAGGTGGGCCCGCACCACAAGCCTGCATAGCGCCGTAAAACAGCCCTCCTCACTGTAGCAGTTCATGCAGGCAGGACCACGATTACCAGCAACACTGCAAGGCCACAACAGAGTGGGTGTCCATTGTCGTTCGAACTCCGAATCGAGAATCAGAGTTGCGGATCGATGTGGAGAAGCGCTCTGGCAACAACTGGCTCATCAACCCCTCCATCACCCTTCGCGTCGGTGAGCGAGAAGAGTTGCTCCAGGCCGCCAGGGATGACGCGCTCACACGCATTTGATTTGAGGCAGTTGTGGCAGCGCCGACATGACCCCTAGCTATTCCATGAATGGCACCAATGGGAGGGGGGTACGTCCCGCTACGCGAATGTGATGTTTTCCAAAGTGAGGTTTGTCTGAGGAGCCATCATAGTTGAGCAGGAGGAAACCACTGTCTGTGTCCTCGATGACGTACTCATAGAACGTACCAACATGTCACGCTACGAGGAAGAAGACAAGAAGAAACATGTGAAAAGTGTTGGCAACAATGGCTAAAGATGGGTGCGTGGTATCTCAGTCGAATGCAGAACGAAGGGAGGACAAAAGAGAGTGATAGCAGGAAGGCACCTGCTCACCAGCTGAATCTTCAGTGTATGCTTGGGAGAGGAGAGGATGGAATTCAAGGTAGCTAGGGTAGTTGAGTTGGAAAGCTGCATCAATCGCATCCCATGAACTAAACTAAACTGAACCAGCACAACTAGGTACGTGTAAGCAATGACAGTGGTGGGCTATTTTGCGGGTTCAATGGAACCCGCCAAATATCAACGAGTGGGCAGCCGTAATTCAGATTATTTAACTATTTGCCACTCTTATCGTGTGTCAATTCGGTCTCTTGTTGACATGTGGAGCCACCTAAGCCACTAAGAGTAGGTCAAGGTAGCAAATCTGTTGTCACTCACCTAATAAGAGTGACAAATAGTTAAATACCCACAGTAACCCACCCCACCTGCACCCCTGCACATGTGCCATGGTAACCTGTAAATGACAAGGTGAGCACTTGCCATTGGTCCTAAAAAAAAGTCTCACCCACCAGCTCAACACTCAGTCAGCCATGAATCACTACACCATTAGAAACTACGCAACATGATCACTAACCACGACATGCTATGACAGGCTAAGCATTGATGGCCTCGCTTCATGATTGCCTCAACCATGAACTTCTCCACGAGGAATGCCGGGTAGTACCTTGGCCTCCTCAAAGCCATGAACGACACGGCGAGTGACCGCATCCTGGCGGTCGAGCTCGCAACCATCATGTGAACCTCGAGATCCATGACATCGATAGCGACCACGTCATCATCGATGTCAACATCATCATGTTGGAGCAGGCCCAGCTGGTAGGCTACTATGACGATGCATCTGGCGGCGCCTTACAAGGATTGAAGCTAAACAGCCATAAGCTAATGCAAGTGTGGGTAGACTACGATGGCCAGGCCAGGCAGTTCAACGTGACGATAGCTCTGATGAAAGTGTCAATGCCAAGAAACCTCTACTCTCGCGACTGTTGATCTTTTCACTTTCATGGTGGATTCTGTGTACAACGGCTTCTCGTCAGTGACGAGCATCATGCCCATGCACCACTACATGCTCTCGGATGGAGCTTCAACTTGGACGAACCAGTTCCCATTCTCAACTTCTCCAAGCTTCACGTCCAACCACGTGTGGGTCTAAAGCATTGGACAAAGGTCTTCAATGTCTTGCTGTTGCTGGCCACCGCATTGTTCTTAGTCGCTGTGCTAGTAGCCATCTTCTTGATAGTACAAAGGAGGTGCCAATACGCCAAAGTTTAGGAAGATTGGGACGGCGAGTTCGGTCCAACTTAGAGGTTCTCATACAAAGATTTATTTTATGCCACTTATGGCTTCAAAGATAGGAATTTACTCAGTGCTAGAGGGTTCAGAGAGTATACAAAAAGGGATACTTTCGGCATCCAACTTGGAAGTTGCGGTGAAGAGGGTGTCACATGATCCAAGGCAAGGAGTAAGGGAGTTTGTCGCTGAGGTGGAGAGCATTGGCCGCCTTCGACACCGGAACCTCGTGCAATTACTAGCTACTATAGACATAAAGGTGAACGTCTCTCGGTGTATGACTACATGTCAAATAGCAGTCTTGATAAGTATTTATATGATCAACACATTGTTGTACATAGTGCGATAATAAGAGCATGGATATAAATATTCCAAAAACAAAAATGTAAGAGTAGAATAGCATATACCCATTAAACATGATCTTGAATGATAATAACTACAATACATAAGCACGAATATATGTCATCATGTTTAAAGCATCCAAGGAACAACAAGTGGCTACTATAAGTAATATCGCTTTCAGAAGATAAAAGCAATTGGCCCTGAGACTGTAATAGTCCTACTCTCTAATTGTTTCACTGAACATATCATTAATCAGGTTGTACGTACAAATAGCAAAACTCATAAAAGTAAAACTGCCTCTGTACAGGTATAATTGCACTTCTATTGCTGTTGTTCTAATAAAACAAAGTGTATACACAGAAATATCATATTTTGAACTGAACTAATCCACTAACATAGCAGAGCTATCAGAGAGAATCAAAAACAACAACAACACTTTAGTGCATATGCTCAAATTCAGATGGTGCCCAGACTGTAAAATATGAACTGAATAACAAAACAAGGCACCAATAGGCAAGTATCTGAGGCAGTCCAGCAAGGAACAAAAGTACATATCTCAACTTGAAGTGAGACAAATTATTGTACGACAAGTGCAGCCAGGTTTCAAAACTCAACTAGCATCATGAAGCATTAAGCCACATGCAACCTTTCCGTTCAGATTAACAGGGAGAGGGAGAGAGAGGTGTCAAACCTCAAAACTCATAGTGCAATGGATGCAAAAGAATCAATAAACGAGGCTAGGCATGGCAAGGAAGCTGCTGTCCCAGAAATCTAATTCGCCATCATTGCCGCTGGCGAGGAAGACAGAGATACAAAGCCTCACTGCATCATGCCGGTGCGTGCGAGCGAGCCTCAGCAAACACAGCTCCAATAATCACCAACACAGCAGCTCCTCCACACATTGAAGCACCAGAGACAAAGCACGATCACCTCACGGCTCCAGGTCAAAGATGGCAACAAGAAGGATCAGTGAGGAACAAGAGAGGAAGGGGAAGTTTCTGTGCGTCCCCTAGAGAGAGGGAGTTGGTCTCCAGATATACACCACGACCACGCCATCCAGCCCCACAATTCAAAGAAATCACTGGGCAGTTGCATCGCAGCCGCCACATCTCTGATGCCTGCCCTCTCTCTTTCTCATTTTTTCCCTTCTGCTACTACCCTAGTTGAGAGAGCAGATGCTCCCTTATCCTACTCGTGATGGGCTTGGGCCAAGCATAGGCAAAATCGGGCCAACAAAACCAGCCGAAGGAAAAAAAGCCTAGAAACATTAAAATTCATCAATTTTTCCAAAACACATGCCCGCTCTTTCTTGGCACCAGAGGTACTGAATCATCAGAGGTGTCACACAAGCCTCCTGTATCTACACGAGGATTGGGAGAAAGTAGTTATCCATCGAGATATCAAAGCGAGCAACATGTTTGTGAAATCATGAATGCTGAAAAATTGGATTTATTATGAAATTGGCAAAAGCGAAGTGTTTAGCATAGATATGATATTGTGTGAATTGACGTATGTCAAGTTTGAAGAACTTGTGTTCAGAATTAGTTGTTGGTTTTATTCATGTGCAGATGTGTATTATGAGTGAACGTGATCGGTGATAGAGATCAGAACTAGGTTTAAGGAGAAACCAAGGTCAAGTCAGTCAAGAGTTCATACGGGACGTTCAGGCTAGAAGATAGTGCATGTGAAGATGATCGCATCATGATACGTACATGGACATGTGCAAGCTATGACATGATGGTGAAAGTATATGGTGTAAAGATGGATCATGTCATGTGGTGTATGGATCATGCACGCATGAGTAGATGGCATAGGAGGGCAACATGAGCGCATCGGCCCAACCGAGAGGAGCCCAAGTGGGGGCGCGCGAGTGGGCAAATGGACGAAGCTGAGGCATAGGCGGGGCATGGTTGTCGGATAAGCACAATAGGCCAAATTGGCTACTGTGCCGATTGGTTATAAAGGAGAAGGAACAGAGAGAGAACAGAGTTCAGAGGATTTTTTTTAGCAAAATGGGAAACTCATCTAGGGTTAGAATTTAGTGGAGATTCTTTTAGGATTCTATAGAGATATATCTTGTGAACTTATCCATATAATGAAGATCAAATTTTGTAAGTTGATGAGTTGGTAATTTCGTTCTTTCTCTGTGTTCTTCATTTTTGTCGTTCAATATTGATTTTTGATGGATCATTTGGTTAGTGCAATTTGTCTTAGTTTGATCTATCCAAAATTATCCTAGAGCATAGAGGTAAGGTTCTAAAAATTTTAGTTGGTTAATTATTTGTAATTTTTTTTGCATAATCACAAAATTATGGTTTAATATATTTTCGTCACCATCTGTCACAGTTTGCTTGTGAAGATCATAACTCTTGATCCAGAGATCCGATCGATTTGATTATTGTTAGAATAGTTTTATAATATTAACTAATTTCTACTATTAAAATTTAAGGGCAATCGGACTGATAAATATTTCTATATATCATTTTTAGTGGCGTGATAATAGTTTGTCCCAAATTGATTATGAGATTAAATTAAATTTTCTATTACGATGAATTAAAATTTGAATTTGGTTTCTGTAATCCTTCACTCCTTTGATTATATATTTTACGTGTAATCAATCATACAGTGCTCTTGAACCATGCGATGAACGGCCGACTCGGTGACTTCGGCTTGGCCATGATTGTACGACTACAGCACCGATCCTCAGACCGCACACGTTGTTGGGACCATGGGCTACCTTGCACCAGAGCTCGCGCGCGCGGGGAAAG
Organism: Phragmites australis; assembly: GCF_958298935.1. Classification (NCBI taxonomy): domain Eukaryota; kingdom Viridiplantae; phylum Streptophyta; class Magnoliopsida; order Poales; family Poaceae; genus Phragmites; species Phragmites australis. The sequence goes on along the minus strand of NC_084934.1, from coordinate 24,673,960 downwards.
CAACACCCTTAACCGATGTGTTTGCATTCGGCGTCTCACTCTTGGAGGTCGCCTGTGGGCGGAGGCCAATTCATCATGACGATCACAACAACCGGGTCGTGCTGGTAGATTGGGTGATCGAGCACCATCACAACGGCTCCATCCTCGACGTGATGGATCCACGGCTTGTGGGAAAGTACGACACCGAGGAGCTAACCCTTGTGTTGAAACTGGGTTTGATGTGAGCACACCCGTTGCCCAATGTGAGGCCACGCATGCGAAGAGTGCAATGCTTGCACTCTGGCCAACCGGTTCCTGATCTGTCACCAGGTTATATGAGCTATGGTATGATGGTGCTGATGCAGAACGAAGGGTTTGATTCATACGTCGTCTCATCCGATCCATCCATGGCGAGCTGCGAGCATTTGAGCATCCTCTGTGACTGTTCTCTCGGAGGGAAGATGATCCGACTGGTGGACTTGTTTGTCGTCAGTTGTGTGCCTTCACCCCGATTATACTCTTCTGTAGTAGCTCCTTGTGTCTCCCCGTCTTGTTTTGGTTCTGTTTTTCTTTCTGAAATGACATACATTTGGAAACAGAGAGCATCATGCATTTATGCTAGTTGAAATGTCACGATGCCTGCAAAAACATATCGTTCCTTAAACGGCCCCTTTGTTTTCCGATTTTCGCCTTCCAAACGAACAGCCCTAATCAACTGCCGCGGCGACGTTAATCAGCAAGCTTCGTCAACCGCCAAATGGATGGCATGCAAACCACTCCGTTCCGGCCAGTACTTCATTCGCGACCACACTTACTTAACTCGAGCCAGCGCGTTAGGATACTCAAGTTACAATACTCAACCTTGGAGTTTACGTCAATAAGTGAGACACCTTGGGGTTTACGTTCGCCGTTTAGCTTGCGCGACGGAGTTTTGTGGCATAATCAATTCATCCATGATCAGGTTCCATTTGTACTGGTCGAAACAGAGATCGTGTTGACTTGACGTGTTCGTCGCGTTCCTCTAGCCTCTAGTCCAGAGGAGACGCTGTGGCATAGCTGCAAGCGGGCCAGATCCCCGCTATGACTACAAGGTGGATGATTAAATTTTCTTTTTAAAGTGATGTATATGTAAGACATCTCTAGCTTAAAAATTAAGATATTCCAACCTTTAGTTGGATAAGTGAGACACCTTGTCATTTTTATTATGGGTTCTGCAACGGCAGGAGTGGTTTAACAGCTGATTTTGTTATCGTGGCCTTGGAGTTTACGTTGGAGTAAACTCGAAGGCCGGCATCACATATGAAACGCAACCGAAGACGAAGATTTTAAACATGTTCTTGGACAAGGAAGAGGTAGGAGAAGCAGACGAACGCTAGCGCCAAGAACACCTGGTAGAGCCACTTGGAGTCGGCAGCGAGCAGTACGCAATTCAGACGATTATCTCCGTAGCCAGACCATCACTTATTTATAGCGAAGAACCTTGACGTCGAACAGCATACCAATCAGATGATGCAGCGCAGAGCAGCTCAATCCAAAGCCCTAATGGCGGCGTCCCTTCTCCTTCAGCTGCTGCTCTTGCTGGGCTCGGCGCTGCTCTCTTGCGCGGGCACGTCGTTCCCCGTCAATGTCTGGCCCAAGCCGGCGTCCATGTCGTGGGCGGAGCCTCACATGGCCGTGCCCGTGTCGCCGTCGTTCCACATCGTCGTCTCGTCCGGGAACCCGTACCTCGTCTCGGCTGCGGAGCGCTACGCCAGGCTGCTGTTCGCGGAGCGGTACCGGCCCATCGTCCGGCCGGCGGTCAACGTCACCACGGGGAGCGCGCTGGGGAAGCTCACCTTGGCCGTGTCCGACCTCGCCGCCCCGCTCCAGCACGGCGTGGACGAGTCCTACACGCTGGAGGTGCTCCCCACGGGTGCTGTGGCGACCGTCACGGCGGCCACCGCGTGGGGCGCCATGCGCGGGCTGGAAACGTTCTCGCAGCTGGCGTGGCGGGGCGCCCGGGACCTGCTGGTGGTGGCCGCCGGAGTGCGCGTCGAGGACCGCCCGCTGTACCCGCACCGCGGGCTGATGCTCGACACGGGGAGGACATACTTCCCCGTGGCCGACATCCTGCGGACCATCGACGCCATGGCGGCCAACAAGATGAACGTGTTCCACTGGCACATCACGGACTCGCAGTCGTTCCCCATCGAGCTGCCGTCCGAGCCGGAGCTCGCGGAGAAGGGCTCCTACGGCGAGGACATGAGGTACACCGTCCACGATGTCAAGCGCATCGTCGAGTTCGCCATGAGCCGCGGCGTCCGCGTCGTGCCGGAGATAGACTCGCCAGGTAAGCACAGTGCTACGGAGCCAGTGGTAGTGCTGTTTTCCAGCTTCCTCTGCTTCGATATTGCTTTCTACGGCCCTATGCTGTCGAGGCCCAGTTTCTCGCACTAGAAACACAGCCCAGTCAGCTAATCTTTCGCCGTCGTTTCAGGCCACACAGCGTCGTGGGCCGGCGCGTACCCGGAGGCCGTGTCCTGCGCGGGAAAGTTCTGGCTGCCCGGCTCCGACTGGAACAACCGTCTCGCGGCCGAGCCGGGCGCCGGCCAGCTGAACCCGCTGGCGCCCAAGACGTACGAGGTCATCGCCAACGTCGTCAACGACCTGACCTCCCTCTTCCCGGACGGCTTCTACCACGCCGGCGCCGACGAGGTCACCCCGGGGTGCTGGAAGACGGACCCCTCGATCCAGGCCGACCTGGAGCGCGGCGGCACCCTGAGTCAGCTCCTGGAGCGCTACGTCAGCGCGGTCCACCAGCTTGTCGTGTCCAAGAACCGCACGGCCGTGTACTGGGAGGACGTGCTGCTGGACGCGGCCGTGAACGTGAGCGCGTCGTTGATCCCGCCGGCCACGACCATCCTGCAGACGTGGAACAACGGGCCCAACAACACCAAGCTCATCGTGCAGGCCGGGTACCGCGCCATCGTCTCCTCGGCGTCCTTCTACTACCTCGACTGCGGCCACGGCGACTTCGTCGGCAACAACAGCATCTACGACGACCCGAACAGCGACTTCAACACCAGCGGCGGGTCCTGGTGCGGGCCGTTCAAGACGTGGCAGCGGGTGTACGACTACGACATCGCGTATGGGCTCACCCCGGGCGAGGCCCAGCTGGTCATCGGCGGCGAGGTGGCGCTGTGGACGGAGCAGGTCGACACGACGGTCCTGGACAGCCGGGTCTGGCCCAGGGCGTCGGCGATGGCGGAGGCGCTGTGGTCCGGCAACCGCGACGCGTCCGGCAGGAAGCGGTACGCCGAGGCGACCGACCGGCTCACCGACTGGCGGCACCGCTTGGTGGGCAGAGGGGTCCTCGCCGAGCCCATCCAGCCGCTCTGGTGCCGCACACGCCCCGGAATGTGCAACGCGGTTCAGTAACGACCCGGCAAGGCAACAAGCCGCTTTGGTGCCGTCCGTTCTTAACTACTGTCAAGCACACCTGCAGGCGACTATTTATCATATCCTACGTGTTAAATTAAACAAGTTAAAGCGTGAGTGCTGATTGTGCAAGTTGTTTTTGTACTCGTGCCACCGTTCGACACTATTTGTTTGTTCTTTTGTTTAATTATTTAAAGTGAAGTGGACGGCATGTTATCTTATTAAGTGGATTTTGTGTACCTTGAAAACCGGCTTCATGCATATGTGGGCTCAAGTTTAGTTGGTTTAGAGTTTGAAGGTACGTTTAGATTATCAAGTTCGGATATTCTTGATGTGAATTTAAATATCTATTTTTAAAAAATAATTAGGTGTATCTAGACGTTTTAGTGATGAAAGTGTACTTCTATTATTAAAAAATGCATGTGTGGGCCCATGTCATTCAGCGATTAGCGACACCATTGCTTGTAGCCTTGTACTGGTGCTCGAATTAATTAAAGATCGAGCTGGAGTGTTGATGTAACGCTTGAATTGTTTGTGCTTCAAGGACTGGTATGATGTGCTTGTTTGTGGCGATTATTTGTTTGAAGAATGCTTTTGTCAATTATCGCTCTTTCCCGTGGAAAATTATGCATTGTCATTTTAGGCTTTCTTGTTGTGACACGAGATGCTTTTCACATTTGAGCATCAGACAAGAGGCATCAAAGGCGGGCAAACTGCCTCGCAGCAGAACTAACCAAATTTGGTCACTGGCTCTAAACCTCCGAATAGACGCATAGTCCATTAGGTTATGCTATGCTATTTCGACAGTGATTATAAGATTCTCTTTGTATTAGACGTGTAGTTGTGTATGAAGCTTTGGATTGTGTGGTCATTGGCCACAAGAACACTTTTGTAGGTAGACTTGAGCAAATCCAGCCCCGCTTGGTTCGGGCAACACAGCTCGATTTCAGCCCCGCTAGAAAATGTTTTGAAGCATTTTTGGTTGAACTTGAACAACAACGAGCTCAAAGCAGGGGCGAAGGTACATGGAGAGTAGGAGGTGTGAATGTACCCACACAAAAATCGAAAATCAATATCAACTCTCAGAATTTTACCTCTATCGCACCCCCACGACTTAAACTCCTACACCCACAGCAGGCCGCACAGGCTGATATCAAGCGTAAAGCTATGCGTGGGTAAGATCCTACACTCCCCTCCATTTTGCTCTAGCTTCGCCACTGGCTCAAAGTGAACGCGAACCGATCTAAGCATGAACCAATACAAATTCTTTTATTAAGTTATATATGGTATGATTGACTTACTGATAAGGTCTTGAGGCAGAAGCCTTTAGGCGTGAATGGAATCAAGCATTTCACATGTCGCCTTGTAGTTTTCATGATCACTAAGTAGGAGGATTTTTTTTCGGCTTGGGGGCTTCTAGATGTGCCACGGGGTAGGGGGCTTGAGCCCCTTTCGCTCTATAATGAGTCTACTTTTTTTTGTTGGTATCCTAAATGAGAACGGTCATCCTAACAGGATAATCAAACTAGCGGCAATATTTTTCATTTTCCTATTTTAGGAGGGTTCATTTGCTTGGAGTCTCTGTGTTTAGTCGCCAAATTACAAATCGTGTGGCATGATTAGAGTTATTTAATTAGGAATCTTGAATAGCGATTATTTAAGACTACCAAAATGTGTTTTGCCTGCCATACAAGAATCTTGAAATCAACACGTATGTAAATAGGAATTATTTACATTTAAAGATGTCACACCAAATATTAAACACTTTGTGTGTAATATTGGACGAGCAGTATCCAGGATATCCTGATCGCGGCGCTACATCGTCGGACCTTTGTCATCACCCACACTTGAAAGGGACCTCGTCGAAGTGCGGATGACTGATAGCTTGTCTTTAATCGTCGAGATCAAGAACAGATAGCATTATAGATGAAAAAAAGGAATTGGACTACATGAGCTAGGCAAAGATACGAAAGGTATTGTAAATTATGTTTGATTGATCGATTGATGTTTTAATCGGTCACAACCCTCTCATATTTAAAGGGGGGCATGTCTTAGCCATACAAGATTAGGACTCCTAATTTAAACCGAATAAGACTTACAGATATGATCCGGCTATGACATATGAGTCTAAACATTCTATAACTAACATATCTTTCCTATTTGACCATGTAAACTCCTATATATCTAACTGAATATCATTTATTATAGCTCGGCATTCCTTAATTTGACTATGTTCTTGATCCGAACATATGTTCGTGTCGCCTGGTCGCTGGTCATGGTATTGTTCATCTAATCGGTGGTAATGTTTATCTGGTCAGAGGTACTATTTATGTCACTGTTTATCTGACTTGAGTACTATTCACTGGTCGGAGGTATTATTTGCAGGTCAGAATTACTGTTCCTGGTCGAAGGTATTGTTCACTGGTCGGAATTATTATTCTGAATCGGAGTTACTGTTCACTGATCGGAGGCACTATAAATACCAAATCTTATTATCAACGCATGCCCCCTCCCCTATTTTTTTGAAGCTTGGTCACTAAAAAACATACCATCTTGCTTTCTACCCCACTAAGGGTGATGATTAAGACATCGGCCATGGATATTCATTAGGACGATGATAATCAATACATCAGCCATATTTCTTTAAGCATCTTGCCACACACTAAGATAAAATTTCTTCACATATCGCCTGTTAATAGCTTTAAGCAATTGCTCCCCTTGCAAACTTTCTAGTAAATAATAATTTCTAGGGATGATACTTACAATTTTGTATGGACCTTCCCAACTCAAAGACCATTTGCTAAACTTGTTATCTTTTGATCATATAGGCAAAATAGTCTTCCAGATAAGATCATTTATTTGAAATGACTTTGCTTTTACCTTCTTGTTGTAGGCTTTGACTATCCTCATCTTGTCTTTATCGATCTCCCTCAAAGCCTTCAACCTTTCATCTATCACTTCATCAATCATGTCCATCATTAGGTTATAATAATCTACGACCGACGAGTTATTCTGCTAGACCAATCTTAAAGCAACAAGTTTAACTTCAATAGGTAAAATAGCTTCTTGCTCATAACAAGTTCATACGGCATTACTTTAGTGGCACCATATCTGGATATACGATGTGTCCATAAAGCCTTCGATAGAACCTCATGTCACCTTCTAGGACGTTCCTTTATTTTTTTCTTGAGGAGCTTAATCAAAATTATATTATTAGACTTGGCCTGACCATTAGCCTAAGCATAACACGGAGATGAATTTAGAAGCTTAATTTTCAATAATTTGCAAATTTACATACCTGATGTGACATGAATAAAGTACTTTGATCCGTTGCTAACGTTTGCAGAATGCCAAATTTATGAACAATATACTTAAAAATAAAGTCAATTACCTTCTTATGTGTCATGTTCTTGAGAGGAATAGTTTCAACCCATTTAGTAAAGTAATCCGTAGCAACCAAGATGAAACGATGACCTTTTGATGATGGAGGATGTATCTAACTAATAAAATCCAAGCCCTAACCTCAAAACGGTCATGATTTGATAATATGATGCATCATAGTAGTAGGAACTAATTGAATATTATCAAATTTTTGACAAGCCTCACACATCCTTTATAATACTTGAAATAATCATTAAGCATAGTATGTCGATAAAAGCCGGATCTTTTCAATAACCACTTCATCTTACGTGCTAATTGATGTGTGCCACACATGTCTTCATATATTTCACCCATAGCAACTCTTGCTTGATCCGAATTCAGGCACTTGAGAAGCACACCATCCACGGTCCGGTGATATAGATCATCATCTAACAATATATATTTAAAAACTTGTCGCATAATCTTTCTATAAACACTTTTACTCAGATCCTTCAAGTAACCAATGAGAGGTCTTCTCCAATCTTTGAATTCAGCAAATTCAACATTTTTTCCTTTTAGAGAAGACGTAACCGAGCCCAAAAACTAATGTTCAGCTATACAATGTTTGACACTTTTAATCATTAGTCTTTCAATCACAAATAATTTGCCTCTATTAACATGATACTTACAATTTTGTATGGACCTTCCCAACTCAAAGACCATTTGCTAAATTTGTTATCCTTTGATCATATAGGCAAAATAGTCTTCCATATAAGATCATTTATTTGAAATGACTTTGCTTTAACCTTCTTGTTGTAGGCTTTGTCTATCCTCATCTTGTCTTTATCGATATCCCTCAAAGCCTTCAACCATTGATCCGTCACTTTATCAATTATGTCTATCATTAGGTCACAATAATCTACAGCCGACAAGTTATTCTGCTCGACCAATCTTAAAGCATCAAAATTAACTTCAATAGATAAAACAGTTTCTTGCCCATAACAAGTTCATACGGTGTTACTTTAGTGGCACAATGTCTGGATATACGATGTGTCTATAAAGCCTCTGATAGAACCTCATGCCACCTTCTAGGATGTTCCTCTATTATTTTCTTGAGGAGCGTAATCAAAATTTTATTACTAGACTCGGTTTGACCATTAGCCTGAGCATAACATGGAGATGAATTCAGAAGCTTAATTTTCAATGATTCGTAAATTCACATACCTGATGTGATATGAATGGAGTACCTTGATCCGTTGTTAAAGTTTGCAGAGTGCCGAATTTATGAACAATATGCTCCAAAATAAAGTCAATTACCTCCTTATGTGTCATGTTCTTGAGATGAACAGTTTTAGCCCATTTAGTAAGTAATCCGTAGCAACCAAAATGAAACGATGACCTTTTGATGATGGAGGATGTATCTAACAAATAAAATTCAAGCTCCAACCTTGGAACGGTCATGATTTGATAATAGGATGCATCATAGTAGTAAGAACTAATTGAATATTATCAAACTTTTGACAAGCCTCACATCCTTTATAATACTTGAAATAATCATTAAGCATAGTATTCCAATAAAACCGGATCTTTTCAATAACCACTTCATATTACGTGTTGATTGATGTGTGCCACACATGTCTTCAGATATTTCACCCATAGCAACTCTTGCTTGATCCGAATTCAAGCACTTGAGAAGCACACCATCCACGGTCCGGTGATATAAATCATCATCTAACAATGTATATTTAAAAACTTGTTGTCGAATCTTTCTATAAACACTTTTACTTGGATCCTTTAAGTAATCAATGAGAGATCTTCTCCAATCTTTGAATTCAACAACTTCAACATTTTCTCCCATTAGAGAAGACGTAACCGAGCCCAAAAACTAATGTTCGGCTATACAATGTTTGACACTTTTAATCATTGGTCTTCAATCACAAAGAATTTGCCTCTATTAACATGATATCCGGATGTTTGTTGTGCTAAATTATTAGCTCTAAAATTATCATCTTTAGATGCATGCTTAATAACAAAATCATCTAAAATAACAATAATGCCTAGATATTTTTCAAGATAACTATTAGTGATCCATCGAAATATTGATAGGAAACTTGCTGCACAACTAGCAACGAAGCACCAAAAGACTCTACATTCCTTACACCCATAGAATTTAAAATTACTAATCCTAGCAAGAGGGCTTCATATTCAGTTTGATTATTGGTACAAAAATAATCTAGACGACAAGATATCTCAAAAACAGCACCTCTAGATAAAATACAAACAAGACCAACACCTTGCCCAAACCCACAAGCCGAACCATTAAAATAAAGTTTTCATGATTTAACAGATATATAGCTGACTCTAAATCATGCTTATCATCAGTCCGATGGTCGACAATAAAATTAGCTACAATTTGACCTTTCATAGATTTCAAAGATTCATATACCAAATCATATTCTATAAGTGCATAAACCTATTTACCAATCCTACCACATAAAATTGGCTTTTGCAATATGTATTTAACCACGTCGGCCTAACATGCTACTACACAAGTACTAGATAGCAAATAATGCTTTAACTTTGTGCAGGTATAATATAGTAATAAGCATAATTTCTCAATAAAGACATACCTTGTCTCCGCCTCCAAAAGACATCGGCTCAAATAAGCAATTACGTACTTTTTACCATCAACTTCTTGTACCAAAACAACACCAATCATATTATCTCCCGTAGCAACATATAGCCGAAAAGGTAATCCGAATTTAGGCACCCGGAGCACCAGAGGAGTAGTCAAATACTTCTTGATTTTATCAAATGCATGCTGCTATTCTACCTCTCAAGTGAATTCGTTATCATTTTTCAACCGAAGTATAGGTGTAAAAGCACTAACTTTTTCAGATAAGTTTGATATAAATCTTCTCAAGTAATTTACCTTACCCAAAAAATTTTGCATATCTCTCTTATATGTGGGTGCTTGAACCTTTTGTATAGCTTCTACTTTACTAGGATCTATCCCTATGCCCTTTTTATGTATAATAAAACCTAAAAATCTCTCAGACGACACACCAAACGCACATTTGAGTGGATTTATTTTCAAACCATACCGATGCATCCTTTCAAAGGTTAACCGTAAATCGACTAAATAAGAATTGTTATCATCTGATTTAACAACTATGTCATCAATATATACCTCTAATATGATACCACGCAAATCATGAAAAATTAAATCCATAGCCCATTGATAATTAGCACCGGTATTTTTCAACCCAAATATCATAACCACCCACTCAAATAGACCAACTAAACCAGGACAACGAAAAACTGTTTTAGACATATCTTCTTCGGCTATAAAAATTTATTTATAACCAGTATTAATATCAAGAAAACTAATTATTCTATATCCTGAAGCATCATTAATTAACATATCGGCTATAGGCATAGGATATTCATATTTAGGAGTAGCTTTATTCAAATCTCTAAAATCAATACAATCTCGTAATTTACCACTACTATTCTTCTCAACCGGGACGATGTTAGAAATCCAATCAACATAAATGTATGGCCTAATAAAACTCGCTTTCAACAATCGGTTTATTTATTCTTTGATCCGGTCATACATATTAGAATTAAACCTTCTAGGTGGATATTTAGAGGGTCTGAACCCCAATTTAATAGGCAACCGATGCTCTACTAACTCTCGGTCAAGTCTCGGCATCTCATGATATTCTCAAGCAAAATAATCAACATACTCTCTAAGCAACTCGATTACTCTAGCCTTGTAATCGGCTTTCATATTCTTATTTACAAATGTTAGCCTTGGAATATTAACATCACCTATATCAACCTCTTCTAATGGATCGGCGGACAAAAAATCATGACCTAAATTATCTAATTCATCTAAATGTTAAATGGCTTCACAAATATCATTCTTATTTGACCGATATTGCTCCATACGCTTTTGTAGCCACTCTAATTTTTTTTAATCCTTACTCGTGGATACATTACATTATTGACCCGATTATCACAAGCCAGCTTTACAACCATGAGTACAAATCCATCCTTGAAGATACTAAGAAAATCATAATCTGAAAGATCAAGACCCGATAAGCACTTAGCATTACTATATCTCCAATCAACTAAAGCATCGACCAAAGCAACATGGGTTGAGGTATCCGCATGTATGATTTCCACATCATCATCCACCCATTGAATTAAAAATTGATCCAAGGTAGAAGGAACACAATTATTTACATGAATCCAATCGCATCCAAGAATTACACTATAGTTACTTTGCACCTCTACGATAAAGAAAACGGTGGACAATGTTTTACTTTCAATAGTGAGCTCCATAGAGATAACACATTTGGCCTCATTAGAATCACCCGCAAATCTATTGAGCACCAAGTTAGTCTTCATCAATTCATTATCATCTCTATCAAGCTTCTTGAAAATTGAATATGACATCAAATTTACCGTAGCTCCATCATCAATAAGCATTCTATAAATAGTCTTCCCATTAATATGACCTTTGACATACAAAGGCTTTAAATGCTGATCCATATCCTTTGGTTTCTCAAAAATAGCTTCTTTTGGCCCCAAATCCAATCGAGTCACTTCACCTTCATCCATAGTACAAAATTTCGAAGGTAACATAAAAACTATATTCACATTCGTACCTTAGGTTGGTGAAGCATCATTAGTGTTTACCGGTGAGTCACCATAATCAATTAATTCCTCATCTTCTTTGACATCTTGAATAGGCACTGGTGTTGTTATTGGTAAAGGAGTTGTTGTTGCATCTAATTTTGGTCTTCATACTTGTTTCATGGGTTGCATAGGCTTAACCTCATTGAAAGTATTATCCCGCGGTTTTTTTAGCTTGTTGTTTCATCAATTCTTGTTTGTGAAGCTGCTGCAATCTTCTCTTTTTTGTGTGAGATAAACCAGAGGGACACCACCTCGACTGTAGGTACTTAGAAAGTGGCTTGCTGCTTCTTGCTCCCTGATCATTAGCCTTTGAAAGAACATGGGCAATAGTAGGTACATTTTTATATTTGACCGATTATTACTAATAACAATCGGCCTTTTACCAAGCTCTTCAGCCACTACTTTCATTGAACCAATTTCAATAATATCAGGAGTAGTGGTCCTAGTTTCAGCAACATTAAAATCTAAAATTGGAATAGAAACACTACTCTCCTTGGCTTGGTATACCTTCTTCACAACTTTAGCATGTTGAACATCACTACACCGATTTGTATGCCCCCAATCGGTTATGGACAACACGTGATATTCTATCAAATACTGACCTATGTGGTGTTGTTCACATCAGATGAAAAGGAGGAAATTGTATAGAAGGAGGAGATATTCATATACCATTGTATCCCCAAGTTGGGAAAAAAAAGAAAAGACATCGAATGAGGTATCCATGACCATGGTGCTCGCCTAATTGGTGAGTACATAGTAGTAGCACGATCCTTTTTTGGTTGATGATGATCATGAACTTCCTGCTTCTGTAACACCCTGAGTTTTAGCATTTTAGAAAATAGTAAAATTCACTCCAAATTAATTTTTTGATTATTTAAAGCAATATAAAATTAAGGAATATATATTTGATGTATATATACTTGTATGTATATATTCAAATATATTATTTTGGCTAAATATTCCAGAGATTCCTAAACTAATTTCTAAATTAATCATTGCAATAATTGAGCATATGTATTTTTGGTTTAATTGTTCTTATGGTTCTTTGAGTAGAGAATTGAATTGGAAGTCTATCAAATTCAAATCTATTTCTTAGATTCGCTTCAGCTGAAATCCAAATTAAATTCAATCCTTTTGAATTCAAACCTCACTCAAATCCTAAGACTTCAACTCTGAATCTTTTTCCTAAATTCAAATACTCTTATTTGGATTAATGCCAAATCCAAATTCAAATCTAAATTCAAATACTCATATTTGAATTTAATCCCAAATATCTCAAATCCAGATTCAATCAAATCATCATCAAATTCATATTCAAATGAAAATTTGAATCATACGAGATATATTCATTTCATTTCCAGTTCAATCGCTTCGCAAATTCGTTTCAATACAATCCAATTCAAATTCAAGTCATTTATTGAATCATCATACATCTCGTTTCATTCAAATACATTCATTTGAATAATTACAAATTCAGTTTACAAATTCCATTACATTCAAATGCACCATATACATATACAACAACACCTCTGCTCCTCCTCTCCCTCCCTCCTGCACAATCATAGCACACAGACACATGCATACATGCATCACACACACGAGCATCCACGACTGAGCTAAAGGATAGCAAAAAACTTCTTCCCTTGTGGAGTCGCCAAAGAGTATGTTGATACGAAAAGATGCCTCACCAAACACAGAGCACCTCATGTGCAATATTCAACGAGCAGCACCTAAGATACCCTAGCCGTGGCGTTGTATTATCAGACCTTCGTCATCACCTACACTCGGGAGGGATCCCGTCGGAGTGCGGATGATTGGTGGCTTGTCTTTAATCATCGAGATCAAGAACGGGTAGCAATATAGATGGAAAAAAGGAATGAGACTACAAGAGCTAAGCAAAGAGATGAAAGATATTGTAAATTATGTTTGATTGATTAATTGATGTTTCAATCGGACACAACCCTATCATATTTAAAGTGTGACATGTCTTAGTCGTACAAGATTAGGACTCATAATTCAAAACAAACAAGACTTACAGATATGATTCGGTTATGACACATGAGTCAAAACTTTATATAACTAACATATCTTTCCTATTTGATCACATAAACTCTCATATATCTACTTAAATATCCTTTACTATAGCTTGGCTTTCCTTAATTCGACTACGTTCTCGATCCAAACATATGTCCGTTGAAGGTGATATGCCCTAGAGGCAATTACAAAGATGATTGTATTACACGTCTATGTTTATGTACTTTTGAATAATGTGTTATTCAAAAAATGACTATCATTTATATTGAATAGCAAGTATGTGACTTGTTCGTAAAACTCTTTGTTTATATCATGATGTTATTCTAATTTGATATCTGGTCACATATCATTAGGATGATTCATAAGACTAGTACATATATTGATTGATGATCATGTTTCACGGATCATAGCTATAGAGATACCGAATCAATAATGTGGATATTTATGTTAGAGAATATGATGTTGGATAGTTCCACTTTGAGATACTGCTGGGATTATTATTTATGATGTACCATCAGTTGTTATCTCAAATGGTGTACATGTAGGATCCTAAGACCTGAAATCATCATTGATTTCTAAAATGTATCGTGACATACTTCGGGGCTATCAAATGCTATTTCATAACTGGGTAGTCATAAAGTAGTATTTGAGTTTGTCGTGAAACATGTTGTGGGGTGTGGTGCGATCAAGATGGAATTTGCCCCTCTTTGATAACAGAAGAGATATCTCTGGACCCCTCGAGGTAGTTGGATTGAGAAAGTGCATGGCTATGCCAATATAATTAAAGAGTTAATCATAATGAATCCACTACATGATCGAGTGAATGGTCGAGCTATCATAAGGGTAGCACGTATCTCGTCTTGAGCTTGACTGATATTGTGAAGCAAAGGGATTGGTGCATGTGTATATCAAGACTCAGTAGATATGGTCTTTGTGTATACTTGGGAGTCAACATGTCATGCTAGGAACCTCTATTAACTTTGGTTTGGAAATGGTTTCTGAGTCGTAACTGTTTGTACATGAACCTAACGGGTCACACACTTAATGAGTTGGAACAAAAAATACGAATTGGATTCATATATAGGTTTGATTGGATTGTGATCTATGAGGTGTTAGAGTCCTAAAGGGTTTCCAACATGGGAGCCCATTAGTGAGCTCTATATAAGAAAAGGCGTGGGTTGGGGCGTGCGAGAGAGACCCACTCCGAAACTCTAGCTGCAACCCTCCACACGATCTCCTAAAATCCTAGCCACGCGTGCGGTGCTAACACATCGGTGCTCGACGATTCTGCCCAGTAAGTGTGGATACCATAGGGGTGTTGCTGATATTGCGGCGTTGATCTCATAGGGGTGTAGATCCTAACGATGCTCGGCTAGTCGAGGACCTACTCGGCTGGTCGATGTACTTGCTTGGAACTGGTCGTGGAGCGTGACGCGACCACTCGAAGCTGGTCGACGACACGACAGATCTACTCAGTGGATGGTCGAGGAGCATGACCACCTACTCAGAACTGGTCGAGGAGTAAGACCACCTGCTTGGAGTTGGTTTAGAAGCATGACCACCTGCCCGGGGCTGGTCGTGGACCTAATCGAGAAGCTATTTGAGAAGTTTGATGCACACGATGTTGGATCAATCTACTCCAACTTTTCTTCTGTTGCACTGCGCGTTAAGTGGTATCGATCTATGATCTTCTACTTGCATGATTTCTTGGTTGAATATAGTAGAATTTTTTTTTAGGCTAGCGTAGTCAACCTGTTACTCAACATCCATGTCGCCTAGTCACTGGGTGTGGTGCTATTCATCTGGTCGGTGGTAATATTCATCTGGTCAGAGGACTGTTCATGACACTATTCATTGGGTCAGAGGTACTGTTTGCTGGTCAGAATTATTGTTCCTGATCGAAGGTACTATTCACTGGTCGGAATTACAGTTTCTGGTCCAAGTTACTGTTCACTGGTCAAAAACACTATAAATACCAAATCTTGTCATCAACATGAATTAAACCACAAAAATCTAAATCTAAAACTCTCAAGTTTGAGTTTAAAACTCTATTTTCTCAAGTTTAGTTGAAGCTTGCTCAATCTTCAAGGATGCTAATCTAGTGCTCGAAGGACACAAGGAATGGAGCAGTGGCTCATCTAAGGATTTTAAAGGAATTATGCCCGTGCAAGACACCTGAGATATGTAGGATTGCTGATTGTGCCAAATGGTTTAATAAAAACAATAGCAGACAATTACTTATGTATGTTGTTTGTAACGAGCATAATAAATTTGGAGAGTTGTAGTAGAAAAGAGTGTAAATAGTCGTTGACATATGAGAATTGCAATTTTTTTGCGAAGGGTGGATGGATATTCATTGAAGCATTGATTAGTACACCCTGGATTTTACAAATAGGCCCTCAAGAAAGGTAAAAATTACAACTAAAGGACACACTTCCACCTTTGTCGGTTCATCGGTCGCCAGGGTAGTTGACGCTGACGAGGAGAAGCACAAGCACTACCAGGACACACGAAAGACTCAAACATTGTCAATCAACCACAGTAGAAGCATGCGACCAGGCACAACCGTGGCTGAGGAGCTCTTGCATGCGAAGGAACAGGTGAAGAAATATCGATCATCATGTTCATAGTCATGGCAGAGCAGAACACTAGCGTTGTCGAGCTACTCGACAGCCCAGATCCAAAAGTCGGTGTCGCCGATGAGTGCATCAGTGACCCAAAGCTCAATTGCAACCCAGAGGAAACAAGATCCATCTAGTTCCAATAGAAACGAGCTGAGAAAAGAAAACTCACACGGGAGACTACAAACCTTCTGAAGCTGCTGCGAGGGACTTCACCGCGGAAGGAGAAGACATCATGAACAACTCGAAGGAACAACAACTAGTCGGACATCGCCGGTGATGACTCCACTGGGAACCCCGGTCGCAACCCAAACAGACGCATCTTCAACAAAACAACTACTACCACATACCTTCCATGACCATCGCAGGAGAGGTCGACGAGGCCGATGACCTTGTTGGAGATGGCCTGGAAGAGCGAAAACCGGTAGAACACAATCACAAGGGCCAACAGGACTCTAAACCTACATTAAACTAAACCTAATCTACATACTAACACCAACTAAAACTACCTTATTAGAAGCTTCGGACGTCGATCCACCCAATCTCCAATAACCTCGGTGCCAGAGGCCACCGGTATTGAGGAGATTGGCAGGATCGACGTCGAATTTCTAGAATCACCTTTTTTTGCCTCTGAAAATTGTAGCTCGGAAACGACAATTCAAGAGAGCGGACTTTTCGATACGAGAACTGCAATTACATCACCGCTTCGCTTTTATGTTGAAACAGGAACGTAATGAACACACCTGGTCACCGTGTATTTCATCACTTGATTGGTTTATGAGCATGATGACACGTACCGTACATACACACCACTAGTAGCTAGTGGAATTTTGACCTTATTTAAACATATTCCACAAATAGATCAATGTGAAAATAATTTCTGAAAATAGACTCTTTTGTATGGCGTCATGATATTTAACGTTGTGGCTAAATAGTGCAGTGCAGTAATAATTAGTGCCATGGTTGAATAGCACAGTACCGTGATAATTAGTACGGTGGTAGCTATTATGTATGATCTTCTACGTTAAATTAGCAAGATCATATATGGAAGCTACCACAACATCAATTGGCACGACGTCATTCTATTCAACGATGGTGTCAATAGTTATGGCGTAAAAAAATAGTCTATTTTTTAATATTATTTCCTCATATATCTATAAGTAGATTTTTTTTAAAACAGACCAAAATCTAAAAATTCTCCTGGATAGCTGATCAAAGTATTTGCACACTTTATACTCAGGAGAAAGTCCACAAGATTCCCAGCACCTAGGACTGTCCTAGCCCTGTTCCCTTAACCGTGCCATCAATCATGACGCGGGGGTGATGGCACCCGGCCGCCTGCCTGTACCCATCAATGCCCAATCATACCTCCTCTTGGTCGTCTGGTCGTCACCACCTTCTCCTGTCCATGAGTCCATCCAGTCCCCCAGCTCACACCACCAGCTGTAAAACCCGAAACCCCCCCGTGCCGTGCTCAACGGAAGGCACGGCGGGGAAGCATCGACGAAGCCATGCCGTCGGGGACACGATGCTAAAATCTGCGGGGAACAATGGAAAGGAGAAAGGGACAAGGAATCCCGCGAAACCGGCGAGCCCAAACCGGCCGGACCCAACCAGCTCCGACCGCAACCACCGCATGTTTAGGAGAGCTATTTGAGCTAAGTATTTCAGGTTCGGAAATTTATATAGCTGAAGTTATGGATATATTTAAGATTATGTTTGGCACGCTTATCAGATTTTGAATTTATATATTAAGATAAATAATTTAAGTTTTTATATTTAGATTATAATAAAAATAAAATGATTTATCTAAACACTCTCGGTGTATATACAGTTTTAACTTTATGAATTTATAGAGCTAAAATACCTAACTTTAATATTTCTTATAGCTTAAGCTATACCAAATAAACCCTGAGAATATTTGGAGAAGACATCTTATTCATATTTTAAATTAAAAATAGTGATTAAATTATTTTATTTTAAACTAAGATCTTAAAATACGACGCGAAACCTCTAAACTGCACCTACAGATTCTACGTCAAAAGCATCCTGCTGTCCTTGTCACGGCGGTGCCCCACCACGCCAGCCGCCAGGTCACCTCACCACCCCCGCAAGCGAGCCGCATCTCCCAAACCCTACCCATATAATATTAAACCCAACCCCGAGTCTCTCTTTCTCTCTCACCGTCTCCCTCCACCATCCCCCCTTCCCGCCGCCGCCACCGGCTCCGATTCCGATCCGATGGCTTCCGCCGACGACCAGGCCGCGGCCGCCGCGCTGCTGGGGGGCGACCCGGCGGCCTTCGACGCGCTCCTGTCGACGCTAATGTCGTCCTCCAACGCCGACCGAGCCGCCGCCGAGGCTGCCTTCCACCGCCTCCGTGCCTCCCACCCGGAGCCCCTGGCACTGCGGCTAGCCTCGTCGCTCGCCGCGCCCACCACCCCTGCCGAACTCCGCGCCATGGCAGGGGTCCTCCTCCGCAAGGTCCTGTCCCCGACCCCATCCTCCGATGCGTCCTCCAACAACGCGGCGCCTCTCTGGCCCCAGCTCTCCCCCACGGGCCAGTCGGCGCTCAAGTCGCACCTCCTCTCGGCGCTGCACTCCGATCCCCCCAAGCCTATCGCGAAGAAGGTATGCGACGCCATCTCCGAGCTCGCCGCGTTGCTGCTTCCGGAGAACGCCTGGGCGGAGCTGCTGCCGTTCCTCTTCGCAGCGGCGTCGGGGCCCGAGGCGCCCAACCTGCAGGAGTCCGCGCTGCTCATCTTCGCGAGGCTGGCGGATTACATCGCAGAATCGCTTCTCGATCATTTGATGACCATCCACAACCTGCTCGCCTCAGCCCTGGCGCATCCGACATCCCCTGATGTGCGTATTGCAGCCCTGAGTGCTGCGGTCAACCTCGTTCAGTGCCTTCCCACGAATGCGGACCGAGATAAGATGCAGGATTTGCTTCCCGCAATGATGAGGGCGCTCACAGATTGCCTAAACTCAGGTCAGGAGGCCTCTGCGCAGGAGGCACTGGAGCTGCTTGTGGAGCTGGCTGGTGCAGAGCCAAGGTTCCTACGGCGGCAGATTGCGGATGTGGTAGGAGCAATGCTGCAAGTAGCCGAGGCTTCACAGCTGGAAGATGGGACCAGGCACTTGGCAGTGGAGTTTGTGATTACTCTTGCTGAGGCAAGGGAGCGTGCACCAGGAATGATGCGACGGCTCCCACAGTTTGTTGGCAGGCTGTTTGCAGTGCTGATGCAGATGTTGCTTGATGTTGAGGATGACCCTGCTTGGCACTCTGCTGAAACTGAAGATGAAGATGCAGGCGAAGGGAACAACTATGGAGTGGCACAGGAGTGCCTTGACCGACTTGCCATTGCCATTGGTGGAAATGCAATTGTGCCAATAGCATCTGAGCTGCTTCCACAGTACCTTTCTGCTCCCGAGTGGCAGAAGCACCACGCTGCGCTCATCACACTTGCACAGATTGCAGAAGGATGCGCAAAGGTTAGCCTGATAACTTGATAAGTATCAAAGTATGATAACTATACAACAATCTGTTGAACAGCTGGAGGAATATTTTATGTTGCTGTATTGGATATGTCAAAGAAACTGTCCATGAACTAACATGTTGAACTAGGAACTAGGAAAGGGGGAAACGAGATAATGAACACTATACTTGTTCATTGATTCCTCATGTACAAGGGATGACAAATTCTGAATTGCCAAATCTACAAAAGTTGTTGGCTAGCATTAAACCACACAATGCTATCTGCCCTTTTGTTTCATATGGAGGAAATTGCTGAAGTAGGCCATCTTCTTATTGGTCGCTGTTTTGCTGGCAGGTTATGCTTAAAAATTTGGAACAAGTTATTTCGATGATATTGAATGGATTCCAACATCCCCATCCTCGTGTGCGATGGGCTGCAATCAATGCCATCGGTCAGCTGTCTACGGATTTGGGCCCAGACTTGCAAGTTCATTACCACCAGAAGGTGCTGCCTGCATTGGCGAATGCTATGGATGATTTCCAGAATCCAAGGGTTCAGGTAAGTTCCATCATATCAGCAAAACGTTATCTCACACCCTTCTACTTGCAATTCATAGTTAATGTTTATTTTGGAGTTGAGGTTGCATCAGCAGAGAGAGAACTAGGTGTGGATCGAGAAGATTTTAGTGTGTTTATTACATATTGAAATGGAATGTTGTAAATAGATTTGGCAGACTTAAATGTATCAAACATAATCTTTTGAGCTTGAAGCTAGCAATTTTCTTCAATAAAAAGGTAATTTAATTCCCAAGCAGGCTACTGAATTCACCATTTCATCACCACTATAATAAGTCAACGTTAATACAAACTAGCGTTTTGTAGCTGTTTGACTAATTTGATATGTTGACAATTCTTTTTGAAAACTGGACTCTGAATTGATTGCTGTTTAAGTGTTCTGTGTGCATCGAGATAGTAAGTTTCTGCAATTCCTTGTGCCTGTATTCTGAATCTTAAGTTCTATGCACCTAATTATATCATGCATCTTAGGAACTAGTATTCTTATATTGATTTCTTTTCTCTATCCTTGTTGACAGGCGCATGCCGCGTCAGCTATCTTGAATTTCAGTGAGAATTGTACACCGGAAATTTTGACACCATGCCTGGATGGAATTGTTAGTAAATTACTTGTTCTTCTTCAGGTATGCATTTACTTGCGTCGAATTAGATTTCAGCTTGCTTCAAGCATATTTGTTAGTATGGGTAGAAAACATGTTAACTTCTCTTGCTTATATTCTAGAATGGCAAGCAAATGGTTCAAGAGGGAGCATTGACAGCTTTAGCATCGGTAGCAGATTCATCACAGGTAACTGTTCTTTGGAGCAATTACCTACATTGTTTCTTATTATGTATTATGGTTGTTTGTTGTCATGTATGATGGGGTTGTACCATTGTTTTAATGCTTTCTAGCATGCTGACAATAACAAGTTTATAGCATCATGAAAAACTTTTGGTTTGTTTGTCTTGTAGGAGCACTTCAAGAAATACTATGACGCTGTTATGCCATACCTGAAAGCTATTTTAATGAATGCAACTGACAAGTCTAATAGGATGCTCCGTGCTAAGTCCATGGAGTGTATAAGTCTGGTAGGAATGGCCGTGGGCAAGGACAAGTTCAGAGACGACGCCAAGCAGGTTAGCCTATCCTTTCAGTTTTAATCTTGTATTGCAACTTGCAAATAATGTTCTCTTATTTTGTTGCGAATAACTCATGATTTAATTTTCATCACTGTTAGTGTTCTTGAATCAGTATCACTGTTCACCTGTTTTCTTGTTCATGTTTAAGAATTCAGAAAAATGGATAGATCTATTTTATTTTGGTAGAACAGTAGTTATGAAGGGCCTTCAGTCCCACTTCTCACTCTTTACATGTGCATTCCTGGCCAGCTGTAATATTTTATATGGACAATGTTACTATTCTAATCCATCTGTTTGTTGCCAGGTTATGGAAGTACTTATGGCTTTGCAAGGAACTCCAATGGAAACTGATGATCCAATAACCAGCTACATGTTGCAGGTATGCTTCAAAGCAGGGGAAATTAAGTTTAAAAACACCTTAAATTTGTCTAACACTTATCCCACATGTGATAGGCTTGGGCCAGGCTATGCAAATGTCTTGGGCAGGATTTCCTTCCTTACATGAGTGTTGTTATGCCACCACTGCTTCAGTCTGCTCAGCTGAAGCCTGATGTGACAATTACTTCAGCTGAATCAGATGGTGAAATAGAATCAGATGATGATAGGTGTGTTATCCATCCGGTTCAAATTTTCTATCCATTCAATTAAAGTTGGTGTTCCTAATTCTGAAAATCATTGCAGGCTATTGCCACTTCAAATTATCTATGCCTCACCCACTCTTGTACAATTGCAAATAGGGGTTCCTTTTAACTTCATGGGTGACGCTCACCTTTTTTTTATATACAACTTTTTAATATGTTTATATCTGAAGTTTGCACCAGAATATAGAAAAAAGAATATTTTGGACGAAATTGATTTGAGCTGCGAGAATTTTAGTTTAGCGTGTTTATTCAAAATTTTATTTACAGTATGAAGGGATGTATCATACATGGGCTTTTAGATGTACTATGCATATAATTGGTATAACATGTACACCCTGATGTTCATGGAGTTTTTCGTGTGCTCTGATTTATTCATGGATATATGTCACCATGAAGTCTTGTTATTCATCACCTTTTCTTGTGGTTGAGGGGGAGCATGTTTGTTAGGGTAAACACCGCCGGGAGGATAGTCGGGTGGCGTCGACTGGTAGGGGAGGGATTATAACATAGATTGGGGAGATTTAGAATATCAGGGGAGACTAGATTAACTCTTCTTGCTTAATTACAAAGGGTGTTGTGCCCTCCTTTATATAGTAGCTGACCCTAACAATCGAAACTAACAAATCTTATCTCTAAGACTAACTAATAGATCTTATATCTAACTAATCTAATATGATCCATAACAACTAATCGTATCTCTAACATAGAGCTACAGTGTGGCGTTACAGCACCTTGATTACTGTGCACGTGCTCGAACAGTAATTCCAGCACATAACAATGCTACTTTTAAGTATGTAATGTAATAATTTTGTAACGCTGCCCCTAAATTTCTGTGTTATATACAGCATTGAAACAATCACACTTGGCGACAAAAGAATAGGAATCCGGACTAGTGTGCTAGAAGAGAAAGCAACAGCTTGCAACATGCTGTGCTGCTACGCTGATGAGCTTAAGGAGGGGTTCTTCCCATGGATTGATCAGGTTCATTATCACACTCAACATATCCAATGTCTATCTCCCTCATTTGCTCCTTTCCAACATATGTCATTGCTTACAAATTTCCGTGTAGGTTGCTCCCACGCTGGTACCTCTGCTTAAGTTTTATTTTCATGAAGAAGTCAGGAGAGCTGCTGTTTCAGGTATTTTGATGTTGTACTACGATTTATTTGTCTATGCAGGTTTGCTCATTTTACAATTTTTGAACATCTATGCAGCAATGCCGGAACTACTACGTTCGGCAAAATTGGCTGTTGAGAAGGGGCAGGCTCAAGGACGTGATGAGTCATATGTTAAACAGTTGTCTGACTACATAATTCCAGCTCTTGTTGAAGCACTGCACAAGGTCTGTTAGAAGATCTCTCAGTAGTTTGATGATTATTTCTTTTACCCATGCTAACAGCTGGAACATCTTGCATCCGCTGTACAGGAGCCAGAAACAGAAATGTGCTCATCCATGCTGGATTCATTAAATCAGTGCATGCAGGTTTTTTCCTTTGTCACCCCATCTGCTTGATAATTTGAAAGTGTTGTTCATTATTAAGATTTTTTTCAGAAAGCTTCACTTTGGACATTTAGGTTATCTCAAACATTTTTTATTACCCTACCCTTGTGTTGTTGAATAAGTATGCGCAAATGTACTTTATCTGCCAGATTTTGTGTCCAGTGTGAGTGAAACAGAATAAAATTATTTCAGCCATGTGTTTTTCGTCTGAAATTTGTGCACCTAGATGTGTACGGAATTGCATGGGCACATGGCGTTACTGCTTTTTGTGCATAGCAAAGTGGCGAAGTGGTGTATACAGTTACCTATTGATGAGGTGGGGCTTACCCTCATTGTAAGGAAAACATGTTGTAGTCTTGTCTTGTAGAGACATAAATCTGTTGCTGTTTATGAAAAAAAAAATTAGCGCTCCATTGGTCGAAAAAGAAATGTCTTATATCACTGGTCGGCTATATATTAATGCGGCCCAGATTGGTTATCCGTATTTTATTCAGAATTTCGTATGGTCATCTTAGGTTAAATTTCTGATCAACAAAACTGTTGCAGTCAGTTGGGAAAACTAGCATTACTACATGGAGGAATCAGGGCCTTGCACTCTTGCTCAGCCAGTCAAAGCTTTATAGTTTGGCTAAGTAGTTAGTTGTCTATTGTGATCTTATGGTCTAAGCAGCTAACTTTAGGATGTTAAAGGTGTCTACATGAGTAGAGATCTTTGTACCTTTTACAGAACCAAACTTCTCCTCTGTGTTGGCAGGGAGATTCATGCTACCTCCTTGTTAATGGTAGAAGGGATATTCACATGACTAAAATGAGCCGACTTCTTTGTTATATCTTGGTGGAATTCATTGCTGTTAGTATTATTGCCATTGCCAAACTATTGTTTGCATGAGAAAATTACCTTACTACAAACCAAAATGGGCCAGTTAATATATATACCCTTAGTAGGAGTCAGTAGTCATCACTGCATAGCAATGTGCATGTAGGATTGCTTATTTCCTCATTGTTAGGCTGACAGCCTATTTCCCATTGAAGGCAGGGTGACTGGCATGTACCACTGATTGCATTTTTCATCAACACAAGAAATTGTTGAATGTATCAATCAGTGAATTGTCTATAACCTATTCCCTCTGTTCCTTTTTTTATAAGGCGTCCATGCATTTAACGTTTCCATTTTGGTTAATAGTTTATCCTACAGTATGTATGCTTAGTGACACAAAAGTGGTATCATTAGATACTTTAATGTTATCTTCATTTTTATAATTGTCAACCATCTTTGAAGAAATTAATGATCAGGTGAAGACTACGTCAAGTCTAGATGTGCCTTATAAATGGAAGAATTATTTAGCTATGTGCTGTGCACGGAATAATATGTGCTGTAGTTCTGTTGGTCTCTCCTTGCACGAGTTCTTAAGTATTCTCTATTCCTGAAACAGTTTGTGAGACTGTCTTATTGAATTCCTTATTAATGTTACTCTCATCGAGCAGCTTTCTGGTCGCCTCCTTGATGAAAACCAAGTACGAGCTATTTCGGATGAGATTAAGAATGTCATTATAGCCAGCGCAACCAGGAAAAGTGAACGTACAGAGAGAACAAAAGCGGAAGATTTTGATGCTGATGAGGGAGAACTACTCAAAGAAGAGAATGAACAAGAGGAGGAAGTATTTGATCAGGTTCGTTTGTCCTGAAATGATACTCCTTGGGACTTCTGTTTTCTCCTGAAAGTTGTTCCGAGAACACAGTCTTCTGCAAGTTATATTCAACGATTTGCCTATTATATTGATTTAACATTCTTTATCTTAATCTTTCAGGTTGGCGAGTGCCTTGGAACTTTGATTAAAACCTTCAAAGCTTCTTTCTTGCCATTCTTTGATGAGCTTTCTGTGTACATCACACCAATGTTGGTAAGGCAACTGAACCCTGCCTTGTTTGTTTATTTGTGTGTGCATGTAGAGTTGATTTGCCGCTACATTTAATGCTTGGTTTTATAATATAAGATTACAATATATATAGTGACAACATTATTCATACCTGCTGTCCATTATTCTTCATATAGTTTCTTTAAAAGAAACACTGAGGAGAACTACTTTTCTATCCTCAGTTGGTCTGTTTTATTTTGTGGAAACCTTAAACTGGTAGGCTACGGTTTATATGAAGCATTGCTATCTTGGATATTAATGGTTACTTGTAAGCAAACTTTCTGTCTCTTATTGGGTTTCATCTCTACTGACCCCAACTTGCTTGGGACCAAAAGCTTTGTTGTTGTAGTAAGCAAACTTGCTGTTATTGCATGCCTCCACATGGACATTTTGTTGTTTACATGCTGACATTTTAATGGTTTTTCCGTATTAGTTATCACATTGTTGTGTTCTTCCATGCTTGTTCCTGCTGAGCCAGCTTTGTTGGTCTCAGATTTGATTCCAATTCATTTGGGTACTTTATCGTTGATTTGCAGGGAAAAGATAAAACAGCTGAGGAGAGAAGGATAGCTATCTGTATTTTTGATGATGTTGCGGAGCAGTGCCGTGAATCAGCTCTGAAGTATTATGATACATACCTTCCTTTCCTGTTGGAGGCATCGAATGATGAAAATTCAGATGTTCGGCAGGTCTGTTTTCCCTTGATCCATTCTCTATTTTGATATTAGTCCAATTGGACACTGATATAATGCTGAATCGGTTTTCTTTTTCTCATTTTAGGCAGCTGTCTATGGTGTGGGTGTATGCGCCGAGTTTGGTGGCCATGTTTTCCGCCCTCTAGTTGGAGGTAGGTTCTTTATCTTTCGCAGATAAGTCTGTTTTAATATTTCCCCACGTTTTCAAACCAATCCAACAATACGATCTTTTCAAATTCAGAGGCCCTGTCAAAATTGAACAATGTTATCAGACATCCTGAAGCACAACATCCAGACAATATTATGGCATATGACAATGCTGTCTCAGCGCTCGGAAAAATATGTCAATTTCATCGGGATGGCATTGATGCAGCTCAGGTATATATGCTTTAATCTGAATTTAAATTTCCGGGTAACACGACCAATATTTGGATGAGGAGGTGAGATTGTACCTGCTTCTAGAGGGATTTTAAAATAACCTCTTGGGCCCTAATTTTCCAAGATTTAACCATTTTGGCCACACCACAGGCCATGATGTGGCAAAATCCTTGGCATGACAGCCCATTTAGCCACGCCAAGACCCATGGTGTAGCCAAAAGGGGTTAGATCTTGGAATTTATTGCCAAAGAGGTTATTTTTAAAATATTAGATTAAAATGGGTTCAAAAATAAAAAAAGATCCTGCAGAAACAGACACAGTACTGGGCGGGCCCAATAAGACTGAGGCCTTAAGCCTGGAATTGGAAACCCTGAGAAGGACCTGATGCTTGCCCCACTTTCTCCCTTCTCTTCACTGAGTGATAGAGGAAAGGAGGGGGGAAGGGGGGGGGGGAGCTATGTGTGGGGATTTCAAATTTCCTAGTTTTGCATTTTGTTGTTTAAACTGAAATTGAGCTAGTCTCTAGATGGTGTGTAACTAGCAATTGTCCTGTATGGTACCTGAAGCTTGATTGCAGAGCTAACGTTGCCAGGAGATAATAAGCATGATAATTATTCATTCTAAACTGAATCTATCCACGTTTCTCAGGTTGTTCCAGCCTGGCTTAGTTGCTTGCCTATAAAAGATGACAAGATTGAAGCTAAAGTGGTACATGAGCAACTTTGCTCAATGGTCGAGAGGTACACTCATTACTGGAAATGTGCCAACAAGGATGTTTTTGCAGTTTATAATAACCATTTTTGCGTACAGGTCGGATGCTGAAATTCTTGGTCCTCACAGTCAATATCTTCCTAAAATTGTTTCAATTTTTGCTGAGGTAATTTCTGATCTGTGCCCTTGTTTGTTTAAATTGTAAAGTTGTAATGATAATTTTGCTGGACACCTAGTTTGATGTGTCCATTGTTTTGTGCGTTCAGATGGTCTTTAAATCATGTCCATGAGCTAGTTGTGTGATAGTGGTAACTGTTACTGTTCCTACTGGGTAGTAGCGGTAGATCTTGATCTGTGTTCATCAAGATTATAATTAGTTTTTATTTTCGTGCACATTTATATAATTTTGCTTGACTCAGCTGTTATGAATGAACTGATGAAATCTCTATTTTCTAGGTCCTGTGTAATGGAACAGAACTTGCAACAGATGAAATAAGAAACAGGATGGTCAATATTTTGAGGCGTTTCCAGCAGACTTTGCCTCCTGATTTTTT
The DNA here is from genome assembly GCF_958298935.1 of Phragmites australis. Lineage (NCBI taxonomy): Eukaryota > Viridiplantae > Streptophyta > Magnoliopsida > Poales > Poaceae > Phragmites > Phragmites australis. The sequence goes on along the minus strand of NC_084934.1, from coordinate 24,646,272 downwards.
CGCGTCAGCATTTTCCAATTTGCAACCGCAGCAGCAGCTTCTGCTACAGTCCATCTTATCGACATAGTTTTTTGTTGCTGCAAGGTCAGGGCTTGCATTTTTCTTTTTGATATTTCATCATTGTTTACTGTCAACCAATTATTTGTGTTGAATCTTTTTCTGGGTGGGTTAATTTGTGAAGCATTGCTCGCTTCAAGGAACGGGAAGTTGCCATCTCACATGGTTTTGATGTAGAGTGTGTATATTATCCTGTATTCGAATATGATTTTGAGACGTGCTGCAACAGAAGTGTAAGGGAAATGGTGAAATTTGTTGTCGGTTGAGTTGAACGTACGCTGCATCAGTTTTGGCAATGAGATGATTATACTTTTGAGTGAGAATGCCTTCTGCTTTGCTTCACTGCCAGTTAATTCCGAAGTCCTTTTTGTCATGTTTTCCTTGCAAATTTGGATTTGCCCTGTTTGATAATGCTGATACTGTGTATTTTCTTCTGCCCCATGGTCATGCAAGTGAGAAAAACCATGTTACCAGCTTTGTTTTGAAGCCCGTCAATGTTGACCTCTGACAAACTTGTCATTCGTGTGAACTTTTCCTTCGTCGTTCAAACAGAGGTGCTGTATTTGCATCATCACTCAAGCTTGTCTTGATAGATAAAATCGAACGTTTCCTTCTGTTGGTACACACGGTGCACAGCGATTGCTTCATAGTTCCCCCATCTTGCCTGCATACGAGTGGTATCAAGAAATCTGTCGTCGAACTGAAGATTCGCAACAGCTAGGAAGGTATACTTGTCCCAACCAAAATTGTTGTCCTAGCGACCTAATACCTGTTAAGCTGCACCATGTTCTTTCTAGGAGGGTGTAGTTTTTTTAATGTCCCAACTCAATAGGCGAACAGTCCTTGTTTTGAGTTTTTCTCAGCAAATCAATAAAAGTATACACGCATCACCGGAGAGGAATCAAAATACCAAGGTACCTTTAAGATAATCTTCTTCCCTGCAGAAAGTTTTTACATGAGCAACGAGCTTGAATTGGTCACGAGAGGGTTACCTCCAAAACACGGCTGGAATATTTCCACCTGCTTCCAGATTCATGGCGGCTCGGCAGACAAGACAAACCTGAAACGAACTTGAAAACCGATGCCAAGATGCCGCCCTCATGACTTTTCCTGCTGCCCAAAAAGTGGTCTTCTGTCTTGTTCGCGCAGGTAGCCCACCAAGCTCGACACAGAAATGCACTTCGACAGCGACAAAAGAAGGCATCTACCCTGCTACAAAACGAAAGCTTATGAGCAATAACCTCTTGGAGTCATCCTCATTACAAAACTATGCCCAATGTGTGTGCTCAATCAACAAGCTTATAAAATATGGTGAAACGACGAGTCACAGTTCGACAAAGTTTGCATTATTGATAGGTGAGGTTGGGCGTGCCCCTGAAGTTGAGGGGGTCCAGGATGTTGATGTTGCTTCACGACTCATGACGATGACCTTTTCTCAAATGATGAATAAAATGGCCATTGGCGACCAACAAATGCAGGTTTGTTGATCCCTACAGTACATTTTGGGTGCAAATAGAAGACCTGTTTCATTTAAACTAGCAGTGCCGTCTCTTTTGTTTGGAGAGATCAAGAAAGCCTTTGCCGTCGTCAAGCTTGTTCGAGCTTAACCAGCTAAAGAATTGTTGCAAATCTCAAAGGCAAGTAGAGATTCTCCAAGTTTAAGATATGTCTTGTACTGTAAAAATCAAAGCCTTAACATTCCAATTATTGTTCCCCTGAACTCATCAAGTGTTGATTTTAAGTTGACAAAAAGCCAACTCACTCTTAGCTCCCGGATGAGATTCCTATCACCTGTGTGGAATAAGAACTCTGTGTCTTACAGAGGTACCCTTGTCCACTAGAATTTTGCTGAGTCAGACACCGACATCCATCTCGGAGCCCGAGTAACAATACCTATTTAAAAAAAGTATTGTTGAACCGGACAACCGAACTGAGTCGGATTTCGACGCCCATATCCATATCAAAGTAACATTGTTTTGTGATGTGTTAAAGTACTTATACTCGCTAGCAAGCATATCATACTACACAAATATGTTTGGGGCGGCTGCAGATACAAAATATGCTCTCAAAAACTCAAGGGCGCCAAAATTTGAACTAGAAAGAGGACAACATCATCCGGTGATGGAGAAAGACCTGGTTGATGGCAGTATTTGTCAATAAACAAGATAAACAAAGCACAAGTGGGCGTGGTTGATGAAAAGTTAATGTTTGGCCGTTCCTAATTTGTAGCGTATTTGCTCGTCGTCGTTCTCTCTAATCCTGCCATGTGGCAGATTACGGTGAAATTCATACTTGGTCTCCTGTTGTTGGTTTGACTAGAGATAGCCGCAAATTAGGGAAGAACTAGTCCAATCAGTGTCCTAAAAAGTTTTCAGTTAAGGTAATGCAAGCTGGTGAAGACCTAGTAATTAAGTCACTAGGAGAAGTAGACCCCTTTTCTCTTTCTTTCTTTTTTTGACGGTGCAACGGAGGATAAATCGCCCACCTGAAATTGAGAAGTAGACCCCTTGACTCCTGCTTTCATGCTTACTTGGTGCTGGGCATTAAGGTGGGAAGCCTTGCTAAAACCAGTGTTTAGTGAAGGTCTCTGCTTCTTCTTTCCTGAGCGCTCGGCGTGCTGGGTTTTGTACAGTGCTTTGTTCCTGCCTTTCATAGCTTATTAATAAAATGCAAGCCCCACTGTAGTCCTTCAAAAAAAACCAGTGTGATTGTTGCCTGCAGGACAGTTTTGTAGACATTGGAAAAAATATCCATTTTATTGACTCGAAGTAAATGATTATCTTTCCTATAGTACAGTAACGATTTGTCAAACTTAAGCACTTAACACTGATAATGATTTTTTTTTTCAAAATCAGAATCAGAATCACAGAAAATATGAAACGTCACTAGGAGGAATATAAACCCCTTGACTCCCGTGCTTCCAAGCTCACTTGGTGCTTTGCATGTCCTTGCTAAACTCTAGTGTGCTTGTTGCCTGCAGGCATGTAAAGTTTAGGAGGCATTGAAAAAGGAAATTCCATTGCATTGACTCAAAGTAAACGATTATCTTTCATATAGTATAGTAATGATTTGTCAAACTTGACATAGATAATGATTTTCTTTTTCAAATTCGAATCAGAATCACAGAAAATATGAAAGGTCAAATACTCCTATAGTTAGTGCTGATGCACTACAACTAGAAATATCAAAAATTGTTGATCCCACAACAACATAAACTACTGAGTTAGAGTAGAAAAACAGGCTTTGAGAGTTTGCTCACCGACAATATATAAGGCAAAACTGAAAAACTAGGGATGGGTGTGTAATGATCCGTGGGTATCCGCAAATCCACTCTCGATATAACTTTATTCAATTAATTGGTCATTTTAACTAGGTTAAATGACTAATTAGTTAATTGAGTTGAACTAAAGTGAATTCACGTGTTGCTCCGCGCCCATCCCTACCAAAAACAATCTAAAAAGATAGAAAGATCCTAACAAGATGCCTTATCTCCAAACACTCCTATTTCCATAAATACATAGTATTGACTCGGGTTCACAAAATCGTCGGTAACCGCTCAGTTATCGTGGTTACCGGTCAATCGGTCCGCACCGCATTCATAAATCGATCGGTTTTTGGTTAAGTTCAAATTCAAAATTCAGTTTTTTTTTTTTGATAAAATTCAACTGGTTTCTACCGAATTACTGTGCAGTTACCGCAGTTTCACGGTACCAGAGGCCAGTTTTCGGAGATCAAATAAATATATTTGTAAACCCTGGTACTGACAAACAGACATGGCATGATTATAGGCAGACCAGGATTTGACCAGCCCCTGAAAGTAACCCCACAGGCACCATTGCCAAGTGATGCCTTGCAATTTGCATGCCCTCAGATCCTCTATAAATTCTCCCCTTCGGCAGTTGCTCGCCACCAAAGAAAGCACAAACACTTGGGCAGACAGACACCTGTTTCCTCTTCTCCTCTCCTACCATTCCAACCATCAGCACAAGCCAAGAAAGCTCACATGGAGCTCCACTTCCAAGCGCAGCCTCCAGTGTTCCAGGTCAAGGACTACTGCTACTACTACTACCAGCAGGAGGCCGCCGCGCAGGCCCGGCCCAAGCCGCGGGGCAGGAAGAAGGGCGCCAACAACCACAGCAAGTTCGTCGGCGTCCGGCAGCGGGCGTCGGGGCGGTGGGTGGCCGAGATCAAGGACACCACGCGGAAGATCCGCATGTGGCTCGGCACCTTCGAGACCGCCGAGGCCGCGGCCAAAGCCTACGACGAGGCCGCGCGCCTCCTCCGCGGCGCCGACGCCCGCACCAACTTCGCGCCACGCATCTCTCCGGACTGCCCGCTCGCCGTCCGCATCCGCGGCCTCCTCCACCTCAAGAAGCTCAAGAAGGCCAAGTCCGCCGCAGCGAGCTCCTCGTCGAAGCAGAAGGCTTCGAGCTCCCCTGCTCCCACCACAAGCAATAGCAATAGTAATAGCACGAATAGTGCTTGTGGTGGCTCAAGTAGCAGCAGCAGCGCGGTCAGCTTCGACGACGCCATGAAGCAGTTCGTCGGCGCAGAGGACGTCGGTGAGGTGTACCGGCCGGAGTTGGCCCCCGTGGGCGCCAAGGAGTTCGATTCTTGGGTGTTCGACTCGGCGTTCGGCCAGTTCCCGGCGCTGGACGGCTTCGCGGCCGCCGTGGACAGCGCCGTCCAAGCTGCACCAGCGGAGGAGCCGAGCGCCGCCGCGGCGCCGGGCGAGATGGCGGAGTTCGAGCGGATCAAGGTGGAGCGTCGGATCTCGGCGTCCCTGTACGCCATGAACGGCCTGCAGGAGTACTTCGACAGGGTGTTCGACGCGTCCGCCTGCGACTCGCTCTGGGATCTCTCGCCGCTCTGCCATTAGCTAGCTTCGCCTGAATTGTTCGTGCGTCCTTCTTGCTCTTTGCGCCTCCTGGGTGATGTCCATTGTTTGCCGGGGAAGAAAGAAGTAGTATCAGGTGTCAGTGCGTGTGCGGTGTAAAGAGGAAGAGGATCCTACTCGTTGTAGTCAGACGATGCATTTTTTGTGCAAAAATGCTTCAAATTTGCTGTGTGGCAAATCAAATTATTGCGCATTTCAACTGTCAGGATACATTAGCGATCTTTGTACCACTAAATGCTCGAGGGAACCAATCTTGAAGCACTACACTCTTGGTTCCTTAAGTAAAGCCCAGGCAGGGGCGGATCTACACGGGGTTGGGGGCTCCAGTCCCGCTACTAGCTGGAACTCCATTGAAGAGTAGTGGTGGAGGAGGAAGAAGAGGAAGTAGAAGAAAAAAATTAGGAAGAAGAGGTGGAGGAGGAGAAGGAAGAAGAGAGAGTCTTCTACTCATCAGGTCTGCGTCACCACGGAGCCGGGTTTGATTATTATAGTGTAGTTCGATCCTCTGGATTTAACTCGGGTGAGGAAATTACAATTTCTTGTCCTTCACATGAATGTTCGATCAGGACTGTTAATTAGACTGTTGTGTTGCTCAACAGTTGTGTAATTTTCGTATGCACTTATGGCATATTTGTTTTAATCGAAGATTATAAAAAATAGCTTATAGATTATGGATTGTAATAAGTTAAATTGTAAAAACTAGATTGCATAATCTGTATAAGCTAGTAGAAGATAGATTACTGAATTGTTACAATCTGAAGGTTAGATGGTTAAAAATTAGATTGCGCAATCTATCTGTTTGTTTTACCTTGCAGATTGTAATCACAATCTATAATCTGCAAGCTGAAACAAATAGTGTCTTAGTTCCTTGTCGCGAACCAGTTTAATTTCTCAACAAATTTGTCTTAAAAATCGGCAGTGCTTTGAATTTTTCTTTTGAGACTTTTTAATTCGCATTTTTTTTTAGATTCCAAAATTTGATGAAATATATATCAGATGGTGAAGAAGAGCGAGTTACTGATATGTAGGCGGTCGAAGTTCAGATTCGAATGTGGCCCATGAAATGGTTGAAATCTCGAGTGCCCACGTTATAAGATTCGAGCCTTTTTGTTTCAGGAATCAAACTCGAGCCCCTATTTTATAGATTTTTCTAAGCAACCTTGTAAATTGTAATCGCTAGTAAGCGCCCGAACCATCGACGATGCTGTTGAGTGTTGACCTCCCAATCACATTTCACTTCCAATTAGGTCCGTCCAACGGAGTCTCGATCCGTCAACGGCTTTTTGGTTTCTGTTGCAACTTGCAGCCTCGATGATGGGCTGAACTCCAGGAGAGCAGAAATATTGCTAGTGCCCACGACACTGCAACAAACAAACGCACATGTCAGGACAAGCAGAAGAGGCCTTTGTTAGTGTAGTAGGTTGGTAAGCTATAAGTCACTGGGCCGGTGGACACTCTAAGCAAATTATGTTACATCGGATCTTATAAGTAGATTTGTCTATGTGTGACATGTGTTTTTTATCACGTTTGCACGTATGTATATAACCGTTAAGATCTAAAATGTATAATACAGATGAAAATTTCACACAAATATTTTATCTGGAAGTCTCAAAGAATTTGTTTTCCGCCAAGTATACTCAAGAACCAGCCAACCAGGGTAAGCAGCAGCAGCAGGCGACTGTGCTCGGCAATTCACGATTCGATTATTCTGCTCTCGGCTGCGATCGACCCCATTGGGAGTTCGAGGTTGCCTTGTAATGTCCTTTGCTCATTAACAAGTCGGAAGGGAAAAGGAAATGACAAGGGAGCAGTTGCTCTAACCGTCACAAAGTAAGGTAGTGTTTTTGGTTCATCGGTTTTGGACTGAGATTTTATTACAGTTTAAATTTATTCCATTGTTTTACGTTTGGTTGGGTCGGACCGTAAACAGCTATCACAATCAGTTCTCTGCCTAGTTAAAAGTCCATAACGCTCGGTCGGGAGGTGAAATAATTCTCGTTATTTCTCACGATTTCCTCCCTCTAGTGATTGAGCCACACCCCAGCTGCGGGGCATTCACTTTTTTCTGCTATGAGAAAGTATTAATTGCTCATTTACCACTATATCTCGTATGTATAGACTCAGGATGATCCACATATCATCCTCAGCAGCAATTAACATTTCTTTAGAGTGGCAACTAAGTAATTATCCCTTAGCTGTGACCACTCGCCTCCGGTGACATCCTCATCCTCTTTTTCGTCCAGCGCTCGTGCATAGTGATTTCCTCGTCCGCATCGCAGAGATGGTGGGCGATGGTTTTCCAATAGCCACCGCGATGACGAACTTCCTGGTTGAGCCAATTGGGGTGGCCTACCTAGCTTCGGGTAGCTCCAGACGTGCTTCAAGTTCGACGCAATGACGAGGTCCACGAATTTGCTGCCGTCGTCGGAGATGAAGGGTGTCAAGTCCACGCCCTCATCAGCAAGAAAAGTGGCGGCTTGCTTGAATTCGAAGAGGCGACAAGCGTTGTACGCAAGAACAGGATGTCAGGCTTGTCATCGGCAGAAGCGACGACCCGATTGAGGCTGCAAAAGGTTCATGGCGTCACTCGCCTGGGAGAAACCTAGCTCTGTCAGAAGCTTTGTTCGCCATGGTTGAAACAAACAAATGCCCATTTTCTCCCCGTTAACGGTGTCATTTGATCCCATTAACATTTACAAGTTGCTGCAAGCGCCGTGTGAGCTGATTTTGTGTGTCGCGCGGGAAACGGAAACGGTCGCGAACTGGCAATTTTGAAGCTTCTTTTCGCGGCCCAGTTGGGTGCGCGTGTGTCAGTCGGGCCGGCCGCGCCCCAAATGCTGAAGGGCGTGTGTGTTGCCCCGTGCTCGCTCACGAGGAAAACTCCAGTTGTTTTGCCCGGAGCGGCCCTGCCGGGCCCGATGCCTCGGCACCTCCAACGGCCCAGCGTGCCCGCAGCTCGGGCAGGTGGATGACGAGCGTCACAGCCGGACGTGCATTTTCGCTCCAATAAATTGTGTCAGCCGCTAGATCTACGGAACATCTACTGTACTGATGGCTCAAATTGTAGCAGTCCAACTGGGATTTATTTTATTCTCGTGGCAGGCACTTTTATTCTCGTGAATTTATTTTATCAGAGAAAACATCAGATGAGCTGAACAGCAGCTTCGGCTCATGGCAGTAGCTGAGCCGCCGCCGTGAAACTCTTTTACTAAACTGCGTTGATACATGAGAAATTGGTACCGGCTACACGCGGCAAAACGGAACCAGCCCGAGTTCTGAGACTACGATGAACAACACGACCGAGTTGAAGCGTCACTGGGCTACCTACCTACTAACCAACGCAGATCCACTGGCCTACCGACCTGGCTCTTGGGCGACAGATCGAAAACACTTCCAAGTTGTCACACACTTATCCTTCAACATGACGACGCCACATCTGGACAAACCAGGGGAATATGTGCAGCCAACGCTGTCGTATGTGCCAAATCAGCATGACGATCTCCACATGCCATCACATACTGCGCAGTCTGTGCACATGCTATTGCACCCCCACCTTCTTATAGCATTTGAGCCAGCTCAAATACACTGGCGACTGATCTTAGCATCAGACCTAGTAGCAACGACATGCCGTGATTGACTAATGTCTAACGGTCTCGTAACAACTATCAAACCTGGAAGCAAAAGGATGCTGGGGATGCCAAGACTTCTCAGTTTATACAAGTTCCAGGACAATGGAAGTAAAACATGTACCATGCAGAGCAAACGATTTACAATAGAGAACTTCCTGCAATTCAGGATTCAGCTCAGAATGGCGTGTACACCGAACTTGGACCGAATAGCATTGCAACCCAAAACAGGACGCGGTATGAACAATCATGGCAGTGCCGGGGGCTACGAACAATTTAGCACAAATTACAAATCGGAAATACAAACAGCAGCTGCAATGGAATGGAACCATAGAGTATACTGAACAACAACCCAACCATTCATTAACCCGCAAACTACTTATCAACCAGCTACTCAGTAGTCTTCTCCCTCGTCACCCTCATCGTCCGCGCCTTCCGCGCCAACCTCCTCGTAGTCCTTCTCAAGAGCAGCCAAGTCCTCACGGGCTTCTGAGAATTCACCTTCTTCCATACCCTCACCCACGTACCAGTGCACAAAGGCACGCTTGGCGTACATCAAGTCGAACTTGTGGTCGATGCGCGAGAATACCTCGGCAACAGCAGTGTTGTTGCTGATCATGCACACGGCGCGCTGCACCTTTGCCAGGTCACCACCAGGGACAACTGAGGGTGGCTGGTAGTTGATACCGCACTTGAATCCAGTAGGGCACCTGTGTGGCAGCAGTATAAATTGGTTGGTTAGCAATGCAAATCAAGTGGATAGGTGCTTGTGATAACATAAATTAGTGCAACTATAATTGTGACAAAGACAGCTTACCAGTCAACAAACTGGACAGTTCTCTTGGTCTTGATCGTTGCAACTGCTGCATTGACATCCTTGGGAACAACATCACCACGGTACATCAAGCAGCAAGCCATGTATTTACCGTGCCTTGGGTCACACTTGGCCATCATGCTTGAGGGCTCAAAGACAGCATTGGTGATTTCAGGAACAGAGAGTTGCTCATGGTAGGCCTTCTCAGCAGAGATTACAGGGGCATAAGATGAAAGCATGAAGTGGATACGAGGGTATGGAACAAGGTTGGTCTGGAACTCAGTGACATCCACATTGATAGCACCATCAAACCTCAGGGACGTGGTAAGAGAAGATATGATCTGTGAGATCAGCCTGTTCAGGTTGGTGTAAGTTGGCCTCTCAATGTCAAGCGACCTCCGGCATATGTCATATATAGCCTCGTTGTCCAGGAGGACTGCAACATCTGTGTGCTCGAGCAAGGAGTGGGTTGAGAGGACACTGTTGTATGGCTCTACAACAGCTGTTGACACCTGCAATCCAGAGTGGCATTAGATGAAAAAGGCAACGATGGACCGAACCGAAAATCATAGAACATGTCTACCCACACTGTCCTCACAGCAGCTAAGATGCAGATAACCTACTCACATGAACAAGCTGAATGGCCCATGTGCAGGACAGGACACAGGAGAGTAAAGCACTAAGGATAATGTTGGCTCATGTGCAGTGCATGATTTAGAGACACTCATAAAGAAGACCAATAATCCGTGAAAGTTCCAAAAAAATGTGCTAAGAAAATAACATTTGTACTCTAATCATGGCCTTAACCATATACAGTAAGATCCCTACCAACCAGAACAGTTGTTTGTTTAGTCCACACATGATTCAAATAATTGCTAGGCTGATCAAATAATCAGTATCTACCTGTGCGATTTAGAAGCGCAAGAACAGTGGTGCCAAATTACATTATCCATATCTTATCAGGGCTCACAAAAAATAAGAGTTCTATATGTCTTAGGAACTTTACTGTTGGCATATCCGTATAAATTGTCCAAAGGAGATCGAAGAGCTACTTCATGCATTTTCTTTTCATTTCTCAGATACTTATGCCAACCTCCTCTTGAAAAGAATATGGGCATAGACTAACTTAAATTATACATGTCGTTTTTCTGAAACCGCAGATACTATGTTGATAAGATAAGATTTGAGGACAGGTCGTACCTGTGGGGAAGGATAAATGGTGAAACCAAGCTTAGACTTCTTGCCGTAATCAACTGAGAGACGCTCCAACAGCAGTGAACCAAGTCCAGAGCCAGTACCACCACCGACAGCATTGAAAACCAAGAATCCCTGCAGCCCAGTGCAATTGTCTGCCAACTTGCGCACACGGTCCAGGCATAGATCTACAATCTCCTTTCCAACTGCATTCCGCACAAAAAAAAAAATCAGAAATTGAACATTTTCGCAATTGCAATAGCATAAGGTTCCTATAATACTAATGGAGACCCAAGCCAAATTACCAGTGTAGTGGCCACGGGCAAAGTTGTTAGCAGCATCCTCCTTCCCGGAGATGAGCTGCTCTGGGTGGAAGAGCTGGCGGTACGAGCCAGTGCGCACCTCGTCGATGACTGTGGGCTCGAGGTCGACGAAGATGGCCCTCGGCACATGCTTGCCCGAACCGGTCTCACTGAAGAATGTGTTGAACGCATCATGTGCGACGCCAACCGAGGTATCACTGCACGTCATAATCAAACAATACAGTGTTAAGAAATCAATAGGAAGAACTCTAATCAAGTGATCGGTAATCATTAGCCTATGCGGTAAAAAGTAAATTACAGCCTACAAAAACTGCCTCAGGATCCGAACCAAGATTTTGTACTCACAGGCAGAGTAGCACTGGCACGATTGTTTATGGTTCTACCAGATTACACACCAAACAAACAAATAGAGAGAAGCCTGTCACTTTTGACAATGAACCAGATGGAACTCTTCAATCTGAAGAACTGAATCTGTGGGGATGCGTAATGAATAATGTAACTGGGGGCTCTGGTGAGTGTCAGACCATGGATCTCCCAGTACATGCATAAACGAGCACTCTACACAAGAAACTAATCGCATCCCTCTGTAACGCCTGCCTAATTCGCAGAAACGGAACAAATGGACCAATCGAAAGGCCTAATAGTCCAAAAAGGCAAGGGCAAACTCTTAATTAGGAAACGCCGCATCTCGTCTGGTTCTTGCCATCTCTCAACAACCGGCAAAGAAATGTACCAGACCCAACACATCCCACCCAAAGCAGCATCTCAAAGACCAAACGCGAAGTACAACGGAAAGGAGCAAGACAGACCAAAATTACGGAACTGCCATGGAGGTCTCGTCCAATCTGCACCCACCCCCTATCGTTCGCTCCGCCGAAGCAAATATTTCGCGGAAATAAAGAAACGCAACGGACATGCCGGAATTTTGAGGCGCCTCTAGCCCGCTCCGCAGATCGCGCGGCGGAGGCACGCAAAAAATTAAGAGCACGAACCGCATTCGCGGATCGAGAGAGGGGTCGTCACCTGGGCATGGTGCCATCGGGCTCGATGCCGTGCTCGAGGCAGTAGAGCTCCCAGCAGGCGTTGCCGACCTGGATCCCGGCCTGCCCGATATGGATGCTGATGATCTCCCTCATCCTGTGCCCTGCCCTCCTCCTCTCTCCTCTCGCGGCTTCTTTCCTTGGGGAAGGGCCTCTCTGTCTAATCTCTCTCTTCTTTCCAAAATGTGTGAGATCGGGAGATAAAAAAGGAGCCGAGGAGAGAGAAAGAGAAGGAGGAGGAGCGGGCGGGGTGGTTTTCTGGGTGCAGCAGCGAGGGAGCGAGCGGTTGCTTTTGGATCGGGATCCTCTGGCAACTGCAGAGAGGCTACTGTAGCTACAGTAAAGTGCATTAAGGTCTGCTCCGAGCTGTTGATTTTACGCTAGATGTATCAGATTCGCATGCTACAGTGTGCTACAGTGGTGTGATACAGTACCAAAACGCCTGTATATAAACCCAGATACTGTTGCTACAGTAATGCGTGATTAACTAATGCACAGCACTGTAGCACCAGACTCATTTTACTGTGTAAACAGTGATCATCTGCATTAATTATGTATTAATGCAGAGAATCCGGGTCCCAAACGCTTTTACGTGAGCCAGGGCTTCTTCGTGGGCGTTGTCCACGTGAGCCGGCCGCGGCGCGCCCCGTCACGTCCAGCACCAGTGCCACGTAAATGAAACTGGTTCCTGACTCTCCGTCCAAAAATATAAGATGTATTTTTATTTTGAAAAGTTAAATTTTATATATTTTGATGAATAATTAGTCAGATATGAGAAGAGTATATTTCAACGCATATCACGCTCACGCATCTACTAGTGCGCATACATCACATGTCTATAAATAAAATTATTGAAAACACTCACGTATGTAAATTATAGATACTAGAATTCGAAAACTAAGATCATCCTCAACCATATTCTCTTTATTTTGTTCCCTTTTCGATTATCTTCTCCGTTTTCATTCTTTTTATTTTCTCTCGTCTCCAACAGCTTCCCTTCGAGGAGAATCGCGAAGGAAAAGGAGAGATAATTCCGTCCTAAAATAAATGACTCTGTGAATCGCGTCGTGAAGAAACTGTAAAAGAAAACAGTTGGAGTGCTGAAGGAAACGAAAATTTCTTTACGGTGGGATTTTGGTTCTCGAAGGGAAGCCGTTGGGGCTAGCCTAATAGGTGGAGTCGATCCTCACGTCTAACCACATTAAGACTTTGTTTAACAGAGCTCTAACTCCTAGCTCTACGTCGGATCTTAAGTTTTTAGGCTAAAATAAAATATTTGAAGTCTCTATTTTTATTAAAATGGAAACAAAATATCTCTCCCAAACATCATTTGTATATCCACAACTTCAACTTTATAAATTTCTATAACTAAAAATACCCATCTTTAAAGAAAAATAGAGCTGGAGCTTTGCCGACACCTATGGTTCCTAAAATATTACTGTTTGCCATGCTTACAAAATGTTTTGCAAATAAATTATTACACTACTTACGAGTTGGGACTCGCAACTCATCATTGATGTCAATCTTATTTATGAACGTGGTGTCATATTTATACTATTATAAAATATATGAATTGTGATATAATTATACGAGCTTTACTATCCATCTAAGTTTATTAAACAGTTATGATGTAAAGATTCTCTTCATTCTTCTTTAAAAATATATTTAATCTCTTATTATTTACATTTTATATCTAACTGTTTAATATTTATCTTTTATATATTAATATATATTTGATTAATTGCATATGTATGAAACACATGTGTAATAGCTAGTATTTTTCAAACGGACGTGTGTCATCAAATATGGAACTTAGCAACAGCTTAATTGAACGTCAAAGTGTATCTTAACAAAAATGAATGTGAAAGTATAATACATGTGGGGAACAATTATATTTAGAAATAACACAATAAAGATCTATGCTTTGTCCTTGAAAATATAAGGCACCTCGAAAAAGAGAAGTCTCTACAATATATCATAGCATAATGAATGTAAAAATGCACTCGACTTTTCTAACTGATGTTTTTTTTTTATTTATGTATCTTATATGAGAATCCCTAGAAATAGTAAAGTGGTGGATCAAATGGAACATCTTTTGGTAGGGCTGAAACACGTCTAATGGTTCTGAAAAATAGCACAACCCAATGAGCGGGCGTAGGGAGGTTACTCTGGAGGGGTTAACAATTTTAGAGCTAAACTCAACATGGTCCTCTTAATAATCTCAGACCCTTTATTTGGAAATTTTACAACCCACAGTCAGAGAACGTATCAGAAGACAACTGGTTCACTACACTATAAATTCGAACTCAATCTCTGGCGAGAAACCACCTCTTGGTGTAGTAGTAAAAGCATAATGTTATGACTTCACTCACTAGAATTTAAATCCTAATATCCATTATTATACACACGTGAATGATTTCAGCGGTATTATCTGTAGACATGTGATGGGGGTATATGCGAGTGTGATAGAGATGTGTATGTGACAGTGTGAGTATAGTGTGCGTTTCAAGGTGGCTAATTGGGCTGGGTCTAATGGGCCAATACGAGGTACGGGAAAAACAGCCTGGCACATGCACGATACGGCGAGTAAATGAATTGGGCCAGCACGACACGGCTAGGAGGGTTGTGCCTAGGTAGATGTGAGGAATCGTCCAAATAATATTTTAATTAATCATTAAATCGACTATTTAACTAATCACGATTGTAATGATTAATCAAAATATCATTCCGGTAGTCCTGATATGTGTTCTGTGCCCAAAATCGGAACACACGTATTTTCAATATATATCATCACAACAAAGCTTAATAAAGAATGAGTAAGAAAAATACATTACAAGTCTTGAAATATTTACAATTTCTGACAATTTATAATAAAAAGAGATAGAGACTAAAGGAACATATTTACCTGCTAGCCAAAAGAGAAACTGCGCAGTGGGAGAAAACATCTATCAACAACAAAAGATAGGTGAAGTCATATGAACTTAGACTCCACCCCAAAATAACGCCAACCAAGTAGTTTGTACTACTCATCCCACCGCCTACCTCTATAATATATACATGTAAATAAGACTTAATCTATAATATATACATATAAATAAACCAACTCCAAGGATCATATATTTGGATATTAGCAAAGAGACGACCACATATTTAAGTAAATTCATAAGCAAAAGCAAATTTGGATATAGTATTATGAGCATATATACTTAACCATACATAAATACCCCTCCTATCCTGTAAGGATCAACATCATAAATATATGTAACATAATTATCATAAACATGTTTGTGAATAAATCCATCTCAACCACATTCCAAACATATAATACCATATCATTCCATATTCGTGACTCTACAACCGATGCAGATAGACATAAACATGCTCATAATCAAGAGCATGATAATTTAATTTTTTTTACACCATGCAAGGGGTATTATTTTACCCATACGACACGGAAACCATTCAGCTTGTGCACCCCACTAAAGTCTACACAAAGTGTACTCATGACAACCTTTTTCAAATAAGTCCTAACCATTTGACCAGACGTCTTAAGGTGCAAAAGTCATCTAAAACTACTCCCAAAACAAACTAGATAACTACAAGCCTATTATGCCTATGAAACCTAAGACATGCAAGCTAAAGGGTCACAATTGCATAAGGTATTTAGCTTATCCTTCCCATAAATGGATATATGGTTAGTACAAAAAAATGCAAGCACCGTCCACATCTCGTCTCGTTCTCATCACTCATCAACCCATCATTCTTATTATCATTGTGAACAATAATTAAACATATAGCTCATGAATGATGAAACATTTCACCGCTCGACTTCTACTGATGACTTATGCATTACTAAGCATTTCGGTTAACCTTTGAAGTTAGACATCACCATTATCATACTCAGGTTATAAAGATAAGGATCAACAATAGTATCAAGGTTAAGATGATGCATTAATATAGGTTCCACCCATATCACCTAACTCTGGAACGATAATCATGCAAACATACATAAAGCATAATTTATCATATTAGACACAATAGATCCAAAATAGTGGATTGAGTATGCTTAGATGTTTGTCTTGCTGCTCTAGCGCCTGGTTGATGCTACCTGCGTAGCACTCACAGAAATCTAGACCGCTCTCGGTCACACCCGTGTCACACTCCGGTTCTTCGTTCACTAAAGAAGAATCATATGATGTGATAAGCATGAATGAGATGCAAAGATGTATGCTACAAGATATATAACAATAAGTTAAAAGTACAAAACATGCGAAAGATTAACGAAGTCTACGATATAACAAGTTCAGAAACTCTGATAGAATCTGGAAATTCTGGTTTGAACTTGGAACTTCCGGATATTGGAACATCCAAGTTAACCTCCGGATGGGGGTCCTCAGATTGTCACTTTTTGATTGACTTGGAGGTTCTGGGTTGAAGTTGGAACTTTCGGGCAAGGGTTCTTGGTTAAACTCAACTCGGTTTAACCTAGAACATCTAGACTATACCCGAAACTTCCAGGTGGTCGGATTCTCCGAGCATGGTTCTGAGTATGGGTGCTCGGTTAAATCTAGCTCAAACTACCCAGAACTTCTGGGTTAAAAACCCAAAATTTTCAGTTCTGATAGAAAACACATTCTCGATGATTCATTGGCCGATTCAACTCTTGTGCTAAAATCTATCCCACATAAACATATACATGCAGTAGCCCAAGGGTTCTAGACTCAAAATACACACTAAACCAACACGATACCCGGGTTAGGTCAGAAATGCTGATCTTCGCTGGGATCTCCCCGATGACAATTTTGATGGCTTTTGGCATGGGGATTTTGGACCTAGAGCATCACCTTGACCTCCTCTACCTCGTAGGATATCACGCATAAGCCAAAAATAAACAAAGCTCACCCATTGCTTCCAATTGTGGTGGCAGCCATGGTTGAGCTTGGTGAGCTCAAAGTTGGTATATCCAACCATGGGAATGAAATGAGAGAGGCTTAGGGTGTTCACCACGTCCTAGCAAGCTCGTGGCTCGGTTGTGAGAGTTAGGGAAGATCCGAAGCTTGAGATGACATCAGGGAGTTGGTGACCAGTTTGAGGAGGAAGAAGACATGGCCAAGGGGCTTGAGCTCGGAGGGGAAGACAACCTCCGGTGGGGGAGCTCGCCAGGGGCCTCCTTCTTGGCCTCCCCTTGCTCCTCCTCCTTCTCTTGGCCGGTTAGGGAAAAATGAGGGAGAGGGAGAGTGTGAGGGAGTGAGAGAGTGGGTGAAGCTGCTGCTTGTGCAGCCGAGTGGGAGTGAGCGAGGGGAGGTGTGGGGGCAGCTAGTGGGTCCCATGCATTGGAGAGATAAGATATTTCAGTGGCAAATTCTATTTTTTTTTCTTTCTCATTTTCTTTCTCTCTTTTTATTACTTAAACCGAGGTGCTCTAGTGCTTCAAAGATAAAATTGCTCAAAATTAAACATGATGCTAATGATATATGATTATGCTTAAATACATGATTATGAGTTTTTGGAACATGACAGCTGGAGTTGCGGTACGCCGGACCAGTACGACACAGCCTCTTTAAGTTTTTCTATTTTTATAAAATTTTATATAATTTGTTTATCTGTAATAAACAAAGAGATACCTACCATAGTGGTAGAGTGTTTGCCTTTCATAAACGAGACTGACATGGCATGACTTGATCCTAAGTGTGCCATCCCTGAGCTGGCACCGTGACACGTGAGCCGGCACGGGATGACCCGTTTAATTAACTGGCCTAGTCGAGCTGTGCCTAAATAAGCCCGTGCCATGTTGGGCCGAGCTGCCCATTTGACCACCTCTAGGTGCGTGTACGTCACCTTGTAATGAAAAAAGCAAAGTCAGTCACTGGCATGCTAGTTTAGAGTGGAAACCACACGAGGCCGAGGACACTCTCTTCTCCCTCATCACTATTCACAAAAGATGATTGTAGATCTGAATAGAGGAAAAGAGTAATAAAATATAGAAAATATGATAGGTACTAAAAATAAAAAAAATGAGAGCACTATAATAATATTTGTAGATGTTATAATAGTATTATAAGGATGAATTTTTAAAATATTTATTAAAAATAGCTTAAATGATAGCAAATTTCACATAAAACAAAGGTCAAGCTACCTCAAAACAAAGAATCAATTACTCTTACTTGTTTCGGTGTGCAACGGGTTCTGCTACTCGCTACCGTGATGTTTCGGTGCACAGCAGGGAAGGCGATGGACACTGCCTAGTGCCTACCCGCGATCGGGCCCCATCCTGGCTCCTCCACCAATCTACTCTGCCCCGGTCCGATCTAGCACGACAGAATCTGGGGGCTACCATTTACCCGGTCGCTAGCCTTTAGCAGTAGTGTGTCCGTTGTTCGGTCAAAAAAAAAAGGTCGTGTGTCCGTGGCCGGCCGTGGCCTTTGTGCCATGAGGACGGGGTGTACCAACGGGAGCTGCCCGGCTGGGCGCCGTGCCCAATTGCCCATGCGCCAAGGTGTCAGGCCAGCGCCGGCACCGGCACGTGGGGAGCCGCTCAGATGAGCTGTGCCATGTGGAAGCGCCAGCGCCAGCGCCAGCGCGGCCGGCCCGGGGCTCGGTTCGCCCGCCCCACTCGAGCATTCTCGGCGACCTTTCTCATTTTCGCGCTGCCACTGGCCGGTGAGCGAAGCCGGCAATTCCCTTTTAACCGCGTATGGCTGCTCGCGTAGGTTTTTGGTCTTTCTGCACCATATTTAGATCTTCCCTTTCTACGATCCGGAATTCCCAGCAAATCCTTGACTCCTCGAATACGATGGGATTTCACACCTGGCGAATCTTTCACTCTACCTCCTCTGACTAAGACTATAGAATGTTCCTGCGAATTATGACCTTCGTCTGGAATGTGAGCAAATATATCATGTCGATTGCTCAACCGTACTTTTGCTATCTTACGTAGAGCTGAATTAGGTTTTTTCGGTGTTCTCGTCGAAACACGCAGGCATACTCCTTGCTTCTGGGGACATTGATCCGAAGCTCGAGTACGGTCCGTGCGCCGTTTTTCTTCTCTACCATGACGAATCAATTGATTTTTTGTAGGCATCCCTCTTTCCTATGTCCTTCCCCCCTTAGCCCTTTCACTAGTGGTTACTCCCGATCCGAAGCACCCCTTTTCCATTCATAGAGAGATCCAATCGTCAAAATCAATAAAAAGGTGATTTAGATCTAGCTCAAATTGATCACGGCAGCAAACCCCATCCAAAATGCCCCTTGTGTTAGCAATCACGTTCACACATAAAATCAATAATATTATAACATGTAAAATCAATAATATTATAATGATGTTAAAAAATTTACAAAAAAATAATTGAAAAAATAAGAAGTTGACGATGCACCTCTATAGCTCGAATGAAATAATAATGTATTAATATATTTAATATTAATAACAACTATTAATTATAGATTTTTAAATTGATTGAAATTTTTTTAAACAATTAAGAATAGAGTAAACGAGAGATAAGTTTTGATTATGTATGGTTTGATGTATAAAATATCCGATGAAAATCATCCAGATATACTTAACTTATTTATTTTATAAAAATATAAATTTAGATAGAAAAATTAGACATGTCCTCTCTATCTTGTCATGTAATGCAGCCTTCACAAGCAACCAATCCTTCGTTTCGAGGTGTCACTAGAGGGTACTACTTGACTTCGGCCCTTTTCGCAGAGTACGGTGAGAATGGCCGCACATGGAAAATCCTGTCACGTACTTACAAAGCGCCTAACGGCCCGAGAATGCTCAACTAGTGTTCAATTTCAAGCCGTTCACGGTCAGTAGTACCAACTGGCAGTGTTAAAACAAAGGACATGGTAATCGGGCGGCACGGTCCACGATGTGACGGTGCGGTCTTGCTGCGGTGCACCAGCTAGACTTGAGCAAGCACTTCACCTTCGTTTATATTATCTCCATTTTTAAACAGACGTTAGTCTAAAATACGTACAGCTAAATTTTAAAAAAATTTATTACTAATATATATATATATAATTATTAGGATTTAACACATCAAAATAATAATAATGAATTTATCATAAAACATATTTTGATATTATCTATTTTTATCAATTTTTATTAAGGAAAAATTATTAAAAATAATAGTTAAACATGTTTATTAAAATGTGTCAATATTCTAAACGATAAGTGAAAAAAACAAAACAGTATGAGACACTTTTTTGATAAATTTGATCGACTTTAATGGCAACCTGGGAACTAGGATTCCAAGAAGCCGAATGGGGCTGCGGGGAGCTTAATTTTGAACACTAGTTCAAATTTTAAGCACTTGTCGAAAAATGACTTCGTTTGGACTTGTGCTTCTAGGGACAAAAACCGTACAAGCAGCTATTACCAGCACAAACAAGCACAGCCTATAGAGTGCTGCCCCTACGGAAACGGAACTCGGCGGCGCGGGTCTCTCGCTCGACGAGGCACGGCGTGGTGCTGCCGATCGAGAGCGATGCACGCGTGTGACCACACCAAACCGCCACGAAGGATCCACGGCGGCCATGACGCGTTTGGAGCTGGACACGCACGCAGATATTTCCACAACCCCCCACCCCACCCCGCGAAAGAGGCCACCTGGGTACGGATCGCGAGCGACCACCCACCACGCCGGATTGATTGGGACGGTAGGGTCACCAGCTCGGTTAGTACGGGTCCGTTAGAACTGCAACTATATTTGCTATATTTAAAGTTATTATTAAGTGATAATTTATTATAGAAAATGTGACTAATAAATTTTTAAGTTAAAAAATTAAGTATATATCGTGTGGATCAGAGGACTGACAAAACATGATTTATCATAGTTATAATAATTATCCAAATAATTATCAAAATATATAACATGATTAAACTTAAATGTGTCAAGATTAAACTCGAAACAAACATGCCCTGAATCTTCAGCCGCCACGAACCATCACATCGGCCAGCTAGTTAGCCCCCCCCCCCCCCCCGGCGGGAATCTATATATCATGGCGGCCGTTGCGCGGTCGGCAGCACGCACAGCAGCGATCCAGCCGAGCCGAGGACGATCACACCGATCGATCGACGACGCCTACCGGCGCCGGATGATCAGCAGATGCCGCGATCGCGCGGTTGCAGAGTGAATCGAAGATGCTAAAGCCTACAGACCGATACATCGTCGTGCACTCGTACTGGATGCATGGAACGTACTCTCATAGGTGTACATGCACGCCTAACTGACTAACCGAGACTGCATCAAGCATGTAGCGTGCCATTAGCGACGTACATACTGAGACACTACATGCTGCTACTCGTAGCAGCAGTAACCTACCACCAATCTCTAGATCCCAAGCTGTAGGCTCGTGCTGCTGGCAGGAGACGGCGGCTGCTTGAGGCTCAAGCTTGGGCACCGGCCAGTGAGTGCAGTACAGCTGACAGTGAGGCTGCCAGCGGTGACGGGCTGACAGCTGCTGAGGCTCCAGCCTTCAGTTCTAAGATTGGTTTGGTAGCTCGACTATTCGTCCAGATCATCAGATCAGACGCTTTTCTCCGCTTTCTTCCCCAAGGATCGAGCGGATTATTGCAACGTTCTTAACGCCGCAACTTGGCGGATAGAGCTTACAAAAAGATGGTTCCGTTTGGTGGCTACAATCAGTGAGGAAAGAGATGAGGGATTCCTGGCTCTCAGGGGCGGAACTAGAGGGTAGTTTTTTTTTAGTAGGCCTAAGACTACTTGCTCTAGCGCTGAGCTTTTTGGTCGGCGTCGGCGTTCGGCAACGAGAGCTTGGCTGGTGGGCAGAGGCGGATCCAAAGGGTGGCACGGGTGGGCCATGGACCACCCTAATCTTTTTCTGTGGCCCAAGGCCCATCAACGGATCCGTCCATTTTCGTTCGGCCCATTTATCCGTCTCCACTCTCCAGAGTCCAGACTGCAGCGCCGTCCACTTTCCCAGTCCTGGCGCCGTCGGCCGTCCGCAGTCTGCAGCGCAGGTCCGGAGTCCTGAGTCGGTGAGTCCTGTCCTGCCCCCGCCGTCCGGCCGTCCGCTGTCAGGCGTCAGCAGTTCACTCCGCGCTCGGCGCTCAGCGCTCGTTGTTGCCGCCCGCCTTGAGGAGCCGTGAAGAAGCCGCTGCAGCCGAGGTTCATGACTGTTTTCTCTCCTCTCTTCAGAACTCCGATTAGTTGATTAGCTTGATAGGAGAGAATGAATCGATAAAAGGCTTATGTGTAAGTCAGTTTAGTGCTCATGATGAGGATTGTTTTACATTATTTTGAGCCGGAATACAATGTCTTTTTTTTCTTCAGATTTCAGATCTCAGTAATTCTATATTCTGATCAAATATAATGATATTTCCGGCGATCCTCACATTTGTTCAAATGAAGAGAGATATAGCAATTGTTGCATCGACACTTTCCAATTGACACATTTGTTCATATCAGCCTGAAGGCTCGCTGAAGCTGCAAACTAAGGTGATGATCGATTCAAGTGCTGACCAGTGAGTCTGTGAGTGTCTGAGTGATATGAACCAGCTCGACTGCTCGACCAGCTTGACTGCTCGAGGCGCTCTCCACCAAGCTCAAGGCCAAGAGCCCAAGACCATCCGGCCTGCGCTGAGCCGTATGAGCTATTCCCTTTGCTTTCAATCAGCTCGTTTTGCGCTCTGCCTGTATAAATTGCATGAGGCACCATCCCAGATTCCCAGTCACTCTCCGCCACCAGTTAAATAGATCTCCCAATCACAATTCACAAATGTATTGTATGATTTACATAACCATCAATTTATGTCTGAATCTGATAAATTGAGTATTTTTATTGTAGAATTGTTGTAACATGAAGAGGAATGGAGACATTGCATCTCTTTTTCGGAAACATAGAGCAAAGAAGATTGCCTCTTCTTCATCTCCTTCTTCGGTTGGTGTTGTGGCAGAAGAGCAAACTCAAGAACAAGAAGGTACGCCAGAGCAAGAGAGAGTAATTGAAGAAATTGTGAATCTGATGCCATCTTCTCCACCATCTGTTCCACTTGAAGATGTCTCACAACTACCACCGATTTATGATATTAATCGCTTTCCACATGATCCCGGGGAAAGATTGCCCATTGTAAGTTATCCTATCAATGATCAAGATGCAATTCGAAGAGCATATAGTCTTAAAGGTCCATTCCAACCTTATGCGCATGATTTTGCAAAAAGAAAAATTGGAAATAGAGATTGACAATTCACTCCTTTATGGTTTCATAAATATCATTGGCTTGAATATAGTATCAAGAAGGAATCTGTATTTTGCTTTGTATGCTACTTGTTCAAAAACGAAAAAAGTAAGGGCAAGGGGACTGATGCATTTATTAAAGGTGGTTGGAGAAATTGGAATAGAGGAGAGGAAGCACTTGATAAACATGTGGGTGGTGTAACAAGTGTACACAATGCAGCTCAAGAGAGATACAACTTATTTATTAATCCTAGTGCGGCAATTGATAATCAAATTGTGAAGTTGAATAATGAGGATCTACGTCTTTACAAGATCAGATTGACTTATTCACTTAGATACTTGAAGTTTCTTTTGCATCAAGGATTAGCATTCCGTGGACATGATGAAAATGAAGAGTCTAGCAATAGAGGAAACTTCCTTGAACTTTTGAATTGGCTTGCAGCAAATAGTGAAGAGGTGAATAAGTATGTTTTGAAGAATGCTCCAGGTAATTGCACCTTAACTTGCCCAGAGATACAAAAGCAAATTATTCAATGTTGTGCCATAGAAACTAGAAAGCAAATTATTGAAGAACTTGGTGATGAGCATTATGCTATTCTAGCTGATGAGTCTAGTGATGTATCACATAAAGAACAACTAGCTCTTTGCTTACGTTATGTTGATAGATTGGGAAGGCCATGTGAGCACTTTCTTGGAGTTGTTCATGTAGATGATACTACTTCTTTGTCACTTAAAGAAGCAATTCAAGCTTTACTTGTTAGTCACCATTTGACTATAACTCAAATCCGTGGTCAAGGGTATGATGGAGCTAGCAATATGAAAGGAGAGATTAAAGGGCTAAAAACATTGATCATGAAAGAGTCACCTTCTGCTTATTATGTCCATTGTTTTGCACATCAACTCCAACTAGTTCTTGTTGCTGTTGCCAAGGGAAATGATGATTGTGTGTGGTTTTTTGATCAAGTATCTCTCTTGCTGAGTATTATTGGAGTTTCTTGTAAGCGTCATGGCATGCTTCGAAATGTTAGACTTCAGAATATCTTGAAAGCACTTGAATGTGGTGAACTAGAAACTGGGAGTTGATTAAATCAAGAGATGGGGTTAGCTAGGCCCGGTGAGACTCGATGGGGCTCTCATTACAAAACTGTTGTTAACATTATTGCTATGTATCACATAATCTGTGAGGTACTCATAACTCTTGGAGAAGATACTTCACAAAGGGGTGATTGGCCAAAAATACATACTATGGTTGGAGTGTTTGAGTCATTTGACTTTATTTTCAGTGCACACTTGATGCTTGTTATTCTTGGATACACAAATGATTTGTCCCAGTGTTTGCAAAGAAGAGATCAAGATATTCTTAATGCAATGACACTTGTTAGTTTGGCAAAGAGTAGAATGCAACAATTGAGGTCTGATGGGTGGGATGCATTCATTCAAAGGGTCACTTTGTTTTGCAATAAACATGGCATCGAAGTTCCTGTAATGGAGGGTAATTATGTGCCTTATGGAAGATCAACACGGTTTGCTCGAAACCAAACAAATGATGACCACTTTAGAAGAGAAGTATATATTGGAGTGATTGATCAAATTAATCAAGAGCTTGACAATCGGTTTGATGAGGTTAATATGGAGTTGCTTTCTTGTATGTCGGCCTTGAATCCTGCCGACTCATTTGCCTCTTTTGATGCAGACAAGGTACATAGACTTGCTGAGTTTTACCCTAATGATATTTCAAGCACTGACTTGATAAGACTTGAAATGCAACTTGATAACTATATTGATGATATGAGGAGAGGTGATAGCTTCAAAGGCATAGACAACCTTGTGGACCTCTCAATTAAGCTTGTTGAAACAAAGAAACATAAAGTTTATGATTTGGTGTACTTGCTTCTCAAATTGGTATTGCTTCTACCGGTGGCGACGGCAAGTGTTGAAAGGGTATTTTCTGCAATGAGTTTAGTCAAGAGTAAGTTGAGAAATAGGATGGGTGATAGTCTTTTGGATGATTGTCTAGTCACGTTTATTGAGCGAGATATTTTCTCCAAAGTGAATGAAGATGATATAATCGAGACTTTTATGACTATTAGAAGGTGTAAGACCAACAAAAATTAGTATTGTAATCTTCTTTGAGACTTGTACCGTGTTTTTTATAGTCTTTAGATGGGTGATAGTCTTTTTAACGCAAATTTCAGACTTGTATGTTGGTAAAATTTCAGACTTGTATTGTGCTTTTGGTAAAATTCTATACTTATATGTTGGCACGTTATATTTGTGGTATTAAAAAAAGTTATGTTAAGTTGGACCACCCTTACCCAAAATCCTAGATCCGCCACTGCTGGTGGGTGTGGCGCCCCTGCGCTGCAACGACTCGTATCACCATCTAAGAAGAAGCGGCTAATTTTGGGCCTCATGAGCCATGGCCCAATCGACCTTATGCCCCTAACCAAGTGACCATGGCTTAATCAGTGGTGAAGAGTCAAAAAAAAAAGTAACCATGGCTTAATCAGTCTTATGCCCAATCGATCCTTCTGCTCCATGCCTTGACCGCTCCCACTCAATCACTAATCACGAGTTTGTGACTCGGCGGCGGCGCGGCGCGAGGACTGGGGAGCAAGGGCGCACAGGCACACGGCGGTTGGCAGGTGGCGGCGCGTGTTTGGTGCGGCGAACAATGCGGCTGCGGGAGCTTGGCGCGGCAGGCGGCGGCGCTCGACAGGCTGCGGCGCGGCGGGCGGCACGGCTCAGTGGTGGGAGCTCTTCTCCACGGCCGGCGTGATCGGCGTCTAGCGACCGGAAGTTCGGTAGCTCTACAGTTTCCAGTCTGATATATGTAATTAAAATAGAATAGCCATTTATGTTTAGTTTTTACAACAATATTGGCTACATCTTGGAGTTCTTGTGCAACTCATCATTTTAGTGCCTCAAACACATAATCTTTAGTTGAAAGATTTATCCAATATGCAATGTTTCTGTGAAATATAATCTTTAGTTAAAAAATATTGTATTATATTGTATCATATGATGTATATTTTTTCACAAGACGTTATCAAACTAGCTCAATTTGCTCGTCTTATATGTGCAATGAAAACACAATTTTAGATAGATGTTTAGGTGTCTGTAGCTACATTGTATCTCAATATCTTAGTAACGGATCAATATTTCTGGATTGATATGATTAGATATCTAGGATTCTTTTGACACTCCCTGCTGATCCTATTAATATTTCATCATATAGAATGAATCAGCACTCCTGTCACTTATGTTTAACTAGTAAGATGGACTATTTATATTGTGGTTTTATAATTTTAAGATTTATTGTTGAATTTACGATATTATACCGAATTACTAAATTTGTAGTATTTTTATTTAATTTTATACTTTTTTAACTGAATTTTTGTTCTAAAAATTTGGATGCCTACGAAAAATCCTGGTCCGCTCTGCTTGGTCTAGTGCTCTTGTTTAAGCGGAAGGGGCCCTGGAGGCCAGGCCGTCGGTCCACTAGCAGTTGGCAGTTCGTGTGTGTGTTTGTGCGCCATTCGTGAGTTTTTTTATTTTTATATTTTTAATATTAATATTTAAATAAATAGATTCTGGTAGGGTTTAGGTTTAAGTTTTAAATTTTTTTTAGCAATAGAAGATCATAATTTTATATAAATAAGGTAAATTTGGGGAAAAAAATATTACTGTAAAAAGTGATTTCTACGAAATACTGTTTACACCGGGTTGCAACCGCCGATCAGAGTCCTATTAGCCCTTCAATTGCGTGTTAACCTGCTTACGACCTAACCACTCTGTCAAAGGACGATAGATATCTATTTTGTAATTCTTTCTATCATAGATCTATTTATTTAAATATTAATGTTAAAAAAAATCCCATTCGCGTCGTGGACGTTTCGGTCTGTTTGCTGTGTTCTCTGCGCTGCTTCCGCTGTCGATCGAGCGAGCTGCCGAGAATAGCAGGTGGGGAAACTCAGAGTAGCCATGGCCCGTCTCTATCCACCGGAGTGCACGACTACGTGAAGCGGTGTCTGAAGTAGGCCTAGCCCAATTCTTACTTTTTTTTTTCTTGAACCGCACCCAATTCTTGTTGGATTTGAGTTCTGGCTTTCAATTCTTCTACTCAGGATAGAAAACACAGGAATGTGGAAAAATATAGGAATAGAAAAGGAATGTGGTAGAAAAATAGAGGAATGGGAAAATGCAGGAATTATATAAGGTTGGGTGTCTGGAACACGGGAAAAGAAAGAGTACATGAAACTTAGACTAACTGAGTCCTCAAACTGTAATTGATGCTACCAAAATATATGCTTGAACCAAATGTCATTGTGTGCATTGAAAGTACCTTTTGTGATGAATCTATCCATCTTGTTTTTCTATGGAAAATATAAAGATACCATATATCAAGCATATAATTGGTTGATTGCATGGTCTTATGCTGCCTGCCCCCTCCTTGCCGTTCCGCACCCGCCCGCTCCTTGCTGGATCCTGTTGCGCCGGGATGGGAGGGACGTTTTAAACAGTTGCATTTCTAGATTTAATTTGTGATTAAAAATTTACTGCATTTGAATATTTAAATTTGTGATTAAAAATTTACAACCATTATTAGCCAAGTGAAGAATGTACCATTTTACACCATGCAAGCAACAAAAAAGACTAAAGGGAAAGGAATGTGCAAGGTAAAACCCCATCCAGAAACTCTGTGTGTGGGGGTGGTTGTTCATATTTTACTCCTTCCGTTTTAAAATGTATTATGATTCAAGGAAGTCAAACTTTGATCAACACTAAACAAGATGCATCAGTAGATTAGTATTTCACATATATTTTATAAGGTATTTATTTCGTAGCCATTGATAATATATTGTAAAAAATTAATAGTCAAAATATATTTTGAAAGACTTACTAAAATCCTAATATGTCCTATAAAAAAATGGAGAAAGTACATGATAAACCTTTAAGAATGAAGCAACGCTATAAGTACCAACAACCAAGGTTCACAAATTCGAACGATATTCACGAATATCAACATATCCGAGCTCAGTCGCATTACGAAAATCGACGTTTATCGGTCGAATTTGAATTTGAATTCAAAATAATTCAAAAAAAATATGAATTTTGACCAAATTCTCACTGAATTCTTCAAATTTCAATCTATATTCACGATATTTGAAGAATGGGGGAACACATTTCTATGCTCAAACACATTTGTGAACCCTATTGTCAATGGGTGAACACCGCATGCGGGGATCCTGAAGGACCCCTTTGAGATTCGGTCGGAGGGGCTGATTCTGGATCTACCTCGTATGTGGATTTAATGCGAATATGTGAGATGTAGGCGGGACGAATGATCGTCGGCTAGTGAGATTAAATGCTCAAGGGATTTTAGACAGGTTCGGGCCGCACAGTAATACCCTACTCATGTGTGTATGATATGCTACTAATGCTCTGAGAATGTCTTTCTCTAGATCTCTTGTGTTACAAGGTTTTTTTTGTCTAAGTCTAGAACTTTAGTCTTCAAGTGCCGATCTCTCTGAGCTTTTACTCGGCTTGGATCTCTCCGACCTTCAGCTGTGTGCTAGAACTTCTTAGACCTGTTCTTCTCCGGAGTGCACCCCCTTTTTATCCCGTGGGGGAGGCTCGGCGTGCCCAGAAACGGGGGCATGAGTTCTCATAAGCCATAAATGGAAAGCAACCGTCATGGGAATACAGCTTGACGTGACAGGGAGTTGAAAATGCGCCTTCGGCCGGTCCTGTCACCTATTACGCCCAACTTTAGTAGACGCAGGGGGGCCCACCGGGCAGCCGCCGAACTGCCCTGCATGCCCTCTCGATCAGAGCAGATCTGACACAGCAGGGGGCAGGCGATATGCCTTGAGCCCAGCGATAATATCTCTAAGCCATTTCTTTTATGGGCCCCGTAGGGTGACGTGCGATGGGACCTATCGCATTAAGTGTCCCCACGCCCCTGCCAGGCGGTGGCAGGGACTGACGTACTCAGTACGACAGGCGCGGGGGGAGTGGTTGAAAGTGACAGGCCACACTCACTCTTAAATGCAGCATTGGGTCTTCCACCGATTGACACCTCACCGTTGAGCCCTTGTGGGGTCCACCAGCAAGGGGCTTCTCAGGTCCTCGGGGAACTCGGGGACCACTGTTCATGGCCCCGAGCGCCCTCTCCCGGAACTGGCTCTTCTCGAGTCCTCGGGGAACTACTGGTCATAGCCCCGAGCGCTCTCTCCCGGAATTGGCTTTTCTCGAGTCCTCGAGGAACTACGGGTACTCGGGGACCACTGTTCATGACCTCGAGCACCCCTCCTGAAATTGCCTCTTCTCGGCTCTCGGGGGGATCGATCCCTGAGGGAAGACGGCCACGTGGCATTCTGCTGTCCTGACCTCAGGACTTGAGAACCCCTGGTTACCATATCACCGACACCTACCAACAACTTGCACAACTACTTTAACTAAGACCAAATGACATTTTAAAAATAAAATTGCTGCAGCCTCTAATATGCCTATGAAGAAATATAAAATGCCCCTCTGGCAGATTCAGCCACAGCGTAGAAGAAATCGGACGGGATCCTCTGACGTACTGTACGCCCGATGACATGTGAAAGGACCCTATTTATCAGCGGTTGTGCAATACGTAAGAGGATCCCCACGGCCTGTCAGTCCTTCGCATGGTGTGGGTGAACACGCACCCTACAGGGTCCTATCGGTCCTACAACTTGTCAGTCCTTTGCATAGTCCTGCACCATTACCGTGACAAACATGCTCGGCTTTCATCTCTAAATAAAAGCCAATATGATCCCCGCAGTTCATCTTGTAGTCCGTCGGTGTCTTCTCGCCGTCGACCCGCTCGCTAAGGTACAGGAAAACCCCATGCCACGCAGGACGGTGGGCACCATGGCGTAGTAGAAGTCCGTGAGGCCCTGGAGCCTATCATTCCTGCGCATGGTGCGGGTGATCTCGCGCCCGTTGTCATCAGTCACCACCAGGGTGACGAATTGCGGGTCCTTCCCGTGCACCCACGGCAGCGACATGCTCGATCATGTTATGTCCACCCGTTGTGACGAACTTATGGATGCCATGCTTGTACGTGACTTTCGATCAATAAAATCAACATAGGCGGGGATCCGCTACCCCGAATTGTTAAGAAAGAAAAATTATCAAGTAGAAAATGCCATGCAACCTAAATACAATTTTTTTTTTTTGCAAATACAAGGTGACGCGTATACACCACACTCTTACACACGCGAGTATGCTCTTATCATACGTCTACAGATAATACCGCTGAAATCGCTAAAACATTAACAGAAACAGAGAAGCAGAAAGGTGGAATAAACGTTAACTTCGCCCTACAATGTCACTGACACGGTACTGTGAAAAATGAATACTCCATTCGCCATGCAAATTAACAGTTGAAAATGTTGGATTCAAATTAATGATATTGGGACAGATGTTTAAGAATCACATTCAGGCCTTACATGTAAGCATAGCTTCATATACTAGATGCTTGGTACCATGAGACACAAGCACTCGATGACAGTCGTACTCAAATAAAAACAAAATATAAGTAGTGAACACTGGTAATGAATATATAGGGTTTGTTTGGTTGTTCACATGACTCATATTAGTGAGCCATACTCTTTTAAATTCTGTAGCTTGTCAGTCTTTGACATAGTGCAGATGAACACATGACCTACGGGTCATGCACAGTTACCATGACAAACGCTCTCAACTTCGTCTCTAAATAAATGCCAATCTGATCCCAGCAGTTCATCTTGTAGTCCGCCGGCGTCTTCTCGCCGTTGACCCGCTCACCGCGGTACAGGAAAACCCCTATGCCCTGCAGGACGGTGGGCACCATGGCATAGTAGAAGTCCGTGAGGCCCGGCAGCCTGTCGGTCATGCGCATCGTGCGGATGATCTCGCATCTGTCATCGTTGGTCACCACCGGGGTGACGAACTACAGATCCTTCCCGTGCACCCACGGCGGCGACATGCTGGATGCTGTCGTCTCCATCTATTGTGACAAACTTGTGGATGTCATGCTTGTACGTGACTATTTCGATCGATAGAATCAATATATGTGGGGATCCTCTACCCCAAATTGTTAAGAAAGAAAA
The DNA here is from genome assembly GCF_958298935.1 of Phragmites australis. NCBI lineage: Eukaryota > Viridiplantae > Streptophyta > Magnoliopsida > Poales > Poaceae > Phragmites > Phragmites australis. The sequence goes on along the minus strand of NC_084934.1, from coordinate 24,614,990 downwards.
ACAATCAAGCAGAAAATGACCTGTAATCTGATCATATTTTTTTATTATAAGGTGATGCACACGTGCACACACCACTACGCATGTACACCACACTCATACACACGAGTTTATCTCTATCATAAGTCTACATATAATATTGCTAAAGATAATCTAACATTAACAAAAATAGAAAAGCAAAAAAGTGGAATAAACTAACTTCGCCCTACAATGGCACTGACGCAAATTCGCTCTTGGTATTATTCTCCAAACAGTATTGTGAAAAATTAAATAATCCGTTGACCATGCAAATTAACAATTGAAAATGTTGAATTCAAATTGAAGACTGCCGCTGATATGTTGGGACCGATGTTTCAGAAGCAAATTCAGGCCTTACATGTACATAACAGTCATACTAAAATAAAAACAAAATATAAGTAGCGGACGTTGGTAATGAATACGTACATATAGGTGTCCGTTTGGTTGCTCGTATAACTCAGTCTGGCTCGTCTTAGTGAGCCATGCTCATTTAAATCAGCCTATGCACATACAATGCCATTTTATTTGAGGGCAACAGTAGCAAAGCAAATGTGCATGGGGTGCCCGGCCATCACCAGGCGGTCAGGAACTCGGCCAGACATCAAATCCTGGAAAAAGTCGATCTTGTCCCCACTCAGGCACTCACCATGCTCAGGTCCTCCGGCGTGTGCTCGCCCTTGACCCGTCTCCCGTTGAACACGAAGCACCCCTCGCCGCGCGTGACGACGGCCAATGGCACCACGTCGTAGTAGTAGTCCATCAGGTCCTGCAGCTTGTCGGTCCGCCGCTGATTGTCCTGCACCAGTGCACCTTGAGGGTGACGAGCATGACGGGCTTGATGATGACCGCCGGCACGGCGACGACCCTGCATCCTCCAGTGCCTGCCCGCGCGACGACGGCGCGTGTGATCGGCCCCTCCTTCCGGGAAGGAGATGACACCATGCCTGATCGACTTTCTCGATCGCGCACTGCGTTTGGTCAGTGGATATCAACGATCACATCACAAAGTCATAGTTTACGTATCAGCGACTACATCACGGTAGTGTTACATGAGAGGATCTTCCTCTGCTTATATAAGGTCTCCTTAGACTCCCCACCATGGTTCGATTTACTCGGTTTTCAATGCATACAGGTAACAAAGCGACTCAAGTGGCTCATTTATAATAGGCGAGAGCAGTTCGATGCGAGAAGACAATGCAGTCACGAATTCTTGCCGACTCTACGTCTCCAATGGCTCGTGTGCATCAGTGCCTGAATCGCGTGGAATACGAACCTGAGTCGCACACTAGCGTTGCTGCACTGATGCATCTCATTGTCACAATTTCATGTTTTCAATATTGATCTTATTTGTTCACTTAGTTGTAAGCTGCATCATGGTTCGGAAAGCTTTTCAAAGTAGACATTCAGTCCGAAAGAAAAATGCATTTGAAATTTGGGAATCAATCACAAACTGAGCTTTCCATGATCGCCCATGTGCTATGCGCGCTCTGTATAGTGTTTTCTGGGCTTTCTCGTGCCGTTACAGAAAGCAATGTTGGTCCGGTGCGAGAGGGAAGTTTGGAGCCCAATGCACAATTCTGTGGCCATTGTGCCCATAGCATCAACTGGGCGCTTCTCCACCCACACGAGGTGCAAGATCATATGTACGGCTCTTAGATCATCCCTAATCATATTCTTTTCATTTTGTTCCTTTCTCGATTCTCTTCTCTGTTCCTATTCCTTTTATTTTTTCTCATCTACAACAGCTTTCTTTTGAGGGGAATCACGAAAGGAAAGAAGAGAGAATCTCATGCTGAAAGAAATGACCCTGGGAATCCCATCGTGAAGGGAACCGTGAAAAGAAACCGTTGGAACGCTGAAGGGAACGAGAATCCCTTCACGACGGAAATCTCACTCACGAAGGGAAGCCCTTGGACGTGGCCTTAACACTGCTTCTAGGTGCATGTTTGTACTATGAGCCATGCGTTTTACTACTTTTGTCACGTATACTTATGTTTCGCACACTGACATGATCTTTTGTTAACCACCAAATTCAATTGCAATACGTTCATGAAACCCAATAAAATTGAAATTCTATAGAGGGAATTTTCAGATACATTTATGCATATAATATTCATATTTATTGTCTAAATATTTATATTTATGGTCAAAGTTAAAAAAACCTTGACAACATGCCCAGAACGTCGAGTATTGGTGACCAAGTCAAACCTTAGATCTTGATTTCTCCCAACACACAGACCAATGTAGCAATTAGCCAATTAATACTATCACCTTTCACATATTTACCCCTTGATTGTTCCCACTTCCAATTAATAGCTTATAACTCACCAATCCACCACACTAATTCAATATTGTTCCAACTTCCAATAGCTTTAATTAGGGGTTCTTTCGAAAAACACCACATAGAAAACCAAAAACGACACTTATTTGATAACAAAACCAAATTCCAAAAATGACATATATTTGAGAATAGAGAGAGTATTATTGCCAATAACAAGCATGAACACGGGCACTTGTAAAATACTCTTTTACAGCATGCATAAGCATTAGGTGTACTCTTTTTCTTTTTTGTCAAATGAAGTACTTGGCAAATTTGCCCACAATTTAGATAAAATTTGACCATCATATTATTCTAATAAAACCATAAGACGAGAGAGATGGATGGAGTTAAACTTCGAACAAAAGTATAACGGAAGCAACAAGTTAGATGGGTAAACTACTCATCAGGTTCAACCGATCAATCTGGGAACAAAGTCGGTCTGATGATCCTCGTTTTCCATCTCAAGATCCATTGGAGTCTGCTCAGCAAACATGAGAGCCCCAACGCTCCAACCAGGGAGTGGAACTACTGAAACGTTCTCTCGGTCCTCTGGCGGGGTAAATTCTCAGTGTCATCTGAAACGTTCATGGCAAAACGAACAGTCTTCTCACTCTAGCAGAGTGATATACTACGTAGACAAAACGTCTCTTCAAGCAGAAGAAGAGATTCACATCACAGAATAAAAAAAAAGGTTGGTTCTCACAGGACATGCGACTTAATACGTTATAATGAGTTGATGACTTGAAATTTCAAAATACTTCATCAGCTGCTACCTCGTCACGATGCATATATAATAACTGACAGCACCAGAGCAGTGCTCCACGCCTGCACAACGCCAACCTGCAGCGAGCTACGCAGGCCGTCCGCCGCCCATCAGCTCGGTGAAGAAGTCGATCTCGTCGCCGTCCTCCATCTCGAGCTCCGCGGGGGTCTGCCACCCGCCCAGCCGCCCGCCGTCGTACAGGAACCGGCCGGTGCCGTAGGTGACGGCCGGCACGCTGGCGTAGTAGAAGTCCATGAGCCCCTGCAGCCTCTCGGTCCTCCGCACGGTGCGGACGAGCGTGCGGCCCTCGGTGTCCTGCACCTTCAGCGTCAGGTGCACGCCCGGCTTGATCACCGGCTTCCGGTCCACCACCTCGTCGTCGCACGCGCCCGATCCCATCATCTCCGGTGAGGCGGCGAGAGTATGGTACGCGTGCGCGACTGGATCAACCGCGCTTGTGCTGCGTTCACCCTGGCACGAGGAATGAATGGCGATCTGCGTGTGTTTATATAGCGTCGTGGTATAATTAGCCGGGGATTTGTAGAGTCACGGCGCGTTTTCGATTGCCGCTGCAGTTTCTCTACGCGTGGATCGAAGCGGGCAACTCGGGCTGGGTAACTGGGTTGGATCGGGTGGCAATGCCTGGCTGCGTGACCAGACACCGGCCCAGTGCATGAACGACCCAGCACAAAATGCCCTGACACCTCAAGCCAGTCCCATAGTTTCACTGTGAAACTATTGCAACGTGAAAGAAGGGATGGATGGAATCTTCTCTGCTACCTAGTACGTACTGACTGGTGGCACCTGACGCCAATTTGCTCTCGGTACTCTCAGAGCCGGCGCTGAGATTTTAGTAGTCTGGAACAAAATTAAAATCGAGTTTTATTGAACATAAATATTGAAATATTTATATATTAATTATAAATATAATATTTTGATAGAGTCTACGAGCATTTACGATAAGCTTGAACAACTTAAAATACATCTGTTAGTGTATCAGGAACCGGGGGTCCTGAATCCTGAGACCAGGCCAGCCATCCGTCACATGGCGCTATCCCGCGAGGTCTCTCCTGTAGGATGAGAAAAGATCAAGTTCCGGGAGAAGGAGCTCGGGGCCACAGTCAGTGGTCCCCGAGCACCCCAGTTCCTCGATGATCCACGGAGTCTAAGTACCGGGAAGAAAGTGCTCGGGGAGGTGTCCGCTCACCCCCGAGCACCCTAGTCCCCCGACAATTAAAAGAGCTAAGTTCCGGGAGAGAGTGCTCGGGGCTACGTGCAGCAGCTCCCGAGCGCTCGGTTCCCCGAGGATCCGTACAAGAGTGCTCGGGAGAGAGTGCTCGGGGCTGCACGTGGCAGTCCCCGAGCACTCGGTTCCCTGAAGGTTCGTGCAAGAGTGCTCGGGGAGGCGAACGGTACCCCCGGGCACCCGGTACCCTGAGGACAAGGATATGCGTGCTCGGGAGAGAGTGCTCGGGGACGTGAACAGTACCCCCGAGCACTCGGTGCCCCGACGACCCAGAAAGGCCCCCGAGGTGCCCGCCGATGAGGTGTCAATCAGTCAGAGGTCTGAGGCCGCATTTAATGAGCATGCATGGCCTAACACCTCCAACTGCACCCGTCGCAGCGTCAGTTCCTGCCATGTTTTGGCAGAGAGGCGTGGGGTTATTAATTGCACGGGTCCCGTCCCGTGTCATCCGGTTTGTCTTGGGGGGATAACATCGTCAGGACCAAGGCGTTCCATCTGCCACGCTGCCGTGGCAGGGGAATGGGACAGGACGGGCACGTCGGTTGTTCTGCGGCTGCCCGGTGGGCCCTCTCCATGGCGCCCGTTGCCAGGGCGTTTATGGTAACAGGTGACCGGGCGTGCGACGCATTTTTCACCCCCGATCACTTCGCCCAGAAGAAATGATGACGCCTTTTCCAGTCATGGCGTCTTGGAACTTGTGCCCCCTCCTTCCCGTTCGGGGCATGTCTCGACCGGCGGGTACTTAAAATAGCTGGCAACTCAGAACGAATAGAGACGCTCTCGGAGAAGAACTCTCTCGGAGAAGATCAACAACGGCGTAAGAACACCAACCACATAACGAACCAGGCCAACGAAGAGAGACACTGTGAGCAAGGCTGAGCATAGTTCCAGCCGAAGAACAAGGAGCCTCAAGCTCTTAGTTAGGCCAACATTCTTGTAACCAGCAACATTCTTGAGGGACTTCCTCAGGATAGTTATAGCATCCATACAGGAGTAGGGTATTACGCCCCCATGCGGCCCGAACCTGTCTAAATTCCGGTGTATTTACTTCTCCTTGCACTAGGTCGACACCCCCCGGCCGTGGCATTCATTCCCATTTATTTCTCCGACGAACTTATTCAGGATCATCCCCCCGGCCGAATCTCTAAAAAGGGGTCTATCGGGATCCCTGCGACAGAAGTTAATCCTCCGACAGCATCCGTTACGGTAATCTGGAACAAAATTATCGTAAATATTGAACAAAATTGTGAGGGATCAGAGTATATGTACGTATGCTTGCGTTAACGCATGCTAGCTAGGTAGAGATACTCATATGTCTATGTACAACTTGCTGCATGCAGCTCTAGTTATTCATCGATACATGCAACAGTTAGCTTGCAACAATAGTAGCTTTGGAGGTATCTGCTCGCAGGTGCCAGCACCGTAGTACAAACGCTGGACCCATTGATCGCTGGAGCAAGCGGGGACTTTTCCATATTTCAAACGTGCGATCTCAACAAGGGTTAGATCCATTTGAGGTGAAGTAGAAACTATAGAGCAGAAAAACCAGCGACAAAAACTCATATGGTAATGGCTGATGCATGTCCTCGATCGAAGCTACGTGCATGCGGGATGTCTTGGAGTCGTGGTCCCACAGAACGCAAGAAACTAGACTGTCTGTATATAAAAAAATATGAAACAGGCAAACAGCCAAATAGGCTAGGCAGACAGATCACTTGAATTTTTATGGACCGATGTAACCAGGCTACTTGTGTCATACTGTATGAACTACTAAGCCTAGCTGCTACTTTAGATCTAGTTCTATCTGTTGTCCTACGAACTGTTAGGTATGTATATTATACACAGATACATGAAGAGGGGCCCCTCGATTTTGGTGGCCCGGGGCGGCCGCCCTGCTCAACCTCCCTCAGGGCCGGCCCGGGTACTCTCGTGGACCCGGTTATTCACGTGCCATGGAATCCGGAGCCCTCTGGCGAGTGAGGGAAACGATAATACACTATTTATATTTTAATTTAAATATAAATATGGATCTGAATATATTTGAATACAAATATGAATCCGCATTCAGATATCTACTCGATCTTCGAGATTCAAGTTGGATTTTTTTATCAAATTTGATTGGACCGGAATTTTAGAAATTTTGTTCAAAATTCTTGTCAAAAATTTAATTTTTTGATCAAATTTGGTTGAATTTGTTCCAATTTGATTGGCCTAGAATTTCGTTCACCTTTGAAATTTCTAAAATTTTAACAAAATTTGGTTATCTGGTTGGAGATACGGATATATCCATTTGCACGCTTGAATTCGGATATCCACATTTGAATCCGAATCTCGAAAATGAATTCGGATATATCCGTTTTAGTATCAATTTTAGAAATAAATACAGATATAAATATCCATATTCATATTTTAATAGATGCAAATATCAGATAATTTAGATATCTACTATTCATTTTTCATCTTCCTTCCTTTCGTCCATTTTCGTAGAGTGGAACGAGCGCAGTATCTCCCGGCGACCATCACAGATACGTCCAAATTCCTTCTACTCAAGGGAGCGAAAAGGGCCTTGTCTGCTCCCTTTTCACCTCATCTGTTTGGACCTCTCCCTGTGTCCTCCATGGCGCCCACTTCTCACCTTCACCATCCTCAACACACACACACAGTAGCGCAGAGGGACACTACGTTACTACCCAGCTTTCCTTTTTGGACCCCTCTGCTTGTCGCCGTTCTACGCTTCTACTCGTGTGCCTTTCAAAATTTTCTACTTCTCCGCGTAACATTTTTGTTGCCCCCGTGCTATAAAGCTTGTCGATTTCTCAGACGAACACGGGCGAAAGCAGGGAACAAAGCCAAAATGCCGCGTTTCCACCACTGCTCGTTCCTGCTCCTCGCCATATTCGTCTACCTATGGATATGCCTTGCGCACGGAGAGGTTGCCAATGGTGGCCACCGGGACCTCCCCTCCCTGCTCTCTTTCAAGGCCTACAACACAAACGCCACCGCCCTGGAGACCTGGGTCGGCCCCAACTCGTGCGCCGGCTCATGGACCGGGATCAGGTGCTACATGAGCAGGGTGGTGGGGGTCTTCTTGGACAAAGCCTCGCTGGTCGGCCAGATCAGCCATGGCTCCGCTCCTCCGGCTCAGCCAGATCAGGGTGCTCGCCGTCAGGAACAACTCCCTGTCTGGCCCTCTTCCTCCCCTGGACAACTCGACAAGCCCATGGCTGAGACACCTGCTGGTCTCCCACAACAACCTCAATGGAAGCCTCAGCGTCTCACTGGGTGCCCTGCTCATGCTGAGGGCAGAGCACAACGGCTTCCATGGAGGCTTGGAGGCGCTGCGCGTTCCGATGCTCAGGAGCTTCAACGTGTCGGGGAACAAGCTCGCCGGGGTTACCGAGCTCATCGTTCCCCGGAAACCTTGCTCTCTGTGGCCATCCTCTTCCGAGATGCGTTCATGCTTACAATGCACTAGGAGTTAGTGATTCTAATGTTACCACTAGCATTGCTGCTCAATCTCCTAGTGTCTCTTCTAGCAACGGATGCTTCAGTAAGCTTAGCCTGACAGCGCTCATGGCCACCGGCATTGGCAACACGGTGTTCATCACTGTCTCATTAGCCATCTCCGTGGTCATGCTCGTCTACATGAGGAGAAGGCTGTGGTCCGCAAAGGATGCTTCCGATGCGGCGCTCTGCTTCCAGGTGGAAGACAAGAGGGCCAACGGGGATGAGAAGTGCCAGAAGAGCAGCGGGCTGGTCTGCTTCAAGGGCGGCGAGGAGCTGGGGCTAGAGAGCCTCCTCAAGGCCTCGGCCGAGGTGCTTGGCATGGTCGTGTCCGGGAGCACGTACAAGATGGTCCTCGAGGACGGCATCGTGGTGTGTTGGGTTTCCCTGACCAACAGGACCACACGACCACGACCAGCTCCCACGAGCAGATCACGAGACCAGCTTACGTGACCAGTGCACGCGAGCGAGTAGACGCATGACCAGGCGAGCAACTAGCACATGCACAACCACCCTGTCCCGATCAAGTGAGCGCAACGACCACACGAACAACCCGGCGAGAAGCAAGATGGATGATCCGTCAACCGGAACTCGATGATTCGCTGGAACATGACGAGAGAACAATAACACACAAATTTCAAGGCCGCCACAACTTAGCCTTTTCTTTTCTTCTATATATTTCGAAGTCTAGATTTGAGATCCAAGCTCGCTTAATACTTAACCGAGTACTTTGAGCTTTCCTCGCCTTGATCGTAGATCCAAGCTCTCCGAGTACCTAACCAAGTATTTTGAGCTTTCCACGATTCGACGCCCCGAGGAGATCCGAGCTCTCCGAGTACCTAACCAAGTACTGTGAGCTTTTCTCCCTGATGCATCTAAACTCCTATTACATGCCCTTACTTATATAGGCCCTGAGTACTCAACCCGCTAGACATACAAGCTAACTGACTTGTATCTGGACTCCGTGCACCTGCACGTGTACTTTGCCATACAAGCATACAGATTCTGACTCGAACTCTACGATCTGGACACATGCAAGCATACGACTCGGACTTGATCGGCCGCCGTGTATTCCGTGGACTCATAGACCTTCTATACGAGTACGTATACGACAACTGGCCAACCAAAATTATCTTAATTTTCTACGTGCATGCATCTGACTTGCCCTATACTAATACGACTTTAACTTACCTAATCACACCAAAATAAGATTATTTCCAACAAACACCCCCTTAATCTTGTTTTCTTCACATTAGAGCAGCGCCGGGTGGTCATCCTGCTCTGCAGCCATGAACAACGCCTTCTCCTGTTTCTTCGACTCCTCGCATTCCCACTGGTAGTGCCCATAATCTTTGCACTTGTAGCACCTCACTTTAGCCTTGTCGAATTTTCGATTCTTGTTGCCTTGTCCGCTGCTGTTGGAGGAGCCCTCACCACCATTCTTATGCTCCTTAGCTCTCCATTGCTCTCGGGTGAGCAACAAATGCTTAGCATTGATGTCGATGTCGTCGTCATTGCCACGCAACCTTTCTTCGTAAGTCCGGAGCCTGCCGAATACCTCCTCGACTGTCATGGTCTCGAGGTCACCGAATTGCTCAATTGAAGTGACAATCTGCAAGAACTTGTTCGGTGTGGCTCTGAGGATCTTCTTTACCACATACGAGTCCTCCATCTTGTCGCCGAGCCCATGAATCGTGCTGACGATGGAATTCACCTTCATTGCGAAGTCATCGACCGACTCCGTGCTCTTCATCTACAAGGCATCCAGCTCTTCTCTGAGGGTTTGAACACGAGCATCCTTGACACGTTTGGCACATTGGTATATCATCTTGATGCACTCCCATGCCTCCTTGGAAGTTTCCTTCTTGGATACTGCCCACCGCGTCTCCTTTGGATGCCTTGATAGATGGCGGTAAGCGCTATCTGATCCTTTTTCATGTCCACCTTTTCCTTCGGGTCATCGTGCTCGACAGCGTCCCAAACACCTTGTGCACGCATGAACACCTTCATCTTGATCGCCCATGTTGTGTAGTTGCTCCTTGTGAGCATTGGATAGTGTAGCAATACCAGTGAACTCTCTTTCGCCGGTGCTCCTGATCTAGACATCATCGCTAATGTTGATTCGTTACCTCTGCTATCCGTCGACCGCACACAACAGATCTCCTAGCTTGTCGAGTAGTTCGTCAAGGCTCTGATACCAATTGTTGGGTTTCCCCGACCAACAGGACCACACGACCATGACCAGCTTCCATGAGCAGATCACGAGACCAGCTTACGCGACCAGCTCACGCGAGCGAGCAGACGCACGACCAGACGAGTGACCAGAACGTGTACGACCACCCTGTCCGACCAAGTGAGCGCCACGACCACACGAACAACCCGGCGAGAAGCAAGATGGACAATCCGTCAACCGGAACTCGATGATTCGCTGGAACATGACGAGAGAACAATAACACACAAATTTCCAAGGCCGCAACAGCTTAGCCTTTTCTTTTCTTCTATATCTTCCGAAGTTTAGATTCGAGATCCGAGCTCGCTTAGTACTTAATCGAGTACATCGAGCTTTCCTCGACCTGATTATAGATCCGAGCTCTCCGAGTACCTAACCAAGTATTTTGAGCTTTCCACGATTCGATGCCCCGAGGAGATCCGAGCTCTCTGAGTACCTAACCAAGTACTTTGAGCTTTTCTCTCTGATGCATCTAAACTCCTATTATATGCCCTTGCTTATATAGGCCCTGAGTACTCAACCCGCAAGACATACAAGCTAACCGACTTGTATCTGGACTCCGTGCAGTTGCACGTGTACTTTGCTATACAAGCATACAGACTTCGACTCGAACTCTACGACCAGCACACATGTAAGCATACGACTTGGACTTGATCGACCGCCGTATATTTCACGGACTTGTAGACCTTCTATACGAGTACGTATGCGGTAACTGACCAACTAAAACTATCCTAGCGTTCTACGTGCATGAATCTGACTTACTTATATTAATACGACTTTAACTTACCTAATCACACCAAAATAAGATTATTTCCAACATGGTGGCCGTGAAGCGCCTGAGCGCGCTGCAGTTCCCCGCCGACCGGAGCAAAGCCTTCGACCGCCACATGCGACTCGTCGGCCGGCTCCGGCACCGGCACGTCGTCAGCCTCAGGGGATACTGTAACTCCAACGCGGAGCGGCTGCTCGTTTACGACTTCCTCCCCAACGGGAGCCTCCAGTCCCTTCTCCAAGGCAATAGTGCGTCGCGCTGGAATGAGAAACCCGTCGTTGATCGCATAGCATTGGCGCACAATGCATGGCCATTTTGGTGTTGATGCGAGAGGTTTTCTAGATTGGTCATTGCAGGTCGAGACACGAGGAGCTTGGACTGGGCGGCGAGGAAGAGCATCCTGTTCGGCGCGGCGCAGGGCCTGAACTACATCCACACGTTCCCGGCGCCGCCGGCGCTGGTGCACGCGAACGTGAAGCCGTCCAACGTCCTTCTGGACGAGCGCGGCGGCGCGTGCGTCACTGAGCGCGGGCTCATGCGCTACGCCACCAACGTCCAGCAGTCCATCCCGCATGTCCGGTGCCCGTCCGAGCTGTTCCTGGACCGGTCCTCGGCGGCCGTGGCCACGACGACGGCACCGATGGCGTCGGCATCCGCGTCGAGCGCTGGCACGGATACGCGGCGCCAGAACTGGCGTCCGGCGCGGGTATAGAAAAAAAATTCATATAAACAACCAAACGATCTTGAACACAGAAATATACGCACAGAGAGACAGAATACCCGTTGATTACGGCAAACAAACACACCCTGACCTGGGCCACTTTGCACAAACTGAGGCCGCGGCCCAAACATATGTCCTCAAAGCTAAACGGGTTAGGCCTGAGGGCAGTTGCCCATGGCTAGCTCGGCCTGACCCATCCATAGTTTAGGTAGTATGGGGAGTCTCTTTGGTTTTGGGCCCCAAAATGTGGAGAATCAGTTTTGCCAGTTCTCTTCGGCCGTAGAACTCTTCCTTAAGACATCCCACCTTTCTTTTGTCTACGTGCATTTGCAGCTCTACAATAGTTTATGCTGGCCTAAAGAAGAGACGGAACTAATTTAAGCATGTTTATACGCACTTAGGCTCTCAAAAACCAAACCGCACATTGCAATTCCCATAAAAGCCATAGACAACTACACAAGTACTTGCCGCAGCAAAGAAGTACTCCAATCAAAAAGTCATAACTACATGATGTTTTGAACAAGATACCATCTCCAATATATAGTTTTAACCATTATTTTTTTTATTAAAATGTATTTATAATTTCCATTGTATCTAGGATACTATGAAAGTATTTTTAAGATAAATTTACACATATAATTTTAAGACTTCCAAATTAAATATTTGAAAACTATTTTTAGTCAAAGTTTTAAAAGTTTACCTAAACATTTTTTAAAACAAGATGTGTTTATGATCAGAGAAGTAAGCTACGATTAAGCAGCTGTAGGCACAAAATATGCGACGTGTAAAAAATTTGCCTTGTGAGCGCAGTTCTAACTTGTTTTCACTGTGAGGCACGGTCTTCCGAGCTCTCTAGGGAATGCTCCGCCATGGCAATATGGCACGATACAGTTGGTAGGGCTGCGCTTCCAAGACAAACTCACATGTGAACCAATGCGGCAGTGCCTAACCTACCAAGCAGCACATGGCTTGTGGCTGGCACTGGCAATTGGCAGCATGCTTCAATGATTCCAACCTTTGGATCCCTCCACCAATCGAACCTTTAAGCACACTACAGCTTTTGTCGCTAGAGATACCGTTAAAAAATGGTAAGATTGATTATACAATGTTTGATAATATGTCTTTCATATTTTTATCTAATACGAAATTTTATCAGACATATAACCAAGACATATAATAAAAAAGAGTTAACTTCGGACAAATTATGGAAGGTTGTTCACTTTGATACATATAATCAAATTTGCGTAAAAATAGGTTCTTCCGGTAGTTTTCCTTTCCATGATTTGCTGTTCGGTTCGTTGATCACAGATAAGATTACAGAGTTTTACCACAGATCGCAGCAACATAATATACTGTATAAATAAACCGTATGCGCTTGTTGCTTAACTGGAAAGAATCAAATAAATCATCTCATTGATAACCAGACAAGGAGTAAGTACATGATCGCCGCCACAGAGAATGGCGTGTCGACCACGCAGTCAGCTCCACCACCGCGACCCGTACATACACACGCGCGCGCGCACCTGACAGGACTCGAACGAACTCACGCCAGAACGAAATCAGCGGGCCCGGGCAGGGCAGGGGAGGCGGCCACGCGCCCCGCGCGGGCAGATCTAGCAGAAGAGGTACCCGAGCGCCGCGGCGGCGAGCGATGCCGCGGCGAGGGGCACCGCGGCCGCGGCGTCGGAGACGGGCGCCGGCGCCGGGGCCTCGACGGCGGCCGCGGCGGACGCGACGAGCGCGGCGGCCATGGCGGCGACGGCGACGACCTTCATCCTGAGACCGGCCATCCGCGAGGCTTGGGGGCGTTGGATCGAACCGACGGCGGCGGGGCTTGGCTTGTTTTATTTGGCTGCGTGAGATCTCTCTAGGAGAGTGGTCTAGAGAGATGCACACAGGCGAGGAGAGGCGGCTGGCTCGATGGGGAGGCGGCGTGGAGGGGAGAGGATTATATAGGCAGGGAGGAGGAGGAGGAGGAGGGCGCGGCCAGGTAGGCGGTGGGGTGAGGGGAGGGGGGAGCACGACGCACGGCTGGCCATTTGTTGGGTTCCGGGTTTGGTGCGGTGCGTCAGGCTGGCATTACCTTGCGGGCCGTTGGGATCCTCTCTGACCACCCCACGCCAGGTTTGAGCGCGTCGCCGCCGCCGCGCGTTGCGCGTCCACGTCCACGTCCACTCGAGCCGCACGAAGCTTCGTCTTGTGCGCATATTCTTTAGACTCTGGATCGAGTTCGAAGATCAAATTGTTTCGAAATCTTTTCATGCTTCAAAACCAAGCCCAGATTATTCGATCACGTCATTTTGTTTCTAGGAGTATTTCAATATACGGCGTCGTCCGTTCGGGGAAAAAAATATGTACGGCGTTTACACGAATTTGTGATCGCTAGTACTACTACTTTGTAATAAATAGCACACGTCTAGAAACCACGCGCTGCACCCGGGGTTACACGGAGGGAGGGACTCAGAGGATCACGGGCGAACGGTCAGGGGGTGCATGGGAAGACCAGCCTGGTGGGAGCAGCTGGCGTGTGACAGTTGCGAGTGGCCCCCACGCATTAGCTGTCAGCGTAAAATACTCCGTATTGTGGCCATGCCACCGGGTGTTCTGCTCCCTTCTTCTTTGTCCCGTCCGCCGCGCCGTCATGAGCCACGCCGACGACGACGACCTCCGTTCCCTGAGAAAATTTGCCCGTTGGGCGGCCAGGTATTTCGCCTTCTTTTCTCTCGCCGAGCACCCACCAGTTCAGCGCCGCAGCGGTAGTTCCGGACGGATCTTCCGGTGGAGATGTAGAAAACCGAGAGTTCAATCTGATCGCGGCTTGCTAGTAACAACCAAGAAGTGATAGCACGCGTGACAGGACGGTACAAAATAGCGCGGCTCGCAATGCTGCGCGGAGGATCGATGGCTTACCAGCGCATGAATATGTTAGGTGTTTATAGGTATGTGCTTAAAAAAGAGAGGGTTAAACATCTACGTAAAATTATAATTTTCAATACAAATAAAGAAAAAAGATGTTTAAATATAATTAACTATTTTATTAGCACTGATATAAAATGCTGTACTTAAATAAACATTTTACCTTCCAACTAAACGTAAATAGTTTTTTCCTGTAAACACCTCGTATAAACACCTATTGCACATGAGGCCGGTCGTGCGGGAATAGAAGCTTCGGAAGCCAAGTCCGCCTCCAGCAGTGGTAAAACGCGTTAGGTACCTGCTACTAGAACGTCTGACCTCGCTGTGGTCGTCACTGTTTTTGCGGCGTGCGCGTGGAGGCACGCGTGTTGGTAACTGCCTTTCCTCGCGCCGCCGAAGTCATGACCGGCTTGTGTCGTCCCGGATGCGTCATGGAGGTGCGGGGCATGGAGATGTTGCCCGGGGAAGGACTTGAGCGAGCATTAGAAGGGATCGATCATCAACACAAATGATCGAGCAAAAAACCGAGGGTAGGACTGTATTTGATGAGAAACAACATGCCTTTATGCTGTAATAGTCGCATTCAAAGAGGAAGACAGCCAAGCATTGGTTCATGAATCTCTTTCAACAAGCCATTTTTCCCTTTTTTTTTTGATGGACATATGTTCCATTAAACCCTAGTGCCAACAAAATCGCCGAACAAAGTTCGAAGCACCGTCTACAACTAGATCAGTGGCCGTGTTAAGATCACACCCATGCTCTACTAAATATGCGTATCCCTATTGCAAAACCAGATCGAAGATCGAACAAGACGATGAATAAATCTAACCGCAAAACCAGCACTGTGGCTTATTTCAATATAACAAATCTGCCAATCCCGATATTCCCACATTTCATTATGGTCCGGTGTCATTCCTGAATAAAAGAAAAAAGCTTTTTTCTACGCTGCTTCACTCGCTTCTGAATGACTCCTTTAACACTCATTTATATATAAAATATAGAAATAATTTACCTTTACCTGCCACAGAAATGTCCTAGCGAGTTTCAATCTTTAATTAGAGTTCTTTGGACAGCTGACTATAAAATAAGTATTGAATCGTCAAGGTTGTATTCATGAGCTGCTCATTGAGTCTACCTTTTACCTAAGGATTTGCTGGAAAACAAAGTCATAGGCACCTAGGTTCAGAGCTCCTTCTAAAATGTCGAGTCGATACTTGACTTTGTTTGTCACGGTTTTCCTTTCCTTTTCCTAGTTCTTCTTCTAAGCACAGAATAACCCCTGCGGGGGGAGAGGGTACTAAATGAAGAGTGGACCAAGCGTAACCGAGTTTCTTACCTTGCTTATCTTGGGTTTGCTCTTCTGGCTTATCGGTTTCATTCTTATTAAAGCATTAGCTCTTGTTGAGATGACCAAATGGGCTAGTCAGACTGGCTCGGCATGGCCCGGCTACGGCACGGCCTGATAGGCCCGACTACTGTAACGGGCTGGGTCGTATTGGCCCGCGTGCCGCGCTCTCAGCCCACGGCACGGTCTGTGACGCACACTGTCGTGCCAGGCTGGCCCGGGCATGGTTGCGGCATGGCGGGCCGTGCCGGGCCGCTAGGCGATGGGGCCAGGCGGCGGTGCAGGGGCGGCACGGTCGAGTAGGGCGGGGAGCCGCCGGGGCGGAGCGGCCGGGCAGAGCGGGGTGGGAGCAGGCAGAGCGGGGCAGGGCGGGGAACTGCTAGGGTGGTCGGGCAGCGCGGCGAGGTTGCGCAGGGGCGAGCGGCTGGTGCGGGGCGGGGCTGGGGCGAGTGGCGCGATGAGATGGTGCAGGGGGCGGCCGGTGTGGGGCAGGGCGGGGGCGGGCGAGGCGGCACAGGGGTGGGCGGCTGGTGCGGGGTTGGGTTGGCTATGCCTTTGTCGGCCCGTCTAAATTGGGTCGTGCCGTGTTGGCCCACCGTGCTGAGGCGTCGACCTAGGCACGACCCGGCTAGCCGTGCTGTGCCAGCCCGGTCCGTCTAACCTCGTGCTTGTGCTGTGCCTACAGTGTCATGCCTCGGGCCGGCTCAGTAGGCACGATCCAGTTGGCCATTTTTACTTGCTGTATTGGAATTTGGTCTTAGGTGCGCCCTTTCACTAGTGGTTACTCCCAATTCGAAGTCCGGAACTCTAGAAATCGTGAAGAATTTCTTCCATGGGGCAGGTGCGTGTGAACAAAAGGGTTCATCAAGCCATTTTAACCCCTTGTTAGAAAGAAATCAGATGCTAAAGAATTATGTTCTAATAGATACTCAAATGAAAAAAAATTATAGATTGCACACCATCCTTCGCACTTTATCTGGCAAGCTGATTAAAGGAGAAGAAGGTGCGGAATCACCCTAAGAATCTTCTGCTAATCCAAAGTATTTTGTGGGTCAGGCGACACCCAAATTTGAACTGGGGATAAAGGTTTCCAGTCCCTGCCTTACCACTTGGCCATGCTGCCAAATCTAATCCAAAATCTTCGATTTGAAGTTCTCCTTTTGTTTTCTTCCTATCGGCATAAGAAATCTAGAGTGGTTCCTAGGGTAGAATTCCAAAAAGAGTGTTTTACCTATATTTGAATTCCTTCCTTTAGTAGAATTCCAAAAAGGATGCATCAAGAAAACCACTTGATCTACCAAAACTACCTTGACTCCCTGCTCCCTTCCTTCATCCTCCTCTCGCTTCTTCCCACGCAAATAGCACATCCACTTATTGAATTGTGCTGTCCCCCCTTCTTCAAACTGATAGAGCAAAAATGATCATTGTGGCCAATAATTCCACACGTGTAGCAGAAATATGGCAAAAATTCATAGCACAAAGGGCACCATATCTTCCTTTCTTCTTTACCCACCGAAAGAGTAACACCTCTCATCAAAGGACGAAAGGTCCCGAATAGCGGAAAGAAATCCAATAAAATTGTTTCCCAATGAAAGGCGTCTTCTGGAATAGCAGAGGTCTCTCCGACTTGGCTAAATTTCGGTATGTGGCTGATGGTATTAGGGAATATAATTTGGATTTTGTAGCTTTAATGGAGACAGGGAAGGGTGGCATGTCAAAAACAAATCAGGCTTGCCTTTCTGGAGGTGCTGATTTTGTTTGGCATTGCCTTCCTCCTCGCGGCAGGTCTGGTGCAATTATGCTCAAGATTAATGCATACATGCTTGATTTGTTGCTGATTACTGAAGGGGAATTTTTTTTGTCAAATTCCATCTAAGCAACAATATAGAGAAATTTAAATAGGTCCTTATGGTAGTCTATGACCGGCGCAGGATGATTTCAAGTCTAGTTTCCTTGTGGAACTAGTGCGTGCCTGCCAGCAAAACCACATTCCAACCCTGATTGGCAGGGATTTTAATGTCTTGAGGAATAGTAATGAGAAGAATAACAACAGATACAATGATCGTTGGCCTTTTCTGTTTAATGCTGTAATTGATAGCTTTGATCTTAGAGAAATTGACTTAACAGGTCGACAATTCACTTGGGCTAATTCCCTTCCTAGTCCAACTTATGAAAAGTTGGATAGAGTTCTTATGACTATGGAATAGGCATCTAAATATCCGTTGGTTTCTGTACACGCTCTGGATAGAGATGTTTCGGACCACACACCCCTGTTGCTTGACACTGGAACAGTGACTTTCTCGGGGAACAGGAAGCAGTTCAAATTAGAACTTAGCTGGTTCACTCGGAATGATTTTCATGACCGTGTGGTGGAAATCTGGAACAAGTCGGTAAAAGGTCGAAACCATACCCAACGTTGGAATAACAAGATGAGCGCCTTGCACAGACATCTACGGGGTTGGGCGGCCCAAACCAGTGGAGCTTACAAACAAGAAAAGTAAAACCTTCAGTCCACTGTGAATTAATTGGATATTGCCGCTGAGGTACACAGACTGACCGATGTTGAGAGAGAGCAGTTGGCTCAATCTAGAGATCGGCTGGTCAGACTTCTTCGTGAAGAAGAAATCAAGTTGTACCAGTGTGCGAAGGTGACAGACGTCTTGCTTGGTGATAATAACACCAAGTACTTCCAGATGGTTGCCAATGGTAAACATAGGAAGAAATGGATCTTCTGCCTAGAGCAAGAGGAAGGCGAAATCGAAGGCGACACCATTCTTAAGGCTTATATTACCAATTATTATAAAACTCTTTTTGGGCCACTAGAGAATAATTCCTTCTCAATGGATGAGTCCAGGAAAGAAGACATCACATAATTCTCAGAGGCGGAGAATGAATTTCTTACGGCACCCTTTTCGGAGAACGAAGTTAGGGATGCTGTTTTCGACATGGAACACAATAAAGCTCCAGGACCAGATGGGTTTTCGGCAGAATTTTACCAGAAATTCTGGGTTATTATCTAGTATGACGTGATGAATTTATTCCATAAATTATATGTGGGTGAACTGCCATTGTTTAGCCTCAATTTTGGGGTTATAAGTCTTCTGCCTAAAATCAAAGAGGCAAACCAGATCCAACAATATAGACCAATTTGTTTGCTGAATGTCAGCTTCAAGATTTTCACAAAGGTGGCCACAAATCGAATTAATTCGGTTGCATATCAAGTGATCAATCCAACTCAAACCGCGTTCATGCGAGGACGGAATATCCTAGAGGGAGTCGTCATCTTACACGAAACAATACACGAATTGCATAGAAAGAAAATGAGCGGGGTAATCTTTAAGGTTGACTTTGAGAAGGCCTATGACAAGGTCAAATGGCCCTTCTAATCACAGACTCTTTGAATGAAAGGATTCTCACCCCAGTGGATCTCTTGGATTGAGACTTCGTTTTGGGAGGTAGTGTAGCAATTAAAGTGAATGATGACGTTCGTCCATTTTTTCAAATGAAAAAAGTTCTCCGTCTAGGTGACCCTCTTTCCCCAATGTTGTTCAATACTGTTGCTGACATGCTAGCCGTTCTGATCAAAAGGGCCAAAGCTGATGAACAAATTTGTGGTGCGGTTCCTCATCTCATAGATGATGATATTTCTATTCTACAATATGCCGATGATATGATTCTTTTTTTTGGATCATGATCTTGAAAAAGCTCGCAGCATGAAGCTATTACTTTGTGCGTTTGAGCAACTTTCGGGTCTTAAGATCAATTTTTATAAGAACGAATTGTTTTGCTTTGGCAACGCTCAATCCATGACCGAGTAGTACACTGAACTTTTCAGTTGCGGCACTGGTGATTTCCCTTTGCGATATTTAGGCACTCCTATTCATTATAGGAAATTGAGGAATGGAGATTGTAAAGGGGTCGAGGAACGGCTGGAGAAGAGACTCAATAGTTGGAAAGGAAAACACCTTTCAACTGGTGGGCAGCTGACATTAATAAATTCAGTGCTTAGCAGTCTGCCCATGTACATGATGTCCTTCTTTGTTATACCGAGGGGGGTGCATAAAAAACTTGATTACTTTCGCTCCAGGTTTTACTGTCAAAGTGATAATGAAAAGAAAAGGTATCACCTTTCTAAATGGAACATTTTGTGCTGACCCAGAGAACAAAGGGGCTAGGGATTCAGGATCTAGATAGTAAGAATATTGCCTTACTCAGTAAATGGCTCTTTAAATTGCACAAGTCTGATGGAATGTGGCAACAAATTATTCGAAATAAGTAACTAGGTTCTAAACCCTTATCACAAGTCCAGTGGAAAGCTGGGGATTCACATTTCTGGGCCAGCCTAATGAAGGTGAAGCGAGATTTTCTACGTTTCGAAACCTTCACTATCAAAGATGGCACTTAGATTACCTTTTGAGAAGACCAGTGGTTGGGTAATTCTCCTCTGTGAGAACAATATCCATGCCTCTACAATATAGTAAGAAACAAACATGATACTGTAGTAGAAGTTCTCAGAACCTTCCCTCCTAATATTTCTTTTAGAAGGGATCTCATAGGACCAAAATTGTTAGCGTGGAATGCTTTGCTTCCTCGAATAGTTAATGTTGTGCTAACTCAGGAGCAAGATGAGTTCCGCTGGAACTTAACCCAGAATGGGCAGTTCTCGGTGAAATCTCAATATCTTGCTTTAGTATATAGTGATGTTCCTGATGTCAATAAACACCTTTGGAAGCTAAAGGTGCCTCTAAAAGTTAGAATCTTTCTTTGGTACTTGCGTTAGGGTGTTGTTCTGACAAAGGATAATTTGGCTAAGCGCAATTGGCAAGGGAGTACTAAATGTTGTTTTTGTCACCACGAAGAGATAATTAAACATCTTTTCTTTGAATGCCGACTTGCCTGCGCCTTGTGGTCTATCATACAAGTGGCTACAGGGCTCCACACACCTCGTAGTGTATCACATATGTTTGGTACTTAGTTACGTGGCATTAGGAGAGACTTGAAAATGATAGTATTGTTGGGGGCGGCTGTTACTTGCTGGTCTTTTTGGTTATACAGGAATTATATGGTGTTTGATAAAAGTAACATAACATCTCCTTTGCAGGTTATCTACCTTTGTACCCACTGGATCCGTACCTAGAATATATTACAAAAACCGAATTCTCGGGATATGGTTACAGTGGTGTGTCAACTTTTGGAGAAGTTGGTTAGAAAGTGTTTTACCCAGGTCTATGGGTGGCGGCTTAATTGGAGGATCGGAGCGTCTTAGCATCTCCTGTATTCGCCAATGATAAACTATTTATGTAATCTCTTTTCTTTTTTTGGCTGTTTGCATCTTGGTTATGCAGAGACCGGGAGTGTTCTTAGTACGATTGTAACATTTTGATGTAATTGTCTGAGTTCGATAAAAACTTCCTTTATCGAAAAAAACATACGCAAAACTGACCCACTGCCTTATCATCGGCTTCCACATCTACATCAAGAAACTCACCCAATTCTTCTCTGATGGCCTCCCCTGTCGCCCTAGTCATTCTCCCAAGTGGGATCCTTGAAACCCTCACCTAGATCGGAATATGAGTAAACTCCATACCTTCTAAGATTGTTGACTCGTCGAACTCCTTCAAGACCACCAAATCATCCTTGAAATTTCATTTGCCTTCCTCAAGAGCCATTCTCTTTCCCGACGCCTGCTGAAAAGTGAACAAGAATTGGTTTTCTCCAAGGTTCTTGCACTCCACACCCAGCAACGAACAAATCTTTCCATGAACATGTATCAATTCTTCTGTAGAAGCTGGTTTCTCAAAGAAAACCTTCGCAATTGCTTGATATGTGCCTTCCTCCCTAGAACCAACATCACCAAGATTGATGTCTTTCCTCTCAATTTTTGAAAGTTGCAGCTTCCTGTGGGGTATATGCGATGAGCCTGCGTGGGGATGACTGAAGTGAAAAAAAATATTTTTTCGACTTTTTTCGTGTCAAAAAATACAAAAAAAAAACGTTCATCAGTCATTAGTGACGAGTCAAGATTATGACCCGTCACTAATATTCAGTCATTAGTGACAGGTAATGGTTATCACTAAGGTTTTCAGGATCGGGATCCTAGATAGGATCGTTTTTTGCCGAGCAGAATCGAATCGTAGGATCACGATCCTATGGGATTTTTATTTTTAAAGTTTAATTTATTTTTTTATATTAAAATTATATTTAATAAGTATGAAACATCATTAACTGTATGTTCTGAAGATATAAACTACGGAGTTCCACTAAGAATGGAATACAATTACACATAGATCTATATGGTTCTGAATTTAAATTTTGTATACATAGACCCATACGGAGTTCCACAATGTGTGGCCCATGCGGGTGCGGGAGGGAGCTCTACTTGCTACTGTGAGGCTCGGCCAGGTAGGGTTGTGGTATCGTGCGATCCTAAAAACCCTGGTGGGATCGTATATAACTCTCACCTAATATCATGATCCTATAAAATTAGGATACATGGTGGGATTAGAATCATCTCGGCTTTGTAGGATCATAGGATCGTAGGATTATATGATTTGGATCGGGATCCTGACAATCTTGGTTATCACCTATCACTGATGATCTTATTAGTGACGAATCATAACCCATCACTAATGATCTCTCATTAGTGACGCGTTTGAATGACAGTTGTGAGACCGATCATTAATAACGGTTATCATCTGTCACTAATGAACTTTTTTCATGTAGTGAGAGTAGCCTACTGTCTTCATGAATATATATATGGTTGGAAAATCTGGGAAACAGGAAGGTGTCTGATCGATGATATACTGCTGCCAATTGAAAGGATCAAAGAAAACTGTGGAGACTCTTGAGCTCTGGGCGCATATATAGAACCAATGAGAGCACACGCAAGCATGTAAGAATTAAAGGCTTGGACATCGAGATGGAGACAGCAGATAGCTAAGAGTACAACGATGTAAATAATCGGTTCATGTTATCATGTATGCCTGCGTGCATTGGCTATGTTGCATTAAGCACCTGCACCTGCATGTGCATTTTTCTTTTTTATATCCACTCTTTTCTCTTTATACACTTTAATTTCCACTCTGCATTGCATTGCGTTGCATATGTACACAAACTTCTTTATTATTAATGAAAATTAGGTAGGGGCCTCTCCTCCCAACTTCCTCAAAAAAGAGGAGGCGGCACGTGGGGTTTCGTCTTTTCGTGGGCACCAAAGGACAACAGCTAACGTAGAATTCTTTTCGAAGCCCTATTTCTTTCCTATATCAGAATTAGAAACTTAGAATATGGCTCAAGATACAAATACCCTGCAAATCCTCTGAAAAAAGATACAAGCTGCAGAATCTAACCATCTTGATTTGTTAAACCATTTTGTAGCTAGGTTCCCTGCAGAAAATAGAAAACCATTTTGTATGCCATCATTAACTTTCTGCTTAAGTGCAAGTTTGTTTTGCAAACACCTAACAACGCAACCCCTGAGTAACATTTGACGAGATTTCCTTTTATCTGTGGCAACACATCGACATTCAACTAGTAAAAGTAAACAAAGTAAAGAAAAATTAACCTTAAGATTTCAGCAGAGAATATATCAGTTGACTATATAGCATGAAAAATGTCATACTAACAAATAAAAATAGGAAAAGAGATATTGATCGCTTACTCTCTCTTTTTGAAAAACTCCAGCCCTACTGTAGAAGAAAACTTTATTAGAGAGATCATAGCAGCTACTAAACTCAACTATACAAAGCCTAAGAGTAGGCTAGACACAAAGTAACAATAGGAGAGGAAGCAAACTGTACAAAGTTGTTAATCGATTGGGATAGAGAGGAGTGCAAAGAGTTGATCACTTACTCTCATTACGGTCCGCAATATGAAAGTCTCTTTTCCATATATATGTGCCCCTGTATTAAAACCATCACGGTGGCTGCTATTTGGAAGTATATACATAGGGACAACACCCTTGATGGGGTAACGAGAGAAACCTTAACAAAGAGAGTGCTTGTTATGCTCATGAGCAGCTTGCGAGGTAGCTTGAGCCAGCTCGTTAACGAAACGAGCTAAATCTTGAGTTTGGATCCTTAAAATTGCATTGAGCCATAACGAGCAATGAACTCCTTGGTTGTGCCACTATTCTCTCCATTTTTCATGCCTTGGGAGCCCAGGGTTCATTCATGCATGATATGTTTTCCCTTATGCAATGGAAAATGGAGAGCGGGGTATGTACATGCTGCCTTTCATTAAGCGGCACTGGCTCTGGTGAAGCAGAGGGAGCAGGAGGTTAAAGAAAGTGCCGACAAGTAAGGTCCACATCCATTAGGGCAATATAGACGTTTACAAAGATTCTCTCTTATTCACCCGAATATTGATATTTTAATGAATGTGGTGTCCATCAGCCAAAATTCACTCTTTTATAGTGTCTTTCATCAAAGATATGAAAATCATTATCTTTCGGCAAAAACCACATACATTAAGAATGTCCAGAGCAAAACTTGTACTGTAACAAAGCTAGAAATAATGCATTGAGAATTCAACGAAGGACAGACCAAACGCAAGCAAGCACAAGGCTGTGCACAGACTTGCTACAATACTAGCTTCTGTTGTGAGTTCCTTTAAAAAATACACACAAGGATTTCAATTTACAACGCTGAAAGACAACGTCGACCAAGTCACCTTCACTGAGATTGAGGCGAAGTCAACCTCTATCTGTTGACTGGTGCATCCATGATTGAATGCTTTGAAGGAGCAACAATGTTCAGTGTCACTGCTGTAAGAAGGCCGCGAACCTACCTTGAACTTCAAATCCATCCAAGTATCTATCACTACAGCAACAACAGACCTCCTTAAGCCACGCGGCTCACCAATGGCACCATCAAAGAGCCGGATTTCTTCACCTAAACCACTTACAAAACAACTGAGACACAAATTGAAACTGCTCCGCACTTCTGATATGACAACTTCTACCGTCGCCTCAACTGCGTGATCAAGAGTTGATACAGTTATGTCAACTGCTCCACAATGGCCATGGATGCGTCTTGTGAATGTGATTGTAGAACCTGTGTTTATTTCGTCTATGAATGATACACCATCGATCAGCTGTAGATCATCTTGTTCTTGTTCTCCTGTCTTGATCCTCATGTCATACTCAATTGCAGTAATGTAACACAACTCGATTCCTCGCTTAGGGCCAGTCATTTCGACGAGGGAACCCTACAAAATTATTATTATCTAGTAGCTCTTCATATAAAAGCAAGAAATATCTGCAGTTAAATATTTCCGTTATGATGTTTCACTGGTAACAATAATTAGCTAAAGGGATATTTTACAGTTGACGACTAAGATCTTTGTCAAATATCAAACCGAATGGTTACAAAGTGCATAACGGTTTCAGAGAGGGAAAATTGCCCCCACACAATTAATTTGATTTTATTTTGAATTACAAATATTTAATTATACATGCCTGTGTGAAATGAAAAGAGAAAATAAATGACTTTTTTAGTGACGGGATCGTTCATGCTATGCACATTAATTTGCATGTAAACAAAGAAAATCAATTTCTTGTGGTGTACTAAGTAGCAACCAAGAGTTCAAAACTGTTCCATTTCATTTTGTTTGGAGTACGTGATACTCACTTAGTTTCATAATTTAGGTCAGTTCTCATAGTAAATCATAATTTCACAACATAACACTCGGTATAGTAGTGGCTTATACAATCCAAGTATCATTTTGCTACTTCTGGACAGATTAATCATTAATCACATGGAGGCATCTTTTTGCAGTTATAACACCAAATGTTACTAAATATGTAAATAATCACACAATAAATATCTGTGGCACAACAACTAATCCTATGTCTAATTATTAAGGAAATCAAGACTGCAAGCTGTGCCTACATCTATTACATAAATCAAGAGCAAAGTTCATACAACATTCACACTATATACCAACTTTAATGATGTAAAAGAGATTAAGTGGTTGTAGTATGCCATCAAAAGTATGTATGATCCAATCTCGACTGTTCTATGAATGTGATAAGTTTGGCCTTATATTGTGAAATGAATACAATAATTTGAAATAATTGTAGATAAATATGGGTGTGCACCTGTTCCACGATGATGGGATCATCCCTGCTAAAATTGACGACATAATTAAGCAATGGATCCAAAGCATCCCGCATTGCTATGTATCCATACAACTCTACCGAGCCACTGTCCACAGGAATTTTAGCCAACTTTAATGAGAAAATTTGCAGCATGGGTGTTGGTGAATGGCTCTGGCAAGATCCATAAAGAAACACGCAATCTTTGATATCTGAAAACGTCATTGCCTCGAACCGAGCTTCATAAAACATTACAAGTTATATTGTGATTGAAAATTAATATTCTAAACAAATACTTGCCATACGATAAGTAAATATGCTCCTTGAGGATTTCATGGCTATTGGAATATTTTATTTTCGTATGGGTAGAAAAGATCTATGTTTTTTATTAGGAATTTTGCGCCCTCAAAAAGTATTTCTGAGGAAACCCCAAAGAAAATAGCGTAATATCTAAACACCTAAGAAAGGAAAAACTCTAGTTTTACTCCCCAAAGTATTTCACAACCCACTAACCTATTTTTCGGTTAGTTTACCCCAGGAACTACTAAAACATGGTCATTTTATACCTTAATGAAATTTGTCTTTTTTGTTTCTCTCTTTCTAGAAGTCTTTAATTTTTTAAGTTGAAATTTGTTCAGTGGTAGAGGACACATATCTTATGTTATAGAATATTTTCATAATTTTCCATGGCTATTTGCATAGTTGGGAGCGCCTAAAACCTATTTAACACCTCTGCTTATAGTCATGAAAATTGTGAACATATTCCGTAATATAGGGCATATGATGCCATCTGTCACCTCTCAAAATTTCAGTGTAAAATACATTTTTTTTTATAAAGAGAAACAAAATAGACAAGTGTCATTAGGGAGTGAAGTGACACCATTTTAGTAATTCGAGGGGTAAAGCGAATTGAAAAGTAGTTTAGTTAGTTATCTAGACTATAAAAAACCTTTGGGAGAAGATATGATATCTAACGAATTAGTCTAAAGTATGTTGTCCTATGCGAGGTGCGAGGCCCAAAACAATGATTGAGAGTGAGTCGAAAATGAAGACAACGGCCAATGGAGCAAGCTACAATTTGCTTAAGGCACGACAGTTAGCTGTGTCCTACTTTTGTAAACACCTAACCATGCAACCCCCTAACTGACATTTGGTGAGAATTCCCTTTTTCTGTGGCAACGCATCAGCACTCAACCAGTAAAAGTAAACAAAGTAATGCAAAATTAACCTCAAGATTTCTAAATAGAATATGTCAGCTGACCCTATAGCTTGAAAATTTTCCTAAGAAAAAAATTAAAAAATAGGAAAAGGAGTTATTGATCACTAACTCTCGTTACGGTCGGCAATACGAAAATCTGTTTTCCATGTTTTCCTTGCATATATGTTTCTGTATATAGAGCCATCACGGTGATTGGTATTTGGAAGTATATGCATAGGGTATACACCGTCTTCGGGGTAGCCATGGCCCTCGTATTCTTCCTCATCAAAACTCACCTCGGTTTCCCCCATCGCATCTTCTTCACCCTCGCCGGGAGGGCCCTCGCCACATAGAAGAATGACATCCTCGGTAACCTTCCTGGCATCTTTCTCACCATCGGTGACCTCCAGAATTTCTGTCCATGCATCTCGTTTGCCATCGGTTGTCTCCACGATTGTCCTACAATCATCTTCATTGGAAGAAGGGATGAGGCGGAGCCTGTCTGGCTTACCCAACTCCTCGCCTCTGACTCCACTGGTGCTGGCCATGTTCCGAGATCCATTTGGCAATCTATCACCAAAGAGCACAAAAGGTAAATCTTAGAATCTGACTCAAATAATTAGGATGGTATATCAGACAGGATTGAAATCGTAATGTTAATGTCTGAAATCGATTTTTGTATTTTTTATTTTATTTTTGGGAGTCATATGAGATTAACTAAAAGATTTTATTCCCTTTTGTGCCTCCAACAATCAATATAAGAACAGTAGCAGCCTTTTCCGAATAAGATCTAAGAATTCTCAAAGTTGGTCACAGTCCAGAACCTCAACTTTATCAAACCAACTGAAGGCGCAAATTTTAGCATCAGAACAAGAAAACACACCGGGAAACAAGACGGACAGGTGGATTGGAAGGCGCCATGAGTGGAGAGTCTCGTCGCGCAAGCGCTGGTGACCACCAGCGAGGCGGAGCAGAGGCCATGAAAGGGCGGAGAGATCGCGAGGCAGGGGAGACGCGGTGCATTGGGGCAGGAGAGGTGGCGACGTTACGGCGTCGAAGGAGAGGAAGAATCGAGCGTAGGAGGATTTGCATCTGCTCCACCTCGCGAATTGGTCTCTTCCTTCGGAGCTGAGTGCGCGGCGGCGGCGGGGAGGGGAGGGGAGGGCAATAGCCGAATAGGTGCGGGATTGGCGGTGGTGAGCGGGCGCGATTTTTGGATCGAGAGATTTCAGAATTTAACACTCAATTTGCGTCCCTTCCAAAATGTAACACTCAATTTACTACCATTCAGAATATAATACCAGTACTATGAATTTCTTCATTTCTTACCACTATGGACTATTTTACCCTTTTTTTCTTCCTTCACCTCTTCTCTCTCTTTTCTCCTCCCATTCCGACGTCGAGCTCCTTTGCCTGCCATGGCCGGCGAGGGCTCACCGGCGGTGACTCCTTTGCTCGCACGCGGGAGGAAGGGGCGCTCACCGGCGGTGACTCCTTGGTCTGCCATGGCCGACCATAGCAGCACGCGCCACCATCAGCCAAATCCCGCGCCTCCGAGCAAAATCCACCGCGCCCGAGCCCCGTTCCTCCATAGCCTGGTCGTGTGAAGCCTCG
This sequence comes from Phragmites australis, assembly GCF_958298935.1. Taxonomy (NCBI): domain Eukaryota; kingdom Viridiplantae; phylum Streptophyta; class Magnoliopsida; order Poales; family Poaceae; genus Phragmites; species Phragmites australis. The sequence goes on along the minus strand of NC_084934.1, from coordinate 24,586,250 downwards.
GAGAGCTCTACCCGACGCTATCCACCGTTTCTCCGGCCCGATTCGTCCTCTTCTCCATCGGACCGAGCCCCTTCCCCAACTCTAGCGGCTCTATTCCACCCCTCACCGACGCGCCGCCGTGCCACAACCTTCCCCGGCCGACCGAGAGCACGGTGAGCTTCCCCTCGTCCTCCTCCTCCTTTTGCGCGGGTCGCTTTTCCTCTGGTCCGTCCGCATGAGCCACCCGCCCCCGCCCCTCGATGCTCGCCGCTGGCCACCTGCCAAAAAGGGCTGCTTTCTTCGACTTCCATGGCAAATGCACCACCTTTTCCCACGGATTCACTTGGATTCGCTCCCATGAACAAAACAAAACGAAATCTTTGACAAGGAAACCGGAACACAGCAAGCTGAATGCGAGCCGTGTTGGGGGATGAAACGGATGGGTAGGCCAGTACCTCAATGCTGGCGAGCGGCGCCTTGTTGAGCCGCTTGAGATGGCTGTGCACCTGCCGCTGCCGCAGCATTCCCCGCCACCGCTGCAGCGACCTCCCTGCATTCCCCGCCGCCTCTCCCTCCAAGAAGAAAAACGCCATCGCCACGACGAGCACCACCAGGCACGCCCGCACCGCAGCCATGGCCACCCTGCAAGCGGCTGCGGCTGCGGCTGGCCGAGCAAGCGAAAGGACGGCGCTTTCCTGTGGCCGACGGGTGAAAAAGAAAGCAGGGGATGGGCACGAGGGGAAGGCGAAGGGAAGCGGACGGGCGCAGTTAAAAATCCATCCGTTGGTGTCGTTTTTGCTTCGGCTGCCGCGCCCGCTGCTCTCCCATCCGGATTTGGATCCTCTAATTTCACCGTTTGAAGTTGGGGAATTTAATATTTTGCCACTCTCTCGGATGGCTCACTCTCAAATACCATCTACCCGAGTTGTCACTCTCAAATACCATTTGGGACCCATAAAGATTTTATAATTTACCACTCTAAGCCTTTTTCAACCGCCACCTGGTATTTTAATTATTTTTTGACTGGTGCTGAGGTGAAAAGCAACTAGAATGAACACCACGAGTGAGGGGGGCTGGTCCTGAAACTATCTCGTATGTGGGGTTAATGCGTGTGAGACTTAGGCAGGATGGATTATCGTCAGCTAGTAGAAATGAATGCACCAAGGATTTAGACAGGTTCAGACCGCACGGAGGCGTAATACCCTACTCCTGTGTGTCTAGTATGTTATCAATGCTCCTTTCATTTCCTTCCTATCTCTTCTTCGGCTGTCTATCTCCTTTTCAAAGTGCTCCCCCTTTTATCTACCGGGGAGGGGCATTCAGGGAATGCCCAGAACGAGGGCACAAGTTCCCGTAAACAATAAATGAAAAGTGACCATCATTGGTCTACAGTTGATGTTATAGAGGGTTGAAAATACATCCCTCGGACGGGTCCATTGGTCTTCGCATTCCAGCTTTAGCAGGCACAAGGGCGCTCACCGGCCAGCTTCTGAATACTCTCCCATACCCGTTTGGGCAGAGTAGGTCTGACGCGGTCTGATGTGACAGGACGATAAGTCTCGTGCCCATCAAAGATATCTTCAAACCGTCTTTCTTCATGAGCCCCGCGAGGGGACATACGATGGGATCCGCCGTATTAATTGTGCCCACGCCTTCCTGCCAGGCGGCGGCAGGGACTGGCGTATTCAGTACGGCAGGCGTGGAGGAGAGTGGTTGGATGTGACCGTCCACGCTCCCCATTAAATACGGCATCGGGCCTCCCACCGACCGACATCTCATCGTGGAGTCCCTGCGGGGTCCACCGACATGGGGCTTGCCGGGTGCTCGGGGCTCTCTGGGTGCTTGGGGACCAACTATTCTTGGCCCCGAGCACCCACTCCCGGACCTTGCTTCCCTCGTGTCCTCGGGGCTCTCTGGGTACTCAGGGACCAACTGTTCTTGGCCCCGAGCACCCACTCCCGGAATTTGCTTCCCTCGGACCCTCAGGGAGGTGGTCCCCGAGGGAAGACGCCATGTGGCACCGTGCTGTCCTGGCCTCGGGACTCTGGAACCCCCAGATCTCATATCACCGACAGTACTCCTCCCGCATTATCAAATTAATTTTTTGCCACTCTCTCTCTCTCTCTGGGGGTGCATGGGCCATAGGCAGGAAAAAGTCCAAGAGAGCGTGGTCTTTTCCTGAGCCGGTTAAAAGAATTCTAAACATAATTAACTAGGTTTTACTGGTATTTTGAACTGATTAACCAGACATGATTAACAATTAACCAGACATGAGTAATATCCTGGTTAAAAGAATTTCAGACATCAGACCACACAAGTCAGACCCAACATCCAAATGAGCGTAAGTGATTTTCACAAATAATTGTGCAGACAGGTTTTTGTCTCATGATTTTCACAACTAAATCACTAACAGAGTAGCATAAGTGAACATACAGGTTTTTGTCTCCTGATTACATCACATAGTTCTTACAGACATAATTAACTAGGTTTTGCACACAAAACATACATGTTTTTGTCTCCTGATTACATCACATTTGAGCTGCCATAACGGTTCACTTCTTGCATACAGACATAGTTAAATGACACATAATGGTTCACTTTTTCCTTGGAGTTAACTTTTTCCTTGAAACTGGTGAGGTAGGAATTGGAGTAGAAAGTAGTGTAGATTGTGAGCACCTTTCTCCTGCTGCCAAGGTTAATTGCCTTCACAAAATTAATTGGTTCAGTAAAACAGATTATGAATCACAAGTAAAACAACACAAAAATGGATAGAAAAGCTAACCGCCTAGTTACTGGGCTAGGGCTACTTGTCTGTTGAGCTCTAGGGCCTGCACAAATCTTGATAGGAGTATCCAGAACTTCCATTTATTGCTTGTTCTTCTTCCTTCCTACCCGTGTCTTATTTTTGGGAGCTCTTTTCCTGATACAAAACATTATTATATCAATCATGAAAATAAAATATGAACATTGCAAGAAATTATGACTACACAATACCTCTTTTTTTCTAGTCAAGGAGCAGTTAGGGCAATTTTTTCTATGTCCTAGTTCACCACATCTAGGGCATTTAACCTGCCTTTTGATGCCCTTGGTCTTCTCTAGGAAAGAAGGAATCATGTTCTTCCTTTGCCTGCAAACTCCCCTCTTGATTTGCATTGGTGGCAGTAATTTGAACCCCTTGTCCACCTCTGGCCACTGACCTCTATCTGTGATGTTCGGAATTATACCTTCATATGCTTTTCTAAAGCACAAGACAGAGAAGTAATCATCAACAAAGTCACTCATTTGAGGCTTCCTTTTGGTTGTGATAATAGCCTATGCATGAGAGCATGGCTTGCCACTCAACTGTCACTGCCTACAAGTACATTCCCTAGTGCTTAGGTATACAACATGCTTAAGAATCTCTTCACCATCATGTAGCTCAGACACTTCAGCTAAATCATCTACCCCTTTAGTAACAATCAAATGGCCTAACCCTCTAGATACTGCATTGAGTTGTTGAGTCACAGCAGGAAGGATGGTACCCTCAAGTCTTTGCCCTATCTTTCTCCTTTTGGCAAAAAGTTTCATAATCTTCTCCCTCACAGCATCTGCAAGGGCATCTAGTGGCAGGTCTTTGAAATCCTTTATCCAAGAATTCTATGATTCTGCCAAATTATTGTTTATGTAATCACATTTTATGGCTGTAGAGAACTTGCTCCTCATCCACGGCAAGTGATGATGATTTTTCAACCAATTCTTAACTTCTGGACAAGATTCAATAACTTTGTTCAAATGACGCTCATATTGCCCAGGCCGGTATGCTCTAGCTGCAGGCCACATGTGCCCAACTAGAGGTGCATTGAACTTCTTATTGAAGTTCTCCATCAAATACCTGAAGCACTCTCTATACTCACAATTAGGGAACACTTTCTTCACAGCAGCTTCTAAACCTTTACAAGCATATGTACATATTGCAAAATTTGGCCCGTCACCTACACACCTAGCCAACTGCTCCATGAACCATGTCCAATTTTCTTTGGTTTCAGAATCAAAGAAACCAAATGCCACAGGGTACATCCAGTTGTGGCCATCTAAAGCATTTCCAGCAATCATTTGATCATTCCACTTGCCATTTAGGGCTGTGGAGTCTATACTAAGGTAAGGTCTACATCCAAGAATAAATTCATCTATGCAAGGCTTGAAGGCACAAAAGAACCTATCAAAGTGTGCATCATCATCTACAATTTCTGTGCCTATCTCAACAACACTATCAGGTGATCTCAATTGTACTTCAGCCTTGAATCTATATAGCCAATCAAAACTATCATCCCATTCTCCAAAAATCTTATTGCATGCCCTCTCTCTACCCTTCCAAACTGTTGCATAGGGGATAGTTACCTTGTACTTGGACTGAAGTTGTTCTTGGAGGGCCTTAGCACCAGTGCTAGGCTTATTCTTCAAAGTTGTTGCTACCCTTTCTGCCACCCATTCTTGTGTTGCCATTTTTCAGTCAACTCTAGTAGTAGATGCACACTTGTGTTCACCAGAATTAATTTGGATCTGCATGAACAAAACAAAGCAAACAACTCACATTAGTCACAATTGTCACAAAAGGAAACACTACACAACAATAAGGAAAATATTACACAACAATAAAGGGTACTGATTAGTACCCTGACAATTTTATCAGCATGTGTCCTAGCACATAATCTCCATGGGCAACCTTCTACTGCAAAGAAACCCCTCCACCTTTCCTTATCTGACTTCTCTGTCCCAAGCTCAAACTCTCCCTTTATAGCATGTTGTTTGACAGATAGTCTGAATTCCTTCATGTTTGGATAGATTGTTCCAACTCTCATGTTAGGGTCATCCCTATCCCAAGTTCTAAGTGATTCATATGGAATGTCATCATTCATTGGTGTAGCAGCTTCATTAAGCTCTGCTTCCAAGTCAGGAGGCATGACTGGAATGGAAGGAATATATTTCTTCTTTGTTCTAGCTGCTTTTGCTCTTGCTTCTTCTTTAGCATCCTCAGCTTGCAGTCCCATCATCTCATATAGTTTATCCTCATCAACAAAATGATGGGTATCTCCATCAGGTGCAGCTATAGGCTCAACTACAAGTAGATTCCAGTTCACAATAGGAAATATCTCCTCTTTAGCATCTAGTTCTTCAACAGTCTCAGGTTCAACAGCTATATCAGCAGCAACATTTGCAGGCTCCTCTATCGAAGCAACATTGGCAACTCCTGATATTCTATTACCCAGCTTGTAACCTGCCTTCTCCTCTATCTCCATATACAGAAATAACTGATGAACATTGCACCTTTCAGTGAATAGAGTGAAAAGTTCTACGCTGTTGATCTTTATAGATTTACCAAATGACCTCTCTGTAGAGAACCAAACAGGCTCTTGGCTAGGGCCCCAAATGGTTCTGCTTGCTAAGTCATCACATAGCTTTTCCAGAACAACAATCCCTCCCACCCACCACTCAAAATCTTGAAGACCCATTTGCAGTTGTGTGCCATCATCTAGTTTTGCGACATACTCTTTTACTCTAACGTTTATTCTAAATGCTGTTTCAGGGTCAAGCCTATCGCAACAACAAAGAAACAGGAAGAAAATTGGAGTTAGGGTTCGAGCTAACTCCACATTCGCTCTACTACCATCATAGGTGCACGAAAAATTAAAGTGGGAGAGGCCAACACGACTTACCACGCCAGGTAATCAGATTCAACCATGACTGGTATGGGTCAGCACACGCACATCGGTCTTCCTTTAACCCCAGTCAAAACATAGAGCATTAGTACACATGTATCATACCACCTGGGAAACACACAACACAAGGCAGAAAATTAGTTGATAGTGATAGAACATGACATAATTATCTATGTCTAGGATACATGCCAATATAACAAATCTGGATATACTACTAGCAAACCTGGATATAATTAGCTCTCTGGTTTTACGGTAAGGCAATATAACAATTCTAGATATACTACTTCACTGGCATATGGGTGTTAGCAGAAAATCACTGTACTGAAACATCGTTTTTCTTGTGGGTATACACTTGCGATTAATACAGGAAAGCAGACAGCCCAAAAACACTGAGCATAGCCAAAAGCCAGAAGAAGTAATCAAGGTGCCCTCAGTTCAGATTGTTACAGAACCAACTATTTCTGCTCCTACTTGTTACCTTGTTGATTGCATACACAAGAAAGCCACAGATGAAGCTCCCAATTCCAAATATGCTCAAGTATAAAGCAAAGCCCAAACTGCTATTGATTTTCTCTATGGACAAATATTTTGAAGCACACCAATGGAGATCGAAATTGCAAGGCATTCACCTGGTCGCCGGATCCCTAGCCGCCTCCCTAGTCGCCGGATCCCTAGGCGCCAACTCCTCCCTGAGCACTGCCGCCTCCTGGGTCTCCCTGGTCGCACCTCCCTGGTGAGTTGGCCTAGGGTTTCTTTAGGTGAGGTCTGGAGTAGGACCCCGGTGATGGGGATATATGTGGATAGAGCTGTAGGGAGCCCAAGGGCAAGAATGTCATTTTTAGTTGCTTTCCACCTCAGCACCAGTCAAAAAATAATTAAAATACCAGGTAGCAGTTGAAAAAGGCTCAGAGTGACAAACTATAAAATCTTTGTGGATCCCAGATGGCATTTGAGAGTGGCAACTCGGGTGGATGGCATTTGGGAGTGAGCCATCCGGGAGAGTGGCAAAAAATTAAATTCCACTTTGAAGGTAGGTATGTAGCGTGACTTTAAACATATGTGAGACGCTGGATCTGGAACGGACGCACAAGATTTAGTGATACAGTAACGTTATAAACAGTAAATGTGAACAATATTTTGATAAACAATAAATCTACACAATATTTAAAGTCAGGGATACTGTTTTCCACTGTAGCATCAGACACATTTTACTGTTACCCGCTGACTTCACACTATGAAGTCAGAGCACCCGGACGGATTACCCTGTCTCTCTCTTCCTCTCTCTGCTCTAGCTGTGCAGTGTGTACGGTGTGGGAGATGGAGGAGAGAGAGCGTGCCGTTTAGGGTGTGTTTGGTTGCCTGCATGGTGTTTCGTATAACTGTATCGTATATCCTAGATGAGGGGAAGCAGGATGAGAGAGCTGTATTTTTAAAAAGAAGAGTGTTTGGTTGGTTGGATGAGCGGATGAAGGTTGAATTTAAGTTTGTGTTTGGTTTGCTGAATCTGAGACTGCATGAGAGGGTTCACTACCGCTGACATGTGGGCCCAGCACACGAGCGGCTGCATCCCGCAAGCCTGCATGTGACCTACGGCCGAATCGGGCGCACGAGCGGATGCATCATCTCCGCGTACACGTGCACAAGCGGATGCAGCACCGGACGAGCGGGTGCAGCTGGTCATGGCAACCAAACACTCATCTCCATCCGCATATACGCACGTCGCGAGCCTGCACGAGCACATCAGGGCATCCAAACACGCCCTTAAAGGCTGGAGACGAGATGGCTGGTCTGCGATGCACAGTCGGAGCCCCACCGCGCCAGCGGGTTGTGTGGGTTGGGCTCGTAGTCGCGCGTGCTGGACACTGGACAGGGGAGGGGACGTTCGCGGGACGGAACTCTCGGTGCGTGCATGGGGGGCAATGGTCCGGTCTCACGGTCGCGGGACGTGCAGTGCGGCCGGCGCCCACACGTATCGACATACCCATGCGTCAACGACGGCTCGGTAACTTTCGTTGTTCCAAGAATGGTGCCTGTGCTACGTGTAATGCACGTATTAGTTTGATTGCCGGGTGCGGGTTGTACATCCGTATCGGTCGCTCTCCTCTCCTCCCTCGTGTATCAGTATCTGCATGGAACGGTACACGGCTACAAATGAGTCCATTTGTATTTTTATGTTTGCGATATGATATATTTACCACTACGTATGCACACCACATTAACACACCTGCTAGTGCACTTCTATCACGCCTACAAATAATACCGCTAAAACATGCGAGGAATCGTACCCTCACATCTCCTACAGATAATACTGTTGAAAGCATACGAGGAATCGCACCCTCACGCTTGGTGGGTAAATCGTGAGCATCAGGATTTAAACACTAGAGAGTGGAGTTGTCTTCCTCAGACCTCCACCGTCATACCAAGAGATGGTTCCCATTTGCGTTGTGATATGTGATTTGGTTGATGATTCAATTGCCACTATGTAAGCGAGGAACCTGGACAAGGTTCCACCTGAGCAAAACTCTGGTACGTCAGGCAATGCAGAGCAATTTATTCCAGTTTCATACTCTTAAATTTCTTGTTAGGGGATTTTCATTTCTTGCTACTAGTTTTCAGCGATTTAGATGTTGTTAGCAGACTAGCAAATGATCTTTTTCATATGCAGGACATACACAAAAACCCGTCTCCTAAACCACTCAAATGTGACTCCCCTCTGTCGTCGCATAGGGTCGCCAACCGCCGGAGCTCCTCCTCCCCTCTGGTCCCCTCTCATTCCCCGTCTCTCCCTCCCCCAGTGTCCACGCACGTAGGAGAGGCAATTTCTAGCTGCAGACACTCGTTGAGGTTGAGGTCATGCATCCAGCGTGGCTCCAACCCATCAGTTGTGGTGCTCGCTGGTAGCATTGGCTCATCACACGGATCCGCCTGGATCTCAGCGTCCTCCTCCTTGCCTAGATTCAAGTTGTACCTAGGCTGGTCGGTGTGGGGCACGGGCCGACATTGTCCATGTTTGAGGCCAACGTCAAGAACCTTCCAGTCAAATGCGCTTCCCGGTGTTTGGTGTTGCGCGGATCTGCACAATGGTGAGGCCATGATGCCAATGATGTCTGACATGGGTGCATCGTGTGCCGTGGGGGATGGGGCTCCGGACAAAAGCTTGCTCGGCTTTCTGCCAACACTGGCAATGGCGACGTTCTTCGATGTCGTTCCCCTCATTGGAGACGTTGTTGTGATGCCCCTGCTTTCCACACCCCATGTAGGGTTGTCCAGGTGAAAACCCACATTTGGCTTGCCGGATCGAGCGATGACGGTGTCTTTAATGTCGTATCCTCCTTGGAGGCATTGCCTTAGAGTTCCTACCTCGTGCTGGATGGTCACCAACTTGGAACTGGCGTTGGTCAGATTGGCGGCAATGATGACACCACTCGATGAAACAGATCCTTCGTCTGGCGGCGGTGGTGGGCCGACAACTCTAGGTCTGGAGGCATTATCATGACGGGGAGTTTTTGTGGGAGTGTTGCTGCTGGAGCGAGCATCTTGTCCTGGTTGTTTGGATCTAGTGATCACTTGGTGGTGGTCTGACTAGAACACATCGACGAGGTTTTTATCTCTTTAAAGTTGCGCACCATGGTAGTTCACGACAGACGGCCATGCTGAGGTGAAGTTGGAGGTGCTGCGTCATGGATATGGGACAGAACTTGGCAACGATGACACATAGCAGGCTCGTTCGTGGGGCCATGCACGTGGGGTGTAATGGTGCCGAGGCAAAGGCTGAGGTCTGCCGTGGTGACATTGGAGTTGTGGTGTTGCTAGTGCGGCGAGCTTGGTAACAATGACATGCGACGGGCTTCGTCGATAGTAAAGTGATGGTGATGTGTTCCTTGCGGTGTGTTGTTGAAATGGCTAACCGGACACAGTGGAAATGATGTTGTGACATACATTGTTTTTTTTTTTGTTTTTTTTTGCTTAGTTTTAGCTTTGTTGTCCCGCCGGCATCCGTCTTGCATGTGGTGTTGTAACTCTTTCTCTTTTCTACTAGTCTCTTTGGCATATATTCTGAATTTTGTTTGGCACCTTTGGTGTCTTGCTCTATTTTTAATATAATTGTCCACGTTGTGGCTTTAAAAAACCTTTTCACATGCAGTGGGACGCATCTTGGATGGATCTATTATTGATGAGGTCACAATTCACACATGCTGCATTGTTCCATTCCTTGACTCCTTGTATAGCACTCCGGGGCAACTAGGGATTGCATATTCAGGCCCAGGTTCACCACGTGCCGGTGCCGACGTAGTGATACGGCTTACTTGTAGTAGGAGTATTTCGGTACGTGTGGACTGCCCAAAATCACGGCGAAATTTGCAGGAAATCTTGCAAAACCAAACCAGGTTTCTGCCGTTCTTCAGAGCAGCAAATCGCGAGCCGAACAGAACCACACGCCGCGTTCATACGCGGTTCAACGCTGCGGCCCGACGCTGGCATCCGTCGTTTTGAGAGATTTCCTCGTCGCAGCTCAACTTGCAGTTTACTCGGCCTACCGCGACCACGCGCACGCGTAGGATTTCACGGTCGACACGCTGACGGGGGCGAGGCAACCGACCTGCCGGGCTGCAGTTTAGAGGGCAGCGACGCACGACACCGAGGCTGGCTCTACGCAAACCGATGCCATCCGTTTCCTACTCATCACACATCATCACTTCTCTGGATTCGCGAGCGTGGTTTAGATGCATGTTCCGTCTTGTGTTTAGTGTAAAACATGCACACCTACCAGCCTAACTTACTTAGGCCTTAGCCTCAATTAGAAGTTCAAGGTTATGAATTCAGAGTTGTTCAGTTCAGAAAGCTCAGGACAAACGACATCGAGCTCCAATAGGTGGAGCCACCTTTTCCATCTGATGGTGATGGAAGAGATCATCTGATTCTTAACAACCATAGGCAAGAATCCAAGGCCAATCAACCACCGAATGGATCAGCCCCGATCATCGGTTGGCCACTGGAACAATGCATCTCGCGTCCCCATCCGCGCAGTCCAATCGAGGTCCATACTCCATACCCAGTCCATCTCGTCATCCAGACATGCATCCATTGTGTTGCAGCATGCTTCTGGTGGCTGTCTACAAGCTGAGACTGATGGACGAGTTTGAGCTAACTGGGCATGGCTGTCCATGCACACTGCTTGTTCTGAACAGAAGAGGGCACTTGATCAGATCAAAGGACAAAGGGAAAGGGCTGCGTAATAGACAGAGATAAGGCCAAATGGCCAGATGAAGAGCATGGACTGTTTGTTGGTTACATGCATATGGCTTCTTTTAAAAACTAGATCAATCTAGAAGAACTATAAGACTTTTTATTAAGAAAAAATAGGTATCTAAATTCGTGTCGAAGATAACTCAAGCTTAGGTAGTCTATGTTCATTTCCTCGTACCACCTCTTTTGAGACATTATGGGGTTAGAAAGAGGCGCAGTTTATCGCTTTGGGTGTAATAAAATGAGATGGCAGTTGAAAGATGGGATCTGAATTCCCAATGGTGTTTATTTAAAATCGGTGTCATTTGTGGAAACTGACAGTATGATATATATATATATATATATATAGGACAAGTATAATATGTAGCTAGCTATAATATAGGTTATTCTGTAGCCAGGGTACGGGACGCGTTCCGCGCCATTGCCCATGGCGTGGACCCCAGGGCTCAAAAGTGGAGGGGAAGGCGGGTCCGCGCCATGGACAATGGCGCGGGTGTTGGCTGTGTTCGCGCTACACTATCCGCGCCATTGTCCATGGCGCGGACCCCAGGGCTCGTAGCTGGAGGTGAAGGTAGGGGTTCACGCCATGGACAATGGTGCGGATGTTGGCCATGTTCGCGCTACAATATCCGCGCCATTGTCCATGGCGCGGATCCCGCGGGTCGAAACTGTAGATCAAAATAGGAAAAAAAACTCACAATTTGAGCATATGGGTTGGATCGGGTCATTCGGCTTGGGTTGAATGTGTGAGTTGAGTCCGGCCATAGAATAGGATATTCTATAGCTAGTTATATATAAATACATCTATATATATATATATATATATATATATATATATATATATATTAGCAGTACGTATTGATCGATCCAACAAACTGGTTTCTCCAAGTTTGGTCATGCGTATGATAGTTGGAGCAATAAAAGAAGTTCAGCTGGAGTGCTGAAAGAAACTCAGTGCAACAAACTAGTGCTCCTAGTCCGTTTTTCCTTTTATTGTAGCATACAAATGGGCAGGAGAAACGTACCAAGCTCCCCAAAAGCAAACAAGAGCTGCATTAGGACAACAATTGAAACGTTTGGTTGTTACACTATCGGTATAGATCAAATGCTTCTGCAAGATTTTTCGTTGGCAATAGTACATCTCTCAGCAGAACAGTATGAAAAACACATACTACTTTCAGACTGTTTTTCAGCAATGAATGCTCAAAAATTACCCCTACTCTCCAACTCCTGTTCAGTTCGGTTGTCCAAAACTGAATAAACACTAACTATACCATACGACCGTCGTCAAAGTGCATGCCGGTCAAAAGCACAATCGATCAGCAAGATTAGGAGCAGAAACTGCAGGCACGCAGCCATTGTAGCTGCAGGCTCGGATGAAAAGGCCTCGTCAAATTCGCCATGGATGCTACACCCAAAAGCTCGAAAACCTAGACCCTGTCTGCTCTCATTGTAGCTGCAGAAACTCGAGCACCTCTGCTTCCGCGACGCTCACACATCACCCGCATGACGCCGACGCACGCAGAGGCGCCATGTCGTCGGTTCAGGTTAGCTGCTCCTGCAGCTTCTACTCATCGGATCACGTCGCTGCATGCGTGCCATTTCGAGAAACTGCTTCCACAGACCGCATAGGCTTTTACAGTATCCCCCACGCAGTTGTCGTTCGCTGTCGATTCTTTCTACTTCAGCCGGTGTCTGCACCGAATAACTTTTCGATGCTTTAGTTTTGCATGCCGTCGTAATCAAACGCTTTCAGGAACAGAATGATGGTGCTTGCGCCGCGGCCCTAGACGAGGCGATCGAGAGAGACGCTGCTTTCGAGGCTTGAGGGAGATTGATCATGGCAAGAACGTGCCGTGCTCGGCATGGCGACGCAGAGACGTACCCGGTTAACGTACGGCACGTAGTATGGATGCATGTATTTTTCGCTCTTTTCTTATACTCTTCTAATTACAAATGTAGGTTATTTTAGTCTCCTTAACTGTTCTCTAAATATAAGTCATTCTCGAATTTCTATGCATTTTTTCTCTTTTGTTCCCGCCTCATCTTTTTTAATAATACTATTACTCTCACGAATAAATAAGTTATATTTTCCAATACAAAATAAATAAAGTGCAACAAAATCATTTGATCTACTTTTTTAATCTTTGTGCATAAATCTAAAACGATCTACATTTACGATCAAAAGAGGAGTATATTTTTTAGTTTTGCAGTCAGTCCATGCATGATGCGTGGCCCCGTCCGTGGATGGCAGCCACATGGATGTTGCTAGGATCCTGCCCTCCCTGCAATCTTGCCTGGATGGAACACTAGAAAGTTCTCCAAGCTAGCTGCGCAAACATGGTACAGAGAATGTAGTGTTGTTGCTTGGGGTTTGATTATTTGATGTCCCTTTTGAACCCCTGTTTGTTTGTCAGGAATGCCGGTTCGACAGGAATGATGGATCGGTTGAATGAGACAGGGAGTTCTTGATGGAGCGGCATGCATGCTAACTTGGCCTAGTTTATCTCATTTCCAGTTCCTGTCTGCTGTTGGGTTTTTAGGACATCGAGTGCATTTGCCTCACATGATACAGCGCAAACGTGACCTGGGAAGCCAAAACTTTAGCATAAGAATCAACAGCTGAAATTTGCGTGGCATTACCGCTGCCTGGTTCTTAGGAAAAAATCCAAAATTAGATAATATACATAAACATATTATTGAAATAGATAATATACTATTATATTTATAAATTTAACATTCGTATTCGGTACATCGTGTACCGAATATCAACCATACTGTGTATCAAATTAATAACCGCACGACAAACAAAGACCATATTCGACACACCGTATGTCGAATATGGGCTACGTCACTTTAAACCAGATACGAGTATACAACCCACCCCTCGGCGACCTCAACGTAGGATGATCCAACCAGAACAGTGCTTCCACTCTTATAACGCAAAATACACAGCGTAAGAAATTAAAATAGTTGATAGGTGGCATTCTGCACCTGAATTGCTTGAAAGGTATTCCCTTTTGTCTCTGAAAGGGCACGAAGCTACTAAAAAAACCAAGATAGAACTGTAGTCAAGAAGAGGTAAGACAGATGTGAGAGGCATGAGCATGTCTTCGGTCTTCACCAACGAGTATTATATCGGTATCCTCCGCATACACCCAGCAATTCAGCAGCAATACTCCCTAATTTGGAATGCACTCATATACACGAAAGAAAAAATATATATCCCATCGTGATCACCAACACAATCAAGGAAAGATGTACAGGCTAAACGCACACTTTTCATGTATAGAACCAAAAGAAATGAGTTACCAACAGAGTAATTTCTATAACATGCTGCGTCTCCCGGTGTATCAATTGGCGCTGACAAGGAATGCGTGCTGGCACACTCCACATTCCACTGTTTCCGAACCAGATGTTGGAACCTGAACCTGCAATTCCACAGCCAAATGGTTAATACTTAATACGCCAGGGACCAAAGTGGGACATTACTAAGAGAGTCTTTGCATTTGTGCTATGCAACCCTACAACTATTTGACATACCTGAAGATGGACAGTGCAGGTAGGGCATGCGACTTCCCTCATTCTGGTACCAGATCCACCTCCAGATGCCGGACCTTTTTCAAGCAGAAATTTAAGAATTTTGGTGCACTGCAGTCAATATAATTTAAAACTTATATATTGGGATGAAAAGCAAGTAGTACCTGAGGACTTGCGATTTCTCTCCATTTCCTCCTAATCAAAGCATAAATTTGTTAGAATCATCAATATTGGAAAACAAGTTAATACACTATATTTCAGATTCATGATCCTTTTTTTCCTCGTTGCCCTTGTGCACAACCATAATGATGCGCAATTTCCTAAAGGCACTTCATGGGATGATGATACTTTTCTAACTTTGTAACTTCATTTAGTTCAGTTCTTGAACCAATATGATCCAAAGTTTGGGACCTATAGCTTGCAGGTAGATTGTACAACATCTGGTAAATATTATCTTGGCTTTCAAAACAATGAGCAAAGTTACAACAGCAATATTGCCATTTATAATTGGAGAACATTGACGTTGCTCATACAAGCCTGTTTGGTACTTCGGTTAGTGCCTGCTTTTGCCCTATCAACAACAACAAAGCCTTTGTCCCAAGCAAGTTGGGTAGGCCAGAGATAAAACTTACAAGATCCAACTAAGAAGATGATGAGAAAATAATAATGATAATAAAGGTACTAGTAATAGTAAAAAATAAAGTAATAACGGTTCTAACACTTAGATTGTTAACTTACACACGCTTCTATCCGTGGATAGTTCTTTGGGGATATCCATTCTTTCAAGTCTCTCTTTGCAGACTCCTCCCATGTTAAGTTTGGTCGACCTTTGGCTCTCTTCACATTATCAGCGTGCCTCAGTATCCCTCTATATACAGGTGACTCTGGAGGCCTCTATTGAATATGTCCAAACAATCTTAACTGATGTTGGACAAGCTTTTCTTCAATTGGCGCTACCCCTACCCTATCACGCATATCATCATTTCGGATCCGATCCTTTCTTGTATGGCCACAAATCTATCGCAACATACACATCTCCGCTACACTTAACTGTTGGACATGCCGCCTTTTAGTTGGCCAACATTCGTCGCCATATAACATCACGGGTCGAATCGTTGCACTGTAGAACTTACTTTTCAGCTTTTGTGGTACCCTCTTATCACAAATGATGCCAGAAGCTTGGTGCTATTTCATCCATCCGGCTTTGATTCTATGACTAACATCTTCATCGGTAATTAGTACAGCTTTTGCCCTATCAACATGCGAAAAAACATGGACTACCGAAATTTGTTTTTGAAATTGGCCACCCACAATTTGACCATGTTTTGGCAAGATGATCTAGGACGTCAATGGTGAAAGGAATCTTGACACATTTTAGCAGTTTGTATAGGCCACTTAAATTAATATACGATATAGAGAAAGTGTCTATCATCTAGTATATCACCTTAAGTTTTCTTGCAAGATCTTCATGACTTTGCACAGTGACAGATCTGTTGGCAGCTTCCTTTGCAATGCTAAGCCTTTGAGTGACCTCTGCCTGTAAGATATAAGAACTATTATGAACACATGGGCACAGCAACTCCACAAACCGCCAAACATAGAATCCACATAAAGCTATACAAAACTCATAATAGCGATTGGTGCAGTGCAAATGTGAAATACTGCCCAGAATAGTACTAATTTAATAAACAAAAGATATAAGTAGCAAAGCAACAAGCAAACATATGTAGTCCTAGTGCAAAAAATAAATACAGCCAAGATGTATTTAGGTACATACCAACAACCCAGCAACACATGCTTAAAGCACAATTAGTCAGTAATAATTAAGTACATAGCTATACTAACCAAATAGCCTTAGCTATAGGATGGGTCAACTATACTGAAGTAGCACTACGATGCAAAGTAGCAAGATGAGCTAGCTACAGACCTATAACAATGTAATCCTTGTTCCAAACAGCTAGCAACAAAGAAGTGACAACTGACAACTACAACAGTGGATAGCCTTCATTAAATAATGCTGGCGTTGTTCATAAATTTGGGGTGAATAAAAGAACTAACAAAATAAAACTAACATTGAAGTGAGTCCAGTCAACATAAAATGAACGAAATAATTAAATAACAACCGAGTAGCAGAATGTACCATGCATCGATCACAAACTCGGACAAGTGGAGCATTATCCTCAGCTGTCAGAGCAATTCTTCCTTGACTGCATTTGTCACAGAAGATTTCACCACAGTTCCTACAATGATGCTGCGAAAAAGGAACCCATCTCAATGCATTAAAATTTCAACATAAGAGATAATAAGTACATGAACAAAGATGCTATAATAGATTACCCTGCGATTAAATGGACTAAAATCAACACCACACGAGTGGCAATTCTTGGCAACCTCATCTGGAACCTAGAGAGGGCCAAAAACAAATTAGATACTTGCAGACAATGAAATAACAAGTGAAGAAATAGACAATCATAAGATTAATGAAAGGGTGATAAAGATGATAAATACTGTCACGAAGAACTTAGAGTAAGATCCCTAACATACAACTAATAGAACAGAAGTGATGAACATGATCTGATGAAATGTTTAATGAAGGGTTAGAAAATGTATTGCCATGTAAAGGATGAATCACATAGCCAATTACATGAATCAGCAGGGCAGAGCAGACATTACACAATTTTTATCAAAATAACATGTCGAGCAACATGAGCAAAAAATAGCTAAGCCAGAATGGTTTCGTTAATCTTGAGGGTAAGGTCAAGTAATCAATGGATATTACAGCCCAGCTTACCCAATGGTCTTTCACTTCATCAACAGGTTTTGTAAACATCCAATCAAAACCTTTCTTCTTCTCATTTGATTGTACCGAAGGTTTGCCAGAGTCCACCGTTCCTTTGTCTCTTGCATCTCCACCAATCTCCTTAAACTAATTATATAGAAGCACAAAGTTAAAAAAGTGCCGTTCAATTTATCCAGAAAACAAAATTGCTCAATGCACTGCATGCATAAGTGACCCACTCAACCAAATACAACGCCAAGCAGATAGTTTAAAGTTTTCAGCAACCTATATTTGTAGTAAAATTTATTAAAAAAATTAGGAAGGTTTCTACAAAAATTCAGGCAAAAGAATAGCAATCCCATCCAACGTCCAAGTTATCCAATTTGTATCCCTTTCAAAAAAAAAAAAAAAAAAGAGGTGCAATTCAAACACAGCAAACATTTGGATAGAAATAACTTTAAAGGATAACATGACAGTGAAAAATAACATGCCATTTTACTGGTTATGAGTGCTGTGTCTCAGATCTCCAGTGGTACTATGAAAAATGTGATATTCATCACACATCCATCTTTTTATTGTTGCTACCTCCAGCCCAAAGTATAAGCCACTTCAGCAAGTTAGTTTTGTTTGTACGTACTTGCTACTTTGGTTTTTCTAAGCAAAATTTTCCTCCAACTGCCCTTAGTGATTACTTAAGGTATTGATGAGAGATAACAGATAAGCACATACAATCAATAGGAGCAAACCATGTAAAAAACTAGTACATCAACTACTTGTTATATGTGCATGAAGCTAAAACAAATAAACTGGACCAGATGAGATAACACCTTAAAACTGCAGCATGCTAGCAGACAAGATTAATTCACTTGGCTTCTCATCACAGATATAGTTAAGATATACAGCAACTCTGATAAATGAAACCAAAAGGCACAAATATAATGAAGATAAGGCATTACAAAGAAGCATTTTGATTGTTTTCAATAGAAACATGAGCCTAAATATTAACAGACAGGAGAAAATGGTATTGTTACAATACCTGCACTGTTGCTGCTGTCACAATGTCAAGCATAGTATTGGAAGTATAACTGTTTGACTTCAGCCTAATTCTCTTTGCTTCAATATCAACCGAAGTTTTCGCCCAAAATGCAAATATATTTGAATCCAAAACCTAAATAAGCACAGCAAACAAACATTAATCTCACTGTGCATTTGTGTTGATATAATCTTCTCAATAGAAGCCTGACCAACTTACCTCCCATCTCGTCAGTGAATCGAGGGGATAAATCCTTAGTGTCCTGCTTGAGCTAGGATCAAGCATGCGAATTCCATCCAGACCAATCTGCAACAGCACCATCAATACATCCCACGTGTCAAAATGACAGCTACTTTTTCTTTGTGATAAATGGTAACTACTAAATGTGGTGGAAAAGAATTATAGAACTTCCTGAGGAAATTTCGTGAATTCTAGCATATCCTATGATGCATAATTTCATCAATCTTTTCAATATCGTACCTGACAAAGCACATCAGTAGGGTTCCCAGCGCCCTCTGGCAGCAGCTTAACCCGAAACTTCTGTGCACCACCACTCGCATCCTCATGCGTCTCAGCTTTTGGAACCGCCCTCGCAATCTTCCCAAAGCTCCCACCCCTACCGCCACCACCAGCGCTCCACGACTGCTGCTCCCCTCCAGACGGGAGACTAATCGACCGCCCGTAGTCATCAAACAGCGCGGATCCCGACCGCGCCGGCGCCGTGCCACGCGCCCCATAGGGCTCCGTGCCGGCACCGCCGCCGCTGTACGCGTACGCGCCCTCGTTCAGGTAATCGTCGTTGTCGTACCCCGCGGCCCGCGGCTGGTACACGCCCCCATAGTACGGGGCGTCGTAGGGCAGCGGCGGAGGGTTGGGCTCCGCAGCCGGCGGAGCTGCCGGCTGAGTGGGCGGCGGGTAGGTGTAGTACGGCTCCGGCGGGTAGGGCGTAGGGTTGTTGTAGGGCGGGTACCCAGAGCCGTACTGGGGCGGCGGCTGCGAGTAGGACGGGGCGGAGGGCGTCTGGTCCGGGTAGCCGCCGACGGAGTAGGGCGGCGCGGAGGCGTAGCTCCCCGCCCCCGGCATCGGAGCGTCGGTGGCGGCCGCGGCGGGGTGGGGATTCGGGGCCGGGGCCGGCGGCGCATACTGGTGCGGGTAGTAGTGGGCGGGGAGGCCGGAGGAGGCGTAGTCTCCGCTTCCGTGGTGCATCTCCGGTGGTCGATCGGACTGGGGCAAGGGTTCGAGGTCGGTGGCGCCGATGCCGACGAGGTGGAGGGCGATTTTTTCTTCGCCTTTTCCCCCCTGCGAGTGCGAGGTCTGATTCGATTCGTTGCTTCGCGTTTGCGTTTGCTGCACGGGAAGAAGGGTTCCTTCGCGAGGGCAGGTTGACGAGTACGTATGCCAAATGCGGGTAAGAGCATCTCCAACGCATTCTTTAAAACTCACTCCTAATATCTCTATATAAGAAATATTCTTAATAAAATTTACTCTTTAATTTTTTTTCTCTCCAACTGACTTTTAATACTCTATTCTCTACATTTCAACTGACGAGTAGACCCTGATTGTCATACGTCTCTTCTCTCCCTTTCTTTTTTATCATCGTCTCAAGAAGTCTCAACCATGGCAATACCAGATCAGGACCGCACCGCTATGTTCACACCCCTGCTCTCTCCTGCTTCGTCACCTGCCTCTCGCTCTTGGTTCGGCCCTGCTCATCCTCTCCCTCACTCTCTCACACCAAGACATAGAGTACACTGATACGCTATAGCCACTGAGCTTCACCATAGATGCCACCCCAAATTCATCGCTACCGAGCTTGAGTTCCCCAGCCGAGCCTCCATCCGCTGGAGGAGTGTCATGCGAAGTTGCTCACCCCATTTCCGCATGCGTCCCTGCCGAACCGATGCCCTTTTCGTCCTCAGAGCACTGCCAAACTTCACCGTAAAGCGCTTATCCTATCGAATCTGATGAACCCAGACCAGATCTGACAAGCCTGAGCTGAGGAAAGAAGGGAGCGAGGTCAAGTGACGCTCCTCCATGAAGTTTCAACACAAAACTTGTTGTTTCACTGCCGAATCGACGCACAATACCTTCATCTCCAACTTCGGCGCCCCTTTCGGGCACGGGGAGGGGTCCGTCAAGGCGCTCGCCAAGGTGGTAGAGCAGCGGCGAGCAGCGACTCGTTTTTGTCGAGCAGGGGCAGGGCAGAGCCGAGCTCTAGCGGGCAGGGCCAAACTCTTGGTGGGCGGACGAAGGATGGGCCCATGGTGATAAGACGTTGTTGGGAGCGAGGGAGTGTTCTCCATATTTAGCCAATGAAAGGGACAATTTTGGGGTTAGTAAATATTAGGAGTGATATTGAGAAGTTGTTAGAGCTAGAATTTAGGGTGAAATCCTCTAAATTTAACTATTGAAAGTGAGATTAGGAGACTTTTAGAGATGCTGTGAGACCAACTCCAACCGACTCCCTTTTCAACTTTCTATCGTCAAAAATAACTATTAGCCTCAAAAAAATCGTCTCCAACCCTATCGCCAACTCTCTCATTATATCTGTACGCTTACTATACAGTATGTATCGCCCTCTAGATCCAGGTAGCAGGAGAGGCTCGCTATCAGACAGAACAGATGAGGAACCGATGCTGACCGATGGACCCACGGGTGAACAATACTGATAGCTTCAATTTCTCTTACTATTTTCTCTGTTTAGATAGTGATTTTTTATTGCTCCAAAAATCCTAAATTTTTTTTACGTATTCTATAATTCATGTGTAACCCATTTTAACCGGATTCACCAAAAATCCTATGTAAAATTTAAATTAAAATTATCTAAAAAGGTGACTTTTATACGTTTTAACAATTGTTATGGCCTCAAATAAACTCCAAAAAATCTAAGAAATTTACTAATATTTTTTCTTATGTGATGGACTGATTTTTAAAATTATTTCTAGCCCTAGGTTATATTGTAAAAATTGAATTCCTTATATATAGGCAAACACTATCTTATTATAGATATTAATAAAATATAGGTGAGTGAAAAATAGGAAGCTAAATTTAGGAAGTCGGTTAGAGCGTGTTGAGAAATAAGGATAAAATCAGGATAGGAAACTTTATATATGAAAAAAATAGGAATGCAAATTTAGATAGTGGGTTGAAAATACTCTAACCGCTACCAAATATCTTTACGGAGCCAGATATGTTCTTGTTCTCTGCCCACCCACGGACACGTTTGTTGGGCAGATGGGTAAAGGTATGAGTAATGTATATCTATGTCAGATCACTTATTCACCTGTGTACTAATATGACAAGTGGATTTAAAGGTGAAGCCTCTAGTCCCTAACCGGCCTAGGTAAAGCTCTCCTGTACTCATTCTTGCTAGATTTTTATGATCCGCGGCCATATTTTTAATTTTTTGTCTATCACTCGTAACATATGTGCTTACGGATGAGAAAAATTTGACAAGCATAGATATAGGAGAGTTTCTGCTCGTGCCGCCGTGCCCGATTGCTATCTATGGATGACGTGTTGGTTTTGAGATCCGATTTATTTATGTATTTTGGAGCATGCCCGTGTGTAGTGGCCCTTTGATTACGCCGGTTGGTGGGGGTGGACGGCGGTGATAGGTCTATTGTCATTTCGGGTTCACTTTTCACAGGAGTTCGTCGGGTTGGCACGTGGACCGAATTGGGCTAATGGGCTGCGGTTGAAACAGGCCAGAATAATTAAGGCCGAGGCTCTACATGCATTTAGCCTTTTAACACGGAGCAATTGGGCATGATGTTCTTTTTTTAAGAGAATCGCGCCAGACACGTATGGATACATGTACTTGCCTAAAGAATCAAAAGGTTGCGAATTCTGGCATAACTATGAATCACCTCAAATAGCTTAAGGGCATGGTTGCTTTAGCTGAAAAACTACTCTTAAAAACTGAAGTTAAAGCAAACAAATAGACTGTGCAAGCTACTTTTCAAAATCTAATCTCTTTTTTACCATAATCTATAAACTATCTTTTATCAGCTTTTTACAGATTATGACTACAGCAAAAATAAAAGTGTCACACAAACTTAAGATAATTACCCACAAGGAAAAAAAATCCAAATTACTCACCTGAACTATTCCTGGTGTCCGGATAACCCTTCGAACTTTAAAACCGTTTATTTAACCTCTGAACTTTAAATACCGGATTACATAACCCCTTGAAGTAGTTTGCAATAGTAGTTTTGATGACATGGCGGCAGTTTCACTGTGTTTTTTGCCACGTGGCAATCAAGCCCACTTGTCAGTGACTTAACCTTTCAAATTGATTTTAATTAGATTTTTAATGGCCTTAGGCCCATTTGTTAGAGAGAGAAAGAGAGTAGAGGGTTAGCTGACATGTGGGGCCCATCGATATCTCCCTCCCACTCTTCTTCCTCCCCACGCCCAGGGCACGCGAGCAGCGAGTTGTGCCTTCGGGTGGGTGCCGCCAGTGGCCCTCCGGCGACCGTTCGGCCCAACCGAGGCATGCACCAACACTGCCTCGGTGTGTGGAGTGTTTTCCCTCACCGAGCGGGCCTGAATGCGGCGTTGGCCAGCCTAACCATGGCGGTTGGAGAGGGAGAAGAAGGGGGAAGCGATGGGGTGCTACGGGGCCCTAGGGTTCCTACGGCTAGGGGGAGAAGAAAGAGGGGGACAAGGCGGAGCTGATGGCATAGTGACTTACCACGGGGATGCATGACGGTAGAGAATGGGGTGGAGATGGCACGACAGAAGCAGGGGAGGAGCGCGCAGCGTCGGGGCTCCGCACTCCTTCCGCGGCCTTGGTGTCGCGCGCAGCTTCGCGAGCTCGTGCAGGGGGAGCAGAGGGAGGGGTGGCGCTCGCTCAGGGAAGGGAGGAGAGGAGGGAGGGGAGACGTGGAGTGGCGGTCGGCCCCCTCCACCACGCCTCACTTCCTTGGTCGAGCCCGGCTGGCCATCTCCTCCCGCACTACTCGGCTAAGGTTACCGCTACCCACGTGTGTCGTCCCACGTGCCTTGTCACACCACGCCACTTCTCCATGTTGCCGCGTCGTCTCGCTAGGAGGAGCGCATAGCGAGGTGGAGGCCGGCAGGAGGCAAGCGATGAAAAAGATATGATGCGGTAACCACATGGCAAAAACAGGTAACATGGGCTGCCACGTCAGTGAAACCGCCGCCATGTCATCAAAATCGTTGTTGCAAACCACTCCAAGGGGTTATGTGCTTTCAATATTTAAAGTTCAATGGTTAAATAAATGGTTTTAAAGTTCAAGGGGTTATTTAGACACCGGCTATAGTTCAATGGAGTAATTTGGACTTTTTCTTACTTACAAAAGATATTACTGTTCATGAACAGTTCTTTTTCCTCATGCTCGACCACACCGACTCCTCCCGCACGCTCATCGACGCCGTCTCATGCTGCCCCATTGTCACGGTATGGGTGGCCATTTGGTTGAGTTGTGCATGGTAAGGCAGTGGGCCACGCTTTCTGGTCTTGTTGGCCTTGTGTTGTATACAGTTGTCCGGCCCGTGGGCTTGTGCTCGGGTATAAAGCAGCGTTGTAACGGTTGGAGGATTTTTGGAATGAGGATGAACAATAGAAACACTTGCCTATGCTGATCATCTTCCTCCCCACACCTCCTCTCCAACCACCTCCACCTCGATTTCGCTCGCCGATGGCCGGAATGCCACTAGAACATTATAAGTGGTATCAAAGCTACCCTCCTCCTCTCCGCTGCCACCTTCGTCTTGGCTCCGTTGAAGAAGCCGTTGAAGTTCGAGGAGAAGATGGCGACCTCCATGGAGAGTTTGACGAAGCAATTCGACGGCCTCGAAGCGATGTTTCAGCAGATGATGGACTAATTTTGTGGTTTGCAAGTGAGGCAAGAGAAGTCGGATGCCAATATGGAGAAGCTGCTACAGACGACGGTGGAATCGTCAACATGCCTTCAGACGCTGGAGTCGCGACCACTTCCACCACCGGTGACTGTGACCCCTACTGATGTGGCACCGGAGAAGGTGTCGTGCCCATCTGCGTCGACCTCAGAGCGACCCAATGGGCGATGCGTGTAATTGACACGTCGGGATGATGGTTGCAGAACCCTCGCGGTTCCCCAGCCACTCCCGATCACAGTATGTCGCACTCTGTGAATCTCCGAATGGTTGGGTTGATGGAGGATTGGAAGGGTGTGCATTCGTGTACTGGTCCTGTTCCCAAGTTAGAGTTTCCGAAGTTCGATAGGGAGAATCTGCGGTTGTGGAAGGACGGATGTGAGATGCATTTTGAGGTGTTCGCCATGAGCGAAAGTCTGAAAACTCAATTTGCTGCTCTCAATTTCACAGGACCTGCAACTTCATGGTTGCAGACTTTGGAATTGAGGGATGAGTGACCGATTGGGATGAGATGTGTAGGAAAGTTTGTGAACGATTTGACAAGGACCAATATCAGCTTCATATGCGTCAGCTAGACACACTTTTCCAAACTGGATAGTGATTGAATATTACGACCAGTTTGAGCAGCTCTCCCACAATATCCTTCTATACAATAGCTCATATGATGATTTCTACTTTGTTACTAGATTCCTAGGGGGGTTGCGAGAAGAGATTCGTACTGCAATTATCCTGCATCGTCCCAAGGATGTGGTTACTGCTTATACTCTCGCTTTGTTGCAGGAGGAGCTCGAGTTGCAGAAGAAGAAAGGCACATCGAAGGAGTTATCTCGCACTGCATGCCACAATTTCAGTTCGGCTGATAAGGGCAAGCAAGCTCCTCTCGCTCAAAAGGATGACAATTGGAAGCCTGACAAGTCCATTGGTGAGAAGTGGGAGTCTCTGAAGGCCTTCCGCAAGTCTAAGGGACTGTGCTTCACTTGCAGTGAGAAATAGGGCAAGGCTCATAAGTGCCTGGATCAGGTTCCTCTGCATGTCATTGAAGAGGTACTTGACCTTCTTCACATTACTGATATGTCTGACAGTGAGTGTGCTACCGAGTCGTAAGAGTTTGTAGAGATTGTTCTAGCTGTCGACCATGAAACTCCTCCTCTAACGAAGCCCACACGGATGATGTGTTTTAGTGGTTTTTATTGGCAAGCGTGAGATCCTCATTCTCGTGGATTCCAGCAATTTTGGTACATTCGTGGCTAAGCAGCTAGTTGATCAATTGCAGTTGCCATTTGTGGAGGTGCCCGCTAAAAGGTTTGCTACTATTGATGGAGGTGTTATTGCCTGTGATCGACTTGTGCCTCAGTTGTAGTGGTTCATACAGGGCCACAATTTCTCACAAGACATTAAAATTCTTCCCCTCAAATGCTTTGATCTGATTTTGGGCGCTGATTGGTTGGCAGATCACAGTCCCATGTGGGTACATTGGAAGCTCAAACGCATGCGGTTCGGCCACAAGGGGCACCGGATTTCTCTTCAGGGTATTCAGGACGGAGTTGATCATTGTGAGGCCGTCTTTGCTAAGAAGTTAGCTAGTCTGCTCCGTCGTGGTGCACTTTCACAACTCATTGAATTGGTGCCCACTAATAGTGTCTGCGCTATATCTTCTCAGGTCATCATTGACTTGTCGGATGTTGTATACTGCTTACTCACAGAGTTTTTAGATTTGTTCAACGAGCCGACTAAATTGCCACCTCTGCGCGCATTTGATCAACGTATTACACTACTTCCTGGGGCGCAGCCAGTCAACATACGTCCCTACTAGTACGCTCAACATCAGAAGACTGAGATTGAGAAATAGCTTGATAGCATGTTGCGGCAAGGTGTCATCTGGCCCAGTTCGAGTCCTTTTGCTTCCTCAGTCTTATTAGTTAAGAAAAAAGACGGCTCCTGGTGCTTTTGCGTCGATTACCATCACCTGAGTGCCATTACAGTGAAAGATAAGCATCATATGCCCGCAGTTGATGAACTCCAAGACAAACTCGCCAGAGCCACAATTTTTACTAAATTGGACTTCAGTGTTGGGTTCCATCAAATTCGAATTGCGGCTGGTGACGAGTTCAAGACCACCTTACGTACTCATCACGGGTTGTTTGAGTTTCTGGTCATGCTGTTTGGGCTCACAAATGCCCCAGCAACGTTCTAAGGTATTATAAACACCATCTTTGCTCCACTACTGTGACATTGTGTGTTGGTGTTCATGGATGACATTCTTGTATATAATGCTTCACTAGATGATCATGTTAACCATCTCAGGTAAGCCTTTCTCATTTTGCGCACTCATCGTTTTTTATCAAGCCTTCCAAATGCACATTTACTCAGTCTTCAATTGGTTATTTGGGGCACTGTATTTCGGCCGCTGGTGTTGCTACTGACCCTTCCAAAATTTCTGTTGTTGCCGATTGGCTTGTTCCAACCTTTGTCAAGCAACTTCGGGGCTTTCTGGGACTAACTTCATATTACAGGTGTTTCATTAGACATTATGGACTGTTTAGTAGGCCTTTAACGCAGTTATTGAAGAAGGGCTCAGTGTTTAAGTGGACTCCACAGGCACAAGAGGCTTTCTCATTGCTCAAAACTGCTTTGATACATGCTCCAGTGCTGGTTGTTCCTGATTTTAGCAAGACCTTTGTGGTAGAGACTGATGCCAGTGATTTGGGTCTTGGGGGTGTTTTTATGCAAGATGGTCACCAATTTCATTTCTTAGTCAGTCTTTATGTGAAAAGAATAGAGCTCTTTCCACCTATGAGAAGGAATGCATGGCCTTGTTGATGGTGGTTGATAAATGGTGTTCCTATCTCCAAACCAAAGAGTTTGTGATTCGCACTGATCACCGTAGCCTTCACTTTTTGAATGAACAGCGCACCACTACCAAGCTACAGCAAAAGGCTATTGTCAAATTGATGGACTTGCAATTTCGTATTCAGTTCAAGAAAGGCTCAACCAATACTGTTGCTGATGCTCTTTCGCGTCATCCAAATCACAGATCAGTGTGCGCCATTTCTTTCAGTGTGTGTGACAGCCCAAAATCCTTAATTAGGTAATTAAACATCCATGACCATCATTAGCATCATAATTGAAGTTTTGAGCAAGTAATTAATGCAATTGACTATTAAACAAGGATTGTTAAAATTAATTTTAAGTGATGCTTTGTAAAGGAACTCACAAAATCACCGTACAACATAGGGTTGAAAATATTTTTAGAAATTAGTCCATGCCAATTAAAGAATATTAATGATTTTTCCCTAAATTTTGGGAGTTCTTTTGAAGGCATAGAAATTGCAGCAAGTTAGGAAATGTTGTAACTTTGAGGAATTTTAATTTGAAATTGGCTGAGGCTTTTTGTGTCAAACAAGTTAAAATGGGTTGCACATTAATTATAGTTTTACAAAAAAAAAATTGTTTTATGATTTTTGGGATTTTGAAAGATCTCCAAATGGATACGCCTTTGAGCTTCGCGTGGGTTCGGTCAGTGACCTTATCCCCCTCCCCCCTTGGTCTCTCTCACTCTCTCCCTCACTCCTCTCTCTCTCTCTCTCTCTCTCTCTCTCTCTCTCTCTCTCTCTCTCTCTCTCTCTCTCTCTCTCTGCTTCGTCTCTCACTCGATTGAGCAAAAGCAGAGCACGCACAGTGTGGCGTAGCACAAGTGCGCCGCTGGCCAAGTTTGCCACGCTTGAGCGCCAATCCCTCTAGCCCGAGACCTGGAAAGCAAGGACGAAGGCCGCCACCGTTCATCGAGCTTCCTCTAGCGCAAAGCCCCACCTTTCCCGGCCGGATTTTGCGTGCCCGCACCATCTTCTTCGTCTCCAACCGCCTCCTTCCACCACTCACCATTGACTAGCCAAACCACAACCTCTTCTTACAATCCAAACCCACAGTGAGCTTTCCGTGAACTCCCCCCTCTATTGTGTGTGTGCTCTTTTTGTTTTAGCCCATCGCCGGCGCGGTAGTCTAAGGTGGCCGAGCCGTCGCCGCCTCCCCACGCACGTTGCTGGCTGAGCCACAACTTAGGCTCATCAGCCAATAGGTGTGTCGTTGGATCCGCATGCTCGCGTAGATGCCATAGGTGCCTTCGATCGGGTCGATTGGACCGTCATTCGCCACCAGTGTGTCAAACCGCCGTCAGCGTCGTGCTGTCGTTGATGTGCGCCACCGTTGGCCACTCTCTAGGCATTGCCGTCATCCACCTGTGCCCTAGACGGGTTCCTCATGTCGTGATGGTTCCGTTGGTGTCCTCGGCTGGCCAAAACCCACCGCTGTTCGCCATCGGCGTGATAGCCCGTGCGCCAACGAGGTGTCGGCCATGGCTCGAAGGCCATTTTGACCGGAGTCTAGCGCCCGAGCCCACTGTCAGCCTCTGTAGTTAGCCCATCTTGGGTGTAAAAATTATTTAGGGCTTTTTAATTCAGTTAAATCAGAGAAATGCAAATTTGATTTATCGTTCAATTGATAATTTGGCTGAAACTTGTAAAATGCATAGGAAATTAAATATTACTCTGAAAATTATGAAACCAATTTTGTTAGGTTCATATGATTATACTATGCATATTAAAAATACTAAGATCCACGAAATATGTACTGAAATTTATTTAATTGATGAAATATTTTTAAGATTCATTAATTCATAATTAATTATTGGTAACTCCAAAATTGATGAAACCAACTTTGTTAATCTTCAGGTTTTATGTCCTATTCAATAAAAATATTTATCCTCATGCTAAGCATAATTAACTTTCTAATTAGGATTAAGGTTTGTTAAGCTTAATTAATTTAGAAAACTAGTAAATGATTAACACTAGTCTCACTTAAGAAATCATTAATGCTTTAGCACTCGTGCCATGGTGCATTGCATCTCCACTTTGGTCATATACCATGGAGCATATCTTATCGCATATCATCCATACTCATTGTGATGCATCGTTCTTTTATTTTAGAAGCCGTCACTTCGGAGTGTCGCGTGGTCGAAAACGAGAGCGAACCTGCAGAGTTTTGTTAGTGATACGCATGAAGCTTCAGGGAAGCACCAGGCAACTATCTATCATATCTCTCCTATATTTTGGTGAATAGTTGGTCAATCTATTAGATTTTGTTATATGTTATAGATGCATGTGATAAGGAGTCGATGTTGGGAATTGGGTAGATCCTATTTGTTGCATCGCATCTACCTTGATGAAGTTGTTAATTTTGATACTTGTAACCTTGGTATTTTCATGACATGGTCCAACTTAAAAGTGATACGATAATTGCTTAGCCTTTCATAGGTCATTGGTAACAGTCGAGCGATGGATGTCATCGTCATTCACGAGCTGCAGGAATTTCAAATATAGTTACAAAGGAATGATAATTTGGGATGATGAGTTGGAAAAAAATGAGACGAGATGTGAGCGGGTGCTAGGGGTAGTTCAATAGTGGAGACCTGGGTGTCATATACCGCTTGCATCGTTTAAGCACTGTTTGTGGTGTCATTTGGCTTAAGCACTTTCCGTACTTTCATATGTCGATCTAATGGTAACATAAGATGATTATCGTATGCCATGCTGAAGCTTGACTTACGACCCTATGACGCGAAGAAAAAGTACAAGGAGATGCAAGGTGGTGGGGAGCCGGAGGTGTCTAGGACACTCTCGTGGTAACCCCAGTGCCATAAGGGCATATGCAAGTGGATGGTTCCGGGTATGAGAAAGGTTATCTCGGAGGCCAAGAGGATGGACCTGAGTTGTGGGGATAAAGATGTACTCTCCTGCAAGGTGTAAGAGCAATTTGAATTACCACGCTCTCGGTTACGAGCATGAGCAACATCGTAGAGCTTTCGTTCAGTTTGCAAAATGGAAAGTATGTGGGCTTCTGGGAGAAACATATTTTGGTACTAAATTTAGTTGAACAAGTTTACTTTATTGAAGATTATGTTTATTATCAGTTTATGCTAGCAGTTCATGTCATTATATTGGTTAAAGTATTTTTCGCTGACTCAACTTTATGGCTATTCCTTCCTATTCAATTGAAAGCATTATCCTTGGAGTCAGGTTAGTATATACCTATATTATGTAAATCTTGCGAGTACCTTCGTACTCAGGGTGTTGCCTTTAAGTTGATGCAGGTAACGATGAACTAGTTTACGAGTACTTTTATCCCGCTGATGCTGGAGATGGTCAGGAGTAGAGATCGAATGTTTGAGTTAGTCCCGGTGGTGTCTTATGGGTAATGGTATCACTGGTCTTTTCTTTTATTAATATCTTTCCGCTACATTTGAAAACTCTGATCTAAGTAGAAACTAGAACTTGGAATATGGTCTGTAATAAAAGTTAAAACTTTTGTATTCTATTCATATCTTGTGATGAAACTATATTGTAAACGGTATATTCTATGACCTTAGGTTTTGTTGAGTATATATCAAGACTGCCAGAATTACTTCCGTTTTAATCGACTTAATTATCGATTAAGCCGGGTGTAATTTGGTCAGGTCTGGCAGTGTGTCGTCTTGGATCCAGTAACAACTGTTGTGCGCGCAACAGCGCATGAAGCATCAGGTGGACGCCAAGTGCTCTGAAAGTGAGTTCTAGGAGGGAGACCTTGTCTATTTGAAGCTTCAGCCGTATGTACAGAGTTACATGGCCATGCACAACAGCCACAATCTTTCATTCTGTTTCTTCGGGCCTTATAAGGTGTTGCAGCGTGTGGGACGTGTGGCCTACAAATTGGATTTGCCAGCTTCGAGTCAAATTCATCCTGTGGTGCATGTGTCCCACCTCAAGCGCCATGTTCCCTTGCACACTCAGGTCAGCTTGGATCTTTTTGTTGTCTATACTGACCCTTCGCAGGATTGCCTTTCAGTTTGCATTCTCAGCTCTGAGATGGTCCTCCGTGGCGGCGCTCCTACACGACGCGTCCGGACTCAGTGGAGCTCCCTCCCTCCAGATATGGCCACTTGGGAAGACGAGGTTGATCTTCGTCGGCGATTTCCATCGGCGTTGGCTTTGGGTCAAGCCGCTGCTTTAGGGGAGGGGAGTGTCACAGTCTGGGTGGCCATTTGGTTGAGTTGTGCGTGGTAAGGCAGTGGGCTGCGCTTTCTGGTCATGTTGGCCTTGTGTTGTATACAGCTATCTGGCCCGTGGCCTTGCCTTCGGGTATAAAGCCCTGCGTTGTAAGGATTGGGTCTTGTTGGCCTTGTGTTGTATACAATTGTCCGGCCAGTGGGCTTGCGCTTGGGTATAAATCCCGACATTGTAATAGTTGGGGGATTTTTAGAACGAGGATGAACAATAGAAACACATACCTATCTTGATCATCTTCCTCCCCACGCCTCCTCTCCGACTACCTCCACCTCGATTCCGCTCACCGGTGGCTGCAACGCCAGCAGAACATTACACCCATCCACCTTGGTAACCACCACACCTCTCCCTTTCCCCCTCCCCGTATACTTCTTTGGGGCTCTCACGCTCCTACTCACGGTGGTGGGTCTTGTAGAGTCAGTGAGGAGCACGTTCCTGTAGAAGCTAGACCAGTTGGCGGAGGCGACGGGCGCCGACCTGCAATGCCTCGAGTCCATGACCTTCGGCGCTGTATCCTTCAAGGAGCTCCTCGACCACTATGGTGAGCCGATCAATGTGTACGCGTGCCACACTGACGCCATCCAGACCCACCTCGCCTCCTTCGGCTATGAGCCCCTTAGTAACAACGTCTACGCGATGTGGAAGATGGAGACGTCGGCGTTTAGTGCTGACCTCCAGTAGGGGGCGCTTCCAAAACAACGACACACTGTATCATTGACGCATGCTCTTGATGAATTTCAGTTGTTAAATGTAGCTAATGTTTTGTGGTGTTTTCTTCCGCATTTGTTCCTTGAAGGGCGCAAAGGAAGATCCTACCTGCTTATCCTGTCGCGGATGAATCAATTGACTATGAAAACAATTGATGGATCTATATTTTACACCCTACACAAGAACATATCCTAGGCAAATTTTCAGAAAACTTAGGGAACACAGAAGGGTACAAATTTTCAGAAAATCTGGGGTAAGCAGAAGGGGGAGACTCCCAGGCAAGTTTTCCAAGAACCTGATAGAAATAGGGTGCATCGAATCTGAATAGCAAGTTAAGGTAATTTAACATGATTACCCATTTATCCGCATACAAATATCTGGATAGGACCAGGTATAGATAGTATTTGGTGTCCACAGGTACGTTCGTAGATAAAAAATACTACTCGACAGTTATACAAATACAGATATGGGTAAGACATATCTATATCTTGACACCCGTTTACCCGTATAGAGCTGGGCCATTCATCTAAACAACTACTACTCTACATGTTTATCTAACTTTGCAACTATTGTGTTGTTTATAGTTCTTTGATATATTTTGATGTGTTTGTCCATGTATATATGCACTCCGCTAGTACCTCTTGTTTGGGCCTCTGGTCTGGAAGGTGTGCAAGAATGGCGGGAGCAAGGGGCCTGCCGCTGGGCTCATGGTGGCTTCACCTGTTGGTGCTGTTCACGGTGCGTGGGCTGATCTACCAGTTCTGGTTCTCCTTCCTCAAGAACATCGATGCAAAGTGGGACTGGTAAGCGAGTGAACATCCATCCATTTCTCTACCATGCTAGTAGTAGGCAGCTTCCTACCCTTTTGGGATATCAATTGCGCCGCTCTTCAGCCGCTACCACTCCGCCCATCACTCCTCAGCCTTCACCCAGCCATTGATAGGTATGTACACACGGATCCATTTCCATTTTTTTCTCTTTTTTTAATTGGGGTCCATTTCTCACGCCATCATCTCGTACCGTGGGTAAACGAGTATACCTACGGGCGACAAGTTTGGTGTCAGCCCTTTACTCGTGGGGTGTTCATGGGTATACCTGTGGGTGGGTAAAAACCGGTAGATACAAATATGAGTGAGCAACAACTATACCATGTAATAAACTATATCTGATTATCATTCATAAGCTGAAACTACTGTACTATAATGTAATGGAGTTTTTACTTGTCATGTGTTGTGAAAAAAATAAGAGTATTATAGATATTACCTAATCAAAATAAGTATCTAACCCACTTTAGAATCTAAAATACCAAATAATTCTTAGTTTTTGGACTCTTAACTTTTTACCGTCTAGTTTTTTAAAATCTACAATTTATAAACTGCTTTTTAAATCCAAATAAACACACCCTAACTATACTAGCTCAAGAAAATCATTTGAATTTATTGCTAACATGGATACAAAGTTTTTAAATTTGAAAATTGGTTACAGAGTTTACAAAAGAATTAAATGAACAAAGCCACACTTAAACGATTCTCTAAAAAAATCACACGGGAGTCACGGGACTCACACCTAAACAGCAAACAAACACAAGGCCATTGCATTCTGCAACCTTTTTACATCTGTTATTCCTCCGAGTGATTACTAGTCCTCCTCCGACGAGGACATAGACGATGAGGACGACGAGGACGGGACCGAGAGCGACCTCCGGTAGTTGTACAGCACCGCGCCGGGCGGCCGCGCCACCCACACGCCGCGGCCGGCCCCGGGCATGTAGTATTCCGGCAAGGGCAAGCAGAAGAAGGCGAAGAGGAAGTCCACCAGGCGCCCGAGCTCCCGCGCGGGCGGAAGGAACAGCGCGCGCAGGACCTCGTCCGCGCGCAGCCTCCGCTGCCCCGGCCGCGCCGGCCGCTGGCACAGCTCCGCCGGGACGCGCGCGGCCGCCGCCAGAAACGCGCTGCTGTACACCATGCCTTTCCTCGGTCGGCCGGACGCTTCCTTTGCTTTGGCTTCGTCAGGTATGTGTCGTTGCGTGCGGTATCGTTTGCTCGGGCTCTGGTTGCGTGGAGTGCGGGCTGAAGGCAGCGCGGCCGGTCGGCGGTCCCGCCGCCGCGCGTGCAGCCTGCCAGCTGGCGGTTTTGCTCGTTTCCCGTGTGCCGCGGCTGCGTTCTGTTTTGACCGGTGGCTTTACATTTTTTTTATTTCACCAGTCTTATTCGTAAAATTTTAGTTATTTTTTCTTTATTATATAGGTTCTACATATAGAAAAAAAATTTAAAATTAGATATTTCGTTTTCTTCAAATTCACAAAATTTTGTGAAAATTTTGGACAAAATTTGGGAGACATTTTAATCGTTGGTGGCTGGCTGCTCGGGGCGTACAAGTACGCGCGTAGCCGGTTTATTGTCGTCTCTTATCTAGGTGGAACGGTCGTCGTGAGGTGCCGTCCTCCGCTTGGATCGTTTCTGCGCTGAAAGTGACAGAGATGCCGAGATGTATAGCATAGAGCCCCGTTAAAAATCATACTCTGCAGTATACTATCCTATCACCTTGGTCAATAATATCACGAGCACACCGTTGATCGTTTTACCAATCTCCAGTATCGGCTCTAACCGAGCAACCATCCCACGGAGCCAATCAACGAGTGCATTATTTCCGTGAAATCTATATGATCTTTATTCCTGCGCTTTTGATGTTGGCAAGCGAACTAATGGTTTATTTGGTTAGCTGATGCATTAGGTTTTAGGTTGAAAAGCTGGTTTGGTTGATGGCTTTTTTATTGGTTTTTTAAATAAATTTTTACCTTCTTAGCACATCAAAAACTAGAAAAACTCAACTCAACATGCTTCTTAGCTTTTAGTTCATTCTCTCGTAAATCAGTTTTTTAATTTTTAAAAAACCAGCTCAACAATCTATCATTTGGTTATGCATCAATACAGTCTAAATCGAGCAAGACAAAAGCGAGCAACAATCCTACATGTGAATCACGGTAATACTAGTAGCATGCCACATGCAAGTCAGGGTTCCATTATTCGTCAAAAATCGGTCAAAATTCACAATATTTGATTAATTTGGTCTGCACCGCATTCTAAATTCGATTTGTTTCCAAATTTGAATTCAAAAAATTAAAAAAATCACTAAAAATATCTAAAAATATTAGAGACAATTCTAAGATATTTTGTGAATTCTTTTTTCAAATAATGTCATTTGCATCATATTTCATGGATAGGAAATTTGAAAAAAATTGCTGAAATGGGTTGTATGAACATAATGATTTGACTCATCACTTTAAGGAAAAGCTTAACATGCAAACATATATTTTTCTTGTGTAGGGCATATCTTAAGAGATATTTAAATTTGTTTCACTTCATTTAGAGTTTTATTAATTTCTCCATAATTTTTACAATTTCACAAGCATAAAGTGAACATGTTAAGAAATAATATTGTAATTAACTTTTTCATATCTACCGTTATTTCCTACATAAAGCATAGTACAATTAAAATATAGTTTCACTAATTTTTGAGGTGTGATGGGCTAGTTATAAATTAATCTAGTTGCAACACATTTTCACTAATTTTTCATGTTAAAATAACTATTTTTTCATGAGTTCATGTATTTTTAAAAGACAATGGATTATGTAAGAAGACTAACAAAATTGATTTCATGATTTTTGGATTAGCAAAGAATTAACTATGCATTTAACTAGGCTTAGCAAATACATTTTCTCATACAAAATATTCAACTGTTTTATGAGTATAAATATTTTTATCATGTAGATCATGTTAAAGGAAGCCAACAAAATTTATTGTCCTTAATTTGAAGGTAAGATGAATTAGTTATTAATTTTATAAGATTGAACTATTTTTTGGTTTTTTTAACTTCGCTAAAATTCAAGAAATACGCCCAACAAATCGAAAAATTTAATCAGTTTTTGACGAATTCATTCAAAATACGGAAAAATCAATCGATAAATAGGAAAATTTTCTTTGTTTTTAATGAAAATTGACCGATTTTCACTTACTCAATTCGGTCAGTTTGTCTCCAATTTACAAATTTAATCGAGTAAATTTATCCAAATTCTTACCAAATTTTCCGATTTTCACGAATTTTGGAAAATCGCTAGACCTCAATTTTCGGGTACCAAACAATTTTGTAAACCTTGCATGCAACACGCAGCTGGTTTGACGTGTCACACGTTATACAACTCAGCACTGCATAAATAGAGAGAAAGAAAAGAAGAAAACTTCTCTGAACATTAGGTGTACCTACCCTGACAATGATAGCCACATCAATACCACCCCAAGTGACGATCAGAATTGCATTACAACTAGGAGACAAAGAAATCTGGAACGTTCTAGGCTAATCTGAATGAAACTGCATAGAACTTGTGCCAGAGGGAAGGAGTAAAGAAGAAAGAAAATATGAACGAATGCCAGCGCTTGACTTTTTCTCCGCTAGTCTAGTAGAGTTTCTCCCCAACGATCGCCTCATGGAATCCGCCTACTCGTGCAGAAAGCCTTTCTCCTCGAGATAAGTAACCACTTGTCCCGCCATGTCTGAAGGTGAAGGGCATACACCATCCACTTCCTTGATCTCAATCTGCAACAAAAGCAAGAGAGTCATTGCTTGTAGGTCACAAAAAAACAGTGGTAACTTGATGTGAGGGCACAAAAAATATCACGATAAACCATGTAGTTCTTATACACATAGCTGCACTATTAAAACCACTACCAGGACTATCAATTCACTCGTCTTCCCCAGCTGTAAATTTGAAACTTACGATGCGGTGTTTATAGTAAAGACCATCTCATCTTATGCATTCAGCTAGTATATTAGTGATGCAACGATAGCAATCTAACATTGCTGCCCACTACTGTCCTTGCCTGCAAACAGTCACCTGGCCTTATTTTGTCCTTCGCAATTCCGCATGCCAAGCATGCTGTTGATCCTACATGACTGATTATTTTACGATAAAAGATAATGATGAAATCACACTCTTCCTTTCCTAATCAAGTTATATATCTAATCTCTACCACCGTTTTAATGTGGACCAGAAGGAACAATTACATTAACACCTTATTGATGCCATTTTGAGCATGTACCTCGCAATTTAATGGTGGTTCATACGGGTCATCAATTCCAGTAAAACCTGCAACACCACATGATTCGAGCATGAAGCATGAGTGAACTAACATAGGTTAACAAGACAGAATTGAAGAAAGTTAGCAAAGATGGTCAATTAGAGTCGGCAACATAAGTCGGCCTACAAGGGAAACTATTCCAACAGAAATACTTTTGCTCATAAGATAGACTTGCACAAGAATCCTTTGGCTTTGCCTTTACATTTCTCAACCAGATAAAGAAAGAAAATTTTTGAAGGACTGGGGCAGCATGCATAACCAACCTGGTGACTCCACAGTATAGAGTCCACACTCAAAATAGATCAATTCAATTATTCAACTGTTTTTGGTTTGAGCATTATAAATAAGCAACTTGGCCAACGAGTGGCTACCTGTGCAATAAGGACATAATGGCTGAGCCTAACATACAAAGAATGTTTACACTCCTATGTGTAACACCATTGCACAGCACAGATGAGGAATCAAATTGAAGAATACTACAGATGCTCAAAATCATGTACACAGTATGTGCATGGTCAAATTTTGACCTGGAAATGACAATTTTGAGATTTAGAAAATGAACATGTCAGTTTTTTTCAGGTGTTGCTTTCCCAAAACATGTATAATGCAATTCAATTTGGTGGTATAATTATTCAAGCCAGGCTGTGACTCTGACCTTACAAACAAGACAGAAAAACTATCATTGCATTTTAAAACAATTCGCTTTTGTATGTTCTTTCCCTGAAGACATACTAAATTGAAGCATTAACCACTCTAAAATCTAAATCATTCCATTTTGGGCATCAAGCACTATATGAAAACCTCACCCTTTATCTTTCCTGCACGGGCAAGCTTATAAAGGCCCTTTGGATCCCTTGCTTCACACAATTCCAAGGACATGTTCAAGAAAACCTGCAAAAGCTCATGGGTATTTGGGGTAAAAACTATGAGATAGCTAAGTTCATTAAAGACAAACTGAACTAGGAAGAATCCATTACTTCAATAAAGCTATTATCTGACAATAATGCACGGCAACATTCGCGGTCTCTCCTGTATGGAGATATCAAACTTGCAATACATACAAGGCCTGCATCTGCAAATAACTTGGCTACTTCACCTGCGCCAACAGTTGAAACTTAATGTCAAGTACAAATGATTGGAAAACAGCAGCACAAGCATGATTTTGCTGTCTATCATTTTTCACGTTTACAAAAATTCGTTAAATTTGCATAAAAAATTTCTGGGCTAAGGAGACAAGTACCAACTCTCCGTATATTTTCTACACGGTCTTCAGCTTTAAAGCCAAGATCCTTGTTCAGACCATGTCTTAAGTTATCACCATCAAGAACATATGCAAGCTTCCCTCTTGTGTGGAGCTCTCGACCCAATGTACATGCTAAGGTACTTTTACCTTGACAAGGTAACACAAATAATATGACATTAGATTAAAATAAAATAAATCAATTAAAAATTAAAGTTTAAATTGAAAATGTGTAATTATTATTTATCACTTAAGAAATGTCATTCGGACAACATTCAGATTTATTGCAATGCTAAGTCTGGAAGATAGTGTGGGTGAAGAGAGAACAAAAGAACAGTAAACACAATGATATTCAACAACACAGATATCGACATATTAGTTTACAGTGCTCTTGTAAAATCTGTCGATTTGATTTTTTAATTGTAGCAACTAGCAATTGAGATTAGGTTCTTCCAAATAATTTGTCCAAGCCACAATATCATAGATTGATTATTTACACCACCCGCATATACCAACTTGACCATTTACAACAGAACACGATCACTTGAATAGGGTTGAACTGATTTTCAGTAAAACTAACGATGCTTGATTGAAATTTGAATAGGATGGAATCTAAAACAATATGGTTAAAGTAAAGAAGCACCAGTCCACATAGAAACAAACTGCAAATGAAATTATCCATTTTGAACAACTTGGAAAATGCATTGGCAGTCCAAGAAGCACACAAACAACAGTTGACAAATTAAGCTTTATTTACCTGAACCACTAAGGCCTGTGATCCAAACAACACAACCTTTCTGCTTCAGTAGCTTCTGATGATCAGACTTGCCGACTGGGCAATCATGCCAAAAAATATTTGATGACTTCGGCACAGTTGAAGACATTCCCAACACTTTATCCTTAACTACTGTGTACAATTACAATCATTCAGACAACAGCAAGAAAAGGCTCCATAAAAAAACAGAAATTTCTTTCCAAGCAAATGGAAAAAAAAATATATATAATTCATGGTTCATGAAATTAACAGACTCTCTTCTTAAATAGTAGCTGCTCTTATTAAGCTCCATCAACAATAACTAAACTGGCTGCCAGAGAATAATGAAAATAAACGAAATGAACTGCACATTCTAGTTCCTCGGTCAAATTTACAACATACAAATATACCATGTATTATGTCCCGGTTGCAAATCACCCCGAAACAAGAGCTAAACCTATTAAATACATGAGTAAAAAAGCACATATAAATAGCTCATAAAACACCTCATCGCTAGAGATAAACCGATCAGAAACAAAGCAGTCAAGATAAGGGTGAAGGGTGGGAAACCAAAGTGGGTACTAGGGGGATATCAGTTCAGTTGAATGAACCGGAAAAACATGGTAAATGTAAGGATTTGAATTTGATGGCTCGCTATGCCACGAAGGAAGGTTAGACCAGAACAAAACTACATGAACAATCCATTCAAGCAAGAAAACTAGGGCTTGCATACCAATAAAAGAAGATGGATCTGCAGTTCCAGTACAAGTAGAGGGGAGGAGGAATCGAACGACTACAGGGGAAGAATTACAGGTGATGTGCTTCGAGGTCTGGAGATGTGTTCGGCCGGCATGGTGGGGCAGGGCACCCCTAGCGCCGTATCCTCTGGCCATTTCGTCCCCTCAGTCCCCTCACCTTCGAGTCATCTGCCACCATTCACGCGGTATGAGCGCCGGCCCTCCAACTCCCTCCCTCCAATTCTTCTCGTTCCCTACCCGGCTCAATCCCACCTCCATCCCAGCCCTCACCTAATCACCTTCCATCGCGACTCTCCTCTCACCCTGCGCCTCCAGCCGTCGTGGACGCCCCCTCGGCCCGGGCACCTCCTCACAGCCGCCAGACATGCTCGCAGGCGCCGCGCTCCAGGTAGAGGTCCAAACCGGCGAGAAGACGCATTTGGCCCCAACTCGAAACGATCAAGTGCCAGGGAAAATTGACGGAAGAATCATCGGTTCTACAGTTTCGCAAGGGCCCGTCGAAATGGAACTTAAATCCCGCCCAACTAGGCAACTAAAACGCATCCGCATTTTCCCCGATCGACAACCATCACCAACATTGGATCGAAATTTACCAAGAGGAATGAAAAGAGGGAGACGAATACGTGCCTACGTGCCTCGAACGCTCCTCGCGCGGTGATCCGCCGGCGCATTCGACGAGGGGGGAGCGGAGGCGGAGCGGGCGTCGTTCCTCGCGGCCTCCGTCGCCTATTATCCTCCTCCCAGCAGCAGGGGTGGGCGCGGAGCGAAGGCAACCCTAGATTTGCGGGGCTCCGGTTCCGATGCGAGACGCGGGCATCGGCCAGAGGAGGCAGAGCTATACCCACCGCTCGAAGCGGCACGCGGACCACGAGACGGGGACGGCCACCACACGCGCCCCGCGTGCTGCTGCCGTGCGGTGGAGGCGGGTGGGGCTAGCGCGGAACGGGCGGCACCCAGCGCCAGGCCCACGGGCGCGCGAGGCCGGCGTGGGGGCTTCCTTTCACGTGTAGTTGTTCTATATAAATTAAGATAAATATTAAATGTCGGATGACAGATTTTAGGGATAATCTGTTAAATTTTTAACCTTTTAATCGATGTTGAGATTCGCGCTGGCCTTTTAATCGATGTTGAGATTCGCGCGGGCCTCCTCTTCCATCTCTAACGAACTTTGGCGAGCTCCATAAACACCAACAAAGTTAGGATTTTAGATTAGAGTTATGTTTCAAAGTTTGGGAGAGGGGATTTGTGGGCCTCTAGCTCTAGAAGATGGCTAGGGAGGTCACTGGTGGGGGGATTTGTGGGCCTCTAGCTTTAGAAAAAGGCTGGGGAGGTCGTTGGTCCGACGGTGGTGGCGAGCGAGGGGGCGAGACGGCAAGGCGGTGGGGGTGCCACCCGTCGCGGTGGTGGTGGATAGCGGTTGGGCCGATGATGGTGGTGGGGAAGGGGAGGTTGTAGTGGTTAGCGTCGGCCGCGATGGCCGGTGGCGACTTCGGTGGTGGTACTGCCGAAGCTAGGCAGGGTGATGGCGGAGGCAGGGAGCTCGGGAAAAAAGAGCTTGGATCTAGCGGAGGAGTTGCAGAGGGCCACGGAAGAGGGGCGGCGTAGGCGGCCAGGCCGCACCGATGACAGGGATAGCGCCAATGAGGCGGCGCGATGGTGGCGTGCGGGAGGAGTTGGGCTAGGAGAGACAGGATTGGGTGGGGATTATATATATAGAAAAACTAGTCTGTACTCCCAGGAGTACATACTCCCTACTATATTATACCATATAAATGAACTGAATATACTCTTTTATCACTATGAGTATACTTATATACTCATTTTAAGATACTCTAGCGTGAATTACATGAAAAAATAAAAAAAGAAATCCATCAATTTTAATAGATTTAGATAATACCTTCATATTTGTACATAAAATATAATCTACTAAAAAAATATGTACAAACCACCTAAAAAATATACATACCACTTGGATGATCCTATATACTCACATACTCCATGTACTCATGCTATGTATATATAGAGCATATGAGTATATAAGATCATCCAAGTGGTATATATTGTTCACTCAACCGAGGACGAACTAGTAGGCTCATGTGGGATGTAGCTCTCTCTATATCAATCTATCAGATGGATGCGTAAAGCGAAAACGTATGTTTCAAAGCAGCAACAGTATGTAGCTTATATAGCCCTCCATCTCAACAAGAAAATCTTATGTCTAAGTTAGAAATCAAACAACCAAAAGGTTGATTCATTGGACTAAAAAACTAAAAAGATAGAGGATTTATCTTCCACGTAAACCTCAAACAAAATCAAACATAACATAGAACTGAAGTCAGGAGATAAAGCAAAGTTTAGAGATATCCTAACTGAACAAACGGTGAGAACTAAGAACAAAGAATGTAATAAAAGAGATAAAACTCAACAGATATCAAGCATCGTTTATAACTTTTGTTCAGAAATAAGAAGCAGGAAAAACACCTGAACTCCAACAATCCCCCACAAAGTTACAAATGATGTTTTGACAATAGAGAGTTTGATATATTATGCTTCGACAAAGGTGCCTTCCTGACTTGAACCTTATGTCTAGCTGGTACATGACGAACCATTTACATATGAGCGCAGTGGAGGTGACGTTGAACCTTACTCCTTGGTGTGCAAAATTCATCAAGTAGGCGCACAATACATGGCTACAACCATAAGAGCCTTATCAGTTTGGTGCATTTCGGTCGTACACATGTATCTCAAATCTCATGAGTGCTTTAGGAAGTGTTCGGCATAACGTCCATGGATTGTGACCAGACAATCATGCTCACGTAGGTGGATTCTCCAAAGATATCCTGCAAGGAATATATCCTATCACTTAGATTTGAATCCATTAAGAGCCACATCTCAATCTTTTCCTTGCAAATAAAAGTACTAAATCAATACCAAGGGGTACAGTGTATAGTTTAATTAGTACTCACCATTACAGATCAGTTTGGTTTCCCATTGAACCTGTGTCATGGGATTTCCAATCGAGTGGGTTGGGTTGCCACTGTCAATAATTTATTAGTAGGCCTCAGCCCCATCCCTTTCAATAATTCTTGTGTTGGCTTTCGAGCTAATCCTTTTGTGAATGGATCGGCCAAATTCTTTTCTATCTTGATATAGTCAAAGGTGACTACACCAACATTCCTCAAAGCCTCTAACAGGCTTTAGCCTCCTCTTTACATGTCTAGAAGATTTCGTATTTTCTTTCTTCCTTGTAGCTTTAGCTATCACAACTTTGTTGTCACAATACAAGAGCACTGTTGTCGGTGGATGAACACCGCAAGCGAGGATCCTGAAGAACCCCCTTTGAGATTTGGCCTGGAGGCTGGTTCTGGATCTACCTCGTACGTGGGGTTAATGCGTGTGTATGGGACTTAGGCAAGACGAATGATCGTCGGCTAGTAGGAGTAAATGCACCAAGGATTTAGACAGGTTCAAATCGCACGGAGGCGTAATACCCTACTCCTGTGTGTCTAGTGTGTTATTAATGCTCTTGGAATGTCTTTCTCTGGATATCTAGTACTCTCGTTTTTCCCTGTGTCACAAGGAGTTGCTGTTCTAAGTCTTGATCTTCAGTCTTTTGTTGGCTTGTTGGTTTCTTCTTCAAGTCTCATGAGCTTGTTGGCTTGTTGGCTTCAGCTTTAGGTGCCCCTTCTACGAAGTGCTCC
This sequence comes from Phragmites australis, assembly GCF_958298935.1. Classification (NCBI taxonomy): domain Eukaryota; kingdom Viridiplantae; phylum Streptophyta; class Magnoliopsida; order Poales; family Poaceae; genus Phragmites; species Phragmites australis. The sequence goes on along the minus strand of NC_084934.1, from coordinate 24,542,699 downwards.
CCCCTTTTATCCTACCGGGGGGAGGCCCTCTAGGGTGTGCCCAGAACGAGGGCACAAGTTCTCGTAAACAATAAATAGAAAATAACCATCATGGATCTACAGTTGATGTTACAGAGGGTTGAAAATGCGCCCCTCGGACGGTCCCGTCGGTTTTTACGCCTCAACTTTAGCAGGTGCAGGGGGGCCCACCGACCAGCCACTGAATACCCTCTCATGTCTGTCCGGTCAGAGTAGGTCTGACACAGTCTGACGCAGCAGGGCGGTAGGCGATAAGCCTCGAGCCCATCGAAGATATCTTTAAGCTGTCTTCCTTTATGGGCCCTGTGAGGGGACATGCGATGGGACCCACCGCATTAATTGTTCCCACACCTTCCTGCCAGGCGGTGGCAGGGACTGACATGCTCAGTACGACAGGCATGGGGGGGAGTGGTTGGATGTGCGGCCACACTCCCCCTTAAATGCAGCATTGGACCTCCTACCGAACGATACCTCATCGTGGAGTCCTTGCGGGGTCCACTGTCAAGGGGCTTCTCGGGTCCTCGGGGAACTCTGTGTACTCGGGGACCAACTGTTCTTGGCCCCGAGCACCCCCTCCTGGGCCTGGCCTTTCTCGGGTCCTCAGGGAACTCTGGGTACTCGGGGACCAACTGTTCTTGGCTCCGAGCACCCCCTCCCGAACCTGGCTCTTCTCGGGTCCTCGGGGAACTCTGGGTACTCGGGGACCATCTGTTCTTAGCCCCGAGCACCCCCTCCCGGACCTGGCTCTTCTCGGGTCCTCGGGGCACTTTGGGTACTCGGGGACTAACTGTTCTTGGCCCCGAGCACCCCCTCCCGGACCTAACTTTTATCAGGCCCTCGGGAAGATGGTCCCCGAGGGAGGGCGCCATGTGGCACTGCGCTGTCCTGGTCTCGAGACTCGGGAACCCCCGGTTCCCAGATCACCAACAACTGCAGGAACTGGTTTTTCCACTATTGGAATATCCATCAATAGTTCTCTAAGTCATTTAGCATCACAGCAAGCATCCTCCAATGCTACTAGCTCTGCTTCCATGGTGGATCGAGTTAATATAGTCTGTTTTGCAGACTTCCAAGATATGGCAGCTCCACCAAGAGTAAAAACAAATCCACTTGTTGTTTTCATTTCATCAGAGTTAGTGATCCAATTTGCATTACTGTATCGCTCCAGCATAGTTGGGAAACCAAGATAGAACAAGCCTTGGTCCATGGTTCCTTTCAAATAATTTAGTACACACTCCAAAGCATGCCAATAATTTGAATCCGGTCTGCTCGAGTACCTGTTCAATCTGCTAACTGCATATGAAATATCTAGACGAGTAGTATTAGCAAGATACATCAAAGAACCAACTATTTGTGAGAACTTGACTTGATCAAGACCTTGACCTTGGCTCTTATGCAATTTTAAACAGGGATCATAAGGAGTAGTTGCAGGTTTACTATTAAAATGACCAAAACGATGCAACAGCTTCTCCACATAATATGACAGATTTAGTTCAATTTCATTGTATTTTTTCTGAATTTTAATGTTTAAGATTACCTTGGCTACGCCTAAATCTTTTATGTCAAATTTATTTGATAAAAAACATTTTGTTTCAGAAATAACAACAAGATTGATACTAAGAATTAAAATATCATCAACATAAAGACAAAGAATTACACCTACAATTCCATCAAACCTAGAATATACACATTTGTCAGCATCATTAACAGAGAAACCAGTAGAGATCAATGTTTTATCAAATTTTTCATGCAACTGCATTGGGGCTTATTTAAGTCTACACAAAGACTTCATAAGTTTACACACTTTATCTTCTTGTCCAGGAATAACGAAACCATCTGGTTGTTGCATGTATATTTCTTCTTCTAAATCTCCATTGAGGAATACGGTCTTAACATCCATTTGATGGATTTCATAGCTATATGCATCAGCCAGTGCTACAAGAGCACGAATTGTAGGCATGCGAGCCACTAGAGAGAATGTATCAAAGTAATCTTCTCCCTGTCTTTGAGTGTACCCCTTTGCAACTAACCTAGCTTTGAAATTGTCTACAGTATGCAACTTCAGAAGATGCAAAAGCTTTTGATAGAGTACTAGGTACATCATCAATGAGATATATGATAAAATCATCACCAAATGTTTTTTTAGTTCGTGATCTCTTGCTCCTCCTTAAAACAAGGGAATCATTTGATGAAATGTTAATTCTAGGTTCAATAGAAATAGGAAAAAAAAAAAACTAGATGAGCTTACCTTCAGCGGAAACGTGTCTTCGAAAAAGGTTGCATCACGAGATTCCATCACCGTATTTTCATGAACTTCTGCAGTTTCAAATTTAACTACTAGGAAACGATAAGTTGGATTGTTCTAGGCATATCCTAAGAACATGCAATCAACGGTCTTAGGTACAAGCTTCCTCTTCTTGACTATAGGTATATTTACCTTAGCAAGGCACCCCTACACTTTTAGAAAATTCAGATTTGGTTTTTGACCTTTCCATAGCTCATATGGAGTAACTTATGTTCCTTTTGCAGGAACACGATTCAACACATAACATGTTGTGTACAACGCTTCACCCCACATATTATTTGGAAGACCAAAATTTCTAAGAATTACATTCACTAAATCAGTGAGAGTACGATTCTTTAATTCAGCTACCCCATTTGATTGGGGTGAATATGGAGTGGTCTCATGGATAATTCCATGTTCCTTATGAAATTCAGCAAAATCATTTGATAAGTATTCTCCTCCTCTGTCACACCTCAAAATTTTAATTTTCAAATCAAGCTGATTCTCAACTTCTGCTTTGAAGATTTTAAAATGCTCAAAAGCTTCATCTTTAGATCTCAAGAGATAAACATAGCATTATTTAGAGCAATCATTAAAGTGCACTAGAGATAAACATAGCAGTATTTAGAGCAACCATCGTCTACTTCCTCTAGTAAAAATTCCATTCATCTCACAAATATGAGAGTGCACTAGTTCAAGCATAGAGCTGTCTCTATCAATATATTTAAAAGGTTTATATTGTTGTTTAGCTTGCACACAGATTTCACATTTTACACCTCATGTATCATGCTTAGGAATTAAATCTAGTGACATCATGCAAGATATAGACTTGAAATTAACATGACAGAGACGATTATGCCAAAAAAAAAAATATCACAAGATGAATAATGAGACAAAACAGAGAAAACTTTATTACTAAGACTCAAACAAGGAATCAACCAGGATAATCTAAATAGGTCATGATCTAGATAGCCTTTCCCAACAAAAGAATATCTAAGAGTTATTACAACTTTATTACTTTCAAAGACAAGCTTATAGGCTGACTTTATTAACAAACTTCCACTAAACAGATTTGCTTTTCCTGCTGGTATGTAGAGCACATTGTGTAGAGTTAGAATATTTCTTGAAGAAAGATTCAGATCTAGTCTACCACTACCTAGCACATTGGACTTGCTCTCAAGACCAGTCACAGAATGACCTCCTTTCTATTCCTAAAAGGTGAAGAAAAAAGATCGATCAGAATACACATGAACATATGCTCCAGTATAAACTCACCAATCTGCACATTGACACTTCTCAAAACTTGGAGAGATGTTCGAAATGCACTTTGCAACCTCGACTTCGTCAATCACCATATTGACTTTGGCATTGATCTGATCTTCAGACTTGTCCTTTTGGACCTTCTCATTTCTTTTCTTGAGATGACAATTCCTAGCAAAGTGGCTAGACTTGTCGCACTCGAAACAACTATTCAGACCTTTGCTGTTTCTTTTGTCGTTGCCTTTGTCGATCTTTCCTCTTGGCTTAAAGCCACTATTGTGTTCTTTTGGGTTCTCCTTGTTCCTTCTCTCATGAGTATTAGTGAGATTCACTCTAGAGTTATCATCTTCATTAACCAACGGAGCATCTTTTGCACGTGCTTTTTCTTCAACATCGAGGGAAGCAAACAAATCATCCATAGTCATTTCCTCTCTACGATGTTTAAGAGCAATAGCAAAATTCCTCCACGAGGGTGAGAGCTTTGCAAGCACCATTCCCACCTAATACTAGTCAGGGAGAGTAATTTTGCTGTGGTTGAGCTCCCCCACTAGATGCTGGAGTTTGTGGGTTTGCTCCACCACATACCTTCCATTGGTCATTTTGAAATCATGGTATTTTTCAACCAAGTGCAGGTCCTTTCCAGCATCTAAAACACTGTACTTCTTCTCCAAAGTTTCCCACAATACACAAGCAAAGGTATGATGCATGTATATATCATAGAATTTATCAGAAAGCATGCTCAATATTCTACCCGCACAACTAAAGTTCCTGGCCTGATAATTTTCAGCATATGGAACAACCCTAGGTAAAAGCTCATTGCTTGCGGCTCCTGGTTAGTGATGACCCAAAATAACCAAAGCAGTGAGCCAATACATCATCCGGGTCTACCAACGCTTAAAGTGATTGCCATTGAACTTCTCAGGCTTCATGGCATTGTCGTAGGAGTTGGGTGGTGCCATGGAAACTATTACCTACGAGTCGAAGATGACACTGAATCTTCCTGAAATTGTTGGATCTTTGTGATATCACAGGCAGCACCTTGCAGGTTCAGGACATGACGCTAGTTACATGATGTCGAACAATAGCTTCGGATGGATCAAGCACACCGGCAGTGCTATGGTCAAGGAGATTCACGCCCTTGCCGAGGTGCATGAGTTGAACGGTAGCTCTCCTCCAAGATACAATGATCTTGTATCCTCTGTTGTGCACTCAACCAAGGACGAACCAGCAGGCTCGTGTGGGATGGAGCTCTTTGTATATCAATCTATCATATGGATGTGTAAAACAAAAATGTATGTTTCAAAGCAGCAGCAGTACGTAGCTTATATAGCCCTCCATCTCAACAAGAAAATCTTATCTCTAAGCCAGAAATCAAACAACCAAAAGGTTGATTCGCTGGCATGAAAATCTGCAAAGGCAGAGGCTTTATCTTCCACGTAAAGCTCAAACCAAATCAAACATAACAGAGAACCGAAGTCAGGAGATAAAACAAAGTTCAGATATATCCTAACTTAACAAACGAAGAAAACTAAGAACAAAGAACATATCAAAAGAGATAAAACTAAACAGATATCAAACATGGTTTGTAACTTTCATTCAGAAATAAGCAGCAGGAAAAACACCTGAACTCCAACAGATTTGGCTTAGAAGCCACTTGATGACCGACTGACTAAACAGCGGCTACATTTACCTTGCTGTACATGTGCCGTCTTGCCGAAGCAGAAAGGAGAATGGTTAAAAAAAAAGCATCGTAGAAATTTCAGTGCTTTGAGCAGCCAGCTCTTATTACACCGCGCGCATGTAAGATGTCAGGATACCATCTGAACGGAAAGAAAAGCAACCACGGTACATGGAAGTAGAACAAGACTGCGAGAGCCGGCCTTCAACCTTTGATCTCTTCACAGGACAATGCTTTCTTTCCTCGCCACGCCGGGAGGGCAGCAACGGTCACTCCGTTCGTTCCCTCGCCGGCCGGTCGTCGCCGCCGCCACGATGTTTCAGGCTCTGCACGCAGGCCGCAGCTAGATCGGCATGCGGCGACGCAGCTACTGGGCGCCCTGGTCGAAGTTGAGCGCGTAGCTCTTGGAGTCGTAGCTGAACGCCGCCGGCTGCTGCTTCCTCCGCCGCGCTCCGCCTCCCCGCGCCATGATCTCCTGCGCCACCGCCTTCCACCGCAGCTTGGCGCGCGCCGACCGCTCCTCCTGGACGACGCGCTTCTCCTCGCCCTGATCGTGCTGCAGGGCCCTGAACTCCAGCCGGCTCGACGACGACGCCCGAGACAGCGAGCGGCCGAAGCAGGTGAAGCCCTGCGGCATGAACTCCTCGTCGCACGCCACGGCCGCCGCCGGCATGGACGCCTGGTGCACGATGCTGGCCATGGGAACGCGAGCAGGAGAGAGCACTGGCGAAGAGATTTAAGCCGACGAGACCTGTGAGATGCAAAGCCAACCCTCCGAATGATCATAAACATTTATGCAGAATTGCAGGCTTGTAAGTAGTTAGATCCAGGGATATAATACTCAGGCGATGAACTGTCCGATCAGACGGCGGCATGGCAACATGTCCGGATATCTCTTGTTTATTCAGGTGCGATCCATAAAGTAATGGCGAGGGGTGGCGTTCATTTCAATTCAATACGATGGCAAGTGTACCAGAAACGTCCTTGTTCACCCAGCACTTGGTGGCATCGGGGAATTCTTGCATGGGCTTTGACCAGAACATGCAAGTACCAACGTCCTCGGCTATTTTTCTCCATGAGACGACATCTGAAGCAGCAGGTGGCATCTCGGTCCATCGACTTGAGCTGAGCAGTACACAAAAACTGCTTACCGGGTTGCTACCATGTGCAAGCATGAGTGGTAAGCATGGTTTAACCGCAAGACGAACTATCAAAGCCAGCTTCAGAGACAAATTAAGCCGACCCAAACAATAGCCAGTGGTCTCGAATTATATTGGGCATCCAGTGCGATATATGTAATAGATTCAAACCAACTATCCAACTTGACTAAATCATTCACCGTGATATTAGTTTCTCTTTTCTTGATGAGGCCATGCACAATAGTTCCAGTAAGTCTTTCCCGGCCTATTTACAAGAATACACCCAACGGAAACAAATGAGCAAATTTGGGCTCTCTTTGTAAAAACGTTCAACTTAAGCCCCTCAAACGAAAATAAGAGTTTGATCGAATCCTTCAGGCAAGTTAAAACTATTTTTGTTCTATAAAACCAACTTTGAAGAAGGCGGGAACAATGATCAAAGCAGTCCAAACACTGTAACACTTCGAATCCCTGTCGAACAGCTTTGCACATAAAAGAATCACAAAGAAATCCACGCAGCAAATGCAGACGATACCTGCAATCCCATTCAAATCAGACATCCAACTGGATTTAAAAATCATACGGCACTATTACGACCAGCGGCGTACATGCGACAACAATTCCCAGCGCCACAAGCACGACGACCACATGATAAAGCGCAGCTGCTTTATCTGATCAATCATTGTAAAGCATGGATCGATGGGGTTAGCCTTTCTAATTGGTCATTACTGTTTATATGCACCACTAATATATGCGCAAACAACTAATGACAAGATGTCTGGTTGTTACATGTGAAGCACCGTGTACCTGCTGGACAAAAGGGATTGTGTATCAGATTACCAAATATTTGGAATATAATCGCAAACCGCAAGAGTGCACAGTACAACTTGGTGCTTTGCTTCCAGATTCTGAATCATTATCAGACAAAATCCACAAAGGAAACAATTTCCCCAAGAATTCCTAGTCTGGCGTTTGTGAGAAGAGATACCATCTATCATATCCAACCGTCTTCATTGGATCCCTAGAAAAGGAAAGACCCAATCAAGAGGATAAAATCCAAAAATAGCCAACATATATTACGTGTTTACTAAAATGGATAATATATAGTTGTATTTACAAATCTAGCATACGTATTCGGCACCTCATATACCGAAAACGGTTGTATTTGGTACCAAAGATACCAAATATGATGCACATCGTATTTGGCACCTCAGTTGCCGAATACAGCCTGCCCGTTCATGTTCCGCGCTCGTATGCCAAAGGAAGCTAGCAAGCAGTTGTACGCGTGTATTTAAGTTTTTTATTTAACTTTTGATTTCATTTGTGAGTACAAAAGTAGTCCAAAAATTCTAAGGATCCATTTGGTTTCTAGAATTGAATTGGTTTTATGGAATTTGACCAGGAATTCCATTTCCCGAGGAATTGGAATTAGACTGTTATTTCAATTCTGTTGTTTGGTTGCAAGCTAAATTTGCTGATGGAATCCAGATGCAATTCAATTCCTGAATCTGTTGGATCCGCCTTTTTGGAATTGTCTGCTTCCTCTATTGAATTCTCTAGCATCAGCAGATAATACTTAACATGTAAACTAACACTGATTCAAAATAAATACAAACTCACGACACCCTCTAGGTCTCAGAAACTTCTATCATGAAAAATGATAAGCCTCATCCAGCTCAGTTCAACTTTGAACAAGCAGGCCAAGCAGGCCACAAGTACACACAAGTTTGTAGAGACATGCTGCTCTCTTATCAAGATACTAATCGGCCAGACCACGTGACAAAGCCAGGTGACGGAATCACCGCATCACAGCTTCGGCAACGCATCCAATTCTCAAACACAGGACGTGCATTTCGTCAAACACGAGGAGCGCGACTCTGCGAAGCACGAGGAGGAGGTCCCGAACCTACCACTCGCATTTCGTCTTCGTTCCATCATCCGTCTCCGGCATTCACAGCGGCAGCGTAATCGAGGAGCGTGTGTGAGCTTGTGGCCGGACGAGGATTACCGAGGGTCCGAGCCAGGGAGCCCAGATGCCTTCTTCCCTTGCGCGGCTCGAGCTCACCAATTTGCAGTGTCACCGTCGCACACGGAGGAGGCGGGTCTCTGCGACTTCTTGTGGGACGCGACGGCGGGGGAGAGGGACAAGCACGGGATGAGGAAGCGGAGAAGGCGGAGCGCAGGTGGAGGCTGGGGAGGGGGTGGAGCACGGGCTCGAGTCGCGGCGGTGGCGGATCTACGGGGAGCGGGTGGAGCATGAGGTCGAGTCGTGGTCGACCAAGGGGGGCAATTCTGCACATTTTCGGAGGTGGGCCGCGGAATCAGGTGATGTAGTGGGTGAATTCCATGTATTTTGACCGACAATTCAATTCTGCACAGTAAAATGAACCAAACAAAGAAAATGAATTGGGCTCCCAATTCCAATTCCAAAATTCTGAACCCAATTCCGAGATCCAAACGTAACCTAAACGTTTTCCTGAACGCATTATAGCTCACTACCAATCCGTTTTTTAATATCTCAAATAAATTCCTAAAAATTTAAAAAATTATTAATATTCATCTCATGTGATGTACTAATTTATAAAAATGTTTCTAACCCTAGGTTATTTGATGAAAAAGTGACTTCCTTTATCCTACCACGCATAATCAAACCTTCTCTATTTGAAGTCGAGCCATCAGTAGACACCATCTGTTTCATCTTTTTCTTGGCATGCAAGGCCTCATAAACTTTTTTCAAAGTTAGTGTATCATGACTATATAATATGGTATCTCTAAAGTTTGCAAAAGAACTAGGTAATAAGCATAAAATAATAAGACTCAAGTTCTCATCATCATATTTTATCTCCATATACTATAGGTCAGCAATGATCTCCTTAAAGATCGAAAGATGATTCAACACAGAACCACCCTCTTGTAATTTGTGCATGAACAGCTTCATCTTCAGATGCATTTTGCTGGTCATATCCTTTGATATGCAGATTGATTACAGCTTTAACCATAGAGCAGCAGCAGTTTTCTCCTGCAAAACCTCCTGCAAAATATTATTTGATAAATAAAGATGAATTTGTGACAAAGCCTTACGATCCTTTCTCTTATCTTCATCGGACCAAGACTTTTGATCTTTGTTTCCAAAATTATCAAGCGCATCATCCAGATCAGTATGCACAATAATAGCTCACATCTTAATTTGCCATAGAGAAAACCTTGTATCACGATCTAGCAGCGAAATATCATATTTTAAAGAACCCATGGCGAAGAATAATCAGCAACAAAAAATAGCATGTGTGCACCAAGCAATAAACTGCAGAGGTCCTGGTACACTTCGTGTACGAGCAGCAATAAAACCAGAAACCAATCTCCTGGTATGATTCGTGTGTGCACCTAGCAAATTTGATTTTTTTCTTCACGTGAGATATCCTCGGGACTAGCAGCGAAATATCATATTTTAAAGAACCCATGGCGAAGAATAATCAGCAACAAAAAATAGCATGTGTGCACCAAGCAATAAACTGCAGAGGTCCTGGTACACTTCGTGTACGAGCAGCAATAAAACCAGAAACCAATCTCCTGGTATGATTCTTGTGTGCACCTAGCAAATTTGATTTTTTTCTTCACGTGAGATATCCTCGGGACTTGATCTTTTTTTTTCTTTGATCCGATGCGTGAATCTGCTTACCTTTTCTCTAGTCGACGCGCAGGTCACTGCGAAACTCAATGGTGATCGCTAGACAACGGAACCGAGATAGCACGGACCGAGATGACCGACAACATGGGGGCCTTAGGGGCAATGCGTGTGAATCCTGTGCGCACCGCAACTGCTGGTGGACGCGCGTCGATTAGATTCGTCGAGTCGACGCCGCCGATGTGGATTCGGCGAGATGGTGATGCTGATCGGACCGAGACGATGAATCCCAGAGAGACGACTCCGCGGTGATACGAAGAACTCGAAGGCGACGGAAACCGATCTGTTTTTTTCCTTATTCTCGTGTATACAATCCGGCTCTGATACCACTTGTTAGGAATAAATCACGATAGGATCGAACACAAGACATGATTTTTACGTGAAAAACGCTAGCAGAAAAAAACCACGAACGTCAATGGGCGATCTTCACTATATCAGAGATGTGTACAATACAGAGAATTACAATAAACCTCTCTATCTCTCTCTTAGCAGCTTACAAGATATATTTATAGAGATGGATAATAGCGACTAGTCTAATACGGATTATTCCGAAACATGGGTCGAAGATATCTCTTATATGACCCAACAAAAATTCGGATCACAATCTAACAACAACCAAACACAATACATTGCACATATCATTTGAAAGTCTGGAACAAGGAAATCAACGTTCCTAAGCTTTGATGTCTCTTTGGAGACTTCTCAACTAATACCGCTCTTTGGCCTATTCCCAATCAATGAAGAATAGTTAACTAGCTAAGTTATACCAAAAAACAAACTATCTTGTATCGATTGTGCAATCACGATAACAAAGAGGAACAATCGCAAACAGAATACCATCAAGTCTCTTCCTTCATTCTGAACTTTCGATGAGCAATACGTCCAGACAGAGTATTACCGATCTACTCAAGGTTAAACCAAACTCCAAACCATTTCGAACAATGTAGCTCCCAAGGACTAAAACCTGATCCATTCTCATAAACTTTCAAGATACTTCTCTCTAGGTAGATGAGGTAGATTTAACACTTCACATATCAAAAGGCAGTATTGCTTAACTTACTTAAGATTAAGGTAAACTCCAATGGTGTAGAGAATCCATTCACAGGATCTTGCTGCCGGTGACACCATGCGCATCGTGGAGGAGGGTGCCGATCCGCGACAGCATCTGGCCCTTCTTGGCGGCATGCACGATTGCATCCTCCACCTGGGCCGCAGGGCGGCCCACTGGTAGGGCAGCACCGAGGAGGACATGCACACGCCCTTCCTCCTGATCCAGTCTCATAATTAAGTAGAGCTGTTTGTTATATTAAGTAGGGTTAAAATACATATTTAAAGCAAAAACGTTTTACAGGGATAGGGCCAAACCGCAAGGAAACAATCCGGTTCAAAACAGAGCAAAATACATTATTATCATACCAAAAAGCACTCTCAATAATACGTCCTGTAAAAAGACAGATCCACTTGGGGGCGGAGGGGGCTTAACCTCTACCAAGAGCCCCTAAGCCCCTTAAATTTTTTGATATGAAAGATAAAAGAAAAAAAGAAAATGAAGAGAAGAAGAAGTAAGAAGAGGAGGAAGAACCCCTAGACATTGAGACAAGAGGACAAATCCCTACTTAATGATTCTAAATCCATCCCTTATCCACTTGAAAGTGAAACTGGGCCATGACAGTAGTAGCTTTGCTGGGTGATGCAGAAATTTTCCAATCAAACATTTCGGCCGTTCTTAACCAACGGTCTTTACGCCGAGTCCACGTGCACATTGAGACATCAGCTCAAGATTCATAAATCTCGACGCCAAATTAGACGGGACATCCATGTCATCAAAAGTTTACGGCCAAATCGTGTCAGCGTGATCAAGTGATGAGGCAGTTTTTCAGAAAAGCAACTCTGTATTGCACTTTTGCCTAATGCTAACTTCAGCAAGCCAAGAACTCGTGCTTTCAATCGCAATAAAGAAAACATGCTTTCAGCTGTGAAGTTACTCATACACGTTCCTACAAAAGCTATTTTTTTTATATACCTAAATTTTATTTCTACAAACGGTTCATATAATAAATTGTCTGAGTAGTAGGCTATAACCGTTTGTAAAATTAATTTTCACATATGGTTCTGTATGTGAACCGCTTATGAAAATAGTTGAATTTCTACAAGCGATTCACATAAGGAATCATCTGTAGAAATAAAGTATTTTTACAGACAGTTTAAATAAAAACCGTATATGAAAACTAATTTCTACAAACTATTCTTTATGTGAATCGTATGTGATAATCTCTCCATAAATAGTACCTCTTAGCGGGGAGCTCTATTCAGACAGAGCTCGCTGTGTCCGAACAGTACAACTCAAAGGCGGCTGCGGATTTTCAAAACAGAGGGGGAATATTTTGTTTTGAATTCTTTAGATGAATCATCTAAGGTAAGGGTATCTCATCCTTAGTTAGTATCTTTTTAAAGTTTAGATTTAGATTTAATACTTAATTAGGGTTTAGATATGATCTAGAGATGTTCATTATTCTAACTATTTAGATTCTCGTATTAGCTAAAATATATGACCAATATTGATTCTGTGTAGATTCATATGATTCTAACATTATATTTAAAAATATGTAGCTTGAATTTGATGTTTTTCAGCCTCTAGGAAGTTTTATAATAAATGGAGAATTTTTAGATACATCTAGATCTAGAGGGAGAGGGAGAGAGATTAATGAATCTACATTATTTTGAGCCATAAATTTGTGCCAATGTAGATTTAATTGCGTAGATATATTATAATCGTAACAAGTCTATTTTTTGCTTTTAAAAAATCTTTTTTATTATGATTTTCTAATTAATTAATTTTGTGATTAAAATTAAAGATGGACAGAGTATGGATGTACGATACACCAAGACATGAGGAAATATACATCAAAGGACTCTCTATTTTTATTGAAGCCGTCAAGAATGACATTTTGATTAAAAAGACTAAAAACTATGGGACAAATCAAACAAAATCAAATCACACTTGATCTTAAGAGGTTTTGTCGATGATTACATATGTTTGTCTAATCACGACGAACAATGTACATGCGAACCGAACAACAACATCACTGCTGATTAAGTGGACGGTGATGATGAGGGAGTCGAATGCGACACTGATGTTACGATGGTTGATGATATTGATTTCGATCTGGAGAAAATGTTACGCCACACAGAACCGGATGTTTTAAGGGATATGAGAGGTTTAGATAATTTTGAGACGTTACAGAAAGCATTGAATGAACTTTTGTATAAATAATCGAAGGACTGTGATGAGGAGTTTACGGTGTTGCCTTTGGTGCTTAAACTTTTAAGGTTAAAGGCCACCAATTGATGATCTAATAAGAGTTTTTCGAATCTGTTGAGTCTCGTCGCAAACATACTTCTGAAGTCTAACTGCTTGTACTTCTGAAGTCTAACAGACTTAGAGTTTTGCATAAAATTTATGAATACTTAAGAATTTTCGTGTTGTTATTTTAATAGCTAGCAAAATAAGTATATATTATCATTCCCAGATTATTTTGAACAATTAGATTAAAAACCGAGACATGCTGGGGCATATCGACTAAAATTGACCTTTATTGTCGGTAGTGTTATGAAAACAGTTATTCCGTTCCTGTCCAGGTAGTCGGGTATATACGCTCTCTTAGCTTCGTTCTCACTATGAGCAATGTCTTCCTAACAGTGATTCCAAAGCAGAAGCACCAATCAAAGTATAACACAAGATACAAGGTTTAAACAAGATGAACCAGTACATCTTTGCAATAACAAAAGATGAGTCTGAGTCATGCACCCAACGAATTTTCTCTGGCTCGTACTGTCGCCTTCACTTGGCAGCTTGTTTCAGAGTCTTGGCTGCTTGTACCGCGCTCCAGTTTCTTGTGCGGAGGAACAGGCGGATGGTGTCGTCCGACAGGAAGGCCGGCATCTCTGCCGAGAGAGCGCCAGGATCTCCTGGACCTCATTTATCTGCAGTTTCAGATCAAATAACTGAAAAAAAAAGCGAAAATATTATAAATACGGGACCTAGACTGGTACCGAAAACCAGACAATGATACAAATTTCCCCTCATTTTGCAACATATGTTGTACTTTCATCTGAGGACAGTGTACAACTTTAACCACAGGTATATAGTATGTTTTACAGAATGATGGTTGTACAGTTACTAAACGGCATATATAAATATAATTTTCGCCTTACCTTTCTCTGCTGTTCTTCTGAAGACGCTAATTTCTGCTGCGTTTGTTCAGTCCTCCTCTTAAGCAGCTAGCTCATTGCATTTGCATCCGAGTTAGTTATGAGTCTGGGGTTCCTTGCTAGCTGCAAACATCAACTAAACAACATGCACTAACTTAATAATTTGCTCCTGTTAATAGAGTTTGTTAATTAGTATCAGGTCACTTCTAATGCTCCAGCGTGGCTTATTTCTTAAGCATCATGTCACTGAACTCACATTATATTGGTTGTCAGCTTCCCACTTTTGCAGAGATACAAGAGCAGTGTATTGGCCGGCACGAGGAGCTGCATTTTGCATGCCTACCTTCTTATCCTCCCCTGATATCTCGTTGCTGATATCTATTTCTGAAATGCAAGCCTCCTTTCCGTCTCCGAAATGAAAGACTTGGTTAGGTTAGGGACAGTGCAGGTGTAGGTAACAAACCATAGACTCTTGCATCTTTATTCTATCTACCCCTATATCTAGCAATCCGGTCCTCGCATGGTTGTTCTCAAGAAAGCAACCTCCTCATCTGCGTTTCTGGATAAGGTCATAGCCTTTCCATGCTTGACTCCTACACCAGCTTTTGCCACCGAGGAACCAGTTAGTCATGCTGCATAAAGAAGTTAGGTTATCTCTTCAGGCTCATGCTTCTAGTAGCTTCATTTTTCAGATCAAACATGCTCAATTTCCAGGACTTGTATTTTTTTTCCTTCTCGGAGTTGAACCATGAAAAAGGCATCTTGGGAGACAACCATGATAATTTTTTGTATGGTCAGTTGTCTTGTGAATAAAATTTTTTATTGATCAATTGTCTTGTGAGTAGACTTGTGACACTTAGTTCATGGAGGGAGCAATGAAGTCTTAGGATTAGGCAGGCAGCACAGCATTGTGTCATGCCCCCAAAGCAGCCAGGCACGAGAGTCGCCCCCCTGTTTCCCCTCTTAATCAATGAACTCTGGTGAAGGAGTACAGGACCATGCATGAGCTGAATTATTCAATGGGAGGTTAAAAGCCAGTGTGCACCTTTCAGTCTTTCATCTTCTACCACCCTCAACCTACCTTGGTGCTTGTCTGTCTGCTTGATGCTTATCTTATCTGAGTATATGTAAGCATCCACCCTACCTTCACAAAGTTGCTTAGCTATAGGAGTACATATTAGCCACTTTATCAGGTTCTTGTAGTTCCTTAACTGACACTTTTGACTTGCCTTCAGATGCGCATTTTAATCCCCACTTTCATGACCGCAAAATTGTTCATATCAAGTGGAGAACCACTTTGAATCATGGGTTATCTAGTTATAGTTCATTTGATCTAATAAAGTACCGGATTTTCTAGCTTAGACCAGTTTTCAAATCCAATGAGAAGTTCTTCGCATCTAGTCTTGATGAAGATTTGATATTAATAATTAAAAAAATTACTAAAAATATAATAAATCCTGAGAATGAAGTATCACTGTAAATGTATCCATCACCTTATATGGTAGGGCTGATAACCACCACGAAGGAAATAAGGCATGTGCGATATTTCATCTAGTTCATCACGTTACACACAGAAACTATCCTCGGATCAGAAAAAAAAATCCTCCAAAGAACACAACCTAGAAAGGTTATGTTCGAGACTCCGAGTAAAGTACACCTCCCTGACCCGACTATATAAAAAGGAGAGGGGTGCATTGAAAGGGGGCAAAAGAGACAGGCTGGAAAGGCAAGTCAGGAGGAGAGCAACCATATTCATCCGACAAAAGCTTTAAGATTTAGAATATGAGAGAACTCGTCGAGATTCATATAAGTAGATCTAGACACCTTCCATTGTAACTATCTTCTTCTAAAATTAATCAAGATATTACATGATGTAAGGTTGTTATTATAAGTGTTGAAGTATAAGTGAATTGCTCGTCTTCTCCCACCAACTTAAGTTTTTTTTTTGCAACTGATCAATGCATACAACTCAATAATAAGATAGGCCTAAATTTGTATAAAATCTTATATCCTTATTTTCGATACGCACAATTAATAACTAGATATCCCTACTTTAAATAAGCATTTGCATACAACTGAATAATAAGCACAGTTAATTATTGAACATTTGGAAAGAATGAAAATGACATCAACATGAGGTTGCGTGTGATGTTTTTAGAGTGAGACGTTCATTTTACTGCTCTATTTGTATCCCCCCTTATTGTAGGTCTCAAAGCCATTGAGATTGTCCGCTAGCTATAATAGATATTTTTATTCCTCTTCTCTTAATTAATTTAGACAGAACTCCTGCCATTGCCCGCCAAAAAAAATATATTATATAATCGACTTTACTAATTGTCAACTGGACTTGTCAAATGACTCAACCGTAAGTTACCTAGGTATTGTCAAAATACTTCAGCTTACCAAAATGTAGCCAACATAGAGAGTGGGGAAGAAGAAAAGATACCATAGAACTCCAAACGAGGCCACCTAATTTCCTCCATAAATTATCCATGGACGGAGATAGAACGTGCACAAGAAGTTTCTATAAAAGGCGTCTGTCCTGTGATGCTCAAATATCTGTCTATTTTTTTAAATCTCAAGAGATCAACACATCTAACAGGAAAAGGGGGCATGGGGAAAGAACCAAAGAAACCTTCTCTTTCTGCGTAGTGCGGGGCTGCCAAGTGCCGACTGATCAGGATGGAGTGTGATCTGATGAAAGGATCAATTGATTAATGCAGCATCCATGAGGTAGTTGGCAAATGCAAACGCTAGCATGTCGGTACCTTTGATATAGCTTTGATGTATTCAACTGCAACTAGGAGAGATGGATGTCCATTTCATAGGTGTCATGTACTATGCACCACAAGATAAGAGTTCCAGCTCCTGATTTTGGTCATGTGATTCAGTTCCGACTATTTGCTTTAGCCATCCCGCTTTCTGTCTAATTTACTAACAAAAACTTTGCATATCCGAAGATGAAAAAAAAACACCTTCCGGTTTGCTCGATCATAAACCTCAATATAGCAATAGCCCTTTCCTATATTTAGGAGGCTAAATCAGGTTGTCCAGTGAGAAAAATGAAGCAGATTGCAGTTGAACATCCTAAAAATGAACACTTCCCCTCTAGATTCACAAAACAGAAAGTTACATACAGCTCAGGCTTAATCCACAGACAGCCCCAGTCACATTCCACTCTCTTGCCTACCAACTATATTTCATACTGCATACAAAAAGAACCAAAACAATGTACACTCTATAAAATTTACAGGGCAAGAGCATTTCAGGCATCAACAGCGTTTAGGGGTACAGAATTTGTGAGATTTGGCGGCAACTGAGCTCCAGTATAGTATCTCCTGGCTGTAAACATACAATCCGGATTGCTTTTGGCATCGACCTCACAATGCCCAGCCTTTTGGGCTCCTGGATTGGGGTGACTGCTCCGCCATACTTGATTGTTCATGTTAGAAAGATGATCGGTGTTTCCTATATCTGGGCTTCGCTCGATGGTTGGTACACGAAAATTGTGGTTCTTTCCGATATGAAAAGACTGTAACTTGTTCAGTGAAGGTTTCATCCTACTTACTCCATTTGCATTGTCAAAGTCAAGAGATGGATGAATAGCTCTGTTCAACTGCGCCATTTTCCGTGCTTTGTACTTGGCAATCTTCATCTCATGCTTCATGTCGAACCCATTCGCTTCATGATTAGTATTGTTCTCGTATTGATTAAATGAACATGACTGTTCTTGGAATGAACTAAAGCAAACCCGACTAGAAGGATCCCTTCTACCCATCTGTACAGAGCCATTCGTGTGAGTGGACTCTTTGCCTTTGACATAATGGCCGCCTCCATTGTCAGAGTTGCCTATAGAGTCCTGCATATCACACTGCTCTCCATTGGCTTGGAACATGATCTCCTCAAACCGCCCATGTAGCTCTGCACATTGGCAACCTCGAGCAGCTGATGACATGTACGCGTAAAGTGAACCACACGACGACACATTGGATCCACAATTATGGCAGTATGAAGTGTCTGGAGCTTCCTCTATGCCTGGACCAGGCCTCCAATCTGGCACCAATGCACTGACCTCACCATCGATCATGTCAGCTATTCGAGTAACTTCATGGTCAGTTATATCCAGCTCAGCTACCATTTCAGTTGCAACACTTAATGCGGTATCGGCCTCAATGTCAAAGGGAAAATAGATGTTCCTTACATGTCCTGCAATATGAGAAATTAGCTTTCACATGGCACCTCAATCAATATTTCCATATACTGAATTCAACCACAGAATTTAAAGCATTAGACATTGTGCATACCATCGTTATCAGCAATTCGGAGTCTGAGGAAGATGCCTCCATCCTCACTCTTTCTCCCTTTGATTGTGATATCCACATTGCCAAGTGGCTCATCTTCATGGCCGTTGAACAGGTCAATGCCATCTTGGCCTTTTATGTCATCATCCTCACAATCCCATCTATCTTCAGTCAGAGCATCTTCATCAATGCTTTCTGATAATCCATTATTCATTATGGAGCCATTGCTACAAGCATGCCCTAGATAAGAAGGCTGCTGCAGATAATTGTTTGTTAAGTTGTAATCCCCACCCTCTGATGAAAAAGCCATGTCATCACCCTGTAGGAAGGGGTCCTCCAGCAGCTCTCTCGCTGAGAGCCTCTGAGATGCTGTCGCCAGGCACTTCTCAACAAATTGCCTCACCATTGGATCTTTTAACTTGTACAGAGCTTCTGGTTTAGTACCCTACCAAACCAAACCACTAGCTGAAATCAGGAAAATCCAGAATCACAATTGCTGCAAATGGTTAAGTGGATCCGGGGATCTTCTTACGGAGATCACTTTCTTGTAAATCTGCACCGGGTGCGTGCACTCACTGTACGGGTACTCGAACGCCACCATCTCGAGCACGCACATCCCGAACGAGTATATGTCCACCAGCTCGTTGTACTCCTCCTCGTACACCTCCGGTGCCATGAACTCTGGCGTGCCTATCCAAACAATCCGACACCTCCACCCCATCAAATCTCAACAAAACTATTGCCAATTGGGATCAGACAACATCATTTCGGACTAGTGAGCTAATCAGATGGCTTACCTACGCAGTGCACGGCGTGAGGCTTGCGGAGGATGGCGGCGAGGCCGAGGTCGCCTATCTTGACCTCCCCATGGTTGCCGTTCACGAAGATGTTGTCACACTTGAGGTCCCGGTGGATGATGGGTGGATCGTGGCTGTGCAAGTACAGCAGGCCGCTGAGGATTTGCCGGCACCAGTGCTTCACCGCCCATATGTTCACCCGCCTGTGTCTCTGCCTGTACCTAATCATCACAAGACGCGCAACCACAAGCAATCAATCCAAGAACCAACTAAGCACACACACAAAAGAAGAAGCTTTTGCAACTGGACAAGGAAAAAGGAGACTCTTCGCAAATGGACCTAAAAAAGGCAACAACTTTTACGCGTCAGAGGCAGAGGAGGTTGCTTGCTTACTGGCGCAGGGTGCCGGAGGTGAACATCTCGGTAATGAAGTTGATGTTGCGGCGGGAGACGTCGACCCAGGAGGTGTAGAACTTCATGATGTTGCGGTGCTTGAGCGTCTTGAGGAGGTGGATCTCGCAGTAGAGCCGCTCCAGGTCCTCGGGGCTCTGCAGGAAGTCGTGCAGCTTCACTTGGTTCCACGCCACCTCCATCCCCTGGTACTCGTCGAACGCCCTGTACCTGCAGCCACGACACAGCCTCAGGTCAGGGGCAAGCCAAGGGAAAGCACCAAGCTTTGGCGAGAAAGCGCCGGATCTTACACGGTCTTGGACGCGCCCTTGCCAAGAACGTCGTTGAACTGCGAAAACAGAGCAGAAGAGCAGGCAAATGGATCAGCGGATTGGTAGGGAAACGAATCGAGAAACGGACGGTGATAGGAGGAGCTGCAGCGGCGGTAGCGGTACCGTACCCGTCCGTACCGGCCGGTGTGGTCGACCTCCGCGTACTCCGGGCAGTCGGCGGCGTTGGTTTTGGCGCCCATCATTCTAGCTAGCCTCCTGCTTTGCCTCTTCCCCCACTGCCGCTGCTACTCCACTGCCGGGGAAAGCCTGGCTCTGCGTGGCGCTTTGTTAGGGGAATCGGAAAGGAGCCAGGGAAGGGGAGGGGAGGAGGGGACTCATGCTGCACGCGGGAGACCTATTTAGGGGAATCTGGGCACTCATGGAGTGGGCAGAGAGAGAGAGGAGGGGGGGGGGGGTGCAGGAAGGGGATGGAGATGGGGATGAGAGGCATGAGGCTAAACGGGGCTGATTAGATCGATGTGCACGAGGTGCCATGGAAAAGCCAGATAATTTTACTGGATTTTTTTGCCGAGATTTACTTGGCTACATTTTTAATCATGATACTGCTGGTAGGGAGCTTGGGATTCCAGATATGGTGGTAGGTAAGTTGGATGATTATTCAATTATGGCATGATCAAATTAGCTCCAGTTCGGTTGTTCTTAAAGAGCGTCTCTTTTATCAAACTAGCTCCAGTTCGGTTGTTTTTAAAGAGCATCTTCAAAATAGACGTTATCACTCACGCTATCCTCAAAGTAGCGTGAGCAGAATAAAAATATTGCTCCAACAGTAACGCTATTAGACAGTGGCATTTTTTAGCCTCCAAATCGTCTTTTCCGCACGCCAAATATAGCTTGCGCTCCCCGACCGCAATGCAGCAACCGCCGCTTCCCTCTCACTCCCCGCTCATGCCACCATCCCAACTGCCTTCTCCTCGCTCGCGCCACCATCTGGATTTCAATGTGTATCCTCCCCGCATAGCAACACCGCGACGAGCAAGCTATGGAGGCGGGGGGCATAGGACAAGTGTCAGCACGACGTATGATACTCGACTCATTCGTCCATTATCCAAATATGGGATTGTACGGACAGTGCTAAAGCTAACGACACCAACAGACGGTGCTTAACCGATGCAAGTGGTCTATAGCATCCGGGTTCCACTCCTGATATACCTCTAGCACCGTCCACATATCGTCTCATTTTCACATCTCATAGATCCCACATCATTCTCATTGTAATTGGGACATTAAGTAAGCGCTAAGCTCGCGAACAATGGTTGAATCATTGCTCATCTTTCTACTAAAGACCTATGCATTGCTAAGTATTTCGAATAACTCTTAAGTTAGACATCAATAATATTATCAAGGCTACAAGGATTTGGATAATCAACAACTCAAGTTAGAGGTAATGCAATCAACATAGATTCTACCCATATAAGCTAGACAACGACTCGCTAAACGTGCAAACATACCTAAGCAATGACTTATCAATTTAGACTCTTTTCAATTCAATAAAAATGACGCAATATGCTTAGATACTTGTCTCGTTGCTCTGACGGTTGCTTGATACTCCCGGCGCAACACTCACAGAATTTACATAGATTGGCGCCACTTTTACTTGCTTGAACCGTCAGCGCAACACTCTCTAAACGAATTAAGAACGCATTGCATAAACAAATAAACTATAGAAAAACATTTAAATAATGCATTCTTGGATAATAATAGAGCGTCGTGTTTTGAAAACACTTGCAAAAGACCACCAAAAGATTAGGGTTTTGAAGTTTAAAACCTCGGATAAGGCAACCTAAGTGCATATAGCTTTAAGTGGTTGGCGGTCAGACTGTCATTGAAGTGGCGGTCAGACTGCCGACGTGCAAAAGATTTTGACCTCTAGCGGTCAGACCGCAGGTATGGTGATGGTCAGATTGCAGACCAATGGTCTAACCGCCCTAGTAGCGATCAGACCTTGGCCATAGGATTGACTGATACTTTTGAACCATCCTACTGGCGGTCAGACCAGCCTTAGTTGCGGTCAAACCACTATACCCTACCAGCAGCACCTTTGCGGGGTCGTCGGAGAGGACTCCGACGACGAAGGATACCAAAGTACTTCACAAGACTAGGGGAACATTTTACGTGGTCGTTCGAATGATATGCATGACCCGAACACGTAAAACCCTCACAAACGAGATCTAGATCTAGTGTCACTAGGGTTTTTCGGTTTGATGATTGTCTAGGGCTAGGAAACAATGGGAAAACGGTAGGAGGACGTTTACCTCGGTGTAGATGAACATTCTATTAAGGATGGCAACTAGACCTGTGGGTTCAGGTCCCCACCGGTTCTGCACCCGGCGGGTTCGAGTTCGGGTTTGGGTGTGAAATCTCGCTCACGGGTCTGGCGGGTCAGATACCCGACACTAGAACGGGTTGGGTTCGGGTTTCTTCCTGACCCTGTGGGTGACCCGTGGGCACCCAACCCATCTCCCTCTCTTTTTTCTCTCACCTGGCCTCCCTTATCTCCTTTCTTTCTCTCTCACCCGGCCTCCCTCACTCTCTCACCTCTCTTCTCTCCTCTCTGAGCTATCTCTCTCTCTCTCTCTCTCTCTCTCTCTCTACCAGAGGCGACGACTGGCGGTTCAGTTCGCCTCCCACAGTTGCCCCTCCCCGGCCTTGCCTCCACAACCTCTCGGCTCAGCCACCACCCCTCCTCAGCCTCCCCCCGTCCCACCTCTCCGCCGCGGCGCAGAGTCCCTCCTCGGCCTCCCTGCCACCGCCTCGTTGCCTCGTCTCCTCGCCGTCGCCCCTCCTCCCTGGCCTCCCACTACCTCCCCTCCTCCCTAGCCTCCCCACTGTCAGCCCTCCTTACTTGCGCATGACGCCACCCCTCTGCGTCATGCCTCCGACCCCTCCGCGCCACCCCTTTACGCCCGCGTTCTGCCTTCGCCCCCTCCATGTCGCCCTTCAGCGCCTGCACCCCACCTTCCCTCAGCGTCGCCCCTCCACGCTTGTGCCCCTCGGCCCTCCGCGTGCTCTGTGTTGATAAGACCCGACGGATCCCCGTCGGGTTTTGGGGTCCCCATCGGGTTCGAGTGCGGGGGCACGTTTCAACTCGATTAGTACTTCGGGTGCAAGTCGGGTTTCGTGGTTTGGGTTTTGGGTCAGATGTGGTTTTGCTCCACCCAACCCCGACCCGACCCGACCCGTTGCCATCCCTACTTTCTATTAGATTCAAATCCTCCGGGGGAGCTCCGATCCGCCAATTGTACTTCGGAGAGGGGGAATGAGCTCGTGGTGGGAGAAAAATAGCGAAGAACTCCTCTAGCAGCGGGAGGAAGGGGGAAAGGCTTGGTGAAGCCCTTCGGGAAGCTTGAGGAAGTTTCCACCTCCGATCTCCAGCCTTCAAACGTGACGAACGACAAGCTCACTCTCTTCTAGGGTTTGGAAGGAGTGAGAGAGTGAGAGAGCAAATGTGAGAGAGGGAGAAAGAGTGAGAGAGATCGATTGCCTTAAGTCGATCCTCTGCCGAGTTTTGATGGTTAGACGACGAGTGGTGCTGGTCAGACAACGGTAACCCACGTGGCAAATCTACATGGCTACCACCTGGCAACTAGACCACGGGTGAGCCCCGATCAAACCGCGAAAGGGATTCTTTGCTGAATTTTCCTAAGCCTCCCTTTTTGCATACCTCTCTAACTCCAAGGCACTTAGGGTTTTTCTAACGAGCTCTAAACTATGTTCACATACTTTTGAAACATGTTTAAGTCAACTTAATATTCAAATGCGTAAAAACCCAACGTGGTGATGAATAAGAACGCTTAATTATGTGATTAACTTTTTAGGACATGACAATAGTCCTCAAATTGAGATCACCCTCAACCTAGGACCAGGACGGAGTTCTAGCTCGAAATTTCTAGGCAATTTCTTGAAATTGGGCACAAGAATGCATAGACGTCCAGTGAAGTTGTTAAAATCGGAGCAAATCTGACATGACTTTTCATCTGTAGCAGAGTAGGAGGAAGAGGAGACTCAGCCCAAGCCCACTGACACCTCAGGCTGCGGCGGCGTAAGTCGCTCCTCTGTTGCTGTTACGGACGCCGCCACTGACCATCTAGTGCTACGCAAGCCGGTGTGCTATGAGACAAGCCGCCAGTCGAACGTGTGTGAGGTCGCCTGTGACGTCCGCGTGCAGAGGTGCACCCAGACCATCCACATCATCCCGCTGGAGAAGGAGTGGAAGGTGAAGCCGTACCGCTGGAAGCATGATGTGTTCGTGCTATCCCACGTCAAGGAGTGGGCGCTCCAGCCGCTCTCCAGCGATGCGTCGCATTGCACAATCAACAGCTCGGCCACCACGTTCGTGCTTTCCACTGGCAGGTTCACGGGCAACCGATATCGACAACGACTGCGAGGTTCGATGCTACCGGAGCGTGGTGGTCAGGCTAACGTTCCACAAGGAGCTCGGCCACGGGAAGAAAAGGGCGAAAGAGAAAGAGAGAATAACATGTGAGGCCATGAATGTATTTTTAGTTATAGAATGCTATTAAAAAAATAGGAAAGAATATGGAGAGTAAAATATGGATATGCTGTTAGAGTACTGAAGTAATATGGAGGGGAATATTTACAGATGACAATTCATATGGAGATATTGATGGTGTATTATAGATGTTATGTTGGGGTTGCTCTAATAACAATCAAAATATTGCCAGTCACTATAGGCTTACTAATACAGTAAACATAAAAAATGTGCACACACTATATTATGGGTAGAAAAAATGATAAATAATTTCCAAGGCAATTGTGCCAAAGATAGTATATGCTAACAAATTTGTTTTGCACTAAAATTGAAAATTAGGAGGAAATGCATTTCGGCATTTTTCAAAGTAAATAAGTTTGATCTCGACCAAATCCATAGATGAAAACTATAGCTCACTAAAAAATAATACTTCTTCCGATCCAAAATGTAAATTGTTTTATACTTCTTTACTATGTGGAAAATATAAATCGTTCTACATTTTTGAGACACATTTTCATCATAATTTTCCTATTTTACTTGTACTTAATTGTCCTAATTAATGAGAGAAAAGAGTGTTGACTTGTATAAAAGAACTAACATATCATTAACTGAAGGGTAAGATGATCATCTTACTTCTTTCTTAATTCTTCTGCCAAGTCCAAAACAACTTATATTTTGGATAGATAGAGCAACTCAACAGGGAGAAACTTCGGAAGCAATGCCTTTATCTTCTCATTTACTAGCCAACCTTTGAAGAACGAAAATCCTCTTAGGGTGTCCACAATGGGAATGAAATGTCGACAGTAAGGGTTGCTATTGCCGACCTTGTCATTGTGGAGGTAGATAGCAAGGTGAGTAGTATGAGTCGGCAATACAGCTATTGCCCGGTTATAAGGAATAAAAAAATCCATTAAATCTCTTTCCCTTCTCTGCTGGAAAAGAGCAATGGTTGGGAAGACTCATATTTTTAATCTAAACGTGGACCTCAACTTAATACCACCACATTGTGTGAATTGTAACAACAAACAACCATTTTATGCAAGCCCTACCTTACTACCCAACGAGGTGGTATACCTTGCTCACACCCTTACAAAATTGAATAAAAAGACTAGTACAAACTGTGGGGGCCTTTCGTGTTGACTCTTTGTCCTTTGCGTAGCAAATCTGCTCCTACCTTGAGAAAACAAAGGGGGAAAACTGCCTTGTGCTGAGTTGGAGGGGGCCCTTCGTTTTTCTGCCCCTTGATGGTGAAACCCTACGAAATGCTATGCTTCCCCCAGCAAACACATTTGGGCCATGGGGGCACGTGGTGGTCCATTCATATCCATAAAAAATGGATACAATACTAGTATTAACCATATATGGGTAGGCATGACCCATGTTCGGCAACTTGCCTTTTTCTTAGATTCTTTTGGTTGATATCTCCAAGCAATCATGCAATTGCAATAGCCTAATCACTATTGAAGATACATTGAACCAGACTACATATCAACCTTTCCCTATGTTGCGACGAATTAAACAATTACGTTTTGAACAATCACAAAAATAGGCACTGTAAACATAGCGCCTTGGAATATCCTACTTAGTCTAGTTCATCTTGGATCATTCTAGTCGACTAGTTCCTAATCCAATGGTCCAAATAATGCAAAATGACATCACATCGATGTATGGCGCACATTCTAGTTCTCCTTAATCTCTTTCTTTTGGGACGGCAACTTATTGATATCCATGGAGAGCATATCTCTAATGAAAACAAATAATTTCTTGTATGTCTAGATATCCCTTGATGGAGCCAACTTGCCATATTGCCCCCTTATCCTCCGATCCTCTTCATGTGGCATGCTTCAGTTTTTGGATTTATAATGTGTGTATATACACACACAAAGCGGCCACACAACAACCCAAAGTTACTTAACCCAACAAACACGAAAATTTCACAAGGACATGCGAACCTATAGTTTACTAGGACTTTTTTTAATTCATATCAAAAGAGTAGGTAAAAAAAATAGGTGAAAAAAATATAAGATATGTAAAAAAATAAACAAATAAATAAGGTCATATTTAGCGGATACTTAAAAAACTATTACAGTACTTCTTATTTCTTCCATCTTTAACAGTTATCATATTTTTTACCTTCCATTACTTTCTATCTTTCTTTGAATCTACAGTCATCATTTATGAACAGTGATACGAACATAAGAGAGTACTCCAAATATAAAGTACGTAACTTATCTGCATCATTGTAGCACTTGATACTGGCTCTGCTAGAGCACCCGTCAACTCTCAAATCCGTCTATATCACTGTAGCAACAGGGATGCAGACTAGAATATTGACCCTAAGACTATTTCCAATAGATAATTTAAAATTTCGTTATCTATAATATTATTATAGTATTTACTATTTTATTCTTCTTCGGTAACTATCCTATTTTCTAACTTTTCTTTTTACTCTCCTTTCTTTAGATTTACAGACAATACTCTGTAAACTGCGGTGAATACCGCATCTGCTGCTCGAGCACGAACCGAGACAACAGAGCGGCAATACAACCGCTACAGTAATACATGAGGCATTTGCCCGAGTTGCATTTCCCAACCCAACCGAACCCGGCGTGGTACCACGTCCGCGCGCACATCCACCCGGCAGAAAACCACAGGCCACGCACGGTGTTTGGTGTGCGGGCCGGGGGCAGCGCGCGCGCACATGCCCGCCTCGTGGCCACGCTGCCGCGGGGTGGGGTCGGGTGGTACACGCCGCCCGTACGGAATCTCCCGAGCTTGTACGGCGACGGCACCCGCGCTGGCTCGCTCGTTAAAAATCATCGCGCCCGGTCCAAGGAAAGCGGGGCGCGTCCGCGTGTCGCTCGCGCTATCGATGCGTCAACCACCCCCGCCCCCGCGGGGCCCGCGCGCGTCACGGAGACGGAGCCTTGGTGCCCCGGGGATCGGGATCCTCTGCGTCCTTGCCCCGGCCTGCATGCATCCCCAGCCACATCGGGCCTAGGACGATAGACTGGGCCACGACGCCGCGCGCGCATTCGAGCGCAGTCATATTCGTCAAAAATAAGCGTGTTTCTTGTTATATCTCAGTTTAACTTGAGTTTCTGTTCACACGATTGAATCTAAGATTATATGAATGAAGATAAGAGTTAAGATTATAATTGATTGCTCGTATAAAGATGATTTTGTAACACTGATAAGTGATTTCGCTTATATAAACATGTATCTGAGTCTACATCTGTCAATCGAGCTTTACTCTCGGATCAGATCAGATTAAAAATGTATATTTGCATTCATAAGGTTAGACTAAAACCATAGATATCAACAATTAAATACATTTATTTTTAAAATCATACGTATCACCCAATAAGCTAGGATAAATTAGGGCAATCAAACACACTATACGAGCTTGCTCTCGCTATGTGCCGGCCGTCCGGCCGCGGCAGCTGAAAACATTTCCGTTTCAAGCCGTTGATAAGCGGAAAAGCGGCTCATCTTTGACTAATGGGTCGTTATCTCCAAGCGATGGCGGTAGCTGATGATAAGAAGGCGCATCAACGAGCCTTGTATGCCCGGAAATTTTCTATGTTATCGCTCGAGTTGGAAGTCTACCTTGTGCGCAAGTTAATTCAGGAGCACATGCAGTTACCAATATAACTAGTGGATTGGCGCGGCGTAGGCGCCCGTTTTTTTCACAGAAAATGACAAAAGAAGTCTAAAAAATTATATTCATCAATTTTGTGCATTTCAATATTTATTTATAAATTTATTAATATTTAAGACATTCATTTAATTATGGGGAAAATAATATTATTTTTATACATGCACATAATTTTAATAGGTAGACGACAGTAATACGAACCTAACAAAATTTGTTTCATATTTTTTGAGTTTTAGATAGTTTTCTATGCATTTTAGATTATTTGAACCGATTTATCAATATAACTATTATACCTTTCGCTATTTTTCTGGAATTTCCAAAAAATTATATTATACATGTAAATATATAGATACATATATGCATACATACACATATACATATATACATATGTAGGACCTAAATGAACAGTAAATGCAGTGCCATGAACATTACCTACAGTAACTTGGACCTAGAATCACTCTAATTCTTGGAGCTTTAATATATAAGTATTGATAAAGTGATGGATGTTACTATTTCAGCGGTAGTTAATTTGTTGTCCAATGATGCCTTAAAAAACAGATGTCTATTGGTGGAGGAAATCGACCTCACCCACCTCTACAACATAAGAAGCTTCGAAATTGATAAAATAGCTATCGTTATAAAAATTTGGATATGAATTAGAAAAAAACTTGATTCAGATTTCAACCGGACATGCTCAGATTTTAACTCAATTTTGCACTTACACGAAATACTATACAAAATTCAACTCAAAATATCAACTCCACTCCCAAAGTCTTCTTTCACCTCAAAAAACCCGAGAGTTCCACTCAGGATACCAACTTCAATCTCCACATCAATTTTGCATTGCTAAGCTAAATCACAAAAATTCAACCTAAAAATAAAATCTCCAACTTCAAGTAAGGGTTTGGGACTTTTGCTCAAAATGTTCTCTATGTATACATTGTCTTCTCCTTCGCCAAGCATCGGTATGCCTCCCTTTCTGTCTCCTCCCCATAGGCTTGTCCTCACCATTGACTAAAGGCAAGCATAATCGGTTGGAAAAAAGTGGTCCAGATCAAGTTGAAAGCCCCAACAAATTTCAAGGTGAAAGTTTTCGAAATCTGCATTTCAAAGGTTTGAAATGCCTCTCTTGAAAGTTTTGACCTTGAATGGCTCTTTCAAATTTTTGAAAGACCGCATTTGGAAAAGGGTACAAGGTTGGATGGGACAGCTTTTATCCATTGGAGGCAAAGAAGTGTTAATTAAAGCAGTGGCACAAGCACTGCCCAAATACTCTATGGCCTGCTTTAAGTTACCGCGAAGATTATGCAAACACATTGATATGATGCTGCGGAAGTTTTGGTGGGGCAGCAAGGAGGGGCAATGGAAAACAGCCTGGGTTTCCTGAGACACCATGACTCAGCCGAAGTTTATGGGTGGCCTAGGATTTCGAGATATGGAGCTATTTAACCTTGCCCTATTAGCAAAGCAAGGGTGGAGGTTACTGCAAGATCCTGATTCTCTAAGTGCTCGTATGCTCAAGGCAGTGTATTTTCCATCCGGTGATTTTCTACATGCTTCTCTTGGGTTTCATCCTTCACAGGTTGGGAGAGCTATTCTTGAAGGCTGAGATGTTTTGAAATAGGGTATAATCAAGAGGATTGGCAATGGGCAGAGCACCCATATGTGGAATGATAACCGGTTGCCTAGGGATACTATGTTAAGACCGCTGGTACCTCTGAAGGATGATAAACCCAAACAAGTCAGTGAGCTAATTGATAATTCGACTGCAACCTGGAATCTGCAATTGATCAATGACCATTTCTTGCCTATGGATGCAGAGGTGACTCAGCAAATACCAGTGCTGACGATGCAATGTGAGGATTTTTGGGCTTGGCATTATGAGAAATCTGGGAACTTTTTAGTTCGATCTGCTTACAGAATGCTAGCACAAACTAAACGGAGAAGGGTGGCTTGGCTTGAAGGCAGCTCGGCACACTCAGATACTTCAAAATCTGAGAAGAATTGGTCGCAGTTGTGGAAGGTTAAGGTGCCATCAAAGGTGCGGGTTTTCCTCTGGAGACTGGCACAACATAGCTTGATGACTGCTGATGTATGCTTCCACCGACAAATGAAGAGCAATAGTGTGTGTGACTTGTGCGGAGCTGAAGATTCCTGGCGTCACTCACTGCTGGAATGTAATATGGCCCGGTGTGTATGGGTTCTAGTTGGGGAAGATTTGACGGAACATATACTTGCTTGCGAAGAACCACATGCAAAGAATTGGCTTCATCAGATGTCTGATTCTATGTCACGGCAAGAGTTCATAAGGATGGTTGTCACCCTCTGGGCCATCTGGACGGCACGACGCAAAGTGATCCATGAGAACAGGTTCCAGAGCCCTCTATCAACACTGTGCTTTATTCAGAGTTTCCTTGATGATCTACAATTCAGTGATAAGAGGAATGATGCAAGCACTAATGTAAGAAGACCTCATCCGGAAAAACGCTGGATTCCTCCACCTCCGGGGTTGAAGAAGGGGAATGCTGATGGTGCAGTTACTCGCTGGGGCGAAAGGGGCGCTGCAGCTGCATTATTCCGATATGAAGATGGAGCGTTTTTGGGAGCCTCTGCTATTGTTGTGCAAGGCCTGTCTGACCCGTCGTGTTTGGAAGCTATGGCCTATCGTGAAGCAGTCACTCTCGCACATGACTTGCAGTTAAGAAGGGTGATCATTGCCTCCGACTGTGTTTCAGTGATCCGGGATATTCATCAAGATTGCAGAGGAGTGCATAGCACGATTGTTCGGGAGATAAAGAGAAGGCAAAGTGACTTCGAAGAAATCCAGTTCAAGCATGAATACAGAGAGAACAACTTCGAAGCTCACAATATTGCTAGGAGTGTGTTGAATTTTGGCGTCGGGTGCCACGATTTCGCCAATGTAAGAATGTTTATTAATCAGTAAAAGAGCCTGAGCCTTTCCCCTAAAAAAAAAGATGCTCGACGTGAAGGCTCAACGCGCAAAGGTGCTCGCGGTCCTGCGCGAGGCGAAGGCATGGCCAGCGAAGGCGCGCAAAGGCTAACGTAGGCCTAATGTCGGAAGGCCTAAGCGTCAGGTCCACTGTGGTGACGAATCGTGACGAAGGCTCACGCACGGGGACGAAGCCCGTTGTCTACATCTGCTGCAAATTTCTTCTTGTACAAAGGAGTTTGACAAAGGCTACATCATGTACAAAGGGCATTCTAGAACAAAGAGTCTTCTCTTTGACAAAGGCAGAAAACCGTCCCGTTACGGAAAAATTCCAGTGAGAATAGTAAGCGAGGTAGATTGTATATGAAAAGGAGCAACTGTAGTGTGGACTTATCTGTTGCAGATTGCCTCTTGGACGAAGGGTATCCCCTTGACGAAGGGTGCTCTTGTACGAAGGGTATTCTTGTACGAAGACCCTGCTGGTAGGAAGGTTTGCTTGTTCGAAGCCCTGATGGTACGAAGGCCTACTTGTTTTTTGACGAAGGCCTAACGAAGGATTATTTTTCGACGAAGTCCTGACGAAGGGTTATTCTTCGATGAAAGCCCTTGAAGGTTTGTTCCCCGACGAAGGGTTCCTCCCTGAGAATAGCCCAGCTGGTACGAAGGTCCTGCTGGTGCGAAGACCCTGCTTGTACGAAGACCATGCCTGTACAAAGACCGTGTCTGATTCGAAGGGTATCTCTTGTACGAAGATCCTGCTGGTACGAAAAGGTGCCTCTTGTACGAAAGGCCTTCTCTGTATGAAAGGTGTTTCTTATATGAAGGTGCCTTTTGTACGAAGGCCTCCTCTGTATGAAAACCATGCTGATACGAAGAGTGCCTCTTATACGAAGACATGCTTATAAAACCTGTCTGATCTGAATACCTCCTCACTCTTTAGAACCAGTCCTCACGGTCGGCGCCAATTATTGAAACTATTTTCGTAAACAGTACCAAAGGGATTCATTCCCGATAAAGAAATAAAGAGGAGGTGGAAGGAATCTCCCGTTTTAACCTCTTAAATCCTTTATATAGGTGAGAGAGAGGGGTAAAATTTTATCTCCAATCTTTGATGGGATACAACTATTATATAAACACCTTTAAACCTTTATATTGGCTGTTTTATTAAGTAGTCTTTTCTGTGGGTGTAAGTCTTTACCCAACACTAGTCATAGCTCAGTTTGAATCCACAATTTCATCAACAATGTGCACCGCGTGTAACAATTTGATAATGGCCGGTGGCGTGTCACGATCCATCTGACGCCCCGCTCCGCTGTAGTCTGTCGAACCCACATGTACCCGCGCTACTGCCACAGTGCCACGATGAGGAGGATAGATATCGTTACAGTACCAATTTAGCACCGTCACCACCAGTTCATCGCCGTTGCAACACGCACTCGTGCGAGGCCCGCGGCGCGCACGAAAGCACGAGATTTTCCCCGCCCGCGCCCGCTGTTTTCCTACGCGTGTCTGTGCGCGGCACGGGGGATGGGAGATGGACGGATCACGGATGCGTACGGGGTGTCTGGCCCCGCCGCACCCCCATGTGCGGCTTTCTCGTCTGCTTCCTCGCTCGGAGCCCCACCGAGCGCACTGATTGACCGCGGGGGTGGGATCGATCGGATTGATTGGTCTATACGTTTCACATTTGATTCGTGCGTTGGCCGTTAGGAAAAGGATGAGAGCCAGGTTCACAGAATCAGCCGATTCGTTTCGTATCGTATTCATAAATTGATCGTTTTTTAATTAAATTTAAATTAAAAATTAAAAAATTTAAAATTTAATCGATTCCTATCGAATTACTACGCAAACCGCGGTTTTCGCGCTAACCGTTAGGGGTAGATTTTCGAAGGTCAAACATATTTGTGAACTTTGGTGAGTGTAAAAAGAGGAGCGAGGATGAGCAGAAGAAAAAAACGATGCTATATTTTAACTGCTCGGAATTTTTTCTTAGTAGATCAACGTCGTTTGTCTAATCTCCATCCGATGCATTAGATTGTTTTTTTTACCTCCAACCAAATCGTCACGCTCTCTCTTACTCATTACGTAGTGTTGCTTCTTCCCCTGCCCAGCCCCACCCCATGCCTTTATCTTTGATGGGTCCCCGCCGCCAAATACACATCCATTACTAGCCATCACGCTAATCGCTCTATTTTCGTTGCCTCGTCGCATCACCACGCCTCAAGTCCAAATTGGTTTGGCCATCACCAAATCTTCCTCTAACCCTAGAGTCACCGGTGGGCCTCAAAACTCCTAACTCTTTTTTTTTTTTAAAAAAAACCCTCAAATCCTAACTCTTCGACTAAACTCACCGGCGTGTTCACACGATCGCTAAAAACTTTTGACGGTGGACTCTAGCAAGCGTGACTTCGAGCTCCCACAGCAGTCTATAAGTCTTTCCCAGGAAAAAGAACTTAGATTCAACGGCGCAGCCAGACGGCGAGAGTACGCGAAAAGGACTATAGAGTCATTGAATATCATCGACTATAGTAGACCCATGGTCTTCGCGATCGTTCCAACTTTCTGAGTCTGTACGTTACTGAAATTCGATGGTGTACTCGTGCTTGACTGTTGGATGCTATACTACTAACAATGGATGCAGTTTATATAAGCTAAACTGATACGTTAACACGCCTATATACAATAATGGAACCTCGACTAGTGACTACAGATTCCCTGCTAGTCTGAAAAACGGCTGGTCTGCAAATGCAGCTGCACTCGAGTCCCTGTCTCCTACGGTCACGAGTACGTATATCCTGACGAGAACTGTTGTGTGTGCCGGCAGTCGCGCAAGAAGATCATGCCGGCCCAGCACTCCGACATGTCGCGCAACCAGACAAACGGGAACGGTGCAGCATCGCGTGCTGACCGCACATAGATTAGTGCCAGACAAAAACATTAGCCTGTGCGAGTCATGGCTTTTCGGTCTATACCATGTTCAAGGAAATAAGTACTTTGTTTTTTAGCATATGTTAAAAAAGTTATCAGATGCTAGTTAAAATGAAAATTCACGTTTTTGTGCCGACACAGACTTGTCTTTAATTTCTCGTCAACATCGACCACCATGGATACGGAAAGGACAATTAAACAACCGACAGCATAGCACGCGGATCCAGCAGGGAAGGAAGGGGCGGTCATCTTCATTGCTACATGGTTGAAGGTTTTTTTTTTTAAGAGGAGGCTCGTACTCACACAAACAGTCAGGGGTGGACCGACGTTAAGCCTCGGAGGTGTACAGGATATCGAGTGATTTTTTGTTTTTCAGTAATCTATCGTAGGTATCAGATTTATAGGATACTCTCTAGCTTAACAAATGGGACATCCAAATTTTCAGACTAATAAGCGGGACACTTGATTATTTTTGTTATGGATCCGCTACTGCAGATAGCTGTATAGAAACTGCACGAGCGTCTTCAGAAAGTGTTGGGGATGAAACTCGGATCGCTCCCCGAGAGCTGCCTTCAGGAATTCGGTAGCCCTCATCGTGGTTGAAGGTTTTATAGTCTGAGATAGAATAAACTAATGATAATGGATAGCTTATTCGTGAAAAATAGTAATGATATATTTAGTCCATTCTCCTTATATTAGCATTTATAAATGAGCCTCTGTTGATTTAATTAATGGCTCGGCCACCGGCGCCAATGCATAGGTACTTCACCGCCCTGCGTCTCCAGCTAACCGAAGGCAACATTATGTAATATTCCTATTATTTTTCTCCTTTGAAACGGGAGAACTGCACGCAATTAAATCATTCCATGGCCGGGCTCGATCTCACCTCGATCGGGCAGTTGAATTTAAGCGTAGTATGCACAAGGTCGATACGTCTCGAGATCGACCACCTATGCTATCTTCTTCCAACAACACGAACACAGCATAAATTAGAAATTTATTCGAGACATTAAAAATATCTAGAAGTTATAAAAGTAGTTTTTTTTAGAAAATTTTTATTAAATATTGGCGTATGTTTTTTATCAAACCAATTAAAAAAGTTGCTAGTGAGATTAAATTTACTCATAAAAATATTTACAATTTTTAGATTACTCTTAAACCTGTAAATAAAATCAAGAGGTAAATACAAACATGAACGTACACGTATTCTCATCGGCCTATCTCTTGCTTGCTAGTGAGTCACCGGACGAAGTGTGCCACGCGTCGCACTGCGAGACGTCAGTGAGGGGCTACGAGGTGTGCAACGTGGAAGCATGAGGGCTCTAGCGCGGGGTTCCATTAGATCGGTATTGGATGATGAAGCTTCATAGCTATAGTAGCTACAGTGATCTGATACTCTCAGCTTTCACCGATTCTTAGCCTGTTAATATATAGTATTGATTCTTATTTTTTCTTTGAAACGGGAGGACTACACGCAATTAAAGAATTCCATGGCCGGGCACGATCTCACCTCGATCGGGCAGTTGAATTTAAGGGTAGTGTGCACAAGGTCGATACGTCTCGAGATCGATCACCTATGCTATCTTCTTCGAGCAATACGAACACTGCATAAATTATACTACAAGCTGATAGCATGATATGTACGGTAGACTAATCGACCGGCACCACGCAGACACAGGCAGAAACCCTGGCCGGCCGCAAGCTCATTGGCCTGGCCGGGTATCTGGCCGTCGCCGCTGCACGCGCGAGCTTAGTTGCCGTCAAGCCAACAGCGTATAGAACAGCGTCACTTGTCCTGCTTTGAACAGCCGCTCGGAATACAAACAAGTCTACAATAACAAAGATGCTTCTTCCGCGTTTGAAAAAGAAAATATAATAAAAACAGGCCGCGAAGCATTTTGCAAGAAATGACTCCAACTCCGGGTTTTCAATTCAGCTAGATAGCGCCACCCGGCCGTCACATACTCACATTCATGCCATTTTGGCGAAAATAAGCACCTGTTCTCGAAAAGAAATCCGGCTAATATTCACTTCAGATGGCTTAAGAGGGAGGTACAAACTAAGGGTGCGAATTGATGAATTCAAGGTACCTATCGACGTTTTTTAGTTTAATTAATAATATTATCATTTTAAATTAAATAAATTTTAAAAACTAGCGTAATTAATTAAATTAAAGATAGCCGATAGATACTTTTAGGTTTACCAATTTACATCCTAGTACAGACACTAAGGTTCGAGATATCTCGCGCACGATGACAGTTAATTTTTTTCTCTGTGGATGTTTCACTGTTACTGGTGACCGTACCCGCAAAAAAGAATTTACTGATTACTGAATGACACATTTGAGATAATCAATCTGACGAGTCCCACAAAATAAGGTTTATACTGCGACTAGCAAACGGCAGCCGTTGGCGGACCGGAGGCACGCGGGCCTGTGAGCCTGCGACCTCACACAGCCAACATATAACTGGGCCCAAATGGAAGCCCATACGTGTCTCACTGCATATTGGACGAGGGCCTTTGCCTAAATCGATGAGCTACTCATGGGGGATCACGTAAATACAGACCGTAACCTCAAAAAAAAAAAAAAAAAATCAAGGGGATCACGTGTAAACTTCACGAGTTTTTTTATTTTTAGATTTCGAAAATAAAAAAATTGAAAACAAATCGTCCGTATGAAAAAATTGTAAAAATACGCTATTGTCAGTGTCATCTTTCTATTGGACGATAGGTTTAAAAAAAATAAAGATATCATACTTTCAACAGACGATAAGTTAAAAAATAAAAAATTAAAAAACTGTGTTTCATTGCTTTCAATTCAAAAGACTATTAAAATAGTCATAATTTTTTTTAAAAATATATTGTAGAGGATGCTATAATCTATCTTAAAAAAATTTAACTCAAATAATTAATTTTACAATGAGAAACAAAAAGATAAATTTTATTATACAAAGCATATTCTTGTCTAAATTTTATTGAGTTAGATCGTAGTATCTTTACAACATATATTTTTTATAATTATTTCGATAGTGTTTTATAATCTGAGAGCAATAGAAAACAAATTTTGTGACAGTAGCATATTTTTGCAATTTTTTCAAATGACCGTCTAGTTTTGTAATTTTTTTATTTTCGAAATATAAAAATAAAAAAAAATCTAAACTTCACACAATTTTGATATGATGCAATGTACGTTTCACGACACCAAAGATGGCAAGCAAAATTTGCAAACCAAGAATGAGCATATTGCACAGAGCGCCAATTACCTACCGTGTAAGAATAACACCGAACAAATCAATGGAGGGCACCGATACAGAGACCACTCTTCCACACTAGATGTACACGCCAATTTACAGAACATATCGACATGGCATGGAACAAAAAAAAATGCAGCTATCAGTCTTCCTAGTATATTGCTTTCTCACTCAGTCTTGCTCTGCTATGTAGTTGGGCAGCTCACCCTGGCAAAGGTACTCGTCACAGTGTGACGCCGATCCCCAGCCCCTCCGCAGCCGGAAGATGTCCTCCGTGAAGGTGGAGCCTGATGATCCTACGAACACGTTCGACAGAGCGCAAATTGTCTTGTCGAGCATCGCCTCCACCTGAAAAGGCATTAGAAGCAGGTTGCTGTTTAGTAAAACTGTCGCCCTCGATATGGGAACCAAAAGACAAAAATCGGATCTGGGTTCATGTATATACCTGATTATCTCCGCCCATGTGATTTCTGTATAACAAGGCATCCCATTTCTCAGAACTGTGGTGCTCTGGCCTTCTCACAAGAGGGACCTGTCTGTCATTGAATACAACCAAGGATTGCAGAAGATTCGTTTCACTCTCCGCAGCATCAGTAGATAAATATATCACTGGGGCATTAGCCTTCTCAACGATTCGCAGAATGCATTCTGCTGCCTGAGGGATGGGGAAGAAGCAACTCTCTTTCTTGACATTACTGCAGGAAGATCAAGCGAATATCAGTCAATGTCCCACAAAAATATTTTCTGCAGGGTGAACTGATAATCGTGCACAGACCACAAAGACTTGAACAAGCAACGCCACTATACAGATTCCCCAGAGTATGTGCTAATTGTCATGTCCAACCAAGCTATATCCAAGATTCTTTGTAGTTATGACGTACAAGGTACTAGTTTCATACAGCTGTAAACATATAACACAGTGCACAGGCAGCTAATTATAGTACAAAATTTAAGCATCTAACAACCATGTCACCACAAGCAACAGCAAATAACACAAATGAGAAATCTTTAAGGTATAGATCATAGATCTGTAAATCTAACAAAAGATGGAAAAAGTCGCTGCATATTCAATTCACAGCACTCAACCTGATTGAATAATCCAACAGAACTAGAAATAAGAAAATGCTTAACTTTTGCTAAAGAAGAATTGAACTAAGTCTCTCTCAGCCTTTGCTTGTCTAGTTTAGTTAAGTGATGACGAAACTATGGGCCAAAGAAGATGGCCTGATTCAGTGATCAGTACGGAATGAGCTTTGTCAGTTTGCAAGGGTGGTTAAAATTCAGATATGAAATAATCTGTGGTGCCATCAGAAACTGTCAGAAACAAGAAATTTAAGCATACTGATATATCCAGCAATGCATGACTATTGTGTTTAGCTTAAACTGCCATTGAAATTTATGTCTTCTTGAGTCACTGTAAGGCGTTGACTACTACCAACTGCTCTAGCCAAAATATATTATCGACACATTAGTTTGATAAATATCTATGCCATACATCATATACTGCCCAAGAGCGTGAGGAAACAAAGTGCAGCTGCCAGTTCGAAATTGGGCAATGATGTTAAAGAGTTTTCCTTTTTAGTCGAGCCCAACATGAGATAATTTTAAACCCAAGCAGAGCTGCTTGTGAGCTTTGTCCAACTCTTGTGACAAGATAAGAGTAACTAATAGATGCTTCCATAATGTTACTGAGGTTTTGAAACATTGTTATAAATTATTGAATATAGCACCACTCTGTTGTCAGTCACAGCCCTTAAGCAGCAAGATAAGTTTGTTGAAAATTTTCGATCACAACATGACCATTTAAATTTGCAAGCACAAAAATGCTGAGACTAGTTCAGGAATCATGGCAATACGCATAATTCCAATTTCCAAGAGTCAAACTGTTGCAATGAAAAATAAATACTGATGTAAGAAGATTGTCTCACAACTGCTCAACAACTGAAATATTATGTAGAATCATCCAAGCAAACAAAGTCAACTTACAAGACTAACAAGGACACTATTTCAATACAATAGTCAATGCTAGAGCAGATATCATCACTCAACATCACAGAGAATAACTATGAATGTATGCTATAGGAGTATACTATCATACAACGGGTATGGTTATTTTATTATTAAGAAGCTACTTCATTAAATAGCTTCATCAAGCAAGCACAAAATGGCCCTAATCAATTTGATCAACTCTGCAGGTGTCAGACGTTGACTTGCAGTATAAAATTTTGCCTAGATCTAAGTGAAGCATCTAGAACCAAGTCCAATCAATCTTTGTCAAACCAAGTGCCCTGTTTTGTATGTGAGTTACTTAAGGGGATAAATTGCAATGTCCAAAGCAAGAACAATTATGGAATAACTAACTAAATGAGGATATGGCATTTGCTACCCTTATAATTCCCGATATGTAAAAAAGTATAAAGCCAGCTACTACTAGAGCCTGCCAAACACAACCTTGTAAAACTAAATGTAGCCATTCCAACATTTTGTTCACAAATTTTACAAACAGATAATGATCAACAGATTAAAAGATAGATATATTGAATGGACAAGAAGGATATCTTACCAGAACTTAAGGAATCCATGACGCCGAAAATGCAAAGCAATATAGTTTCCCCCCAAAAAAGTCTGGACAAAACGCTGAGCAGTGAGCATTATGAGCCTGCTTGGATGGATCAAAATCTTGCATTTGTGAGCTAACGGACCGCCAGGCTGATTCACCCACTCATCCTCGACATCAGCATAGAACATGTCACCAATTGCAAGAACCTCAGCATCTGTCGTAAACTTTGGCGTAATATCCCCCACATATCTCTTCTTTTGCTCCTTCAGCTTCGCATCCTCTGGCCAAGCCACCTCGATCTTGCCCAGTGAAACCCCCGACCCCTTCAACCTCTTAATATGCTCCTCATCAAGGAAACACGGTGGCGACGCTGCGTAACATATGAACTGATCAATGCTCACTTTCTTCCTCTTCTCTGTAAACTCCTCATAGGACATTACAACCTTTTTCCCAATGCAGTCGTTAATGTGGTTGATATCAAGCACCCGATCGTACTGGTAATCCACCTTCTGGCTGGGCACCACCAAGATCCGGCCGAGAAGCGCTGCCATGAACATGTGCTTCTCCAAGCAAATCAAGTGGTTCGACATTTGCCCAGAGAGGCAGATGGCGAACAGGAACCGGTCTTTCTTGGGATTCCACTCAATCGTCCTCCGGTTGGCCGGCAATTCCTTCCTCCTGCACCCGGCAACAGGAAAATCGAGATCCAGGCCGTCCTCGGTCGCATTGCCGGGCCCGGAGCGGTGCGTGGAGAGGAGCGCCGCCTGGATCTCGCGGTTGATCTTGATCTGGCTCAGCAGCGCGGACTGGAGATCGGAGAGCGAGATTGGGGTGGAGGCGGAGCCGTTGGTAGGGACGGGGGACGCGGTGCGGTTTAAGAGGCTGAGGAGGCCGGAGCGCTGGGAGCGGAGGAGGTAGAGTGCGTGCAGCTCGGCCTCGCGCATGCGGGAGGCGGCGGGGTCGGCAGCGGGTGCGGCGGAGGGGAGGCGGATGGAGGCCGGTAGGCGAAGGGAGGAGGCGCCTCCGAGGGAGACGAAGAGGATGAGGAAGAGGAGCGGGAGGGACACGAAGAGTAGGAGGTAGCGGCGGGACCAGAGGACGCGGCCGAGGGAGGCGGCGGAGGAAGGGAGCGCGGGGCGGAGGGCGGCGATGCCGAAGGAGGAGGCCGGCGAGCGGGTGCGGGAGGAGGGGGAGGGCGGCTTAGTGTGGTTCTGGGGAACGAGGGTCTCGAGGTCGTCGTCCTCGTCGGAGACGGAGGGATCGTGGTCCATGGCGGCGGAGGGGAGTGTCGGTGCGGGAGTGAGGAGAGCGGGAGGCCGGAGGGGTGGAGGAGACGTGGAGTGAGGAGGGGGAGAAAACGGAGGGTGGATGATGGTGACTGTCGAACGGTGTTACTATTTAGGTGGCGTTTGGATGTAGCGTGGGAAAGGAAAAGGGAAACGATAGGATAACATACGGTGGGTATGTGATATGGTTAGAAAAAATAGTTATAATGATTAAAATACCTTTTTAAACTAAAGAGACAATCAATGAATAGCAACGAAATGAACGGCAATTATGAAATATCCTAATTTTCTCATATCTATCCCACTTTTGCACTGGATTTTAAAAGGTGGAAAAAGAGGTCTCACATACTATTCCTGAACTCTCTCTGATTCTCTAACCCTTCCTTCCAACAAAGTTTTAGATTTATCCCACATCCAATTTCCCTTTCTCAGCTCCCACTTCCCACTTGCCAAACGCCACCTCAAAGATTTTAGGAACAGAACGAGTTGATTTATCGTTACCTTATCTTTACACGCTTTCTAATGTTTAGCATATGAAACTTCAGTCGATAATGTAAACAACACGCCGAATAAGAACAATGGCTAACGGTGAGATTAAGAGAGGGGGTTAGGGTTTGAGGTGGGTTCACCGGGGGCCGAGCTTAAAGAGATGCACGGGGATGTGATCAGATCGACGACGGACGACAGAGTGGTGGTGGGGGCGGAGGAGCATGGTGATGCGTTCGCTAGAGTTTGTTCGTTGGAGAAGGTCCGTCAAGAGGAGAAAGAAACAAGGATGCCCATCAGATCTTGATCGGGTGGTCAAGATTTGTCGACTGAAAGATGAGGCGTTTATGGGTTTATCGCTCAAACCGGTGTTTATGGGTTCGGTGGAACCGACAGCCCACCCAGACCAAAAAGGAACCGTCGTCGTGAAAAGCTCTAGGCTGGTTAGGTCTGGTAATCACGCTGGCTATGAACCCAGAGAAAACGTGCACGGGTTAACAGGTTGCGGATTGAACCTGAGAAACCCACTGAACCCGGCATCAAGAATACATCTTGTAGTGTCCAATTCCCGACGGCGACGGTGAAGGCGATGTCTCCCGACGACGACGCTTGGGGCCTCGAGGTCGAGGCTGAGCAGGAGCTTCAGGAGGCTACCACCTCTCTGACCGCACGCAGCAACGGCGATGAGGGCTTGCTGTGTCGCTGCGCGCCGGCGCTCGACGCTGACATCCGACGCCTCCGAAAGTCCCTCTTTGCCCTTGACCCCTTAACGTTCGACAAGGTCGCCTTCTATCCCAGGTTACATGGGGGATTTGGCTACAACTGGTATGAAGAAGTCAGTTCTTAGTTTCTTCAGTTGGTTCTTGTGACGTAGGAATCAATCATGCCAACAGAAAGATTATTCCAAGATTATGCAATTCGTTGTCTTAATCATATGCTATTTTCATTATAATTATAGATACTTCGCTGCTGCTCGTTTAGGATAAGATCAGC
Organism: Phragmites australis; assembly: GCF_958298935.1. NCBI lineage: Eukaryota > Viridiplantae > Streptophyta > Magnoliopsida > Poales > Poaceae > Phragmites > Phragmites australis. Next base: position 24,499,984 of record NC_084934.1, on the reverse strand, counting down.
ATGCCAATGAGATGACCATATAAGTATATGAAACATCCATGTACTTTTGATTATTCTTGGGTCTGTTATTTGTTATTCTCTGCAAACAAGTCGGTTTTCCAAAAAGGAGAGGCTTTGTCGGTTCAAGTTCTCAAAAATTGTTGTGGTCATGTAAAACTTTGTAGTTAACTGAAGTGCTAAGGCTAGGCTATCAATATTTCTGTAATTCAGCTGAACTCATGCAAAAGCTATCTGACTTTACATAGATGCTAAACTGCGTAGTAGAGTACAGATTTGGCTACAGTGCAGAGAAGTGCTTAAGTAAAAAGCTATCAGGATTGAAAAATTGGAGCTACCCATGTCTAGTTTAGTTACAAGTTGTTTCAAGTGGCATATCTAAAAAAAAGAAAGGTTCTGTAGCATATAACTTTGGGATAAGATCAGCATACCAACTGAGTGGTTGTTATCTGTTTGGTTTTGATTTGGATTCACAGCCAAATAAAACAGTCCAAAAGGGTATGATTAAAAAATTCAAGCACTGTGATCATGACATTTTGATTATTCTTGGGTTTTGTTATTTGTTTGGTTTTAATCATGTGTTTTTCCATTTCTTATTTGCCATGTTATAGTGGATGGCAATGTCCAAGTTGAAGAACAATCTTTGAATCACCTCCTGCAATGCATTAGAAGATAAAAGTGAGGAATTAAGTAGGTTGATTGCTATGCGGAAGGGACTATTGGCATCCAATAGAGTAGCATTACCATCTAAGAAGGTGCTTGAAGAGATAAGGTCACAATCTCGGACTGAAAAAGAAGTTAGTGGAACAAAGAAGTGAAAGATATCAACTATGAGGTTTGGATGTGTGACTCCTAGTACACCAAATACCATACAGGTAATTTATCTTTTCCACTAACTATTGCTTAGTTAAGTTAAGTGATTCTCCTACTTATTACATATGTTATTATTGAAGCTAGATATTCAGTTAAGTAGCTCATCGTTTTCAATACATGTCTCATTGTAAAAGGGTGAATTAGATATATCAATTAAATCATCATAAGAAGTAAAATCATCTACTTTAGGATTGAAATTAAAGAGAGATAAATTGCTATAAAAGGGGTCTTATATTGAGATTCAATGCCCTCAAATTTTGCTTTAAGCTCTTTATACTTCTTGTTTAGCAATTTAAATTTGCTCAATAATTATTTATAATTAGAAAAAAAAGCATGAATATCATTAAGGGTATTAAATTTCTTAAGTTGTTTAACTTGTTTTTTTAAGGCCCATTATTGCTCATTGATCAATTCAAAGTTATTCTTGAGAGGGCGAATCCTCGTCGGATTCATCATCACTTATATCGTTTTTCATACATTTAGTCATAAGACACTTGTGGGATGATAATTTCCGTGATGACGACCTTGAGGAAGAGCTTCTCTTGGAGGAGTGGATGGTGAAGTTTTTATCACTTGAGCTTTAATCTTCATCTTCACTCATCCATCTTCCTATACTTGCAAATGTTTTGGCTCTTCCTATTGTCTCCCTCTTGTTCTTGATCTTCTTCTCCTTCTTGATATGATCAATTGTGTTGACTAAGTTTTTTATGGAGATTGGATGATTAATCTTGACGTTGATCCTCTGGAGGTCATTTTCCAATCTTGAGATGAGTTTAATGATCTTGAGATCTATTTCTTCATCACTTGAAGTGCTTTGCTTATCTTCTTTATCACCATCATCTTCGCTTGAGCTTGACTCTTGCTCTTGCCTTCTCATCTTCTCTTTCATGTGTGGGCAAGGAGTTTGCTTGCTTGTGAGGGTAAAGTTCTTGGCACCAAATGAGGAGGAAGCTTCAACCTCCATGTTCATGGTCATTTCATGGGCAGTAATTTTGCCAAGAACCTGTCTTGGAGTAATCTTACAAATGTCATTGTTGTCGTAGATGATAGAGACTATCAACTTGTATTTTGGAAGGAGAGCTTGAAGTATACTTCTCACCACTTTCATCTTCAATTGACATCAAACCTATCACATTAATCTTATTAACAAGAATATTCAAACACGAGTGCATGTTATTAGCACTTTCATGGGTAAATTTGTTTGATACTACTGAGCTTAGTGAGTAGCACATGATATTTCTCGTTGCGCATATCTTTTGTGCGAAATGTATTTCAAAGAGGTTAATTTAAATATCATATGCATTAATGAGATAATAAACTCGATTGAATGCATCAACACATAAAGATGATAAAAGTATACTCTTCACTAATACATCGAATTGTCTCTTCTTGGTTGTTATACCTTGTTTCATCCCCTCCTCGACGACTCTCCAAACATCTAAACCTTTGGCTTGCAATGATAAGTCATTAGAATTTTTCAACGGAGGAAGTGATTGCTGTCAAAATATGTAGCACTACCGGTATTTATCTTAACCCCGAACATCACAACTCACTAGGCGGTGAAGCTTAACGATCCAAAAAGAGAACACAGCTCAAATGCCACTTGGATTGGCGTATCCTTGTGAATGGTGTGAGCTCCGGCTCTGATTCCAATTGTCAGGATCGGTGACATTTTAAGGGGTGTGAATTAGGACACTTAAAACTAATCGGCTCCAAAAACTTCACAAGATAAATCTATATTAATTTATATCTAAATATGCTATAGGTTCATCTAATGTATCTACTCTACCGTTCAAAGATTTGCACCATATAGCCAATTCTAACAAACTACTCTATGAATGTAAACATGCAAGGATACATTGCAAAAAGTAAATGCGAAAATGTAAAGATGGTAGAGAGAGCAAACTCGTTATAAGAGATTTTTATCCTATAGTATCGATAGCATAAACGTCACTTTTAGTCCACGTTGGAGCAGGCACCTAGGCTATAGCTCCCGGATGGCACCCGGTCTCGAACCTTGAGCCATCAAGGCCTTAAGTGGGTAGAGCCACCAAGGCAAGATCTCACTACAAGCATCTCTTCCGTTCACTTGCCGTCGTCTTCCGTGCATACGATGCTAACCAAGCCATTTTGCAACCCCTCTGGAAAATGATCCGGCGTGTTCTTTTTTAAACACCGGAACATTCGGCGTGTATTAGACTCCACTGCAAACTTTTTTGTGAATGCCAGAATATTTTTCTTTATGAACGTCGGAACATACGGCGTGTATTAGACTCCATTTGGATGCTCTCTAAAAAAACAAACCGCCAAAAACTTCTTGTGAACGTCGGATCATTCGGTGTGTTCATTTTTGTGAACGTTAGATTATTCTATGCTCTTTAAATTGTACACGCTGGAATATCCACCGTGTATATTTTTAGCTGACTAATAATTCATAATTTGGGCGTAACTTTTCGTTCTGAACTCCGATTTTAATGATCTTGAACTCTATGGAAAGATTGTGATGAACTCTACATTATTGTATAGAAATCCATACCATTTGATCACATAAAAATCATGGAAAAAGTTCAATTCATTCCTCTCTTTGTCTTGATTTCGATGTCTTCTCTTTTGTTGCATCCATAAGACCTACTAAAGCATATACTTGACAAACATGTTAGTCCAATTGACTATTTAACCATTAATCACAAAAATCATATACATGCCTTAAGAGGGCCATGTTCGCTACAGCCCAGTCAACACGCCACGCCGCCTGTCCAGTCGTTCGCCCGGCCGTGTTGAGCCACGATGTTGCCCCTCGGGTCGCCCCGTTGCTCGGCCATTTCGTCCGCATCCTGAGCCACCGCTGTCAGTGCTAACTGTCACTGGAGCCGCCGAGTCCGCATGCTGCTGCCTCGGTGGAGAGAAGCAAGCACCGAGAAGGAAGATGTCACGTCCCAAATTCCATAATCGCGTGATTAAATTTAATCATGCATTATTAGCATCATAATTAAATTCGTGGTAAATTATTTTGACACACTAGAGCAATTTATTTTGAATTAATCGGATGAGAGAAAGAAATTTGGAAGAGAAAAAAATAGAAATCACAATTAAAATAGACTCTTTCTCTAGCATGTGGACCCCACATATGGGCCAACCACCCCAACCACCCCTTGGGCACCACCACCTACCCCTCCCTCAGCTCACTCTCTCCCTCACCGTGCTCCCTAGCGGCCACAACAACAGGGAACTCTCCCTCCCTCCCTCTCTCTCTCTCCTCAAAGTCCGACCTTAAGACTTGGAATCGAGGTATGCATGCGATACTCACGTGTTCCTTAGCTCCTAAGCTTCTCATCCATCTAATTCATTTTTGTTTTCTCGGAAGATTCGAGCCGGTTTTGACTCATTTGGGTGTTTAGGGTTGAACCAAGAGGAACACCGGATTTCTTCCCCTCCCGAGTGTTTCACTCTGTTTCCTTCATCACCTGACGGTCCTTAACCTCCACAAGCACCGTGGGTAAGTCCCTTAGGCTTCCCTCGGCATGAATTTGTGATTTGGTTGGTTGATTTCGTGATGGAGTGAAGTTCATGAGTTCTTGAGATTTTGAACCAAAATAAAGGATTTGGGGAGATTTGAGTTAGGAATCGTGTTGCCAGGTTGATGAGTGAATTCTAGACTCTCTAATCTATCTCAAACATATCTCTCTTTGTATTGGAGAAGCTTGCAAATTAAATTAATCATTTTTTCCCATGAAGAACAGCTGTTCTGGAAAGTCCAGAGACTCCGGAAAATTTTCCAGAGACTTCGCAGAAATTCGCGGAGGCTCCGCAATTATTGTTCATCAGGCGAGTTGAGACTTGTAAAATTCATAGTAAATTCTCCATAGCTCCAAAAATTATGAAACATTTTTTTATTTTATAATAACCTCCTCTACTTTTTAAAAATATCCCAAGCCATTAAATGATTAAAACTTTTTGAGATAAATTAATTAGGTTAAAGCTTTGTTAATTCACCGTTAGTTCTTTGCAAGTCCAAAATTGGTGAATCCAATTTTGCTAGTCTTCTTATGACTTTTTCAAGCTAGGAGAAATGTTTTCATGCATAATAACACATAATTTCATGGCATTTCATCATATGCTTATTGCGGTGTATTCTTTTCTTTAGTGACCATCGTACTGGAGAGTGACGGGTTTCCGCGGGAAGGTTTTGTGGTTGATCTAGTTTTGAAGAAGAGCAGAAATGTAAGCATCTAAGCATACTCTACCTACTATTTTGGATCTCGTATGATATAATTTGATAAATTATACCGTATGTATGTTTGCATAATTAGAGTTCCAGAGTCGGGTGATATGAGTAGAACCTATGTTGATTTGTATTGCCTTTACCTTGAATTATTGTTGATCCATGTCCTTGTACCCTGGGTTTAATACTATGCTGTCTAACTTAAAAATGATACGAGATGCTTAGCAATGCATTAGGTCATTGGTAGAAGTCGAGCGGTGAAATGTTTAATCGTTCGCGAGCATAAGCTTTAATTACTGTAACAAATCGTAATATTGTTGGGTTGATGATGTTGATTGGATGAGTTGTGAGTATGAGGTGAGATGTGAGCGGTGTTAGGAGTATCTTCTACTCTGGAGGAGTTCCTCGGGGTAGTTCGGGAAAGGAGCCCGGATGCCATAGACCGCTTTCATCTTTTAAGGCCGTCCGTCGATGCAGTTGGCTTTAGAACTTTTTCGTACTTACCACATGTCGCATATAGGAACAATATCCAAGTACCGTAAGTCGCCATGTTCGTTTGACTCATACGCCCAGGATGTGAGCAAGGGCTTGTAGAGGCACCTGAGATCTGCTAGTAAGACGTCGAACGCTTATGGTCTTAGGTGGCCTCCACATACATCGGGTATGAGCACAAAGGTTCGGGGTGGGTATGTGAAAGGCTGATACGTGAATCATCACTCACAACCGACGGGTTATGTGAACGGTGGTCTCGTGTCGTGTGAGTCCAGAAGTACTCCCCTGCATGGTGTAAAATCAATTTGAATTGTTGCGCTCTCAGTTATTGAGCAAGCTTCTTTTCATTTGCATCGGTCGTAGAGTCATGAATATGTGATGATATGTGGTAGTATGGTATGTTGGGACATGGCAGTTGTGATCCTGTCTTACACTTATGTTTATATTGGTTCTAGTTACATTTAAGTCCTAGATGTTGTCTATAGGATAGTTTTGGTTTAGGCACTTTAGAGTAGATGCTCACATGTTTATGTCAAAAGTTTGCTTTCGCTTATGAAGTTACTTAACCATTTGGCCATTTTCTTGCTATCAATCAAATGCATAATCCTTGGGGTCGGTCTATGTATATGTGACCTTTATGGATTAAGTCTTGCGAGTACCTTCGTACTCATGCCTGCGCTTTCAGGTTTTGCAGGTAAGGAAGAGGTGGTGTTACGCTACTTCACACCTACCGATGGTGGTGGCAGGCTTGAGTAGTGTATCCTACTCAGTTGGCGTGCTTTTGTAATGAAGCCTAAAGGCATATGGCTATATCCTTCTTTTGTTGTATAACTTTTAGTCTTCCGATGCTTAGTTTCTTTTACTGGTTAGAAGTTGAGCATGTTTTAGTCTCCTTCTAACTCTCTTTTGCTGTAAATTGTAATAACTTGTTGCATGCTTAAGAACTGTAATATAGTGTTAATTATTCGCTCTTTCTTAAGCTTTGTTGTGATGTATATATTAGAAAGGCATGTGTTCTGATCTTGTGCACAAAATACGTGACGGGATTACCGGGATGATATTCTGGTTAATCATCAAGATTGTGACTATGAATAATAATCCTCCTGATGATTAATTAGAATGTTATCTGGACGGTTTCTCACAGAAGAACAAAAGAAAGAAAGGAAAGAAGAAAAGAAAGAAAAAAAGAGAAAAGGAAAAGAAAGGAAAAGGAGAAAGGAGAAAGGAGAAAAAGGAAAAAAGAGAAAGAAGGGGAATTTTCGGGGATCTCATCGGATTCGTCGTCAATTTGTGGTCTTCGTGTCGAGGGTAACATCCTCATAATCCCTAAATGCTAATATATAATTTGGCGGTCAATTTTGTTGTTGGGCGCGTGATTAGAAGCATGTTCGTTTAGCAGTGAGAGAACACTCGAAAGCTAGAAATGATTGGAGCCATTTTCGGCTATGTGATTAAAGCAGAAGTCGTAGGATATTTCCCGTAGATGCTCTAGATGTATTTATTTGCCGTCATCAGTTAAGTAGAATAAAAGTTATGGCTCGATCAACGAGCAACTCAAAACCTTAGTCGAGTTCCTGAAAAATGACGGAATCATGGATTTTAGGGTTCAGCTAGAGAGAGTAGTTCCGACATCCAATATATAGTAACGTTGATATTTTGGGACACCTTCTGAGTACGATCTTGTTTTTTAGGTTTTTGGAGTGTCGGCACCAACGACAGGAAGCCGACTTCTCGCCACGGTTAAGACAAGTGCACGACAAACCCGTATTATGGCATGATTGTGCTCGACGAATGTTTTACTAGTTCTCTCAATTGTGTTTGTTCAGTATTCGTATTTTCCTGTGTTCATATGATTCAAGTTCACGATTATGATCATGTCATGCGATCAAGTTTCAATTATTTCCTTTAAATTCCATTCATGTTCCGAGGAAATCGGATGTGCAATTTGGTTCTTATGTTCATGTTTCTGTGAGTAAGTGCTGGTTCCACTTGATCAGCTTTACTGGTAAACGGAAACTACTAGTTCATTGTTATATTCAAGGACAAAGAAAAACCTCACTATTTATCGTTTTTTATTTACATTGTTGATGCATCTGTTCTTCTGTTTCCACACTATACTTGCTGAGTGTTTTTACTCACTCTTGTGTTTTATTTGGTTTTTAGTAACCTTAATCACGGCATGTTCGTAAGGGGAATGAACATCATGTAGTGGCAAATGGTCACACTCCAATCATTGCCTAATTGTTTCTATAATACTTTAGCGTTGTAACTAGCTGTTTGGTCAGTTAAATAGCTTGTGGTTGTTTTGTCAAATATATCGGGTCCTAGTTGAAACGGTTATGCTTACTTTCCGCTTATGAATATTATGCCTGTGGTATATGTGTATTTTTGCTTGTACAAGGAAACGATAATTTCAGAGGGAAATTTTACCAGAATTTTTAATATTTTTCGAACTGATTAGATTTTAGATTGGAGTTGATAGCATCCAGATTTATTAAAATCCGGAGTGTTACAAAAACTTATCAAGTTTGACTTTTCGGAATAAAATACGACTTACATAATTGAACGGAGGTAGTATCTGTCATGGAGCACGGCCCAACGCTCGTCACTGGGCTTTGCGAACGACAAAGTCGACATGATGTTTCTAAATTTAAGCCTCCTCTGGAAATTCTCTCTCCTTCCGCTTGCACTGGTCGTTGTTGAAATCTCTGGAAATTGTTCCTCTTGCTAGACGAACTTGAATTCGCCATTTGGGCCACTGGACGCCTTTTAGGCGTTTTCTTTCTTTGTTTCTTTTTTGAGTCGGGGTGCCTTTTGGGCTGAAACGTTACAGGTCTTGGACCTGTCGGCCCTGATTGCTCTGCTACCAGCGCGCGGCGTGGCTCACCGCTCGCTCCCTTGTGTCTGCCCTCGACTGAGCGAGACTGCCCCTGTTCTGTTCCCCTCAGCTCGCCGCGGTGGGCACGACGCACCCATCACGCGACGGCCAAGTGGCGGCAACCAAACCAGCCCTGCAGACTCCAGCCAACCCCGACGTCGACAAACAAACGATGCGATGGCGCCGGCGAAAGCCACCCGCCACCGGATCTCGATCGCCTCGGCATTAACCATGCCGGCCGTGCGCGCGCTCCGGGCTCCGGCCAGCTCGATCGCGCACCCACACGTGTGCCGGCGAAGATCACTGGTCAACCACCCTGCAATGCAGGCGAGCCACTGGCTTGCAACTTGTAAGCGCCTTTTTCTTTCTTTTCTCCGCATCACCGATCAATGATCACAACTAGTATCTACATAGCTCCTTCTTCTTTTTGTTCTTGCTTTTTGTATTTACAAGATACTGGCACGCGAGCCCAGTGACCCAGATCACCAACAGAGCGTTACATGTGCCGCTCCTTTCCATAAAGAAAAGGAAAGGAGAAAGGGGAAGAAGAAGAAGAAAAAACTTGCTTCGCAGTGTCGGTGAGGGACACCTGCGAGAGGAAGAAGAGGAGCTCATCGCCTATGCACACCATGTCCATGGCTCAAAGGGAAGCGATCTTCTTCTTTTTTGTTGTTTTTTCTTGGAAGCGATGAAGGTGAACTACCACTCATCTTTATGTACACCGACACTTCGTCCCGTCGTGTTGGTAGGTCCAGTCACCTGCTCTCGCTGCCGCGGCCGCCGTCGGTACGTTACTGCGTCGGTGCGCCGTGCTCGACGGACGGTACGTCGGCATGGCCGGAGCCCAGCCTTGATCGATCAGTGCTTGAGCCGCAGCGGCGGCGGGTGGGACTCGACGAGGATGGACCAGAGTATCTGCACGTCCTCGCACGGGCATGACTTGACGTCCTCGTACAGGATATAGATCCCTCTCTCTGTTCATCATCACACAATAAACACATGAATACACCATCCACACAAACTAACTACTCATCCCGGCAAGCAAAGCCGAACCGCAAATTGGCAAATGAGGGTAGAAACAGAACGGCAGAAATCAGAGCACCAAAGATGGATCGTCGCAAGGATAACAAGAACAGCAGCAACAGAATTGAAGATCAAACAGTTACAGAGTGGCGCAGGCACGTACTCTTCTTCTGCGCGGAATGCATGCGGATCCAGAGCTTCTTGAGCGGCGAGAAGAGCGACTGGAGCCAGCCCGAGCCCATGGTCGCCTCCCTCCTCCTCCAGGGATGCCTAGCTTTGAAAGGGGGCTTGCGAGGGAGACGACGACGAAGGAGAAGGGAGTTGCTTCGAGGCCGGGTGAAGTCCTCTGCTTTACTACCACTATTCCTACCGCTGCCATCACGCTGCGCTACCTTGCATCTTAATCACCACCGGCTTTAAAAATCTCGGTGCCGCGTCGCTCTCCGCCCATATCTCCCCCTCGCGAATAAACAAGAGGAAAGCGCGCGGGAGCCTTTCGCATTGCACTGGAGAAACGTTCCTCATAAACGGAAGAGAAACACGTACCGGCCGGCTCCTGCGTTAGGTCATAGTTAAGCTTTACTAGCTAACTACATATACTTACAACAAAAATATAAATATTAAATAATATAACATCAAACACAAACTAAATGTACGAAGATGTAGATGCGTAATATGAGTGCTGCCGAACGAATACGTCAGAAGCGATACCGTAGTTTAATTTTAAATATGATTCAAAAAAGAATAGAGAGATTATCTGCTAATTTCTCTTCTAATTTTTTATTATTTTATTAGTAAAATGAGTTATATATCCGCAGCCGGAAACGAGACAGTGAGACTGAACAACGATGATAGATGTTAAAAGTGAGTAAATTATTTAAATTTTAAAGATTTTTATTAGATTAGAGGAGAGAAGAGGAAGAGATGATACGAGAATCAACTCGTATTCTGTATAATAGAGATTTACAGTGGCTTGGCCTGCCCTGTCAAGAACCAAAGCCACGAGTCTAATTGGTGTCGATGGCTCCTTGTTCATTCAGGATGGACGGGTCACACTTGTTGTAACTGTGAGCAAGGCGATCTGTTTCTGACTCCGTCCGCGTGCTGGAATCTGATCAGGTGATCGAGGTTAGGGTTCTAGTTCTATTAAAATTCAAGACAAGCTTCTGTTAGGTACATAGACGTTAACCACTGCTACATCAGCTCAACAAAATACATTCGCAAAAAAAAAGCTCAACAAAATACGGTTTGTTTGTATTGTATTGATAGGATCTCCTAGTTTTTAGATGAAAATGATGGTAAAAGGTTGTAAAATTATCATATTATGGGGATATTTCTTGCGACAAAATCTAGTTATACCAATCCAAATATACTTAGTAGTCAAGGATGGAGAGATCTGACTACATCATTGATTTTCCAGACATCATAGAACCGAGGACGAATTTCATAACGACATTTTCCGTCGATGAACAGTGTGCTGCAGTGTAGGTCCATCAAGTTTCGGGAAGGGCGGGCGTCAGTTAGGACATCCCCATTGCACCACGAGCCAATAGAGAAGAATCCTGAATGTTAACGAAAATTTCGATTTATTATTCTAAAAATTATGATTCTTTCTATATTATCATTTAATTTTTTTTATTTTTCTATGTATCATCGTCGTCATAACGGGATTGACGGCAGATGCACACAGGAGATGGAAAAAACTTAATTTTTCATCCCGTGTGTGCTACTATCGTCACCTCAGTTACGACGGTAATGTTACTTAAGAGATGAAAAACTAAATTGGTGGTATAAAATGAACCATGATTTTTAGTGACAAATCATAAATTTCATTAACGTTCAGTGATACACCGTGAATTATCTCAACAAAAACGATGGGCACTGCTAATGGGATGGTTTCAGTATCTCGAGCGATGGCGAGAGGGAACCTGATCCAGCAGAGACCGGCGCTGCTCCAGTGGTTGCCTCCTCGCTTTCTCCCGGCTCTCGCCGAGAAGAAGCCTCGCCGTACCGGCGATGATCCGCAGATATCATGGACCCCATGGGGAGGAATCGGTGGAATGCGAGTCAATCCTTGGGCCTACCCTGCCCTCCTCGCCTGGGATATTCTTTGCTTCAGCAGATGAGCTCCTCCCTGACAAGGCAACAACCAACGAGTGCTTCTAGAAAATGAGCTATTGTGTGGCAGAATTGAAGCAAGTATTATTGGGTTTGACCCTATCGTATATTAGAGCAGTAGAGCTTGCATGCATGGATCTTATTTGGATGTAATTTAGGGAGCGTTTGGTTCGGGGAATCGGACCCGTTTCTCCTCTGAATCGGGCCCGAGGCAATCCAAATAGGCAGTGCAGCTCACTGATTCCGAACGAAACGGGTCAAAACGTTTCTTGTTCTTTTGCCTGGGGACGGAGAAACTGCACGAGGGGTGTTTCATGGGAGAAAAGCTCCCTTGCTTCCCAAATTGCCCCAGCACGTCTTCTCTGCTCCTGCCGGCCGCAGTTTCCGCCTCTCCTACGCCGCGGTCGATGGAGACCGTCGTGCTCGATGATGTGTGCTACAAACTAGCTTATGGTGCCCCCGACGAGCGGCTTCAGGGCGTGGCCTCTCTTCTGCATGTCGGCCCTCGTCGCGGTGTCGAGCTCGAAGTGGTCACCGGTCACCGCCGTCCAGTTCTCGTCCGAACCGCATTCGGGATCAACCGCAGCCATGGCAACCAAACCAAGCTCAAATGAGGAGAACACCACAAGCTAGGCCGATTTGATGATCGGTGCTTTGTTGAATGGCGGCTGCGTTGAGTCCATGGACCATGGGTCCCAAATGTAAGATGGTCAAGGCAGATTATTTATGTGTATGTGATTTGTTAAGTAATTGTTTTTTTATATCCAGCGATTTTTTTTTTGGATTTGGTCAATTGCTCATTGAAATATTTACTGAAAAAATAAAAAAATAAAAATAGGACAAAGGTAAATTGGTCAATTGCATCAACATCCCATCTTTTCTTTCAAAAAAACCGAATCCATCTAGCTAGCTAAACAATTTCCAGAAGTGATTTGATTCACCGGAGAAACATTTATAAAAAGAATCTGAAACCGAAATATTTCTAGAAGAATTTGGATCCTTACCAAATGGGCCATTAGCGTTAGATTCACATGCAAAAGTAGTTATCAGATGAGGTAGTCATGGATCATTACAATTTGGCTACTGCATTTGGTGCATATGTTGTAGTCAGGATAAGTGGATTTTGATGTCATCCATGTTGTAGGTGTGTAGAATTCCTGTGGTTGCACTTGCAGTGCATGATACTGTAGCAAATCAGTGAGAACAAAATTAACTGAGTTGATGAGTTTATGGACCAGTATAGCAAAAGCTCAGAGAGAACATCATCAAACAGAAGGTCAGCATCTGATACAATATTTTGATAGCATTCATGTACATTTAGCCAGTAAAATACAAGGTATTATGTTAACAATTATACAGCATACTAATCACTAATCTTATTTGTTTGATTTGGACATCTAACTTTCATCTCCTCAATTATGGCCAATTATCTAGTTATTAAAGCTCATTAAGATGTTTATCCAATAATGTGTAACACATAGGGAGGGAAAGTGCAGCATGTGCAGAGTAGCACACTTATGAAATGATTAAATAACTGATTACCACCATATGCTTTGGCAAAAAGAGAATAATGGAATAGAAAAGAAAGAGGATAACACCATTATCTTCTTGCTCCTGCTTTTTTTTTTGTTCTTGCTTGTACATACATCCTCTATAAAATTTATAAACGACTTGAACTGTGGATCACTTCCTCACAGTTTTTCAGTAAAAAAAGATAGAAAAGAAAGAAGATAACACCATTATCTTCAATAATGGTGCTAACTCAGTATGAAATATGGCGTCAGATTAACTCAACTCAATGCTATCTGTACTAATCTTATTTTAAACATGCAAGTCATAATAATTGAAAGGACCGCAGAAGTGTGGACATCATTTTTGGTATTCTATTATGGACATTTGATCAAAAGGTGTAAAGGTGGAAGACAAGATACTAGATAACTCGAGCACCAGAATCCCCCATCCTATCTAAACACCTTTCTTGATATAGCAAAAATCATGTGTTTCAAAATCTCAACTTGTCAACTACCGCTAGGATAACATAATTGAGGAACATGAAATCCTTGCGCAGGATTTTGTTAGACTTGCTACACCCTACATTCCTACTGTTAGTGGATCGGGAACGCCCAGAGCCCCAGGCCGTACTCGCCGGCGTCCATGTACGGCACAAAGACCTCCGACACGAAGCCGCGGTAGAGCACCCACGCCGGAGGTCGGCGTCGTGGACCGACTGACCGAGGCCAGCGAGATGACCGTGCCGGCGCGCATGTCGAAGCCCACGTGGAACTCCCAGTTGGCCCGCCTGCAGTAGCACGTAGTGCGATATGACCTGCATTTGAGAAATTGGGCAGACAATCGAGAACCTACAGCACAAAATGTGCATTTGTTCTATGTTTGGACTTTTGATCACTCTACTTACGACAGTTTTCACTTGTCGCTACTTAATTTGGGGACGTTTCTCTTGCTCGAAACAACTTTTCTTTCAGTAATTTTAGCTTTATCTTGATACTTGGTTGTAGCTAAGTCCAATTTTCAAATGTGAAAGAAAGAGAACGACTTGCAACAATTATTTTTGGTGGGATTTAGAGTTTCAGTCTACATCAATGTTCTTATCTTACTTTTAAAATTGAACGCGACTAAAAAATGCACGTGCATGGGAAGTGATTTTTTTTTTTTTTGGAGAAAGTGATTATGTGGCTGAAAGTGATTTTCTAAAGTAAACTCTATTGAGAAAGTAATTCTATGAGGAAAGTGAATCAGGTGAAACTGATTTTTTCAACTCACAGTATCTAGTTCATTGTAGGGAATCACTCTTACGGAATCACTTTAGGAGATAAAAATTACAAATTGTCATATGACAGAGCTCCCACTGATTCTACTTTGAGAGCTAGTCTAGAAGCTCTGGTAAACAGATCCATAGTCATATAGCATGCACATACTTTTTCTGGTAAAAAAAATCCGAACAAACTTTCTCTTTTCTATTTTTAGTAATGTATTATATTGCGCGAGCGTGATGCAAACTGCCCCTGTTCTTAGCCTGTTCAGCTCTCCCCTATTCACCAAAGTGTATAAAAGCAGTTTTGTTAACAATTGTAAGTAGTCACAAAGGATTAAAAAGCAATTTAGAAACAGTGTGAAAGCAAAATCAAATCAATCTACTAAATATTTTCAAGCAAAAATCAAAGAAATTTGTATGCTTCCCTAGATTTTAGAGAGCAAAATGCCTCAATTTAGAAAAGTAAATCAGTAAGACGCAAAAGAAAATAATTGTTTAATTTTACAAGCAAATCTGTACCAACTTATAAAAGCAAGTTTGTTTTATTTACAAGCAAATTTATTCATACAGATTCATAGGACAAATTTATTTCAATTTATAAATGTAAAACCATAGAAAATCACAAAACAAATTTATATCTTCTTATAAGAAAATCCATACTTAATTCAAGAGCAAATTTGTTTAAATCAAAAAGCAAACCTAGCGAGATTGTGGGCAAGGACGAGATCATTTCTCCAAATGGACGCCTCCGGAGCCAAGAGCGGTAGCGGCGGTAGCGGCAGGCTGGGAGGGATACCAGTTGTGAGATTTGTGGTTGCGGCGGCCGGTAGGGGCCAGTAGAATGGATCAGAGAGGAGGGTGTAGGTGTCGTGGGCGAGGCGGAGAGCCATCTCAGTGCCAGGGTGCTGGTTGTTGGGGTCGAGGAGGAGCACAAGGTGGCGCCCTGGTTGGGGCTGGCTCCCGAGGGCAACTGGAGGAGGACGACGAGCGGGTCAGGATGGTCGGAGAAGAGGGTGTTCTGGGAGGCAAGGAGGATGTCGGCGATGACAAGGAGCTTGTCAGCTCGGAGGAGGAGCGGGTCGAACTCCAGCATGCCCTCCGCAAACCGCTTGTAGCTGACGAGGTTGCGTGTGAAGAGGATCTTCTCTGCGATCTCTAGCCATTACTCCGCCTGCGCGCCCGTTGCCGGCGCTGGCGCCGCTATTCCCACCGATGGGGAAGTCCATGGTATTTAGGGGAATGTGTGTGGAGAGAGTGGCTTGATTTGGCGGAGAGCCCAAGGGGGGAGGGGAAGAGAATGGTGTCATGCAACATTTGTTTATGAGATTGAGAGGCTTGTTTTGATTTAGATGTAGACGAAAATATCACGTGGGAGCTATAAGGCCCATGGGGAAGATTTTTGTGTGGGAGTGGAGGCTCCCATATCGAGCGAGTCTGGTTGAGCTCTTCGCGGTCGATCAGATGGTTGATAAGGGATGTGTGCCACCGAACAAACAGATACACGTCTGAAATTTTGACTTTTTTAAATATAATATGTTGTGTTATCCGGTTGAGGGATCTAGGTATAATTGGCTGCCCGTATAAACTATATATGCAGACTGAGGAGAAACATACTGATTATATATTTAAACACGTTTCTATCTGAAGTTATATGTATCTATCGGGCTAGGATCATCGCATGGGGGCATCCAATTAGCCCCTTGGTGCTGTCAATGTACCTGGCTCTTCTTATCCCTAGTGCAACGTGAATCACTCTGTTTTGGACAGGTATCCCTTCTCCTTTATCTTCAGCTTGTATATCTAACGTATATTGGATTAACTCGATGCGTTTTTAGTAACCTACGATGGCAGATCCTCTCTTGAACCCGAGTGCGGGCCCTCGCCGACGACTCCACTCTTGCGCTTCTTTGTGACTTCCGATCCGCACTTTAGCCATCGCCAAACCCTTGGACGAGCGCTGGACGCGGCTCAGCCTCGTCGACAGGATCATGTCAGCGTTGCCATCCGCGGGCCGCCTGTACCGTGTCACCGATAAGAGCATCTTGGTGGTGGAAACTACGGCAAAAAACAGCAGCCACGGCTCGCAGAACTGAAAGGTGAGTCTTCCTGGTTCGATTGGATGTACCCAGTGTACGCTGACGGAGACCTGATTGTTGTCCATCGACACCCAACGGGCGATCACTATTAATTCTAGTGAAAAGTACACGATGTTCCGGGCAAAATTGGACACAGATTATATGGTGCCGATGCGTGGGCTTTGCGGACCCACGAGCGCACGGCGTCTTCGACCGCCGGTTCCACCCTCGGCGGTGGATCATGCTCCCGCGCGCCTTCCACGTCCACAGCCGGCGCGGCGACCCTTCCTGAACGTCTCTCCACTGGCGAGTGCATCCACGTGAGCCTCCCAGGTCCCCGCTGCTACTATCTTTCCGGGACCACCGTCGAGGGCCTCATCGTCCTGTGCCGGAAGGATACCCTCGTCGGCCGGCGACTCGATGGTTGCGCTTCATTACGGCTATTCTGCTATAGCCGTCGCCAAGCCCGGCGACAAGTGTTGGACGCAGCTCAAGCCTGTCGACAAATTCATGTCAGCCATGTCCTTTGCAGGCCACTTCTACTGTGTCACCTTCAAGAACATCTTAGTGGTGGAAACTATGGCAAACCAGCAGCCGCAACTGGTGATGGCCGTTGATCTCAAACCAGACATTGTTTTTTTTTGTCAGACGAGGTACACCTAGTTGACAATGGCGGAGAGTTAATCTTGGTCCATTGTGTATGCCATCTCGACGGCCCCTACTTTTCTGGAAAGTACACAACGTACCGGGTGAAATTGGACACAATAGAAACATGGTACCCATGCATGGGTTAGGCGGGCGCTCCTTGTTCATGGGCATGAGCCGTTCACTCTCGGCGCTTGCTGGGGTTTCCCAGTCCGTCAGTGCGGACACCATGTACATGTGCTGCAATTACAACAATAGGACTGGCCGACCAAATGTTGTTGTTGCCATCGATCAATCTTAGTGTGATTCACGCTCACCTGTGCCTTCTCTGACTCCAGCGAGGTTAAGGGGTTGGGGTTGACCGGAGTTTGCCAGACTTGGAAGGAAGCCTGTGGCGGCAGGCAAGCTCGGTAGTGCCAGAGTTGGTGGGCAGGGCGGCGAGGCGATCAGGGTGGTGGATGATGGTCTATGGGTAGGGTCAAGGTAGGGACGCCAAATCGAGGTTGATTAGTGTGGCGGCAGCCAACGTGGCGTATTTGGTGGCTGAAGTCATTGGAGATGGGGAAGGAGGGTAGGGAGGGGGCAAAGGCAAGGAGGAAAAGCTCACGTCAGTTGAGGACGGAGGCGGTGTGGGTGCAAACCATGGTTGGTGGGTAAGGCGGCGAGGCGATCGGTGTTGTGGACGACATTAGTGGGTAGGGTTAGGACGGGGACGTCAAATCGAGACTGATTAGCATGGCAACGACCAACGGTGGCATATCCGGTGGTAGGAGCTGTTGGAAACGAGGAATGAGTGTAGGGCGGAGATGAATGCAGGGAGAAGAAGCTCGCCGGAGTCGAGGATGGAGGGAACGTGGGTATGGACCAGGTTCGGGCTTACCGGAGGTGATCGGAAGACATTATGGTACGAAGAAAAAAATTGTGTAACGACAGTCAGGTGCCCAATAGACAGACCCGTTCTAAATAATCTAGCCCCACTAAAATAAGCTATAAGGGCTTGACAACAAAGACTGTAAAAGTAAACCTACCTGCAGTATAGTAATTGTGATTTTGGTATAGTAATTGTGATTTTGGCGTGCAAGGGCATGCATCCTGCATGGCTGCATTCCAGCTTGATGTACCAGTACTATCATCTCCAGAGTCTAATTGTGATTTTGGTATAGTAATTGTGATTTTGACGTGCAAGGGCATGCATCCTGCATGGCTGCATTCCAGCTTGATGTACCAGTACTATCATCTCCAGAGTCTATTTTATGTAATATCCAATATATAATAGTAATTGGTACTCATGCTGGATTTTCTGTCATGTTTTAAGTGTTAAATACTATACAATGACACTTAAGAGCATGTACAGAGAGACAAATAGCCATTGTCAGCCGTTGAAGTAGTTGATAGAGCTTTGGCCAGAAGGCCTGACCTCTTTCTCTTTTTCGCTCCTCCACGTCTTAGAACATTCTATGTGACAAGGCTTATAGACAGCTGACAACAAGTCTCTTGCATCTTACTGGAGGATTGCAACTTTTCAAACTAAGAGGACGAATATTGACTTAACAATAGCCACTGGGCATCGCATACACATATCACAACATCAGGAGATTTTTTGTTTTCTCCAAGCTCACAACTTAGGATAACAGATTAGATTAAAACAAAGCACTGCAAGGTTCAATTAATGTTCTTTTGCCCCCCGGTAAAGCATCTGCAAGAGTGATCCATGGGTGGCAGAGACATATTTCTCTCTGAGATGCCAATTACTCTTGAGGTTGAGCTAAGTTCATACGTCCTATTTATCGATACATTTTCTCTGCAAGTTCATCAACTATCTTGAACCCATAGTCTCACAGTCCTATCATTATCAAGGCCGCCGGAGGCAATTTTGTTATCTGTCGGATGGCATGATACCGAGATGACAGTGTCAGTATGGCCTTCCAGTTTCTGAACAATATTTCTCCCTTGGAGGTCCCATATGTACACACAATTTTCTTCTGATCTACTAACAATGTACTTCCTGTTCGTAACGGAAAACACAGACTGGATGCAATATACTCTGTTCACATGTCCACTGTACACCTTCAAGAACTTGCCAGTAGCGAAATTGCATAGTTTCTGCAAGGTGGCAATAATAAAGTTAGGAAGCATATTTCCAGCAACCACAAAATTCCCAAACAAAATAACTACCTGTCATCATATTATGCGAAGTGGGAACCACAACCACCATCATGAATAAAACTGTGCTAGCAACTAGCATACAACACCACCTAAGTTTCTCAGCTCCATGACATGAAACAAAAATGCAACTAACCAGCCTACATGAAGCTCCAAGGGGCATTTATGTGCAGTGGTTGACATGGATCAAACTAAGACCAAGGATTGACACCACAATGTCCACAGGAAGTTTCACTTGATATATGCATGCCATTACGTTAAATGTGAACATAAATTACAGCAGTGAATTTTCGAAAACATTTAACAACCAGACAATACACAAATAACAGAACTTGCTCTATCGCTTCATAGAATCAATCAAAAACTCAATGAACCTAGAGTGATTTTCCTCTTGCTATGGATAAAAAGGATTTTACTCATTAGGATGACTCAGACAGTAGCATTTTAAGATCTAAATTTTCCGTCCCTGGTGGTGGCATATGGACCTTCCATGCCAACAAGACTGGATATAAGACAAGATTGCAGTCATAATTGTTGTACAAGGAATTATAATTGTAATAATTTCAGGTAATGTGTCACGATGCTCTGCTATTATGCCTCATAATAATACAAGGCAATGTAAGAAATTTGTCAAGATGTACTGCACCAGTCAAAGAAAAAAAACTTTTTTCTTTCAAACAAGAAATATAAATTTATTAGGTTCTAGAAGCTATATCGGCACTTTTGGGTCTTAACTATGCATCCTGAGCCGTGATAGACAAACTCGTAGAAACTTGGCAGGCCTTAAAGGTAGTAATATGTAATAGCTGGTATCATAAGAATAAATAAGTTTAAGAACATTGATGTAACATTCTGGAATACAAGGTTTACTAGTGGGAGTTACAGTATCCAGTGTTTCTGACAAACTGAATGTAAAAGCCTACAGAGATGTGACACTTGGAACTGCTGCAATAGGTAGAGACTACTGTAACAAGCAATCATGTTGCAACAATACAAAGAAGTTGAATGTAAGGTACAAACTACAACAAATAGCATTATAACAGGTATCATAATTGTTTGAGTAGTGATAGCGAAGGCAAAGGCGAGCAGAGGTCACAAACTCACAGCAAGGATGAAGCAAAAAAGTATTAGAAGTTGGGTTTATTTTTGGGTTTAGCATGACCCTAGAAAATAGCCAAACAAGTAAACGACATTACAAGCACTGTTCTAAAAGGCGGGCGCCTAGCGCCTAATTGCCACCTAGCTCATCTAGGCAGCCACCTAACCCATGTAGGCCCCACCCCAATGTCCACCCAGCACCTAGCGGCTATAGCACTTTTCAGAACACCAATGACATAAAATAGGATGCATACATCCATCAGTATCTAAACATTATGAATAGAGAAATGAAGTTTGGCAGGAAACTGGCACAAAAGTATAAAGAAACTAGTCATGCATCATCTAAAGCTTAAATTTTAGTCGTTTAGTAGCTGTATTATTTTTAAAAATGTGGAATCTATACAAGAAACAGGATATGCTTAAATTACCTCAGTAATAGTAAATTATATGACTGGAAGTAACAGTCTGCTAGCAAAGATTTTCTATTAGAGAGAATAAAAGATCAACCCTGTAGCTTCATTTTAACTTCAGACATCAGAGTTGAGATGGGTTCTTGGTCATAGTAAAGAGATTCAATTGAAGCTGAAAGTCAGGCCAAAACTATCTAGAGTCAGCAGTTAGTATAACTATATCAAAATGCATCAACGTTACCTCGACACCCAAAAGCTTTTAAAAAGATTAAGCTACACGCCAGCAATTTTGATTTGCATATCGCACAGAAAATAGCAGGAGCTTCCCGTCCTCAATGACTATGAGTGATGTGAAGTTCACAACACCTAAGGGAAGGGACCTATCTATGAGCTTCTTTTGAACCTCGATTACAAAAAGATTATAGATTATCTAGATTTCTAGACAGTTTCATCACAAAGACTTGATACTGTAAGGAGTTGACCACTAAATGTCTAAATGTGTAAACGTTATTATGAATCAGCAGTGAATTAATTGGTCATACCAGTGAGTCATCCAGCGTGGCGACGAGGATGAACTTGCCATTGGGCGAGAACATGGAGAAGGACACCGCGGGCTTCTTGTCGTCGATGACCGTCTTGAGGCAAGCCCCAGTCTTCGCGTCCCAAATCTTGCAGCTCCCGTCATGGCTTCCGGACACAATGATGGAGCCGTCCCCGATGAAGTGGACGGAGGTAACGGGCTCGGAATGCGCGTCGATTGCGCGGGTGCAGCGGTCGCTCTTGACGTCCCAGTTGCGCACGGTGCAGTCGAACCCCCCGGAGGCGACCTGCGAGCTGGTCTGCGGGTTAAAGTTGGCGCTGAAGACAAAGTTGGTGTGCCCCTTGAGCACGCGGACGCAGCGGTCGGCGCCGGCGGGCTGCCCGCCGGGGTTGGCGCCGGCGAGGATGGGCCGGATGTCCCAGATGCATAGGGTGCGGTCGTCGGAGGCGGAGCAGAGGTAGAACGATTCCGTGGACCAGGACAGGTCGGAGACACCGGCGGCGTGACCGCGCAGGGTGGCGATGACGGTGAGCGAGGACGGGGAGAGCAGCGCGACCGTCCCGTCGAGGGACGCCGTCGCGAGGAGGCGGCCGCAGGGGGAGAACCGCACGCAGGAGACCGCGAGGCTGTGGTGCGTCGCCGCCCGCACCTGCCGGTACGGCCGGCACGGCGGCACCGGTGCCGGCTGCTGCTGCGGCCCCGACGACTTGGCCGGCGACGGAACCGGCACGGCACCGCGGCGCGCCGTCCTCGCGCGATCGGAAAGTGAAATGCGTCGAATTGTCTGCGGCGTCTTATTACTAGCGCAACACACTTTACCCAACAGAACACTACACAAGTCGGAGCCGTCGATTTGGGGAGGGCGGAGTCAAATACACGAACACGGGCTTGCGGCCGACCGGCACGGCGGCACCGCCTCTCTCTGAGAAAGCCAAGCCGGCCCGATGGATCTGCTGAAGCGGGAGCTGGAGAAGAAGCGGAAGGCGGCGACGGACGACTTCGGCGGGAAGAGCTTCGTGCGGCGCTCGGAGCTGGAGCAGAAGAAGCTCCAGAAGCGCCGCGACGAGCACCGCAAGCTCCTCGCCAAGGCTAGCGCTTCGGCGCCCTCCCCCGATTCCGCCGCCGCCTCCGACCCCAGCAACCCAGACGCCGCAGCCCAGGCCGCGGCGGGGAACCCTAACCCTAGCTCCTCCACCGCCGCAGCAGCGGCCTCCGTCCCGCCCGCCCTCGCGGCGAAGAAGACCACGCAGGAGGAGGCGCTGCTCTCCGAGGAGCGCCGCATCGACGAGCTCGACCTCCCGCGGCACGAAGTGGTGCGGCGCCTCCGCGTGCTGCGCGAGCCCATCACGCTGTTCGGGGAGGACGACGACGCCCGCCTCGCGCGCTTCAAGCTCGTGCTCAAGTCCGGTGTGATTGACGACATCGACGACCTCGACATGACGGAGGGGCAGACCAACGACTTCCTCCGCGACATGATTGAGATGCGCAAGCGGCAGAAGGCCGGAAGGGACACTTATGCAAAGGGCAAGGGTAAGCGTGTTGGCGGGGGTGATGGTGGCGACGGTGGCACTGCTGGAGAAAGCGTAGATGATGGGGACGGTGACGGCAAGAGGAGCGGGGATGATGCCGATGCAGACAAGGACTCGAAGAGGATGAAGACCAAGTTTGAGGAGCTTTGCAACGAAGACAAGATTTTGGTGTTCTTCAAGAGGCTGCTTAACGAGTGGAACCAGGAGCTCGATGAGATGACAGAGCTGGAGAAGCGGACAGCGAAGGGGAAGTCGATGGTTGCAACGTTCAAGCAGTGCGCACGTTATCTCAGCCCCCTGTTCGAGTTCTGCAGGAAGAAGGTGAGAATTCTTTTGGGGGTTTCCATCACAGGGTTGCTTAAATTGTGTTATTAATTTGATTGCATTTCAAATTGAAGTAGTTGTACAAAAATTAACTAAAAAATTGAGTGGGTAGAATTAGAATTTGAATGAAGCTTTTTGCAGCATGGTATACCTGGAAAATTAAGGATTGTGGACAACTAGTTGACGTGATGACCGATGAGTGCAATTTTAGAACTTTGAGTTGGATTAGAAAGAACAGATATCAGGGCTGGACCTCGGGCATAGTTTTTAGCGTTAATTAGATTCATGCCATTATAAATATCGTGGTTTTGAAATATGCCATTACAAATCCGGTATTAGGAAACATGCCATTACAAATCTATGGAAATTATATACATGCCATTATCGTTACAAATCAGGCACATCTCGTAATGTCATGGATCCAATTTTAGGAGATTTGTAATGTCATGAATTCAAATTTCAGGAGATTCATAATGGCATGGATCCAATTTTCAGCAGATTTATAATGGCATGAACCCAATTTCAAGAGATTTATAATGACATGTTTTCAAATACCGAATTTATAATGACATATTTCAAAACCAAAATATTTATGATGGCATGAATCTGATTAACCCTAGTTTTCATTGGATTTAGAAACTCTTTCTTAAATTGTTTTTTATTCTTGCACTTCAAAATGTTTTGCTTATTTTGGGAGGAGCTTTTTTTTTTCTAGAATATGCAGGAGAGTTGCGCATCTTTGTATTAAGGGAGAAAATACTAAAAGTTACACGACGACCCTCGCCGGGCCTTAGACTTTGAATCTGATCAACAAAGGAAAAGGAAAATTACAATAGGGGTAACAACTAGGAGATAGAACCGGTGTCTCTGTTTAGATAACAGAGGCAAACACGAGCAACCGTTCTCTGAGAACAGCAAGTTGTTTCGCCCCTGCACTACACCAACGATCAATCTCGTCCCAAATGAGAACCACCATTGAGTCCGAAGAGATGTTGAAGGGAGGAGCTTAAATAACGAGTTAACGACCTAGTTGCAAGATGTTGAAGGGACAAAGATAATTTTGTTGACATTGACATAATTTTGTTGGGCTAAATGACCTAGTTCATCTGTTCACTCGTTAAATGTAATGAA
This sequence comes from Phragmites australis, assembly GCF_958298935.1. NCBI lineage: Eukaryota > Viridiplantae > Streptophyta > Magnoliopsida > Poales > Poaceae > Phragmites > Phragmites australis. The sequence goes on along the minus strand of NC_084934.1, from coordinate 24,475,692 downwards.
TTTTTTTTTTACAACAGAGTTATAAATGGTCAACTAATATTTCAACAGTAACATGTAATTCATGTTCTGTAACTGCACTTTGTGATATGATGATGATGGAAAATACAACCTATTTGTATTTGCATAATTTTCAATAACCATTTGAGTTCAATCTATTTCACTTGTATTTTGTGATCATATGAAGGATATTGCATGGGAACTACTTAAAGTTATGATATATTCTGATAGATTGTTAGGTTGGTACCTCAAGATGAAAACACCATCTTTCTTTATTTATAGTCCAGTAGCTTGGGAACTAACAAGCTTACTTTTTGCAAAAGATATATAGTAATCGAATATCTACACCCATCATGGAAAGCATGTACTGTTTCTCAATCACCGACTCATCGTGATGCTAAGACTTCAGCAATTTTTTGTTTGGGCATTTTCACAAATTCTGTGTGTTTTACAATACATATCATGTCCTCTTGAAAATCATTTCATTTCTATAGTACTCGTGAAAATAAACACTACTTCAACGAGTTTCTACTCAAGTTGTTTTTGCATCGTGTATTATTTGCAAGCTCAATACACCTCTTATGCATGTAAGGAGTATCTACAAACAAGCACAGACAATTAATGCATAATATTTGGAGTTCTCATATTCTGGCTGTCAGACTTACTAAAATGATGAAAATAAATTATTTGAAAATTTTGGGATGCAGGGACTCGAGTGTTATTGACGTGTGGAATTTCAAGCCCTAACTTCATACAAACAATTATTTCTTACACATTCAAGGTTTTGGTTGTTCATTCATTTGCACTTGTCCTATATTAGCGCAGGTTCTGATTCTGGCATACTGTGGTCCCAAATTGTTGTTAATGTAGTACTGCAATTTAGCTGAACTTTCAACTAAAAATTATGGTTCCTGGCTGAGATTCAGCTTCGATATAACTATTATTGCATCGCCATGGGGCATGGGTTCAGCTTCTTGTCATACCTCTGCTCGAGCTAAATTCTGATGCTCACATCTGAATATTGATTATGTATACCATTTACTGCTAATGTTATTACAGCCTTTCCTGACTCAAGTTTTGGCGTTTCTGACATTAACTGTTGTTGAATATGTTTAGGTTCTTCCTGATGACATCCGACAAGCATTGCTCTTTATTGTGGAGTGCTGCATGAAGCGTGATTATTTAGCAGCAATGGACCAATACATCAAGCTGGCCATTGGGAACGCACCATGGCCTATTGGAGTCACTATGGTTGGTATCCACGAGCGTTCTGCTCGAGAAAAGATCTACACAAATAGTGTCGCCCACATCATGAATGATGAGACCACTCGCAAGTACCTTCAGTCAATCAAGAGGCTTATGACCCTTTGCCAGCGGCGTTATCCCGCGCTCCCCTCAAAATCAGTGGAGTTCAACAGCCTGGCAAATGGGAGTGACCTGCAGGCGCTTTTATCAGAGGAGAATGGTTCGGGCAAAGCTTCTGAGGAAAGGCTCCGGTTGATGCCAGCATCAAAGGAGTAATGCTTTAATACGCTAGCTTGGATCACAAATAGAGTTTGAGATCTCTGTAATATCAACGCTCAGTTTTCCCTGCCTTTTTTTCTTCTTCTTCTGTTTTGTACTGATGAAGAGAACAGCAGCAGAATCATGCATGTTAATCAAATTGCTTACAAAGATATTAGACTGTCTTCAATCATATTCCATTCATTTCGTTCTCTTCCCGATTCTTTTCTCCGTTCTTATTCCTTTTATTTTCTCTCATTTTCAACAGCTTTCTTCCCTTTGAAGGGAATCGTGAAAGGAAAAGAGAGAGAATCCCGACCTGGAGGGAATGACCCTGGGAATCCCTTCGCAACGAGAACCGTGAAGGAAAACCGTTGGAGCGTTGAAGGGAACGAAAATCCCGTCGTGAAGAGATTTTGGTCCCTAAAAGGAAACCGTTGGACACAGTCTTATCTTTATCACTAGAGTTGGTTGGGTAAGTTTCATAATATGGGCTTCATTCCAGAAAACCATTTTTAACTATCGTCGTCCTGCTGCAGTAGTGTTATCGGATTCATCAGGTTTGGTAAATCCTAGTTCCGTCAATACTGCAACTGATATACGAATTGCAAACCATGCTGCATCTATCACATGATTGTAAGTTCTGGTACCACATGCTCACGTGTGCAACATCAAAATCCATGGATTCAACTCATCTGAAGGCACAACGTGGATCTTGTTTGCTTTTTTCTGAATCTGACTACACCATAGCCTTATTCAGGTCGCAATTAATCTTGTTTTCCCTTTTTGCAGCTTGCATATCTGGAAATTGTTTTGCAGCAGCAGATCCCTTCCTCAGTTTCCCTTCTGCTGGATTCTTGGTAAGTGCGCCCACTGCAGTGAAGCAACCAATGATACTTTGCTAACAACATGAAGAAATCTTAATGGATAATGCTGTACAAAGCCAGAAACTGATGAGGCAAAAAACTGTTTGGAGCTTGCAGTCAGCTGAAGAGTGCTCACGTTTTTAGAAGCAGCGCTGAAGGCCTCTTTGTGGGTGATGCTAGGATCTCTCGCCTTGATCCTCCTTATCTCCTCCCTGATAACAGATTGAACCCATGTTAAAGATCTCGTTAACTCACCTAAACAGCAGAGTACTACTAGAGATTGGTTAGAACATGTTAAAATATTGATCTCAACATATCCAGTTCTTGGTCTATATCAAACAATACTGAACATTAGAATGGAGCGGGCATTTCATATGTACTCGACTTGTATGAATGCATCAGAAGCATGTTGCATGATTTGTATATCTTGTACAGTACTATACAGCAAATGCAAAGATGTATGAGTGCAGTAACAATATCAGTGACTAGTGAGTGGCTTATTTCTGGTCATTACTTGATGAAACAGTTGTAGGCTGACGGTGTCCGCTGCTTCCTAACTGGAGCTGCAAAGATGTTTGAAACCTTGCTTGATTAGGAAAAAAAAAACCACACGAAAAAAATACAGTAAAAAATACTGCGCATGCATCATCATCTACGTTTGTTAACCGTATGGAAGACATTGTTCTCTGCAACCTCCATCTCCCTGTCCTCTCCACTGCTCTCGTCCGAGTCCCTTGGCGGCTGATAAACGCCTGGCTCCTGTTTCATCAGATCCACACACATCATTTGATAGATTCAGGCGCACGATTGTAAGAGAAAGAACAATGCCACGCGCTTGTCCATGCAAAGGGAAGGAAGACGGTGATGACCTGCAGGGGCAGCTCGACGGACGCCGGCGCTGCAGCCGCCAGCGTCGGCGGCAGTGTGACGGAGAGGATGCCGGAGCAGTCGCCGCACTGCACGGCCACCGTCTTCAGCTGCGGGCTGCCACCGCACGGCACTCTCACCTGCATGCACGAGTGCCGCATATATACGTGATCGTGCGCGCATGCTCAGGATGATCGGGTCTCGATCGTTTCTTACCAGCAGGATGGTGGCGCAGAAGTTGCACTGCACGTAGCCGAGCTGCTCCTGGAGGAGGCCGAAGCAAGGGTGGCGCACCGACGACGACATGGCTGTGCGGCAAGTGTGGTAGTGTGACTGTACTACTGCTGTCCTGCCATCACCCAGGGCTCGCAATTTGTAGGCGCTAACGAGGATCAGCTTAACGAGTAACCCAACATTATCTTTGCAGAACCGGGTAAGATGCACGTCGTTTAATATATGGGTGACATGTGCTTGGAGCATGTGAGTGACAGTGCTTGCAATCAATGAAGTGAACCAGTTCTCGATCTCAATCTCAAGCAAGCCAAGTGCCCGAACAGGAAGTCATGGCAACCCCTTGGGACAGGTCCCTTGTTTCTACAGGCCACAAGAGGTTTCAGCCTTTCAGGGAAAATCTTATCAGGCGAACAACAAGCATGTGAAAATCGGTGCCTTCTCGCAGTCGAGATCTGCAGATTAGCTTTAAAAAAGCAGACTCACCGTGCAGGCAAGTCTCCGATCAGAAATCCATGCACATCCAACAGGTAACGCCGTAATGGTCATGGCGAAAATGGCACGGTTGCTTGATGTTGCAGACACTGTATACTGATCGGCCGAACTCAAAAGTACTTTTTTTGCAGGTCGGGCAAACAGTTACTCCTCAGATTGCGATTGCCATGCAGAGGCTCCTCGGTTCTGTTGTTTCAGCGTCTTGCAACCCTGAAGATTCCTCCATTCCGGGCATGCCGACTGAATAGGAGATTCCGGCACAAAAAAATGACTCGTTCGTTCTCCTTCCCATGCATGCGTAATTGCGTACTGCATACACCGACGAAGGTGATCTGAAAATGTTCATTATACGTTCGAGATGCAAAAATGCCTAGTAAATGTAAAAAACTCCCTCTCCACCAATCACTGAGTGCGATGGTTGAAGGACCTCTTCACCACCTGGCGCACCCCATATTGCAACACCGACCACCATCTACCCTATCGATGGCAACACCAGTGAAACATCAACGCCGAACCTTTGACATGTCCACTGTCTGATGAAGCACACATCTCGCCTCACGGCGGCCAATGATGACCATGCAGCATACGCAACTTATGGTGCAAGCTCGGTCTTCTCAAAGATGAACTCAAACCATTAGAAGTCATTCTGCAGAGTATATGGCTATGTTTGAAGGACCGTTGTTGTCAGAAATGATTTTCACATTGGAATGAAGCCATTGTCGATCTTAGTTTCTTGCTAGATAGGGAATGTGAAAGAGGTGCAACGCAAGATAAAAAAAATGTCCCTACAATAGCCAAGAGAAAAAGGGAGCCTGCAATCCCGAGACGGGAGCTAGGTGATTTGCTCACTTCATCCCTAGAGAATAGTCCTTTTGTGTTTTTTAAGAACCTTGTTGTCCCATGTACTTCACTCATCTAGACTTTATTCTATACTCATCTAGACTTTTTAATGTAAATTGGCAGCTCTCCTATCTGTTTTGTTTAAAAAAAAGAGATACTCACTCTGTAAACACGTACCTTATACTTCCAAGTGTACGAAGTGTCGCGTTTCGTTGTTTCTTCAGTACGGCCTGATGTGGAGGAGATGACTGGTGAGCTATAGCTATTAGCTTGCCATATCCATATGGTAATATCAAGCATGTATCAGTACAATATGGAGTACCATAAACAAGTTAAACCGAGTCCAGCGGCTGGTGTGTCTGTGTGTTACGATGTTGTGCTAGTTCGTAGGAGTATTAGCACAGGGCTAAACAATAATTCTCCCATTACGTAAGAAACCAATATATGAAATAACATATTAGTAACGGTTGCTTAATATGCGTCACTAATATGATCTCGGACGAGGACTTGTCTCAGACCCGTCACTAATAATAGCAGTGACGGGTCACTTCACAAACCGTCACTAATGACTTACAGTTGTCACCCGTCACTAATAACTATGGATCAGACCCGAAAAAACTATTTGTTGCACTTTTATGTCAACTCCTCGGCCTTGGCTCCTCATTTCTCTCCTTCACTCTCTCTCCCCCGAGCTCCCAAGTTGCCCGCTACGACGGAAGCAGTGGTGGCCACGCCGGCCCGCGCAGACCCTTCGCTTCGCCCACCTTCACCACCTCCTTGACAGCGCCATGGTTGCCTCAGGTGCCGCCTCCATCGCGCCCGGCACGGTCTACTTCCTCGACAACTCCAGCCTCTCCTTCAAGCCCAAGTCTGGTGGCGGCAGGATGACCTCAAGTGATGGATCCATAGTGACCGGATCCAGTGCTCGAGATCCAGCACGCGTGACTGAGATCCAAGGTGCATGGTGGATCCATGGCCACTGGCCGATGGACGACATGTGGCCGGGTGAGCGGTGGTAGTGGAACAATGCATCTCTAGGTAAAGGTAAGCACCAAAGCACATCATGCGTAATCCATGGCGTGGCCTCTGGTGGCGGTGACGACTGCTACGAGGTGGGCGGCACGAACTCATCTCTCCCTCTTGTCCTCACCGTTGCGACCTCCTCGAGGTCGATAGATCCGGCCGCTGTCGCCAACAATCTTGCTCTCTGGGTGTTTCTTGCTTCCTCCTTTCATATGCCTACATAGATTCATGATGCGTCTTTTCGAGCTATTTCAGGTTCTAGGCCTGAAGATGATGCCGATTGTAAAACACTTTTCTACAATATCATTCATGATTATAAGGTGCTATATGTTAGTTATGTTTCTCATTCTTGCCGCATAATGATGTAGTTTATAGATATATGTTCTTCCAGTGTTATAAATTGTTTCATTCTTTTTCAGGAGGGAACACATGAAAGAACTAGGTCCTTGCCAAAGCCTCCCTTTGCTCATACCTGTAATCCTCACCTAGATGAGATTATGTTATTGTTGTTTGTACAGCTTATATAGTGATGCTTTAGTGTTCTGTTCAGAACACTGCTGAACAAGTCTGTTTGCTGCTTGCAACTACTGCTGTTGTTCTATGCGTGCGGCGTAGCACGCGGACCATCCTAGTACGTATTTTAACTTTGCTGGCTGTTTGCAATGCTAGCATTTCGTTCCTAATCTGACTATTGGGGCTCCTGTGATTCAGAGCTTGAGGAAACACACCAAGTATGATGAATTTTCTTTCCTTTGTTTATAGAGATAACTTCTGTTTCTATATACACCTTCTAAATTTATCGTGTTATACGTAGAAAAGAAACATTTCATACTACTACGTCCATTAGTATCAATTATATGATTTTTTTTTTCAGACTCAACCAGGTCATACTGTGTCGCACACTCAACCTAGACACGACCCGTAGTATCGTACTGTATCTGAACCGTGTCTACAGTGTCGGATCTCGAGCCGACACAGTAGATATGGCCTATTTAGACTGCTCTAAGCTCGATTAAGTTCCACATCTAGCATGCATAAAGTAGATGACTACTTAGAAGAAAAGAAGGACCTGCAGCTGTGCAGGCTGATGCACTAGAGCTGTGAGCACAAGGCGTGTAGTTGCGAGCATGGAGGTCAGTGATGACTGCGAGTAGTGGAGCACGGAGGTCGACGAAGGCGTCAAGCGTGGCGAGAACGGAGATCGGCGAGCCGAGCTTCTACATCTGCGACCTGCGTCGCTTTTTTACAGAAAGGACAGGCATCTGGGCCTAAAAAGTCAGCAGATTTTTCGTTCGTTAATGGGCTGCCTGCTAGTACTAACAACTAGTAATAGCCTTGAACTCCATTACCTGCCTAAAACAATTGCACGGAGGAGGGGGGGGGGTGCGGAGCCCAGGTTGGCCGGCACCTGGCTCCGCCCCTGGCTGTGGGTGCCAAAGGTTCGGTTGCATGCGTGCCTTTGCCTTGCAGTTCAGGCCTCCGCGCGCCGCGGTAACATGAATGTGCCGGCACGTCCATGCACGGCAAAAGAAAATCTGAAACAGAATGTACAGAGAAAGCCGTACGTTCTAAGTGCAAGCGTGTTCGTTGGCCACTTGGCCTTTGTTGGGCGAACTGAAGCAGCGACGGGGCCACCAAGTGCCAGTGACGGTCCCAGAGATTTAGAGAGCCTGGGCGGGCGTGCGAGAGATAGGCGCAGGTCGTGCGCTCGCTGAGGAGATGCTTGTGCAGTTGTATGAGCTAGGTTTTACTCAAAATTTGATCGGCTTATATAGTAAATTCCCTCATTACCTACATACATATACTGGGGCGGCCAGGGGCGGAGCTTGGGTTCGCCACTGCCAAGTGCAGTTAGCAGGAAGAGGACACGATTGTTCGGTATGCACGATCAGGTTATTGTTTTAATCGAGATTTTCAGTTTAGATTATCCCATCCTTAGTTTCAACAAACAGTTTAGATTCGATTCCATCCTGTTTCCTATCTATAAATAGCTATGCACGTCGCTGCCATTTGCATCTCACCACCGCAGCCACTTTTTCGTCTACCTCACGCGCTGCAAAGATGAAGCTTCATTTCGCCATCTGCATCGTTCTCCTTCTAAATGGTGTGCATGCTTGATTGTTTTGCTTTTTCTGTTCTTAGAGTTCGCTATCGATTAATAATCGACATGACGTGCGCTATTTTAATTTGCATGGTCGCGTAGCTGCTCATATAGAGTCCCGGCGGCAGGGTGCCTCCGACGACGCCGACCAGCGGTATAAACTGTTCGTGTTTGGTGACTCCTTCGCCGACACCGGCAACGTCCCGATGTCAGACAAGAGCGGCACGTCGCGTGCCTGGTACTACCCCTACGGAAGCTCGGACTACGACCACGACAAGAAACCAACCGGACGCTTCTCCAACGGCATGGTCCAATCTGATTTCGTCGGTACGTAAGCAAGCTCAGATCCATCTATATCTTAGTGAAGCACTCGCTATAACCACGTAGAATTTCTTTGTGCATCACTAGACCTATTCGCCATGCATGTATGCGTCTTTGCCATGTCTCTCTTGGTCGTTTGCAGCGAAGATTCTGGGGCGGGACGAGTCCCCTCCGGCGGAAAGGCTAAGGGGCCAGAACGGGGTCGACCCGTTTGGCATGAACTTCGCCGTCGGCGGCGCCGGCGCGTACGAGGTGTCGCGAGAGGCACCGACGCTCGGCGAGCAGATCGACAAATTCATGAGGCTGGTTAGGCACGGCATCATCGACGAAGACCTCAAGGATTCGGTCGCGCTGGTCGCCTTCTCCGGCAGCCATGACTATGCACGCGTCAACATGTCCAGCTACGCCGACGTGAGTACCAACACTGGTGAACCGATCGACAGATTGGTCGGCGGACATGTGATATATTTTTCACGCGCTTGATTACTTTTGCTGCTCGCAGATTGTTGCCGTGGCCAAAAACGTGGTGGACACGATCGCCGACGGCGTCGACCGGCTACAGGAGCTCGGTGTGCAGAAGGTGCTGGTGAACTCTCTGCCCCCGCTCGGCTGCAGGCCTTGGTGGTCTAGGTCGAACAACTACACCGCTTGTTACGGCCCCCAGGACGTGGTCACAAGCGTCCACAACATGTATCTCAAACAGAAGCTGGGTGAATCGGATACCATCCTCCTGCTCGATCTCAACACCATCTTCATCAAAATCATCGTTAGTCACGGTACGGTATTCAACCGCGTGCCTTCGTCTCTCGGTCACCAAAAACTAATTGCACACTACTAATTTTTCTCAAAATCACATGATCGCAGGTTCGTCTCCATTCAAGCACAGGTTCACGCCATGCTGTGATAGCTTCGACCCGGTCGGGTACTGTGGGCAGGAAGACGAGGATGGCGACGTGCAGTACAGCGTATGCTCTGTCCCGGACCAGTCTTTCTACTGGGACTACATGCACCCGACGCAGGCCGGCTGGAAGGCTGTCATGGAGCAGCTGGAAGAGCCCATCAAGGGTTTCCTAGATATCTAAATATCTATTGGTAGTTAACATGCGTGGTTGCAATCACGCATGAGTTTGTTAATTAGGTTCTGTATTAATTAGCTTCGATCGATTCTGTTAGTGTTAGCTTCGGTTCTTTTCATGAGATCTCGGTATTTGGTTGGTAGGGATATGTAATTGATAGGTTATAGGAGTGAGTGGTTAGTGAGTCGAACTGCTAGGTTGCCGTATCAGTTGGGCATATTTTGCTTTCCTCGTTGGTCGTTACCAAATATACACTGGTATAATTTTTACAGTGATCTCCTTTCTTTACAAGAATATTACTAGAAGGCGTTGTCTATGGCTCACCTAGGCAAAAAATTGCCTCTCCTCACACGAATTCCCTGTCATTGGATCTTGTGATCAGACGATCCGACATCATCTTCAACCTTCGCCTCCCACCATCTGTGCTCGCCCGCTCCCCCGCCTCCCGCCCTCCTTCAATCGTCCCCGCCTCTGCTGCCCTCGCTGCGCTAGCCTGTCGGCTCAGACGCCCCGACCTGGCCCACCGTTTGTCTCCCGCCGTCTCTCCCGTCACCACCGCCTGGCCTACCTTCCTCCTCTGAACCTCTTTTCTAAGCCCACCAGACCGGCGCGTTCACATGGTCGAGTGAGAGAATCGCGTGATTCGAGTGAGAAATCACCCGAATAAGTTATAGCAATCCCGTACTAGAAAGTAACTGTGAAAAAGCGTAGCAAGTAATTCTCCATGGTGTAATTAAACCCCACCAAATGCGCCTTTCAGTGTAATGCGCTCGCTTGCGCTAGGCTCTTAACCGTGAGGTCCACACGATCGAGAAAAATGACGAGCCCTAGCTCCAGACCCACTGGTGCAATGAAATCTTGCGCTAGTCCATCCACCAATCATACGTTCAGCAAAGAAACACGCCGGGTCTCGTTCTAGCTCGTACGCTGGTGGTGGGCATGGCAAGTGAGCCGTGAGCGAGCTTGCATGCATGTGTTTGCACCAGCGTCATGTGTTTACCTAAGTAAGTTTAGAGGCGGCGAATACCTGCACCTGTCGATGTATTTAAGCATAGATGTTAATGAATAATTCAGCATAGTGAATGGGCTGTGAACATCCAGAGGGACAGCTATGCCTCTTATATTGGTCACTATCCAATGTTGGCATATTTTGCCATTCATATTTTTATTTATGCAGGTATGTTAGGCAACTTTTCATAACTCTTCTACTGAGTTATTGTTGAAAATTATGTAGAAGTGTAGAACAAATCTGGGGCATATATATTGGAGATAAATATGATTACATTTCTTAATGCCTTCGTGGATGGTAGTCTTGCTTTGGTTTCTTAAGCATTTTTAAATTGTTCCTAATGAAACTAAGTTTGTATCATTGCTGATTGTTTCGTTATGACTGTGTGTTAGTATCTAAGGGCGATTATTGTGTATTGCTTCTGCAAGTTCCTAAGTACCACTAACTTTCTGCTTGGCTAATTTCCAGCTGGACAAGGTTTCTACACTAAACCCTAATACAACTTGGTCGGAATAATCTAGCTGGAGCAGCACTTCTCATGATGCTACCGAAGACAGGAGCATCCTCTCTCCCTGCAAGAAAGATGAGATGATTAAGTAGAGTCGAAAGGACCCTTCCTAAATAAAAAGAGTTCTTTTATGGTGGTCCATACTACCTAGTGGTAGGAGGTAGTATAAATCTAATCCGACGATCCACGTAATTGGATATTTTGGTAATTGTAGCAATTTTGTTAAAATTACCCACCATGCTCAATGCCGCAAACGTCGGATCGCTAACCCTAGCCGATGGGTAGCAAATAAACTCTCATACCGAATGCAGATAAAAATGTTAAAACGGCAATGAAATATTATTCTATTTAGAGACATATAACTTCAGTTAATTACTTTCATACCACGTATTTTTCTCCCCAAAATAACCCTAATACTATCATACTACTCACATATACTGCCTATACTACCGGTGAGAAATGAGTAGTATCCTGGCTAATCTGTACCGTTGGACTCTAAAAATAGATGGCTCATATTAATTTTGGACCACCGTAAAATTTCTCAATAAAAAAAGCATCTTTTGATAAGATAAATGTCATGTACGGATAATTAGATATATTTGCTAAAGTAGTTAATGATAGAGAACCATTACGGTGCATTATACTATTAGGAAGAGAACAGTAGTATGGATGAAATCACATCGTTGATTGGGGAGGTTAGGTTTGTAATTGTCCAATTTGTCTTAAAATTTACGGGGTCTACCACTGAAGGGCAGTTGTGTCTTTGTTCCAATCGAACCAAACAAGCCTTTTTTCCAATCGGACATCAGCCACTGCCAACAATCGAGTCGTCGGCCTTGAAGTTTGCTTGGTGCCATCTGCACCTAGGGCGGAGTGGCTGCATACGTGGTGGCCCTCCCTAGCACGGTCCTTTGGATCTAACCCGAAGACGTGCCATCGACGTGCACATCTGGCCTGCAGGCGTAGTCGACACGCAGGTCGATCCGGCGCCGTGTTGGTTGCCTTTGTGCGGCGGCGTGTCTAACACTTTTGTGTGGATCGCGACTTACGCGGCATCGGCGCCCAAATCTAGCCGGTAGCCGCCACCGTGCAGCCCGTGCTGACGCTGCCTTGGTGTCCCTGCAACCCGTAACGATGCCAATCACTTCTTTGTCACCCACCTTCGATGTGGATCCCGTCTTCGTCACCCACGTTCGATGCCTCCATCGGCAATCCACTGCCATATACTCGGCTATGCACAGGCACACATCGCCGCGACGTGGACGTTGGGCCTCCCTCGACAATACGTTGTGGTACGGAAGCAGGACCCATAGCGAACTTGTGCTGCCGTCCAACCCAGCTCCATCACCGGAATGTGGCGGCCATTGGCACATTTCGTCAGCAGAACGTCGTGGCGTGGCCATCAGCCAAGGAGGGTTGTTGTTGTGTTGGTATTTGTGAAGTTTAATCAAGCGATAATTAATTCATTTAGAGGGAGTAGTGATCCTGAATGCATTGTTCAAACACTTGTAGAAATACATACAAGAGGGTGAAAAAAGTAAAGAAAACTACTAAGGTTCTTAGAGATTTGATGTTGCCGCCTGGGTTCCCATTATTTATCATGTGGTTGTGACATTTTTTTTAAAAGGTGCTGAGCAACATGGATATGAAAGAGGACGCTACGCTAGAGGAAATCGAGGAATATAACTTTGTTGCAAATAAGACGTTTAGGAGCGAGGACAAATTCTATGTGTTCTATAATAATTATGCAAGAGAGAAAGGCTTTAGTGTTCGAAAGGACAGTGTGAGGAAAAGATCAGGTAGCAGTGAGGTGATATGGAGGAGATTCATCTGCTCATATGAAGGATTTAGGTCTGTGGACTACTTTGAAAGAACTGATCGACAAAGGCAGCCACGTGCACTCACCCAGTGTGGATGCCCTGCTAGCTCGATGTCCAGATGAGTGAAAAGGGTGACATCTAGTATGTTAAGGATTTTGTGGATGTCCATGATCATCCACTTGCAAAACATGAGCATGTATTTGTATTGTGGTCGCATCGTGGGCTTAATGATGCTTAGAAAGCCGAGGCAATTGCGTTGGGACTTGGTGGGCTTCAGCCATGTCAGATCATGGACGTCATGGAAAAGATTCATGGTGGTCCCGTGGAGACTAGATTTCTATTGCAGGACTTGTACAACTTTATTGCTAGGGAGAAGAAGGAAAAAGTTTAAGAAAACGATGCAGAATATGTCCTGAACTATATGCGAGCGAGGGAAAATGAGAATCCAGAGTTTTATTTCAAATACAGTACGGATGATGAAGACCGACTTCAAAATCTGTTCTGGCCAGATTCACAGTCCTAGATAGACTTTGGTGCCTTCGGTGATGTCATCGTATTCGACAGTACGTACCGCGTGAACCAGTACAACCTCCCCATTTGTCCCTTTTATAGGAGTTGATCATCATTTCAGTACAATATTGTTTGGTTGTGGTATCTTATCCGATGAGACTGTTTCCTCGTATGTTTGGCTGCTTGAAGCATTTTTGGAGGCGATGCGCCAGCAACATCCATGGTCATTGATCACAGATGGGGGCGTTGCGATGGAAAAAACAATTGAGATTGTTATGCCAGAGGCGGATCAGCGGTTGTGCAGTTGGCACATAGAATAGAACATGGTTAAACAACTTCGAGGTCGTAAGCTTAGGGAGTTCAGAAAGCTCATCTACCATCCTATGGAGGTTGATGAATTTGAGAGATGCTGGGTGGAGTACAAGGAAAAAACATAATATCACGGAAAAGAACATATGGATCTAGAGGATGTACGAACTAAAGAAGAAGTGGTCCGCGGCATACACGAAAGGGAGACATTTTTTCGGCATGCAGAGCAATCAACAGAGTGAAAGTCTAAACTCAAGGTTTCAGAATCATCTAGACCCAAAGATGTCCCTGATAGATTTAGTGGAGCATTATGAGTTTTGCATGTTAAGCATCCGCATGAATGAGGTTGAGCTTGATGCAAAAGCTTCAGTTTTCTGTCCCCTTCACTGATATAACTGCCGACCTGTTTGAGAAGAGGGTTGAGCGTATTTTCACACTGACGATGTTCCCGAAGGTGAGGGAGCAGGTTTGGAGACTCTCTAAATGGGAGGTTACAGAGGTGACGTGGAATAACTGATCTATAAGGTATGAAGTTGCATCAAAAGTTAAGAGTGAACGTCGGGTTCATGTGAAATGTATCTTTGAGGGTTCTTCGATGGCATTTGCACTGTAGCAGTAAAATACGAAGTGCGCTGGAGATGGACTTGCGCTTTAGAAAAAGGAAACCTAAGCAATTAATGGGCCAAATCGAGCCGTCCATGTCAGAGATAAGTCCACGTATAGGACAATCCACAGTTGTTCAGCTTTTTTTTCCTGGTCATTTAGTGCATGCCAACAAAAGAAAAGGCGCAAAAAAGACAAAACTTTTGTTCATATTTTTATCTCCTTAGTCAAGTTCTTCCTTTTTACAGTATTTTTATTGAGGACAAAAAGAGAGAGAAGGAAATCAGAAAATCCTCACCTCTGCGCCACCGTAGCCAGCATCCGTTCTGCTTCCGTGGTTATGCCTATTCGCGCTCTTCGTCTTTAGCCCAGGTGTTCGCGACAACGTCGGCTACAACTCCGGCACGACATGTCGGCGGCATGGTCCTGTCTAGCAAATGGGGAGCTCCGGCACAGGCACACGGCAGGTCGGTGACACGGGCCAACTTCAGGGGCGACGAACGGCTAGTCAGCAGCGTGGCCCCTCGATCCCCTCGACGCATCGCCATAGAGGCTTCGATCAGGACACCCTTGAAGCTATTCTCTACATCCCGATCTACTCTCCGCCCTACGCTGGTCACGGGTCTATTGAGATCATAGTCTATTTAGACTCGTTAGCTAAACGGGTTGTACCGTGTCAGTTTATGTATCATGACTTCAGCCCAGGCACCACTCACTTAAGACCAGGCCGTGCTATGCCGGCCTGCGGCACGGTAGGCCCGATGATCTTTTTTGGCCCGTGAGCTCGTGAAAAATTAAAAAAAAATCACAAAAACTTGTTTTTATCCGGAATCGAACACAGTTTTCTACTTAGGAGTCAAACACACTACTATTGCACCACATATTCTATATGTTATTAGATCTAAATAAATTATATAAGATATTAAAAAAAATAGAAATAGTTAAACAAGCCATGCTATGCCGGCCCGTCGTGCCGTGACTTCAGCCCAGAACGACCCAAGCCATCGTGATATGCTGATTCAATCCGTTAGCCATCGTGTCGTACCATGCCTGAGCCGAGCCTGGGCCAGGCCGAAATAGCCATACCTCGTGCCAGTTCATTTGACCCGGTCCACTTAACCACCTTTAAATTGGTGTGTGATGGTGGAACTGGAGCAAAACATGGAACCCAAGGGTCACATCGTTGCAGGCCTATGTTATGTGGATTTCAGTCCACCTCATTCACCTATTTACGAGTTTTATTTTTATTTTTATATTTTCTAACTTAAAAAATTAAATAAATAGCTTCCGGATGAAAAAATTTACAGAAATAGACGCCTACTGCTCTCTCAAATGGTTACAGCCCTTTCAAAGGGCGGTAAGGATGCCACGGTGGAAAGCACATGCTTTACCGCCCTCTCAAAAGGTGGTTATGCCTTGCAGCCAACTGAGAGGGCGGGTAAGGTACTATTTCCACAGTGAAATGTACTCAGTGCTTAATTTTCTCTTCTCATCTCCTTTGTTCAAAATAGTAGTATTTTGTTACTCTAAGAATCTTTAAAAAATTTGTACATGTTTCATAATCCATGTGCAACTATTTTAATTGGATTCACTTAAAAATCATGTGTATACTTTAAACTAAAATTCTCTAAAAGATGTTACTTTTATAACTTCTAAAAATTGTTAGGGCATCAAATAAATTCTCAAAAATCTAGAAAAATTCACTAATATTCTTCTTATATGATGGAATAATTTCTAAAATTATTTTCAGCCCTAGGTTTTTATATGTTTGAATTCAAATAGAGTTAAAAGTAGAATATCACATGAAATTATAAAAATACATATAAATGGAGCATTACAAAGGACCTCACTTTTTCACCATATAACCTAGGGCTAAAAATAATTTTAGAAATTATTCTATCATATAAGAAGAATATTAGTGAATTTTTCTAGATTTTTGAGAATTTATTTGATGCCCCTAATAAGTTCTAGAAGTTATAAAAGTACCTTTTTTTAGAGAATTTTATTTTAAATTATACACATGCTTTTTAAGTGAATATAATTAAAATGGGTTGAACATAGATTATGAAATATGTACAAAAAAATTTAAAATTTTTAGAGCAACAGAAGACCACTATTTTGAACAGAGTAGATGGGAAGAAAATTAAGCGCTAAGTACTGTTGACCGTGGGAACAGTACCCTACCCTGGCTACAAGGCCTAACCGCCCTGTGCTTACCACCGTGCCATACTTACCGCCCTTTGAAAGGGCTGCAACTCTTTGAGAGGACGGTAGGCATCTATTCATGTAAATTTTTTCGTTCAGAAGCTATTTATTTAATTTTTTAAGTTAGAAAATGTAAAAATAAAAAAACTCCCTATTTACATCCCAAGCAACCAGCCAAACGGCCTAGTGGAAGCCACCAACGAGGAGTTTTTTTTTTTTTTTTTTTACATTCTCTAACTTAAAAAATTAAATAATTAGATTTTGGATAAAAAATTTAAAAAATAGACGTCTACCGCCCTCTAAAAGTGCTAGCCCTTTGAGAGGGCGGTAAGAATATCAGAGTGGCAAGTACAGGTCTTACCGAGAGGGCGGTTAGGCTACTGTTCCCGCAGTGAGCGCAGTACTCAGCCGCTAAATTTTCTCTTTCTACCTCCTCTGTTTAAAACAGTGATCTTCTGTTACTCCAAAAATCTTAAAAATTTTTATACATGTTTCATAATCCATGTGCAACCTATTTTAATTAGATTCACCTAGAAATCATGTGTATAATTTAAACTAAAATTCTCTAAAAAAAGGGTACTTTTATAAATTCTAGAAATTATTAGGGCATCAAATAAATTCCCAAAAATATGGAAAATTTCACTAATATTCTTCTTATATGATGGACTAATTTCTAAAATTATTTTCAGCCCTAGGTTTGTATATGTTTGAATTCAAATAGAGTTAAAAGAAGAATATCACATGAAATTATAAAAATACATATAAATGGAGTATTAGAAAGGAACTCACTTTTTCACCATAAAATATAGGGTTGAAAATAATTTTTTTTAAAAACTCCATCATATAAGAATAATATTAGTAAATTTTTTCAGATTTTTGAGAATTTATTTGATGCCCTAACAATTTCTAGAAGTTATAAAAGTACATTTTTTTGAGAATTTTAGTTTAAATTTTACACATATTTTTTAGGTGAATCCAATTAAAATAGGTTGCACATGGATTATGAAACGTGAACAAAAAGTTTTAAGATTTTTGGAGCAACAGAATATCATTGTTTTGAATAGAGGAGATAGGAAGAGAAATTTTAGCGGTTGAGTACTGTTCACTATGGGAACAGTAGCGTAACTGCAATCTGAAAGGGCTGCATCCTTTTAGAGGGTGGTAGATGTCTATTTTTTAAATTTTTTTATCTAAATTTTTTTTATTTAATTTTTTAAGTTTGAAAAAGTAAAAAAAAAAAAACTCACCAACGAATGGGATGGATTTGCTGAAGCTACCAAAGTCAATTTTGCTCAGCCCAGCTTCGATTTCCTACTGTTGGACAATATTCATTCTATAGGCGGACGGAGCCCGAGCAGCGGCCCTGGCTCCACCTCTGTTGCCAATGCAAGCATGTTAGATCTTTACCGGAAGCTTACCAGCAAGAAAAATGCATCTGACTATCTAAGTAATTTAAAATTACATGGGTCCTTCCACAAATCATCGACAGATGTGCTTCTAGGCATAGATGCCAAGACGTGGCCTCAGCGAACTATTCACCGGCAATATGGGGTGTCTATAGGAGGAAAAGGGACTCCACTCATCCTCTTTAATAGTAATCAACCTCGGGATCCGTTCACCAGCAAGATTTTCACTCAACAACTGTTTGCTGGAGTGTCTTGCGGAACCACCCTTAATGCCGCACGGCGCTGGGTCCCGCCTCACGATCTTTACCCATTTTTATATCTATTAGTAATTAGGTCTGTTCATATGTGGATGTCAGCTAGAGTTGCGGGAGGTGGTTGAATTGTATGGCGTGTAGCGGGCTGGACAGGTGGGCGTGTGAGTTAGAGGAGAAACGTGGGAGCGGGACTTTTGAAAACGGAACACATGCGAGCAGAGTAATGATATGATATAGGTAATTTCTGCGAAGTTTAAAGATAATCTGTAAGATTAGAGACAGAATGTTCTGTCTGGTGCGAGAATCACTACATATTTTTAAGTAGTAGAGATACTTTATAAAATATATGAGTTGTAGCAGAACTGAACGATCTCCACCGTCCACCCGATTTGATCCAACGGTCATCGTGTAAAGATTCTCTCCGTTACTCCTTCCAAAAAATATATTTAATCTCATATTAATTGACTTCCATAGTTAGATATCTAATATTTATCTTCTGTACATTCTAAAAATACATTCAATCACTTATTATTTATTTTTCATATCTAAACATTCAATATTTATCTTCATACATTACTGTATCTTAAAATTGTTGCTAGTTTTGCAAAGAGGTTCGTCAGATGCTCGAGATTGTTGCTGACCATATATTTTTGAGGTATTATGGAGTGAATCTCTATTCTCTCCTTGGATTGTCAGGATCTTGTCCTGCTACTTTTCGTGCTTGTTCGAACAACATGTTTTTAGTACAATCAAAGAAACTTCAGACAAAATACAGAAATAGAAAGGATAAATAAAAGGCGAGAACAAAGAACGGGACATCCACGGCAAAAATACGATTTTATATAATATACGTGACCGTATTAACTAAAATGAACAACTATTTTCCGTATTTATGAATTTAGCACATGTATTCGGCGTACGGTGTACCGAAAACGAATTTTCAGAACACAGTGCACCAAAAAAGTCATTTTCAGCACACCGTGTGCCGAATACAGCAAAAAGCATATTTCGGCACACGGTGTGCCGAATACCGTATCGCATCTTACTTTACTTTTTCTTTTTCTTTTCATTTTTCCTTTTTACTTTTCCTTTTCGCTTTTTCACGCGGGGCCGCGTGAAAAAGCGAAAAGGGAAAGTAACCTGCGAGAAAAAGCGAAAAGAGAAAGTAAAAAGGAAAAATAAAAAAAAAGAAAAAGTAAAGCGCGATGCGACACGACGTGACACAAAAGCGTATTTCGGTGCCAAACGCTTTTTGCTGTATTCGGCACATGGTGTGTTGAAATTGACTTTTTCGGTGTACCGTGTTCCAAAAATTCGTTTTCGGCACACCATACGCCGAATACATGTGCTAAATTTATAAATACAGAAAATAGTTATTAATTTTAGTAAATACGATTATGTATATTGTACAAAATCGTATTTTTGCCCACCTACGAAGGATGGTCGCTGCACTACTACGCGAAGTGCACACATAACGCTCGCCAACCGTAGCAGGGCCGTGCACAGCGTGCCTGCGGACACACAAGGTACACGGCGGCAGTACTCGAGAAATTTCAGGCCGACGACCATCGCGCACGCCCATGCTCTGTGGCTGCAATGTGCTTTCCACGAGCACTTGGCACTTGCTGTGGACACGATGCGGCGTACTCGTCGATGGCGCAGAGGAAGAAACATCATGAAGACATCGTTAGCTAATGGTTCAGATGGTGAGAGCGTGCGGTGCGGAATGCACGAACGACGACGACGACCAAGATAGATCTTGCCTAGGTAGGATCCATGGCCATGGCCTGCTCACTGGCCGCCACATCGTCGACCCTCTGGCTGCACACAGCTCAACCTTGCCGCCAGCCACGTTGATGTCCACCCTTGCAGCCTCGCCGCCCTTGTGTCACCCAACCGGTGGAGTTACGAATCGATTACATCATGGATTCCACATCTGTTCACACCTCCATTTCATCCCGAAAGTAGTGAGTTAGATCATGCGATTTGTCATTAACTAGCAATTTATATTGTATATAGAGAGGCTTTTGCTTAGTGATTTTACACCAAACGACATAAATATGATTGCAATTATTGGGTTAAGGATTATGATTTGCTCATTCTCGGATATAATTATATACTTTCGGATATAAGATCGTAATTCACTACTCCTTAGATCTTTATTACATACTTGTTGAAATCATAATTGTGCAGGGGTTGAGTAAAGGTGAACTATTTTTTCATAGCTGATATTATCATGATTTTCTTTCCGTTTGTCTATAAAATTATATGATGAGTGATTGCAATACAAATAGATCTGCTTTGATCTATGGGTTAGATGAGATCCTAAGCTCCAACTATCAGGCTTCTACAGAGATTCATACCGACCAAAATTTGGCAGATAATTTCGTCTTTTTCACAAGAGAACACGTAACAAAAAGGCAAAATAGAACCACATCGCCATTGCCGCCACGCACCACCCGCCGCTCTCCCACATCGCGTCCTCCGCCCCGCTCCCCCCCCCCCCCGGATCTCTCCACCACACTCCGCCTCGCCGCAGCCATGGTCCCCCTCCGCTTCTCCCCCTCCACCCTCCCCCGCCTCCCTGCTCCGCGGCCGCCCCACCACGCCGCTATCGCCGCCACAGTCGCCGCGGCGGCGGCAGCAGCGGCCGCTGCCGCCAGCCTGACCCTCACCGCCAAGTCCGCCGGCCGGCCACTCCCGCATCCCGCGCCCTCCGCCCCTCTCTGGGCCTCCCTCTCCCTGGCTAGCGGCGCCGCCGCCGGCTCCGTCGAGCCCCGCACCGGCGCGGCATTCCCCGCCGAGGCCGCCGGCGGGCGCCGCCTCCTCGGCGTCGGCCTCCGGAAGACCAGCGTCCTCGGGCTCAAGTCCATCGACGTCTACGCATTCGGTAATCCGCTAAAAATCGCATCTTTGATCCCTCCATACGAAGAAAACTGCAAGAAAAAAAGGAATTTTGAAATGTTGCTTTACTTGTGTAGGTGTGTATGCGGATGGCAACGATTTGAAACAGCAGCTAAAGGAGAAGTACCACAAGTTCTCTGTCTCTGAATTGAAGGAAAATTCTGAGCTGATCAATGATGCGTTGGAGCGCGACATACGGATGGCTGTCAGGCTGCAGATTGTTTATGGGAGGCTAAGCATTCGCTCGGTTCGCAGTGCATTTGAGAAGAGTGTGGGAAGCAGGCTTCAGAAGTTTGGTGGACAGGACAACAAAGAATTACTTCAAAGGTAACTCTAATTCTGGTTCTTTCAGTTAAGTCTTTGTGGGACAAATGCAGATACCAACCTGAGACCTGTCTGTTGATGAGCTTGCTAATGATGCTTTCTTTAACCCACACTTGATTATTTTGCTTCCCATAATATTGTTTAGTGTCAAGATTGTCAAGTTTGTGCTAGGCTTAACTGAATTCAGTTTCATATTGGATCAAGAAAGAAGTTAGGACTCACATCATATGCATCTTCGTAAATCTTGATGAGTTGTTTGGAGCACAGGAATTGTGTAGGAATTGGTACAGTTCCTTCAAAATTCCTATCGAATTCATCCAGTCCAAACAGGACTTTTTATTTATATGTCATGTGTAAGGTTGTTAATTAGTTTGTTGACTCCTTAGTGGCGCTTCTTATGCTGTGTTTGACATTTGAGCTAATTGACGATGGAGCACTGATTATCAATTTTTTCATGCCAATGGCACTTTTAATGTTGCCTGTAATAGAATTCAGGATAGTGTGGGTTGTGAGCACTTTACTGTAACCTTTAGTGTTGATACTTTACAATCCCCAGTGTGAATTTGAGTTTTTTAGATACCACAACTGGAGTTTTTATCAAATTTATGAAGTTTACTCTGACATGAATTCCTTATTCTGGTTGAAAAACTAAGGAACTTCTATTCCCACATGACACAACTAATAATAGCTTTTATTCACTCTACTAATTTAGTCCTGAAATACTCATTGTTGTAACTTAAGTGTGCCAGTGTCACTTTAGGAAAATAGTGCTATTATTTTTGCTTTGTTGTATCATATATTCAAATGTTATCATAAGCTATGTGCAGCAAATTTATACCTTGATTTTTTGCAGTTTTGTTTCACTTTTCAAGGATGAATACAAATTACCGAAGGGGTCTGTGATTGAGCTTTCAAGGGAATCAAGCAATGTGCTTAAAATAAGTAGTAAGTCCATTTTTCTTAGTTTCCCTTTTTCTTTTCTTCATTTCAGAATCAAGATGTAGGATTTAATTTGATGGAAGGAATGATTTAATACACATTTGTTGTTTTTTCTAAATGTTTGAAGGGGTATGTAAAGGGAGCATCTGATTGATATTTTGTTCCAAACCATTTAACTTTTCAACTGCCCAATCTAATCAGAAATCATTGAATCAGCTACCGAAATGCTTCACCTCCTCTATCCCCTTTACATGCTTACCACTCTCTTTCTCAAACAAGTGAGAACTCCCACTGCCACTAGCGCCCCACCGCCCCCACTGTGCCTTTGCTCCGGTCATGGCCACCATCCACCATTAGGGATGGCAACAGGTATAATACATGCGGGTAAAAGCTATACAAACCTGTACTGCCCGATCTAATAAAAAATCATTGAATCAGCTACCGAAATGCTTCACCTCCTCTATCCCCTTTAAATGCTTACCACTCTCTTTCTCAAACAAGTGAGAACTCCCACTGCCACTAGCGCCCCACCGCCCCCATTGTGCCTTTGCTCCGGTCATGGCCACCATCCACCATTAGGGATGGCAGCAGGTATAATACATGCGGGTAAAAGCTATACAAACCTGTACCTATGAGCTAATTCTCAAACCCGCGCCCGCACACATTACCCGCCACGGGTAATAATTGGCACCCGCGGCCACCGCCTGTGGGCATTGCATACACACGAGCACACCCGCAGCCAACGTAGTGGGGCGGATAGGGGCGGTAGGCACAGGTTCCAGTTTATATACCACCAAATGATTTGGGTCCACATGTTAGATGCTTGGAGAGCGGGTACATGGGCGAAATGGGCACGGATACGACTATTTCATGCCCGTTTCTCTCTACCTATTGGGTTTAATATCGAACATGCACCCAGAACCACGGATAGAGTACATCCCAAACCCGCACCCATTAGGGTTTTACCCATGGGCATGCAGGTAAAATGTGCCCATTGCCATCCCTATCCACCATGCCACCACCCCCTCCCATGGCAGCCTCCGGCACTGCCCCTCCTCCTGCCCGGACCACCCACCTCCTCCTCGGTCCCAGGTGTTACCTCACTAGTCGTTGTTGCTTCTAGCCTCTCTGTTCATTGCATTGCCATTCTATTTGCTAATAGTTGCACATATTTCTCCAGAAAAATGGTAATTACTAACATCAAACTTAGTCTGCTAAAGCTCGACAAATTACATTCGTTTATGAGTCAAATAGTCACAATTGTTCATTCTTAGAAGATATATCCCTTGTGTAATGACTTTTCTTCACAATGATACATTCATGTATTTTTCTATGCCAATCTATGTGAATTGTTTATGAGTTTATAACATTAACTAAATTGGTGCTTAACGCTCATGATTAACAAACTCTCTTCTCTATGTGTGTAGTTGAAGGCGAAGAAGTGGGGAGCATCCAGAGCAATCTCTTGTGCCGGTCTATTTTGGATCTCTATGTTGGAGACGACCCATTTGACAAAAATGCAAAAGATAGCATCCAAGAAAATATAGCTAGCCTTCTTAAAAGTTAAAAGGGATGTTAAATGGTACTGAGAACTTTCATGGATCTTAACATTCTAGTTCCAATGGCATTCATACGTTCGTTTAAATCTGTGCCCACTGTTCTTTCCTATTTGCTTCTACTTCTGGACTTACTGCCTTTCAATCAGAAAGAATAAAAATATGGCAGACATAAAATTTCCATCTTGAATGACAATTTGGTGATTAACCGGTGAAATTACCTAACTGAAGTTGTCATTCACATACCATGAGTGCAGAAATTGAGAAACTTCTGGAAGATCCAGATACCCCCAAAATTCAGTGTCCGGTTGAATGTAGTTGGTTGGATTACTGATGCTTACATTCTTATAAGCAGCATACAGTCTGAAAACAGTTGCTTGTTGCTGCATTTTGCTGACGGATGGTCACATTTTCTGATGGTACCTATGTTATTCTCTGCTTAAATTGTGCAATAATGCTTGCTTTGATTCCATTGTAAACCTGGTCCCATTTCTAGAGCTGCAGACTCGTTCTGCTCAGTGCTTGCTCTCGGCTCCGTTGACCACCTGGTAATGGGATCAATGAAAACTTTCATCTGCCAATTTATTATTGTCCGAGCACCGCAAGTCTACAACCACGGATGACATGCTGCTAAGGTAGCAGGAGTGTACGGTTTTCTCTGAACTCTGAAGCCTGAAGCTCACCATGCTTCGCCTGAAGGTAACTTGCTCTACGCAACTAGATTTCTTATGGTTAACGCGTGTGATGCCTGATGCGGATATGCTTTTTTTTTTCTTTTTTTGGAGATGATGTGGATATGTTTTTGGTGACACGGTTAACCAGCACGTCAGGCTGGGCAAGCTGGAGCCGGCAAGCTGGTCGATTCCTTTGCATCCAAGGAGGTGGCAACCCCGCCAGCGAAGGAACACGTCGCCTTCCCCCGCCTCGTCGGCTCATCGGTTTGTCGCGTGGTTTTTGTCGTTCCTCGCGTGCACGAAATCTCCCCTCCGTTGCTTTCCCCAGCCTGAGGATCAACCGGCAACTGACAAACGCCGTTTCCTCTGTACAAATTACCAATCGGCACCGTGTGTTTTCTAATTCTGCTCTACTTTTTTTTTGATGATTTCTGCTCTTAATGGCATCTAGTTTGCATTTCTTTTTTGGACGAAAGGATCTTCCTTGCTTTTGTAGTCTACTTTGCATTTCTTTTTAGGAAGGGTCGGTGAAAGCCTGAACTGTTGCTAGATGTGTTTTTTAATGGCAAACCTTTGCATAATCCATATTACTGGAATATGGCTATTCGATTAAGTTTTTCTTTGCAAGGAAAACATAGCCATGCTTATAATCGCAAAAAATATATATAACATTGACTCGATCAAATATTAGTTCAATTTTGTGGTGAGAATATAGGCCTGTGGATAATTTCACGTCATTACCTAAGATAAAAGGTTTGCATACATTTTTTTTTACCCAACACATGGCTGGGACTTATAAATTACTCAAAAACCAAAAGGACAACCAACCAACTTTCGATGTAACAAGCATTTGTCTCTTGAGAAAAGGAAAGGTTCGCTTCAGGAATTAATTTCCCAAAATCTACTAAAAATGTCAGGTTCCTATATAGCACATTTTGTTTAAAAAAATATCTCAAATTTACCCTCATAACTCCATCGCCAAATTAAGGATCAGGTAATCAGGTTACTTCAGTTACCTGACTAATTAAAACCCTGGAAGCCGGGTCACGTACCCGCATAAGAAACCGAAGTTGTTCTCTCCTCGCTTTTTCCCTCTTGCGCTAGCGAAAAAGCAAATCTTTTCAGGTGAAAGGAGCGATTCCTCGGTGCCCCGCGACTCGCTGAGCTCGTGCACCCCTCTTGGAGAAGAGGCGTTTCTGCTTCAAACGAGAAGCAATCTCGCGCCTTTTATTTTTGTTCTCAGTTTATATAGCGGCGGCAGGCGAGGCGCTGCTCAGATCTACTCGACAGAGGGGGAGGCACCGGAGCTGCAAGATGGGGCCAACCGCCTCCGGCGAGGACCAGGCCATGTCCGGTGAGTGAGTCGTTTGCTGGCTTTGGGAAGGAATCGCGTTGTTTGGTCGGTCTACTGTTCTTGTCGATGGATAGATGATTGCCTAGTTTAGTTATTGGGCTTACAATCGTTCGGCACTTTAGGTATTTGAGCATTTGCGGCGGTGTTCTTTCAAGATTTCTTTGGCTTAGGCGTGGAACTATGGAAATCGTTGTCGTGGCTCTAGCTTCTCGCATGCGGCGAGAAACTGCGAATGCGTGTCATGGAGGTTTCCATGGAAAGTTGGGAATCTTTCTCGTTTTCTTTGACATCGGAGTTGCGATATGCTATCGCCTTTTTGCGACGACTCTTTGTTTTTTTTTTCTTGGTCACGATTGAAAACACCGATCCAATCGTTCTTTGGTGTAGCTAAATTGCATGCCTGGCTTTTGTTAATTTTATCTTTGGCTTATGATTCATTCAAGCATTGCACCATTTAGAGGCTTAGAGCACCTTTTGGAGGCTTCAACTTGAGTTTTTTCACTTGGTCTTAAAGTTAGATTTTAAATTCATTTTTGGGCGGATGGCGTTTGAGAGAATTGATCACTTGATGATATCTTCCGATTGATTTTTACTTAGAAAGATTGGCATTTAAGAGCGGTAATTTTTCAATATATGTGCAGTAAACTTCTTATTATATAAAATTTTATGCTGTGGGGAACTCCCCCACAGTCCTTCCGTAAAAAAAAAGAGTGGTAATTTTGCTAATTCTTTTAACTTTCTATGCTTTGTCCTTGTGGTTTGTGATTTCCAAATGCAACTTGGACAGAATAGAAATGTCACTGGCCCCAAAGCCTCCTTTCGAAGGAAGGTAGCTGGTCATTTGTAAATACCTCTCTGGTTTTTTATTTTTTGCAAGATGTCACTCGAATCACAGTTTTAATGGTATTTTGTAATTTTCTAGTGGCAAGCTTACAATAACACCAGAGTAGTGGTTTCTTTGCAATTATCTTTTTTTATGTGCAGCAGAACTTGGAAAATTACGATAGTTTAAAGTGTGATATATAGAAGGCAACAAATTAGGAGCTTGCTTTCGATTCTCCATACAACCTGCACTATATGATTAGATGAAACCAAAATTTTCCAAACACTCTTGTCAACCGAATGAAATAAAACGGCAATGTATTCCATGCTCTAACAGATGTACCTTATATTTCAGAGCTCCGTGAAAAACATCGTGTGGACCTGGAGAGACTAACACTGACATCACGGCCATTCAAGACATTGGAATTCTTTGTGTTAGCCATTGCTCAGAGTTTGGGAAGAACATGTTCCTGTGTTCTGAAAAAAGGTGCTCGGTTGAAAATTGTGGTTCTTTTGGTTGTTTCTACCTGGGTTCTGCTCTTGTTCACTGATGGTCCACATGAAAGGGTATCATCTTCTTTCAAAGTTATTACAACATTTGTGTTTCACAAGATTTAGAACAGTTTGAGCGATGTAGATGTTAGGCCCCTAGATATTGAATTGTGCTATGAGGCGTGAGCATATAACTTGACAGAAAGTTATGCCTTTTTTACATTCTGTGGATATACATATTGGAAACTGAATGATGAGCCAAATTCTGCTGTCTACTCTACTGTTAGGTTGGTATCTTTAGTGCTGGCCTGAGGCTATCTGCCATTTGGCAAATATGCTTGCGTATTGCTCAAGAGTCAAGAGAATCTCATCTCTATTGCTATAGCTTGTTCACATTAGTTGATAATTTGCTTCCGATATCTCCCATTGTATGTGCATGCTTGCTCGTGTAGTAGACTAGTAGTGTATGTCGTCTCTTTTGCATCTCGGATAAACATGGTATCTTGTCATGGATGCAGCATGTCCAGGAGCTGCTTTGGTATGTCAAATTTGGATTATGGTGGGTCGTACTAGGGGTCACTTCATCCATTGGATTAGGTAAGTATAAATAGTTTTCAGCTTAGTGAAATTGTGCAATTAGGAGTTAATTAGTTGATTAAAATATAACAAGAATTTCAATTTACATTGTTTCATATTACAATGATTATTTTTGCAGGTTCTGGTTTGCACACTTTCGTATTATATTTAGGTCCCCATATTGCCCTTTTTACCATCAAAGCGGTTCAGTGTGGTAGGGTTGATTTAAAAAGTGCTCCTTATGACACTATTCTCCTTAAAAGGAGGCCATCATGGTTAGAGAAAGACTGTCTGGAGTTTGGACCCCCGATACATCAGGCAACAATTCCATTCAGCACAATACTGCAAGAAGTTTATCTCGAAGCTGTTCTTTGGGGCCTTGGAACTGCACTTGGAGAGCTTCCTCCATATTTTCTGTCAAGAGCAGGTTTCATTCATACTGCTATGCACCTAGCAACTATAGCATAATTTAGTTAATCACCTCTGTTTTCTTTTACTTGTCCAATTGATCCACCTCTTCCACATTGAATCATCTGTTGTCAAAAGGGCTAGTTAAATTCTGCCATTTGCCTCTTTACATGATACCACCTTTCGCTGAAATATACTTATGCTAGAATTCCTTGGCAGAGTACCAAACTAAAATTATGCGTACTTCTTAATATTCTGCTGAGAAGTTCTGTCACTAAAGAATCAAATGTAAGACTGGAATATGCAAGACAGAAAGAGGATGTAATATTTTTCATTAAATACCTGGTTTTTTCCCTTGTCTATTAGTTTTGTTGAAATAATTAATGATGTCTTCCTATGATTATAGATGAAAGGGTTAGCCATCTTATTAGCTTATATGAAAGGCTAAGCCTTCCACTAAGAAGTGGAAACCAGTTAAGTCTCATCGGGCTTATAGGTATAAAAGGGCTAAGAAGCATGTATCTATCTAAACAGTTTTGTAAATTTCTTGCTGGCTGGGTTAAAGATTATGCCATTGGTTGGAAACCATCAAATCAAGTGATGCACTCAGCATAATTTTGTTAAAATTACTCTATGTTGCTGACTCCTTTTATTGTAAATGAACCACAGCTAGCATGTCAGGCCGCAAAATAGATGAGTTAGAAGAATTGGATGCTTCCATTTCAGAAGGCTTTCTATCGTCAACTTTACATCAGGCCAAAAGCTGGCTCATGTCTCATTCACAGCATCTAAACTTCACTACAATCTTGCTACTTGCTTCGGTTAGTATCTTCCTGTCGACAATTCACATTTGTTTTTTGAGTCATATTTAGTATATTATCCTTTTTTTTCAGTTGCCGACTTGCCTCGTAGCACCTTGACAGTTTGGGCTGTTAGGGGAAGGCCATTTAAAATTGTCGAGAAACTCATGTTCACATTTAGCTGAGAGTTGCTATAGAAAGAGTACATTTCAAAATATAGCCATGGCATGACTTATTGTTAAATATGAAAAATTTAGAAATCTCTTAAATTTACTGGTCATAATCTTTGCAGTAGTTCTTCACTATATTGGCATCCTATTCCTTTTTTCTGAAATATGACATGGAGAAACTCTATAACTCTTTATTCTGTCAGGTGCCAAACCCTCTGTTTGATCTTGCTGGTATCTTGTGTGGACAATTTAACATCCCTTTCTGGAAGTTTTTTCTAGCAACTTTGATTGGAAAGGCTATTGTTAAAGTTTGCATCCAGGTTTGCTACTTTCAAATTTCTTGGTACAACTCCTATATAGTATTCTGTTGTGAACTGTAATCATAGTCTCATACAGATTTCGTCTCATCTTTGTTAAGCCAACTAACCATAATTTACAAATTACTTCTGTAGACAACATTGGTGATTACTCTCTGCAATAACCAACTTCTTGATTTGGTGGAGAAAAGGCTTATATGGGCATTTGGCTATGTTCCTGGAGTGGCATCCGTCCTACCTTTTTTAGTTGCCAAGTTGAAGACAGCCAAGAATAAGTTTTTATCAGCTCATGTTGCTGCATCAGCTTCTGTTGCTGTGAAGGTACGAATTTTACTCAACTCTGGCAACTACGAAGATCCAAATTTTGATGCAGCCATCAGCTTCACTTGCTCCAGTCTTTAAAGTGATCTGACCATAATAGTTGGGGCTGTAGCCAGTAGTTATATTTCGATATTTTATCGCTGGCCATGTAAATACATAGCATGACATATCACACTATGGAAAGGTACACAGTAAGTGGTTATAAAATGATACTGATGAGGGCTCAAAGAAAAACAAAATGATACTGATAATGATAAGGCATCTAACACTTAAGCCTCTCTGATTTTCTCTGCATATTTTACTAGCTTGTTGTCCTCTTCTTGGTTGTTCTTAATCAATTGTTTATAAATGTTCAAATTGTTTTATCCATGTTTAGGGAAAGAAATGGAACCTATCATTCTCCTTGATCTGGAATACTGTGGTGTGGCTCATGGTTATAAACTTCATTATTCAGATAGTTACTTCTACAGCACAGGGTTATGTCAGGACACAACAAGAGCTAGAGATCTGTAAGAAGTTGTCAGAAAACAAACGTTCTGCTTCTGAACCTTCTGTTGGTGTATCGAAATGATTCAGCTCGGGTATTCAATCTGATTTCTCCAATTATGTGTATACATATATCAGGTTCAGAGAGGGAACTTACATGAAGATTATGTGTATACATATATGGGTAACTGATTTGAGAAATTCGAAGCATGGTCATCAACAGTGTGCTGCTACTATTCGTCAGGAAAGAACAATATTGATACATTGCAACATAACCATCCCATTGAGCCATCAGCGCAAGATTAAGACTCGCCTGCATTATTGTGGAGCACTACTTATTGCTCTATTTCATTAAAAAAAAAACGAAAAGTGAAAAGCTTGCTTAGTGCTGAAAATGTAATGCCGCACCAGCTACAATTGCGGGCTTTGTACATAGCAACCAGGATATTAGAAAAAGAAAAATAAATATCTCAATTTTACAAGTTATGCCTCCTATCTTCCTAGCTGATTTTGTCTCTGCATTGGCAATGATCTCTTGTCGAGATCGGTCCTTTCTACGCGATTGATTGCGACGCGACGAGATTTCTGTTCCTGTCAATGCACACACACCCGATGCCAGGTGGGTTAATGGAGAAAGTTGCATCTTTATCAACTCTTTTTTCTGTGATGTTGTTGGCAACTTGCCATTGCTTGCATGCACTAGACCCCAGCTTCTGACGCAACATCACTATGAAGGCATTATTGGTGTCCTTTCCCGTGGATTTTTTTTAAAAGAGATACAGTAGGAGAGGCCTCTACTGCAAAAATATATTTTAAAAAAAAGGCCGAGAAAACTGTACATGAAACAAAGACATAACAAAGCAAAAACAAAAAATTGTACAAGAGCCTCAAACCCAAAAGGTCAGACAAATAGACTCAGAGAAAGCCTGGTTAAAGGTAAAAACCCAATTGATGATTTTAGCTCTCTTTCCTTGTTTGATCCTATGAGCTTGAAGCAAAGTCTCATCCACAAAGCTTTTCTGTCAAAGCTCAAAGCTCAGCATTCTATGTTCAAAGATGTAATCATTTCTCTACTTTCATATCTACCACGCTCCAATAGTGAAAGCTTCCATAAAAAAAGACCAAGCAAATTCATTTCTGGCAGAGATCATAAGCTGTAACCATTTCTCTGCTTCAGTGGAATTCTCCTCTGAAAGGTATGTTGGGCCATGTTAATTTGTGACAAGAAAATGGTGATGAAAAGGATGAGCAAGAGTTCTAGATGAATTGAACCCGGCAGTTTGGACCGTGCTTTTAACTATTTCTGGTTGATTGAAAGTGCTTACCTTCTAATTGAGCAAATGCACTCATAGGTCAGTCATATGGCCCGAGAATTCTTGCCTAAAAATAAACATATCACTACTGTTTGTGATGTACATTGAGCTAAACAGCTAGAGATATAGACCCGTTTGGTACAGCTCCGGATACAAGATTTTTTGGAGCTAATCAAATCTAACTCTAAAAAATCTTGGATCTAGAGCTATGAATAAATTAAGGTTATTTAGTTAAGCTATTTATTTTTTATTTTAAATTAAAATTAAAAATTTAAATTATTTTATTTTATCATACAAACTTCAGATCTTTTCGGAGCCGAAGTTATATCAAATAGGCCTATAATACCAAAGTTGAACCACTCTGCTTCACCCTAACATGAAGTGAACCATTAACCACTAGTGTAGGCCTTAGCCTTTGAGGTTACTAGGTTAGAGGTTAGACTTTGATTTGCATTGCTAAAGGTGTAAACTTGATGCAAATAGTTACACTTTTAGGCTCTGAATTTTTCATTTCTTTTCAGAACAAGAGTGTTTCTTCTAGAAAAAAATAAATAAATGGTCCTGTTCTGCAGTAAATACTAGAGTGCATAGAACTGAAAGCCAATGCATTTAACTTCATTGCACTAAGCATGCGTTTAAACGCCATTTACAATTACTGCAGGATCCTGTATGCAGGTAGTATCACCTGAGCAACAGAATTGTACTCAAAGTAACTGATAAATGCAGTAATGCACGGCGAGATCTCTTCTGGCCTATGGCGCACAGCATGCCGTTGGTAATGATTCTACTACGTGCTGCAAATTCACAAGCTTTATGGGAGGCGAGTGCACAGATATCCCCTTTCATCCAAATTTGCTACTAAATATAACTATGATGAAGAGTATTTTTTTTTAATAGTAACCATGCGGGTATCCTTCATTTTGGTCTGACTTCGTCCCTAATCCTAAGTAATCGATGTTGTTCATTGAATTCCTCCGAAATAACTTTGTTAGGATTGAAGAATTACTGCAATTCTTCTTGAATAGACTCCATTCTCTGTGGAGAGTTTCTTTGCCAGTCTTACCTAAACTCTTATGGGAAAGCCTATAAAACAACGAGCTCACTCTGTTTCCTACTACATTGGCCTACCGCCTAGGGCATTGTCCTTTTTACCCTCTATGACTGCTAGTGAGATACAGTGTGATCCTAGCAGCCTACCAGCTGAAGAAAAAGGAGAGTACAAGGCTGCAAGTCTGCAACTGCAAGCTAGGAGAATATGATTCGTTCTCTATGAAACTACCCATTCAAATCTGTAATACAGTTCTAGTAGTACCAAACCATATTTTTGGCAGTAGGCTCCTAGGGATTCGCGCCAAAATAAAATATTTCAACTGTTTTTTAATTTACTGGCATTTCCTTTTCTTAAGAAAATGATTACGCTGCACAAGTACGATATGAGGGTGCCATGGGCTCTTCCAATTGTTTTTTCCTCTCTGACTGTGAGATGATATGAATGAGCTCTTTCCACGCACGCTCTCCGTATATCACTGCAAGAAATTCGACTTCTACTATAGTAAAAATGTAATTGTATTATAGAAGAATAATAATGACATATTTCTTATGTCACTGTATTCGTCGTAAAATTGATGTTATAGAATATTCTTGGTGACGATGCTTATGAAGTCATCACAGAATGTTGTACACTTTGCGATGTTATACTTACATCCTCCAAGGTAGGCCCAAACATCATAGAATAGAATCTATTTATGACAACCAGTAATCGTGTGACAATATTGTATGCCATGCAATGTAGATATGAACATCACAGAATATAATATATTTATAATGACTATTTATCATCATAAAATAGGTCATATTTTGTGACGATATTTTACATCATATAATATAGATGTGTGCGTCACAAATTTATCAACCCAAGCTCATGCAAACATACATGATAGGCACATTACAATCATACAGTATGACAAACTAAGATTATCATAAACATTAGAGTTCACACATGCCAATACAACCATACAAACATGTCCATGTAGCATCCATCCAAAGATAGCATAGATTAAGCAATATCTAGCACTAACACATTAGGTGCAAAATATAATCATGGCTATGTCCTTCCATACATAGAGCCATCATAACTTCATAAACTTCTTAACCATCTACCAAGTACTTTCACCAAAAAGATTATTAACTTGAACCTATGATTGACGAATGGCTCAAGAGACACATAACAAGTGCATCAATTGTTTCTGCTTCTGCTTGAAAATGGCCATTTTGTCTTCATACCTCTTGCCTGACTCATTTTCTTCTTCAACTTGCTTCTTTAAATATGCAATTTCTTCCTGCTGAGAACAACAGTTTTACACAACTCTTGCTTATTTCTAGTAGCATTATCTATTTGCAAAGTTTGTTGTTGAACTATTTCTTCAAACTCTCTTATGCGTGCAACAGATGTATCAGTGGAAGTTTGGCTTGAACCAGCTGAATGAATGGCCATGTTCACCAAAAACTTGTTTGTTTTACTGTACTCAGATAGAACTTCATTCACAATCTCATCTGTAAATTTTGGTTCTTTTCCTTCTAATGTTTGGTCCCTTGCAGTCTCCATTGCATCTTGACATAAATTGAATGGTGACAATACGAAGTTCAAGATAATTTCTATAAATACTAAATAGATGTGGACTATATAAAAGTGCATTACCATATCCTAGTACTTGTAACTATTTATGACTAGCATATTATTTAATGGGTTGTCTTCTTTACTTTCATGGAATGAAAATTAGTATCCACAATTGTTCTTGATAATCTGGTGGAGTATGTAATGTTCAACATAGCAAGTTATATTCCAATTTAGGTATTGAGGATACAGTTTGTGTCACTTCTCAACTACATGCTTACTAGCAAATCTATTTCTTTATCTATTGACATCCAACAACTTATGGAATAAATTAGTCATATTTTCTAGATTAATATGATAAAAAGGCATCAAGCGTGAGCATTCAGCAAAAAAACAATTACTAATAGTTCCAACATGAAAAAGCTAATCAATAATCACTATACAATCAAAACAAAATCACGTAGGTACTAATTTATATTTGGCAATCAATATACTTACAATAACTTCTTGTGCAACATCACTATAACCCTTTTTCTTGTAGTAGTGGCTTGCCTTAAAAAAGTTCAGTAGGATTTGTTTCTTCCCTATTTTCTTGCTCCTTCTGAATTGACATAGAAATGTTTCAGAATTGTGTGGCTAGTTGTATAGTGTAATGAACTTATGAACAATTTAGCATACCAAAGCAAATCTTTTAGCAAGATAACTCTGAGAACATGTTGTTTGATGAAGCCTAACTTTTTCTCGATTTTGTTTGTTCTTTTCAGATGTTTCCTACAAAGGATAAAAAGCCAATGTAACAACCTATCAAATGTATATATTTCAACAATTTTTATTCTTTCGTACCTTATGTTTTGGACCAATTCACTTCTGCACAAGCTGTGTCCAATCTTCTTCAATAAAACTTGATGGTTTTCTTGAGAGCACTTCATTCTCAAGAACATCATTGAAATATTTTCTTTTCAGCCATTGTTGATGCACCCCATTTTTTAGCAGATCAGAACAAACTTTTTTGGTTGTATTATCAGCAACATCCATGTCAAAACATATCTATTGAAGTGAAATAATAGTATCAACTTAATATACTTAAACTACCACAATAATAGAAAGTATATGTAAGCAATGCATATTACACTTGGTTCAGATTTAAAGTGTAGCAGGAGTTACTACAATCCAATATAACCAACATGGTTTCATATATTTCAAATAATTATGGGTTTAACATATATTTTGTAAGAAACGACACAAAGTTAACATCATAGATAAATGACTAACAAATTTGAGGAAAATGTTTGGACTCACAGCTAGATTGCTCATGTGAGCTTTCATTAGATCTTTATCCCTTTTATTTTTGTAGTCCTTCGAATGTGGATAGATAGGTACTTGGTCCCGCACCACTATGCCGAACTCTGAGGCTAGCTTTGCTGCTTGCAATGGTTGCTCATGTTATTTTTTCCTTCGATAAAGGATAGATGCATTTTACAACCCATATATCTGATAAGCTTATTAAGCCTTCTCCCCCAAGTTGGTTTTTGGTGTTCCTTAAAGCTTGGTGGTGCAACTGAGGTTACATATTTACAATGGATGAGAAGTATATATGTTTGCAAGTTAGAAATGGAATGAAAAATTGACGCAATACCTACATGAAGCAATGGCATCTCCTCAAACAATCCATCATTATCGCTAGCTTGACCAAGAGCATTCATGCTATAACTCCCCTCATTTCTATCACCACTTGGCTGAGTCCTCCTTAAAAACATTGATTTATTGTTCGCTCTATATCTTGGATCAAATGTAGATATTGGCATAGATCCTTCTCCTCTAACTTGACTCCTTTCTTCAGGACATGTGTGTTGGCTGATGGTTCTGATCCTGACCTCAAAACATGGTCCTGACCTTGATTAGGAGCCATTTGAGAAATCTTCGAGGTCTACAAAACACAAGCAAATAAAGAAATTCTATTATTATGTTTCAGAAATATCATAAGCAAAATCAAAAGAACCACCTAGCTAGTAGAATAAGTTAACTGTACCCAATACCCATGCTAAGGTTTAAAAGAAAAAGTGACTCAACTTTGAACCTAGAAAATATATCCGCCATCACCGAATTTTCCTCTTCCTCTCCTAAACTGGCATCACTTTCTTCTGATTCATTGTCATCACCATCAAGAGGATCATAGTCCAATGTAGAGTCATCATTGTTAATTTTCTTGTTTTGCCTTATTATGTAGTCATTTTTTTTTAGGACACTAGTTGAGATAAGATTTTACATGACTCATGCCTAGTCACTACTACAGAATCGACCTTATATATTGGCCCATCACTACTGGTTCCTAACAGGCCGACAGTGATGGGGTAGTATTACCAGTTCATAGCCGCGTAGAAAGAATCAATCATCATGAGTTATGAACCGATAGTGATAAGAGTCATCATTGTCGGCCAATGGTTTGAGCTAGCAGTGATGCCTAGCTCCATCATCATTGCCGACTGAAGACACCGACCGATAATGATATAAGGGCATCACTGCTGGCTGGTGATTTTAGCCAGCAGTGATGTCTCGGTTATATAAAAGTGGTAATCTCCTTTCCTAAGTCTGAGTACAACAAAGAGGAGCCTTGTTTTCTTGCTCGGTGGCATCCATTTTTGCTCACCTAGTTCTTGGGAGTTTCAAAATTTTGAGGAATTCTCTTATCCTAGGTGTTCCAAGGTATGTAACTTCATCTCCAATCTATTTCTAGTTGAATTTTATTTGCTAAAATGATCTAGATTTTGAAATGATGGAGATGAACCTATGGCCATGATGTTTGAAGATAATGTAGATGCAATTATACCTCATTTATGATATGTAAGCTTCAATTAGTGGCTTATGGTGGAAAGTGTCCTTATTATTGATTTACATTAGCTATATGTATGAGCATATTTTTTATTTTTAATGAATTAGAAAAATTAACCATAAAATTAAGGTATATAGCAAGCTCCAATATAGAAACTTTAGGCATGAGTATATTTATTTTTGATTTTTAATGAATTAGAAACTTTAACCGTGATATTAAGGTATATAGCAAACTCCAATTATATTTTTTATATTTTAATTAATTAGCAAGCTCCAATATAGAAACTTTAGGTATGAGCATATTTATGGTTGATTTTCAATGAATTAGAAAAAATAGCCATGGTATTTAGGTATGTAGCAAGCTCTAATTATATTTTTATATTTTAATTAATTAGCATTCTCCAATATGGAAACTTTAGGTATGAGCGTATTTATTTTTAATTTTAATGAATTAGAAAATTTTGCCATGATATTTAGGTATGTAGCAAGATACAATTATATTTTGTATATTTTATTTAATGAGCAAGCTCCAACATAGAATCTTTATGTATGAGTGTATTTATTTTTTATATTTGCTTAATTAGTCATACATAAGGGTTGAATAATAATGAAAAAAAATCTAGGGATGACACCAACAAACACTCATCAGAAGTGGGCGCGAAAGCATACAAAAGGTGACTCTTCCAACTCAAGTCAATTGCCGATAGGAGATAGCGAGGTAATTTATTTGTTGGTGATTGCAAAATCTTTCTAGATGTTATGAATTTAGATTTATAATAATGATATAATTGTAGATGGACAAATGATGGATGTACGATACGAGCCGTGTGAGTGTAGAGTACAAGAACGGCGTAGAGTATTTTCTAGTAGCAGCCGCGACGCAAAAGTCAAATACACAGTCTCAGTACATGTATTTTCCATGCGTCGATTACAAGAACAAGAAGCAGTTTTTCACCACCTAGCAGATACATTCTCACTTAGTACCAATGAGCTTTATGCATAGCTATACCCATTGGATCGAGCACGGTGAAGCTGAGATCATACAGGAAGGGTAATACATTGGCAGAGAAGATGAAGACTTGTGCGCTGATATGTCGGTTGATGAATACACCGATATGCTACATGTCGGAGATACATTGGTCGATGATGATTTAGAGGAGATGTTGGCCGACACTGACGCCAATAATCTAGAGTAGATTTTAAGCGATGAGGAGGGAAACTTCACCGATGAAAGAGAGTTTCAAAAGTTCTAGCGTATGATAGAGGACTTTAAAACATCATTGTTCATAGGCTGGAGAAGGAGCACATAAAGTTGTGTATCATACTTTAACTGCTACAATTGAAGGCAAGCAACAGGTAATTTGATGCAAGCTTCACAGGATTGTTACTGTTTTTGAAGAAATTACTTCTAAAGGAAAATGAGCTGTTAGAAAACATGTATCAGGCTAAGCAGGTTGTGTGGCTATTGGGCTTGGAAGTGCAGAAAATACATGCATGTCTAAACGATTGCATGTTGTATCGCGGAGAGCATTTAGACTTGGAAGCGTATCTCATCTGTGGTGCAGCATGGTACAAGCGTGACGGTGATGATATCGATGGTGAAGGAAAGAAGAAAATGCCTCCCGTCAAGGCGATGTGGTATTTTCCTATAGTCCCTCGTTTGGAGCATTTATTTGTGAATAAAAGGCATGCCGAACTGATACGATAGCACATCGAGGAGCGCAAGGATGATGGAATGTTGAGACACCTCACTGATTCTACGCAGTGGATAAACATCAATAGGAAATACAAGGATCCCTTTATAAAGATCTGAAAAATATAATATCTAGGTTGAGTACGGATGTGATGAATCCATTCGGCAATATGAGCAATAATCATAACTTGACCTGTGACTCTATGTATCTACAATCTTCCTCCTTAGTTGTGTATAAAGCGGAAGTACATTATGATGCTGGTGCTAATACTAGGGCTGAGGTAACCTGAAAACGATATCGATGTCCACATGAAACCATTAATGAAAGATCTTGTAATATTGTGCAACGATGGTGTGTAGGTATGGGATGCATACAAAAGAGATAACTTCATCATATGCGTAATGTTGTTTTTAACAATCCAGGATTGGTCAGCCCTTGGCAACCTATCAGACCGAACTGACAAATGCTACTGCGCATGCATGCATTGTTTGGATAAAACAGAAAGCTTGTGGATGAAGAATAGCCAAAAATGGTGTACCTAGATCATCATAAATTTCTTCGCAAGGATCACCCGTATCGTAGCAACATGAGAGTTTTTTATGGAAAAGTTGAGACTCGGTCACCTCCTAAGCATCGCACTGGGAGATAGGTATATGAGATGGTAAATCAACTTAGGGTTATCCTTGGAAGGGGACGTGGGAGTATGCCGGTTCTGAAATCTAATCTTAGAGCTCCTATGTTCAAAAAAAAATCCATTTTTCATGACTTAGCTTATTGGTCGGATTTGATGGTTCAACACACAATCGATGTCATGCATATTGAGAAGAACGTGTGTGATAGCTTGATTGATACGTTACTAGACATACCTAGCAAAACAAATGATACACTCTAAGCACGGAAGGCCCTGGAACGTTTGAAACTCAGACATGATCTACATCCCGAAGATATGCAAGAATGTGACAAATATCTTAGTCCCTCTAGTTGCAATCTGAGCAAGTATGAGAAAATTACAATGTGCAAGTGCTTGCATAGAATCGAAGTTCTATCCAGTTACTCCGCCAACATAAAGAAACTAGTAAACATGAAAGATTTGAAATTAATTGGCATGAAGTCTCATGATTATCATATGATGATGACACTGATGCTTTCAATTGCAATTAGAGGTATTGTCGGAGGGTTAGCTCCTGTCGCAGGGATCCTGAGGGACCCCTTTTTAGAGATTCAGCCGGGGGGGGGGATGATTCTGAATATGTTTGCTGGAGAAATAAATGGATGTAAATGCGATGGCAGGTGGGGTGGAATGATCTGATGCAGAAAAGAGTAAATGCACTGGGGGGATTTTTAGACAGGTTCGGGCCGCACTGCGCGTAACACCCTACTCCTGTGTGGATGCTATAAATGCCCTGAGAATGTCTCTCAGGAATGTGCTGGTTACAAGAATGTTTGTCTATCCTAGAGCCTCGGGCTCTTTGTTCTTCAGTGATCTCTGCTTCTGTGCTTGTACTGAGGGTTCTTCGAGTCTTGGCGTCTGCACTCTCCGAACCTCTGAAAGAGTTCGTCTTAGGCTGTCTTTGTCCGTGCCTGCCGGCCACTTTAAATACCCGTCGGCGGTAGCGTACCCCGAAAGGGAGGGCACGAGTTCCAAGGCACCATAAATGGAAAGGGCGTTATCATGGCCTCTGCGCGAAGTGACGGGGATTGAAAATGTGCCCCGCGCCCGGTCTTCAGTCGTCATGATGGCGCTGGCAACGGGTGCCGTGGAGAGGGCCCACCGGGCAGCCACAACAGCGCGGTAGACGGAACGCCTCGGGCCTCGCGATGCTATCCCGAGGCGCGTCGGATGGCACGGGATGGGACCCGTGCATTAAATGTCCCCACGCCCTTCTGTCAAAATATGGCAGGGACTGACATCGAGCGTGGCGGGAGCAGTTGGAGGTGACAGGCTACACGTGCTCTTAAATGCGGCATCAGGCCTTTCACTGGCTGACACCTCATCGCTGGACCCCTGTGGGGGCCACTGACGGAGGGCTTCCTGGGCCGTCGGGGAACCGAGTGCTCGGAGGTCATTGTTCACCTCCCCGAGCACTCTCTCCCAAGAACACCCTTTCTTAGTCCTCAGGAAACCGAGTGCTCGGGGGCCACTGTTCATGGCCCGAGCACTCTCTCCCGGGCTTGACTGTACGGATCCTCGGGGAACCGAGTGCTCGGGGGCCGCTGCTCGCAGCCCCGAGCACTCTCTCCCGGAACTACCTTCCTTGGGTCCTAGGGGTACTTGGGTGCCCGGGGGGCCACTGCTCGCAGCCCCGGGCACACCCCTCCCGGTACTCAGTTCTCCTGGTCGTCGGGGGACTTGGGTGCTCGGGGGTCACTATTCACCTCCTCGAGCACTCCCTTCCCGGTTACTTGGTCTTCGCAGATCATCAGGGAACCCGGGTACTCGGGGACCACTGTTGGTGGCCCCGAACGTCCTCTCCCGGGACTTAGTCTTTTTTACCTTGCGGAGATGACCTCCGCGGGAGGGCGCTACGTGGCGGATTGCTGGCCTGGTCTCGGGATTCGGGGACCCCTGGTTCCTGATTCACCGACAGGTATTTTGCCGCCAAAGGTCCGAAACCCAATCATAAAATTGTGTTCATTCTTCAACATGATATCACAGAAGGCCATCGATCCAATCAAGCTAGATAAGCTGTAAGAAGATGTGGTCAAGACTCTATCACAGTTTGAGGCATGTTTTCCTCCATCGTTTTTTATATCATGGTGCATCTCATTGTTCACATTGTGAAAGAGATATGAATTCTTGGCCCCGTGCTTCTGCATCAGATGTACCCTTTCGAGAGATTCATAGGAGTTCTAAAGAAATATGTTCCTAACCGAAATCGGTCGAAAGGCTGTATGGCCGAAGGTTGGAGAACCGAGGAGGTCATTGATTTCTGCGTCGACTACATGAATCTCAAATTGATTGTTGTGCATATATCTCGCCATGAGGGGAGGCTACGGTGGAAAGGGATGATAGGTGGAAACTCATTCCGTACTAATGACTCTATTTCATTCACGCAAGCATATTTTGTAGTTCTGTAATAATCAGTTGTAGACCCATATGTAGAATAACATCAGAAAATGCTATGCACAAAAAACCCAAGGAAGTCCGATGTTTGGATCGTGAGAGCACCGAGATCATTTTGACGTTATGTTACGTAGACATGTGATGGATAAGTATATAGTGTGTGCTCAGTTGAATGTGTTAGCTCACAGACCGTAAACTACAATCCTCACATTCCAAGGATATGACATAAATGATTCTACATTTTATACGAGAGCTTATGATAATAAGAGTGCTAACCATAATAGCGGCGCCCGTATAAATGCCTACGACTGTAATGGAAATAGGGAGACCTACTACGGATTCATAGAGGAGATGTAGGAGCTCGACTCTGGAGTGTTAAAGGTTCCACTTTTTCGGTGCCAATGGGTTAGAATCCTAGGGGGCATGAAGATCGACACTTATTGTATGACTACAGTGGACCAAAAACTCATTGGATACAGCGAAGAACCATTCATACTTGCGAATGATGTTATGCAAGTCTTCTATATAAAGGACCCGGACCCAGCTAGCAAAGAGGAGCTCCATGTGGTTCTTTAAGGAAAAAGAATAATTATCAGAGTGGAGAATGTCATTGACGAGAAAGACTACAATCAATCGACGCGCTACCTCCTTTCGGAGAGGACACCGACCTAGATCCCATAAAGACACCGATGGACCTCCCTATGTACGCTGTGATTATAATGAAGGGTGAATCGTTAAGACAAAGTAGTTAAATTTTATTAATTGTTATGTATTACTATATATTAATAAAGATGTCTTTACTGTAGATTTATATTAGCTATAGTTATGAGCATTTTTCTTTTCAATTTTTAATAATTTAAAATATTTATTTATGAAATTAAGATATATTGGAAGTTCCAATTATATTTTTATTTAATTAGCAAGCAACAATATTTATTTTTCCATTTTTATTGAATTACAAAAGTTAACCATGAAATTTAGGTATATAGCAAGTTCAAATTAAAATAAATATGTAATAGGATTGGAGGTCAAAAGAATGTTAATAAATGTAGATAATACGATCACAATCGAATACACTTAAGTAGCGTGGTGGTTAGTTTGTTCATCCCAGCTAGGGCCAGACATTGCAGGTTCGATTCTTGTGCTCAGACCCAAAAAAATTTTTTGCCTCGCAGCGCGCCGAGGGGGGTTCACTGCCGGCTAACTTCATGGCCTGACAGTGAATGTGGTCTTCACTGTCTGCTCAAATGTGTGCGGCAGTGAAGGTGGGGGTTTCACTGCCAGCTAACGTTATGGGTCGACAATGAATTCGACATAGGGTGTGCTGGCAGTGAAGGGTGCCCTTATATAATCGATGCGCCGCGTTCTCCCTCTGGACTTAGAAAATTTTTTCCCTTCTGTCGAATTGCCTCCCACGCCATCCTCAAGCTTCGTCGCCTTCGTCTTGTCCTCGCCCACGCCACCGGAGGACCATGAGCCCGCACCGACGACCCCTAGCCCGCCGTCCCAGCCCTCCTCGACGTCGTCGCCATCCTCCTCCCCAACGATGTCACCATCCTCGTCCCCAATGTTGTTCCTACCCTCCTCACCGACGTCGGCCTCATCCTCGTCCCCGATGCAGTCGTGGTACTACTCCCCGAAGTCGTTCCCGTCCTCCTCCCTGATGCTGGCCACATCCTCCTCCCCCCCCCCGTGCTTCACCCTAACACCGTCCCCCATCCCTCTCCCCGAGGCCTTCGCCGAGGAGCAGCACCCAGTCACTGATGTCTCCTCCCCCTCCATCGTCGTCATCCACGCGGATGACCCTGCCATCCCGTCCCTCTTCGTCTCCTCCCCTTTGGTCTAGGTATGCCGCCATGTCCTCCTAATCTAAGCTCGCGAATATATGATATGCAAATTGATAAGAATAGATGATATGGGAGTACACATATGTTATACAAATTGATTTGATTTAATTTGATTTTCAAGTAAATTGAGAATGCTTGATGATGAAGTGATAGTTCGACATACACTGAGATTGGGCATATTTTCTGATTGGTGTGTTGGTTCTCCAGTGGGCGGCTAGTCTTTTTGATCCCTGGTATATGTCAGTTTGAGATTGGGCATATTTTTTGATTTTTAATACTTGTTTTTGCATTCTTCTATTCAGAACTTATGCACTCTGATTCGGTATGGTAGCACTGTCTATGATGATGCTTTCAGAACTCTATCAGGTTCTAATTACTAGCTGAGAGCTTAGAAATTTGTCAATCTATGATGTATCTAATACAACAATTAGGGAGCAGGACTTCTTTTGTCCTAGAGCCAATTATTATACAATTTCTAAAAGCAATATTGCACATGTTTTGTTCATGTTGTCTACTTCCTAAAATACACATGATGCCAGGATCTATTTTTGATGCTTTGTCGTTGTTTTGTTCCAAGGTCATGTGTAGTGAATTTTTATTTTAAGATATTTGATGATGAACTGTTAGTTTGAGATGCTCGATGATGAATTATTAATTTGAGATGCTCGATGATGAATTGTTAGTTTGAGATGCTCAATGATGAATCGTTAGTTTGAGATGCTCGATGATGAACTGTTAATTTGAAACCGGGCTCTAAGCTAGTAATACAACAAAGATTGCACTATCTAGCCTTTGTCCAGCCTATATGTTGTCCAAGATTTTATTGTTTGCCGCCTTAGAGATGACGTACATGCTATGAGCTAGTAACTAAGATCTCAAAGTAGTGCTTATATGTCTCCTCTATTGCTCTGCTCCCTCTCTCTCACGTCTGCCCTCTTCCCTGCTATGTTGTGTTGTGCTCTCTACCCACTCGGTTGCTTCTCCCTCTCGCCCTATTCTTATTTGTGCTTCTCCCCTGCGCCAGCTCTCTGCTCCCCCTCTCTCTTGTGTTACCATAACCAAG
The DNA here is from genome assembly GCF_958298935.1 of Phragmites australis. Lineage (NCBI taxonomy): Eukaryota > Viridiplantae > Streptophyta > Magnoliopsida > Poales > Poaceae > Phragmites > Phragmites australis. The sequence continues at coordinate 24,431,181 of NC_084934.1, read as the reverse complement.
TTCTACTAGTATTTGTGTATTTTTTTCATAAGGCTCTACCAGTCTTTGAGGAAGTGGTATATTGCCATCTTAGTTGATAATTAATTCTATTGAAAACGCAATCTTGGATAGCATATAGGTTGGTTAGGTGACAGAGCGCACCCTAATTGTTGAATTATGTGCCTTTGTCAAGTTAATGGTAATTTGAGCATATCTAGTTAGGGTGCAGGGCATAGTTTAGCCCTGGAGCCAACTAGATTTTCGGTTGAGGTTGTATTTATTTTTATTCATGTTATATGTTATATTAAAAATTGCACTGTTTTCATACTTATTTTTCTTTTTGCAAATGATGAATTGGAGACCATACATATGACTGCAAAGCTCAACTAGGATTATTACACATGCATCTTACACATCTTTTCACTATCCCAGTCGAGCTTGCAGTCGTATGTAAGTATCTCCATAATCTAATGCTAATGTTGTTTTCATACATGTTTTACTTTTTGCAAGAAAGTTGAATAGTTTTGTATTATTTAATTATGTACTATGAGTGTTGAATTATTTTTTATGTACTATTAGTCATAATTATGTAATCACAATATTGTCCTCTTTTTTGACAAAGGGGTTGTATTATTTAATTATATGTCTTTGCCCGGTTAATGATAATTTGAGTAGTTTTGTATTATTCAATTATGCATTACGAGTCATTTATAGACACAAATGAATCAATGTATTTTTTTTGTTAAATGTAGTCATATTGTATCTCTCTGCAGTCTATCTATTGACTCCCTCCCAGTTAGTTACAATATTCTGACAACCTCTTTCCCTCTCTCATCGGCTTTCTCTCTATCTCCTTCCTTCCTCAGCTCTCTATCCGTATAATACTCAATCGTTTGTCACTATTATATGCAGAACTTTCAGGAAGGGATGGCATCACCAACCGCTCGTTGTGATCGTATGGAAAACACTCAGGAAGGTGGCTCCTTCGATCTGGCCCAGGTGCAGGAAGGTGATGTGCCGCCGTCAAACATTAAAGAATGTAGTCCGAGTACCTACCTCAATTGAACCAAAAAAAACACCAGAGGAGGATGAGGTATTTCATAAGTAGATAAATGCATCTATTGTACATATGATCGTATAGGTTCTCAATACCTTTTTTTGCTTATTTGTAGATACTTGAGCAATCCTAGGAGTGGCATCATGTCTAAGGTCCCTCGAAGATACCTACGAAATGATTTGTGATCACGAAGGTCTCACCAGTAGGAGAGTCAACTATACCAGAGAGAGTTTTGTGGTCATACAAGTTATTCTGTGGGATTGCTATTAAGAATCAAATGTCCAATAGCTACAGATTGTGAACTGGTGAACAAGGTGATCCGCACGTGGTTCCTGATTCGATCAAGAATGATATCTTGTGGCCTAAGATATTAGAGAAGTTCGACTTCTTTGGAGAGACATATATGGAAGTAGTTAAGCGTAAGATGCTATTGATCATGGATCTTTCATTTAAGAATTATAAGGGCACACTAAATAGAATGTATGTGTAAAAAGGTACAATACCAGATTTTCGCAAATGGTCACAACTGGAAGATCATTGGTAAGCCTTTGCGGAGTACAAGTTATCGAAAGAAGGACAAAGATTGAGTGAGGTGAACAAAGCAAACTCGAAGAATAACCTCTATCACCACAAAGTTGGTGGTTGTAGGTATGTGAGGAAAGAATGGCAGTGGCAACAACAGCTAGAGGAACTACGAGAGAGAGGTGTCACGCCTGAGATGGAGGGCTGGAGCGAATGATCGACGCGCTTCCTTCTTGCGATGGGTGCCTCTTACTCGTCTGATGGAAACTTATGCTTTACGACCTCCAAAGACCAGGAAGTGATGCAAACTCTTGCAAAAAAAAACTTATGGAAGCCCACGAGCAGTCTGCACAAGGCTCTTTCAAGCTAGACAGGGATAGGGATAAGCTCACTTTGCTACTGGGAAACAAGAAGCACGGTGGTCGCACACGAGGCATTGGGGTGATGAGTTACAAATATGGATTACCAGATGACATTGATAGTTACAACAGTCAAAAGAGATCCAAAGCAGAACGAGATGCAAAATGAGAGGCATAATAAGCTAGGATGATGAAAATATTTGAACAAGCGCTACAAAAAGAGAGGGAATATGCAGACGAAAAGATAGCAGAAGCAATATAGCAAGCCCTCATGCATGAATGGGGTGCCATTGTGAGCGAGAAGGTTCGCCTGAAAACATATCCTAATGTTGTGCGCTCCAGCCCCAATGGTCGTTGGAGTAGCTATGCATCCTCGAGAGTTCAGGGAGCTGATCCCATCAATTATCACATGGATCTCATCACAACACGGACACCATGTGAACTACATATTGGTACTAGGAACATTACCATTAAGGTGGCTTCTGGTGTGGCTTATCCCCACGGCTCCCATAAACATTTACACATACGTCCGATACCAGAGTGCTACACCGTGATCAAAGTAGATAAGGCGGTTGACCAGTACCATCATGTTGAGGTGGACTATCCCGCAGAGAAAGGGGCAAACACTATAGGAGAGAACAAGCACACATTCATCGCATGGGAGAAGGCCTACATAGTATTTTCACTAGGGACAGCTCCCGAGAACTTATACTCTCCACGACATTCCAGGCCTCCATCACCTCGTAGATCTCTCTCTCGTCAGCCATCTCCTAAAAGAAGTCCACCTCATCAGCCATCGCCTTAAAGAAGTCCACCGTTTAAGAAGCCAGCACCATCAAGAAGCTAGCCATCAGCTCGAAAACACGATCATGTTCTGCAGCATCCAAGCAGACGACATCATCTAAGAAGTCAGTACCATCTAAGGTGGCGGAACCCAAGGATGTATATTCACTCACTTCTGAGGAAAACAAAAGGATTGTGGACGCTAGTGTCATGACTAATTTCCATCCTCCACCACCTCCACCAAAGCCTATTGTGCTTGAAGATACCATAAATTTTTTCATAAATATAGCCAAAGCTAAATATACGGAGGTGGCTTCAAGTAAGCTATCGACTGACTATGAACGTATCAGTAAGAAGCAGATCATGAGCAAATCAGATCCAATTGTTCAGAATGCTCCAAGCATTGGGGACTTTCTGGCTTCTCCATTTGATTTGGGCAAACCTTTGATCAAACCAGATATAGAAAAAAAAAACTTACGACTCAAATGTGTCAATTACATCAATGGTACTTGAAGCAATCCAGGCAAGGTATATAGGCATTCTCTGTAAGGTACAAAGATGAATATTTCCTCAACAGGGACGACTATTTTTAGGTGAATTTCAACTGCTTGTATGAAATGTACAAGAAAGATGCCCTCGACGTGGTCATAATTAGAGTATGGACTCTGTACGTAACTTGTGCATATAATTCACGTAATATGATCTTGTACATTGAAATCACATGGCTAATTTCTCTGTTTCATAGAATGGAGATTCAAGCATGTAGACAAGAATTAGATAATAAAGTAAGATTCATCGATCCTGGGCTTTTCAACAAGTAATTATATAGTCAAATCCAGATTTCATCGAGGACTACTTATTGAAGTGTCTGCTTCACTACCAACACAAGACCTTTGTACTCTTACCCTATATCTTTGAGTACGTGTTTGTGTGTCAGTGTGCTATCATTTTATGGATGAATTGATTCTAGTACTAATTTGCTATGGTGACATATTCCAGCAGTTTTCATAGGATTATACTTATCATCCACCCATGCTTAAGCAAGATCATTGTCTTGGACTCACAAAATAGAGATAAGACAACTTACCAAGACCTCATTGACATGAAAAATAGGTAAACTCGGTCATTTAATCTTCACATCGATTGCATATAAGTTTAATTGGTATTCATATTCACGTACAGGGCATACACAAGATACTGCAAAAAGAGTGTTATGTACCATCCATACAGAAAGCAGTATGATGTAAAAAATGATTTTTCGGTACGCAGGGAATATTAATGACTTGCATTTCCTACTGAATAAAAAGGTTCAATTCCTTCCACTAACGAATCATTTCCTCTTAAAGTATATGAGGCAGCCACCTGGCAACAATCTGTGCGGGTTCTATGTTTTTATTTTCATTCACAGATTCAGCCCTGTCGGAGACACTGTCAGGTTCAATGATCTTGAGGTATGAAATTACATGTCGATGTCTTGTTTTCAATTTCTGTACGTGTTTAAGGACTAATTTTTTCGATTCTTCAAACACAATGCTCCAAACAACGCACATGTGTGTTACAACCTACAGAAATACATATCATTCAAGAACAGGTCATTGTGTTCTTCATGGAACATGTTATCAACTCAATCGGGGAATTTCATGAACCGATCATGTTGTCAACGCGTGAGAGATCTTCAAATGATTCTGTAACTTCTAGTAGAGAGTATGCAATAAGGAGGAAGGCTACCGGGGGTTAAATGACTTATATATCGTCAAATGACACCATTTTAATGAAGGATATTAATTGTTATGTATTAATAGAGAGCATGAATTACTATGTACTAATGAAGGTGTATCTATTATTGATTTACATTAAATATGTGTTTCATTGTATGCATGTCAGTGCACTTGGTCTGGAGGATACTGTTATGGCCTTCGACCTGCTTTTGGAGTTAGTACCGTTAGATGACTCTTCGATAGAGTGGACTTCCAACGATGATACGAAGGAGGAACCAGAAGCAGTAGCCCGTAAGCGTGCCTGGGAGGAGGAGAAGGAGAGGCTGGCCTATCAACTGTGCACTACAGAGAAATAAGAAGCAGCGTTCCGTAAGCGTGTCCGGAAGGAGGAAGGCGAGAGAGTGGCCTGTCAGTGAGCTGTGGATATATATATATACCAAATAGTCATGAGCCATATATATATATATATATATATATATATATAGACACATCTAACTACTTTCTGGAAGTACACTAATATTATTAGATTTAAGACGTTGTTAGGCACTAAGGACAAGCCATTCTAGATCACGGTTTCCTCTTTCCTGGCAAGCTACTCCTGTTAATTACTCTATGTATACTCCAATTTGGTCCCTTTCAAACCACTGCGAATACCATAATACGTAGTCATTAACACGTAAAGGAATCGCGGCGTTACCGATATAATAAAAAGTTGGCAGCAGGAGAACAATTGTTTAATGATGAGGATAATCTTGGCCCATAAACAGGTGCTAGAGCTTAAACAATGGTTGTGTGTGGAATTGGCCATTAGCCCCAGCATTATACAATGGTCTCAGATGTGTTCATAGTACCTATAATTGTACTGGTCAAAGAAAGGTTCCCAGGCCACTTGCCCTAAATAATTGGGCCTACCACCAACTATTTTGTACATAGTGGTAAACACATAATAATAGTACCATGCATTACGCAAGCAAAATATTGAGAATTTTTTATATATGTCGCACCAAGCTTGTGAAAATCAAGCTCTAGTGGAGGTGGCAGCTGCATTTGGGTTGCTTGTCGATGTGAATGTGGGACTTGAGAAAATTTTAACCTAGAAACATGATCCCAGATATAATACAACCCTTGGGCCCCAATAAAGTAAGCACAAAGAACACAAAAGATTAGAACCAACTTACATCGAGTTGCCTACCACAGCATAGTTTAATGGGGCGGTATAGTAAAGAAACTGGACAAGAAAGAGCCTTTCAAGCATTGGGCATCTCTTTTCTTAAACCTCATTATCATATGTTTTCAGCCTTTCAGGCTTTTATACTCCTTCTCCATTACTTGCCCCATAGGATGGGGCAGAGTACATCTCAAAATAATACAAACTGCAATAATATAACAAAAAAATGTATTCATCAAACTGAATCGATTTAATATGTCCGTCTATCACAACCGGATTCTAATAGATCGCCAGTGATGGGGTATCACTGCTAGTTCGTAAGCCGTGCACGAAAAATCTGTCATCGTGACTTACGAACCGACAGTGATAAGGGACATCACTGCTGGCTCAAGCCATCGACCGACAGTGATACCTAAATCCTTCATCACTGTCATTAAAGCCATGGACTGGCAGTGATTCTAGGGTTAGACCCGAATTTTAATTTCAATCCAGTTAAGTCTCTCTCTCTCTCTCCCTCACTCCTCTCTCTCTCTCTCTCTCTCTCTCTCTCTCTCTCTCTCTCTCTCTCTCTCGTATCTCAATCGAGCTAGACTCTCTCTCGTATCTCAATCGATCTCCTCTAGCTCAATCCAGTTAAGTCTCTCTCAATCTCTCCTCTCTCTGGTATCTCAATCGATCTCCTCTCTCAATCCAGTTAAGTCTCCCTCAATCTCCCCTCTCTCTCTCTCTCTTGTATCTCAATCGATCTCCTCACAACATTGAGGAATGACTTCCGGGCGAAGGTCTCCCTCACTGACTATGACGTTGTCACGCTCTACTACTCGTTGGGACGCTTCTTCCGACTTTGGCGACATCTACGGCCAGCAGGGCCACGATGCGCTCAACCGGTGCATCGCGCAGCAGCAATAGTCGCGGCACTCCATCTTCGACATCCATCCAGATCTATGATGTGAATATTTCTATGTAGATGTGAATGTTTGTAGGTTGTTGATTTCTTTCTCTGCACATGGATGTGAATCTTTCTCTGTGGATGTGAATGTTTGATATACATGAATGTGAATGTTTGATGTCACCGTGCTCGATGATGTGAATGTTTGATCTTGCTGCACTCATGAATGAAACCGGTGGTGGTGGTGTGGTGGTCACCGGATGCGCAGCGGCCGAGCAGGTGCGGGGGCCAATGAGCGAGCGATGTGGAGCTAGTGCGGGGGGCCAAGCGCCGAGCACGATTTATTATTTTTTTGTTTCTAGAAAATAGTAATATTGTCGGTGGATAACAGCCGACAGTGATAATAATCGGACTATCACTACTCATTGCGCACTGCTGGTTCTAAAATTGACAGTGAAAGCCAGATTAAAACCGATAGTAAAGGATTGTTTTGTAGTAGTGAGATTTGGTGATCTGTACTAAATGTGTTTGTTGCTCGATCGATATGATCTTATAAGTATGGCTACTGTGAGTAGGTTTCACATTTATATATTGCTTGCCCCACAATTGATCAGCCCGGAAGGTGATCGGAAATGTTGTATTTATCACAAACCAAAGACAATTAAGCATCTGTTTTTATTATCATTTTGCTTGTTCTACATAGTTTATGGTTCAAGTAGATCAATTTTTTACCCACCACGAAATATACCAAATATGTTTGGAAATTAGCTTCAAGGTCTTAGTAAAAATTTGAAAGTAAATATTCTAACGGCGGCGGCCACTTTCTGTTGGTCCCTTTGGCTATACAGGAATGATATTGTTTTTAACAAGAGGAAACATTCTTCTTCTTTACAGGTTATTTTTAGTTGTGCACACTGACTTTATTCGTGATCTGTGCTACAACGGTAAGAACACCACGAGCTAGTTACTTCGGCATGCGCACGCCTAAAGGGGTGGCTAGAGAGCTTTTCAGCTGGCTTGGATGACAGTCTAGACTACTCATACAAACCTAAGTATAATAACCATAGCTACGGGGTATGTTTCTAGCTCGTTTGGCTATACTTTGTTTTGTGCTTAGGGTCTTTGGTGTCTATTGTATTTTTATGTGCATCTTTAATACACAGTGGTGGGGTAAACTTTTGTGCGGTTTTATCACTATGATATAACAATGAGAGTTAATAAAGCTTTTATTTTCAAAAAAGCGATCAGCCCGGATACAATATTAATAACCATTTTCATTAACAACAATCCTTTTTCTAAAAAAAATAGAGTACCTTCTATCACAAAGGTAAATACAATTAGTTTTAGTATTATTTCACTAGCGACAAATACTTGCTTGAGCTTGGAGCTTGTCACCGAAATTGCAATATTATTATGAATATTTCTGCAATGGTATGGTCGTACATGTGTAATTCAAATTCAAATTATATAAAAAGGGTAATATATAAGAAATTATTCACAAAAGAAACACAAAGTAAACAGCCCCTCGAAATGTTTTAGACGGTGACATGTTGGACAAACGTGGTCCACGGTATAATTGGGTTATATACAAAAACATTTTTGACTTATATATATATACAAATGATCATGAGTTGAATTTCTATCCAGAAGCAGGTAGTCTAATTTGGAGTAAAAAAGTGGGAGAGGGGAGATTAGGGCTGACCCAACTTTCAAAAAGTAGATTCTGAGATAATCATCGAGACTCATTCTTCAAACTCATTTCCCAGGTTTGAAGCAATTAGCGTCATCATTACTCCAGTAGCCAGGTCTCGTGGACGTCCATTTTTTCCATTATCTTTTACTCCTTTTCTATGGTTGATCGTCCACTAATTTTACAAAATATTTTTCTTTCTACTTACAGAAAAGTTACTACTAGTACTAGCTTGAGTAGTTGAGTTGCAGTACTCTCTTTTCCTTTTGTTCTTTATAAATAAAACGTAATGGTTTATGCACCAAAAAAAAAGGTTAAGCAAAGTAGCCTTTGGATTCTTCAGGTGGAATAACAGCTGGTTAGGTACAATGAATTGTTCTTCAGCTCGAATTCAAACCTAAAATTCTATGTATCTTCAATATAGTGCGTCATGTCAAGCAATTTTATTTTAAAACGGAACATGTCATGCAATATATCTGGAAATTTGTGAAGTTTTTCAAGCTGAAATTAATTATTAAAAAGGTGGGAAAATTCTGATGTAACTTTTTGCTCACAATTTTTCTTATTTGTTGCAAACAACAAAAGGACCTGAGCCGTCTAAAAGACTACTCTTTCCATTTTTCAAATACATATATATCATCCCACAATATCAACATGACTATTTACAGGAAATTGCTTATATGCCACTAATTTAACTGCTTTTCGAAGATTTTATATCATGACTTATATATTATTGACACAGGTGATCCCATATCAGTAAGAAATATAACATGTTGTTGAAGCACAATTAAATTAGTGGTAACTGCGTAAATCTCCCCTATTTACCATACTTTTTTGAACCCTTCAACTTTGTTAGAGAGAGAGAGCACTTGTATATGGAATTGATCAGCATCTGTTTGCCAAATTAAAGTTATATTACATATGACATTCACATATAGTTATAAGGACAAGATTGATCACTATATATTTACTGGAGGTTAGTGGCGTAGCAGGAGGGTGGGGGGTGCAAACCGTGGCAGCTGCCTCGGGCCCGCCGGAGTTAGCAAAGGACTCTGGGTGCTAGACCAGAGTGCGGGAAGCAATGTGAAGCGCATCAGCACAGTGCCAGGGAGAACTTTTTACCTCTCAAATCTACTATATCCGTAGTTCCTATATATCATCTATTGTGTTCACTGTTCACCCTATAGCACCCATCTGCAGTACTCACTACGAGCCCATCTACCGTACCTCTGCTACAGTGCACACTGGACAGTACCAAACTGCACGATATATACACGTACATGATGAACAGTACCATCTACACAATATATATGTATACGTATATATATGTTTATATACATAGATATATATATATAGATATTGCATATTATCATATATAATATAAAAAGCTATGAACAGTGCCGAGCTACATACAGTATATATATGCATATATATGTATATTAACATATATGTTGTTATACTCACGCTCTTGATGCCATAACCTATATATAACATACATATTAATATATGTTAATTTACTAATATATTGATATTACATATAAGATATTATATGCATGAGTATAGCAGATTATATCCATATATATACACATGGAAATTGCATATTACCGTATATAATATGTAAAAGCTATAAATATGCGCTCTAAATAAACCACTCTCATCCATTTTCTAAGACAACCAATACTGCATATGTTCTATATTCCCAAATGCAACACAAAAATATCTTATGCAATTCAGTTCCCTTACATTTTAATGTGCGCTACCAATCTGTAGATCTTATAGCTCTATGCATACTAATCTTCATGGTTTTAAAATGTGCTCTCCAGCCGATTTAAACAACTACCATCCATATAACATATAATACAATACCATAACTCATATATAACATATATATTAATATATAATATGTTACTAATATATGGATATTACATATAACATATTATATCCATATAGTATTATGATACAATATATATACCATATATATGATAGCATAACTATATTATATATATGTACCATATAGTAACATAACTATACTATTAATATATATGTATATGATGTTCATATGTATATATGTAAACATATATTTACAACAAATTATTAATATATATGAGTGTAGGATATTATATAGATAATAAAAATAATTTACTACCATATTATATTACCATATACAATGTATATGATTACCATATTATATACATATGGACCTTGAGATAGAGTTTAACTACCAAGACAATTTAACTTTAATTTCATTTTGCAACATAGATTCTAAAGAGAGAACTCAAAAATGGAGGGATTGGTACTTACATATTCCTATGTATTTATGCAATTGTCCGAGAGATATTATTATTATAGAAAGTTTTCATTGATCACATATTTAACATAATTGTACATTGTATCTTGATTGATGCTGGCTGAGTTGATCTGGAGTTACATCATGTCCCAGTAGTTAGAACTATTTGGTTTCTAATATTTTGTCAATAAATCATGCCCACATACATGTGCCAATATCCATATACATGTGTTGTTATCATTGTCCGTGTATATTGTATCAATTTCCTTGAAATAGCTTGCCCGCGGCAACACGGGGGATACCTACTAGTTGGTTCAATTTTTCTTGATGCCATCCCTTTGGCTTTTAATCAGTACTCTCCATGAACCCTTTATGTTTTATTTCATACTTGTGCAATCGTGTTAGTTAAAACATGATAGCTTGAGTCTATGTTTAATGATTATTCATGTTTGATGTGTGTAACTACGTTGTGTTTAGTATTTTAATTTTAAAGTTCCGTCTCAGGTCACTCAAATTCCTGGCTACTCCACTGAGTTCATATACATGTTGGGAAAGAGGCATGCATATGCATGCGTGTTAAGTGTCACTATTTTAACCAAGGCATTATGCATCCAATGAGAATGTCATGATCTTTTTAGACAACAGACATCATTGTTATCGTGTAAGATGCCACAATGGCATGCACAGTTGGAAAGAAGGGAGTTGTTTACGTACTGAGGTCCAAAAGGTTCGCAGAACGCGTGGTGTAGATACAAACAAGTGAACATAGCCAGCGATTTGGCATAAACTATGCACCTAGCTGGGAATTTATTTCAAAGTTATAGGAAATTCATGGCTCGGTCAACATTATATAATCCAGCAGATAAACGACTTGGTGACCTAAAAATACAAGATGCACAAGCCACAAGAAAAAAACTATCCCTTCAACAAGTAAAGTGATGTTGATATAAATTTGTATCCTTTGCTTTGCAATCTAAACTTTAAAATTAAAGGAACTAGAAGTTAGTCAGCCTGGAGTGCGACTGCCTAATCTAAACTAAAAGTTTTTAGATAAGTTTACTGAAATGCGAAGTTTTCCAGTTGCACATGTTCAAACATTAGATCTCCTACGTTGTTCTCTGATCGGATGAGTATTGGCGGGATCCAAGTTCTTAGGATTTAATTCCTAAGGCAGTTCTGCTCTTCAAACATTCCATCGCCGTCATGTAGAACAATAAGCTGCCGAAGGGTAGTTAGTCCATTGCGCAGCTGAGCTAAGCTAGCCGGGAGATTGAATTTACTAACACTTTTAAAGATAAGGTCATCTCTGCTCTCTTTTTACTGTCAGTTTGAAAATAACCGATAGTGATAAGTTATCACCAACTATTTATAAACTGAACCGACAAATCTAATCGTGAGCCCTTAAGAACTATTGCCGATTCTAGTTACGAACCGGTATTAATACGTCACTACTAGTTCGTAATACGAAACGCTACCGGTTTAGAAGCTCACCGACAGACAAATAATTGAGCTAATACGAATCGACAAAAATAAGGATCATGAGCATATACCACTGCTGGTTCATATGCTTACCAACTGAGCAATAATTCAGCAAATACGAACTAGACAGTGATAGTGCTTCTATAAATCATGAGCATGTTTCTCTCAATCCGCCCCCATCTCACTTCACTCCCAATCTGCAGAAATCGCTCACGAAGGGTAGTAGCAGTTGAAGTGGTGCAATGGTCATTGTCGCCACTGTTGCCGCCTATACCCCTTAGGCATGGCTTCCACATCCTTCGAGCTCGCCGCCGTCTCCCAAGCCTGAACCACCTCATGACGCTCTCGTTTCCCTAAGCCCTTGTCGTCCAGTAAGCCTGTCGCGCTCCTAATCTCCAGAAGCAGCTCCCGAGAGGTAGTAACGGTCAAAGTGGCGCTATGATCATTGTCGCCACTGCAGCTGCATCTACCCCCTAGGCCCCGCCTCCACGTCCTTTGAGCTTTGTCGCTGTCTCTTGAGTCCATCGCCGACCTCACCATCTACCAAGCCCGTCACCGAACTTGCCATCTCCCAAGCCCATCACTTCGTCTCCCAAGCCCGTAGTTATGTCTTCACATCTCCCTAACTAAATAAGTGGCAAGTTGATGTCCAAGCTAGGTTGTGGTAATAAATAGATTTAAATGAGTGGCAAAAAATACATTTGCTTTAATATGATTATGTTTTCACCATTCATTTAGATATGCTATTGTCACTCAAATAGTGCAAGATGTAAAACGGATAGTGCAAAGTGGATGTACCAAGAGATCTTAGACATATGGCGCAATACTACAAGCCTAGATCCCAAGCTGAAGAGCTTCTGGTACAGCAAATTTACTACATCCATTTCTATTTATCATTGTGGTTTCAACAAGATTATAGTTTTAAATTAGGATCAAGATTGAGTGGAAATATTTCACCATTCATATAGATATAAAATACTCTATCATGGATATTTTAGTATAGGTCTCTGTCCAAATTTAGGCAGATTCTGATGCTAAAGAGTTCACGGTAGAGTATTTTTACATATGTGGATAGATTATCATTGTTAGTTCTCGGCTTAACCGACAATAATAATCTAACTATCACTACCATAGATTATCACTGTTTGAATTATCACTAATACTAATTAACTATCAGTTCCAAAATTGATAGTGATAATATGTTCTATAGTGTAAGGCATTTTTTACAAGACACCTCCCGCATCCATGTACATCGAGGTGTACGTGTGAGAGACACTGTGCATAGTTCTCGAGAAATTCACCAATTATTCTTTTTAGGAAAAGAAAAGATTAATTGGTCAAATTTTTCTAGATGCTAAATGATGAGGTGGCTGGCTGCCCAATCTCGTCCCTTCATATCGCATCGGATGGATGGCTTTGGATGGTTTACCCAAATATATATATATCCGTGTGTACTTGTGAATTTAAAAATATCATAAAGCTAATGCTACATCTGAACTGGGCACTAGGGTATTTCTCGGGTGCGGATACAAGCGATCGATCGAGATTATATACTTGCAGTTGCGGAGAGGCCTAGTGGAATTGGCAACCATATTTTTATGCGGAATCATTGTACCATCAGTCTCTAATTAATAACTAAACTACGAAGCTTGCCTCCAATCTATAAATGACACGACAGTACCACTATTATAGATCAATATATCAATACCGATTAAAAAACAGTTTTACTATCGATTTTTTAATTGACATTTTTTACTCAGTATTGATAGTCGAAGACTATTAATATTGGTTATCCATCCGACACTATTACTATTTTCAAAGAATAAAAAAAATTAGTGACAGCGGGAGCGACATCCGACCGGCTCGAACGCCGCTCCCGCTGATTCCCATCACTCGACATCACACAAAAGAATCAATTCGACATCACACAAAAGAATCAATTCAATATCATACAAAAGAATCGATTCAACTCCTCCACACCGGGCATCACACAAAGAGCAGCCTAGCAAAATCATCATTAGCCTAGCAAAATCAACATCACACAAAGAGCAGCTCCTCTATATCGGGCACCAGAGCAGCTCCACGCCGGGCACCGACACTAGTGCAGCTCCACCACGTTGGGCACCAAAGTAGCTCCTCCATACCAAGCACCATAGCAACTCCTCCACACCGGGCGTCAGAGCAACTCCTCCGTCTGACGCACCTCCGTGCGTCGCTCCCCTCTAACGCTCCCCACTCGTCTGCGGATGAGCAGGACCGGGCAGATGAGGAGAAGCAGGAGGGGCGGCGCAATCTGCGAATGAGGAGGATCGGGTGGATGAGGAGGCAGGACGGGAAGAGAGATGGAGAGAGGAAGAGAGAGGCTCTGGATGAGGAGTGGTTGTTGTAGAACAAGTGGATGAACGAAGAGAGAACAAGTGGATGTTAGAGTCGGACATAAGCGAAACGAGCTAAAACGTGAGTGTATCAAATTTCGAGTCCAAAGCTATTTTTTAGTGCCGGTTAATAGCTCAAACCGATACTGAAAATAACTATTAGTGCCAGTTAGTGGCTGAAACCGGTATTAATTATCTTCGGTCGTGATTTTTTACGATCGATACTGATATGGTGCTACTTATAATCTATTATGTAGTAGTGTACCATACAATTTTCATAAGATAAAGTAGCAGACGCGAATTCTTTAGCTAGCTAGTGATACAGTAAATTGTTAATTATTATATCCCATCGATCCAATTATTATATAATCACCTCCATGATATTTTATTGTTGACTGATAACTAATCGTGAAATGGACAAAGACGGTTCTAGAATTCAATACATTTATTGGGTCGACCAAGATATATTGTAGTATTATGCAAAGAGCCCCTTGGCCATTTTCGCTTAATTGTTTTTTGGAGGACTAGTAAAGTCAATTATTCTTAGCATCTTGAACTATGCAGCTAGCTTTCAATAATAGCAGGGTAAGTCACTTTTCTATAAGATTAATTTAGCATATAAGCAGGTGTAGAGGCACAAATTCATGGGCACATGTATGATGATATATGATGGATATTTTTGGTACACAGCTAGCTATATTTTCTCATAGCATATTATCATGCCACAAAAATTGCTAAGAAATTATTTGAAAGATCACATGCTTCGTCTCCGTTGCATTAATTCAAAATAAAGAAAAGGGAACCGTCAAGGTATGTCCGAATTTTCATCCAAACTCGTGATTATATTTGTTAATTTATGTTGTTTCAGTAGAATTACAAGGTTCATTTTTGTATTTGCATTGCCATCCAGACAACCATGTATATTACCTTAGATTTACAACTTAGTCAGATACAAATAGACAATGCGTGAAACAAGAGGCTTTGATAGACATGGGAAAATGGATGAGACAAACAACACATGGTTTGAGAAAAGAACTAAAAAGAAGAAAAGAAAAGATGAGCTTTGGAGAAAGGGCAAAAGAGTAAAGAAGACAAAAGAATGTTCTCTTTCTCGAGAACAAGAATGAAAGGCAGTGATTTGTCCAAAAGTTTAATATGCATGACGTGAATAGGGAAAAGGGAGAAAGAAACCATAATAAAACTCATCCTAGTAATAATCCACCATTAATTGCCATTTGAGCTCGAGTGCGACCCGCAAAATCACAAAAAGAGAATTCTTTTCTCATGAACTATATATCTATAAATCGGCGACAACTAACCAGCAAAATAAATAAAAAAAAGATATTTTCTCCATAAGCTACATCCATAAGTCCCCCAATTGTACACTAAGTTAGGCATGCTAAGGAGAACCAAGCCAGGGCTTAGATAGTGTTTTCATCAATCTTTAAGTTTTTTATCTCTGATCTTCATTAAACGCTATGTAAGTGTGTACTGCGGTGGTGTCATCGTGCAACCAGGGTTCGGCTTACCGACCGGCGCTCGGTTACCGAGCTCCAGCAGTAACCGAAAAGTCGCGGTTACCGCAGTAAGCGGTCGAAAATTAAAAAAAAATCGAACAAAAAATCGATAAAATTTGAAATTTAGGGGGGAAATTGCTATTTTAGCCGCTCGGTAGCCGGTCGGTTTGGACCGGTTATCGAGCGGTTTTTGCGATTTATCGAGCGATTTACTCGAATTTTCCATATTATCGATAACCGCTCGGTTTTCTCGATATATCGAGCGGTTTTCTCGATTTTCAGTGAAGTTCAACAAAAAAACCCAAAAAATTATCTCAATCTTGTAAAATCAATAACTAATTCATCTGAGTTTCAAATCAAGTGAAACAAATTTTGTTGGTTTTCTTGTAACATGATCTACATGATAAAAGTATTTATACTCATAAAAATGTTCACTTTTTCTGTGAAAAAATGTATTTGTTAAACCAAGTTAAATGCATAGTTTACTCTTTGCTAATCCAAAAATTATGAAACTAATTTTGTTAGTCTTCTTACATGATCCTATGTCTTTTAAAAATACATGAACTAATGAATTAATTATTGTAACATGCAGGATTTTGTAAATGTGTTGTGACTAGATTAATTCATAACTGACCCATCACATCTCAAAAATTAGTGAAACCACTTTTATTAGTTTATTTATACTATGATTTACGTAAGAAAAACAATAGTAGATATGAAAAAGTTAATTACAGTGATGTTTCTTAACATATTCACTTTATGCTTGTGAACTTTGTAAAAATCATAGAGAAATTAATAAAACTCTAAATAAAGTGAAATCAATTTTAAAGATCCTCTTAAGATACGTTTTACACAATAAAAATATGTGTTTACATGTTAAAATTTTCCTTAACATGAGTTAATAACTGAGCCGCACGCTTCAATTTTCTTCATTTTTTTCAAACTTTCTCCCTATAGAATATGATTCAAACGACATTATTTTTGAAAAAAAAAATCACATAAGGTCTTAGAATTGTGTCTAGTTTTTTTAAGAATTTTTGTGAATTTTTTTTTAATTTTTTGAATTCAAATTCGGTTACCATTCGGTTTCTAAAACTGAACCGGACCGAGATGATCGGTTATTACGATTTTTGCTCGATTACCATCGATTTTTTAACCCTGCGTGCAACTGTATGCATGCATCTGGAAGTTGTAGTTGTGTTTCTAAAAACAAGTTAGACATGCTAAGAGCTAGCTTGGACATCTAATAAAAAGTGAAAAGAATTTGGGCCCACCAAGGGCAGTCACAAGAAAAAGGTCAAGTGACTGATTTGAGAAGGGACAAAACATACTGCAGAGCATAGAAAACAAGCCATGCGTCATGGTCTTTAGTCCTTGCTTAGGCCATGTGGTCAAATAATTAAGGAGTGCGCATTATACTAATGTATGGCTTTGCTTGCCCTCCTTTTGATCTACCTGTGAGTGTGTGCCAAGGTCATCACCCTACCCAAATGATATGTTAATAGGTTGGACCCAGTGATCAAGGGACCGTTTGTGAATAGACCTGCAATATGCTAGAGGTGTGTATAGAATATATCCTTGTCATATGTCAGCAGTTAGCTCGCCATTTTAGTTACGTATGAAATGGTCCACATAGCAAGAGTGCGGACCACAAAATTCCCTCGATATACCCATGTGGATGGCAATATTTGATATCATTTTCAACATTTGTTTTCTTAAAGAATTTTTACGTGTTGATATGTAATTCTGATATCAAGAAAAGTGTATACTACAAGGGTGGAATGAAAGGCCCGTGTGGTTACTGATGACAAAAAATATTTAACTCGGAAAGTACATGGCTTTGATTATATAGTCTGATGACATACGCACATAAAACTATATAAAACTCTTTAACGGGTTATATATAAAAAAAATTAAAAAAGGTTCAAAAGAGGACCCTAAGACAAAAAAAATTATGGCATTGGATCCAAGACCTGAGAATTTGCAGGACTATTTTTATATTGGAAGCAAGCGTATAGGAGCACGGTGTCCCAATTAGGTATCCAAATGTATAGGATCTATTGTTGTACTCTAATGACTATACATCTATTCTATACTCTTATAAAATAAATAAGTTGTAACAAATTCGAACGATCTTCACTGTATATCTTACACGATCAAACAGTCCACAATCAAAATTGATCACATATCTCCTCCCCTCTCCTAATATAAAAAGTCACAATCAATTAACCAATTAATAATCAACTTACTCCTCACGCGTCGCTCTTGGTCGCCTTCATTAATTGCAATATGCTCTCTTTTCTTCTGTCACTCTATTTTCAAAACTTAAATAGAGGTGAATGATCATCACATAATTAAAGGTTAAGGTCAATCAATTGTGCGCCATTTTCTTCCTCTCATTCAAAACTATTAGCGGATCTCTAATGATTGTGCTCTATTTTTTTTTAGTTTCTTTCCAAAATCCGACCACAATATCGGGTCCTTACTACTGCCTACACGGATTGACATGTAACATCCTCAACTCTAGTCACGTGCCGATCAGCTCTGACGATGGGCGTCGACTACCTCTGTTCATAGGCCTACACCCACCTTATCAACTTCAACCACCTCCGTTGATCAATGATGACTATCTCCTCAACACCATCCATCTTTGTGTCGTAGGATCACTTTGATTCAATCATCATGTCTTCAAATCCCTCTTTTATTATACTATATTTTTTTATTTTTTGAAATTATTATATCCTGAATTAATTCTATGTGTCAGAAATACGTGTGCAATTGCTAGTACTGAAAAGGACAGATACCATTTCCACTTAATCAAACAAGCCCTCGAGTTTTCGTAAAAATAAAAACAAGGCCTCGTAAATCCATGTAGCCGCCACATGCATGATTATTGCTTAGGTAATTACTTAATCCAACGGTCCATGCACTTTTTGGGCCGTTCAAAACTCACTAGATATGAGTTAGGTTTGTTTTGGTTTCTGCTTTTAGGTGTTTTTAAAAAAATATGTTTTTAGCTTATCTATAAATTGTTTTTGAAATGAGTTATTAACTTCTATAATAAATTTTTAGTTTCTCAGCACATAACTTCTCAGAAAAATGTTTCTCAACGAGCTTGTTAGCTTTAGTTATTTTTTTAGAAATAAATTTTTGATTTCTCAAAAATCATTTAAAAAAAAATCCTATTTATCCTGATTTCTAACTTTTTTAACTTGTGATAGCAGCAGAAATAAAATTGGCCGGGGTGAGCGCACCAAGGGTGCTGTCCCTTTTAATACGCGCGGCGCACAAAAGATGAGGAGATAGCAACGGCGTCGAGGACCCTAGAGCAAGCAACGTGCATGTGTCCAGGAAAGAGCTAGAAGCTTAGCTGCTTTTCCCTCTCCCGCTGTCCCGCATTATAAAAGCCGGGCTGATGCGCCGTGCGTTCTTGTTGGTGCTTCACTGCTTCTTTTCTCCATGGCGCTCAAGGCAAGCTAGAGTCCCAGCGCGCGCTCTGGCCGGAGAAGAGGTGCTCGCGCGGCGGCGGAAGGAGGAAGACCGGCATCTTTGTGCCATCCATGGCGAGACCGCCGGCGTCGGCCGGAACTGCTAGCTGTTCAGGCCGTGTGAGCGACCGTGGTGTATGTTGTCTCAGCGCAAGGTACGTAAGACCGCCGCCTCGCCTTCGCCGGGGATGACACCACGCCACCGAGCCGCCGGTGGTGGGTGACGGTGCATAGCATAGCTGATCAGTTTGCACGCGGCGCCGGCGGAGGCCATTTGTGTTCTTGGTGGTGCTCCGCCCCCGCGGCATCGATCTCCGTGCCACCCCTGCTTGGCTGCATGCTGGCTTGCCGTGTGCATCAGGGAGCTGAAAATTTTGACCGCCGGCAGCGGCAGCACAGCACAGGTTGGTCGTTGCGGGCTTCCGTGTCAGAACAACAGCCAGTCGGAGACACGCCGTTCGAGGCTTGCCGGTCACTGCGGGATCGTGCCTTCGCAAGGCTGTGGTGTTTCGTCATGCTCCTGCTCAGTGGCTCCTCTTCTCACTGTGTCCACCATCTTCTGCGATTCTCTGCAATTAGGCTTAACCCCAAGTTGTTCATGTTTTCTCGCTCGAGTGACCTTGTTTTCTTTTTTTTTTCCTGTTCTGATCGTCTAGAACGTACTTCCTTCCATCATAAATACATATTTTTTAGAGATTTAATTAAAATTTAAAACTTTAATTAATAATAGATTTTAAATATTTAGTTTTGAAACATTAAATTATATGTGTAATAATAAGAAGAAAAAAATACTGGAATTCTTTAAAATTTGTGTATTTATATATTATAAATATATTCTAATAAAAAATAGTAGTCAAAACTATATATTATAGACTGTGTATTTATTCGAACTAACGAATACTATTCGTGATGAAGAGAGTAATCTTTACATTGGCAGTATCTCTCGGATAGAGTCAATTGAAAATGTACGTTGTGCTCAAAAGAACATAACGATCATGACAGCTTGATCTCGAAGTTGTTTCTCACTAAATCGTGCAGTCAAGATCCCCAACAGTTGCCACAATAGACAAACCACCGACAACGTTCAACAGCTATAATTTTTGGCAGATAAACAACATATGTTTTCATAATAGTAACAGGCATGCGCTTGCCATGAAAGTAGGATACAAAATGTTCCGGACACAAAATGCTGTGTTTTTTCTGATGTAATTAAGTTGATCTGTTCTAATCAATTATTTCCAAACGGATTTCCAGGACTTTTCGTACTCGCATATTACACGTTTTTTCTTCTTTTTGCTAAAATATACCACAAGTTTTTTACAGGGGGTGGAAAAAGGTCTCCGTTAATTTTCACTTCGCTCCGTTGCTCTCTTGCTCGGACACTGGCGCTACTGCTAAACCAATCCGGAACCACACTGGCCCTGGAGGCCGACGATCCGCAGCGGATCCCGCGCGGGGCCCGCCCCCCCGCCCAACGACCACGTGCCCCCTTGTCAAGATCCGGTGCTCACGTGAGTGGCTTGTGGTCCCCTGGCCCCACACTCCCACCCCCACACGCTTTCCCCACCGCTGAACGGACCCGCCCCCTGTCCCCCACCGCGCGAAAGAAGAGAACAGGAACTGACACGCGGGCCCCGCGCGACACAGCTCCCGGGCCCACGTGTAAGGCTGGCAAACATGGAGCGGCGCGCGCGACGAGAGCCCCTCTTTCGCTGAGGTTTTTTCATTTTAGCTCTTTTTAAATTAATTTTTTAAAAATATGACACTAAATTTTTAAAAACTAATCCATTTTATCACACCAAATTATATAATATAACTCACAACTTAATCATATCAATGCATATAGCATGATCAAAGTTACCATGCTGCTATCCCGTCCTGACGTATTGTCATGTGGTGAGTGATACCATTTATTTTGATGTGATAAAATAAATTAGTTCTTAAAAACTTAGTGCCTCATATAATTTTTAAAATATTAGTTTAAAAAGATTAAAATAAAAAATTTCTCTTTTTCTTCGTATTCCTTCGTGCCCACAGGTGCCGCCATGGGCAAGACAAATAAAAATGGAAAAACACTCCGCTTATCCTCTCCGCAGGTCCACCATATCCACCCCACTTTCCTTCCTCCCTCTCTCTGCGGTGTTGGTGCACGATAGCCATGGTGGACCACATGTCCTTGTGGGTGGCCTGCTTATCGCTAATTTCTGGTTTAATTACAGGGTTAATAGTCAGGGATTTTAATTTTGTTTTATAATATTTTTTACCGGTGAAAAAGGTTGGAATTCATAAAAATTTGGTCATTTCGTCATCTGCTATGTAGGTCTCACGTATCAGCGAAAGAAAATTCAATAATTAGATATTTTATTTCCCTCCGAAATTCTCAAGATTCGTAAAATTTTGATAAATTTTTTTTATCCCTATGAACAGCTAATCCGACAATTAACTGCTCGACGCGCTCGTTAAACTCAGTCGAATCTGTTGTTGCGACGATTATTAGTTCGTGTCCGTTGGAAAGGATGTCTCCTAAGGGCGTCCGCTGAATATGTATATAGTGTGGAAGTATTGGACAATGCGATGAAATATCAATGGATTCTCTATTGTCCAATACTTTGGCACTTGACACGTTATCCTTGCTGCCAAAAGCGTCCCTGTGTCGATGGGCTGCCATGGCCCCCCTTGCCTTTATTGGCAATGGGGAAACGGCATCCACAACCACACGTGTTCATATCGGGCCAGCGAGGAATCCGTGAGGGGATCCACGGTTAAAAGAGGAAAGCCGTGCGGTTAGACAGACGGCTACGCTAACCAAATTTGCTGGTTTCCAGGAACTTACCGCCCCCGGCGTGAAAAAAAAAAAAATCTGCTGCTCATTACTGTATTTATGATGTGAAAGTGGTTCCGTTCAGATTCAAATTGCCATGTAAATGCACCCGTATGACTCTGTACTTAATTAACTTAACTTAACTTGTACGACTCTGTACTTAATTATTTCGTAATTAATTATTAGCTGATAAAATAGTGATATCTTCTCGATCTCTTTCCTAGTGGACTATACTACTGTCGTACTTCTTCTCATCCCAAATATAATTTTTTAATATAATATTTTAACTAATAATATTTATAAAATATACTATTTTAGATAAAAATTATTATATTATGAAAGTGTTTTTTATGAGAATCTCGTAACAGTAATCTCATGTTGTTAATCTATGTAATTTCTTAGTTATTAATGATCAAAGCTAAAATATTGGCTTCGGATAAAATTAAATATAGTTACCTCTTTAATTAAATTGATGGTTTTCTAAAAGAAAAAAATGAGGGGTATATTAATACAGATTTACTAGGCTTCAATCAACTAATATTAGAGTTTTGTTTCACTCGACGTGTTGTCTATCGGATCATCTGATCGTGTTTCTGATCTTTGATCTGTACTCAATCACATATTTTTCTGATCGTGTTTTTGATCTTTGATCTGTACTCAATCACATATTTTTATCTGCCATATATCTATATTATAGAAAAATATTATTCACTTGTGAACCAATTTTTTTTCAACCGTTAGATCTTCATTTAACAGTTATTATTATAGAGTGCAACATATTTTTATTTTCATTCTATTAAAAATTAGCAAGTCCCATATTAATATTGTATTCGGAGTAGGCAAGTAGTGCGGTGAAGGTTGGTGGCTAGTGGGCTCTCGCGTGACGTCAGCTAGCCGCCACGTCGGCGCCCACGAGCAGAACATTGGTAAAAGAAAGCGGGGGTCGGGCCCGCGCCTCGGTCCCACCGCCACTGCCTGCCTGGAGACTTTCCTGCCCTTTTAACCCACCCGCAGCAACCGGTGCGACGCTGTGCCACGTCAGCCCCGGTAAAACCCCGCGCCTCCGCACTGTCCAGATCAGGTCCATCCGCGTGGGCCCCGCCAAAAGCGGACAAGCCATCTATATAAAATTCCATTTTTTTCCTGTTAGTAACGTGATAATTCTATGTGTCACCTAATATTAACACAATCTCGATTTGCTAAAAAATCATGATTCCTTCTATATTATTAATTTATTTTTTATCTTTTAATATTATCATCGTCATAACAAATGTAACTGTAATGGTACATGCAGATAAAATTCGACGATGAAAAAGAAAAAAGTAATTGTATAAAAGAGATCATGATTTTTCTATGATACTTATTTGTTTTAACTTATAAACTGTAACTTAGTTGTACAATCTAGTCTCTAGATTATAACTATCTAATAATCTATTTTTCATCAATTTTTATATATTATACAATTCATTTTTTACCATCTAAATCTTTATAATTCATAATCTACATGCTACTGTTCACAATCCATACCTAAAATAAATAAACCTAAATTGAGAATTTAATGCGGCACACCAAGAATTATCTCTATAATAATTGATTAATTAATGGGCTAATGGCGCTGCCCCATCCCCACCCACCTCCTATTGCCGGTGGACGCTTCGATTTTGCCCGCGCGCTAGCGACCGCCACGTGTCAGTCGCAGCCCCATGCTTGAGGCGGAAGGAAGGAAGGCCCGAGATTTTATTGCGGGTTTGGTGGTGCGCTCTCCGGGTGGGGCCCTCGCATGGCCCGATCCGAGGGCGGCGGTGGCGGCCACGGTGGCAGCGCGGCCCCGGGGCCGTCGGATGCGGGATCGCAAGGTGCGCGGATCTGGGCCGTTGGATGCGGAGGTGGGCAGCGACAAAAAGAGGATGAGGTGAAGGGGGAGCCTAGAAAGGGTACCAGACGGCGAGGCCGAGCCGGAAAGAGAGGGCAGGAGAGAAGGTGAGCAGACGAGAGGAGAGGAGAGGAGAGCAGGGTAGTAGCAGGAGCATAGTGACAGAGAGATAGAGCTGTAGAGAGAGGAGGGAAGCAGGTAGGAGGGAGAGCGAGAGCGAGCGAGCTCTCCCGTAATCCTACCTCGCGGAGTTGCTAGGTTCGTTAGGATTTCTGAGCCGTTGTTGCTCGGATCTGCGTGGTGGTGGTGGTGTCCGGCGGAGTCCGGCGAGGAGGCTGTGATTTACCGGAGATCGGAGCCGCATGTCTCAGATCTGAGATGGACAGGATCCGGGACGGCAGGAGAGGCGGCGTGTCCGTCGGAGGCGGGCCGCCGCCGCCGAGGAGGCGACTGAGGAGCAACGGCGGCGGGGGCCCGAGGGACTCGCCGCGGTCCGAGAGGCGGCGGGGCGAGCGGCTCATCCTCAACGGCGGGGGTGGCGGCGGCCGGGATGACGGCGACGACACCTCCGACGAGAGCCTCGGTGACGACGACGACGACGCCGAGGAGGAGCTCGTGCCGAGGTATCAGCCCGCGCAGAGGCGGTCGCCGAGCACGGCGCCGCCGCCTCCGTCGCCGCCGCAGCCTGGCGGCGGGCACCACCATAGCAGTAGCAGCAGCGGCGGCGGTGGCGGTGGCGGTGGGGGTTACCACAACCACCACCACCACAACACCCAGCAGCAGCAGATGCAGCGGAAGGGCGGCTCCAATCCTAAGAGCCCTATCGTGCTCAAAGCGGCCGATGAAATGATCGGCGTGCCTGTCCCGAGGAAGGCTCGCTCAGGTACGCAGCACCGTAAAGCGCGGATTTTTGGGTCTCCCCGGACGGTTTCATCCATGTGGCCAACGCTAATCTTGCTGCTATTTTTATGTTCTTCGCAGCTTCTACGAAAAGGTCTTCACACGAGTGGCCAGTTCCCGGCGGCGGTGGTGCTAGCGCCGGAGACGGCTCGCAGATCCAACGGCCTTCGTCACGGCCGATCTCTCCGCCGTCGGCCTCAACCACCGCCCCTGCTCGGAAGAAGCTGGTGCGTTTCTGAGTCCGGCGGCGTCCATCTCCTTGCATTTTTCCTCAGTTCTTGATATTCTTCTCTGTGGGTGTGTCTTCTGCCTCTCAGAAACCACTTGGTGGCGGTGGGAGCAGCAGCGGTTCAGGGCCAGCACCGAAGCAGCGGCCGTCGCCGTCCTCAGCACCTTCTACAGCCCCGTCACAGCCGCCACCACCAAAAATTTCGAAGTCACCATCTTTCATCCAGGAGGAGATCGAGGTCGCCGAGGTGCTATTCGGGCTTACGAGGCAGTTCCCGTGCCCTCCCAAGCAGGAGAGCAACCACAAGCTGGAGCTCAGAGACGCGCCTGAGGCCAAGTCCGGGAACTCCTCGCCGGCTCCCTCGTCGGCTCCCTCGTCTTCTGGCGTCCGACCGTCAGATTCCACCTCCCTTGCCACTATAGGTTTGTACCTCTTTCCGTTGGTGTTTTTGTCTCTCTTTTTTCCCCTTCTAGTTTTCGATTTTTGGTTTTTGGGGTCTAATCGACTTTTTGGCCGGCTGATGCAGCGCCAAAGAGGAAGAGACCGCGGCTGGTGAAGTACGACGAAGACAGCCGTCAGGCGAGCCCAGCAAAGCCAGAGTTGGCAGAGCCGTCCTTAAGGCAGGAGGCGCCTCCTGTGGCGAGATCAGAAGCAAAGACATCTACGTCGGCAGCAGCCGAAAGTGGAACCAGCACCGCCCCCACCCCCGCCCCTGCCCATCTTGAGGCTTCACGAGAGCCAGAGAAGATGGAGGACCGTAGTAGAAGCAGAGATTCGGAGCTCCGGGCCAGCGAATCAGATCGCCGGGATCACAGGCCGGAGAGCCGGGCAGAGCCGACGCCGGCGCCTTCAGGCAAGCCGGACGGTGAAGCAAAGCCGGTGGGCTCCGAGGTCAGGAGCGGCGAAGATATCGCCACGACAAAGATGTGGGCCTCTTGGATTTTTATATTATTGGTGTTGCGATAACCATTATTGTTTTTGGATTGTGCCGATCTGATTAGTATATTCACAATTTGTGTGAACATTTTTTTTCCAGTGAGCTGGCATCGCATGGCACTCGGCAAGAAAAGTTTTGCATTGATCTCATGGTGGGTATATGCTTCCTTGAGTGTGTGTGGTTGAATTTGTCTTGCGGAATTTGTTGGGCAAAGATTGAAAGTGACAATTTTTGCCGCAATTGCTGCTTGTTTTTTCCTTATCTTTTGGTTCCTTTTCTGACTTTTTTCTCTTATTTTTGTTTTTGTATTTTTGTTCTAGGCTCCCCCTCCTGGGAAGCTATCTCCTGATAGAGATGGCGCCTCCGACCCTGACGCGGATAAGAAGGGACTGGATTCTGAGATGGACATGGTGGACACTTCAGTTTCCCCAAAATTTTTATTGGCATCATCAGCTGGAGCATTGGATATTGGATTCTGATTGATCTTTTTTTTTTCATTTTTCCTGGTTACATTCTAGTTGGGGAGAGGGAATTCTGAAAAGAAAGATGGTGAAAGGACTCGGAGAGGGCTGGAGATTGATTTGGAGGAGCAAAAGGTGCAAAGAATTCCGTCCGATGAGCTCGCCCCAAAGAAGCTCACGCTGCAGTTGGATTTGGAGAAGCCCAGCCTTGGTGACGAAAAATCGACATCAGAACGACGGCAGCCACCACCGATGCAGCAGCCGAAGTCCTCAAAGTCTGAGATCAAGCATGAGAAATCTGGTAAGTGTTTTGATGTGCTATATGCATTTGGTTCTTGATTTTGGAAAGGTGTTTCCTTTTTTTGATCTGGTTTTCTTGTGTTTCAGCTATGCCTGCTGTTACACCACCTATGCCAATACCTGTTGGAGGCTGGCTGGGGAGTTTCCCACCGTTTGGGTGAGTTTTGTTACCTGCTGCTACACTCGGCTGCTCAATGGATTGGTTTCTGAAGCTTGCTGTGTTGTATCTTGGCAGTTACCTTGGTCCAGTCCCGGGACTATCGGCAGCTGGCCTTCATCATCCTATGGACGTCAAGCCAAGCTCTTCAAGCGGATTACAGGTGTGTAGTCTCACTTCGGTCAAGCTGCGGGTTAGCATTTGATTTTTTTTCCCTCAAGACTTATAGTCTTTTATATTGCAGCATGCTGCATTGCTTCCTCCGCCAAAACAAACAAAGCGCTGTGCTACACATTATTACGTTGCGCAACTGATCCAGTACCACCAGCGACTTGCTAAGATGAACTCTTTCTGGCCGCCAGCGGCGGCGGCAGCAGCTGCTGCCAACAGATCGGCACCATTCTTTGGTCCAAGACCATTCAACATGGGTGTTGTGCCACCGACGGACGCTGCCTCCCTGCTTGTCAACCCAATGCAGGGGAGCTACCCTGTTAGGGCCCACACTCCACTGCAAGAAGCAAAGGCTCCATCAATGGCTACATCCCCATTCCAGGGGAGCCACTCAAAGGATAAGGCGGCTTTGGGAAATGCTAGTGGTGCTGAATCAAGCCAAAGGAAGCAACCCCCTGCTCATGAAACACAACAGCATTCTACCCCCATGCCGAACATGCTGGTATGTACATCCAGGAAATTTAATTATGTACTTATTATGGATTTTTCAGTTGTTTCTTACAAAATGTGCCCTGCTCTTCCCTTTTACAGCAAGGCCCAGCATTCATCTTTCCATTCAATCAGCAACATGCTGCAGCGGTGGCAGCTGCAAGTGCTGCCAATAGAGTAGGGGATGCAAAATCGTCTGGAGCCAGTAATGCAATGCCACCATCATCTGCCAATGCCCATACTTCAGCAGCAAATCCTGGTGCTGCAGCCATGAACTTGAGCTTTGCCAACTTGCAACCGGCTGATGCCCAGTTCTTGGCTATCTTACAGAATGGTGCCTACCCGTTCCAGGTTGCTGCCCATGCCGGAGGGCCTCCATCATATCGAGGCATGGCACCACCAGGCCCAGGTGTTCCATTCTTCAATGGGCATGTGTACTCTTCTCACATGTTGCACCCATCACAGCAGCAAGGTGCGCAGCAACAAAGTCTTCAGAAGACCCCCATGCCAAGCTTGTCCACTTCATCTCAGAAGCATCAGCCACAACAATCGCAGGGGCTACAGGGATATGCACAAAATGTTAATGCAGCTGCTGCTGCCAGTAATTCCCAGAATTATTCCAGTGGCAATCAGCACCCCA
This sequence comes from Phragmites australis, assembly GCF_958298935.1. Lineage (NCBI taxonomy): Eukaryota > Viridiplantae > Streptophyta > Magnoliopsida > Poales > Poaceae > Phragmites > Phragmites australis. Next base: position 24,402,892 of record NC_084934.1, on the reverse strand, counting down.
TACTACTACCTGGCCTCGCACACCGACAGGATGGCGACAAGACTGGGCAAGATGGCCCATCGAGTGACGACAAGCCATCTCACCCTCAGAAGGGCGGGTATGATAATAATTTTGCTGTTCCAGTTCATCTTCCGAACTTTGCATTGATGCCAGCTGCTCCAGCTGCTGGCAGTCAAAGTGAGAAGAAGTCAAGTGATCACCACCACCACCACCACCACCACCAGCCACAAGTCAGTCGAGGCCAGGGTGTGAGAATTGATCTTGCGTCATCTCAGCCTTTCGTGATGCCCTTCGGCTCCATTGGTCCTCCTGGATCTGCCCCAACTGGGCTTGACTTTTCTTCATTGGCACAGAACCATGCAATGTTCCAGAGCCATCAAGAAGCAGCACGGCATGGTTATCCTCAGCTTAATTTTGCTGCAGCTCAATCTGTTCAAGCGTCACAGCATAAGCCCCAGCATCAGATCACTGGAGAAATGAAATCTGTGGCTGGGGATTCATCCTCCACACCCAGTGCTGGAGACAGCGAGAGAAAGAAATCGGCATCTACTAAGTACCCGGGTGATTCACAACAGCATTCGCTTTCCTTCTCCAGGACAGAAAGCAAGTCTTACATGCCTCCTTTCCTTGGTGGCAACACTAATGAGAGCTCATCCCGCACCTTGAGCCTTATTGGAGCAGAATCTCCAAATGCCTTTGGTATAGGAAACAAATCCACAAGTTCTTCCACCCCTGCATCTATGCCAGCTGCAGCTTCCTCCACCATTTCTCAGCAGCAGCAGCAGCATTTCCTTCAGCTTAACCCGAGGCAGCAGCAGCAATTGATGCAGCAGCACCATCTGAATCGCCCCAGATCTGCTGCACCAAGTACACCAAGTAATGCAGGAGGATATCCAGACCGTCTGAACATGGCTAACTTTCAGAATATGATGTACCCATCAAGTGCTTCCCAAGGGGGAGTTCAATCTCCTCAGTTGAAGGCATCCTCAGCAAGAGTGACAGCTTCATCTGCTGCTGTGACTCCCCCTGCAGCTCCACCCTCTAATTTGATTGTGATGAAGAACAGCAATCCCCATCAGCAACAAGCAAAAGTTCCTATGCAGGCTCTCTCCACTCCCAGTCACCAATCGCAGAGTTTAAGCATGAGTTCGTCCAAGATGGGGGCTTCTGTAACTAATATTTCTACTGGAGGAGGGGATCTATCTCGATCTTCAAATGCTCCTGTTGCTTCCGGTTCACCATCCAATTCAGTGTCCAAAAGTACTGGTGGCAGTCCACCTGCTACTGGAAGTGCAAAGGGTGTTCAGCAGCCTGTCCAATTGCCATCACCACAACAACAGTCAGCAAAGAATCCTGGGTCGACGTCTGGGTCCAAGTCAACTCCCTCGAATCACTACAGTATGGCTATGCCATCAATCCTTGGCCAACAGCCTAACCTTTCACCTGCTTCAAATCCGGGGAGTAAGCAGCAGTCACATATGCCACCATCGTTGAAACAGCAACCCATTCCACAAGGTCACTTCTACATATCCAACACGTTCACTCCGCAAGCTCCAGGAGCTGGTGGCGCTGGCCTCTACCAAAAGCGTTCGGCTGACAAGACGCAGCAGCAGGTGCCGCACCAGCAGAACCCCATGTCAGGTTCGTCCGCAATGCTCTCCCTCTGCTCTGGTTCTATGTCGATTTCCTTTGTCATGATCCCAGCTGATTCAGGGAACGTTCTTGCAGCTGCCGCCAGCAATAACATGAAGGCGCTTCACCCTTCATCCGGTGGTTTTATGCATCTTGCAGCAGCAGCTCAGTCTGCAGGTGGTGTGCCACACTCTCACATGTCAGCTGCACAATTCACTTTCGGGGCAATGCCGATGCCTGTAAAACCCTCAAGTGATCAGAAGCCAGCAGCAGGTAATGGACTTGTATCTTCATAGTTACAGGATCTCAGCATACAGTTCAGTTCTTTTATCTAACAACAGAAATCCCTTTGTTCATCAGGAAAGTAAACAATCTGGACGCCCACACATCGGAGGCTCAGGGAGCGCTAATCTGAATCGGCGAGCTAACTGCTAATTCGGGAGAAGCACGGACGGCAGCCATCTCTTGGGCAGAAGAGGAGCAGCAACCGCAACAACAGTGGCGGCGGCGGTGGCTCGAAGATCCCGCTTGGTCGCTGCTGTCAAGAAGGAGGATGCGCCCATTCCATCCATGCATGCAGAAGCTTTGCAAACTTAAGTATTCAGAATGGTTGATGGGAGTGATACTTTTGTGTAGTTGGCTATCCTCTCATGGTAGAAGGCTGGAGGTGCATAGAATCTCTTTTAGCCGTTTTTATGCATGGATGTCCAAAGCTGACTCTAGCTTTGCTCTTTTTTGTTCTCTTAACTGAAGGAAGTTAGAATTCAGGATAAGGTAACTTTGTGATGCAGTGTTGTTCCCATTATATCTGTCAATACTCTGCTTGGATTGTTTTAGCCAAACTAGGAGCGAGGAAGCAAAATATCCCAAGTAGGAGCCAGCCGTGATTGGGGTGTGGCATGACCTACCTTTTGGGTGTGTTGTTGTAAGTAGCTTTGGAAAAAGAAATGAATGAATGTGAAGTGACAAATTGTGGATGCAAATCTCCAATTCTGGTCTCTGTGATGACTGCAATGCTCATCTGAAAGTGCGGTGCATGTGGAGTCTAGCTGATTGCTTGCATTTGCTACAAAATCTGTGGATGGACGCGTGAATTCCACGTATCATAAGGATGAATAGATGTGTTGAAGCTGTGGCTGAACACACGTGTCTGTGCTGATCACCATGCAACGTGCAGGTTGAGAAGTATCTGGAAGCAACACCGGGGCCTCTCACCATCTCCAGCGCAAGCAGGCTTTTTTGGTGTCGACGTTACCTGTCACAAGTGGGCACGGAGGTGTTGGGTCTGTATGATCCCGAAGCTTTTGTTTTGTTTGTCTAGATCCAGTGCTCCAGCTGGTGATGACATGTGATTGAATTGCCTGCTCCGCTGGATGGTCGAGCGCCAGTAGCTTTACCAGCATGAGCGTTGAGCGGCCCATCTGCTATCCTGCACTCATGAGCAGGTCGTCACAAATCTTCTGCGGTTTCTGGAGATGCACACATTGGTCTGGCGGTCCCTGTCATTACGCAGATTATTGCCTTTGATTGTGAAAGATGCCAACGCTTCTGCATCCTTTTTAGCAGGTGTGTGAGCTGCCTGTGCCTCTCACTTTCAGGACGTTTTAAGTTGCAGGTTTGTGTTAGTGTTGACGTATGCTGATAATCAGGCAACATGGTAGGCGTGGTAGTAAAAAGGAAGTCCTTTTCTTCGGGAAACCGGCTTAAAGAAACTGTCTCTAAACTCTGGAAGAAGGAATGGATTACTAAAATGGTAGGCGCCTGAAACAGCTGCGGCACCGAAGAAAAATTCTATATAACGGTGCTACTACGTTCTTCTGTTTAGATAACCATCATATATCTTTAATATGGATCTCAAAAGATCCACTAAACGCTAATAATATATGTTAAGTAATAAATATGTATAATAATTTTGCATGTGGATGAGATTCAAATATTTGATATTCACATTATAACCTGATGACGACCATCTAAATGGTACTACAGACGTCTCGTACTACAACACCGCTAGATAGAATTTTTTCCGTGCGGCACTTCCCCCACATGCATCACGCATGCCCGCCCACCTCCTTCCGCAGCCGCATCGGATCGGGTCCGTCGCTGTTCTCTCTTCCACCTCCAAAGGTCGTGCGGCAGGCTGGGTGCAGCAGGGGCGGCGGCGCCCCAAATAGGCAACCCTGCTCCGGCAATCGCTGCCGCCTTACCGGTAGGGGTAGACTCCCGGCGCCGCAGCTGGCAGTATTGCATCGTCGAGTGCATGCGTCGGCAGAAGATCCACGGCAGCGGCATGGCGCACGGGCCCGTGATGGAATCGAATGCCCCCGCCTGCCTCCCCATGGTGAAAAGCGAGGATGCGGTCAAGGCGGGAAAGGGGAAAACGATGACCTGGGTGAGCTGAACCATCAGCCGTGCTTCGAATTGCTGCTGATGACAGGGACGCTGAAGCGCGGCAAAGGAGAGCAAAACCCCGGCAAACAATCCAGTCGATACAAACTCTCGCCTCGCCTCGCCTCAGACGAATCCATGGAATCCATGCAAGCGAGAAAGCAAGCAAGCAAGCACTGCAATGATGCAGGCAGTGGCACTGTTTCGTCGCTGGTGTGCCTGTGCGCCACTCTATATATACTGCTAGTACTTTCCCCTAGGCCTTTGTCTTTGTGTGCATGCTTGTCTTTTTTCTCTTTCTGGATCAGGAAGGGACCACTCATGGCACAATCATTCAGTCATTCGGCCGGGGCCATTTCTTTCTCACCTCGGTAAACGGTGGTGGCATGGCACGTCGACGTCTCCTCCCATCATCTCATGCTGTCGTTTTTGTTGGCACCAAAAGTGGCCTACCTATCTATACCTAAATAGACTTAGCCGTCGGCACAAGGCTACAGGCCTCTTTCTTTGGCACTTGCTACGCCTACTACTCCAAGCTGTTCAAAGGCTAGAGTGTTTCCTTCTCCTGGCAATAATGGTGTGTGCAACCGTGTGGCTCAAGCTGTTCAACCCATTCTTCTGAACCCAGATCCCCGATTTGACGAGGTTAAAATATGGAGCAGAGCGTAGAATAAAGATCCTAGGTAGTATCACTTTTGCTTGACAGGATTGGATTCGAATATTAGAATCATGATTTTACCAGATTTTTAAAAAACATATATTTTATATAATTATTGAAATATGTTTAAAATAAAAGTCTAAAATGTTGATTTTGGTAAGTTTAATTAATTTTTGCAAATTTGAGTGTAATTATTAAGGTCAATTTTAATTAAAATTAATTTAAAATATTATTTAATCACAAAATTAATTTAAAACATTATTTAATCACAACACAATCATTTAAAATGTCATATACATTAATTATAACATTATTTGGCATATTACAACATGTGAAGAGTAAAAATATGTCAAATTAAACTGATAGAACTAATCATGGATATTACACTCTTAGATGTATGGTATTCTACTAGATCGTACACCTATGATCATGATTCTATAAATTTTGGATCCATGAAGGGATATGTATCATGTTGGGTCTGTGGGATCTAGGAGTCTAATATACATATCGGGATCGTGACAATCTTGGTAGGAAGAAGCTGCTGGAACGAGCTCAAAAACAACCTAATTCACCCTTCCTATTTACTCTATTTGATCCCAAATATAATTTCATTGAATTTGGGCACAAGAATTAAGATGAGGGGTACAATGACCCAATTACCCATTAATTATTGATAGAGTTAAGTAAGGTGACAAGTTTATTGCATTGATTACAGTATATTTAAGTAGGAGGTAGGTATAGAAGAGTGAAAGAAAAATGTGTACTAGAGTTATAATAGACTTATATTTGGTGTATTTGAGAAAAATCTATAATAACTTATATTTTGGATCAGCGGAGGGAGTACTTTACACCTCAGTTCAGTCAGTTGTAGTAGCATGTTAACGAAACTAACCACACCAAACAAAAATATTAATTCAGGCTAACTAGATTGTTGCCCGTCTCGGCATAGCCTCCCTTCCCCTTTGCTACAGTTTAAAGAGGGCGACTGAAGGGTGATTTGACTTTTAGTGTCGACTTCGTCGGCTCCTCGTCACCTCCGGCGACAGTTCTGGCACCGCAGGTGGAGGGGAGCTACGAGATCGGTAGCCAATGTACATATCCACTCCTTCTACCTTAAGTTTAGGTAGGTTATGGTAAGGTTTGGTTGTTGTGGAGGCGTCGTGTGGGTCGGTGTTCGCCAACTCTGGTGATGGCGACAGTGTCATTTCTGGTGATGGTCAAAAGAGGTTAATTTTGCTCTATATTTTGGCGAAGGAGATGCAACTTTTATCAATCCCCATGTTTGGGTTCCGATTTCAAGCCAACGACTTTGTCCCCGGTAGCAAAATGGATTTTTTGGGCGGCTTTGGCTGGTGCATATACGGTGAGCTGTCGCAGATATACTTCTAGGCCACTCCTCCTGCTTGAAGGATGTAGCGCCAGGTCCTTTTCCCCTTCCGACGAGGTGACGGTCAATGTTTGTTCAGTGGTTTAGATGCGTCATATGGAACTATGACGTTAGATGATGCGACAGTTTTTAAGGTTTGGAGCCTTTTGTCGGGACAATAGTGGAGCTAACTCCAGTGTCGGAGGTCATCTATGACGGCGATGATCGGAGAAGCAAAGCTCGTTGTTGTTGATGACCCACAAGGAATTCACTGTATTTTTTATTTTTCCTATAGTCTTTGTTGCAAAATGGAGATGTATTAGGCTACTTTATTAATATAAGTCTGTCCTTCGGGAAAAAAAAGATTGTTGCCGATCTCCCAAAAAATCTTTTCTTATACGCAGACTCTTGCGCACAAGATCCTCGGAGGACGGGTCCACCGTTGAAGCTAGGCTAGGCCCACGCGCAGCAAGATGTATAAAACCCGAGACCGAGGCATTTGGGGCCCACAGCAGCAACGGAGTAGGGTGTACCCACTAGTTTTTTTCTTGAATTCTACTGTAGTAAAGGGCCAGCATTCCGAGGATATTCTTACGGTGTAGGGTGTACTCACTAGTTTTTTTCTTGAATTCTTACTGTAGCAGCGTAGCTAGTACTACAATGCAGATGCGACCACTGTGGCTGGAGGAGAAAGACAAAATGTGCTAGTGCGACTAGCACAAGCTAGGACTGCATCCAAAACGACGTGGAACGCCTGGGTTCGTAGCATCTGCTCGCGTGTACTAGGAAGGCTGAGCCAACTTCTCTTTCTCCCAGCTTGGGCAAGGTCGCAAGCGGACTGATTTCTTTTGCACACTTTCTAGTGACCACACGTTTGAAAATTGTAAGAAGTTCAGTCTGACGGTGTGAACATGTGGCCGTGTGAATGTCACCAAGGAGCTCAAGAGTTAGAGAGAGGTTGGAGTGGTAGTAAGATCGGTGTAAATGGTATGCGGTGAGGGCGTGAGGCGACGGTGGTGGTGCTGCTGGCGGCAGGCAGGTGATAGGTGACGTTGACGGCGGAGGTGATAAAAACAAAGAGGTTAGCTCAGAGGCAGGCATGGATCTAATAATGAGGATATCGCTAGAGACGGTAAGAGGGGGCGGCACAAGAGAGCATCATAACATGGTGGGAGAAAGAATAGTCCGTGCTAAGAGAAAGAAACTGATAAAAAATGAGAAGTACCCGCTCGGTTGTAGACATTTGGATTAGAATCGGACGTTTGTCATCTCAATTTTTTTTTTTAAAAATAGACACATGAATATATAACACCATCTTTTTTTTTATCGTAGTCCCTGATCCCATGGAGCATCACGCAACTGCTACTTGGACTACACCACCACATCAGCTCTGCTATCGACTTCCGTGGCGTCTTATCCGAGCTGACGAAAACATCAATGTCACCGCTAGACTTATCTCGCTCACGCCATACACTATACACGCACATCTACGCACCCTATATCTATAACTTATACACATAGGTGTTTGGACTTTGAAACGTGTGGTCTATGTTATTCCCTCGCTCTGGACAAAGGATCTCAAAGAAAAAGCTCAAACTTCTCAATCACGTCTATCTACACTGATGGCTCAAAACTCTGCACAGCTAAGCATCCCTGGTGAGATATTTTCGTTCTCGTGGTACGGAGCGGTCGTGAGAAAGCTGCAGGCTAGACACGAAGCACGTGTAGTTTTTTTTTTCTTACTAGTCTATCCATGTACGTAGTGGAGTACAAAGAAGGTCCACGTCGGCACGGCAAACAAGGATCCCTGCCTCGAGCCGCTAATCCAGGACCGCACAGGCACCATGATTACGCGGCGGGCACCTTGTCTGCTCCGGTCTCCGACCGGCGACCGAGACCCCTCACCCGCGCCGTCCAGTGGGGAGCGGAGCGGAGCACTCGTGGGGCCGCCGGCGTCGAGCCAACCACCGCGCTCAAGATCTTTATCGCGGCGGTCACGGGCCCCACCGCGGGCCATCATCGGGCCCTTGGGGTCCACGCCGTGGGGACAGGTGGGCGGGCCTGGCGGTGGACCAGCGAACAGGTTTCGCGGGGAAGGGCTGTAGCTAGGATCTTGTGCGCGCTGCTAGGTGTGTGGTCTGTCCAATTTCGCCGTCAATGGTTATGGTCCAACTTCTGCAGGAACACGACGACCCCAGTCGCCTTTCTTCAAATTTTCATAAAAGATTTTTGGACGCAACTAAATAATGCACGTGTATGATATAGTTATATGGCATGCACATCCCATTTGGATAAAAAATGGTTGGAAAGCTCGACTCACTTATATATGCTTTTGGCTACTTAACACCCGAGCTTCAAACACATTATTTTCAGATCTCATTTTAATATACGACAAAACAAACAAAAGAAATAGTAAATATCCATATATTCTTTCCCTGTTCATTCGGCTAGGTAAGTTTTTTTGTGTTTTGGTTAAAGCAATAAAGCTTAGGTTTAAGATTATAAAAAGCCAAAATCAACACAAGATTTGTACCTAAATAGTTGATTATGAGAAGTGCAATTAGAATAGCTGCAAATAAAATGGAAAAAATAATTTGATGTATTTTGCTTGGCGAATTTGTAGAAGTGTACGAGCAGTTTGGTAAAACAGCAAACAAACCTCAAACGTAAGTTGATTTATTTTTCTTGGCAAATCTAAAGCAATATATGGACAAATTTGTACAAAATGCAAAAGCAAACCGGTAGAGCAAAGAAGGGAAAGGAGCAATCGAGGTTGGAGATGTTGTCGCGTCCCTCAAGTCCTACGCTCTGTTTGGGAAGGTCATCGTGCGAAACTACAACGGCGAGCACTTCGGGCGCCATCACCCCTATCTCAGCCTCCGCCTCAGCGCGTTCCCGGCCGACCTTGCCTTGGTCGGTAGAGCAAAGAAGGGAAAGGAGCAATTTGATTTTTTTTTTGGCAAATTTAAAGCAATATATAGGCAAATTTGTACAAAATGCAAAAACAATTCAGTAGAGCAAAGAAGGGAAAGGAGCTGTCAACGTTGGAAGCATTGTCACGTCCCTCAAATCATATACTTTGTTTCGAAAGGTCGTCGTGCGAAGCTATAATGGTAAGCACTTCGGGCACCATCACCCCCCATCTCAGCCTCTGCCTCAGCGTGCTCCCGATCGACCTCACCTCAGCAGATCCTACTTGGCGGGGCCATGGCCCGATGTGGAGAGGGAGGGGGAGAGGGCACGGGTGTAAGGGAGAGGCCGGCGAGGGAGGAGAGAAGCCTCCCGTGCAACCGCACACCCCACCGCTATTGCTGGCACAAAATTCAGTTGGAACCAATGAGAACTGATCATCGGGCCACGACATCGACGCTGGGAGGTGATTGCCATGACTGCCAATAAAGTTGGTCGCCACCAGCAGCACTACCCACCATGCGACACACCTCATTATTATCGTCGCCGCCACTAGTTACTCAGGATCATATCTCATTTCAACTGGCGCTGGCGCGGATGTGAGCAGAGCACCATAGCAAGTGGGCCCACCCCGCTTGCTCGCAGTGCCTCTGATTTGCCGTGGGAGTGACAAGCAGACCCACGATAGAAGGAAGTCCTAATTAGACGGTTGCTGAGACGTGCGGTGGAAACACAAACGTCTGCATACTTAAAAGTTAAACTTTACTCTCAGACATAAGGCCTTTCAAACAACCGTCTCCGCTTGTGTTCGTGTGACTTTGTACATGTCCGATCACGTGAACGCTCCCACTTACTCGTATTTGTTTATAATAACATTAATATTTTTTGGTGTTCTATATAGGGTACTTCTTATATGCGCGGGACTACCATAATGCTAGGCCCGGTATCTGGCATGACATCGTATGCCTGGGCCATACACACACTTGGGATCCGGCCTGTCCTTTCGCTCTCCCCCAAACAGTGCAACCAGTGCGGCACCTACTCCCTACTTGTAAGGTGCAGCGACACGCAGCGGCCGAAAGGGGACATGCCAACTAGAGCAGTGGCTTATATAAAAACATCCACGAATCGAGTGGTTTTCACTTCTGCCATCATCGTCGTCTCGCCATCATCGCCCGCGCGTCAAGACTCGGAGCTCGCCTAAGCTTCGGCAGCCGGATTGGATAATGGAGATGGAAGCGACCTGACGGCGACCGAGCGGCCGCCGGGCATCCATCCACCGGTGAGATCGCTCCCGCCGGTCATTCTTTATCTCCCGGTCTCCTTTTTTTTCCTTCGTGCCATATCTTACCTTGGTTCTGAGTTCTTCATTCTGGTATCGCGAAAGTCTGATCTGCCATTCAGCAGGTTGGTTGCATATTCTGCATCCATGCATCCGATGCAGGGGTACAGCTTCTTCTTTTTTCCCTCTCCTACGACGGCACAGGGTTTTCCTATCGATTTGTGTTGTGCCAGCACATGCTTGTTTCGTTTTGTTTTCTTTTCTGAAACCAATGTCCTCGAGGAAACGCCATTGTTGAAAGCTCGTCCGGCTTTCGATCGAGTGCTTCTTTTCCTCTTGTTTCTTGGAGTTCTCCCCCATGATCTTTCTAAGGTATCGTACTAGCGCCCAATCATTGTGCGTTATTGTGATGATGCCTTCCCATCTTGGTGGAGGTACGTGCTGGGATGCTTGTATGCTGTTTGATTTCATTGCTGCTAGAAGGTGTTAAGCACGGTCTAATCAGCGCACGTACGTTACTTCCATGATTAACCTAATGTTATGTAAAGACACATGCATGGTGCCATGGAAATTGATGCATGGTGCCATGGAAATTGATTGCATAGTCTCTGTTGCTGTTTTGTGTTGGTATGTAGGCTGACTCCATGCCACATCGTACAACAATTCCTGCCCAAGTGCACACCAAAAAGCTGATCTGTTTATGGATGTGCCTCGGTGTTGTCACTGACTCAGAGCAGAGCTGCTAGCCTGCTACGGGAGAAATACAGGACAGGACATGCACCTGGCTACAGCCGCGTCGGCGTGGGCCCTCGTCCTGCCACGCCAACCGGAGAAGCCAGTCCGTGGTTGTCGCAGGCTCGCAGCCCTATCCCTGTCGGCGTGAGGCGTGTCGATTCCTCGCCGGTGTGCGGAAATCGCCAAATCGGTGGCCTTAGCTTGATACCGCCAAGGCAAGTGATGGATACAGCCGAAGTCTGGTCAGTTCCTCGTGCGAGGAAGAACCAGCGCAGGTGCATCGGCACCGTCAGCTCAGGAACTCGATCGATTTCTTCCAGATGGGACCCATACCCAGCCACGGCCCCACTTCCCCACCACGCAGTCACCTGACCACCGCCCACAGGCACCTCCATCCGCAGTAGCATATCCTACGCATCGGATTCCCCGACGACGGGCCCTGTCCGTCTGACAGCCGGATTGGCGTCACTGCTCCCTCTTCGCTCTGCTCGCAGGCTGCTACAGCACAAGCAGGCAGCCCCAAAGAGGCAACGCTCCGGTTACTGCTGGTCGTACCCTTGCTTCAGGGCCGTCGATTAGCAAGTGCAGGGTGGGCGACCGTACAGGGCCTCCACCCTGCAAGGGACCTCATATGACCATCAATCCTATCTTACTAAAATTAATTTCTATAATTTTAAATTATTAATTAGGTCAACAGCGTATTAACTTGGCCATTTATCTCACTATGAACAGCTACGTCTCATAAATTTTTTGTGAAGATTAGATAGAACTATACGACTAGTACTAAGTATGTTTTAGCCTTTAGGTGCAACTGAAATTTAATCATCCGTTCAAATTGAACACTATAGTATAGCATATAGAATATAAATAGACTATTCACAAACCATAACTCTTCTAGATTGGATATTATTATATTTTTTATGAATTTCTCAAATATTCCTCTTTTTTATAAATATTGATAACATATAACATTAATTCTGTTTTTAACAGTACACATACAATTGTATTCGAGAAAAGATATCTTCTTTTCTGAGAGTGTAATTTTAATTTTGCACAAGGTCCCTATATACTGCGGTACGGCCCTGCCTTGCTTTACCTTTTGGCAGCCAGTGGAGGAGTAGTGACTAGTGAAGTAGCCTAACTGAGCTGAAATGATTGGGTGCGCTTAGGCTGGTAATGGGTCGGGTTAAATCTAGATTGAATAAAATCATGTTCCATCCGAAACCTGCGAGCCATAACTCTACTGAATCTAAGTACCAGCTCAAATGTAAACCAAACCCGTCGGGTGCCCATCGAATTCACGAAAAATCTAAAAATAGATAACATATGATACTGTATTTATCAAAATAGATAACATATTAGCATATATATTCGACACCTTAAATTTTGAAAACCCAATTTCAACACCCGAGGCACCGAAAAAGCATGGGCTCGGTAGTATTTGGCACCTGATATGCCGAATATGGTGCACAATGGCGTATTCAACACCTCAGTGCCAAAAATGACTTGGTGACGAATACGACATTGTTTATCGTATTCGACATCTCAGGTACCGAATACAGCTGCTACCCAGTGTTGTGCCATCAGAAGCTAGCAAGTTGTGTGTACGTATGTGTTTAAGTTTTTTATTTAACTCATGATTTTATTTAGAGTATAAAAATAGTATAAAAATTCTAAATATTTTCATGAGAAAACTAGAGCTCACTAGTAATTCGTTTTAATTGGTTTGATCCAAAAAGTCTAAGCCAATATTTAATTAAAATTCTCTAAATAAGTATAATTTTATAAATTCTAGCAATTTTTAATACCTCAAATAAATTCCCAAAAATCTATAAAAATCACTAATATTCTTCTCATGAGATGTACTAATTTATAAAAAATATTTACAACTCTATGTTATCTGGTGAAAAAGTGAGTTCCTTGGTAATGCTTCATTTATATATATTTTTATTATTTTATGTGATATTCTCTTTTTAATTCAATTTGAATAATTTTTTTTAACATGCATGAAACCTAGGTTCTCATATTAATATTAAGTGTTTGTAATGCTTCATTTATATGTATTTTATCATTGCATGTGATATTCTCTTTTTAATTCAATTTGAATAACACATGCACAAAACCTTGGTTCTCAGATTGATTGAAACATGCTCCATTTAATCTGTTGTCAGCACCAAGCTAAAAATGATGGATAACCTCTCATATTAATATTAAGCTTCTTCTTGTCATTCTCTGTGTTTCATTTCTTCCTTTTCTCTCTTCATGCTTTGAGAGATGACATCCCCATCTGCATGCTCCTTATCTGTTTCTTTAAATTTCAAATATATTAGTTATCATATTTAATTGATAAATATTAAAACTTATCATATCACTCCCTACTTTGAAAAGATGAATGTAAATATATATACATGATTCCTAGGTTATATGCTTCTTAAGTGTCTGATTTTATCATTTTAGTAGTAGTCAACCTATCATTCATCACATGAGAAAAATATTAGTGAATTTTTAATTTTTTGGATTTTATGTATCAATATGTTTTTATTCAAATTGAATTAAAAAGAGAATATCACATGAAATAATAAAATACATATAATAGAGCATTACAAAAGAACTCACTTTTTCACCAAATAATCTAGGGCTGAAAATATTTTTATAAATTATTGCATCACATGAGAGGAATATTAGTGAATTTTCTAGATTTTTGAGAATTTATTTGAGGTATTGATTCAACGAAGAGCAGTAGCCCAGAGATAGATCTGCAATGGCTCGCCACATATACTCTACCACGACCCGCTCAGAAGGAAACTCTAACACCAACGACAAAGTCGTCAAGTTGGAAGCAAAACTCAAACATGGGGATCACTAAAAGATCCATCCCATTTGCAGGAAGACATAGCAATACTAACCTCCTTCGATTGTCGTCAGAGATGGCACCAACATTATCGCCGTTGCCGAAGATGTCGAAGAGGATTAGAACCCTAGGTAGAGACGCCATGGTCACCACCGGGATAAACCTACCTAACCTAAATACTAGGGAGTATCTACAATCGCACGTTGAGGAATCGACCTCCCTCTTCCCCTAACGCTGGCAAGGACGCCTGTCGGTGTATCAGGAACCGGGGGTCCCCGAATCCTGAGGCCAGGCCAGCCATCCGCCACATGGTGCCATCCCGCGAGGTCTCTCTTATAGGATGAGAAAAGGTCAAGTCCCGGGAGAAGGTGCTCCGGGCCACAGTCGGTGGCCCCCGAGCACCCCAGTAACCCGATGATCCACGGAATCCGAGTACCGAGAAGAAAGTGCTCGGGGAGGTGTCCGGTCACCCCCGAGGACCTTAGTCCCCCGACGATCAGAAGAGCTAAGTTCCGGGAGAGAGTGATCGGGGCTACGTGCGGCGGCCCCTGAGCACTCGGTTCCCCAAGGATCCGTACAAGAGTGCTCGGGAGAGAGTGCTTGGGGCTGCATACGGCAGCCCCCGAGCACTCAGTTCCCCCAAGGTCCGTACAAGAGCGCTCGGGAGAGAGTGCTCGGGGAGGTGAACAGTACCCCCGATTACTCAGCACCCTGAGGACAAGGATAGGCATTCTCAAGAGAGAGTGCTCAGGGATGTGAACAGTACCGCCCGAGCACTCGGTACCCCGACGACCCAGAAAGGCCCCCGAGGGGCCCGCCGATGAGGTGTCAACCAGTTAAAGGCCCGAGGCCGCATTTAATGAGTGTGCGTGGCCTGTCGCCTCCAACTGCTCCCGCCGCGCTCAGCGTCAGTTCCTGCCATGTTTTGGCAGAGAGGCGTGGGGCTATTAATTGCACGGGTCCAGTCCCGTGCTATCCGGCTTGTCTCGGGATAACGTCGTAAGGACCAAGGTGTTCCGTCTGCCGCGCTGCTGTGGCAGGAGAACAAGACAGGGCGGGCACGCCGGTTGCTCTGCGGCTGCCCGGTGGGCCCTCTCCACGGCGCCCGTTGTCAGGGCATTTATGGTGACGGATGACCGGGCGTGCGACGCATTTTCCACCCCCGGTCACTTCGTCCAGAGGAAATGATGACGCCCTTTCCATTTATGGCATCTCGGAACTCGAGCCCCCTCCTTCCGTTCGGGGCATGTCGCGGCCGGTGAGTACTTAAAGTAGCCGGCCGCACAGAAGCAAGAGAGGCGAAAAGAAAAAAAGAAGAGACAAAAGAATAGAAAAACAGAGACCAAGAACCGACACGAAGAACACAGCGCAAGAGACCACAGTGAGGAAGGCTGAACCCAGTCCCAGCCGAAGAACAAAGAGCCCCAAGCTCTTAGATAGACCAACATTCTGGTAACCAGCAACATTCTTGAGGGACTTCCTCAGGACAGTTATAGTATCCATACAGGAGTAGGGTATTACGCCCCCGTGTGGCCCAAACCTGTCTAAATTCCAGTGCATTTAGTTCTTCCTGCACTAGGTCAATCCCCCACCACCGGCCGTTGCATTCATTCCCATTTATTTCTCCGACGAGCGTATTCAGGATCATCCCTCGACCGAATCTCTAAAAAGGGATCTCTGAGGATCCATGCGACTGGAGTTAATCCTCCGACAGCGCCGGAGGGAGAGGGAAGCAACAGATCGGCAGCGAAACCTGGGAGTCACCCTCGGTTCACCCTCTAGTACTGTAGATGAGGAAAGAGCAGCTGATAGTTTTTTATGAGTCTTCAGGTTTGAAGAAGCTCTTGGGACTTATGCTAGACTTGATCCCAGGATCAAATATGCACACCTAAGTTTTGAACGAACATGTTTTGAAGGAGTAAGAAAGAAGAGCATACTACTGCGACAGTGAACCTTGGATATTTCTCATGGTCGAACACAGTACCACACTTGTGGCTACCACCTAAACCAGGACTAAATGCCAACAAAAAGATCGAAATTTGTCAAATCTCGTCAAAATTTTAGTCATCTATGGTCCTGTGCTCTAGTTTTGGCCATTTTTGGTCCTTTGCACCGGGTCTCACATGTTAGTAAAAAAATTTCAAAATTTTATATTTTGTTTATGTCGAAATTCCCAAAATTCACTAAATTTCATCAAAATTTTAGCGAAATTTTAATCTCTGAACCGATATATCTACTCCATGCGTGTACTACTAGAACGAACTGACTTCTCTTCTCCAGCATGGGCAATCTCGGTCACAAGCGGATTCACCTTGCCGGATATTTGTGGTTCGTGTCCCGGTCTCCCGGTCGGAGCATCACGCGACCGCCGCTGCTTGGATAATCTTCAGCTCTTCCGAAAAGGATCCCATCCCAATCGACAAAAATGTTGACATCACTGCTGAGCACGCAAACGCGACCCCAAACACATCACTTGCGCGGCCCCATCTGAACCGACGGGCGACACAATACGGGCATATTTGGTTCACAAGCTAAAAATGTCTAAACTTGCTAAATGTTTTTGCCAAAGTTATGACGAATAAAATCAGCGACATACTTTAGGCTATTTAATAGAATCTTGCCATAACCCATTTTATCTATGACATGCAGGACCAATTCAAAGAAAAAATTATTATGACTAGCCTGTGATCACCAAACAAACGGCTGCTTAAATTAGTAAAACCAGATTAACCTTAGCCATAGCAAAGCTGTAGCAACTGTGGCTACGAACAAACATGTCCTGTGTTCGCCGCCTCGGGCTCGCCACGTGATCGGGCTCGAGTCGTGTTTGTCTTTATGCTCGCGTTCGTCCCCTCGGCGTTGCGTGGCGTTTTGAAGTGGAGTGCTGGCGTACTGTAGAAACAGTTGCGACCGATCCTGTATTTAGCTTTCCAAAATTATCGAAAGTGACAATTCCCTGCTCACACAACAGCGAAGCCAGCTTTCGGCGGTCTATGATTCTTGCATGTTCTAGATCAGGACTCGAAAAGAATCAGAAGAAAAGAATCGAACGATGAAAAGAACCAAATTTCTCGATCACGTTTGCCACCAACGGTGCATCGAGATTCTTTCCCACAGTCGAAAGGTGAAGCTGAGAAGCAACGAGCCGGCCAGGAAGCACGTGCGTTTTTTACTAGCCTGTCACTAAACCAGTCCACGTCGGCGTGGCAACAAAGGATCCCTATCTACTTATGATCTGTTTGTCAAAACTCCAACACTAAAAATTCTTACAACGGGTTATTCGTAGTTATAAAAAATTTTAAAGTTGAAGTTGTCGAGAGTTAAAGAGTCTAAAATTAAGTCATTTTATTATTAATACTATAAAAAAACATTTAAATTATTTTATTTTACCTTACAAAGTCCAACCGCGCCGTCCAATGGGAGCGGAGCAGACGTGGCTGGATCGCACGGTCGCCGTCCATCCCCACCACGGCCGAGCACATGTCGCAACCGTATACCGCAGGCCCCACCACGCCCCATCATTCGGTCCAGCCCGCTCCGCGGGGCCCGCCATTGTGTCGGAGGTGATTGCGTGTGGGGTCGCCGCGCCCGGGTGGCTGCTGTACCTGCCCGCGGGACCTGCGCTGGGGCCCATTGGCTGTGGCGTGTCGAGCCGCGCGACAGGGCTAGGATCTTCTGTGCGCGGCTAGTTAGGTGGTCACCGAATGCGCATCAACATCGGCGGTCCAATCAAATCAGTAATAAATGGCTGGTCCTTCCTTTATTTTGAAATACTTAACAATATATCAGAAAGCGTGAATTGCCAAGTAGTATTTGAAAATAAAATTTTAATAAAAATATTAATTAGTTAAAAACGGAGGGAGTACTTTATAGATAAGCCCTTGTCTGACATGACAGCGTACTACTGGGCCCACACGCTCGTGGGAGTGGGACCAGGCCCTGCCTTTCTGCAAACAGTACGCCCACTGGCTACACGTCAAAGGCTTTCAGCCGAAAAGGAACAGGGCCAACCGGAGTGGCTTATATAAGGGCTCAACCCAAGACGCGCTCTGGTGAGACGATTCTGCTCCGCCACCGCGTATCGGGTTGCCGTCGCCACCATCGCCGGGCGCCGGCATGTATTGTGCTTCATTTTTTAAGATCCAGAGCTCGCCGGGGGAGCGGCCGCCACCCGCTGGTGAGATCGCGCCGGCCGGTCATTAATCCTTCGTCTCTCGGTCGCTTCCACCTCGCTTCTTGAGTTTCGAGTTTTTCTTATTCTGACTGGCATAGTGGCATCGCGACGTTTGATCGGTTCTTTAGGTCATCAGCTGCACTTTCGTCTTGAGAGATCCGGCGTAGAAGCAGGTGTTTTTTTTTTTTTTTTGCCCCCCTTCTCGGCTTCCCCTGCAATGACACAGTTTCCTTCCCCACCCTAGAAGCAGGTGTCCGAGTTTTTTCTTTCGTTTTCTGGAATGGCTCTCAGGAGCCAAGACGGAAAAACCTTGTTGAAAGCTCTTCCTCTCTCTCTTTTTATTTTGCGAAAAGAGCTCTTCCGACTCTTGAGCGAGTTTTTCCACGTTTTCCTTGGGGTTTTTGGTTCTTCCATGTGAGTATGTGACCTTGCTATGTCGCTTGTGTCCAATCCCAGTGGCCAGTGCATTGCCATGTTATTTTTCACGCTTCAATGCTACTAGGATGGCAGACGCGCTATGCAGATTGATCGCAGTAGTAGCATTGCCATGAATCTAATATGCATTGCCATGTTATTTTCAAGGTTAATTCGGCTCGGATCCTTATCTTTTATATTTTGTTTATGACTTTATGCTTATGGCTGTTGTGATATGACCCATGTTTGATCATAATTGATGTATATTAGACTTAATTAGCCATGTTTAGTTTAAATTGGCTTCTCTTTAGAACTTATTAATCGTGTTTTTAGTAATGTTATGTTTTGAGGGGCTCGGAGGTTAATCAGGCTCAGATTTAGCATATGAGTAGAGGAAATTAACAAATTTCGCTAAACCTTTTTTCCTTCCTTCCTATAACCCTAATCTCACTTTTCCTCAATTTCAAAACCATAAATCCTCAAATCAAACCTTAAAATCATCCTTCCTATAACCCTAATCTCACTTTTCCTCAATTTCAAAACCATAAATCCTCAAATCAAACCTTAAAATTATGTCCCAACTCAAAAACTCTAGAACAAGTAGAGAAGAAGGGGAGGACTTACATTTGTTGGCGCATCTCTTCGCGGTCACGATCGCCGGAGCCTCTTGCGCTTCTTCTCCGATGGGATGTCCTTTCTTTTTTTCTCGGTTGGGTGTGGTTTCTCTGGCAGTGACCTCCTCGCGCCACTATCTTCTTCTTACGAGCGTTGTAGATCCGCCGAAGCACATCTCCTCTCCTCTCTGCCGGGCGCACACGCCACCTTTACGAAACCACCTAAGACATGCTCGACAGAGACACGCACAACTGCAGTCACACGTGTGCTTCAGCGAGGTGTCCCATGGCAGCGTCGTTTCTTCTCGCTCCGCTCTCTCTATCCTTTCAACGGCAGCTTGTCGTTGTCGGGTCTCTCTCGATGCTACGAAATGAGGGCGGGCGAAATGATGTTAGGTTCAGGGTTTTCGGCCGGCGTGACATTTTTGTTTGTGCAAAATTGCTAGAGAGCCATCGTGTCACGATGAATGGCCGAGATCGCACAGGCTCGGGTGGCCACGCCGGTGTTGCGCTATTGGGTCAGGTTAGCGCGCGTGTGCCGCGTGGGCTAATTGATTGAATAGGCCGGTTGGACTGTTTCCTTTAAGTCTTTGGGTTTTTGCATTTATTTAGAATTTTTTGTGGTTATCTAGTGCTTTTATTCATTTATGCACTACATTATGATTCAAAATTAATGATGATTAATGTACAAAAGTACGATTAATTCTCTGGACGAATTGGAACTAACACGAAGATTTTTTCGGAGAATTTTACGATCATTTTGTGTAGGTTTATAATTACTTTATGACTAAAGTTGATTGTAATTATTCGCCATTTTATATGTTCATTCAAATTCTTTTTCGTTTTCTGCTAACGGTGATGCGGATTAGAGTTTTAATTTTTATATGATTTTAATCAGATCAACGTAGGGTTATTTTCATGTAAATTATTTTTTTATGATAAATTTTTAATCTGGTTCAATTTTTCTCTTCTGTTCTTAACGCTTCTTCTGTTACCGTTATAATTTATGGGAAATAACTTTTTCGCTTGGAAAGCAAAGGTGACTGTTGTCCTTGCCATTTTGGACCTTGACTAAGCACTCAGGATTGACTCTTCCACTATTCCCGTCATTGGCGTGAAAACTTATGATGAATTAAAGAAAACTTATGATGCACTTTCTGAGAAGTGGGAGCGGTCTAACCGCATATCACTTATGATAATGAGGAACTCAATATAAGGGGAGAAATTCCAAACTCAGAAAAGGCTAAACGTATTTGGCATCTGTGGAGGAGCAATTCAAAGGTATGTATTTCGATCTTGACATAAAACACGTGACGGGACTAACAGGGTGGTATTCTAGTTAATCAATGTAGTCATGATTATGCAAATTATCAATTTAGTGATTAATTAGAATACTATCTAGACAGTTCCTTATATGGGGTGTGTGGATACTAAGAAATTCACATCAAGTTATATCTTCACCTTCGCTGGAGGAGCTATCTCATAGAAATACTCCAAACAGACACTTATGGCATCGTCAACGATGCAAGCTGAATTTATAGCATGTTATGGGGCTACTGGGTAGGTTGTATGGCTAAAGAATTTTATCGTGAGATTAAGAGTGATGGATAGCATTTCAAAGCCACTTACATTGTACTGCGATAATTAACTTGTAGTTTTTTATACAAGGAACAACAAGTCAAGTGGTGCTACCAAACACGTCGACATTAAGTATCATGTTGTGAAAGATAGAATCTAAGATCAAATAATAAGTGTTAAGCATATAAGTATAAAGTCAATGCTTGCGAAACCGCTCACTAAAGACTTACCACCTCACATCTTTCGTGATCATATTGCTGACATGAGGTTATTAAAAAGCTTATTATTCTAGTTAAGAGGACTATAATGCAAACCAACTCTCATTAGGAATAACGAACTTCCATTTTGAGATAGTAAATACTATAGGTATTTGGGTTTCAATGGTATTTAATCAGTCGCTGTAATGCTTTGTCTTGGTACGTTATTTTATTGAAAATGGACTTATGATGCTAGCCTTACGATCAAGTGAGACAATGTTAGAATTGATCTCAGCCTTACGCATTGAAGTGATCCCTAACATGATCGAGAAAGAGGGGGAGTCCGTTCCCTCCCCAGCGCTCTGATCGGGAGCCCCAACCAACAAATGGTTGCGGTCCCACTTTATGCTGTGCTATAAAAACCAAAAACGGGGAGTCCCGTGCAACGTGCGATCGCAATTCCCATGTCTGGCTTGACCACCCCTCCACAACTTCTAATCTGATCCTAAGAAGGCATAGAGAATAAGGTGAAGGCCGCCGCCATTTGTTGATTGTGGCTCCCGATTAGAGTGCTGGAGAGGGAACAAACTCTCCCTCTTTCTCAATCACGTTAGGGATCACATCAATGCATAGGGCCAAGATCAAATCCAACAACCGGATGCTTCAAAATGTCTTGTTGGTGCTTGAGTATTCTTATCAACTAAAGCTTTAAAAATCTTAACTGCAATTGCTTGCTCTCTTGTGCATGCGTATATGAAATTAACGAAAATGGAACATCCATGTATACATAAATTTCATTGGCGGATGCAGAAGAGCCACGTAGGGATTCATCCACCTTTTTCACTCCCTATTCTTCATCATCGTCTTCATCTTCTTCTCCCTCTGTCTTTTCTTTTTCATCTCTCTCGTCCATGGTAAAAAAAAATTGTTGAGAGGCTCAGAGGCTACATTGGTTGAAAAAAAGGTACGAGTAACCCCCTAAATTCGCCCCTGCATGGTTTGGTTGTCTAGCCCCACTTGCATTGATGCAACTATAGATCCTTGTAAAGAAAAAGAGGTTGTGATAAGTGATTTGAGATACCCACATATTCAGACAAATATAGAGATGCACATTGTTCATATATAATGCATACGAAATTTGTTTCCTGTCCATTTGGTAGTATTTTCGAGGGGGGGGGGGGTGTAATCAACTTTTTATGATTGTCGTATTTTACCCTTTAATGAAATTACTAATACCGGAAATTTTCCATCCTAAAGTATATTAAAAAAACGATGAATGGCATATGCGCTCTTTTATATCTCATTACAGTTGAATTTTTTTTAGAAAGGTGGATGATAGCATCTTCTGCGCAACAGTACTCCTTCAGATCTTTTTATGAACGTTGCGCGATTAACCTAATTTTTATGAACGCAGAGAAACATGGCGACATGGAAAATGACTGCATGATTGCTGTTGCTATTATTGCATTGATATACTGACGGCCGCATCACACGATCAATCACTACAGCTCTCGAGAGCGCGACAAAAAGCCAACCTGTTCATGCCACTGCTAGCAGTACTGCAGTAGGATGGATATGCCTCGTTATTACCACAGTCACCATCGGCGTTGTCGCAGTCTCACCGAGTCACGGACTCCACTGCTGCCTCTGCTGTTGGAGAATAGCCTTCGACGGGACATGCAGGGGGCCACCTGGCCACCGCGGCGCGGGCCCACAGCCTGCCACGCCAGCCTGAGAATCCAGCCCTGGCGGGGCCCGCGCTGGAGCGGCATCCGCGTCCGAAATCGTCGCAGCCTGTCCCTGTCGACGCGAGACGTGTCGATCCCTCGCCGACGCGCCTGGATACAGCCGGTATCCGGTGAACCCTGAACCGGTCGTGGCGCACAGAACACCCTTTCTTTTGCATAGGGGACCATGAAAATATCTACCAAAGCATTAGGTGTGATTCCCTACGCAGATTACGAACAGATCAGATCTGCAAACCGGAGTCAAGTGGCATAGAGTCGCCCAGGGGCCCACGTGTCTGTCAAATTTGCACGAGTTCGTAGAAGAAACTGTGACTTGAGAGTAAGCCGTAGCAAATTTGACAGAACATTTGACTCATACGGTGAGAAATATAGTATTGACAACCTAGCAGTCGGACAAGACGGTGATGAGAGTCTATTTACTGGCATTACAAAAAAGGGAAACGAGGGGCGCAACAACGTGGTCTGAACTTGCATCCACCAGTTTCAGCAAGGCTCCAACCCAAAAGGCCGCATCCCGAGCGCAACGCCAACCATCAAGAGACGAAATTGCTTCAAAAAATAAAAACTGTGTCCGCAAAATTTACCACGATGTAGCGGCATGGTTGATTTCTTCAACACAGGCAGGGGATCACATTTCACAGGAATAGATGTAACTAACCAGTTATACAATCAGTTCGAGACCTAAATTTTCATCAGTTCCTGAAAAAAATCATCCAAACAATTCTGATTCACTTCCTGGGGTTCTTGAGCAATGAACAAACAACTCAAACATAATACTACTAGTTCTTGTTTCAGCATCAATGGAAGTTATTTTAGTCAGAACTCAGAAGTTCAGTTTAATATAATATACTTATCATCAAATGTGGCAACTTGCCAATAATCATGCTTACGACAGGACTTGTAGAACCAAGAAACCAGATACAGAATCTTAAGTTGAAAAAGGTCAACGACTAGATAAACGTACCTGTTCCTTCTGCTTTTGGATGGATTCAATCTTTTTCATGTACTCGTCCGTGACTTTCTGCAGAATTTGTATAAGATGTTACGCAAGGCCCCACTGCATCGTTGGGAATCACAGTACAGCAACAGGAGGAAAAGTTAAAGCATCCTCACTTGTAGATCGGCTGATAAATCCTTCACGTTATCTTCAGAAAGTTTCTTTTCCTGCATAAGCAAACGGAAGAGATTAATTTCATCACTAAGGTACAATAGCCCCCACAAACTAATACCAGCTGAGAAGAGCAGACCTTCTGCAGTTTATCGTAAGCTTTAATTGCATCTCTTCTTATGTTTCTTATAGCAACCTGTAAAAAGAACATCTGTAAATATCACATTCAAAACTTATTATGATCCAAACAGACAAACGTTCTTGAAAATATAATCCAAACAGGACAACAAAACAAATGATCTTTCATGAGGGAAATACCTGGTAGGAATTCCTAGTATGACCTCAAGTAAAAGGCAGAGATAGTGAAAAAAGTCCCAGTAGAAAGCTAAAAACTAACATTTCTGGTGAAAACATGGGGCAAAAGGTGAGCAGGTAAAACTTTAAACTATACCTTGCCATCTTCAGCTAACTTAGCTACAGTTTTTGCTAACTCCTGCAGAAAAATTCAGAATTCAGATGGGTAACAAGGTGACACGAACTTTCATCAGTGCAAGACCAATAAACACAATGTTTACTACTTATTTGAGGTAAAACAAAACATTTACAACTATATAAAACTACCTAGACCTGAGCAAAACCCTTGCCGAGCCGTGGACCATACACCATTTTTATAGCATGCCTGGTTCTGAGTCGAGCCTAATTTTTCCAAGCATACCCAGTGCTGAACCTAAGCCTGGGCCAGCCAGACAAATTTGCTTAGAGCTGATACTATTTATCAGAAAAGGTACTGGTTGGTGATTCCGTAAGATTCAGAGACCATTTAATATAAAAAATGGGTTTTTGCAGTATGCTTTTCATATTGGCCTCTGACTGGTTATGGATACAAATTACGAAACTACTCCTATTAGCATGAACGCAAGGTAGTTACTGTTATTATGAAAAGCAAAATATCTTCCTTTATTGACCAATTTATATATTAAATAGAGAGTTTTTCCACTTATTGCAATATGATATATAGTCGTGATATTTGGATTATATGGTGGCACTTAGAAAATTCTGGGTGTTTTAATTAACCTGTAGTGTGCATAGTTACATGCATATTATTTTGGTATCTGTGGAAATCCCTTTCTATAATTTGTAGGACAGATATCCTGACGACATAGCAAGTGACACATGTATTACATAAATGATTCCAAATAAGAACCTTTCTGCGATCAGATGTCAATGGTGGAACAGTAGCTCGTATAATTTCTCCATCATTGCTTGTTGATACACCAAGATTTGCAGCAACTATTGTTTTCTCGATAAGTTTAAGGCTGCATAGGATATGGGAGTGAACACATAGGATGAAAGATTCGACATCAACTCTGCACTGGGAAGGATAGATAGCTTACCTAGACTTGTCGTATGGCTGGATAAGAAGAGAAGTTGCATCTGGAGTGCTTATTTGTGCAATACTCTTCAAGTTCACTGGAGTTCCATAATACTCGACCTACAAGAAACTCTTATTTAATCTTAGTTGAACAGAACAGTCTGATGTTTCCAAATCTATGTGTTATACTCCTTCCGGTCATAAATACATATCATTTTGGAAAAGGTTCAGTCGAACTTTTAAAACTTTAACTAACAATAGCTTTCAAAATATTTAGCTTGGAAACCTTAATCATGGGTAGATTTGTCTTGAAAAAAATCTTTCATAATATCATAAATTCATTGGATTTTATAAATATATTGTAATAGAAAATAGTCAAAACTATACATTGGAGACCGTGTTTTATCCAAAGCAACATGTATTTATGACCGGAGGGAGTAGTATTGGGCATACAACTTTTCTCTGCTGATACCAGTTCAGATCAGGATTTTATGTTTACTGTAACTGAACTGAAAGAACTATACTAGCAGGATTTTTTTGACAGGAAAAGTAACATGGACGGGTCATCAAACCTCAATCCTGTCAAACATGGCCGGGTTTGCACGCCCTGTCCTCACAGTATCGAAGTTACTTTGGACTGTTTCGATTGCCTTCTCCATCTTTTCTTTCTGAAGACACATATCTTCAGCAAGTTAAAACTAAAGGTACAAAACTTGAACAGGCAAAAGGCCTTTTCAATACAGAGTTTATTGTTACTTACAGCTTGGTCTTCGATTATAGATTTTTCTGCTTCGATTTCTTCAATAGTGGCATGCGCCAAAACTGCTCTGATAACATGAGAACCACAAACCAATGAAGATCAATCTAAAGGAGTGAGGTACATAAATGAAATGAATATTTCAAAATCTGCAACCACTCGCCTCTTGTCTAAGTGTCGAAGAACCAGAGGTCTGCTAACAAAGCCTACTGTTCCAACCTGAAGTCTGGTGAAGTTTGCGGAGGAGCTCATCAAGACCGATTGCTTGGCAAGACAACCACAGCCTACAAGATAGAACATTTCCTGGTGAGACCTATCCACATTACTAATTTGAAGTCAAAATATTTAAACCGGGAACCTAAGGAGTTCCTATGACTATCGAGTGGTAATATCCTAGTATTATCCACTGTAGTCAGTTTACAAAATTAACAATTAGCTCCTCTCAAAACAAATTTTCTCGGTATTTTTGTAAAATTTGTGAACTTAATCATTTCACATTTTCACGCCACTATCGCAACAGCCATGTAGTGCGGCATACCATAAAACCTATTAGGAATGTGCTTCTGAATCTAAAACTGCTGCATACAGTAAAGTCCTCAATGTCTTAAACACTGTGCTACGCTTGAAATGGTTCCCATTCGACCTCAAATTCAGCAGGCTTACGACTGGGAAATCGGCACGTTTACATTATAGCCCCGACGACTAAATCGCAATACACTTGAGTACAGTGAGCAGTAGTCACAGCCTCACAGGACGTTCCAGTTCCACGGCCACCACATTGTGCATTCCGGAGTGACACATCCTCGTCGTTCCGCTTGCTACCACTAAACTACAGACTCGAATTCTGCGCGGGGCGGAAGGCGGGGGAGTAGCAGGCAGGCAGGTGGATTGGGATGAGCCGATGAGGAGGAGCCGAACCTGCGCGCTGCGGGAGGCGGCCGGAGAGGGCGCGCGGCAGGGATGAGGCCGCCGCGGGGGAGACGGCGTGGAGCGCCATGCGCGCTGGTGGCGTGGGAGGAGCGATCCGCAGCGCGGAGCGAAGGGAAGGCAGAGAGGAGCGGAGGGTGCGTGTGGATAAGGAGAGGTAGGGAGAAGGGAAGGGTTTATCGTGAATCGTGGTTTTGTTTTAGTTTTTAAATAATAAAATTATAAATATATGGGTCGGTTTTGAAAATTTGCAAATCTACATGCTACCTCTCGGCAGGTTTAAAAATATTAATGTTCTTAAAATTCAAAATAATATTGATATAGTCATTAAAATACTGAAAAAATATGTAATGTAGATGATGCTATCATCTACATTTTAAAAAAAAATTAGATAAAAATATAATTTGTATAATGAGAAAAAAAATTAGGATCCTAAATTTGTCTTTTTTATATCTTATTATAGTTGAATTTTTTAGAAAACTAGATGATAGCATCCTCCTCGCAACATACTTTTTTCAGATTTTTTATGATTGTTGATAGTGTTTTGAATTTTTATTTAAAAAACATAAAAATAAAAAAGTTCGTGAATCGCGTGGCGCGAGCTTGGGCTGGAACGTTATCGACACACGAACTCACGTTTTCACAGGCCTGGTCGAAGGAAAACGTGGTTGTTTCAGAGACGGGCCTGAGATGGCATTGGATCGCCTGGGCCGGAAGGGCTCAACTGTTTTGGGCTCTGGCTCGGATCGGACGCACTCCTCGTTCCCCGAAGGCTTGGCTTGCAGCGGCGAGCCGGCGAGCCCTGAGCAGCTGAACACTCACGATGCTATCATTGCCGAGCGTCAACAACTCGCACGCAGCGCCGGTTCACGAATCAATCGTCCGTGTCCGTCCTCCCGCGTCTCCGGAGCTGGGACGTGCAGGCTTGTGCGGGAGCTGGGACGTGCAGGCTCGACCGATCAGGGCCCGTCACCGATTAGATCGACACTCGCGCCACGCATCTACGGCCCTACGGAATATCACGCCTCAGCTGCTCGGCGCAACGGAGGGCTGCAATCTCGGCATCCACTCGTTCGCGCGGCCGTTGCTTCTGCGCCCCATGTGCAGATTCGCGCGGATGAAGCAAGCGGCCGTGAACAGCGCGACCCGCGCCTAGGGATGTCAACGGGGCCCCGTTCCCCGTTCCCCGACGGGGAATTCCCCTATTAGGGGACGGGGATGGGATCATTTTTTTCCCCACGGGGAGTTTAATGGGAAAAAATCCCCCCCGTCGGGTATGGCGGGGCGGGGATGATTCCCCATCCTCCATCCCCGTTTCCCCGCGGGGCCCCGAATATTAAGTTTTATTTTTATTGAGCTGAATTTATTTAACTTCAATCGGCCCAGCCCAAAAATTTCTACCTAACTACAATTGGCCCAGCCCAAAATTCCTTCTCGATAGCGGGGACGGGGACCCCATCGGGTACCCATTCCCCGCGCGGGGGCGGGGATAGGGGAATTTTTTTCCCCGCGAGCGGGGACGGGGACGGGAGAAATTTCCCCCGGTCGGGGACGGAGATGGTTACCCATTCCCCGCAGTAATATTCCCCGTTGACATGCCTACCCGCGCCTGCCAGTAGAAGAGCGCGGACCCTGGTCAAGCGGGGGGCAACAAAATCGGGCGCCAGAAATTACACCATGCGCACGTAAAAAAACCCGCCTCGCCAAAAGCTCGCCGCAGGGGTATTTCCTGGAACCTGCTGCGCTGTGGCCTGCGGGGCTGGAAAAGCCGTGGAGCTTTATTTAACCGGCCGGTCAGTAGTGCCACTGCAGCACTACTCTCACTCTCCTTCCTACCGCCAGAGTGAGCAGGAAGAACAGGGGAGAGGAACGAGCTCGGCCAAGTCCCATCTGTCTTCTTCTAGCTCGTGTGTCGGTCTTGCTGCTGCCCCTTCCATAGTTGCGGCGAGGAGGGTGTCGGCCGTGGCCGTGGCGGCGCTGGCGGCGGCGGTGATATGCGCGGGGGCGGCGGCGGCAGCCGTGTACGGCGACAAGACCGGGTGGACCGTCATGGGCAACCCCAACTACGCCGCCTGGGCCGCCTCGAAGAAGTTCCATGTCGGCGACACCGTTGGTACGTCTCAAACCTCCCCCCGCCCTCAAACAAGCACTCTGTTTCTCTTGCTAGGCATATTTTTTTCAGACTTCCGGGGTCCATTAGAAGAGACCTTTCCTTTAACTCGTTTGAGCTTCTGGAAATATTCACTCGTTCCCGGCTTGAAATTAGCCTTCATAAAATGAACCAATCAACCGAAAAGTCGTGAAAATTTTCTGGCCATGAACTGAAACCCGGAGCACCGCAACAGTGTGACCGTCCGTAGGTCTGTAAGCACCACATGGGCTACCAATAATTTCGCGAAAGTTTCACAGCGAGTGGTGGAAGCCACACAGCAAGCATTTCACTATCCTCTTCTCAACCCAAACACACCAAAGTAGCATGTACCGCACTATAGAGCGTGCTTTGTCAGTTTCAGGCTGTCTGTTTGGTTGGCCGTCATTTTTCCAAAGGCTGTTTTTACAATCTGTTGTTGAAAAATTATTTAGAAAAAACTATTTTTAAATTAGTTTTTATGCAAAAAAGTACAATATACTTTTTTGAATAAAAACTATTATTAAATTATTTTTATTTTATAGTAATAATAGCAGTTTTATTTTTTTTAAAATATTTTCAAAAACAAATTATTTGGTTCAGTTTTTTACTTATAAATAGAGAAACCACTAGCAACTAATGCTATTAATCAGCACTCGTTTAGGAATTGGAAGCGGACCCCACCTCCCAATTCCGAGCAAAGCTTGCTCGCGTGTGGACACACGTCCTAGCAGCACGCACCTTGTGCGGCACCGAAGGCTCCGGATCCGGCACGGCGGGCGCGATCACCGTGCGCACGCACCCCGATCCGGTGACTCGAGCCAAGGCCTTATTTATTACCCCGCGTAAGCACCCGGCGTCATACTAGCTAGCTCTAGCTAGGCCGGTTTTATCGGCTAGTACGACTGCAGCCGGCGCGGCAGTACCTACAAAATCCTACGTGTAGGTGTAGTACTCCCATGAGGTTAATGATCCGTTGCACAGGTTGGTATCGAGGACTAATGCTACTCGTGATGGCTGATGTGACGGAGCGTTAGCAAACACGGCGTCGCACAGGTTCGTTCTGGTTGCTTGCACCTTGGAGAAGAAAGCTAGTGCCAGTGCAGTAGTGGGCCAGGCTACCGAGCAGCAGCAGAGGCTTCCAGAAGACGAAGACGACCGAGACGAGACGCCTTTGCCCTCCCCTGGTGGTCCGCGTCGGCCACGCCCCGGCCCCGGCAGGCCGTTCCGGCACTTTTCGCAGCGTGACGCACGCCCCCGCCGGTGGTAAGTTGTTGCCAGGCCTGGGACCCCACGGCGGTCGGGCACCCCTAACTAACGTGACCTCGGCGGGACGGCGGAGGGGCGAGCGCTTAGGTATGTATGGTCTATCTAGATATCTATTTTTTAATTTGGTACTTATATAAAGGTTAATTCTCTCGTTTATTTTATATTTTTTATATATATTTTATAGAAATGTAACTCTATATATGCTTACGTACGTGTGGTTTATCTGGATCGTCTATTCATTCTACTATTTAGTAATCGTATCTACTCTATTTTTTCAGATATACTTCAGCATGAATCTTAATGTAAATAAATGATTGTAATAAAGCATACATTTGCATGCTTAAGTGAAATATTTGTGTTCCTAGAAAACCTAGGGTGTGTTTGAATAGATGGATGAACCCATCCGAAAGATGACAATTCAATTTTCGTGGTGTTTGATTTGTTAGATGGGTTGGATGGGACACTTTGTATGGAGAAATATTCTCTGATATCCTGGATGAGCGAAAACAGCCAGAACTAGCCATCCAGTTCGCTAGCCCGTTCGTGCTGTGTATGTGCGCGTTCGTGATTTTTATTTAACTCTCTATTTAGGAGTATAAGAGTGGTCAAAAAATTTAAACATTTTCATAAGTAAATTAGAGTGTATTAGTAACCCGTTTTAATTGGTTTTATAAAAACATAAGCTAATATTTAATTAAAGTTCTAAAAAAGCCTACTTTTATAATTTTTAGTAATTTTTATTGCCTCAAATAAATTTTCAAAAATCTAAAAAAAATCACTAATATTTTCTAATGTGATGTACTTAATTTATAAAAATATTTCAAACCTTAGTTTATTTGGTGAAAAAGTATGTTTATTTGTAATGCTATATTTTTATCATTTCATGTGATATTCTCTTTTTAATTTAATTTAAATTCAAACATGCATAAATTCATCTAAATACTTATGTAATGTATATAAATATGAATGACTCATCCTAACTATTCTAATTTTACTTTCTAAACAGAAAAGTAACTCCATCTATCCTAAACAAACAGAAAATTAAATATCTTACTAAAAACACAGATAATCATATTCCACTCAAACTCACCTGCTGTGCCTTTTCTATCCGCTGCAGCCCTCCTCCAGCGTCCGGTATCGCCAGCTTTTCTGCCCTGTCTCGTCCTGCCTTCCCCTGTTCTCTTCCCTGTAGTCCTCGCAAGCAGCAAGCTGTTCCTGCGAAGCTGTAAAAAGTAGAGCGAAAAGCTGCTCTTGAACCAAACACCTGCAGTGCCTTTTGTCTCTGTTCAGCTAAATGCGCCCAGTTAGTGATGTCACATTGCGTACAATGACATACACTCCACACCAAGGTCGCTTTGCTTTCTTTCCTGCGTGAAGTTAGCATAGAGCAGGTGGAAGTGGAACCGACGACGGAAATTTGCCGGGCACGCTTAGGCGAGCCATAATGCTGTTTTTAGCTCTAAAAGTCTCTGCTTGCTTTGTTGCCTAGTCCTCTACTACTTTTCTTGCTTTTGGAAAAGCGGCAATTAGACATGTCTGGTGATTATTTGAAGGAACTCTGTCCTTCCGGGAAAAAATGAAGGCGCTTTTGCAGGACCCCAGCGGAAGGAAGTTGCGATCTAGTGGAAACTTATTTTTAGCTTGTGCTTTCCATCAATGGTCTAATTTTATATCCGTCAAACCATTATGAGGTACGGATCAAAGAAAAAAAAACCGGCACATGATGAACATAGAAAACGGTTTTAATTCATCACTGCGGCCGGGGCGAAACTACAGTAGCGTAGCCGAGTGTACTAGCATCCGGGAAAAAAAATCAATTATTAGTAATTTAATTTTACGTCTTGTGCACTATATAATCACAACCATATGAGCCGTCTAGATCTACATATGTTAAAGTGTGCACTTAGCTCTTTAGAGTTCTAGCTCCTGACTGCCGTTGTTCATTCGATTCAGTTTCTATTACTACAGCAATTCTCCACGGTTCTCCAATGACAGAATGTTTGCAACACTTCTGTCACTTGTTCCGAGTCACCTTAATGCCAAGGTCAACTCAGTTCGGGAAGGTAGATAAGATGATAGGCTTCGCCTAACTGTGCCTTTGCGTTGAGATGACAATCCATTTTTTTTCAGACTAGAAGGCAACCCATGTTAGAATTGCCACAAATGAACCATGCAGCATCAGATCTCTATACGGCCCATTTTTTTGAAAGATCATGGTGAGTTAGAGCTCGAGTCGAGCATATATATAAAGAAGAAAAGAGAATTGATCCAGTTTATAAAGAAAACTGAATCCAAAAACTTTAACAAAAGCACGGTTTCAGAGAAAAAACCGGCTTACAACTCTGAGACGACAATACGACCACAAACCGAACAGAATAACATCTACACCAAAAGGCAAAAAAAAACAATAGACAAGTCCTACATAACTTAACTCGCGTGCTAACCAACCAAACAACTATTTCCCTCACAACTTGGTCGGCGGAGATACGAGCCCCTTTTGCACCTTTAGACGAGCTCACTGTGTCTGTTATAACTAATAAGGCATTGAGACATACTGGTGCGGCATCATCTTCTGGTGTGACTGCCTCCAAGAGCAAGTCCACCATTGATGCAAACTGACTTGGTGGCTACTTCCTCCAAAGCCTACAGCCCTACCTGGATCACACCGTGGAATTAAAATGGGAAGGTTTGTAGTCTATACCCCATAACTTATGTATCAGCCTTGCTATATCGTTATTACTTTTATTTTATTACTATTACTAGTACATTTATTATCATTATTATTTTCATATCATCTTTTTAGTTAGATCTCGTAAGTCTAATCTCTAGTCTATGCAAGCCTCCCATCTGAAGATGGTTAACATCGATATCATGCTTTGATCGATCATGGTTCCACTCCCCATCTCCATTCACCAATGCAGTACTTCCTTGGACCGGACCATCCACCCCCTTCCTTCAATAGCTACTTGGCTAGTCAGGTGCCATGATGTGTTCCTCTCCACACCTGCCTGAAATCCCTTTTGGCTTTTGCAACTTGTCAAAAAATGCTGGGTCCTGTTGACAACTCATCGATGCATGCTCTCTCATTCTGTGATTCATTCATGGTTCTGCTCTTCACTAACCAGCAATTCCTTTGCTGGTTGGTGGATCTGGCCGTCAGTGGGTCCGAATGATGACGGCGTGTATATCATCTTTAGCTATAGTAATGAAAGGACTTCAAATGTGTATAGCCCATCCAGAAAGAGGGTCTACGATGACCACTGTGGATGATAGAGCTGCCAAAGTATCATGTTTGCAATGCGGATAACATGTTGGGGTAGGCCCATGAGCTCTAAAGTTGGCATGGCGATCATATCATTTCTTCCACTGAGTGCCATTCAAGTCCGGGTTTTTACCTTTTTACCTGTTTACCTCTTAAGTGGTTCTAGGATTGAATCTCTGTATGATAGCTACACATCAGCCCTCTCTGAATTTTCCTTTTGTTAAACCAAGGTTAATTACCTTTTATGCAAAAGTAAAAGTATAGTTAAGACCAATTGTTGTTGTCGATCATATCCGAACAATCTGTCCGTTAAGAGGTGGATGGAGAGTAAACTTGTGGCCTGTTTCATAGATGCAGATAGCCAGATAGTGTGGAATTATATTTAGCGCTTTAAGTAAAGGCGTCACGGATGCAGCGATTGTGATTGACTGGGTTGGTAGGATCCTTTCTGATACGAATTAAGCTCGATAATTTATTCTGTTTCTCAGTCCCCAGCAACCAAAAGTTTGTCCATGAGGATACTCACGTTTTATATGTCCCAGGGGCCCTTGGCAGTAGGACATTAATATGATCAAGTGCATAGCTTATTAGTTTAACAATCTGTCCATCCAATCTCATAAATTCAATAAGCTGTACAAGTTTTATCACGCTTTCAGGTGATGTCAGATTTATCTCTTTTGCAAATATCGCACTGGCTTCTTCAGAAGATTTACTGATCGTGCAGGATGCCTTGCTGTGTGTGCACTACTGGTTTTATTCGTCAGCTGTTGAAAGTGGCTGTGCCTGACCACTTTCTTCATTGTGACCTTGTTTCGTTGTGACGGCTTGCAGTGTTCACGTACCTGAAGCAGTTCCACAACGTGATGGCGGTGAGCAAGGCGGACTACAAGAACTGCGACGCGACGAAGTCGATCGCCACCTGGTCCACGGGCAACGACTCGATCGTCCTCAACACCACCGGCCACCACTACTTCCTCTGCGGCTTCCCGGGCCACTGCGCCGCGGGGCAGAAGGTCGACATCCGCGTCGCCGCCGCCTCTGCTGCCCCTTCCGAGGCCCCCTCCATGGCGCCCGCCCCGGCCTCCGGCTCCAAGCCCTCCGGCGGCGCTGCCGCGGCGCCGCCGCCGCACGGCAACGCCGCTTCCAAGACCGTCGCCGTGACCCTCGCCGCGTCCGTGCTCTCCCTGGCCGCGGCCGTGCTGGCATGATGAGG
Organism: Phragmites australis; assembly: GCF_958298935.1. Classification (NCBI taxonomy): domain Eukaryota; kingdom Viridiplantae; phylum Streptophyta; class Magnoliopsida; order Poales; family Poaceae; genus Phragmites; species Phragmites australis. The sequence continues at coordinate 24,368,312 of NC_084934.1, read as the reverse complement.
CTCCTGCAGTCCGGGTTCCGTTAGGATTGGCGCCGTTGTGAATTGTGAGCGTTTTGTCTGTGTTGTCGTATGAGCAGGAGCACCTGGAGTCCTGGACCTGTGTTTGTTTTACTGTTTTGCCCTTCTGGTTCCATGAACTGGTCTGATTATGTGGATTGGGGATTTCTGCCGGTTGTTAATTACCTAATGTTTTGGGCTCTTCATTCGTCGCCGTGTAGTTCTATCGATTGGGCACTATTTATTATATTAATATTTGAGTATTAAAATAAGTCATGTGTTTGCTCTTAAGTCACAAAATTTTCAAGTTAATCGAAAAAAGGAAAAGGATTTAGATCACTTGTTATTATGAATATTTAACAGTAAATTAAATTAAATACTCTATATCAAATACGATTAAAAAATAGCAAAATTCAAAAAAATCAAATACGGTTAATAAATATCCCCAATTAAAAAATATGAAAAATTACCCGTTTGATTTCCATACGGTTTAAGAAACAAAATATCTAAATAAAGAGTTCAAATAAAATATAATAAATAATAAAAAATTGGGGTTAGAATAGAAAAAAGAAGGATTCATATCAAATATAGTCTTAGAAAAAAAAATCAAATTCTTATATAAATCAAATACTAAATAAAGAGTCTAGATAAAATATAATTTATTAAATATTATCATAACAAAATATTGTGCTGAGGCTAGCCACACTATTAATATAAGTCATCTTACTAGTTTTTACTGTTACATTGCTCTAGCCTCACATTAGTTTTCAGTTCATTTTTCGCACATTTCAGTTGTTCTCGGACTCAAAGGCATGACCTCAACCCCCGCAACCTAACTGTGTCTTGGACTTCTGGTAGAGCTATGGATGTGTAAGCAACGCAGGACCGGTGGTTCTCCTGATAATTTCAGGTATCAACCAGGCCTCTGCTCCATTGGCCATTACTCTGAATACTTACAACTCAATGGGGAAACGATATGTATTGCACGCAAAGCGAGCAACTTGTACCTTCCTGAAGAATGTAAAAATAATCGACGCGGACACAAATATTGAGCACATTGAGTATGATTAACAATTTCCCAGAAAAAAAAAAGCTGCCGGGGAAGATGGGCGCTTGATCTACTAGACAAGAACTGCAATGTCACTTGGCCTGCCAGGTGTGGCGCTACTGATTTTTGGGGTGGTCCTGGCCTTTTCCTACAAATCCTGCCTGCATTTTCGCAATCCTGATCTGTTTACATATGAGTCCGTCCTATATGCACTCAGCCTCAGTAACATTTAAGAACCGGCAAGTAAGTAGCTGGATCCCTTTCTCTGTTCTTATCCCTATATTCTTCCAATTATTACCTACATTCTGGTGATTTATACCGAGATACCTATCTATCCTACAGAGTTCTTGACATTGTGGTTATCTCCGATGCAGCGCAGCACTATCGTAAGATCGTTCTGCACACTGGCCCACATGGTCGTTAATTTCAGAGAAGGCCGTCAGGAATCATGGCAGGGTGGGCTGTTGATGCACTATACAAAAGGTTGCATTTTTGTCAGTAGCTCCTGTGGCGCATTCCTATATCGGTCGAGCACAACTGCAAGCCTGAGGTAGATTAGCTTTGAGATTGGTGCAAAACCAAATCGAACGGCTTCTCTCCTTCTCCTTCTTCGTCATTCGTCCTCCTGATCCTAAAACCCTAACGCACCGCTTTCGTGCTCTTCCACCATCGCCACCATGCTCCATCTTGCTCCTATCGCCACTTTCGTATCTCCGCTCTTCTCTCGATGAGCTAGGGTTTGGGTGTGCGGTCCAACGGGGTAGCGAGGAGGCAGGAAGTTGGTTTGTCGATAGTCCGTTAAAAACAAGTTAGTATAGTGAGACAATAATGTAACGAAGAATTACCAGAGACGAGGAAGAAGAAGATGGCCTAAACTGGACCATAAGCTGACTTGCTTGCTGACTTACAATGGGCTGGTGGGCTCCTTGAGCGCTCGGTGGACCTGCAGGTAGGAGCCCTCGCTCCTGTGAACCTATCCTAGTCATTAGCTGGTGCAATTTGGAGCGTTCCTGCGCTCTAAGCAAGTGTATGTAGCTCACGGTCTACGGTTCCGGCATCATAGTGTGCGTAGTTTTGTCCTCTGAGCTCGGCATTCGTTAACGATAAATGAAAAGGGAATTACCAAGTCAAGCTCAGGAGTTTCTTGGCTCTTCTTATGACTGACGGATCTAGCACAAAATTTTGAGATTAGGGGTTTAACAAGCTAAATAAATAATCGTTTAATTCAAACTTTAAAATAATATTTTACACAATCGTAACGGTAAAAAATACTAAACATATCAAGAAAAGAGCATACCACAAATTAAGCATAATATTTTTCAATTGTGACAATAGCCCAATATTCTTCGATCTTCGTGAGGAAAGATTTGTACACAAACACGGTAAAATAGCGATATAAAAAATTATTTCTAGTTTCAAATAATAATGAATATTAGAAGAGAAAAGTGAATAGAGCGTTCCACTAATTTAGTTTGAGCACTAACATCTAACGTATTTTCATGTCTTCAAACTGTTTTATGATTTTGTTATTGCTAATGCTTCTAAATATTTCTTTATCAGTGTAACGTATCATTGAGCCATTCATCACTCATTTTTTTGCGCAAATCTATCTTGATAATTGACATCGTTGAAAAGATCATCTCAACTGATATTGTTGCCACATGAAGGATCAAAGTTAACTCAACGAGGTGATAAATCAGTGAAAAAGTTCTATTCTTTCCGGTCTCAACCATCTTTTTAGCAACCTTTTTAAGATCACATCATCCACAATATTCTTCACTCATCCGAATGTTCAGAGTGAAGTTTTGAAGTTATTATCTTATCAGTAAACAATAAACTATTGTGAAATCTTTAATATAGATCTTAACGAGTCTCACAAGCTTATCCATATTAAGATTAGAGAATGAGTACTTTGGATTAAGAGAACTCATGCATATTAAAAATTCTAAACTAATTTTATTGAACCGATAATTCGTCTCTGACATAATAACATTGATGCCAACAATATAAATCTTAATATTATAGAAATGCATATTTGTTACCTTTTTATTATATAAATGCATGGATGTCAGCCGTCGCTCCTGCTGGCCGGAGCCCTGGCCAGCCGCTACTACCGCCCGCCGTCCCTGCTGCACCCTTCATCCGGTTGCCCACCCCTGTTGCTGCACGCCGCCGACATCCCTAGCCGGCTGCTGCCCTGCACTCACTCCAGCAGCAGTAGCAGACTACCTTAGCAGCTCTTCAGGCTAATCGAGAGAACAATAACCGTATGTTCACATTTATCTCTGGATGTCTTGGATCTCTCTTTCAAGCATCAGGCCTACAGCTGCCAGTTGCTCCTCGGGCTCCAGCACCAGCACCTAGTCCTCTCCCGGGTAGTGTCAGTCTCTTGAGAACACCAGTATCAGCATTCCCTTTGTCACCTCTCTTCCGCACTGGTCCCCATCGTGCTTGTGGCCGCGTGCCGTCCTTGTAGGGCGGCAGCCTTGTGCCACGCCGAGATCTGCTACCGTGCCCCTGCTGCCATTGATGGGAGGAGGCGCACCCAGAGAAGAGGATCGAGCCTTGCTGTACATAGCAGCGCCGGGTGGGCACCGTAGAGAGCAAGCTTGGGCTGGGCTGGCTTGCAGTAGGAAAGAATAAGATACGGTCGGCTGTGCTTGTGGGTGGTGGGCTTGGCCGAACAAGTCATCGAGCGGCTCGCGAGGTAGCTCGGGCTCAGCTCGTTTGTCAAGCGAGCTAGCAGGGTGGCTCGGGTTCAGCTCGTTTAGCCACCAAGCTGAGCCGAGCCAGGCCGATTTTGAGCTGACTTGCGAGCCTCGAGCTTTATTTTTAGTCCTAGATCACTCACAAATTCGACTAGATCTAAATTGCACCCCTGCGCACATGTTTTTTGCTTCTCTGACCCATTCCCATTGATGTGGACGCGTGGCTCGCCAAGGCAGTCCAGTCGGGCTCGGTCCAGCATAGCCAACATTATTAAGTCGCACCCCATCGCAAGCTTGACCTCCGAGCCAATTTGAGACGGGAGGAGGGACGAAGAGGCGGGACCCCTGAGCAGCAAAGAACCGAGCAAGAATGATAGCTTACCTGGCTTTAGCCTCAAGTCACTTCTCACTGAGAACCTCTATTGGAGCCGATGTCGTCCCTTCACTTCCTCCTGCCGTTCACATCTCACACTCGACAGATGGAGACAGGCTCGGTGAACAGAGTGGCCGAGCGAGTCGAGCTCGAGTGGATATGCGACTTAACCAGCTCCATGTCGAACTGAGCTCGGCTAGGCTGCCATGGCGAGCCCCACTTCCAAGTCGGTGGAAATGGGTCAGAGAAGCGAAACACGTGCACACAGGGGTGCAGTTTAGACCAGGCCGAATTTGTGGATGGCCCTTTACAACAAAATAACTTTTAGGCGGAATCTCAAAACAAGACTAACTTTCAGGAAGATTTTTGCAACAAACAACTTTTGAGAGGAATCTCAAAATCAGACTAATTTTTTGGGGAGAGTTTTGCATTTTAGGGAGGGCTATGGGGCTTCCCAATGTGCCGACAAGGGAAAGGTTTTCACCTAGAGAAGCTGTAAGGGAGGCGGAGTCGCCCTAATGACACCTTAAGGAAGAAGATGACGCCTAAGGGCGCCAACGTTATCGACACCAGCAGGAAACCGGGCAAAGCTTTTGCCCGCAACTCTACCATCCCAAAGTCCATGCCTGACAACCGGTAGACCTCGAAGTTGCACCATCCCAACACCTCCCCCTGCGCCCCCTGTGCCGGAGGCCCTGTAGCCTCATCAGGAGTCCCCGCGAAGGAGGGGATAAGCTGGGAGCAGCCCAGGCCGAGGGGGTAGGGGAAGGGAGGAGCAGCGTAGCCACCGGGACGCCAAGACGCCAACCCATACCGAAGTCGAACCTCACACAGCCGCGCAACACAGCAAGGCGGCGCAGCGCGTCATGGCACAGAGACGTAGCACAACACAGCCAAACACAGATGGCGTAGCGCAGCGTAACACGGTGGCGGAGCGCAGGAGCAACCGCCCAAGTGCTCTCGCAGTTGGCAGGGTGGAAGATCCGACGCCGGGCATAACATTCGGCCGATCTCGACGGATCCAGGCATGGAGGAGCCGAACCGGCTGCAGAAAGCCACCCCCTCGAGGACGAGCTCGCGTCGGTCACCAACGACGAGGAGCTCGCGCACACGCGCGACGAGCACAAATGCATGGTGACCATGGAGACGTGCGCGATGCAGCCGACGAGGAAGCACGCCAGGACCACCAAGGGGAAGATGTGGCTCTACGCGACCAGCGACAGACATGGCGGCCAGCCGAGCCCGTCAACCCAGGGGCGGCTATAAGGGGCAGAGCCCGGATTCGAACCCAAAAGGGCGGATCCACCGTCGCTGAGAGTAGATCGAGCCTTGGATGGCCGGATTCGCCCGACTGAAGACGAGGATGAAAAAAAGTCGCGACAAGTATAGTCATGGGGAAGGAGAGAAAAGGAGGGAGAGAGAGGGGCACAGCCATCCGCCCCTGTTTCTTATGGTACAAACTGACGCTGTCAGCCTGCAATCGACTGATTCTAGACGTCTGACACTTAGCGTATCGGTTACACAGAGTTTTCATCAATCCCGAACTGCACGGTAAATGCAGCGTGGCTTCATCTGGACAAACCAACCTGCTTAAACCAAATCCGTTTACTCGATGACTCCCAAGAAGTACACAAAAAACCTGCTAGCACGAGGATTGGACTTTGAACAGAAAGCTGTCCGGGTGCGCGGAGCGACCGCACCACGTGGACCGTGCCACCTCCCGATTGGTTCACGCGGCCGTGCTCAGCGGCTCAGCCCAGCCCATTTCTCACTCCTCAAGACCCGCGTAGCAGCCTCGCAGGTCGTCTCGTCAGCCCCTCCCCTCCCCTACAAATCCAACAGCGGCGAGCCAAGCCAAGTCAAGCCAAACCATACCAACCCGGCAGCTGCCAACTTCCTCGCCAAGCCTGGCAGTCGTGGACTCCCAGCGACGACCCGCCGCCGCCGCCGCGATGGATTCGAGGCCGCGCGAGACGGACGCTCCCGCCGGGCTGGTCGACGCCGCCGCGCCTCCGTCAACCACGGCGGCGCCGGGGGACGTCGAGATCACCAGGCCTCGCAACGACAAGCGCGGGTACCGCCGTGTCGTGCTCCCCAACTCCCTCGAATGCCTCCTCGTCAGCGACGCGGACACCGACAAGGTCTACCACTTCGATCGCTGGAGCGGGGTTTTGCGATGGCTAGGGGGTTTTGATTCGAGAATTGAGATTGTGATTTGTTTTGCAGGCGGCGGCGTCGATGAATGTTTCCGTGGGGTACTTCTGCGATCCCGATGGGCTGGAGGGGCTCGCGCACTTCCTCGGTTAGTGGTCTGTTTCTGCTTGCTGCATATGAATTCTGAACTCGCTTAGTGGACTGCAGCGGATGTTTTGTTGTAGCTGGGCCTTGGACGTTTTCAAACTTGCCATATTCCACTTGAGCACTCAAGCCTGTACGGAGTGACGTTCGAGAGATGTATACTTCGATTTGGAAAATTGAATGCAATTCTGTTTTGTTTCATAATTTTATACTACGTTTTTCTTTTGCAGAGCATATGCTTTTCTATGCTAGCGAGAAATATCCAGTAGAAGACAGTTACTCAAAGTACATTGCAGAGGTATGTCTTATTTTGCCAGGATTGGATTTTTTTGTTTTTTTTCCTGTTTACAAAGAGATCTCTGTAGTGGGTCTCGATATGTTTGTGGCAATAATTTATTATTGGATTGCACTGGCATTCCTTTGTCAGCATAGTGGAAGTGCTTTAGAACAGGAAAGGCAGCAGCTGGACTCTTGAGTAGTGCAATCATGACGAAATATTTAAGGGTAGTTTGGACCATGAGTTTACTAAAGCCAGGCCTTGCTTTAATTGTTTTAGGGCTAACAGTCGAAAACCTTGTTGTCAAGATTATATATTACCAGGATAGCGGAAATTGGTATTCTAAAACTCAAATAATGAGTTTATGAAAACCGTTCCCACCTGTTTTTTCTCCCTAACAAACTCAAAAACAGAAAATGTGAACAACTGAAGACCAGTTTTTTTTTCTGAAAAGAACGTTAACATTTTCACATAAATACTACCTTAAATCCTAATTGAATAACGTAATCAAAATCCACATTACTAAAATTCAATCAAAAGTGCAGTTTCACAGAGGGTGCATTTGGTTGGAGGGCAAGGAAGGGTGGGATATGGCCGTCTCTGTTTTTTGAATATGTCCATCCAATTTTTTGTTTGGTTGGGTGGATGAGATGAGCTATTTTTCTGTTTGGTTGGAGGGATGAGGGTGAATGGGATGAGAGTAATAACTAAATCATATCTCTTAATTTTAAATAATAATAGTTAACCATACACTAATCAACACACACTAACACTTATCAATGCTAATCTTATCGTAGTAATTACTAATTAACAACAAAATATGCTAATTATAACTAATCGTACTCTAACCGTCACACCAATAGTGCACTAATAAACACACTAACACTTAACAACCATCAATCTCATAGTAATAAATACTAATTAGCAATAAAACACGCTAATTATCACTAATTATTTTACTAATGATTGTGATTAGCCAAGATGGATGGCTTCATCCGGCCAAAATGAATGGATTACTCCATCCAGCATATTTGAGGAATATTCCCAAAAGTCGGAAGGTCCCATCCACCCGTCCTCCAACCAAACGCCTTAAAAATGTGGATGACCTTCTCCTATCCAACCTCATCCCACTTACCAAATACACCCAAAATTTATGAACGAAACCTATGATTCAAATGACTACTTAGCATGGCAGTAAGACAAGGCGTGGCGATCCACCCCCTTCCAGCCGCCTAGGCGCTAAAGGCGCGCGGCGAGGCGACATCATATATACATAGAGAGTATCCAGACCAGAGGAAAAATAGGAGAGGAAAAAAAGGAAAAACATGAGAGATGAGTCAATTTAGGGGTGAGTCCATTCAACCTAGCAAACTCACTCAACCTAAGCTAGCCCATCGTAACCCATCCAAGGCCTACAGCCATCTTAACCCACCCTCTCCAGCTTCACAAGCCACCAGCCATCGTAGGGTTTCCTTCTACCGCTGCCTCTTTGCTTCTTCCCATCGCTCCAATGCTCCCTGCCACATTGAACGATGCCACCTCAACTCCTCCACTCTCCTCAACCTACTTCGCTCCTCCATGCTCATGCAACCTATTTCCTGATCAAAACCGGCAAGATTGGCGAGGGTGGCGCGGCCAGAGAAGACGGGAGACAATGGAATCAGCTGGAGATGGGCAGGTGATGGCGAAATCAAGTTGGAGGAGGGCAGGCAACATCGGCATACCACTGAATCGAGATAGAGAAGGGCGGGCGGGGGATGGTGGAATCATGCCAAAGAAGGAATACGCGTAAGGCGACGCCTTGCCCTGGTGGAATCATGCCAAAGAAGGAATATGCGTAAAGCGACGCCTTGCCCCTGTGGCAACCGAGTTGCGCCTTGTTGCCTAGGCGACACCTTAAAAACCATGCCACTTAGTCTTTGTTTGATCTCTTGGCTAGGAATATACACTTATACACAGTTGTGTACTTGTTATGCCAACTTGCTTAATTTTAGACATATCGTTCTTTAAAAGAAGAGCGCCTTGCAATAGTTCAATATGCAGTGAACAGCTAATCTAGTTGCTTTCTCATGTTATTGATTGCATTTCTATTACACGGTCCAAGGATAATATCATGTTTTGTCCCCTCCAAGAGTACCAGATGATATTTGGTCACCATCAACATATCTTGTACGCTAGTTGTAAAGCTGAGTAATCTGCTGCTGCAGCAGTGACTGAACTATGGTCTCCCTACCACATAGCATGTTGCTACTGGAATTTTTCCATGTTGAGGTTGAGCCCCTGAAACCATCAATACCACCTGGAAAAGCCTTCTGTCTGGACTCTCAAAAAATTGATGGGAGGCTGATTGTTCTGATTGAACCTTTGTTAGGCTTGTTTCATCTAAATAATACAACAAAGTTTGGACAGGAGGCAAGAAAGTACTGTCATGGCGGCCAGCCGGCCGCTCATATGGGCCCAAGGAGCACCACGGCAGGAGATCAAGCTAGGAGATAAGTTTAGTAGGAGATAAGTTAGGAGTTGGAATTGAATTAGGACTGCTAGAGATAAGTTTGGTAGGAGATAAGTTAGGAGTTGGAATTGATTTAGATTGTAATTTCCTCTCTCTATATAAAGGGGAAGCCGCACATCATTGTAATCAAGCAATGAGAATTAATCTAAGTCTCCCCAATCTGTAGTCTGATCCCTCCCCTGGCAGCCGCCGCCGCCCGAGTATCCTCCCAGCGGATGTTTATCCCCCTTATGATCTTAGGATCATAACAAGTACTCTTGTAAAATCGACAGGAGACAAAGAGTTCTATGACTGGATTATGATCTGTTTACACATTCAAACACTAAATTTATGGTGTAGCGTGTTTTTTATGTTATTGATTGTTGGATAATGGGTGTTTTCTTGTAGCATGGTGGTTCAACCAACGCTTTCACATCTTCTGAACACACGAACTTTTATTTTGATGTGAACAATGATAGCCTGCATGATGCTTTGGATAGGTACATTCTATTGCTTTATTTTTTACCTTCATTTTCATTGCTTTCTGAAATTTGACTTGTTGCGCTCCTGTCATCTAATTTTAGGTTTGCACAATTTTTTATCACACCATTGATGTCTCCAGATGCTACACTTCGGGAAATAAAAGCTGTTGACTCTGGTACATATTACTTCTCTGTTTTTGGAACCACTGAGAGAATCAGCTTCAAAATTCTAATTACTACTATTCTGTTTTGTGTACTTACAGAAAACCAGAAAAACCTATTGTCAGATCCTTGGCGAATGAGTCAGGTACTTTCAGTTTCCAAGCTTACATTAAAATATTAAATAAACAAACGGGTTAGTCGTGGAGATCCAATTTTATTATAATTATATAATTAGTTGTAATCATACGACATTTTGTAATGTTATTTGTATTCATAAATTTTTTACTATTGTGTTTTCAGCTTCAGAAGCATCTTTCCTCGAAGAATCACCCATATCATAAGTTCAGCACTGGTTGGTATTTGAATCCTTGTATCAGTGCCTTTACCTTTCTGATCTTATGTGCCATCAATGAGGTTAAAAATACACTGCTCGCTTTCTACCTTTGTTAACATTTCTTTGAGAAACGTGATATCTCTTCATTTTTACATTCATGAGTATTAGATGACATAGTTTTTTCAAGAATCTTTTTTTTTTAAATTTTAAATCCAAGATTCTGAATTCAATGATACTAGTAATGGCACAATAGAAGCTCCCTGAAGATTTTTTTTGGCTGTTACTACCAAAATTAATGGAGTTCATGACATAAATAACTTCTTATACCTTGGGAATAACTGAATGACTATCTTTTCTCTGTGCGGAAGAACAGTTAAAATGCCCTCTAATTTTTAATATAGTTATGCTACATTTTCCAGTCAACAGTGTGATTTTTACCTCCTACGAACATCATAAGCGTCTTCCCTTTGTGTTTAAACTACTGAAGTTTTAATGTAAAGAGGGTATGATATGCTTTGCAACTTGCTGGAAATATCAGACAGTTTGAACTAATTCTTAGACCTTTGATTGATTTAGGAAATTGGGATACTCTGGAGGTGAAAGCAAAGGAAAAAGGACTAGACACAAGGCTTGAGCTTCTTAAATTCTATGATTCACACTACTCAGCCAACTTGATGCAACTTGTTGTGTATGGAAAAGGTTCGCCATAAAACTGTTTTACTCTTTTTTTTTTTTTTGCATTTCCTTACAAGGAATCCACATCTAACATCTCCCCCCCCCCCTACCATGTCTGTTGTATGTGCAGAGAGTCTCGACAACTTGCAAAGCCTTGTTGAAAATAAGTTCTGTGATATTAGAAACGTCGGGAGGAAGCTATTTTCATTTCCTGGTCATCCATGTACCAGTGAACATCTCCAGGTTTACTATTTGCTGCAAATGAATTGATTAGTCAGGCGCACTGTTGGATGGGGTGCCTGTTTTTTTGAAATGACAAATACTTGTGCAGTTGTTTATGTGATAGTTGACAACTTGCAGATCCTTGTTAAAGCTGTTCCCATAAAACAAGGTCACACCTTGAGAATCCTATGGCCAAGCACTCCCAACATACGGCATTACAAAGAAGGGCCTTGCAAGTATGTCAGCCATCTGATTGGCCATGAAGGAGAAGGATCTCTTTTTTACATACTTAAAAAGTTAGGTAAGTTATGTGTCGGAGTTCTTTGCTGCAATTTAGTAACCTTTAACATCCACCCACCCCACCCTGTTGAGGGCTGGCTTCCGTGGAGACAGCAATCTCTAATTTGCTTTCTCCTTTCCATTTATGGGGTTCCCAGTGTCATAATTCTGTTTTTTATTTTTTACATATGTTATTGTACATTACATTTCTAATTAAATTTGTCTCAGTATGGTTCTCCTAAAAATATTTGAACCTGAAGTTTTATCTTTGTTGATCTTGGTTTACTAGATCTCTTTCACGTGTAAAACCTGTTTGTTGACATTTTCGTTCCTTACCTAGAGGGGAACTCTATTTTTTTATCTTTCTTAGTAATTTACCAATTAATTTCTAATTTTACTAAATTATTCAGGATGGGCTATGAGTTTGGAAGCTGGTGAAAGGGATTGGAGTTATGAATTTTCTTTCTTCTCTGTTGTAATACAGCTCACAGATGTAGGGCAGGGTGAGTTCTAATTTCTGAAGGAACATTGTGATATTTGTGTGTTGAAATGTAAGTGAAAATCACATATTTGATTACTGATGATAGAGCACATGGAGGATATTGTTGGACTATTGTTCAGATATATAACACTGCTGCAGACCTCTGGAACTCCAAAGTGGATTTTTGATGAGGTAAATTTGGTTTAGAATTTCTATTCTATTTTTATTAAACAAGAACCAATGTTATACATCACCAAGATCACTTATCATTTTTATGTAACAATGAGCTGAAGCTTTGCAAATTTATATCAGAAATACTTTATTTCCCCTGAATAGTGCCATATTTAGAAATTTAGACAATCAGTATTTATAAGTGACTTTTCTGCCAGCCTACCACGCTAATCCGAACCCCTCGCCCCCCTGGCATATAAGATCTTGAATGTTTGATGAGATATAAGTATACACCTATGTTATGAGCTGTTCAATACTTGTAGTTCTTATTTCATAGTTAGCTGTCCTGACATTCTGCTGCAGTTAGACATGGATGCTTCCTTAAAAGGCTCATTTTTTCCCTATCACCAGTACATTCCATTTTGTGAAACTAAATAAAATTGGAACAGCTTCTTTGACTTGTAAAATTGAGTGAACTAGTAAAAGTCAACGATCAAATCGTACGGCTACATTGGTCAAAATGCGAAAGATGTAGATAATTGAGTTTTGACTGTGCTTCAAATCTTACATTTCTTTTTTCCTGTATTAATGGATTATATTACTATTTTTTTGGGGGACTGTGAAGCTTCAAGCCATCTGTGAGACTGGATTCCACTACCAAGACAAGAGCCCTCCTATCAATTATGTTGTTAATATTTCTTGTAATATGCAGGTACTCCACATGCTTGTCATACATTTTCATCTTCACAACTACTAGCTCTCCTGCATCCTGGATTTTTGCACATTCATGTTGGAAACTCAAAATTGGCAACATCTGATGCAATTAAGTGCAGTTTTAAATACTATTGAAATTGTATCTTGGCTCTTTCAAACCTTGTTTCTTGTTGCACTCTAGTGAAGATCTTATTCTATTGCTCCATGCTATGAAGTCAGTTTTGTTGATTAACTGATGATAGAAAACCTCTGTAACATCGTATTTTTTGTAACGTACATGTTATTGAAGGACTTAAATATTATGTGGAGACAGTTAGTCATTCATCCTACCATCAGTTTCCATCATATTGTTAATTTCGTGATCTCTATGGTTTTGTTGTCTAGGCACATCGTAACATAAGTGTGCAAGCTCTTTCTTGAGTTATATGTAGGCATGTTGACACAATGAAATCATGTAGATGTTGGACAATGGGATTCTATATTGAATATTGGAATATGGTAGTTTCATATCATAAGTTGTGCCCAGTGCTTGTTTTTCTTTTTAAGAATGGTATATTGTATTGACCATTGATTATGCATTCCTTGGTACTTCTGTTCTTACAGACCTTGTGCATTACTTACTATTCTATTAATATAAAGAGTACTCTAGTATAAGTATATTCAGCAGGGCTCTCCCCTAATGTTCTCCCAAAAAACTCTACTAATTATGGCTTTCCTTCGTCTTTCTCTTTTTGCAGATTTTTCCACCAGAAGATTGGTTGATTGCATCATCCGTGCCATCAAAGTTTTCACCAGATGCTATCCAGAAGATTTTAAATGAATTGACTCCAGAGAATGTAAGGTAAGCTCTCAGGGCATCACACAAATTCAGGTCTCAGGGCATTCCTCCAGAAAAGAAATGGAGAGATTTCACTTTTGCTCCCTTTATTTAAGTTTATCTCTTTTTCTCTCTATTGCTTCATGAGTCATGACACTTACTGAATAGGTTATTATCTTCCATGCTTCGTTGCAGAATATTCTGGGAATCAAAAAACTTTGAAGGGCACACAAACTTAATAGAGCCATGGTATGGTACATCGCATTCTGTTGAAGCTGTCCATCCTTCCACTATACAGGTGCACTTTTGGACATTATAGTACTTTATTACTGGAGTTAGAAACACATATGTCTTACATCATAAATTATTTTATAGAAATGGTTAGAGAAAGCCCCGAAGGAAGGTCTACACCTGCCAAAACATAACATCTTCATTCCAAGTGATCTTTCATTAAAAAGAGTTGAGGAAAAGGTACACATTGAAAGGCTCGACTACTTATTTAATCTTTGTAAATTTATTATGGTTTATCTTTCTGGCACATGCAGGTACGTTTTCCTTGTATGCTGAGGAAGACAATGTTTTCCAGATTGTGGTACAAGCCAGATACAATGTTTTTCACACCCAAGGCTTATGTCAAGCTGGATTTTCACTGTCCGCTGTCCCATAGCTCACCCGAATCAGCAGTTCTTACTGATTTATTCACAAGGTTGCTGATGGATTATTTGAATGATTATGGTATGCATCAATACCTGAGATTTATGTTTTTTTGTAATTCTCGTGGCAAAGGTTAATTAATTTGTTCCAGTGCATTCTTACAATGTTTTTCCTATGATGACATGGATGTCGTTTATTATAGACATAGCATCTATGACTATCAAATTTCCCTATTAGATAAATGGGAATGTTGGGAAAAGTCTTTCTTATTGGAAAGCTTTTTGCATCCACTTGGCCAAGACAATAATTCATACTAGGTATATATCAGTATACCCTGGTATCGAGCTAACTTTGCAGTCTGGTAAGCACGACCAGCTAAAGCAATAACTAATAAGGATATGCTCCCTTGTCCAACTTTACTAGGCGTTCTTTCCTTCATCACATAGATCAATGTTTCACTTAAGATGATTAAATAGTCCCTATGCAATACCTTAAGTACTCTTTAGTTCATGATTTCGTGGCACCTTTGTTATGCCGCCCCAACTCACTGGTGCTAGTTGCATGCATGCACGTATATTTAATGAACAAGCTAGTCAATAGGGGTACTTGTGACTAAAAGCAAGAAAAATTGCTTGGGGAGCAGTGTGTGCCTTGTACTCTTGGACACCAGCTCAAAAAATGCACGCCTAGTCAAGTTGAATGGAGGGAGTAGCACAATTGGAATGCCCAGTCCCTAGATGGTGTGGAATACTATTTTTAAAACGTGTTTTATGACTTTTTACCCCCTCCAGTCACGTAAAGTGATGTTTTGGCTTGCGTGCAGTCAACCTATCAAAATTTTGATCATCAATTACTTTTTTCTATTGAGATTGGATATTTGAGTATGCTATGAGTAGATTTTCCGCAAAAATTAGTTTCATAATCGTATAGTTTTGCTATAGTTTACACATATATATTATAATAGAAATTATTGGGTAAAGTTGCGTTTTGGGGACCATGTTGATGTCCATAACGACACTTTGTGAACGGAGGAAGTATCTCCCAAGCTTAAACTTTCTGCAACATGTGCTTTATCCTGAGTAAAGAAGTGTATCATGGAAGTTTTTAACTGCTTTTGAAGTTAGCGTAGTCCAGACTTTCAGCTTATGTTTTGTAATAACCCACCAATTTTGCTTTTGCTTTCAGCTTATGATGCTCAAGTTGCTGGCCTTTATTATGCTGTTAAGCCAAATGACACTGGTTTTCAGGTTAGTTTTAAATTTCATTTTGAGAAATCAATGAATTTCCCCTTTGACACTAATCCAGATTGAAAACACGTTGCATAGTTCTTAAAGTAGTAGCGGAAAACTTGTTTTTTTTTCAAGCATTTGTTGCCAAGTGTGGAAATAAAAATTTAATGGTCCTGTGATCTGGTTAGTTGTAAATTTAAGTTTTGAATCATGCTAGGGAGTGCATATGGTATGATCCTAGGATCATAAGGGAGAGATTAGATTATACATGAGAGACTTAAAATATTAGGAGAGACTTAGATTAATTCTTCTCTTGCTTGATTACAATGATGTGCGGTTGCCCCTTTATATAGAGAACGGAAATACAATCCTAAATCAATTCCAACTCCTAACTTATCTCCTACCAAACTTATCTCTAAGCCGTCCTAATTCAATATGACTCCTAATTTATCTCCTATCAAATTTATCTCTAAACAAATCAATTCGAATCCTAATATACCGATGGATATACTAACTAATCTACCTAACCTCCCTGATCTCATGCTACACGTGTGAACAGTAACTCATGCACATAACATATGTGATGGACCAATCTAAATGGCCCTAATGGGCTGGACATGACAGCAGAGACTAATCTTTTCCCTTTGTCCTTGCACTTGCAATGTCCTGACAAGAATGTGGAACATTTTCTACTGTTGTTTGATAATGCAATAGGTTGCAATAGGGTGGGCAAATCTTAAATTTGGGGGTTATGGTATATCTCGTGCTTACACCCAAGGATCCAAAGTATGCAAAATGAATCTCAAGACGATTTCTATCCATTTTAATTTGAAGAACGGACTTGATCTAATGTCGATATTAGCACAGGACAGCCTACATTTAGGTGATATGGCATGACATGTTTCATACAAATACCACTGCTGATGACATTTGTTGAGAAATTTGGTGGAAAATAGCTTGTTTGCCAAGTAACTGTTGGGTGCTAAGTGCTAACATAATTAAGTATTATACTTGCCTCAGAAGCTCAGAACATGTGGCCTTTACTTATTGAGCTAAGTGAGACATAAACGACTCTTAGATTTTGGATCGACCTTTTATTCCAAAATAAAAAAAAAATCATGGGTGAGATTAGACTGGTAGTAGGATCTGTGGGTTGTTCACTGGCCTCCGAGTGGCCTTCGAGCAATCGAGTCTCTGATATATGTCATTCTCAGGCTATGCTCTGGGCCAGTGGTTCCACATGTAATGTAAGGCCCCATTCAGGTCTTGCACCAACTAGTTTATGTGTTTCAATGTCCTCCTAATAGTCCGTTTTGTGTATGTTGGTGCCCCCCCCCCCCCTTTATTTCCAAAATCTAGTTATGTTGTTGCTTGAAGTTTGCCAAACCTGGCTGGCTTCTTGCACAAACTATCGTCTATAGTATGTGTTAGGAGTATAGAGTCCTTATCTATTACATATAGGTTATGTTACTAGAATCTTTATTATGTACTCCTCATGTACTATATATATTGCTTCTAGAGGTTACTATTGAATACAAGTTGTTATTCTTAATATGGTATATAGAGCCAAAATTAGGGGGTTTCCCCTTGCGTGTTGCAACTTCCCCGCATCTCCCCGCAGCCGATCCGATTGGGCCTGTCTCCCATCATCCTGTCTGCTCTTTTGCTTCGCTGGTTCCCTCTAGCTCTTCTCTGCTGCCAGTCTCCTCCCGATCCGGCCGCGTTCACCTGGGATCTGTCGGTTCTCCTCGATCCGATGCGGGTCGTTCAGATTCGGCCGCCTCCCGACGCGCGGCGAGCCTTCTCTCGGCGTGTTGCCTCTTACACACGCCCGCGCTGGATCCGACTTCCCTGTCTGCCGCCGGGGCTGATCGGGCCAGATCCGCCTCTGACCTGGCTGGAGGCCCTACCCTCGGCCTCCCGCCTCCGTGACCTGTCACCTCGGGACGCACCGGCCGGTTACCGTGCCGGGGCTCCTCCTCTGGTCGCCTGCGTGACATCGTCTTTATGCGCTTCCACGCCGTCCTCCCCCTCCGCAGGATCGCCCATCGCCAGATCCGGGCGAGCGGATCCGCCTCCCGCGCCTTCCATCCCTTCGCCAGCCTATTGCTCCTAATGTGCGGCTCGTTGTCTCATTTGCTACGCTAGATCCGCCCCGCTGCCAAGCCTCCAGACCGCCCCACCTCTCGCCCCACCGGCTCCTCAGCCCCGCTGCTGTCGCCGTTGACAACGAGACGACGACTAGCCAGATTTGCTTCGTGCTTTGTTGCTACGCCTGCGAGGGACGCATGCCGCTTCTTCGCGCCAACCCCGCAGACTTCCTCCTCTCCACCACAAACGTCAGATCTAACGCCCTCAAGGTCGAGGAGAGGATCAACTTCAATGCCTCGGGGAGGGGGCATGCCGAGGAGCGATTGGTTTGGTTCATGGGCCTTTTTCTTGTTGCTGGGCGGTGGTCCTTGTGCTTACTGGTGGCTGTTGTGCGCTGATGCTCTGCTGATGTTCACTTTATCCCAGTTCTTGGGTCCTCCTCCGCGCCTTGTTTTCAGCTTGTTGTCTGTGCTAGTCATCTACATCTGCATTAGCCCGTTGTATATGCTCTTTTGTCGTATGTGGACGAAGGATTGTTCTCTTTTGATGGCTTTTTCTTTAGTCCTAGTCACTGGGTGCTGTGTCCACATCCAAGTTTCAGTCTCTTTGAGTTCGTCTATGCCGTGCGAGTCCACATATTTTTTCGTCAATTAGTCTCTTTCTTTCTCTGTCGTTCTTGATGCAACCATGCTATCTAGGTCTTTCTATAGTTTTTGTAGCGTTTCGTTTGTCGTCTATTGCTACTTTTCATCTAGCACATTCTTTTGTCGTCTTGGTCTTTTTTAGCTTTAGTGGCAACTTTATTTGTTGTCTTGCTACTCGTCATTGCATTCTTTTCACCAACGGTATTCTTTTATTGTCACATCTTTCAAATGCAACGTTATTGCATACGCCTTCCATTGGGGGTGTGTGTTAAGAATATAGAGTTCTTATCCATTACGTATATGTTAGGTTACTAGAGTCCCTATCCTATACTCTTCATGTACTCTATATATTGCCTCTAGGGCTACTATTGAATACAAATTACTATTCCTAACAGTACGAACTTCTATCATGTTGTGTATATGTACCAGCCAGACACCATTATGATCTTGACTCCTCAGACTTGGTTATGGTATGGCATCATTATTTGATTGCATATTGATCGCGATTAATATTAGGCTCCAACTTTCCATTTGGGTACAAAGTTCCATGTCAGTTAAATTGGAGAGTGTGAAATTCTGGATATAGGATTGTTTGTTGATTTCTCAATATTCTTGCTGTTAACATCGCATGAGCTCTGATTCTCTGTAGTATATGATGTGTACCAACATTATCCCTGTATAGAGCGTGTGTGTTGAGATCCAAGCCTGCAACAAGGTTGCAGTTATGTTCCGCGTAGTTGAAAATTAAATTTCTTGTATGTCCTATAGCATGGGCTGTAGTAAGGTCAAGTTAACACTCTTTTCGATAACTATAAGAAGGCATTCACCTGTTAGACTATCTCCAACCATTTTCCCTTCATTTCGTTCCCTTCCCGATTCCCTTCCCCGTTCCCATTCCCTTTATTTCCTCTCATCTCCAACAGCTTCCCTTCGAGGGGAATCGCGAAGGGAACGGAGAGAGAATCCTGTCCTGAAGGGAATGACCCTGGGAATCCCGTCGTGAAGGGAACCGTGAAGGGAAACCGTTGGGAGCGCTGAAGGGAACGGGAATCCCTTCACGACGGGAATCTGCCCGTGAAGGGATTCCCTTGGGCTTGGTCTTAGTTCTCATAAAATCTGTTCGATGTTACGTGCCTGTATCATAATACTTAGAAGTATGGAATGAACCTACTATTGCTTTTATAATATATCACTGGCCATGGAAAATCATTTCGAACCTTCTGCAGATCACTTCGATTACCTTTTGCTGTGCGCTAGTTTGAGTACTGGGATTACTATATTAAGATGTCAAATCCTCAGTAGTATTGGATCTTAATTTACAATATGCACACAAAGTATGAAGTTTTCATTAGTTACAAAATTACAAGAATATTTCTCTGTTTTTTGCTGTTTGATGTGTTTTTACAATGTACAAATGGCATTCTATTCACTATATTCGCTATAAGTTCTGATAACCTGGTTTGCAATGCCAAGATGTCATCACTTAAACTGCAGAATACTAGAGTGCAAGCCTGATGCTTCTCCATGTATGCAAACCTTGATCATAGATAATTTTATTTTTTATTTTTTATTCAGTGTGTTACTATCACATTGACAGACCTCATGACATGATATGAAATGTATGTCGTACTGAACTTCATGTTTTTCCTTAATTATCCAATTTTTTTTGCTGTCTTATAGGTAACTATGGTTGGTTACAATGACAAAATGAGAACCCTTTTGGAGACTGTTATTGGCAAGATTCCAGAATTTGAAGTTAAATTCGACCGTTTTTCTGTGATAAAGGTAATTGTCAATAGTTCCCTGCTAGTTGTATTGTTATTTATATGCCTTTTGGAGTCTGGACTTTTAGATATATATAATGCTTTGTGTAATATCCCCAGACTATAAGGGGCTCTTTGTATATTATCACTTGTATATGTGTATATATACTAACCTAGGGCCTCCAAGGAATACAGGTTGCTATTCCTAACATGGTATTAGAGCTAAGGTTTTTTAGGACACAACAACTCGTCCTGAGATCTAGTTCCCGCCAGCTCTTCTTGTCAGCTCCAGATCGATCTGCTACAGTAGATCATTCTTCCTCCTCTTTGTTCCGGCCACCACCTCTTCTCCCGATCTACCCTGCCCTGGACAGATCCGCCCTGCCACAGCCGGATCCGCCCGTCCCTGCTTTGCCGCCCCTCGCACCTCTTTGGTTGCCGCCTGATGTGCTTGCTAACCCACGCTGCCGCCCACCCGACACCCGCCTGCCGTGCCTCGAGCGCCCTACGCGCGCCAGCCTCCGCCCGGCGACGTCTCATCTCAGCCTGGCCTCTTGCCCACCTCAGCCCACAAGTGCGCAAGTCACCTCTGTCCGCATGCGTGCCGGTCGCCCTCACCCCGAACGCCCCTGCGTGCCTCGGCCGTGCGCCCGCCCGCCGGCTCCTCGCCGTCCTCCATCGGCCTTCTCCTCGCTAGCCTCCTCCAGCGGTCGGCTTCTTTATCGCCCACCGGTGTTGCCTCCTCTTGGCTATGTTTTAGCGGCTCTGAAATAGAGCCTTATGTAACACAGCCGAATAAAAAAAAAGAAGAAAAAAAGCAAAAAGAAAAAGCCAAAAAGGGTAAAATTGCAGCAGCTCGCTGCTATCTTTGTGCTCTTGCCGTCGACCGCCGCTCTCCTTTGCGCTCTTGCCATCGCTTGTCGCGCTCTCGCTGTTGCTCGTCTCTACCTTTGTGCTCTTGCCGTCGATCGATTCTCACCATCGTTCGTCACTTCTTCAAGATGTTGTTGTTCCTCGGTGCTCAGTGATCTTGATGGTGCCAACTACCGAGACGGGCAACATATGCATGTCCACATGCGTGGGCTTCGTCTTCGGGGTGTTCCCTGTGCCGATGTTCCTTGTTCGCCTTCTCTTGAGCTTCTGATGAATCCCTGTAGCCGACTGTCGACAATGAAGACAAACCAACTTTTGACGTCGCCATCGTTGCCTATGAGAAGGCTATCTTCTCTTATCAGGAAGCTTTGGAGCTGTACCGTGATCGGTTGTCTGATTGTGCTCAGTGGATGGATGATGATGCTCGTGCAACGTCTATTCTGATTGATATTGTGGAGCACATGTTCTCTTTTGAGATAGTTGAGTTCTCTACTACCAGAACTTTCTGGTGCAAACTTCGTCAGACCTACGAGCCGTCTGGAGATGCTCTATATCTGTTTGTTGTTCGTCAGGAGCAGTCTCTTCAACAGGGTGATGCAACAATTGATGCGTTCAATGCTCAGATGTCGAATGTGTGGCGTTAGTTGGACTCTTTCTATTGATGGTTGCCACTTTTGTCAGTGTTGCTTGGATCATCGTGTTGAATGTGACTTTCGACACCTCTACGAGTTTCTGACTCGCCTTCGTTCGGAGTTTGAGCAGACTCAGTTGCTTGCTCGACATCCTCGTGTCACGCTTGTGGAGGCTCTTACGGATTGCTACCATTTCAGTGTTGGCTGCTCATCCGCTTGCTGCGCCTACGTCTTCGACTACACTGTCGTTTGCAACTCATGCGACCCCTTCGCCACTTGCGACTTCTTCAAGTGGTGCTGGTCGCCCTCGCTGCGCCTATTGCAACAAGAAGGGCCATGTTGAGGCGATCTGCTACCGAAAGAAGAAGCACCTTCGACGTTCCTCTAGTGCTTCTACTTTGACTGCCTCCTTGATTGTCACTCAGAAGAAGATTGTGATGTTGTTTTGTTGCCTAGCTCTACACCGACAGGTTCTGCTGGTTCTGATACTCTCTCTTTTATCACTGAGAGATTAGCTTCTACACAATCAGGTACTTCTTCTTGAATTCTTGACTCAGGAGCATCTTTTCATGACTTATGATTCTTCCAATCTGTCTTCGCTTCATCCTCTTGTTTCTCTTATTCATGTCGTTACTACTGATGGTACTTCTTTTCTGTTGTTGGTCGGGGCACACTTAGCACTTCTTCTTTTAACGTTTCTTCTGTTGCTCATGTTCCCCAACTCACCATGCAGCTCATGTCAGTTGGTTAGGTTACTGATCATGGTTGTCATGTTATCCTAAATTATGACTCTTGCTGTGTTCAGGATTGTCGTATGGGTGCTCTGGTTGGTATTAGCCCTCGGTGCCATGATTAAGAGCTTGACTGACTTCGTTTTTCCTTCGCTGCCGCCATTGGCCTCTCTGCTTCCTCGACTATGGCTCATTCCAGCAGTGACATCATCATTTTGATTATATTTGTGGGTCGCGTGTATCTTCATTAGTTCATCGTGATCTTTTAGGGTCTGTCTCACAAGATGCGTCTTTGGATTATCAAGGTTGTAAGGTTGCTAAACAGATTTAGCTTCCTTATCCTCATAGTGAGTAAATGTCTCAACGTTCTTTTGATATTGTTCACTCAGATGTATGGAGTCCAGCTCCCTTCATTTCAAAAGAGGGTCATAGGTACTATATGATCTTTATAGATGATTTTTCTTGCCACACTTAAACTTATTTTATGTCTTATCGTAGAGAGGTATTATCTATATATAGCCGTTTTGCCACTATGATTCGTATTTAGTTTGACACTCATATTTGTGTTTTTCATGTTGACTCTGCTGGCGAATTTCGTACCTTTCTTGCTGAACGGGGTACGCTGTCTTAGTTCTTTTGTCCTGGAGCCCATGCTCATAATGGTGTTGCTGAGCGTAAGCATTGTTATCTCCTTGAGACAGCTTGCGCGCTTATGATTGCCTCTTTCGTTTCACCTCATTTTTGGGCTGAGGCAGTCTCCATACTTGGTCAATATCCAACCCTTCTCTGCTCTCAATTTTGGGATTCCTTTTGAGCGTCTATGTAGATGCCTTCCTGACTACTCCTCTCTTCGTCCTTTTGGTTGTCTGTTACGTTCTTCTCGCCCCTGTGAACGCACCAAACTAACCGCTCAATCTGTTGAGTGCGTTTTCTTTGGTTACAGTGTTGAGCATAGAGTTATAGGTGTTAGGATCTTGTTGCTCACCGGATGCGTATTTTGTACGCGCATCAGTGCTGCTGTTGATTTGCAATGCCTCCACGACCACTGAAAATGCATGCTTGCGGTGCAAGATTGCCACAAAAGGCCGTTGCAGGTTCGCCGCCCTACTCCACGAATCACAAAGATGCGCATTCTCCACTGCTGTTCTTCCTTGCTCGGCGATCTTCCATGTGAACTCAAGCACATAGCAGCATGTGTGGGCTTGATTGATGGACAGTCCAAAGTCCTAGTTCATAATTATCCAAATGTCCAAATTAACAAATTGGGATGGCCCAGTAGATTGTTACCTTGACTAGAGTTGTGGAGCGAAGAAACATGTCCAATAGACTTAATGTTAGTATATATAGAGTCGGTCCTCATGGGCTAATATGGGTCAGAATAATATGTTACCATGCCGGGATAATATGTTACCATATATACTTGACACCCCCTTCAAACTCAAGGTGGTATAGGAGGCTCTAAAACACTAAGTTTGAGTAGATGACGCCGATAATGCGTTTGGGTTTGTGCTTTGGTGAAGAAGTCTATAACTTGCAACTCTGATGGCACATACTGAAGAGTAATGGTTTTCTGATAACAGCGAGACTGAGTAAAGGAAGCATCAACATCAATATGCTTTGTGACTTCATGCTTCATAGGATTATTTGCAATTTGTTTAGCACCAGTATTATCACATAGAAAAGGTGTGGGGGAGGGGGGGGGGGCTTCACAAGAGACGGCAAAATTAGCCAACAACCAGTAAAGCCATACAATCTCTGAAGTGGTAGTGGCAAGAGCTTGAAGTTATGCCTCTGTACTGGATCGTGATACAACAACCTGTTAGACTTCCATGTAAGAGGAGAAGTACCAAGAAAAATATAATAACCAGTAACAGAACGACATCCATCGGATCACTCGTCCAATAGAGTCCGAGTAAGCATAAAGCTAAAGCGGACTAGAACGGACATAGAACAAGTATTTTGATGATGTCCCCCTCAAATAACGTAATACCCGAAGCAAATGGCCAAAATGCACAGAAGTAGGAGCACTCACAAATTGACTCAAAATATGGACTGCATGAGCAATATCAGGTCTAGTGACAGTGAGATAAACAAGACTTACCACAATACGATGATATCGAGAGGGTTTCTCAAGAGGTGTACTATCAGTAGAGCGAAGCTGCAAATGAAGCTCCATAGGTGTAGCAATTGTCCGATTATCAGTAATGCCAGAGCTAACTATGAGATTCTAAATGTATTTAGATTGAGAAAGATAGAAACCTTTTTTAGAAGTCATAATTTCAATCCCCAAGAAGTAACTAATAGGACTTAAATCAGACATCTGAAAAATGCTCACTGAGTTGCTTCTTCACATGAGCAACATGCTCAACATCATCTCCTGTAATTAACATTATCATCAACATAAAGGAGAAGCAAAATACGTCCTTTTGGAGATAGGTGAATAAATAAAGCAGGATCATAATCATTAGAGGAAAAACCAGTAGCCTGTATAACAGAAACAAACCGCTCAAACCAAGCACGAGGAGCTTGTTTGAGGCCATATAAAGCACGACGAAGATGACATACATATTCGAAAGGAGCATCAACACCTGAGGGTGGTTGCATATAAATTTCCTTATGCAAATCACCATGAAGAAAATCATTCTTAACATCCATCTGAGAAATAGTCCAGGAACGAGTAGCAGCCACTGCAATCAAGGTACGAACTGTGGTCATGTAAGCAACAGGAGCAAATGTCTCATCATAATCTCGACCTTTGATCTGCTGAAAGACTCTGGCAACAAGGCGAGCTTTGTATCTCTCAATCGAACCATCTGACTTTTTCTTAATCTTAAACACCCACTTACATATAATATGCACTACATGAGATGGTAAGGGAAAAGATCCCAAGTTCCTGTACGATCAAGTTTAGCAAGCTCCTTAGACGGTAGCAAGCTCCTCAAAGATAGCAAACTGTCACTCAGGAATACTAGATACCTCCTGATAAGTAGATGGCTCCTCAGGTACAATTGCGCTCGCACGGGGAAACCCTAACTTGTCAGGAGCCTCAATAGTAGTACGATCACGCAGATTATAACAAGGACCTATAGGCAACTCATCAACATTAGAATCAGTAAAGACAGGAGCATTAGGACTGGCCGAAGAGGTGGGGTTGTATTGGTGATTAGAAGGAACTGTGGTCCGACGAGTATAGACATGGATGACAGGCGAAATATATGGAGGAGCGGAATCCAAAGCAGAAGTAGATGGAGCAGCTAAAACCAAATCAGAGGTGAATGCAGAAGGCATAGGAGATGGAACTAGGGTATGATCACCAAATGGAAGAGGAAGACATAGAAAGGAAGTGGACTCTGTGGGAGAGGATGAGGGTTGAGTTGAGGGATTATAGAATAAAGTGTCTGGTCCTCAATAAAAGTCACATCACGAGAAATACAAATTCGACAAGGGGAAGAATCATAACAACGATAACTCTTATGTTCAGGAATATATCTAAGAAAGACACTCAACCGACTGGACAGACAATTTAGTTCGCTCACGAGGTGCAAGCAGGACATAGCAAGTATATCCGAAAACCCGAAGATGATCCTAGTTAGGAGTACTAAAAAGAGCCTCACCTGGGTATTTTCTAGCGAGCTTTGAAGACGGTTGCCGGTTAATAAGATAAACGGCTGTAGAGATAGCTTCTCCTCAGAAATAAGAAGGAACAAATGATGCAATGAGGAGTGTGCGAGCAGTCTTTATAAGATGGCGATGCTTTCGTTCAACAATGCCATTTTGAGCATGAGCCCAGGGCATGAGAGCTGAGCAAGAGTGCCCTCAGAGGTGAGGAACTGACGAAGAACAGAAGAAATATATACTCCTCTAGAGCTAGAGCGACATACTTTAATGGTAGTAGAGAACTGAGTGTGGATCATATGAGCAAAATATTGATATATAGAACACATCTGGGAGCGATGTTTCATGAAATAAATCTAAGTATATCGAGAATGGTCATCAATAAAAATGACATAATAGCTATGACCACCTTTTGCTTCAAAAAAAGGTGGAGGACCCCATACACCGGAATGAATAAGATCAAAAGTTTTAGCAGAATGAGAAATATTACTGTAATATGGGAGTTGGAGCTGTTTACCAAGCTTGCAACCCTTACAATGAAAAGTGGACTCAATGAACGTACGACCTAAACGATCCTAACAAACCAAAGTAGACAGACACGATCCACATAAGTGACCAAACGATGATGCCACATGGCAAAAGATGCAGCGGATGACGATGTAGCGGATGACACACGAGTGGTGGAGCTGGTGGAAGAAGGAAGACACAAAATGTCCAAAACGTAGAGGTCAGGAGACCTGCTACGACGACGGCCAATCCCACTCACACTCCCGCTTCGAAGATCCTAAATAAAACAAGATGAGGCGTCAAATCCAACAAAACAGTTTTGGTCAGTGACTTAACCTACGGAGAGGAGATTCATGGATAATTGAGGTACAAAAGAAATATTAGGTACAGAAAAACAAGAAGTGGAAAGTGCACCCTGATGAGTGATATGACAAGATGCATCATCAACTGTCTGAATAGAACCGTCAGTAGTGACCAGCTTGTAAGCAACCAGTTGACTTGAGCGAACGAGGACAAGATGTACCATCAACTGTCTGAGGAACCGCCTCTAGCTGTGCTGGTCCTCTAAGTGGCCGCAAGTACACTATGAGGTACTGACACCAGAGCAGACTTGAGCAAACGAAGATGAGTCTCTTCAGCAATCAAAACAGATAATACATTAGCAATGGATGGAGTAGTGGGTTTGTTGAGCAGCTGCATACGAGTAGACTCAAAATCTGATCGTAGTGAGAACTGATACATAAGGAACTTCTCAATGAACTTATTCTTCTGATCACAACAGCATGAACACCCTCCAGTACACTGAGGCACTATGGAGAGCAACGGTCCTATCAAACGATCAAAAGCAGTGTAGTATTCATCTATGGAGAGATCATTTTGCTGAAGGCCATGAAGTTCTGTCATCAGAGTATGTAAGAAGGCACAACTATTCTGAACATATTGACACTGTAAATAGTCCCACATCTCCTTAGCTGTCTTGTGATGCTACAGACTCATGATCAAAGACTCCTTCATTGTAGTGACAATGGCACTCATAACCTGGCCATCATCATTCTGCCAAGTCTTGACTTCATCAACACCAGAACCATCTTTTGACTTATCAATAGGTGGAATATCAGTCAAATGAGATGTCAGAGCATAACCTCTCAACACAGTTTTCACAGAAAAAGCCAATTCTCAATAAATATGACCATCAAGCTTAATAGGGATAGCAATTGCACTTGATCGTGACATATTGGAAGCAAACAACAATAGGAATAGCAGATGAACAACAACAATGTAAACAGTAGCATCACAGTAGATGAACAATGCAGCAACAGATGTACCCCCCTTTCCTGTTTTTTGTAGAGCAGCACGTGTGAGACGTCGACGGGTTGCGAGACAGGGACGGTGGAGACGAGCTGATTATGGACACGTGCAACACAACATGCACGTGACCACAACAGAGATGAAATGCAGCGGCAGAGTCATGCTGCGACGGGTGGCTTGACGGGCGAAGTTGCCAACAAGCTTGGAGAGGATGCCAGCAGCAGCAGCCTAGCGAGCGGATCCCAACATCCTCCGTGAACTGGTGGCAGCAGACAACGGACTGGAGACGTGCGGCGGCGGGCGGCGAGATCCGGGCATGTGGAGACGGGCGGCCACGACGAACTGGAGAGCAGCAGCTGGCTGCAGGCAAATCCCGACAGCAAGCGGCGACAGTCGCTTGATGGGTGGCGGCGGACGCTTGATAGACAACGACCCCACGAATTGGGGAGCAATGATGGTGGACGCTTGACAGACAGCGGCCCGCGAACTGGAGAGCAGCGTCCAGTGGCCCGCGAACTGGAGAGCAACAACGGTGGACGCTTGACGGTGGCGTCCGGTGTGGAGGTGTGCGGAGACAGGCAGCGGGCGGATCTGCGCACGTGGAGACAACGGCGGGCGACCGCAAGGAGACGGACGTGACGGCGTCCAGATGATGTAGTGGAGACAGACGCAATGGTGTCAGACAAGGGTGATGAAAAAAATGGATCTGAGTGGATTAGTGGAGGCCTAATCCTAAGTCTTGTTCTGATTCCATGTTAACTTGACTGGAGTTGTGGAGAGAAGAAACACATGTGTCCAATAGACTTGATGTTAATATATAGAGTCGGTCCTTATGGGCCAATATAGGCTAGAATAATATGTTACCATACCAGGATAATATGTTATCATATATACTTAACATAGATATCCAATATATCCAATCATATCTAATTTTCGAAACCCAAACAAAGAAAGCCCAGTAGGCACATGGACAGTCCAGGTCCTTTTCCACCACTAGTTGTTCTCTTATGGTTGCTATCTAGACTAGCAGATACAAGAATAGCTAGATGATTCAGTGGCAGAGCTACCTTTATTGATGTAAGACTAACATATTCTCAATTCTCATCGATGATGAATAATAAAACACACATCATATTAGTATGTTCAGATGATGTGTCTTGGCAGTATTTTGACTTGGACAGAGTAACTTGGAAAAGCATCATGTGGTGCCTCTAAAAACTGCTCACTAAGAGGAATGCAGAATTCACCAGCCACCCATTACTATCAATAAATTACTTTTATGTATAAACAATAATTATCGACCAGAAATCAGGCTAGAATGGAGTCCATGCGAGATATTCCATGTTATTATTGGTCCCCTGTTTGTCTCT
Source organism: Phragmites australis (assembly GCF_958298935.1). Taxonomy (NCBI): domain Eukaryota; kingdom Viridiplantae; phylum Streptophyta; class Magnoliopsida; order Poales; family Poaceae; genus Phragmites; species Phragmites australis. The sequence continues at coordinate 24,339,366 of NC_084934.1, read as the reverse complement.
TACAAAGATGAAACAAAGAGCTTTCTCAGTGTCTTGTTTTGATTCACTCTACATAGTATGATGTAACACTCTATGTTGTCTTTCAAATAGAAAAAAAATATTGATGTAAAAGGTTGAAAATTGGTGGCTGGGACTGAGTTCATGTGGAACAATATGCCATAAGGATTTTTTAGTTTACTATATTTCAATATATTTTCATGTAAAGCAAATGGATCTGAATAGCTATGGACAATGGAATTGTTGGTGGATTGTTGCCAATGAAACACACATCTGAAATTCTGACTGGGTCAATATCTTCTGTTACCGTAGATGTTAGAATATCAAAAAGAACACCTGGTAATGCATTCTTTTATTATTCTCTTGCAAGCTCTTGTGGCTCTCAGGGCGATGTAATCGCAAGCTGGAGCTGTATTTCTATGCACTTCATGAACTAAAGGCCTTTTCTTTTTTGCATCAGGAAATTATGACAAAGGATTATGAGAATTTCAAATTCCAGCAGCCATACCAGCAAGTCTTTTATTACTGTTCGTTGATATTGGAGGAACAAGCATGGCCATGGGATGAGGAACTTGCAGCACTTTCTTATCTTGAAGCTAGCGATCTAGCGAAATTTTTGCCCCATTTGCTGGCAAAGACTTTTATTGAGTGTTATTTTGCAGGTTTGTTGAATATTTTGATACTTGCTCAAGAAAATTAATTTGATAGTCCTACTTTTTTTTCCTTTCTGTTGGCTTCTTTACCAAGAGAATGGTCTGCAGTGTTGTTATTATTGATTGCATATACTATTGATTTCAGGTAATATAGAACCAAGTGAAGCAAAAAGTGTTGTCCAGCATGTTGAAGACATCTTATTTAATGTACCCATTAGTGTTTGCAAGCCATTATCACCATCACAGCATCTTGCCAAGCGAATTGTAAAACTTGAAAAGGGTTTGAGATACTACTATCCAGCAATGTGCTTAAATCACCAAGAGGAAAATTCTGCTCTTCTGCATTATATTCAGGTATGCCTTTTGTACTTGTTTACTCTCGGATGATATTCAGTGAAAATGACAGTTAACTACTGGTGATTCACTCTGAAAAACGTTCTCTCTATTGTTTCATCTGTTCATCTGTTGAATCTGCATATAGTAGCAATTTGGCAGTTTGACTTATTTAAAGACGAGATACTATTTTGACCTAGCAGAAGCTTCAGAACGAAAGTTAGATTAAATGTTGTGAAATATGATATCAGCACACAAATAAACACCAAAACTAGAAAAAACTAATGGTACAAACCAGAAGTTGGTTGTGAAGCACAGGAACAAGAGGGGTAAACATTGGCAAAGAAGACTGCAAAATGCTTCAGATGTTCTGAAAAATTTACTGAAATCTCAAGATGGGTTAAATTCAATATCCCTTGATTTATAAAGAATATGTTTCTAGAAATGATAGAATTATCAAAACCTGAAATGGTGGTTCTGTATGAAGTGTTAAAATAAGATTGCCTTGCAGTACCAACACACTTATGGTTTTATTATCTGAGTTTTCACAGGGGCTAATCGGAAAGAGCAATCATTTCTTTCTCTGTGGAATGTGAATACTACTGGATGCTGATCATACTTGAAAACCATAGAGTGTATGTTTGCTTTTTGTTGAAAAACTAAAACGGGCCAAAACATGTCCATCTAATGTGGTGCCCCTGATTGCAACAGTAGAGGATTGTCTGCCTGCAGTTGTAAGCATTAATACCAGTATTCCAGAAGCATTCTTCTCTTGGGGATACCAATGGTGTGCTTGCTATAATAATCTTTGAATTTTTTTAAATACATTATAGTAGTATGCAAAAATCTTGCAAAAATCTTGAATGTCGATTGTAGTTGAAGTATTGGTTCTGTAGTGGGATATCAACTCAGTGTGCATCACTGGTTTGCCAGAAGTCAGAAACAAAAGGAAACAGAGACTGGAACAGAACAGAATCTGACAATGGCTGACACTGATAGTAAGAACATTACTGTTTAGGGGTAATTACAGTGCTAAACTAGATGGAGTCAGCAGTGCAGCACCATGTTATCATGAATTCATGAACTTCTAGTTTCTCCTCAGCTCTTTTTGCCTTTAATCTGACTAGTTTATGTTACACAATATAATGCTATAACAATATTTTCACCAGTGCAGACTCATCAGGATAATGTCAAACAAAATGTTCTACTGCAGCTGCTTGTTCTTGTTGGTAAGCAGCCAGCTTTTCATCAATTACGATCGGTTGAGCAACTTGGCTACATAGCGCTGCTTAGGCAAAGGTACTGGAGACTTTAGTGGGATTCATTAATGTTTGAGAATTTATCTTCTTCTTTTATTTTTTACATTGGGTTTGGACATAAAATGCTTTGATGTTTGTGCAGAAATGATTCAGGTGTCCGTGGATTGCAATTTATAATCCAGTCAACAGTGAAGGTAAATATACTCTTTTTGCCCATTTTCTGTTTCTTTTTTCTAATCTTTCGTCTTCGCAATTTGAGTACTTTGGTTGTAAATGTATAGTTACTCTCAAATAAATTTGGTTCGACAGGATCCATGGAATCTTGATGCCAGAGTTGAAGCTTTTCTTAAGATGTTTGAAGCCACCCTTTATGAAATGCCTGATGCAGAATTCAAGGTTAGATGTGCTTCTCTGTTCATCTTGGTTGTCTTGATGGTTTTACACTTTAACCTATCTCCAAGGGCTTTTTCTTTGGTCTAGTTCTTCTGCATATTCTTTTTTTTTTTTTTTGCAATCTTAATAGATGTTGGTTCCTGTTTCCTGGTTAGCACTGGACATTTGGCAGCTACAGATTGATGTGTGTCCCACCGTATGCTCATCCATTAGCACTAAAAATCACTGTCACAGTCATCAGAGTTGAAAATCCCTTCCCTGGCTGCTACAGGGTCCTGATTCTTGTATGGTGCTGACAAAGAAATAGCCAGAAATACAAACATATGGCCAGTCAGTCACCCAACTACTAAGAGTTCTCTATTCTTGTTCTCAGTCAATGTGAAAACATGTCACATTTCCAACTATCTAAACCTAAGGATATGAGATTCATTGTTTTCATCCTTTTCCTACCTCAGCGGTGAACAAGAGTAGATGTCATGTGATATTGTGATCTAACCTATCTTATTCCCATGACCTTGAGAGCATCAATGTGGCAGCTGACTTCTGTCATGATATTGATGTCTTGTTTTGGAACTAAGTGTCAAACCGCATCAGTAGGTAGAACCACGTCCAGGGACATTGTTAGGTTAGGTGCTAACAAAGATGTTCTGAACATGAACACAGGCATTAGCTAGCAAAACCATTTGCTTCTGTTCTGTTACAGCATCCTGTGGCTTCGTAATATGGCTCTGTATTTTCATTGTAAGCATTGTATGATCTCCCTGCAGAGTAATGTGAACACTCTTATCGATATGAAACTGGAGAAATACAAGAACATACGAGAGGAATCAGCATTTTTCTGGGGAGAGATTTCTGAGGGAACTCTGAAATTTGATAGAAAGGAAGCAGAGGTACATGCTCTTTGATTTGCCCTTGTTGGTGTATTACTCCCTCCAGTCACAAATAAGTGACTCGGGTTGTGTGCAATCCAATTTATATATTGAGATTGCACATTTGAAAATGATATGGGTATATTTGTCTTGAAAGCTAATTCAATAACACTTTGCTTTTGATATACTATAGAAATATATTAGAATAGAAATCAGTGGTGGAAGTTACATTTTGGAGATTGTGTCGGTGTATGAAGCGATTCTTTTTTGTGACTGGAGGGGGGTTTGTAACTGAGTTCTATGATTGCAGGTTGCTGCACTGAGGGATCTCAGGAAGGAAGAGTTGATAGAGTTCTTCGATAATCATGTCAAAGTCAACGCACCACAAAAGAAGATACTTAGTATACAAGTCTACGGTGGTCTCCATTCTGCCGAGTACCAAAAGATAGTTCATGATGCACCACCTCCGCAATCGTGTGCAATAACTAATATATACAGCTTCAGGAGGTCGAGGCCTTTATATGGATCTTTCAGGGGAGGTGTTGGTCAGATGAAGCTGTAGGTTACCATTTTATTTTCTTTTTAAAAAAAGGCTGAAAGAACAATCTTTACATGTAACTTCAAATCTTCTTAAAAGAATGTTTTCAAGGCTCATTTATAAATTGCACAAGGTGAAAACTAAATCACATTGACATAACCGGCAGTTCAGAACTTCAGGTTTCACAATTTACAGTGAAAAAATCACCTGCGTGGCTATGTGCGCTGCTGACTCCAACCGGACGACCTCGAAGTCTCGAACTGTGGCGTGGCGATGCCAACAGGCAATAGGAAGCGAGCAACGGACAGAGCCTAGGATTGCAACAAGGCACAAACTGCTTGTCAGGACACTTTGGAAGTAGTGATAGTTCTCTTTGGGGGTGTTGAATGAAATACATACACAGCAGTAAAGCTAGGATCACTGAGACGCTGAAATTGGGCTTAAGGATTCGAAAATAAGTGGCAAGTTTCAGGTGCTGAGCGCTCCGTATGCATGGCTGGGCCCAACCATGGGTTGGGCCCAGTCTTGTATCGAGAAGCCGATGCTTCGTCTGACGGTGGAAAAGCTCCACTACACTCTTGTGGCGCGCGCGCACACACACAAACACACACACACATACATGCATATATTCAGGCGTCAGTTTCTATTAGGTATGGAACTCAGGGCACCAACTAAGCATGCTCTGCGTGGCTTACCATTTGTATAGGTATTTATGCCAACCAAACAACCCAACAAAAGAACATAGAAGATTTAAAGGGAATTCTTTGTATTCTTACAACTACTAATATTTGAAAAGAATTCCCTTTGAAGCTTCCATAGTAGCAGGTATTTTATCAGTATTGCAAAATACACATCATGTATGTAACACGATGCGATCCAAAAGGGTCTGTCACTTTTCTTGAGTGGAGGCTTAACCCATCTTTATATACAAAGGTAAAGAACAGAAGTGTGATGTGATATCCCTGCAAGTTTAGTATTGTGTTAGTGTACAATTTATTACGCATTGAATACAGAGTTTGAGGCTTATACTTTACTAACCTTGTTTACAAGAGTTCATTTGCTCTTGATAGTTTTACTCTTTGCCCTCTTGTTAGATTCTGCTGTCTTCTGATGAAATATATGGTCTTTTTCCCGATGGTGTTCCCTCATCGTGTGTTTCGCTTCAATTTTAAATACCTTATTAAGGGGCGAGCAATAATATGCATAATATGTTGGAGGTACAATGGAGCAGATAGTATTTTATAATTGTTGCCTTAATTAATTATGTATTGCACAATTATGTAAGGAAGGGGAATATGCCGTTAGAACGTGAACAGGACAGCCATATATGTAGTTTTCTTATGGAATAGCTGATTGCAAGTGTGAAATAGGAAGAATCTGAAGCAATGCATATTAAGGAACAATAATGTATATACCAGTTTTGGAATAAGTAGCAACAATGCATATTTGAACTAGGATTTGCAAGCAATATGGACAAAATGCAACGAACTTACTTATTCCCTTCTATTTCCATTGGGTCAAATGGTACCTCCAAATTGTCATTATCAGTTTTGGTTCCATGCATTTTCAAGGGTTGTCACTATGTTAGAAAAATTGGCTATAAAATATAGAGTTTAGAAGGGGAGCTTTTTTTTGTTGTGTCTATATAAATTTACCTTAACACCTAACTTGTTGTCGATTATTGGTACAAGCGGTGGCAAGTCTATATTTGGTTGCTTCCCACTGTAAGAAGTTGGTAACTGATTTGGAGTTATCTGTTGAGCATTCTTTGGTCTTCCCAACTGTTCAACAATATATGTTACCTCGAAAGAGGGATCAACATTTGGATTTCTAATATACTTCTTTGCAGAGATTTTAACAATAAATGTGAACTTTTGGCCCACGAGGTTTTTTATTTCCAAAGGGATTTCATCTGTAGGGTATTTGCTCCTCATGATACTGGCCGATTTTCCAAGTAGCATTTGAGCTATTTCACCAAACAGGACAAATTCTTGTTCTCCAATCTTATCGGCACCCATGAGACATAATTTATACCTTAATTCAAAATAGAAGTTTAGAATAATATTAAAAACTATTTTGCATAAGTAATATACTATAAAAATGGTAATTTGAGATATGAGACAGAACTTAATATGTGTATGAAGGATAGCAATGTAAAAATACACATGTCGTAGTACCTGTATTCGGGATCGCCTTCACTGCAGTCAGGATCATTGCATTTATATTTTGATCCAACCAATCTTGTTCCAGATTTGCATTTTTTGCATGATATGTATAGCCATCCTTGATTTGGTGTTAATCGAGATATTATGACTGTGCATTGGTATCTTTCATCCTGTGTCAATTGTAAATGAATATGTTGAGATAGTGTTACAAGTAGCAGGTGTCAAATTACAGGGAAATTGAATAGTATGATTTTTTTTTTACCGATTGTTCAAATGGATCAACCTTTTTGAGTTGTACTATGTTCCTAGGCTAGGCTTCTGTATTGATAATTCCATTGCTAGGCGGTGTAATATTTTGTACTGGTTCTATTGGGTGTGGCAACCTGAAATTTTCTTGTTTTAATTTTGGAGCTTAAAAAATGGCTTAGTTTATGAAGCACAAATCTCTAGTATGCTCACTGTTGATAGAAGGCTTCAATCTCTGGTATCATCTGATTATTGATATACGATCTTCATGCAGATGTGCAGCTGAGAAACGGTGGTCCTCCATATTTTTTTATAGTGTACCAACAAAGATAACTATAACAGCTTGCTTCTATCCCAGTTCAAACACTTGGTCTCCATTGAACTCTGAAGCACTTTTACCCCATACTGAGACATCAAGAGTTTCTCCACTGCAATGTAAAGGAAACTTAGGGAAAATATTATTTGGCATTAATTATAAATTAACCAATTTGGATATTGTTTTTCTGTACAAAGAATGATCGGCATATGAACTGAATATGCTATGTCAAAATACCAGGAAGTTCTAATTTTAAGAAACCAAGTGCAAGGAAGTAGTCATATACTATGGTATATACACAAGTGGAAATTTGGGATATTCGCTGGATATCTGATTTGTTACAGACTTTATGAGTACTGCTAATAAATGAAGAGTGAGTCTGGGGTATTCTATTCTACATGACTGTATAGGATAATGTGTACTTAACGATAGTACTGGTCTATTCGTGATGTTGCAGATGACATAGAGGTCCTATCATCCAAGGTGTTTATAATGCAATTCATGTGCTTTACTAATACAAAGCAATCTATATGTGCCACATGCCATTTGTAATATTGTAGATTCAATGTGTGTAGTCTCTTAGGAGTGTATACTATTTTTGTACTTAATTTGTCAATGGCTATCGAACTCCACACTATCTTTGGTAGTGCTAATAGGTTTCTTATTAGCTGTGTTTCTGTGCATAGCATATTAAGGTTCACACGTTTGGTAGGAACAACAGGAACTTAACACAAAATACATTATTACATAACAAAGTTGTTCTATAGTTTGGTAGCAACGACTGCTACTATCTTTATGATAGAAGCCTAATCCTACTCACTAAGAATGCCGGTACACTGTTATTAAACAAAGCATTGTTATTTATATATAATAACTATATGTTCTATGCACACTGCTGTTTGCTTGTACATATTTTGTGGACTGCAATGTTTGAATAGAGCCGTATATATGTGAAATAATCAGATTTTAATCCTATAATACGATTAAGTATATATATGTAAAAGAATTTGAGGACATATTATACCTTAGGTCCCTTAGCTTTAGAATTCTTCTGAGCTGTTATCTATCTCTGCTCAATCTAACAACAGCAGCATTAGAAACTGTTGTAACTTGTCCTATGACATTTGTCATAATTTTAGATATATGATAGTCACTATAAATTTTAAGTGAAATAGGAGGGCCAAAAGTATGAAGAGTTGAGAAATATTTACCATGGATTTTTTCATCAACATTGATATACTCTTTTAGTTTATCAAATGGTGTCAGCCTAAAGGTATATCTTGGGAATGTTGGTGAATATGTATCCACCTTTGTAATCACTGTCAGTCTATTCATCTTTATCATATATGGAGCATCCACTGCTTTGTAGAAATTCTTTGCTCTGTCAACCAGGAACTTTTTTTATCATAGCTAGCATACCTTCTTCAAGCTTGAGCTTTAGTATTGAGATTGCATCAGGGGGTATCTCAGCATACATAGCATTGTTCTATTTGCAAAAGAATAATATTAGATTATCTATGATGAATAAAAAGTGTAAAATATTAATATGTGGGTAGGAATTTAAATTAAGATTACCTTTTCATCGATAAGGATCAGATCTAGATGCTTGATAGGTCCATCATCAGTACCACCACGAAATTCCCACATTCGTGAGACTCTAACTTGAATGGTCCAATGTATGCCTGAGGGGTTTATATCTGATAACAGATTGTATGCCATCTACAAGAATATTTACCCAAAATAACAAAATTAAGACCTGCATGTTAGATATAGTTGAAAACCTCGTGGTACACTATGTTCCTCTTAGTGTGACATCAGAGTTTGGTTTAATAAAGTAGCCAAAAATAAGCTTAGGATGGGATAATAAAACATGTCAACCTCACTAAGACAATCCACTAAACTTTATATTTAGTTCCTAAGTGTTTGCTCTATTTTATTCCTCATCTTATCTTAGAGCCTTTCATATCTCTGCTCGTTGATAATCGGCTTAAACATGATCTCTGACTCATCTCTTTCTTAATGGGTTTTAAGTCGGTGGATTTAATAATTATGTAATAGGGCGTAGTTGCTTTTCGTAAAACTTTTGGACAATTAAAAATTAGCTATACTTTGCCCTATATATGAGACTTGTATGATGTACCTTTGTGTTGTATGAGTATTATGACTGTTTAATATGTCTTTTAATTATGTTGATTTCTATTTATTATGCTATCATTTTACTCATGTTGCATCGACGCAATCGACGATAAAGGTAAGAAGGTAAGAGACGCGTCCCGATAGCGGTTAATATCAACCAGTACGAGAGGGGCCTGGTGTGTCCCATACGATGATGGTATAGAAAGTGAATACATTATCAATAACGTATTAACATCCACCATATGATAATAGTTATGGTCATTTACCCATGTGGTGATTACATGAGGTGTCCCATAAGGCGAAGAAACGAGAAGTGAATATGTTGGCAACAACGTTTGAAACGTTGCTTGTGCGCTGAGTTGCACAAGCACCGTTTGTGTGAAAAACATTTCTTTCTCACACGAAGGATGATGATTGTGATTTTTATGTTTGTTTGGGGAGTGATGCACTCGAGAAGGAAACACATAGATAAGGATCACAGATACTTCATTTCCTTTCTCTCATTTTGCACCCAACCAGTTATCATGGGCTTTAAGGAGCCCGACCGTATTTATGTTGTTTATCCATTCCTTGCTGTCCTAAATTCCTTTTCGTTATCTTCCTTATCAAGATCTTGTCGTCACTATCTTGGAATTGACGATAGGATGAGAACCTATAGCAATTCGGGTGATCTTCCTGAGGGTTCCAACGAGAACAATCCTGTGCCGCCTCCGCCGCCGAGCATGACGGATGTGCTCTTGTAAATCAAGCAGAATCGCCAAGCACATACCACTTTTCTTGAGGCACTCGTGCGCAAATACAGCCCCTCAAGGAGGAGGAGCCAGGCGTCATGACAACTACTCGGATTTTCTCCGCACTAGTTCTCCCACCTTCACGCGCGCTGAAGACCCTCTCCATGAGGACCATTGGCTTCGCACCATTGAGCAGTAGTTCACTCTCCTTCGGTGTGAGGACCACAAGAAGGCCCTCTTTGCCGCACATCAACTACAAGGCATGACCGGTGCGTTGTGGACGAACTATCTTACCATGCACGCCGCCACTCATCGCGTCTCATGAGCGGAGTTTTGCCAAACCTTCCGCGATTATCACATTCCCAAGGTGATGATGGAAATAAAGAAATAGGAATTTTTGGACCTCCAGTAGAGAGGCAAGTTAGTCATAGAGTATGTGCAGATGTTCAACCACCTTGTCCAATATGCATCGAAAGAAGTCAACAATGACGAGAGGAAGCAATATCGTTTCGTGAGTGATATCTTGTCCAAGATGCAAGACCGACTCTTTGCGCATGAGTTTGCCGACCTCAACAAGTTGTTAAGCACCTCCCTCACAGTCGAACACAAGCTGAAGAACCACCACAAGGACAAAAAGCGTAAGAGGGTCTCGTCACCCTCTGTGGGCGGAAGTTATCAATGCCCGTGAACCAGGAGTCAACCTCCTCCTCCTCATACAATGACTTTAGTGGCTCCACAACCAATGTGGGTGGCGTGACGTCCATACCCCTCCTCAGAAGGACAGATTACAAGGCCTGTCGGATCCTAGGGAAGTGTGATTGGTGGTCCCGGAGGCCCATGTTATAAATACAGGCGTGTCGGCATTTCGCTCGGGATTGCCGATTCCCGAAGCTAGGAGTCATGGTGGCTACTCCAAGATCGCCACTACCGGTGCAACCCTCTCAGCAGGCATCCAAGGCTACTCAAGTTCCTAAGCGTGGCTGGGTGAACCACATCATCGCTGAAGGAGCTCAAGAGGACGATGGTGTGCTTATAGGTATGCTACTTGTAAACTCGCAACCCACCATCGTACTTTTTGATTTCGAAGCATCTCATTCGTTCATCAAGGAGTATTATGTCTTGCGTCATAATATTGTCACCCAGCCACTTTCCACCACTTTCCACATTGATGCGCCTAGTGCAGAAATGCAAGGCATCAAATAGTTTCAATGGTAAAGATTCTCATCGATAAGGTCCATTTTCTCGTAAACTTGATCTTGATTGACACCAGAGGGATAGATGTCATCTTAGGGATGAATTGGTTAACCAAAAATGGTACTCTTATCGATTATGCATGGAAGATCATCTCTCTCAAAAATTCGGCCGGTGTCCGGATCCCCCTCCATTTGGGAGAGGGTGGTCTCCATCTTAATGCTTTGGAGGGTGCTGCAATCATGGACCTTTGGAATATACCCATGGTTTGTGAGTACCTAGATATTTTTCTGAGGAATTACCGGGGATGTCGTCCAACCAGGATGTTAAATTTGTCATCGAACTCGCATCCAGAATGGGCCCGGTGTCGAAAAGAACCTATCGTATGCCTCCCGATGAATTGATGGAGTTGAAGAAACAATTAAAAGTTACTTGAAAATGGTTTCATTCGTCCGAGCTCCTCACCTTGGGTATACCCGACTATCTTTGTCAAGAAGAAGGATAACACCTTGAGAATGTGCGTTGATTATCGTCCTCTCAATACGGTCACTGTCAAAAATAAATATCCTCTTCCCCACATTGACATCTTGTTCGATCAATTGACCGGTGCTCGTTTCTTTTCCAAGATTGTTATAAAGTTGGATTATCACCAAATAAAAATCTGATCGGAGGATATTCCTAAAACAGCCTTCTCTACCCCTATGGACTTTATGAGTATACTGTCATGTCTTTCGGCCTAACCAATGCACTGGTCTACTTCATGTATTTAATGAACATTGTGTTCATGGAGGAGCTAGATTCTTTCATCGTAATCGTCATCAATGATATCCTTGTTTATTCCAAGACTGAAGAAGAACATGCCTAGCATCTCCGAATCATTCTCGAAAGACTCCGTGAACATTGTCTCTATGCTAAGTTTAGCAAGTGCAAATTCTAGCTCAAGAAAGTTGCCTTCCTCGGTCATGTCCTTTCTGAAAATGGTGTCACTATCGACCCAAGTAAGGTTTAAGACGTGCGCAATTGGAGGCAACCATAGAACATCACTGACATATGGAGTTTTCTTGGACTTACGGGATATTACCGCCAGTTTATTGAGAACTTCTCTAGAATTATCAGTCCATGACTGAACTCTTGCAGAAAGGCGTGAAATTTGTATAGTCCGATGCTTGTGGACAAGCTTTCCAAACCTTGAAGAGTCTTCTTACTACTGCACTCATTCTTTCCTAACCAAATGTGGATAAAAGCTTTGACATTTATTGCGATGTTTGCCGCATAGGCCTTGGTTGTATTCTCATGCAAGAGGACCGAGTTGTCGCTTATGCTTCTTGCTAATTAAAGCACCATGAAGAAAATTATCCTACTCATGATTTAGAACTTGCAACCGTTGTGCATGCTCTAAAAATCTAGCGCCACTACCTCCTTGGAAATCTTTGCAGTATCTATACCGATCACAAGAGTCTCAAGTATATCTTCACCCAAGCCGACCTCAACATGAGTCAAAGGAGATGACTTGAATTGATCAAAGACTATGAATTGGAGGTTCATTATCATCCTAGAAAAGCAAACGTCGTTACTGATGCCTTGAGCCGAAAGGCTCGGTACAATTATCTTATGGTAAAGCCTGGGAATGCTACATTTTGTGATGATTTTTGGAGGCTTGGACTCAAGATGGTCTCGGAAGGATTTCTACAAATCTAGAGGCCAAATCCACCCTCATCGACCAAATCAAGGAAGCAGAAAAGAATAACAAGGGCATGGCCCAAATTCGTGACGAGAAGAAAGAGGACAAAGCTATTGCCTTTTCAAAGGATGACCAATGCGTGTTGTGGTTTGGAAAGCGACTTGTGGTCCTTAAGGTACATGAGTTAAGGAAGAAAATTTTGGATGAATCTCATGACTCCTTGTTGTAGGGAGCACCAAAATATATCAAGATCTCAAGAAAAGATTTTGGTGGACTCGTATGAAGTGGGAGATCGCTCAGTATTTGGCTGAGTGTGATGTTTTGCCGAAGAGTGAAAGCCAAGCATCTCAAGCCGGCTGGAGCGCTCCAACCTTTACCAATTCCCTCTTGGAAGTGGAAAGAAATCGGTATGGATTTCATTATCAGGCTATCTAAGACCCCTTGAGGCTATGACTCAATTTAGGTGATTGTTGATCGATTTACCAAGTCCACACATTTCCTTCCCGTCAAGACCTGTTATAGTGTCAAGGAGTATGCAGAGTTATATCTCTCGAGGATTGTTTGTTTTCATGGGATTCTGAAGAAGATCATTTCCGATCGGGGTACTTAGTTCACCTCTTATTTTTGGAGAAGCCTCCACGAAGCCATGGGTACCGAATTATTCCATACTCCAAACCGATGGTCAAACAGAGAGAATAAATCAAATACTTGAGGATATGTTGCGAGCTTGTGCTCTCACATATGGAAAGCAATGGGAGATTTGTTGATCATTTACCGAGTTTTCTTATAATAATAGCTACCAATCCAGTATTAAGATGTCATCTTTCACAGCTCTTTATGAACGGAGGTGTCAAACACCTTTAAATTGGTCTAAGTCTGACAAAAGAGCTTTTTTAGATCCAAATTTGATCAAAGAAACGAAACAGCATGTCTTGTTCTTCTCTCTACGTGCAAGAACTTTGCCGCAGCAAGGAATTACATTTTGCTCTCCTTTTCTTCTCTCTACACAAATACAAATGGAGACTCACTCGGAACTAACTCCTCCTCGGTAGCCCCAGAAGTCCTCCATGGCCACCGGCTAGCCGGCCACACAAAAACATCAGAGACTACATCTTGCTCTACTTCCCTATCCTGACTCTCGACAGCACATCTACTACTTATACACAAAATTGGCATATAACGACATGCATCTACCACTAACTCCACTTTCTGCATGTTAGCGCACACACCATACAGACCACTACCTGCTGCATGCACACATGCAACTCACATACCTGCACTGCTCCTACTCTCTAGCAATACACGATCCAAGTCCAACTGACTTAGCTATCTAATTAATTTACGAACTAAACACATAATCAAGATTATATCTAACAACAATGAACACATTGCTCCCCGATGAGGTCACAAGCTTAGAGGCCCTACTTTTCATGTCATCGTAGAAAAAACAATGAGTGCAAGTTACAACAACTATCGCCACAAGTTGATTGTCTTATCCAATCATAGATTTCTAGAATCTAGTACGAGGTTCAATGAACAATGGCTTTGTCTTCAAGCCAACAAACTGTACTTCTTTCATGGGCAAATTTCGAACCCAAAGCAGCAGAGTATAATCCAATTGATCAAACGAGAAAAAAATACAGGCATACAGTACATACGAGCTGCTTTATGATCTTGGTATGTTCCTCCATGGTCCCTCTCAATCTGAGGTGGTGGACCTACATTGAAGGTAAGCGTACACAGAATACTGCATAATTTTACGCTTTCAATGATGTATCATATATATCAGACTCATAAGGCATCTAGCTTAGCAAATAGTACACTCTAGCATAACAAATGAAACATCCTAATATTTTAGTTCCGAATCTACCACTGCTCTCAACCGTTTGCCATCGTCGATTCTCTTCATGTAAATGATGTGTACTTTTTGCCCCCTTAGTATTCAATCTTATAATAACAGCGCTACTACTAGAAATCTCTTAGAAGCTTGTAAATTGGACTAACAAACCCATCGCTTCGTCTTCTTTTCTGTCCAAACATTCCCTGTTGCAATCTCTTAGAAGCATGTGGGCTCCATGACCATTTTGTTGGCTTACACAATTTGTACGCAAAATGCATTACGCCAAAGCTAATTTTAATATTGTACAGTGATCTATTGTTTTACAAGAATGAGTTCCTTCTTCGCTGTAGATTTTCCAGTGCATAAAGGATTCCGATGCCAACTACAAAGGTAGCAAGAGATAAGATAAGGATGGGAACTTGATGTTGTGTTTCCAACTTTGGCCACATAATCTTTTTACAAAACATGGATACGGATCGAAACACCGTGATCCTGATGGTATTTTTGTAGGAATAACAGATCATATAACAGATGGGTCAATATGTACGAATTCCATTTTTTTTACGGATCAAAAAATCGTAGTCGATTTATTGATGTTTTGTCAGTCAATTCTGGCCTCCAAAAGAGGAGAGCAAGATCAATTGCAAACAGTAGGATACGACTGTCAAAATTGTACCGTGCATCGACAGCCGACGAGGAAATGCCATTTTCATTCTCTCAGAAAAGTGATACAACAAAATGTCAAAAACAAACCACACAATCTATATCTGATGCATAGCGATATATGTATATGAATGTACATAAATAATTTAACTTCTAACTTGCGAGAATTTCAGAAGATGCATGGTAATCTCTCCGGTCATAAATACATGTCGTTTTAGATGCCGTTTTAGATAATACATGATCTTCAATGTATAGATTTAACCACTATTTTCAATTAAAATATATTTATAAAATCTATTAAATTTGTGATATTATAAAAATATTAATTTTTTAAGATAAATCTACACATATGATTTTTAAGGTTTCTAAACCAAATATTTTAAAAGCTATTATTAGTCAAAATTTTAAAAATTTAACAGAACATTTTTCAAAACAACATAAATTTATGACCGGAAGTAGCAATCAATATACCCGTATCTATTTCAAGAGATGCATAATAGCAATCAATGCGCCGGTATCCACTGAAAGATATGCATGGTAGCAATCATTGTGTCCACATCTATTTCAAAAGAGGTATAATAGCAATCAATGTACCCATATCCATTCAACGATATGCTTGGTAGCAATTAATGCATCCGGGCAGTATAAATAAACTAACTTGCCCCTTCCCGTCCTACTCATCAAACAAAGCAAAGGTCAGTTCAGCCATGAAGGGCAAGATCGCAGCAACTGCCTTGGTCCTGCTCCTCCTGACCTTCGGTGAGTGATGTAGTTCATCCGGACTCCAAAGCATGAAAGGAAATGAGTAGTCACGCCGCATCAGCTGATGATTTAGCACCTACTTGTATCATCGGGGTATTAACCTGATGGTTAACTAACTGCATGCCTCGTGATTAATATTGGTTGGTTGGTTCATTTGATTGAGCAGGTTCCGAGGCCGAGCTGTGCAAACGCAGGAGCCTCTTCGAGGGGTGCATCAATAATGCGGCCTGCGCTGCCTCCTGCATCACAGGCCCGGGGGGCTACACCGGCGGCTACTGCAGCGCAGGCACATCCGGCAGTGCACGTGCACTAAGGACTGCACAGGTGGAGGCGGTGGAGGAGCTAAACCCCCGGCGGTGGAGGCACAATCGGCGGTGCATGTGCACTAAGGACTGCGCAGGTGGAGGCGGCGGCGGTGACGGTGACAGTGGAGGAGCTAAAGCCCCAGCGCCGGAGGATGACTCAGGGTCACGGGAGGATGAGCAGATGGCGTTGACAGCGAGGGCTCGGAGAGCCGGAGGCCATGCGTGATTTGGCTGAGTGTCACAGAGTGACTCTCTTGCATGGCAACTCGATCTTGAGTTGAAGATAATAATGAATTGGTTTTGTTACCTGTGTCCGTAGTTGTTTTACTTGAGAAAACCGGTAGAGTGACATCAGAGGCGCCCGTTTTGGTGGTCGGCAGCGAGCGGAACCGCCGTATCCGGCGGCAGTCGATGGGTGTGCTGGAGGTTCCTTTCACGAGGAGGGAGAGATTTTTTTTCACCTACCTTTCAGTTGAAGGGTCTCTCATACCTATAAATTTGTTCACCACTCCTCCAACATAAATCTCAATACAAATAAATGATCATCATAAACCATGCCTCCGCATACCCTTCTAGAAATTTCTCTTCCATAATTGCATTCAGCTTTCACTGCTATGGTGGGCCCATGTTTGGAGAGGGGCAGAGGGCAAAACATTGTACACTGGAGAAGAAAAAAAGAACAAACTCTAAGAGTATGTACAATGTGGTGTTTAGATCAGATGTTTATGGAAAAAAACTAATTTTTTTTCTTAACTGCAGTAACATAGGTGCTTAGGCGGAGGGTAATGTGTTTACTTAAGCACCACTGCTTATATTCATGTTAAAATGCTATTTAACTATATTTAAACATCTGTATTATTGCTAAAACACTATTTAACTATATTTAAACATCTGTAGTCTTTATTTATATTGAAAATTATAATTTTTATGTAAATGCTTAACACTCTCTTCCCTTAAGCACCTAACATTGTTTATGCCCTAACCGTCCTTACGCTAACACAATGCACAAGCCCATGTTTTGCAAGTCATTAGTCATCAAGCCTAGGATATTACAACGTGAAGAGCAATCATGATTAGTCAGCTCAGTTACATATTAAGTGTTCTAACTAATTTATATGATTATGATGAGTGGTTAAAGTTTGAGAGAGTCATTTGCATTCATGTGGAAAAAGAAGAATTGTGTTGCTTGATTTGGATGTAACCTAACGACGAGATGAGCCAAGCTAAAGGTTCTAGATTGGAGATTGGTTTGCATGATGATGGTTCTAGATGTTGTGTCTATATGGAACTGATGAGTTTTGGACGGATTTCATGTAGAAGAGTTTAGTTGTCAAAGGATTTATCATTGGAGTTTAATCTGATCCAAAGAGGAACTAGCACAATTACTGATGAATGTAATGGCTAGAAGCACCACACATCTTCCTATTGATGAATTTAGCATATTAATTAATAGCAAAATTCAGTGCAAATTTAAATTTTTTATAGTAAATTAAACCAATTAAAATCAAGAATATATATATATACAGCGAGGCTATTCTGCGCCTGTACGCAGTTGCTATTCGTACCGCTCACATCCCTCAGTTACAACCTGAAATACTGTGAGTTACAACTTGTTAGGTAAACTAGTTACAACTTCACGTCCAGAAATGCATAATTGCAACACGAGAAGCTAACACTGTGAGTTACAACTTGTTATTCGCACTGCACACATCCCCTAGTTACAACCCGAAACACTGTGAGTTATAACCCGAAATACTGTGAGTTACAACTTGTGGGGTGTGCGCAGATATAAACTACAGTGAGCATACCTGCAGAATATATATTAATTAGCCAAGTATTCCAAAATGCACCAAATTTATTTTAAGCCTTAAGTTGATTCATGCACAATTGGTTTATGACTTTTATGCTTCTTTGAGTGGAGATTTGAATTGAATGTCTCTCACTTTAAAATCTTTTCTTAGATTTTTTCTAACTCTGATCCAAATCAAATTTAAATCTATTCTTAGTTTCTATTCAGCCCAAATCCAAATTGAATTCGAATCCTTCCTCAAGAATCAAGATCCTAGTCCAAATCACAATTCAAATATGTTTAATTTGAATTTAAACCTAATTCCTTATTCCATTTTCCTTTTTCTCTCTTCCCGGGCCGAACCTTTTTCCCTTCTCTCTCGCGCGGCCCACGGCAACTGGCCCGGCCTTTCCTTCCCCGCGCTGGGCCGTGACCGCACCGCTTGGCCCACTCGGCCTACTCACCCTCACGTTGGACAGCTCGCCTGCGCGCGCATCTACGTGAGCGTGGACGTCCACACGTCGCACATCGGACGGCCGCCCGCGCCTCTCCTTCTTCCTCCAGCGCGACGTCGCACCACGCTTCGGGAAATATCGCCGCGACAACCCTCCGCGCCCTCGCTCTCTCTCCTCTCTCTACCCTCACAACACGTTGCCCGAACGATTGACGCCGTGCGACTTCCGTGCCCGCGCTCGCGCATGGCCGGTGCAGAGTCGCCTCTGCCACCGCGCGAGGCCCAATGGCTAGCGCCGCCATAGTGCCGTGCCGTGCCTTCGCACCCTTGCCACCTCTCTGTAGCTCCCTCCCCTAGCGCAGCCCCGGCTTCTCTTTTTTCCCTTTTACCCCACTCCACCGCCACCACGCCATTGCACGCTACCGCAGCTCACCGCCGCAGATCCACTGACCACGTGTTGCCGAGGAGCTTCAGGACCTTGCCGCTGTCCCTGTGCCGCCGTTCGTTCACCGGAAGCCTGACAGGAGCCCGCCCGAGCTAGTAGCCGAGCAGTGCCGTCATCGTCTCTTCAACAAATTGCTGGCCGTCGCCCTGCTCGTCGTCGTTTATGCGCTCGGTGAGCCTCCCAGTTCCCCCTCGCGTTCGCGTAGATAGCATGTAAGCGTCCCTCAGGCTCCCTCTTAGCTTGTTGTCGCGCGCCACCGTGTGTTTGTCTCCGCCGCCGTGCTTGCGCTTGTCACTGATGTGCTTCTGCTCTGTAATGCGACTCAGCTATCGTGCCGTGATGCCTAGAGGTGCTAGGCCTCTTTTCCTTGCAAGTTGGCACCTCCCAGTGCAGGGGAGGTGTTGCCCAATTTTCTCACGCCGCTGCACTCTCCTCTAGCCATCGTCTGGTAGTGTTTCCACTGTCAGTCGCCGTCGACGAGCTCCCCTCTGAGTCTGTCGTGCCGTGTAGTATCCCGGCGTCCGCTCGTCGTCGTGAATCTTTGGCCGGAGCGCATCGCCGGCGAGCATTCCGCCGCAGTTCCGCTGCAATTCCTTGTTGCCGGGCCATTTTTCCCCCTTGGCCACCCTACGCGTCCACGCGCCTGCGAGCGCTTAACTAGGCTACCGCCCGTGCGCCATATAGCCCAGCCAAGCCGACCGTGGCTTGGCCTGGCCGATTGGGCCATGGCTCGACCTAGTGGCCAGCTAGCCTGCCAAGCCAGCCTGGCTGCCAAAGGCCATGTGTCCGTGGGCCGGCTCAGCTCTTGTAGCCCGCTAAGCCACCCAACCCAAACCTGAGCAGGTTGACATTGTGCAGCCCAAGCCCAGGCCGACCCATCCAGGCCCAGACACGGCCTAATATGGGCCATCTCGGCCCAACTGGTACTGTTCATGTGGGCATGGGTTACTGTTTATGTGGGCCCCACTCATGAATAGTACCTTTTGTATTTTCCAATTTAATTTAGATTAAATCTTCCAGGAGCCATAACTTTTCCGTTCTGACTTCGATTTCGGCGATTCTTTCACCAAAATTCATCTAAAATTGAGATCTACTCATCTGTCATATTGTGATATCCATTAGGACTCATTTGGTTTTCCTTTTGGTGTTATTTGATTCTTCTCTAGTATAGCCATTATTGATTGTAGTCGCAATTGCAGAGTAACCAAAGTTCTGCGAGTGCTACGCAGGAAGCATCAGGAGCGAGGAGGATCCTGACTACAACCAAGACTTTGAAGAGAATTTTAGAGAAGTCAAGTCCTATTTCTTTGATCATATTGAACCTATGTTTTCAACTAATCTACTTGATCAACTAAAACCGGACTTATTATCGCATATGCTATGTATTGCGCCTTTACAAATCACTTGCAATAGTTAATCCTATTAAATAATTGCCATACCATAAATGTTATCATCCAGTATACATATCACCCTAAGATTACCTATTGTTAACTATAATAACAATGGATGACGCATTGATATCTAGCATGCTTAGGATTGAATACGTCTCCCCGGAGACGTCGCTTTTAAAAACACCTCTCCTAGAAGATAAGATTACTGTTATCAATGATAACTCATATACCTTGAATCCTTGATGGTTGTGAATTCCGTGATGGTTGTGAAATCCTTGATGTCATGTGGGATTTGGAGGGTGATGTGTAAAAATGAGTGAAAACTGTTTGGTGGGGGCAAGTGGAGTAGTACTCCGGATGAGGATGCTCTTGGGGGCTTGAGTCACCTCTGTTGTGTTCATTGCTAGAAGATATCTGCCCTGGTTGCTTAAGGACTGAGTCTTGTGCCGTCATGCTTAGCCACCCTCGTACAACCATGTATCCTGAATGGGCAGAACTTGACTTATCTTTCAACGGACTGAGTTGGGCATCATACTAGGAGGCTGAGGAGCAGCGAGAAGCCAAGTGTCCATCTAGCCCTCTGTTGAATATTTTGAGAGACAGCATAGCCAATCTGGTATTTTGAACATGGTCTCTTGTACTCAGAGTGTCTCGTAGAAAAGCCCAACAGGAAAGATGTTTGGAGGCTCTCAGTATGATTCGCTCCTCCGCTTGCAACGGTTGGAGGCTGAGCATATCACGTGGGTACAGTGTACAATCTCCGTAGAGTGTAAATCTATTTGAATAGCCATGTCCACGGTCATGGACATGCGAAGGCATGGTTATGCTTGAGTAGACTCTGGGTGCGTGTGTCTTGATGAGTGAGTGTGTGGACTAGATGTCCGTGTGAAGAGGTTCCGAGCTCGATCCGTCAGAAACTGTGTGGTACTGGAGGTACACCAGATGTGGTTATAGGGACTGCGGAGTGAGGTGTAGCCCCTCCCAGGACCAAAAAACCCCCAGATAAAGCTTGTTACTTGGTTTTAAACTATTTGAAACAGATTTAAAGTCAATAATAAATGATACAATTGAATACATGCATAAACCGCTTTACGCTTAAAACTAAACCGTAAAGCCTTATCCTTGAATTACCCATTTATGCATCTATCAATACCTTAAAGTAGTATAGGGCTCGCTGAGTACCTTGCGTATTCACTCTTGCTGTCATTCAGATGAGAAAGTAGACGTTGCCAACGCCGGAGGCGAATGCGAGGACGAAGAATAGTCATAGAAGTCGTGTTCGCACCCTAGTTGCTTGTGACTTGGGTCTTTGCTTTCCGCTGTGCTTTTGTTGGTCGTTTGGCCAGGTTTGTATCATTACTGTTTGGTTTCTAGCCTTTTGTACTCTGTAACCTTAATACTTATGTACAACGTTTGACTGTGATACTACAACTGTTATACTGTGTGTATCAGCTACTTAATCCAGGGACTAATACAGGAGGCACATGAGATTCCGAATCTCAGTGTCTTACAAACTCTTTCTCCAAAAGACACCATTTCGGACGATAAACACTGCCTTCTTCCCGGTTATAGAAATAATATCATTTAGTTTCCCTAAGATACCCCCACAAAGAAGAATTTATCTAATTTGGAAGTGAGCTTATCGAACGTTAAACGTTTTACATAGGCCTCACAACTCTAAATCTTAAGGAAAGACAACCCGAGACGCTTCCCAGTCCATATCTCATATGACGTGTCCTCTATAGACATAGATGGAACCCTATTTAATGTGAAAGCAACAATTTATCCCAGAAAGGCAATGGAAGATCATATTGGCTCATCATGCACCGAACAATGTCCAACAAAGTATGGCTCATCCGTTTAGACACCCATTTCATGGATGCATGTCGTGCGGAGTCAACTGTGAAACAATTCCACATTGCTTTAGATGATCATTAAATCACGGCTCAAGTATTCATCTCCATGATCCAATCGCTGGAATGTAATTATCTTGCCCGTATGATTTTGCACCTCATTATAAAACTCCTTAAACCTTTCGAAGGGTTCAAACTTTTGTCGAATACCACTTTTGGCTATAGAACTCTTCAGCACACATACATCTGTATGTACAAGAGCTAATAACTCAATCGCCCTTTCTCCTAAACCGGTGAAAGGTGACTTAGTTAACTTACCAAGTAAACATGATTCACACGTATCAAATGTTTCAAAAACAAATGAATCTAAAAGACCATCTCTATGGAGCTTCTCCATGCGCCTCTCATTCATATGACCGAAGCGATAATGCCAAATAGAAGTGGGTTTCTAATCAATGTTATAGATACACATATCCTCAAAATCCATTCACCAATGGATCATGACTATACAAAGTCATTTAAAAGCCGTACAACATTTGTCCGCATTCCTCTACTTCCAATGCAGATTTTATGATCTTAATCAAGTTAAGACTAGAACAACACTTATTCCATTCAAATTTTGAGGACAAAATGAAGCTAAAGTGCCAGTCAGCCAACACAACAACTATTTGCTATGTTGTTGATGCACATATCAACTTCACCTGTTGCCAAAAACTCTATTTTGATTCTAGTATCAACTACCCAAGAGTTACATGAGAAAATGGCAAGATTCAAGTCTATATCATTTGTATCTAGGGACAGAAGTCATACTTCCTTTCCTTTTTCTTGAGATCTTCCAAGTATTTCTGGTTTCCCTTTGACCTATCATTACATGATCACGGCCCTTTTAGTGCTATACTTGGCATCCAATGCCCCACTTTATGAACATGTAAACAAGTGAGGCTTTCAAGATCAAGTATCTTTCAGCCAAGCTCGGTTCTCCATAATGCAATATGCCCTTCAATCATATTGAAGTCATATTCAATGTGAGACAATGGTCATAAAGCGAGCAATCACGGTGTTTCTCACAAACTCCGTGAGTTACAAGATAGCATACGCTTTGCATCATTGATTTAGAACAATTCCCAATTTTGTTTCATATCAATCATCACAATTTAATCTAGAATTATTAAGGGAACTAGTTTCCAAGATCTACAAAAATATATGCAACGCTTCAATGCTATATTTGTGCGTATCCTCCAATAAACAATTTATTAGAAGATATTCCCATTTTATGTTTTGAAATCGTTTCCCTCTAACGACATATAGTGGGTCAAGATCCATATTCAACTAAGTTCTAGTGAGCTTTATCATCACAGCTAGAAATGTAGTGACATAGGTAAGCAACACTTTGCTAATCATATCATATATGACTTGTTTGTTGGGTGGCATCCAATGCCCCGGTGCCCAACTCCATGCCCCAAAGCCCAAAACTGTTTTGATAGCTTTGTTAAGTAAACCAACACTATGTGTGTGGATGTCCGACATCCATCCTATCTGGTTAAGATAAATGATGGCGTCCTGCTTTGGCAGACTTATCAAACAATGATCAAAACTTATGTATGTCCAACTATTGGAAGGGCATCAATTACTCTTAATTTTTATGAGGGAAGTTATTCTATCATGTAAAACTATCCATCTCACAGAAACCATGATAAAATAGTGTGACAGGAACATATATAGACATCACAAGCAATCATATTAACTATGACATAGTATAGCCCTTTCACATGGTGATCTCCATCGCCACGGTCCTGTCCTCCGGGTCATCATGCTTTAAGTCTTCATGATCATGTACTAGTCTACTACACTTAATAGCACTAGATGAATTACATGAGAAAATGAAGCATCACAAGTCGGCACGCAGGCCATTATATAATAACATGACAACCAAAGCCTTTGGTTGCAATTAACCATGATACGCAGGCCATGAAAATTACACACATACATCATATACACATAAAGGCCATACCAGTCACAACATTCTCTGCAAAAACAAGTTAAGTGTGGAATCGAATTCTTATGTCGCGATGTGAACATGTTATTATAACAATCTATGCATGTATGCTACGCAACAGCGGTCACATCTTGGAAATACATAGATCGTATCTATGAAAATCACTATGAAAATCTCATCATATTGATCATATCAAGCCGATTCCGAGTCATTCACAATACCTCAATTTCCATTGGATCAATCATATTGATCATCGCATGAGGTTTCTTGAAAATTACGATAACACACATAACCTCGATCTACTGTTCATCCAACCATGTAGCAGCACGCACTATTAGCATTGATGGTGATTCCAGCTGGTAGGGGTAAGTCGCACGTGCGGCTAGGTGGGAGAGCGAGCTAATCTTTTGGTCATATAGTTCCATCGATTCACACCTCATCCGACCCTATTCACAACAAAGCGTACATCAACCGATCCATCACATGAACCAATCATAAGAACAATAATAGATCCAATTTATTACTACAACATATCATCTATGTTTGACCAATCCAGATAAAAAAACTATGCATGTAGACTCTGATACCACTGTTGGGAATGGGTAGGCTACGCTAGTCTAAATAAAAAATTCTACCGCATTCACCCATGAAACCATGCTAGTAGGAGATCTTAGATCGTTACCACTCGACGCGCAGTGCAGCGGAAGAAGAGTTGGAGTAGACCAATCTAACGTCGTGCGTGTCATCGACCAGCTTTGAGCGGGTGCGTTGCTATCCTCGACCAGCTCTGAGCACCAGTCGCGCTCCTCAACCAGCTCCGGGCAATAGTCGCACTCCTCGACCAGCTTTGACCAGCAACCACACTCCTTGACCAATTCCTCGACCATCCACCGAGCGAGTCTATCGCATCCTCGACCAGCCACCGAGCGGGTCTGTCGTGTCCTCGACGACCAGTCGAGCAGGTTTGTCGACCAGCCAAGCATGTTCTCGACCAGCTAGGCAGCAGCGTCGGGATCTTCACGCTGAAGAGATCAGCACTGCAATAGCAGCATCACCTCTACTATATTCACACATACAGGAAGGAACGTCGCACGCCGGTGTGCTAGCACCATGCGTACAACAAGAAGTCATCGAAGGGCTGGAGGAAGGCAACGCTGAGATCAGGAGCCACTACCTGCAAGGCGGCTGCTCTCAGTCTCCTAACCCTAACCTTGACATCGGTGGTTAGTTTTCACACACCTGAGGTGCAGCGCACCTTCTCCGTTTATATAGAACTCACTAATGGACCTTTAATAACATAAAAGCCCATCATGACTCTAAAACCTAATGGGCCTTTAATCATATTAAAGCCCACTTGCAGATCCAATCTGCATATACGATTGCCTCTAGGGCATATCACCAACAGAGTCTTCATCAGGATCCTCTAACGAAAGACAAGCTCCCAGTCAGACGTCTATGCAACAAGGTCCCAGTGGAGCAATAGTATGAAGGCCAAGGGCACAAGAAAAGTGGCCGACGAACAAGATTACCATCATGAAAACCGATGATGACGGCATGCCTATGGAGAAGAAGGCTTTGTAGAGGTTGCAAAAGCTCGCAGGCCTTAATGCTCGAGAGAGGGTGCCATTGATCCTTTCGAAGTTCGATGGCCTCACTATGGCTCAAAATAACGCCTTGTTCAATGATGGCATCAATACGTTTCTGGAGTTCTCGGAGAACATGAAGACAAAGGGTTTCAGCGCTGCAATGAAAATGATTACCGAACTTTGGAGAAGCCACAAGAGCAAGCTTGTGAATGAGTATATGGCAAAAGGGTTGGAGCCCTTCAACAAGTACCCATATATGAAAATAGAGGATTGAAAAGCTTTTGTGGTGTTGAAGAGCTCAGAGGCATTCCAAAAGGAGAATTCAACAAAGAAGTAGCTTCGGTCAAAGAAGAAGCAGAACCACAACCTAGGCACAACTGGGTATGTGGGGAAAAGGGAGAAATGATAGGCGTCGGATGAAAGCTTAGCCAATGAAGACTGCGAGAATCCTTGGTTGCAATTCTCGGGACAATCCCTATCGTATTTGTGAGCGAGGGGTAAGCTATAAGATAGTGGAAAAATCACCTTCAAATCCAATGAAACCTAGGTAGTCGCTGAAAAGGTGAAAGAAATAGCAGCCCAATCCTCTGAAGGTTGATTCACTAGGGTCAGGGAACATGATGAGCTCTCCACTGCGTTGGGAAACTATGAGCACTCAGGTCATGTGTGAGGCATGTCCAGTTCCCTAGGTTGGAAGTTAGGCTTCCCTGAATACGTCGGGATGCATAAGAAGAGGAAGAGGTTAGGTGCAATCAATGTGCAAACATTGCCCCAGTCAATCATGGAGAGCGTTTATCAAGATGTCCTACAAAGGTTTGCAGCACGGGGAGTCGTAATTCCCAGTACAGCAGCACGTGATAGACCCATTGCTGGACTCAAGAGTAGTCAAACCTCCAGGGAGGTCGAACAACCTGTCTTCTCTCCATCCATGGAGCCTGATACTATAGACCTTCTCGATGGGCCCACGCTATGCTTGCTTGTCACAAGACTTGGTGGGTACCAAATTGAGGTTGCAAAGAACCAGGTGCATCCAGAGGTCCAGGTGTTACATACGGTCCCGATATGTCCTGGCTATGCTATGATCTTCGTGGATTTTGTACATACCAATGCCGTGGACACAAATTTTCCTATTGACCCCCCCCCCCCCATGATGAGATCCAAAAACTGGGTCAAGCTTGTCTAAAAAGGATCCAATGGAAGAAGAGGGCCATCTTGGTGCACCCGGGACCATCTAGGATCGATCAATCTGGACTTTCAAGTGCACCTATTTTTCTACCCCAACCTCAACATCGAGATGCGCCAGCTGCGCTGCCTTTGCTCACACTGTCATCTCCAATTAGGCAACCTGAGAGTAGCCCAAAGAAGAAGAAGAAGTCCAAGCCAGGGTCCAAGAAGCAACTGCCGAAGAAGTTCAAGCCCTCTTGTAAGGACTCAATCATCGAGAAGTGCGACATAGGGGCAGCTTGAACTAAGGCTAACCCAAAATTCCAGTTTGGGAAGCCCTTGCTGATGGCAAATCCACTTCGGAGGGTGAGACAACCATGTGTCAAGTTGCATAATTACTACTTGCAAGGTTGTAGAGCGAAGAAGAGTTCCTTTGTCGTCCAATACCAAAATCATTACTTCTTGAATGGGGACGGCTACTTCCTCGTGGGCTTCAATGACTTATACGACCTGTTCAACCTCGATGGCATGGATGTGGGGTTATTACGATGCTGGACATATAAGTCCTTTAAACTAGACGTTCATTAATTATTATCACTAATTCTTCAATCTAACTAACTTCTGATCTATAGACACATGGTGCAAGAATCGAGGAAGAAGGAGCCCTTCGGATTCCTTGAGCACCAAACGATGACAATCTTAGTGATGCAACAAGATAGGGAATCCGTTGTGGGATATGTGGCTAGGGCAATGAGCTAATTTTTGAGGAATGACTACCTGATAGCCACCCACAACACGGGAGGCCATTGGATCTTACTGGTCATTGACACCAAGTGAAACTTGGTCTGGTACTTCGATTCAGCAAGACCACTAGTAGGACCTGACGATGAATGGAAAAAGCATGACTATACTTTGGTCAAAGGAATCCTAGATGAGTAGGTTCTTCATGACTTAGGTTACATATTGAATTTTTCAAACATTTTCCAAATGTTGACTAATTGATCCCTCTTTGCATGTAGGGCTTTCGACATGTGTAATCGCTCTGATCCAAAGTACGATCCGAAGGTGCCCCGCACACTGACACATAAGATCGCATTCGTGGTAAATGCTAGCAAACATATTTGCAAATACTCTAATACTACTATTTTTTCTTTCGAACTAATAGTTTTTTTCTCTCTAGTGCCATCAACAATCACCGGGCAACGCCTACGACTTCTATGTTACGCGTCAAATGCTGCTAACCATGGTAGCAAAGGATATGAAATCCCTAGATGTAAGATAATTACATAGTCTTTTCATAACTGAACTAATATCCAATGATAAAATGATTTTACTCAGGCTAATTGCATACTTTTTCCATAACTACTTTCAATCAAAAAGAATTCAACTTACCGATGGCAACTTCGAGGAGTCATCACTTTTCAACATTTGAGGATAGATCACCTAGTTCATAATGACCAAAGTCATCTCTTTGAAAGGCGAGTTCCATTGTAGGGAGATAGTTTACTAACTTATGTAATTTGTAGTTCTATTTTTGACTTATGTAATTTGTAGTTATCTTGAGGTGATCTCGATGTACACAATCGTCCCCCGTTCGACTTGTGGTTCCCCGTTCGACTTGTGTACATTATTATTTAAAGTTGAGTGACCTCGATGTTTTATCCAGATGTCGATATGGTGGATATCTTTGCTTGTGAATATGTTTGCTGGTGGATATGTTTGTAGGAGAAGACTGTTGCCAAATCCTGACTTTGCTTTATGATGCAGCTAAGAAGCAGGGAAGAGCCCTATGGGGGCTAACACATTAGTGACGGGTGAAAAGGGACCGTGTCAGTACTGTGAGTCATCAGTGACGGGTTTTAGCCAAACATCAGTCACTGATGAAACTCATTAGTAATGAGTGTCTATACACACTTGTCACATATGGCAGCACATTAGTGACAGGTGAAAAGAGACAGTGTCACTACTATGAGTCATCAGTGACAGGTTTTAGCCAAACATCTGTCACTGATGAAACTCATTAGTAACGAGTGGATGTACACACCCGTCATAGATGGTAGCACATTAGTGATGGGTGTTGTTGCTAGTCGTCACTAATGAGCCGCATCAGTGACGACCCACAGCCCCCCACAGGCCATAGGAGACACATGACTGTGACGGTCACAGATGACCGTCATTAGTGATGGGTTCGCACCCATCACCAATATTTCATCATTAGTGACGTGTTCTGAGTGACGAGTATGTGACATGTGACTAATGAGGATTATTACCCGTCACTAATGTGTTGTTCTAATGTAGTGATTGAGATTCGTGCTGAAGAGGCAGGTGAAAAAATCATAAGATATGTGAGAGAATCAACGGATGAACGAGTATAGGATCAACGATTGAGATAAACCATGCGTGCGCAACACATTGCGGAGTTGCATTTCCCCGTCATAGGTGCCCGTTTTGGTGGTCAGTAGCGTGCATAATCGAAGTATCCGGCGGCAGTTGATGGGCGTGCTGGAGGGAATTGAGATCCTCAGTCACAAGTTACTGCTCCCCTCTGACGATCTGAATCCCGTGCTGGAGGTTCCCTTCACGAGGAGGGAGAAAGAACCAGAAGAGGAAGGATAGCATTCAGTTTTCACTGTTTTGAGAGTGCAAAACATCATACACCGGGGAAGAAAAAAAAACAAACAAACTTTAACTGTCCTTACACTAGCACAATGCACAAGTACAAGTCCATGCTTTGCAAGTCATTAGTCATCAAGCCTAGGATGTTACAACGTGAAGAGCAATCATGATTAGTCAGCTCGGTTACATGTTAAGCGTTTTAACTCTAATTGATATGATTATGATGAGTGGTTACAGTTTGAAGAGCCATTTGCATTTGAGTGGGAAAAAAGAATTGGGTTGCTTGATCTGGATGTAACATAACGACAAGACAAGCCAAGCTAAAGATTCTAGGTTGGAGATTATTGGTTTGCATGATGATGGGTCTAGATGTTATATATCTATGTGGAACTGATGAGTTTTGGACGGATTTCATGTAGAAGAATTTAGCTATCAAAGGATTTATCATCGGAGTTTAATTTGATCCAAAGGGGAACTAGCACAATTACTGATGAATGTAATGGCTAGAAGCATACTATTAATGATCTTCCCCGATGTATAGAAGCCATGGCCAGAAGCATGACAGGTCGGCGAATTAGATTTTGAAGACGACATACACATTAAGGGACTTTTGAGTCAAAAATGGTTTCGGGTATAAAGGTTAGGGAGTTAGCAAAAACGTAAGCAATGGCAGGAAGGTCCATGGAGTTTCTTGCCATGGCTGCCAGGGGGAGCAGAAGAGACCAAAATATTATTGTGGACTTCCAGCCTTCGACCACTAGAAAAAGGACTTCCGGTTTGTCCAATTGTCCTCTTTTATGAGCATTACATATGTAGCAGATGTTATTTGCAGCCAAAGGATTATTTGTACTCAAATAAAGGCAAATTTTGCTCTGCAACAATCTTTAGATGTGGCTTTTGTTATAGGACATGATTAATTTGATGTTTGTCATCGGACACTCTAAAACTATATCTATTTGCCAGAACACACTCTAACCAATAAAATTTAATATCTTGATGAATAGGAAAGAGAAATAAATCAAAGTGACTCCACATGCCTTTTTTTCTTTTTTTTTTCTCTCTGAACTGCCTACAGTTCCCTGGCCTCATCTATCATCCTCTTAGATCTTGCATTCTCTCTCCTTCACTTTCCTGAGGTTGTCACTTGCCGTCGTCCTCTCTCTCTCTCCCCACACCCATCCACCAACTAGGGATGGTAACAGGTCAGGTCGAGGCTGGGTGGAGGAAGAACGCACCCGACCCAAAACTCTAAGCATCAAACCGACCCAGTCCCGAAATTAATATCAGGTGTAAAACCACCCCCGGTCCCGGTGAGGACCCGAGACCCGATGGAAGACCCGAAACTCAACATCTCATCTTTTTCCTTCATTCGTGCCGGTGTGCATCCTCCTTGCCAACGATGATGGTCCAGGAAGCCAGAGGGTCCAAATCTGGCCCTCCTCATCATGGCCCTCCAGATCGGGCCCTCCTTAGTCATCCCCAGCAACGGCGCATGCCCGCACCGCCCTTGAGCTATCCACCCACTGAGGTGTCGATGGCTGGGCCGCTGCGGGGAGGGGAATAGGGGATGGGGCGGGGGCTGATGGCCGGGGTAGGGGAAGGGGTGACGGGTGGCGACCGATGGCTGGTGGGAGGAGGGATTAGCCGACGGGACTAGGGAGTGGCAGAGTGTTGTTCAATCTAGGCCTAGGCACCGACCCTTGGTTTTGGACGAGGAGTCAGGCCCGTGGGGATTAATAGACCAAGGTGTTAATGGGCCTCAAGATTTTGAGGCCCGTGGGGCACCTCCGGGTGCAATTTACGATCTGGACCTAAACCCCACTAGAATCGTGCCCTGACCCAATGACCCCGTAGGGTGATTTCTACACCCAAATTCACCCCCGCTAGATCTGAAACCCACGAAGCGCCGATCCGACCAACTACCATCCTTACTACCAACCCTTCCTTGTTCCCGATGATGAAGCCCTCCCCGATGAGCAGAGTTAGAGGAGCATGGACAACATGAAGAGGTAGGCGGCCGCCGCAAGCGCGAGGAAGGTGACGGTCCGCTGCGCCCACCTATGCTTCACCACAACAGCCAAAGCGGGAGAACGGTGGCATCCAGCGGTAGGAGGCTCGAACACTGCTCCTGAATGTAGCACAGGGCATCGTGGATGCAATAGATTAGGTGGCTCTGGCTCCCTTCCCCTTTCCCCATAGTGGACCAAGGCACTAGAATGATAGTGGCGGGGAGCAGGAGGAGAAGGTGCGGCAAAGAGGCTGGAGCACAGCAGGGCTAATGATGCTGATTCCTACCAGGAACTAGAGCTGGGCACGTTGTGGATCTGTGGAGGCTTCAACTCCGATGACCTCCCCTCTGTTTGCGCCGTGAGGGCAAGGGAGAGGTGAAGGGCGAGGAATAGCAGCACAAGGAAGGCCGTGCTTGGCGACCGGTTCCGGATTTGGGACGATCAACCTGAAGTCATTATTTTAATGGGCTCCCATCCAATCAATAGTGACTCATCCAACCAGACAGTCGCGGAATAGAGAAGCGAACATGAAATCACCAAGTGTAGCTTCAAGGCAATAATGGTGGCAGCCAGCCCACGGACCAAGGCAACAAACAAGGTGCGTCTGTGTTAAAGAAAGATGCCGAAGCAGCTGGTTGTTGTAGCTAGAGATGAAGTAGAAGCAACTCCTACTACGAGAATGAGCCAAAAAGTATGAGGTAGCCATTCGAATTGAGGGCATGAGTTCTTGGGATCTCACATCTCTTAGGTGACAAAGAGAAGATGATAGCTACAACGTGCATGAACAACAAATTTTAGAGACATTGATAGTTCCAACAAAAATTTCTACTATATAAAACACGAGTTAGTTCCTGCGTCACTCACTCCCTCCACTCCTACTTATATCTAATAAAAACCAAAGAAAAACCCAACAAACCTAAAAATCCAGAAAAGCCGGACCGCTCCCATCCTACTTCTGCAACCACACCCCATCCCAGGGGCGGATCTAGAAATCAAGTCTGTTGGGGTCACCATAGAGACATTTCAGTCACTAAGAGCTTAGATTAGCCAAAATACTTTGTAAATCTTCATAAGCACTAGATTTCTTCATGTATTTGCCTAGATGGAATTGGTGTCCTTGACACCACTCCTAATATGCTGGATCCGCCCCTGATCACGTGAACGAGCAAGTCAAAACCAGAAGGGATTTTTACATTGAGAAATGCTCCGGTGCTCCTCTTTTAGAAAAGTGCACAGATCTTAAACCAAACAAAAATCAAAATAATCACTTAATCCTTGAAGGGCAACTTCGTATTTCTCTCTCCATTCAGAGAGCGTGATCCAACTGATTCCGCGAGGGCCGGATCCCTCGCTCTGGAGGTCTTTGTTGTCGAGGAGAGCTCAGATCCTATCCTGAGATGATTCTGGGATGCACCTTCCTACGTGCTCGGCGACGGAAGATTACAATCAAACTAGGATATCAGGAAGGGCAAAACATCAGTCAACACAGCCTTTTGTCCCTTCATGATTTTTGCACTGGTGGATGCATGCATGGATTAATCAGGGCACAGAAAGCCTGCGATGAATTCGTGCATGCCCAACACGGCCTGTGCATCGTTCTTGCTCACATATAAAACTTGGATCGTGACTGAATTCCATCGCTGAGCACACGGGAAGAGGAAGGTGCATCAATCATCGTGTTCTCAGGATACGGTCATCACAGGGTCGCCCAAAAATTGGATCGTACTCTTTTCGAGGAAGAAAGAAAGACACCATTGCCCTATTAAGGGTTAACTAATTATCTTGCTGTTATCGTTCTTTAAGAGTCGTGCACTTTTCTAAAAGAAGACCACCCGGAGCAGTTCTCCTTACATTGTTGAGTGAAACCACTCATTGCTTAACACAAGTTCCAATCGTGTTGCCGTCAATCCTTGGTCTCGCTGGTGTTCTTGTCATCGGTCGGCCAAACCACAGTCTCCAATAGCCTCTGGCGCATGATCTCCAAGTTCTCGTTGGAGATCCTCTCGTACATTTTCGCGTGGTCGCATTTCTGCTCAGGTGAAGGTATCAACAAACAGGTAAGTTTCTGCATATCTATATATATATATTTCTTTCAGATTCAGCTAAATTGCTCGTTCTCTGCACCACCTTGATCCATTTGCCGTATAGGTGAAGGCGTGTGATCATCACTCTCTCTGCCAGGTCCTGCCTCTCCTGTGATACGTGAAACAAATTAAACAGATGAACCCGTGTTTTGTCAGTATCGTCAGAACAAGAAGCGAATACGATCGATACCTTTGCGAGCAAGCG
This sequence comes from Phragmites australis, assembly GCF_958298935.1. NCBI lineage: Eukaryota > Viridiplantae > Streptophyta > Magnoliopsida > Poales > Poaceae > Phragmites > Phragmites australis. The sequence goes on along the minus strand of NC_084934.1, from coordinate 24,305,696 downwards.
AAGGAAATAATCGCCGTCTAATGGATCGTTGACGACAACGTAACTGACAGAAGAGTAGCGTTAATTTAGAGATCGATGCAGCTGAGTATTCATAGGCAGGTGCTAATTTGGAATGATCAAGATGATAATTCACTTACTTGTAAAGCCAAGTGTACGACGGCGGATTCATCTCGTACAGCTGATGGAGGACCGTGTGTGTGGCCTTGTAAGTGAAGTAGTTGATGATATTCTGCTCATCGGAACATGGTAATCAAGGAGATGAATGGTAAATAAACCTATCTATACAGCCAGCTAAATGTGTTGATTCCTCCTTCGATAATGAGTCAATGCCAATACAGATCAGATACAACAAATAAAGAGAAGTAACATTTTTTCCTTCAAATTATGTGCGTTCAGAGCTCCATTTGTGGTTGATTCACGACTGCAGAATCTTTATGGCATGTTGGAGCAGTCAGTCACTGAGGCGCACCGGAACCGTACCTTGTGGACGTCTTCGAACCCCTCCTCGTACGTCCCGCCGAACTCGCCCACGACCACGAGGCCGCGGCCGCGGCCGGTGGCGAGGCCGGTGGCCCGCCCCGCGCGCCGCGCGCGCCGGCGGGGTCGCCACCTGAACCCGCCCGTCGTCCCAGCGGGCGCCCGCGACAGCAATGCCCGCGGCGAAATGCTCCGGCACGCGGTGGGAAGGCAGACGGTGTGCGCGGCCGCAGCCACCACCGGCGCGGCCATCGGCGCGGCCTGGGAAACAGTCATGGCGCGCGGGGACAGAGCAATGGATAGTGGCGGAGATATTTTCGTCGCATCGTATATTGGTAAGCCTTCCAACGGCAAGGCCATCGAGAGCCACTGGGCAGAGTGGCCGGGCGGATTTTTGTGGAGCTGGCTGGTTTTGCCGCTCTTGCTCAAGAAAACGGCGCATTTTCCAGGCTTTCAACGGCACAACGTGCCGGCATGCTGTGCTGATATTTGTGGCCTTCTCGGCGTGCTGACTGGTGAGGAATGGGGATGAGATTCTTGTGGGGCAGCAGCTCTGCTCTGGTGCTGAGGAACGGCAGTTTTAGATTCAGCCTTGGGCTTTTGTCCCTTTCGGTCTTTCCTCATTTTCTTTCAGGATCTTGCTTTTTAACGTTTCCCTGTATTGTGACTGCGAAGCGTTATTTTAATGTTCAAAGGAGATGAGCGATTCTCCATGATCACTGGGTAAAAAGAGTAACATGCTAGAAATTTCAATGATGCGGGTGGTGACTCCACCTCTCTCACTACTGATAATGGCCAATGTAGCGCTCCAACCTCCTCCGAAGGTTGATGGAAACAAGGCGGATGCACCAAATCAATGGCAACTTGGCTCACGCAAATAGTGTGGTTAGATCTGAACTTTGCCCTCGCTTGTCTTGTTCTACTGATCAACAACTTCGTCAATATCACTTGTCGCTGTTATTAATCATCGTATTCTTATCAAATTCAATCAAGCATAGTCACATAGACTTGTTCAGTTGATTATACAAAGTCTCAAATATTGCCCTCGCCTGCCTACCGCGACGACCGCAACTGTGAGACGCTCTTGCATTCTACCCTACCGCAACTGTGAGACGTTCTTGCATTCTACCTAATGATCCATGTCGATGTAACTGAGGAGTTTTTTTTTCTGTATAATTTGGTTGTGTTAACTATAACATGGTAAATGTTAAAAAAATATTTTGATACTCCTCGATGAAACATTGAATCTGAGCCGGGCTTAGATGGTAAGCGTGTGGTTGCACGCCATCAACGGTTTTATGTTCATGGTATTTGGATGGATAGCAGGGCTCAGTCATGACCTTTAGGCGACATTAATATTGAAGATTACGGCAATAGTTTGGACCATAATGCAATTAGAAAGCATATACCCCTGATGTGACTACTATGGAGACGGGATATGAGGCAATGGAATTATTGTAAATGAATTTCACATGCAAATTGCGAGGATGCAACGGATCACCAGGCCAGCACCACAGCACAGTGCTAAGGGGCTTGAAATCCTGATTGTAATTTAAAAAAAGAAGATTAGCATCACTCGTGTAGTGGATTATTAAAGAGACTAGCAAAGTGTCCGTGAGTTGCAACAGATCATAAATCTCACGTCCAATATCTATTTTATTCCCCAAACAAAGTTAACAAAAACATAAAGTTAGAGACAATATACTTAAACCCTTAAGTTTTAATGTGTCACTCGTCTCTTGTCTGGTCGTCGGATCTCGGCAATACATCACATCACATACATGACCCCGATCTTAATTTCACCCAAATCCTGTCACCACACATGCCGTGCTCTACCACCGCCTTTATCTAGTCTCCATAAACACTTGGGCCTCTTGCCGCCATTTCCTGGCCAGCATATACACTCCGTCATGTTTCTTAGCTCGTCTATGCGTCTATAGGTCAAGAAAAAACAAAAAGATAATCATAAATAAAAATACTCTTTTCTTGATAAAGCATGATATCATTACCGGGAAGAGAAATATCAACTGTATAAGAAATACCAGTATGTTGACTAAGAATGAACGGACCACCATCCAAAACAAATGCTAAAAGTTTGAAGCACATCGTCCTGCTGCTTTCATATCATCTTATTTGTGCACTTATTAAGTTGGCCCATTTTCATCATAGTTTCAAATCCTGCTCCAATAGCTCTACTCTTTGTACTCTCAGGTCACATAAGAACATGTTATAGTAGAGAGACAAAAACACTCTTGAGGCTCCGCACATACTCGAGGTTCCTCGTGCCCATGTTCTTGGTTAGTTTACCTAGGGCAGAAGTAGCATGCCTCTTAATAAGATGAATTGTACCTTCTGCCCCATTATCTAGCCCATGTAGAGTCAAAACAACGTCAATAGCTACATGCATCAGCTGTTAATATACTCCAAGCAAAAGATGAATTTGTATCTTCTGCTCCAGCAATCCCAGCAAGGCTTGCTGCTTGTCCATGCGTGACAATAGCAGTTTTTGCCGCTTCCTCATTTTAGCCTCCTTACCCAATAGGTAGCTCGAAAAAAACTCCAACTGTGATGGGAATTTACACAAATAGCTCTAAATATAAAGGTGAAATCTTTAAAGCTCAAGCACTGCCTCTAAATTAATCATGTGACAAAATTGTGCACATATAAATATATTTATTTAAAGTTACATTAATAAAAGGGAAAGATGGATGGCAGGCAGCAAAGCTATCTAAGCAATAAAACCATTCTAAATCTATCTTTAGATTAGTAAATTAACCTTGTCGCTTGAGATCCCATCCCAATCTGCAAGGTCAAATAAATGGGCAATGGCTAAAAAGATTACAAGAAATAAACCACTGTTAAATTAAAAACAAACGGAAATCAAGCATAAACACTGCATGTTTTGATGAGCAGGAGCACACACAAGAGAGACAGCATGACCGGGTCAGCAGAACAGCAAGCAGTTGGCCAACACCTCAGCTCCCTAGATGGTGTCCACCACGTGCTGACCAAGATACCCACTGTCAATATTAGCCCTGAAAATTTCACATAATCCAAAATTTGAATTATCGATTGGAAGCACCCAGCAGACTTTACTCTATCCATAACATTGAAATATGGATACCATGTGCATATATATAAGAAGGTGACATAATTGTAGTAGGAGCATCCGAAGAATTGGTAAACTAAAATCAGAATAGGAAAAAAAAGTTATCTGAAGCTGTATGGACTATGGAGGCCAAAATTAAACTTTAGATTGAAGTTATTGAAGTTGTTAAGAAACCACAGATGATCGTGGATTATATTTTAATCTTAAATTTGGAGCATCAGCACTAATTGGCAATAATGTTCTTTCTTAAATTTGCAAAATCAAATTCAGCTCAGAGAACCAAAGATGGCAGAAATCATGTATGTGAGCATATGTGAGCAAAATAAACATAATTTCTACGGCATTCCAGTATGAACAAATCGACTCACCGAACAACTTCTGAACCTTGAATATGTAACACAATCTGAAAGAGTAACAGCTGCATAACCATACGTCTGTGAACACAACCAAATCAGGAGCACAAAACTGAACAAAGCAGGGAATCTGACCAAAAACAAAGGAACTGAAGCAGAAAAGAAATGGGGGGAGATCTTGCGCAGGCTTATTGCCCGGCTCTTGGTCCATGTCGATGCTCGAGTCCTGCGGCTGCCGTCGGTAGTACGCCAGCATCTTCAGCTTCATCTCCACCATGCTCCCCAAATCCTCCTCCTCCCCAGCGCGTTACCATCACCAGCAGTAACTGAAAGAGATGAAACCATGTGTGTGAGTGTATTGGAATTGAGAGGCGCCTCTCGCAGCCGGTCTATCGCCGTCCCCGTGCGCCCCTGAAGCCAGGCGACACGGCCGTCCTCGCTGCCCAGCGCGTCCCGCGGCTCCTCACCGCGCGTCCGATTCGCCGTCGTGTAGATCCGCCAGGCGCCAGTGCCGATCCTCCGGCTATGGTTGATCCAGCAATCCCCACGAATCCTAGTGATGCACAGCTACAAACAGATTCTTCAACATACAACAAAATATCTGGTAGCTGAACAGGATCACAATCCTTCTTTGTGCTTTCTATGATTCTTGGAAGGAATCCAGACCTTATGCCATGTTCAGCAGCCATAAGCCTTTCTGCTGTCTGCAGCACTAATTCATCACTTTCCTTGAGGGTGTATAGTTTATATTGCTCAACTTTTGCAACATCTGCAAGATAGGTATTGGTCCAGTTTGCTGATGGAAGATCAGTCAGGATGAACATGTGAATAGGACCTCCAACCTTGTTTCTTTTCATTACAGCTTCTCCTTAAGGGCAGAAAATGTAGCTTTCCAGTGATTCTTGAATTGGCCATCTAACAATCTTAGCTCATGTTCTTCGCAAACTCCTTCCCAGCAGCCATGATCTCTGGGGCAAAAGGAAGGAAACCAATTTTCTCAAGTACACTCTGTATTCTATGATCCTTTGGTGATTCATGGATATCAAAATAAGATTCTGATCCCTTGTATGGTCCTGAGAAGAGTGTCCCGAATGCCAACTAGGTAGCATCCTCAGCTTTAGAACCAGGCCTCAAAGCCTTGTATATATCTCTGCGCCTCCTAACATATGAGATCTTCTTCTTTTTCTTTTTTTCTTTTTTCGAAAAGAGCATGGAGTTCCTGCAATTCACTAAAGAAGAATGGAGTTAACCTAGTTTATAAGGGAAACCGAGTCTGAAAACCTTACAACTGCACTGTTTATTAGAAAGAAAAACCGGCAAAAATCCTGACAATAACAGAAAAAGACTAAGACGACCACCTAGGGTGACTCACCACCATATACCTACAACCTACAAACGACAGAGCCCGATATAAATCATCGTTGCCAGGCTTATCGCTATAGCGACAAAGCAACTCCGACTTCCCACGGCGGAACTCAGCTCCAACTTTTCGAAAAGGGCAGGGAGATCTTCTTTTTCAACTGTTCATCTGGCTGAAATGCATCCAATGCTTCCATCATTGTTCTCTTGGTATTTCCAGACTGTTGTTCTACAATCATCCTGTACATGATACACACAGCCTTTTTCACTGCCCCCTAAACCAGACAGCAACGATCGGCATCTGTCGTAGTCATCTGATGATGAGCTGCCACGAGAAACAACACAGCACAACCCAGAAAAGCAAGTCTTTCGCATGTCTACACCACACTACAGCGTGACAAAAACCCTGAAGTCAATTGTCCTAACCATAGCCTTTATTGGGGATAGATCAACTATGTCACCCATCGAAACATACTTGAAAGTAAAACAAATGAACATTAGCAATCAAACTTTTTTGGTTATCATGTCTTACTTCCACAATGAATAGGGAAACTTATGCCCATAGTGTGGAAAAAAAAAGGAAAATAGTTCACTACAACGTTAGAAAGTAAGGTGGGAACTAAGAGTGTAACAACTAAATGAACTTCTCTTTTTTTGGAAATAATTATGCCATTTTCTCATCAATTAAGCAAATTGAGTAAATGCACCGTGATCTGCAATCTTGAAAATAGCCACGCATTCGTAAAGGAGATGCTACTGCTGTCTACATTTTGTTGTATGCATTGCCAAACACATATCTTATGGAGAACTAATTTTGTGGCTGCCGCAAGCTTCCAAACAACTTCACTTGAATAATTTAACAACACGCAAGCAGAAATCAAAAGGTGTAGACCATATCCAAATCCAAGCAAATTGTGCTGCACCAAAACCGCGCGGCCAAATCGAATGAAGAAGGCGTATATGGTCTTTACCTCCGTTCCCGGAGTAGCTGCATGGTGTGGTCCCAGACGGCGGCGCAGAGTGTGGCAGGGTCGGAGACCCTGAACTTGGGACTGCTACCGAGGACGACGGCGTGGTGGTCGAGCACGGGGGGCACGACGAGGGTGCGGTTCAGCAGCGCGGCGGCCACCGCGGCGTTTCGGAGCTCCCCCACCTGGTTGCTGAACCCGCTGTGTGGCGCGTACCACAGGAACCTCTCGCCCTCGATCCCCGTAGAGACACTGTACCGGGCCGCCCGGGAGGAAGGCGCGGAGCATGGAGGGGCAGGTGCAACCGCGCGCGCGCCGCCGTATCGAACTCCGCTGCCGTAGATTGCGCAGTCGCACCCCCGCTCGAATCATGCCCGGAGGCAACATGAAAGATGTGGTATAGGCCGGAGGCAACAGGATGGGGTACCCCGCGCGAATCCCGCCCAAGCAGCGGTGCACCGCACGACCCAGCGAGAATACTGGAACCGTTTGGCAGAGTTTAACTTTCGGTTTTTAATTTTTGAGTGAAATTTGTAGAATTGATTCTCTGAAATGAATTAGAAGTTGGAGTTGAAAAAATAGTTTTTTCTAATTTATTTTCTCCACAGAATCACTTCATTCATATAATTTAGAGAAAAATGCAAAAACCCTCCAAAAATTATTTAGATTTTGACTTTCCCCTAAAGTTTTTTTTTGCAAAAAAAACCCTAAAGGTTTGATTTTGTTGCAAAAACACCCTAAAAAATTCAAAAAAAAATTAAAAAAATCACAAAAAATTCTAAAAAAGCCTAGAGACAATTCTAAGACCTTATGTGAAATTTTTTTTTTCAAAAATAATATCCTTTGCATCATATTTCATGGAGAGTAAGTTTGAAAAAAAAACATGCAGCTCATTTATTAATTCGAGTTAAATGCATAGTTAATTATTTACTAATCCAAAAATCATGAAACAAATTTTTTTAGTCTTCTTACATGATCCTCTATCTTCTAAAAATACATAAAATCTTGAAATAGTTATTGTAACGTGCAAGATTGAGTAAATGTGTTACAGATAGATTAATTCATAACTAATTCATAACACTCCCAAAATTAGTGAAACCACTTTTATTAGTTTACTTAAACAATTATTTGTGTAGAAAAAATAATGGTAGACATGACAAAGTTAAAATAATATGAGTTAATAAATAAGCTGACATTTTTTTTCCAAAAATCCTCTCCATAAAATATGATGCAAAGGATATTATTTTTGAAAACAAATTTCACAGAAGGTCTTAGAATTGTCTCTAGTTTTTTTATAATTTTTTTATTTTTTTAAATTTTTGGGGAGTTTTTTTCAACAAAATCAAACTTTGGGGGGAGGAGGGTTGCAACAAAAACAACTTTTGGGGGGAAAGTCAAAATCCAAGTGACTTTTAGGGGGGTTTTGCATTTTTTATTATAATTTATTTTAGAGAATCACTTTTAGTCACAGAATCACTTCTCTCAGAGAATCACTCTTCGTAGAGAATTTGAATCAGAGATAGCTCTACCAAACATGCCCTAAGATCATCCCCAACTAATTTCCGTCAGGGTCCAGAATCCCTTCACGAAAGGATTTTTGTTCCCTTCAGCGCTTTAATGTTTTCTCTTCACGGTTCCCATCACGAAGGGATTCCAAGATCATTCCCTTCAGAACGAGATTCTCTCTCTTTTTCCTTCACGAATCCCTTCGAATGAAAGCTGTTGGAGATGAGAGAAAATAAAGAGAATTAAAACAGAGAGGGGAATCGAGAAGGGAACGAAATGAAGAGAATATAGTTAAGGATGGTCTAATGGGGACCGATCTCCTATTCCCTGCGGTCTGTATTAGAGGATGCGATGGAGAGATTCTGTTCCCGCAAACTTATATGGGGACAGGGATGGGAAGGCGTTCTCCGTCTTCGCTCCTATATTCTTGATGTCACATATATATATACACGCTTTTCTTAGTATATAAATATATAAACATTATATTATATGAAGTAAATAATAAATTATCATTATTATTTTTTTATCTAATCTATGATATTTCATTAATTTTGTATTAATTACCCTCGTATGCATTAATAAATTACTTATTTATATTACATACATATTATTAATATATAAAAAAATCAAATATAATTCAATTTTACATCTCTATTAGGGACATGATCCTGTAAAATTCCCTACAGAAATAAGAATAGGAGAAATCTCCTCTGAAGGCGGGGACCGGACGGCCCTGTTGCCATCCCTAATTTTGCATAGGCCGGTGCGGTGTAAGGGAGGGAGAGAGAGGAGGCGCTGTTTCCATCTAGGTCGGCCTGGTGTGAGGGAGAGAGAAGACACAATTTTTTGGTTTTTTATTAGACAGAAGTTTGGGAGAGGAGGCACGGTTTTCGGATGGTTTTTCTTTTTTAACAGAAGGGGTGTGACGGCTGACACACTTTTTAGAGATTAATAAATAAGGTATCGTTATTATACAATTCTTAGTACATAAAAAACTAGGCTGCAATTTTTTTAAAACTGAATTAGGCTGCAATTTAACTGTAAACATATTAAATGCTTTAGCCGTGCGATTGTACATGTAATTCAGGTAGTGTTGCTAATCTTCGTGGATACTTTGAGTTTAATAAGACCTATTACTTCACACATGCCACAGCTAACTATTACTTCTTTTCTATCTTAATTGAGTACAAGTGAATATTTATTTATTTTTAAAGTTTTGAGTAGATTAGTAATTAAAAAATATAAAACTTGCATCCCAAAACGAGACATGGAGCTGGAGAATTTTCCGAGAAACGGAACTAACACTCACTGTTTTTCATGCAATGAGAGGCTAGCCGCGACTACCGAGTGTAGATTGGGCTCGGCATGACGAGCCAAGTTGGAAGCCTTGGGTTCCCATCTGGTCACAAGTAAGTAGATTTTTATCTTCTGGAGGCAATTATGCAGGTTTAGAATCGACGCGGGCCATATTGATATTGTTGTTGGTGCAGTGGGATTCGTGGCTGCGCTGCAGTTGGCTCCATCACTGATCTGATCTTGACATCTCACTCCTAACTTAACCAAAAACTAGCTTAGCTTCTCTGATACCAACCGTGATATCCGTTGTCGGGAACAAGTCTGCCGGTGACGAATTTCACGATACATAGAGATAGATTGGGTAGAGATAGCAGCTTAGGGAAGAAGAATAAAAATAGAGGCGACAAACAAATTTTCGTTTCTTCATCAATAGAGTTTAGAGTACACACGCACCAAGGGAGGTGCATGGTGGTAAGGCACTAAGCTTACAAACGGGCATGGTGCCCGATGGTAAAACATCAAGGAGATGCCAAACCTGCGAGGACCTGAGATCTCGTCTCGCACACCTTCAAATTAGTCTTCAAAGTAGCCTCCCGGTTAGGAGTCCAGTGCTTGAAAAAAAAAGCCTACAACCCGACGTGCACACACATGATTCACGCCTGTTCTTTCAAATCTCCGGTTCCCGCCTTCTTCACACATTCCCACCTTGCTTGTGTCTAGTCGTCACCGCCGCCTCCGCATCCACGGACATGACACGGGGTTGATGACGAATCATGAATCTCCCCCCATCCAAGCCTCGTCGTCTGGAACCACAGTGAAGACGAAGAAGACAACACAAAACCTCCGTCACCTTCCACCCTGCGGCTAGCGCTTCCTCAACTTCGACCCACCCTTCTCCCCGGCAGTGAAAGGCCCACCAAACTTTGCATCGCTGCCCTCTACTGACATCATCGCCGCTGGACGCAAGTGACGCTGAGCAGCCAGCCATCGTCGTGAGGGGTGGTGCACTTTGCGTCACCGTTGAGAAAGACCTAACCATGCCCTTGCGATTTGGGTTTGGAGCCACAAGCTGAGGACAAGAAATTAGGCGAATATGAGAAGGGGATGGGAGGAAAGGTAGCGCATGAGTTGCTTTGCGGTGGTCGGCAAAGAGATCTGCCATAAACGATGGCTAGTCGGAAGCGGCGGCGCAGGTGGACGAGGAGCACAAAGAGAAACGAGGAAGAAGTCCGTATGAGCCAGTGAGCACGAGAGGTCGTACTTTTTTTTTCCGTTTTCTTTTAGATCCGTACAAAAGGAGATAAGCATAGAGTTAGATGTTTGTGGAGTTTAGCTCTTCAGTCGGACGAGTGAGCACAAGAAAATTGAGCTGGACTAGATGCATGGACTGGGTTGGGCTAGCTGGATTTGATATGCATTTGGGCCTAGGAAGAAAACGTAGCTACAAAACATCAAAAAATCACCCAAAGAAGCGCGCACACACACACACAAAAAAAATGTCTGGGGTGGTGCCTCCTGCAAATGTGAGCTCATGTCTAAACTTGAAGCGTTAAGGAGAAAGAAATTTGGTTCCTCTTTGCCCTGAGTGCCAATGTAAACTTGAAACACTAAATACAGAGAGAGAGAAAAAAACTATAATGGAAGACAACGCTTAAATAAAAGTTTCTCAACATTATCTCATACTGCAAAATTAATACTAACGGTTTCTCAACATAACCTCATACTGCAAAATTAATAGATGTGAACAATATCTCTCCGATCAAGAATACATATGAGAAAGTAGGTATGTTTGTAAGGAAAATAAAAAGGAAACGGACGGTCAAATTCTAACCAAATAAGACTAAAATAGGGTGATGGCTTGCGTCTACACCAACTAATCCTGCCACGATACAATGTTTCATCAATAAGTGTTGAAAACAATTTCTTAACATTTACAATGTCCCAAATATTTAACGCAACATAGAATTATTTATTGAGGACCCATTTACATTCCTACTCTCATTGTTCGGACGGAACGGCTGTGCTTGCGCAACCACGTAACCGGTCTACGCAATAACGCAAAGCAATAAAAAAAGCAACGCGGCACGACGACCCAACGTACCCAACTAAAACGAGACCACGGCCGCGTCAACCACGCCGTCCCGAGAGACCAGGGCAAAACTCGCGGATTGCCGGCCGATCAGGCGGTAGACTGACTAGCTCGCCGGTCGCCATCTCCCGCTGCTCGATCTCGTGGGGGCTGATCGCGGTCCCCCACCCGGTGAACCCCTACGGGCACGGGCACGGGCACGGGCACGGCGTCTTTGTTTGGGTGCGGTTAATTCGGTCGCCCCTCCCCTCCCCGACGGCCCCCGCGCCCGCGCGTGAGCCTCACCGCCGCATGCACCGCGAATCCGAGACCTGTTTTTCCTTGTGTCCGTCGGCGTCACCGTCTCGCGCCTCCGCGCATCGCATCCCTTCTCTTGCGGGCGCTGGTGGGTACGGGGTACTGAGCAGTGAGTACGTATTCACTCGTGTTTCGTCCAAAGTTCTACGAGCTGTGAAGGTATCAGTGTGTCGTGCACGGTGGACTCGAAACGGCTTCTCGTGCCCTCCCCTAGTTTAGGCTATCGTGTTGGAGATACGTCTTCTATAATCTTTTTTAAGTTTTAGGTTTTTAGTGAAATTCGTACGGGCTAAATATTTGTAGCCTATTTTATTACCGTGTTTACATAGAATATTTATGTAAATTAGTGATTGATGTAAATGTGTAAACAATAGGTTCCGTTCGTTCGATTTTTAGCTGAAGTCTATAATTGATCTTATTATTGTATCAGTGGAGGTGTTATTTTACGATATTTTATATCAATATAAGATTTTATATAAATTAACCTCAAATAATAGGATGAATTGCAGACTTTGCAATTTGCAAACAATTGCTTTATTGGTGTGCTCTCACCGACGCCCACCTGCTCTAAAAAAAAGTTACTATGCTGTAACAACTCACCACGGGCCCACAATTACGCGGCGACCTCGAACCAAACTATCAATAATCAGAGGGCCTTACCGCAAAAAGTACCGTCAAAGCGTTACGTTTTTTCGACTCCGTGCCCCTTCCACTTGACGACCGAGCCGCCCGCACCCTTTTCTTCCCCCTTACTCCCCGCGGCTGCCGGTGCCCGGCAGCGTCTCGCGGCCATCGAAGCGGCGGCGCGGCGGAGAGGGGGAGGCGGTTCTCGGTTCCCCGTCGGGCGCGCTGTTCCTGCGCGATGGGCACGCCGGAGTTCCCCAACCTGGGGCGGCACTGCAGCGTCGGCGACTGCAACCAGATCGACTTCCTCCCCTTCACCTGCGACCGCTGCGACCACGTACGTTTCCCGCAACATCTCCTTTTCCTTATCCTGTTTGACACTTTGACGCGGTGATGCTTGGTTTGTCCGAATTTGGATTGTTGGTATAAGCAGATTGGTGTGTCGAGCTTGCGCGATGTAAAGGTTTGTTCTGTAGATTATGGAACTCAAGAACTCATCCTTCTACGGAAATCTGATAGATGCGGTATCTTGAAAGAGATCTTGGGAAATAGTACTAGTTTGGGGGCAAACATTGTGTAGGCTTTAAGATAGTGATCTGAATGGCATCCTTCTGGGCACGAACCTCAGGAGATGGGAAAAAAAATGTCTTAATCATTCATGTTATTGACTGGGAAACACTAATGGAGAGATTTTTTTTTCCGCTGGTAGCTCGTTGAGATTGGGTTGTTGTGCCTAACGTTCACCAAAAGGATGACCCTTTATGTACATCTTGATGTGGCGGTTTTGCTTGCTCAATTTGTTAGTGAGGTGGAACTCTTGTGTCCCTGGTTGTTGTTCGTGTTTCATATATTATTAACATGCTCTGTATGACACGTTTACCCACTGGGCTGATTCTGGGACCAAATAAAAAATCAAGATGTTCAAGAAATAAGTTACTCATTTGATCAATTACTACGTTGTAACTAAAGGTCATTGCGCTTGATCACTGATTCATGCACAATCATTTTTGCACTCCAAACTCCAAAGTATAAGACCGCTAGTTCCCTTGCTGCGCACGGAAGTAAAAATATTTCTATAAATCATATTAGTTAAACATGCCCTCGTGAAGTTGTAGCCCTTTTTCAACGTGACAGAAATACCAGCTTCTTCATGTGGATGATATTGATAGCCTGAAGCATGTTACTTAGTGCATCACACAAGAAGAGGCAGCTATCAGGGGAAAAGAGTATCTATTTGTGTTGAATGTCAATGACAGGTCACATTAGCTAAGGTATGAGTTGCTTGGTGCTAACTGCAAACATAAGTGCCTTTTTTATTGGGACGATTTGCTACTTCAGTAACAAAGCAAATGTCAGACATTAACAGAATTGGAAACAGGGTTAAAAGAAAATTTGTCCAAATCAACAACGAGGACATCGGCGACAAGGACATGTTAGCTGAGAGTAATATTGTTTATAACTGAATGCATAGGATGCTAAGGATAACAATATTCACTTGCTGTACATGATTCACACCAACATGTTGGGAATACTTCTTTGTTTTGCCATTGCAAATGTCTCCAATCTGGGAAATGCCATCGCAAAAGGCCTAACCTGAAATATGCCATCCATGTTGCAAATCTTAACCTATTTTATGCCATCCGAAATATCCATCCTTTTCGATGCTTTCTGAATGCAATTGCATGCACTGAATGTGGTACGTCCATAGTAAACAATTACACTGAAGGATTGCGCCGGAGGTAGATGATCTGAATATTTCTGTAGAAAGATTAGTATCTATATTGTGGAAACTGAGATCATTTTGCACTTTTAAATTCAAGGACAACTTATGTATTGGCTGGAGGCTTACTGTCCATATTTCATCACTAAATACTGTCAGCAAGAGTGCTAATATGGTTGTTAGACCATTGTTTAGGTTTTTTGCCTTCAGCACCGAAGTTATACATCACACCAGTGTCCAAATGCAAATCAGAAGGATGTCACTGTCCTCATCTGCCCACTCTGTGCTAAAGGAGTTCGCCTGAATACAAACGAAGACCCAAACATCACCTGGGAGTCTCATGTTAACACTGACTGCGATCCGTCAAATTACCAGAAAGTAACAAAGAAGAAGAAATGCCCTGTTCCTGGGTGCAGAGAAACACTGACGTTTTCCAACACAATCAGATGCAAAGATTGCACCAAAGAACACTGCCTAAAGCATAGATTTGGGCCCGATCACAAGTGTCCAGGACCAAGAAAATTGGATTCTGCCTTCCCCTTCTCAAGCATGCTAAGGAGAAGCCAGAAAGTGGAGACGCGCTCGAACAGCAGCAACAATAGTTCTTCATGGTGGAGCTCCAGCTTTCTGAGTGCAGCATCAAATTTCAAATCATCAGCTGAATCTGGAATGCAGAAATTGAGCACCGCAACAAGCCAAGCCTTTCAGAAGGCCAAGGATGGGATCTCCCCAAATGGCGGCAACAGCAGCAGTGGTGACCTTGTGGAGCAATGTGTTCATTGCCCGGCAAGATTTTCCACCCTGGGGGCCTTAATCGAACATGTTGAGAAATCCCACCAGACGAACTCACAACCAAGCCGTGCCCGAGTGACCATTGATGTTTGCCCAAAATGCAGCAAGGGGTTCCGAGATCCAGTGTTGCTTGTGGAGCATGTCGAGAGGGACCATGGAGGAACATCAAGAGCATAAACCCGCTCGTGTAAACTGTATGCCTGTGTAGTTTATAATTTGTTTCTTATTTGATCGATTAGATTATACTCGACTGCTTTGGGTTCGAAGTGTGCCCTGAGAGAAGTACAGTTTGTTGGCTTGAAGGATGTCCATCGAACTTTGTACCAGATACTAGAAATCAACGTATAATTGGTAAAGAGAATCTAATTGTGATGAACTGATGATAGCTGTTGCAACTTACGACTATTGCTTGTTAATGATGAAATAAAAGGCAGAAGTGCAGAACCTCCTTCGCCGTTAGTGAAAGGAGCATAGTAACAGGAGCTCAGAATGAGGAAGCAATTGCCATCGAATTACATCTTGATCTTCCTTCAGACCAGACCAAAATTTCATCTTGTGCTGAACAAAGATCAGTCATTTCTTCTCCATCCTCCTCTGCGCATTGCCAGTCCCTGAATCATTGTGCAAGGCTTAGATTGAGCCGAGTAGGTTCCTCATTCTTACTGACTCGCAATGTATCTGCACATTGATCTTCTGGTAAAAATTGCTTGGAAATACGAGTTAGGCACAACGTTCGATTTTTCAATCGAATTGGACACTGTGGCAGAATATTCGACAGTTTTTGTTAATTTCGCAGCCCAGCCCAGTCCATATGCCTTTCTCCCTTCTCTTAATGCCGATCATCTTGGCCCTTACTGAAAGCTCGTCGTGGATCCTAAATTTGGAGCCCTGTTACCCCCTAATAAATTTGAATTACCAACACCATGTCCTTTAAAGTTGGCCAACTCGCAGTATGAGGTCTGCTACTGTAGGCATGGTCTGAAGCTAGCTGGGTCGGGCTGGTAAGGCACGCCTCGCTGGGCTATACCTGGGCTAACACCATGGCATGTCGTGCTGGCATGGGCATGTCACGGCACGTCAGGCATGGCTTTAGAGTTGTTGCACCGGCCCTGCTAGGCAGGGCTGGCCCGTCTGGCACGCGGGGCATGGCGGTTTAACGAGTTAAATGGATTGTATCCGACCTGTTTAATCCGTTAATCTGAAATTTTCAAAAAAAAAAATTACTATTTTGTGACCGTTTGGGCTAAAAAATCAATTTTTTTTTGGCAAAACACATCATTTTTCACCTATAAATAGAGCATCATCCTATCATCCCATTCCACACTAGTAACAATATTTGCTCTCTTGTTAACTCCTCACATTCTTCTCTTAAAGTTCTTCAGAATTTACGATAATTCTACAAAATTAGTTTGAATTGTTGCAAAAAATTCAAGAAATTTCAACACCATCATCTTGCTATTTTAAAGAAATCTTGATGATTTTTTGCATCGATGTTCTTTCTTGTTTCTTCCATTCTTTGTTTTATTATTTGATTAATTCTCTTTTTTTAACTCTGAATATTTGAATTTTTTAGTGTCATTCAATATTGATCATGGACGCCGGTGATCATGATGATATGTCTATCGATCATGATTTTTTTCTTCAATAACTTTTAGAGGAATACGACACCTTTGATAGTAGTGTTACAGATCAAGAAGAACCTGACGGTGAACCTCTAGCTGATTAACATGCAGTAGCACCTCCATCGTTATGCTCTATAAATGCACACATGTCAGTAAACATCGGCTCCAAAAGATCAAGAGCCACTACTTCCGAAGTTTGGCAAGACTTTTAAAAGGATATACAGTGAGAAAGGCAAGATAAGTATCAGATATGCTAAGTGTTATATTTGCAAGCATGAATTATTTACAAAGTCCTTATGTGGTACGGGACACTTGAAAAGACACGTCGTGACTTGCAAATGAAAGAGGGGAGCAGCCATGAAGCAGACGGTGTTGTAGTACAACCTTGATAGCTATGTTCATCATTTGAAGTATGACTCCGCTAATGCTCAAAAAGAGCTATGACGCTTCATTGCAAGAATGGATCTACCACTCAACATCGGTGAGTCTGCTGCATTTGAAGATTACATTAAGCATGCTCATAATTCTAGGTTAACGTATGTTTTCTAAACATACAACTAGTAGGGATATGATAAAATATTATAATATGTGTCATAGCAAGTTTAAAGAAATATTAGAAATATATATATTTTTAGTTGCTTTAACCTAGGACATATGTACAGGTAGGACTAGAGTGGATTATCTTAGTGCGATTTCTCATTTTGTTAATAATAATTGGGAACTAGAAAAGAGAACAATAGGTTTTTGGTTGATTGATAATGCGCATGCCCGTGAAAATATTGCTGAAAAAATATATCAAGTAGTTGAAGATTTTAGGCTTATAAATAAAATATTTTCTGTCACTTTAGATAGTGTCGATGCAAAATCTAGAGCAATAGATATTTTTACTCCGTTGTTTAGTACATATGCTGAATCTTTCTTGTATTTGTCATAGTATCAATCTTATAGTAAAATCCGGTTTAAAAAGATCGACACAATGCCTAGAGGATTTTCATATTGCAATAACTTTTGTGAACTCATCTAACCAACTAGTTGCAACATATAAGCAATACTTTGTTACAATGAGTGCGTCCATGTAAGTTTATTGTGAATATTCCGGTAACATAGAACTCTACTTTCTTGATGCTAAAAATATTGTACCGTATAAGAGCACATTTGATGTGTTTATTTATACACACTATCATCAGCATGTGTGTCAAACATTATTCACAAAAACGTATTAGTATGTTATCGAAAGGATACTAGAGTTTTTATAACTTTTTTTATGATTCAACTGTGAGTTTATTAAGAGCTTATTATCCAACATCTTGTTTAGTAGTGTATAATATTGTTGAAATTGCTACTCATTTAAACATCTATGAAAATGACAATCTTTTAAGAGATTATGTAGTTCCTATGAAATCTAAAATTTTAAAATATTAGAAATAAATTCATTTGTTGTATGCATTTGACTTTATTTTAGATCCTAGAGCTAAAATTGCAAGTTTATGTGAAGTTCTCACAATTCTAGGTGATGCTTTAGGCCACTATTATTCTACTTAGTATACTAATTATCGTTCTAAGTTATTCGATGTTTATAGTAAATATGAAGTAAAATATGTTGAAGTTCACCTGCAACAACCTCCACTAGCACCCATAATAAGTAAAAAAGATGATAATATGGGGGAAAATATTTGGTGAAGATTCTTCATCAAGAAGTTTAGCATCACGGTCGTCTACGAGCGTCGGAATTCTAGCATCCGGAGGAGAGCTAAAAACCTTCATCGACAGTGACATTATCAATGATGAACAAGAAAATTTCAATATACTGTAATAGTGGTATGAGCACAAGATGAATTATCTAGTGTTTTCACTATTAGCATGAGATTTGTTAACAATCTTCATATCAATATTTTCTTCAAAGGTTATCTTCAGTCTTACTGGAAGGATAATCAAAGAGAGAAGAACAAGTCTTACAAATGAGATGGTAGAAATACTTATCATAGTAAAAAACTGAGCATAAATTGAAACGTGAATGCAAAACACTGTAGAGAACACTAAGCTTAAAGATTCATTAAAAATTTTGTATCTAGATGTTGACGAGAACATGTAATTTCAATTTTCTGAGCCATATTATACTCTTTTTTCTTTTTCTAGAAAGGTTTTTAATGAAGCAACCTATCAATAAAGCATATTTTTATAATTAATTATGTGTCCATATTATTTCTAATTTTTTTATGATTTTAAAAAATGACCCGCAACCAACCCACTTCATCCTAGTGATCTCTTCGGCCACCATAGCAGCCACCATCTCTAATTTTGTATTTTGCTACTTTCAGCCACTTCAACAAATCAAATACATATTTTTATTCATGGATCAAGACGTGGATGATTCGCGTGCATGGTCATCAATATGGCAATATTTTGAAAAGATCTATAAAAAAATAGACAGAGAACATGTACAATTTGCTAAGCGTAATATATGCATCAATAAATTATGTACAAGATCTACAAGTAAAATGAGACACTTGAGAAGCATATTACATGTTGCAAGAAAAAAATCTAGAGTTCTTAATGAAACTGTATAATTTTCGGAGCATATATGTTGTACTCTTTTTTCCTTATAGTAGAATTTTTCTATTTTTGGACAATTTTTTCACAGCCGGGCCAGCTGTGCCCACCGTGCGGCCAGGTCAACCATGCCGCAACTATGCTCGAGCCGACTTGACATGGTCACTCATGGGCCGTGCCATGAGCCACGCCTCTAGCACGCAGGCTAACACAACACGTTCCGTTAACTTAACCAAGCCTAATAGGCAGTGCCTTAACCGGGTCATGCCTAGCTGGGTCAGCCCTTCAAGCTCATTTGGGTAGGTTCGTCCCTTTTATCAATGCTTAAATGTAGCTGATATAAAATTTACCTTCTCTTTTTTCATAATTTTATTCGATCATTTCGAATGCCTTTTGAATGTAAATCAATACCAAGATGAATATGGTAAATACCCTTGAAGAAAGTGTTGTATTGACGAATTGTGTGGTGATTGTTGTATCCGCATGTTCTATACAACTAGCAAAGTGACCCGCGCAATAGCGCACCTAGACTACACTATAATTAATCATCTTTTATTTATTTATACTTAGTACAATACTCGTGCGTTGGAATGGATTTTAAATCTAGCATCCCGATACTTGCTTTAAGAAATCATCTAGAAGAAAGTGCCTAATTTTTCTCATCTCTTGCATGTATAGTATCAATCTGTGATCTATCTATTTTGATCATCGTTCAATTAGGAAAAGAAAAATTCTAATTCTATGAAATGTTTCTCATACATAGCAACACTTCCTTTTTCTTTTAACAGTGTGACCCAACCTGCCCGACCTTCATTAGAGATATTGAGGCGAAACCCCTGCCGAGACTTGACTCCACGGTGCTCCGTGCGTACCCACGAGGAAGCTGGGTAAATCCCGAACTGGCGCATACACGTGTGTCGGTGAAATAGGATCGGGGGTCCCCGACTCCCGAGGCCAGGGCAGCAGCCGTGCCACATGGCTCCATGCCTTAGGGGTCACCTCTCCGAGAGGTCCCCGAGGGCCCAAGGAAGACAAGTTCCGGAAGAGGGTGCTCGGGGCTATGCACAGTAGTCCCCGAGTACCTGAGTTCCCCGAAGAGCCAAGAACCAGTTCCGGGAAGGAGTGCTCGAGGCCAGGATTATGGCCCCCGAGTGCTCGGAGTCCCCCGAAGGCCCGACATGAACAGTACCGGGAAGGAGTGCTCGGGGCCAGGATCAGTGGCCCCCGAGTACTCGGAGTTCCCCGAGGACACGAAGTGAACAGTACAGTGAGAGGGTGCTCGTGGCCAGGAACAGTGGCCCCCGAGCACCCGAGTTCCCCGAGGACCCAAGATAAACAGTTCCGGGAAGAGGGTGCTCGGGCGTGACCCCCGGGCACCCGCAGTCCCCCGACGACGTTAGAAGCCCCTTGCCGCTGGACCCCACAAGGGCTCAGCGGTGAGGTGTCAATCGGTGGGCCCGATGCTGCCCTCAACAGGAGCATGGCCTGTCACTTCCGACCACTCCCCCCACGCCTATCGTCAGACCCTGCCACCGCCTGGTAGGGAGGCGTGGGGACATTTAATGCAACGAGACTTATCGCCTGCCCCCCTACTGTGTCAGACCCACTCTGACCGAGCAGCGTGCGGGGTGGATCGGAGGCTGTCCGGCGGGCCCCCTCCCCTGCGTCTGCTAAAGCTGGGACGTGAAGGCCGACAGGACAGCTCAGGGGGTGTGTTTTCAACCCCTGTAATATCAAACTGTAGACCCATGATGGTTGCTCTCCATTTATGGTTTACGGGAACTTGTGCCCGAGTGCTGGGCACGCAAGCCTCCCCCGGTTGTATAAGAGGGGGAGCACTTCATCAGGAATAGAAAGGGAAGGGACGCTGAGTCTCTCTCAGGCTGGATACTCTCTCTCAGGCGGACGCTGAGTCCCGGATGGGAGAAACATAGAAGGACTGGATTCGGAAGGTCCGAACCGAAGTAGAAGAAGGAGGTTCAACAAGCTCAGAGAGTCCAGCACTTGAAGACCCGGGCTCAAGATAGATAGATAGAAATACCTTTGTAATACATACCAGCTCTAGAGAGTTGGAGATCCAGTGTAGGGCATTCCAAGAGCCCTCGTAATACAATACACCACACATAGGAGTAGGGTATTACGCTCGGTGCGGCCCGAACCTGTATCAACACTCGTCTCCCATGTCCACCGACCTGACCGGTTCCCATTTATACACACCCAAGGCGGATTCAGAATCATCCCCCTGGCCGAATCTCAAAGGGGGTCCCTCCGGATCCCCGCGAGCTCAGGGGTTGTGGCGAGGCCCCACCCCAAGCAGGGCGGCAGTTGGAGCTCGCCAGACGTAGCGACCGGCGTACCTCGCCGATGACACCCTTCAAGACGCTCTACATCATCAAACAACAGAAGGTCACGTGGCACCCATGCTGTAGTTGGCCTTGAAGAAATAAAGGCCCCATCCGCAGTCTCTGGACCATCGACTGCAAATGGGCCCGGGGGCTGCTGTCGGTGAAATGGGATCGGGGGGTCCTCGACTCCTGAGGCCAGAGCAGTAGCCGTGCCACGTGGCTCCATGCCTTAGGGGTCGCCTCCCCGAGAGGTCTCCGAGGGCCCAAGGAAGACAAGTTCCGGAAGAGGGTGCTCAGGGACATGCACAGTAGTCCTCGAGTACCCGAGTTCCCCGAGGAGCTAAGAACCAGTTCCGGGAAGGAGTGCTCGGGGCCAGGATTAGTGGCCCCTGAGTGCTCGGAGTCCCCCGAAGACCCGACATGAACAGTACCGGGAAGGAATGCTCGGGGCCAGGATCAGTGGCCCCCGAGTACTCGGAGTTCCCCGAGGACACGAAGTGAACAGTACAGTGAGAGGGTGCTCGGGGCCAGGAACAGTGGCCCCCGAGCACCCGAGTTCCCCGAGGACCCAAGATAAACAGTTCCGAGAAGAGGGTGCTCGGGCGTGACCCCCGGGCACCCGCAGTCCCCCGACGACGTTAGAAGCCCCTTGCCGCTGAACCCCACAAGGGCTCAGCGGTGAGGTGTCAATCGGTGGGAGGCCCGATGCTGCCCTCAACAAGAGCATGGCCTGTCATTTCCGACCACTCCCCCCACGCCTATCGTCAGACCCTGCCACCGCCTGGTAGGGAGGCGTGGGAACATTTAATGCAACGAGGCTTATCGCCTGCCCCCCTGCTGTGTCAGACCCACTCTGATCGAGCGGCGTGTGGGGCGGCTCGGAGGCTGTCCGGCGGGCCCTCTCCCCTGCATCTGCTAAAGCTGGGACGTGAAGGCCGACGGGTCAGGGGGTGTGTTTTCAACCCCTGTAACATCAAACTGTAGACCCATGATGGTTGCTCTCCATTTATAGTTTACGGGAACTTGTGCCCGAGTGCTGGGCACGCAAGCCTCCCTCGGTTGTATAAGAGGGGGAGCACTTCATCAAGAAAAGAAAGGGAAGGGACGCTGAGTCTCTCTCAAGTTGGATACTCTCTCTCAGGCGAACGCTGAGTCCCGGATGGGAGAAACATAGAAGGACTGGATTCGGAAGGTCCGGACCGAAGTAGAAGAAGGAGGTTCAAAAAGCTTAGAGAGTTCGGCACTTGAAGACCCGGACTCAAAATAGATAGACAGAAATACCTTTATAATACATACCAGCTCTAGAGAGTTGGAGATCCAGTGTAGGGCATTACAAGAGCCCTCATAATACAATACACCATACACAGGAGTAGGGTATTACGCTCGGTGCGGCCCGAACCTGTATAAACACTCGTCTCCCATGTCCACCGGCCCGACCGGTTCCCATTTATACACACCCAAGGCGGATTCAGAATCATCCCCCGGCCGAATCTCAAAGGGGTCCCTCCGGATCCCCGCTTGAGGAGTTCACCCTCCGACACCGTGCGAGTGGCTTGGGAGCGACGCTCCGTCCTTGCCAACATAGCAACACTTTCTTAATTGCCAAATCATACAAATTGGTTCTAAGAAGAAAAAAGTATAAAATAAAATAGATGATAAGTAATCAAAGTTCCTTCTACATAAGGTGGAAAACTAAACATAGAAAGAGGAATAACTCATATCTTATGAGACTATAATTACTTAAAATTTTGGTCTTTTGTGCTCCGGGGCCTCTTCCTTTTTTCTTGTTACCCTAAGTTCTCTTCTTCTCCCATACCTGGCAGAGCTCTAATAAACCAGTTTAAGCCCACTTGTAAGCATAATGCTTAATACATAATATTGAGTAGCATTTGGAAGGCAAATACAAACACTAAAATAGTAATAAATTTATCGGGAAAAAGTACTAAAATTGGAGTTTCTTTTAACAGAGAACACCAAGACATACGAACGTCACGTAGCTTGATATTAGGTTGGCAACCAGAAATTTCCACGTAAACCTTGTTCATGGTTCACATGCTAACCCTACAGGAACATGGACTGTCATTTGATATGGGACCTATACATTTTGATTTCTAACAAACATGCAAATGAAAATAGCAAGCAGTCCCCATCAGATACTATATATCTACATAAGTAGATACACAAAGAAAAAATCCAAAGAAATAATTGCATTAGAAATCATAATAAATCATTTCCTGTCCTTTTTAGAAGATAAGATGACAAGCTCCATATACTTGAAATAGCACAACCGCACAAGTCATTGTACATCATCATCCTCGTAAGCTTCAACTACACAAAAATGAAACAGCACAAACAATGTCACAGTTCCCAAAATACCTAATTATCTTCAATTTTAATTAGATCTGTAATAATTTAACTGGCCAAAATACATATAACTAATCTGATTCTACCCAAACCAAGCATACCTGTTGGAAACACACCCAAATCAATCAATCTGCTGATCAGGAAGTCTTATTACTTGTCTCAAACAAGCTCGCCCAGCTTCTTCTCAGCCTGTGTGCTGAGGTCCCCCATGGGCTCCACGTGGACACCTGCTTCCTGTTCACAACACAAAGAGCTGGAGTAATCTCTGGCATTTTCGTTAAAAAATCCGATCGCTGCCAGATTTAATTCCAGTAGACATGAGAGGAGAGGACGCACCTTCAGCATTTGGATGCCTTCATCGTAGTCAATGCGTAATTGTCTGCAAGTACTGCAAGCATCATCTTCGATCAGTTAGTGTTAGCATTAATATACATTACGAGTCCTTGACAAATGTTTTTGAGTGTACTATCTGAAGTAACCATACAGAAATGCACTGCATTTAGTTCACAGGAGTTCCTGTGACAAATTTATTGGTATATTATGGTTTGAACTCCTTTGTACATTAAGAAATATTATTCCTGAAACATATTCAAAATGATCTTGAATGATAAAGCTAGCTAAGAGGGTTGCAATGGTGCAGTCAAGTCGAGACATTTAGTTCATTTTTTTACATAAGAAACTTTGTGAAACTCAAAAACAATTCAAAGCATCAAATAGTTATTCTACCAATCAAATGCTCACACATCAGTGGAAAAGAGAAGGATTTCTGAACATTATACAAGCAGGTTACCGAGACATTATAGGTTGCAGTTAAATAACTTACAATGCTACTTCCCAAGAAAAGATAGTACCTTGTTACAATCAAAGAAAAAATGAAGATAAAAAAATGCATGATTGATACAAGGGCAGTACAATGTAACAAGTTCTCGCCTTCAATCTTTGACAACCTTCTCTCACATAAATCCTAGGACAGAATTTGTGCATGGCATTATCAAAAATCTCTTTGGAGAGTGTACCTGTCGGAGACAAAAACAAAGCGCTCATTGAGCAGGTCCTTGAGAGCATGGCTGAGCAGGATGCACTTGGCCGCAATCATGCTCACCTCCCCACAATCCACCTGCACGAAACCAGGCAAGCTACCTCAGAAGAACACGGGTACCAACGATCCAATAGTGATTCATCCACACGCTGAGAATGGGCCCACCTAGATGCTGTTGTTGACCTGGCGGTTATAGATGAACCGGGATTGGGTGGTCGCACAGGTGAGCACAAAACCCGGCCGCGAGTGCATGGAGATAGAGAACCTGCCCTCCTTGTCACCCTAATAAAAACATATGATATATCAGTACCCATACATTGAGATATCATTCAGCAGAATCAAATCGCAATGAAGATCCCCACTAACACAAGCATTGTTAAGGTAATTGGCCATCATTGATAAATTTGAGATGGCAGGTAAGCAAGAACCAAGAGGAAGAGGGATTTTGATTCGTACGCGGAAGAACGCATCCCAGACGATGTAGAGCGGGAGGTGGTTGCGCGTGATGAAGAGGAAAGAGAACCTGGCGTTCCCGGCAGCTGCCCCTCCTCCTCCTCCATTAGGCCTCCCCCCCCTCCTCGCGCTCCCCCCTCGGCCGCCACCTTCTCCTCCTCGACGTATCCTGATACCGCTGGGGGCAATTACTTTTTTGCCATCCTACCGGATGGCACACGCCAAAATGCCACTCTACCAAAACTTCACTCCCATTTGCCAACCGGGCCCGCATGTCAGTGAGATCGGATGAACAGTAAACGCCAGGGAGCTAAAAATAGTACCTACAGCTAAAATTCTTGTGTAATTTAAACTAAAAAATGTGTAAATTTTTGTAAATGCTCTATAATTTATAAGAAACCCATTTTAACTGAATTGACCTAAAAATATTGTGTAGAATTCAAACTAAAATTCCCCAAAATGTGCTACTTTTGTAACTTCTAGAAATTTTTAAGGCCTTACAAAAATTGCAAAACAATTTGGTAAAATTCACTAATATTCCTATAATGTGATTTACTAATTTCTAAAATTATCTCTCACCCTAGGTTATAAGGTGAAAAGGTGAGTTCCTTTGTAATAGGCATTACTAATAAATTAGTACATCACATTATAATAAATGGGCATTACAAAGGAACTCACCTTTTCACCTTATAAACTAGGGTGAGAGATAATTTTAGAAATTAGTAAATCACATTATAGGAATATTAGTGAATTTTACCAAATTGTTTTGGAATTTTTGTAAGGCCTTAAAAATTGCTAGAAGTTACAAAAGTAGCACATTTTGGGGAATTTTATTTTGAATTCTACACAAGATTTTTAGGTCAATTCAGTTAAAATGGGTTTCTTATGAATTATAGAGCATGTAAAAAAATTGACACATTTTTTGGGCATTTTTTAGTTTGAATTACACAAGAATTGTAGCTGTAGGTACTGTTTTTCAGCTCCCTGCCGTTTACTGTTCATCCGATCTCACTGACATGCGGGCCCGGGTGGCAAATGGGAGTGAAGTTTTGGTAGAGTGGCATTTTGGCGTGTGCCATCAAAAAAAGTAATTGCCCCGATACCGCTGTTCTTCTATAGCACTATGTGAGAATTGAGGAGATATAGAGGAATCAGAGAAAACAATTCTACAGTAATACATCCCAATCCAAAGGGAAAAAAAAAACTCCTAAAAGTCATTTGAATTTTGACTTTCCACTCAAAAATTATTTTATTGTAAAAAACTCTCCAAAAGTTTGATTTTATTGCAAAACCCTCCCAAAAATTCAAATAAATAAAAAAATCACAAAAAAAATTTATAAAACAAACTAGAGACAATTCTAAGACCATCTGTGAAATTTATTTTCAAAAATAATATCCTTTGCATCATATTTTATGGAGAGGAAGTTTGAAAAAAAAAGGAAAAATATGCAGTTCATTTATTAACTCATGTTATTTTAACTTTGTCATGTATACCATTATTTTTCCTACACAAATAATTGTTTAAGTAAACTAATAAAAGTGGTTTCACTAATTTTGGGGTGTTATAGATTAGATATGAATTAATCTATCTGTAACACATTTACTCAATCATGCACGTTACAATAACTATTTCAAAATTTTATGTATTTTTAGAAGATATAGGACCATGTAAGAAGACTAAAAAAATTAGTTTCATAATTTTTGGATTAGTAAATAATTAACTATGCATTTAACTTGAATTAATAAATGAGTTGCACGTTTTTTTTTCAAACTTCCTCTCCATGAAATATGATGCAAAGGATATTATTTTTGACAAAAAAATCACAAAAGGTCTTAGAATTGTCTCTAGTTTTTTTAGAATTTTTTTGTGATTTTTTTTATTTTTTTGAATTTTTGGGGGTATTTTTGCAACAAAACCAAACATTTGGGTTTTTTTTTTCAACAAAACAACTTTTGGGGAAGAAAGTCAAAATTCAAGTGATTTTTTGGGGTTTTTTTGTATTTTCCCCAATCCAAAAGGGTGGGGGGAAAACCTAGAACATCAGGGGAGCCGCCGTTGCACTGCGGGAACAGCGGTGGACGCGCCAGCCGTGCGGGCGGAGCGGTGACACGCTGCACGGGGATCGAATGGGGGGCATGAGAGGAGGCAACGAAGGCTGAGTCGCCAGTGAGCGGTGGTGGAGGGATCCTCTCCCTCATGTTGGCATCCCTGTCCTTCAGCCTCTCCCTCATCCTTCTGTTCCTCTCCACGTCGCTCCTCCGCCTCTCGAGCCTCGTCCCCTCCTCCGCTGCCGCTTCCGCCGTTCGGTGCAGGCCCAACGCGCCGCCTTGCCTCGCCGATGTTCATGCACGCGTGCGTGGGGGCAAGGAGAGGAAGAGATGCGGTGAGCGACTAGAATGGCGGATGGATAACACAATGCGGGGTGTGGAGGATGCAGGTTGCAGGAGTAGGATGGGGTGGACGGCCCCGAACCCTATATATGAATAGAAAGAGCAGTTGATGTATAATATATTTACAGGTAAGATTTATAAAATCGTTTGGATTTTGAAAACCTATAGCCGACGGTTACTTAGAAAATCATGGTTATCGTAATAATTGAATAAAATTTAGTGAGAATTCATTTAAAATTTACTCGGCTAAATTTGAAATTCGGTGAGAATCCAAAACAAATCAACTGAACGGTAACCGGTCGGTTTGCTACAGTTACCGATTGTATTTAGCGATTTATCGAGAGTGGTTTTTTTCACATTTTTCGAATTGTCAGTAACCGTTCGAATTCGTCGGTAACTGTTCGGTCCTAGCGATTTATTGAGCGGTTTTCTCTAAAAAAACAAAAACATGGTTTAATCTTGTAAAATCAATAATTAATTTATCTGAGCTTTAAATCAACTGAAACAAATTTTGTTGGTTTCATTGTAACATGATGTACATGATAAAAATATTTATACTCATAAAAAAGTTGAATATTTTCTATGAGAAAATGTATTTGCTAAACCTAGTTAAATACATAGTTTACTCTTTACTAATCCAAAAATCATGAAACTAAATTTTTTAGTCTTCTTATATGATCCTATGTCTTGTAAAATTACATGAACTCATGAAATAGTTATTGTTATATACAGAATTGTGTAAATATATTGATGGTTCGTCACAGTACTCACATTGCCTTGAAGTATCTTGCCGCTTTTGATGGATCACCTCCTCCACCACTGTTTATATTCTCTTGGATCATTTTAGTTGTCGGCCTTCAAGCCTACATGTAGTTGCTTTGAGTCCTTGGATCTTGTGAGCCGCTCCGAAACGGTGCTGTTGCGGTTCTCCTCTCTACTAGCTCTTGTAGCCGTTTTTCGCTGTTGTTTTGTTTTGTTGTTGCGGTGCTTTAGGCCTAGCTTTTTTAGCTAGTTCTTAGCCCACTTTGTTGCGTAGTTTTTGCTCAGTTTTCTCTTAAAATCTGTCGAGTTTTTTTCTTATTAATATAATAAAGGCTGCCTATAATAGGCAGTCTCTTGTCGTATTCGTTATATATATATATTGAAGGTAGAAACTGCTCACGTCTTTCCTGAATGTTTTTTTTAAGTCAGCAGGAGATTACTGGGCACAAACAATATCGACACAGATTAGATAAAGAAACCTCTTTGACTGCAGTTACAGAGATCAAGTACTTGTTTCTAGTTATAAATTCTGAACACATTAAGACAGTAAGAAGTACTACCACCACCTATGATCTTATTTGGCAACAGACGTCTGTACCAACGGAGATCATACAGTATAAGAACTATTGACTGTCTGTGATTGAACTCAGTTCTAGGATTCGGTAAACTACATACAGATATTACCCAACTATCCTGTATCGCATGAACTTTCTTGTGTCACGTCGAACTATATGAAAAACAAAATTACATCAAGATCAAATTTGGTTAGCACAGATGCCAGATGGAAAGGAACTTCTCAACTCCAGGGATGTCATAAGAGAGCTAGCCCTGCCACAGATGATACCTGCTCCATTTACTGAAAGAGAAACCAATATCTTTTTGGCCGGCAGCCAACATAGCTATATGTGGGCGGAGTATCCTTGACCTTGTTTCATGATAATATATGTTTTTGTCTGTGATCTAGGCCGGCAATGGCGATAGAAACCAAGCATTTTCTCCTATTGAAAAGTTCAATTCATAGTTTAACATCGTACCATTATTTTACATCTTCTGGTACCACCAATAGAAACTCCAAATTTCAACTGCCTCTCCTGTGGCTTGCATGTGTCTTTTCAAGGCTATGCCCTGTTGACAGGCCGGCAGTTACTGACGCACAAAATAACAGCAAGCGTGGGTGAAGTAATCAACGGGCTGACCAAGTTGGGAATTCTTAGTTATTTACATCAATATACATAGGAAACAACTTCTAAGCTCTGCAAAAGTTGATTCTTTGCCTCTCCTTTCCTTGCTTGATTCTTCCCTCCAGCTCTCTCACCAGCCATGAGATCAAGAGCCACGATTTATTGCTTCTTGGCTCTCCACTTATTCATATCCTTCAATATTGCCCGTGTCAGTCCTCTGTCCTTCAAGCTGAACTTCACCGAATCGAGCCACAATGGATTGGACACAATCCAGTTCCAGGAGGATGCTTTCTACAACAAGGCGGTCAGGCTCACCAAGGAAGAGTTGAATGGCCAGATCTCTCACAGTGTCGGCCGAGCAGTCTACACGGATCCAATGACTCTCTGGGATAGTACCACTGGTGAGTTAGCTGACTTCACAACCCGCTTCACATTCAAGATAATCGCTCGCATTAGCGATGGCTCATATGGTGAGGGCCTCGCCTTCTTCCTCTCATCGTACCCTTCTGTTATCCCCAATAATTCCAATGACGGTTATCTTGGCCTCTTTAGTAACAGTACTGATCAGAGTGAGCCATCCAACCAGATCGTGGCTGTCGAGTTTGACAGCCACAAGAACTCATGGGATCCAGATGACAACCATGTGGGCATCAACATCCATTCGATCATATCCGCGACCAATGTAACATGGAACAGTAGCATCAATGATGGTCGGATAGCCAATGCATGGGTAACTTACCAGGCCAGCTCCAGGAACTTGAGTGTCTTCTTGACATACAAGGACAACCCAACATTCAGTGGCGACTCCGCCCTATCTTATTCAGTTGATCTCAGAAAATATCTCCCAGACAAAGTGGCCATCGGCTTCTCGGCTGCCACCGGTAAATTGGTAGAAGCTCATCAGATACTTTACTGGGAATTCAGTTCTACTGATGTGCAGCTGAAGAGTAAGAAGATGAAAAGTGTGTTGGTCATAAGTTTGTCTACTGGCGTAAGTGTCATGGTCTGTTGCATGGGTTTGGTTTGGTGCTTCCTGAGTTTCAGAAAGACTAGGAGGTCAAGAAAGGAGGAAGAAGAGAAGCTAGAGTATGATGAGTCCATTGATGATGAGTTTGAGAAAGGGAGGGGTCCAAGAAGATTTCGATACAATGAACTCGTGGCCGCCACGAAGAATTTTGCTTTCGAGAGAAAGCTTGGAGAAGGAGGATTTGGAGCAGTCTACCAGGGTTTCTTGAAGGATCAAAACCTCAACATTGCCATAAAGCGAGTTGCAAAAGGATCAACACAGGGGAGGAAGGAGTACGTCTCTGAGGTCAAGATCATCAGCCGGCTAAGGCATAGGAACCTTGTGCAGCTTGTGGGCTGGTGTCATGAGCATGGAGAGTTCCTGCTTGTGTACGAGTTCATGCCGAACAGGAGCCTAGACACACACCTCTATGACAATAGTAACCTCCTAACATGGCCATTGCGGTTCAAGATCACCATCGGCATTGCATCTGCCCTCCTGTACCTCCACGAGGAGTGGGAGCAATGCGTTGTGCACCGCGATGTCAAGCCAAGCAATGTGATGCTTGATTCTGCATTCAATGCTAAGCTTGGGGACTTTGGGCTGGCACGTCTTGTCGACCATGACCGAGGCTCACAAACTACAGTCCTAGCTGGCACAATGGGTTACTTGGCTCCGGAGTGCGTCACCACTGGCAAAGCAAGCAAAGAATCTGATGTATACAGTTTTGGCATTCTTGCATTGGAGATTGCCTGTGGAAGGAGGCCTGTTGTGCTAAAGGAAGATGATGACAAGATCAAATTGGTTCAATGGGTCTGGGATCTATATGGAAGAAATGAGATTCTTAATGCAGTTGATGGGAGGCTTGATGGTGCATTTGACGAGCGTGAAGCTGTGTGCTTGATGGTTGTGGGGCTTTGGTGTGCACACCCGGATTACAATTTCCGACCTTCGATCCGCCAGGTCATAAGTGTACTGAAGTTTGAGATGCCTTTGCCAAGCCTTCCGCCGAAGATGCCTGTGGCGATGTACTTTGCACCACCAATCCATCTTTGCAGGTTTTCATACACCTCATCTGATGGGACACTGAAGGAGCAAGAGAGGTCCAACGGTTATGGAAAGACAAGCTCGTCCAGTGCAACCAATGCTTCTAGTTTACCTCCCTCTATTCATTTACCACAGATGGGTTACTAGGTCTGTCAGCTTCCTTTTATATACTAAATATGTTCACTTGTGTTTTGTACCGACTGTATTTGAGGGGCACAAAAGTAACTGCCAACAATATTGTTATTGATTCTATCAGGATGTTGTAAAATGTATTGTGTAATGACCGGCAAATATTATAGCCGGTGCACCAAAAGTGGCTACCAGCACCACAGGAGATCTATTTGGCATTAGAGAGGATATACAGCAGAATTTCGGTTAGAATTAGGAGATAAAATAAATCAGTTTATTTAGAGATAAGTATTAGTGATAGATTTGTGTAAGAGATATATATCAATTAAATTATGTGGACCGGCTGGGGTCCTGTCCAGCCGGCTATATATAGGGAGGGCCTCCTCTGGCCGAAGACATCAATGAAATTAGATCTATTCTCTATTCTCCTCCTGCTGCTGCATCCCTCTCGGTTGCTCTCTCTCCCTCTCCTTGTTCTGATCGGCCCTGCCAACCCCCTCCCCCTCTGATACAGCTCTACCGTGAATACCACCAACCTGTAGGGTTCTCAAGCCCCAGGCGGCTGTGAAGAACAGATATTATCTGAGAAGAAGAGGCCCAATCAATCCGGTATCAAAGATGCTGGGTTCCAAGGCTGAAGGATCTAATGTGTCGGCCATGGAGACTTTGACCAAGCTCCTGGCCGACATTTGTGTACAGCCTGGCTATCTGTAGGACGTAAGTACTGCGTACTGAAATGCTCTTGGCAAATACTATTTTTATGTAACTGTATTCTCCTGGGCGAAAAGCTATGACATTCACCTAGCACCAAGGCTTTTGTGCTGGCAGTTCTTGTATTGTTCATTAATACGAATTGCCTGCCTTTATGTTGAATATTTCTTCACTGATCACTTACACATACATATCAAGCACGGTTCTTTTTTTCAATATATGATCAAGCTCAATTAGTGCCCTATATCAGGTGAAGGACAACTACGGCATGCCAAGTTTCTCCATATGCAATGAACATGCACTATACCTATATATTTTCTGCTTATAATTAGTTTCTATAGATGTACCTTTCCAAATTTGCCCTACATGCAAGTGTTTGAAAATTCTTTTTTTCAACTATACTGTATAACATAAGGCATAAGGCATAAGGCATAAGGCATCTGAGCCACCGAGTAAACAAGATGTAGGGTTCCCTATAAGACATGAAGGTACCTTGCATATGAGAGTACTAAAATTCATCAGATCTTCACCTCAAAAAAATAGCTTAAGCTATAGATGTCCAGTTTTATTCCAGAAGCACGCACAGCAAAATTAAAAAGAATGAGTGGAAGAAAAGCTCTCCAAACAAAACAAGGTTAGCACGCCATACAGACAAAGCATTACCAAGTTGACAATTAACCTTCAATCACATTTTAACAAATCTATACCAATTAAGTTAATAAGGAAGCAAACATTTATTTATAATGCATGAGGGCTTAGAAGCAGTGTTAGAAAGTTCAAAAGTAGCAATTACACCATCCAAATAATCATGATGTGGGTATATTGTAGCCCCACAACTAAAGGAATTCATTATTAGCTAAATAAACCATTCAAATGAAAATGTGATGTTAACTAAGGTCTCAAATAAAGATTTTCTTATACCTGGAAAGAGGTGTTATCTCTACCAAAGATAATTTGGCCAAAAAAAAAAAAAAATTGGAATGGAAGTCTTAAATGCACTTTTTGCAACCAAGATGAAAGCACTCAATACATTTTCTTTGATTGCCACTTCGCTAATTCAATATGGCACATTATCAGATTGCCTTAGGAATAAACAAACCTAGGGGCATAAACCATATGATGAACGGTTGGATTAATAGTATAGGGAGAGCTACAAAGAAAAGGATTTTAGTCGGGGTGGCTGCTCTATGTTGGGCAATATGGCGATGCCGCAATGATATTGTGTTTGATAAAAAAAAAGACCTATGACGTCTTTTATGCAGGCATTGTTTAAGGGCATCTATTGGCTAAGATTCTGAAGATTGCTATAGAAGGAGGAGCACAAGAATATGATCAATACGGCTTGCCAAATATTGGAAGTGGTGGCCATGGATTTTTTTTTGCTAAGAATGGGTGCCGTTTTAGTAGCAAGCTATGTGTTGGATAATATTTACTTTTCATCATATGGTGTGCTATTTAATATTTTTGTCCAAACTATCAACTAAATGCTAAGATGATGTAATAATAAACGAAGGGTGCGTGCATCAAATGATGCAGAGGCAGGAACTATTGCCATTTTATTTAAACTAAGGTCTCAAATGTTCTGATTCCTTCTTAGCATGTAG
The DNA here is from genome assembly GCF_958298935.1 of Phragmites australis. Classification (NCBI taxonomy): domain Eukaryota; kingdom Viridiplantae; phylum Streptophyta; class Magnoliopsida; order Poales; family Poaceae; genus Phragmites; species Phragmites australis. The sequence goes on along the minus strand of NC_084934.1, from coordinate 24,271,902 downwards.
AGGCACCCTGTGATTCTTATCTTCACCAGAGGTCCATCATCATTTGAAATACTAATATGAAGACACACTAGCATTACCATGAACTTTATCATGTCTGAACTACAAAATCCGAAAGGTCCCTTGAGAAGCACATGTGCCAACTACCTCGTAGTTCAAATCGTGATTTTAATGGATGAGATTCTTCAAACTTCATGAAATTCTAAAATGCAATGTGACACTAAATTGCACTCATCAGATCAGGCATGAAGTAAACCAGGCGAACACCTCCACCAACATAAGCCAAAGTATGTATGCACTCAAACTCAACCAAATTTTAGTCCTCGATTGCACAATATTACATTGTTCACAAGAAACATTTTTTTCTAACATTGGAATCTAGCACATAGCAAACAAAGACAAACAACAACAACACAACATGAACACAAGCATATAGGCAAGCAAACAGCCATTACCTTGAGGCAGCTTCTTCACTTCTTGTCATGCTGCTTCTTCACTGTGAACTAGTAAACCACCGGCCTGTGGTGCCAACCTTCGAGCGGCTTGTCCTCGTGCACCATCTCGACATCGAACACCTTCCTCGCCTTCCTGAAGAACTTATTGTCAATGCGCTTCCACCTCCTCATGTGCACCATGAGGAACACCACCTCCCCCTTAGGGCCGGCCCTGGGAGGGGGGGGGGGGGAGCGGGGCAGCCCCCTGGGCTCCCAAAACCCAGGGCCCTAGCCTCCTACCCTCATCCCTCCCATGCGCTGCCGCAGCTGCTTGCTTATGTAGATCCTGCTTGCTTATGGTTTCTTGTAGTGCACTCCGCTCTACCGTAAAAATTAGCATGTATAACTGCACACTAATACTGACAAGAAGCTCTGAAACAAGCCGCGATAGTGAAGATTAGTTGGGCTTAAGTTTGTTATGTCTGAATCGACAGCTGACATCGTCTTCATATGCCCAAAGCATGAGTTATCGGAACACAGATGTTCTGAATAATCAATACACAATACATAAAACTAGCACGTTATAAATTGGAATCAGTCAACACCTTATCCCAGAAGTACTATTGTATCTTGCAAACTAAATTATGCTCAGCTGAGCTGTCTGCTTGTCATATCTAGACTTTTAGTTGAAAGTAGCCATAGATGACCCTGGTCCAACCTCCATAAATAGATTACTGGTATTGTGGCATGAGCTTGCTGGACTTAAATAACCTGATTCAACAAAGGGATGAAATACCATGATTGAATTAAAGTCAACAACTACCTTATCCTCCAAGAGCAGTGAGCACAAACTGAGTAACCAAAGTGTTGGCTTGCTTTATTGATATACTACACACAGACACGCAGATGGGCATTGGCTCAAGGAGAGTGAGTGAGTGAGTGAATGAGAGAGAGAGAGAGAGCTCAATTTTGGGGAGGGCTGGAGTCGTTGTATCGCAACCGATAGCAGTCACCGATGCCTGCTAACCGTGTTTGAGGAATGCCAGCGGTGGAGTGGGATTAGTAGACGGGACCTCGCAAAGTGCCACCTTCAAGCATCACCACAATGTCTCATGAAAGATTAAATAGTTTAGCAACTTTATGCATTGAGAAGAAATTGCTGGATGAGATTGATGTTGATACCATCATTAATGACTTCGCATCTAGAAAGTGTTTGAGGCGAGCGTTGTTTTTTGATATATTTTAAGTGTTTGTCGGAAATAATTTTTAATGCACCGAATATTATCTTTACAATTTATATATTAATTTTTTTTTGATGTTTTAATTCAATGGGTCCTGTTTTTAGTTTCGCCCTAGGCCACCAAAATCTTAAGACCGGCCCTGCTCCCCCTTTACGAAGAACCGTAGCATCTCTATCAAGGGGTCAACCTATGCCTCTTAGTACACCATGTCGAACGCCACAACAAGGTCGAACATGGACACCGCCTGCGCCACCATTAAGTCCTGCATCATGGCGGCGGCACCCCATGGGAGCGCCACGACAGAGGCGAGAAGGGGCACATTGAGGGTAGCGTTGTGGCGAAGGATGGGGAGCGCATCAGGGAGGTCAGAGAGGATGACACATGTGGGGAGGGGCACATTGAGGGTGATCCCAATGGCATTGGTGCCGGAGCTGAGCTCGAGGACGCTGAGTGGGCTCCCTAGGGTCGGGCACGCAGGAGGACAGGAGGAAGGCGATGAGCTTGGAGGAAGAGGGCCAGAGCTGGAAGGAGAGGCCCCACGAGGGGAGCACGCAGACGGTGATGGGGCACGGTAGGGAGGGGAGGTGAAAGTGGTGGAGCTGCTCGTGTGATGGGGAGGAGGGTGTGGCGGTGGAGGGGAGGAGGTTCGGTAGGTGGAGGAGGTCGTTGGAATCAGAGTCGGAGGAGATGGCGGAGGCGGTGAACGGGAATGCGTTGGAAACCACAGTGGCGGTGGCCATCGGACGAGAGAAATGTTGGGGTTCACTAAGTCAACAACACCAGGAGGTATTGGGATCCTCTGACTTCACAACGGTGACTTTAATTTTGTTATGAGTTGTACATCTGTGACTTCAGTTTTTTTTGTGAGCAGTTCGATCTTAAATGGATGGATAAGATTTGATGCTACAGTATGCTGGAGACATTGGGTAACGTTGTATTAAGGCTCTATTTATTTTTATTCTTATTATGGATTCTAGCATCAAAAGCAAAAGCAAAAAATAAAACAATATAAAAGCTGATTATTACAATCCAAATTATAATACGAAATCCCACAATCCACGATCTGATGGGAATGAGTTTTCACGGATTCTACAGACTGGATTGGATTCTCATAATCTAAAGCTAAAACAAACTTGTCTGGTTTGCCATTCTAGGATTTCTAATGTTTTTGGAAACCTTTTTTTCAGGTGAAATTTTCCTCTCTAAGCAAAATGGTGATCTGATTTACAGATTTATGAGCAAGCATCTATCTCTTGGCCAATCCTCTCTGTCTTCTTCACTCACCGTCGTCTTTCCATCAACTGTCATTATGCATCTCACCATGGTCTCCAATGCCACTTCATCGTGTTTTCACCATTCCACTGTTATTTTTGTCCACTGTTATTGCCATCATCGTGTCATCCACTACCATCTTTCTCAATTTCTCCCATGAATCTATGGCTGGCGGCAACGCCATCACCGTCTCGCTGCAACGTCACCATCGTCGAACCACCACCCATGTCATTCTCGCTCTACAATCTAGGATCAAGATTAGGGGTGGCAATTAAACCCGTGGGTTCTGCACCTGACGGGTTTGGGTTTGGATCTAATTTTTTGCCCACAGGTCTGATGGGTCGGGTACTCGAAATGGATCGGGTCGGGCTCAGGTTTTCAATCTCACCTGTAGGTGCCCACAGGTCGCCCGAAATCAATTTTGAGTCTACAGATTTGCCGTGAGAGGCCCAACCCAACTCCCACGACCCACTGCACACATGACATATTCACACACCAAGCGGTCACCTCCTCCCATGTTCAACCCGTCAGTCGCATGCTCGCATCGGGCTTGTGCCTCCAGGCCATCGCCTCCCCGCCACCGTTGCCTCCCCACCGCTCGCCCTCTCCAACGCCCAACAACCGCCGCTACCATTGCCTCCTCGCCACTGCTCGTCCTCCCTGCCGCCCAACAGTCATCATTCGCCCTCCCCACCACTCGGTAGCTGCTGCTATTGTCACCTCCCTACCGCCCGGTAGTCCCCGCGTGGCCTCCCCATCGCCACCATCACCTCCCCACTGCCTAGTGAATCTCTCTAAGCTCTCGACTGGGGTGGAGGAGCAGTGAAATAGTGGCACGACGGTGGGGTAGTGGAAAGGGTGCTATACTTGAGGAAGAAGGTGGCGGTGGCTCAATTCGGCGGGGAGAAGGCGGGATCTGGTCAGATAAGGCCACATCAAACATCCTTCGTGCTCCTTGGGGGTCAGCAGGGGTGGATCCGCGATCAGGCTCATCAATTCGGTTGGCGCTCAATGGATTTGGCGGTGGCACGTTGGTTTTGGCTAGCAGCATGTTGCACTCTCTCTGATGCTGCTCGGCTCGATGGGTGTGAGGGAGGGGAAGGGAGAGAGAGACAATAGAGAGGGAAGCCGGGGGTAAGCTGGCTCACCGCTGGGCTATAGTAGATGGAATCCTATCGCCACCATCGCCTCCTCGCCGCTCGCATCGTAGATGGAATCTCGAAACCAAACGGGCAACCGACGGGTACGGGTTCGGGTGTCAGTTTTCACCCGTTTTTCATTTCGAGTGCAGGTCGGGTTACGACTGGCAGGTTTCGGGTTGGACGTGGTTTTATTCCACCTGATCCTGACCCAACTTGTTGCCATCCCTAATCAAGATGAATCATAATCGTAACATTCCCCAATTTATAATGCTTAAAGGGCACGGAAGAATAGTCAACCAAGAGGGGCTTTCCACAAGTATGTCATTTTTGTTAGCAACTTTTCCGCCAGGTGGGCCCCGCTCACCAGCGTGTGAGATTTTTTATTTTTAAATAAAAAATTACAAATCTATATATCTATTTTAAAAATTACAGATCTAGACTCTTATCACCTGTTGGAATGGCGACATGATATGTTTAAAAATAAAAAATATTGCGTTTCAATGCTCTCAAAATTTAAATCATTATCGAAATAGTAATGGAAAATTATGTGATATAGAGTATGCTATCATCAAGCTCTTTAAAAAAATTTAGACAAAAATATGACTTGTACAACGAGAAACAATAAAGGCAAATTTCAGGGATCTTGAATTTTGTCTCTTTTTATTCTCATTGCATAAGTAATTGTTTGAGTTGAATTTTTTTTTTAGAGAGCTAGACGATAGCATCATTTATATCATATATTTTTTTGAATTTTTCATAACTATTTCGATAGTATTTTAAAATTTGAGAGTATTAGAATACAATATTTTTTATTTTTAACATGTCACCTGTTGAAGGGCGACATGCTACCTGAATTTAGATTTGTAATTTTTCAAAAACAGAAGTATATATTTGTAATTTATATTTAAAAAATAAAAAAGTTCCCGCGTGCGTCTCGCTGATCCACCCCGAACGACTCCCTGATCGCCCAAACAAAGTAGGCCGCTCTTTCAGTCATGGGCTAGATCGCGACACAGCCTGGACGGTCCATCACAAAATTAAGTGCCTGATGGATAATGGATTCCCACCGAGCTGTCCAGTAATGTACGTCCGGTCCGGTCCGAAACACCAGAGAATATAGGCCGAGACCGAATGCTGCCCAAACGCGAGGTTTGTGCGGCCCAGCGCCTTCCGGTCCCGGGTAAGGCTCGCAGGAGCAGCCCACCGCGCTAGCGAGTGCCACGCGGCCTCGCGCGTCGGCCGTCGGGGCTTTCGGCGGCCCACTGGAAAAAAAAAGGAAGGGAGCGGCCGAACGGAGGAACTCACCTTGTGGTACAAACTGGTTCGGCATTCTGTTTGTTTTTTTCACAGGAGATAGGAGAATTTGTTGCCGTAATCATCTCATCAGCAAAGGGATTGGCCGTAAATCAGTTGTTAGCAGCCTAACCAATACCCAAAGATTGACGTCCATCAGTTGTTAGCAGTGGTACGTTACCATGCAATTGTACGTACTCTCTGACTTGCTACTGTTTTAGCGAACTTAAGGATATCACGGATGGGTTGGTGACCTACTGCAAAGCTACGTAAAGCGTTGTAGTATGTACGTACGTACATTATATGCATGGTACATAAATTGATCAACTATTCCTCTCTGTTTGTACAACAAGATAACAATGAACCTTTTTTCCCCCTGCTGATTACAGCTTCTGCTTTCAGGCCTTAGCCATCCCTCATCCGGTCCAACCGCTCCAGGTGGATCCAAGATGGTCGGTTAGCTTGGCTGACTACTCTTCCAAATCTACCTAAGCCGGTTCAGTAAAACTTCTTCCGCCGCCCAGCAGCCACCGGAGGATATATCCGTGGCGCCCCAAAAGCACGACAGCTGCTTGGACTAGACGAACAATAACTGGTAACTCCACTTACTTTCTCGAACAATAACTAATTACTCCACGCTCACCTACGTCACGGACGGAAACATCCTTGTCCCGACATGCACGTACGAACGCCCTAAAGCAAGCATCGATCGATCAAGGTAGGGACGGAACCAGTCTTAGACCATCTCTAACAGCTACCTTAAATTTTTATCCTCAAAATATTATTACAGCATCCTCTATCACTATTACAGCATCCCCTATCTCTAATACTGTAACAGTACTGTATCACTGGATACAGACTCTGTTGGAAACGAATTTCTAGTGCTACAGTACCCCGCAAAGTACTGTAGCACTAGAATCCTCAAATTTGCAGATCCTGTTGGAGAGGGCCTTAGGCGGAACCAGTCTTGGGTCAAGCCCTAGACTGGTCCATTAAGATTTGAACTGAGTTTAAAAAAATCCACTATTTTATACAGTAATTATCTCTGAAATTTGAGCTCAAACCTCAGGCTCAAGCCCAGCTTGCCTGGGCCTGGTTCCGCCCCCTGAATCATGGCGACGAACCAAGGTGTCATTACTCGATCATGAGACACAGGATACACCTATATCTCCGGTGATTATCTATTAACTTGATGCGTTTTAAATAATATTTCATACGTCAGTATCCAGACCAATCTAACTTGCCGAAGTGTCCCAAAATACTCAACGGAAAAAACAAGAAAAACACACATTATAAAAAAGGAAAAGACAATTTAAATAATAGAAAAACACATATTAGAAAACAGGAAACTTGTGTTGGAGTGACCAAACAGGTATGTGGGTGGGAAGTGTATGAAATTTTCTTTTCGTAACCGGAAAATCTTTATTATAAAACAGGAAAACAAACATTATAAATCAGGAAAGTCGAAGAACTCATGTTATAAAATAGAAAAATGCATATTAAGAAACAGAAAAGCACCTATTCCTCGATCGAAAAACATCTCTTGGCAAAATAAGGAAATGGTATATTCAGAAACATAAAAACACCGATTAAGAAATCGGAAAAGGGGAAAATACACATTATAAAACAGAAAAATACATATTATAAACAGGAAAACATCTATTAAGAAACCGGAAAGCTGGAAACACACATCCTCCCAAAATCTAGCAGTCTTTCCATTGCCAATCAGGACTTTTCTACCTTGAAGATACAAGATTTTATTTTTAGCAAGTCAGACCAACAAGAGGAGTCATTATATTTACAGTGGCAACAGAAATATTTTGAAGGTACTTTTTATGAGCAACTGATTGCCACATACCTGTACCAGTTTCAATCTTCCACCACCATTTGCACATAAGTGCAATATTCAACTTGCTTAAATCCTTAATACTTAGGCTTCCTTCCTTAGGTAAGCAAATTTTCTCCCATTTGATCAAATGGTATTTTTTTTTCTTGGTGCCACCTCTGCCAAAAGAATCTCCTTCTAGCAAAGTCAATACTCTCAAAGATTGTTTTGGGAAATAAAAACATCAATATTTGGTAAATAGCGACATTAGAAAGACTTGCATTAATAAGTAAGTAAGTTGTCTTGCCTACCACCAAAAGTGAGTAAGTTGCCTTGCCAGACATCTAACTTTTTGAACACTTTTTCTTCCATTATTATCCAGTCTTCAAGATGAAGCCTACTAGGGCTGACAAGGACTCCTAGGTATTTAATAGGGAAGGAACCAATCTGATAATAAAAGATATCAACATACTACATGGTAATGTCATGATCACCTCCAAGTAGAATAACCTCACTCTTTTGAAAGTTAATTTTAAGATCAGACAACATCTCATACATGTAGAGAAGCAATTTAAGGTTATTAGCCTTTTCAAAGTCATGCTGGAAGCATAAAATTGTGTCATCAGTATATTAGAGGATAACAATCCCCCTATCAAAAAGATGTGACATCAAACCAGTCACTTGACCTTTATTTTGAGCAGACTTAATCATCACAGCCAAACAATCAGCTACAAAATTGAAAAGAAAACAAGATAAATGGTCACCTTGCCTAACCCCTTTATGACTTGTAAAATAAGGTCCCAAGAGAATGTTCAATTTGACATTCAAAATACCATCACAAACCACTTTTTTTATCCACATTTTCCATTTGGGGCTAAACCCTCTCATATAAAGACATTGGAAAAGAAAATTCCAGCAAACTTTATCATAAGCTTTTTCAAAATCAAGCTTCAAAATTACCCCAATTTGCTTTTGTCATTTAGTTTCATGCAAGATTTCATGTGAAGACATAAATCCATCCATAATATTTATGTTTTTAATAAAGGCATTCCGATAAGAGCTAATAAGCTTATTCATGAAAGGCTCCAGCCTATTATTTAAAACTTTAGTGATCCATTTGTATGAACAATTCAATAGACAAATATGGCAAAATTGTTGGATATTTTCAGCATTTTGAACTTTTTTGAAAAAGGGTAATAACCCCATAATTGAGTCTTTTAACAGCTAGACAACCTTCATAGAACTCATGGAATAGCTCACAGTAATATGCTTTGATCACATCCCAGCAATGCTGAAAAAATTCAGCAGGGAAGCAATCTAGGCCAGCTGCCTTATTAGCTTCCAATTAGAAAAAAGCTCTTTTAATTTCATCTTCAGAAAAAGGTTGGTCTAACAGAATGTTTTCACTGCTATTCAATTTTTCTATGTCAGACTAAATAGATAGGTCTAAAGAAAGCATGTTACCATAGAAAGGCCAAAGAGATCTTTATAATATTTTGTGGCATGTTTCAACATACTTTCATCTCCATAGATCTTATTATTATCATGAACTAGATAAAAGACACTACTCTTTCTTTTTCTTCCATTTGCAACTCTGTGGAAAAAAATTGGTGCTCACCCGAGAATTACATTTCCGCTTCAGCTTCCTTACATCCTTGTTTTTCTGGATCCCTTCACTTCTAGGCAAGGATGCTGTCTCCTTTAAGATTCCAAGTAGAATGAGATCGTTTAAACCAATACAACTCCTCATCAAGGAGAAGTTTATGAATATCAATAAGAAGCTGAATTTTTTTAGTAGCCTGAGCAGGACTTAAGGCACAAGTTTCCTCAATATGTTCAAGGTAAGCTAGCTCCTCTCTAAAAAAGAATGAGCATTTTTTTTCTGGCTAGCTAGGTTGCCACCTAACCTTTTAAATATTCTCTAAGTTTTTTAGTTTGTAAAGAATATCATCTAAAACATTTTCTCTAGAAATGTCCTCATTCCAGATATTTGTCACTTCATGAATGAAAGTAGTATTACCAACCCAGGACAATTCAAATCTGAAAGTGGATTTGGATTTTTTTTTTTTTAGTGTCTAAGGTTGTAGAAAGAATGAGAGCATTAGGATCTAACATATCCCTAGGTAATTTGTGCACATTTGCCAAAGGATATAAGTCTTTCCACTCATTTGACACAAGGATTCTATCAAGATTTTCCAATGTAGGAGTGGATCTATTATTAGACCAAGTAAACATGCCACCACTTAAATGTAACTCTCTAAGTTCAAAGCACTGGATGATGCTATCCAACATATCAGAGTATGTGGAAAGATTGGAAGAATGGTTCTTTTCATCAGAATATCTTAAGATGTTATAGTCCCCTCAAGAACCATGGGAAGGTGAGTCTGAGAACAAAAAATTAGACAACTCAGCAAGAAATTGAGGTTTAAACTCATCTTGAGCAGCACCATAGACATTGAAGATAGACAATTTTTTTCTCATTCTGTTTTACAAGCACATCTATTTGAATGATAAAATCATCAATATTGACATTTAAAATGTCAAATGCATCAATACTAATGCCACTAAGAAGCCCTCCAGATCTACCATGGGAGGGAATCCATTCCCAATGAAATCTAGAGAGAGGATCAATTTTCCTAAGAACAGAGGGATGAAACATAGAAATGATTATTTCTTGGAGGCATATAAAGTCAAGGTGATGACCATAGATGAGATCTTTCAAGCATGTACTCATGCCTTTCTTATTGACACCTATGCAATTCCAAAAATAACCTATCATTGATATCTTTTGGGTTATTTTCCTAATCTCCCTCACAGGTCTCTGTGAGAAATGGAGAGTCGCCAAAGAGAGCCCTGAACTTAAGAGTTTTTTAGATAATTTCAGAGGGGCAATTTTGACTATGGATTTCCTACCAGAACTCTTCTACTAACCACAACAACATTTTTATGGTAAGAGTCAGGTAAATCAATGTCATCAACCCAACTCAAAAGCTTAGGAGATGTAGTTTGGTCAGGAACCATTTCAGATTCAACAAGAGAACAAGAAGCTATTTTGGCTTTATCAACTAAAGCACACCTATCATCTTCTAAATTTTTAATAGAATTAATGACCTCAAAGTCATTAGAGCCATGTAAAACACACATATCAGCAACTTTAAGAGCAATAACATTTTTTAATCAAGAAGAGGCATAAATTTTGTATCAGTAAGAGGTAGAGGTAGAGGGATGAGGGGGGGGTACCTTCTAGATTTCTTTTCCTAGCCTTTTTAGCAGCAACTACAATAATATTTTGGTTTATCAAATGAGCACATCTAGTGCAAAACTCTTGTAGGCCCAGCAGGGAGAGTAGAAATATTGGGTGGAACAAGGGTGAGCTGATCTTCAGCATTTACACCTTCCACAAATTTTTTTACAACCCTATTTTTCATAACTTCATTTTGTTCATCACTAATATTTTACACAATCTCAAGATTTCTCAGACTATGATCCAGAACAGAACTAGGAAAATTTTCACCATCAACTGTAGAAGTAGGACTTTTGGTGACTTCAACAACCAAGTCAGTCTTAATATCATGTATATCAATAGGATCTTTAGGAGCAGAAGTTGACAAAACATCAGTTGAGGCAATACAAGATATCTCCATCATATGACACCTCACTAAATCAATAAGCTGAATGGGTTGAGGAGCTATGTCAAGTTTCTTTTTACCTGTGTCGTGCAGCTTATCAGATAGGAGGTAATCTTCTTCATCACTTGTGTCCAGATCCTACAAAGCATCAATATGTTATGTGTTTTGCCCTTTAGGCAATGGAACCAAATCAAAACTAGTGGATGTAAGTGGGATGTCTTCGCTGCTAGAGAGGGATCTAGATTCAACTGAGATGGATTTGGAAGCATCCATGGGTTGAAGTGCTTCTAAAGTATTAGACTGAGAAACATCACAAACTGAAACATAGCTGGAGGAGCAGAATTACGAAGATCGTGCAGCAAAACCAGTGAAGAGGCACTTTTCAAATAAGGCTTTCCACTGCTGATCACCACATTAGATGTGGATTTACCTTTAATAGAACCAGTTTTATCACCACCTGATGTGCCACCAGAAGGGATAGAGCCAGCAACAGTATTCATCCTAGCCTTTTTTGGAGTCCTCTCACTAAGATCTTGTATAGCAGGTTGTTTGGGCTTAGGATCAAAATTAATGACTATTACAGCCTCTCTAGGATGAACTTCACTAGCAAGGACTTCTCTTTCAAACAAGAAGTCCAAAAAGAAATGCCCATCATGCATAGCCAGGCATCCTTCAGCAACCCTAGGTACCTTAGTCACATCCCTATAACCAATCTTAAACCTAACATAATCTTGTTTGAAGAGACTAGACTTATCCACCTCTAAGGTAATTCCCACCAAAGAACCAATATATGCCAGAATAGGTTTAGACCTACTTTCTTGAGAAATTCGCCTTACTTGAAACCATATAGATTGTAAAGTCCCTTTTGCACCAACAACAGAGTTCCAGGTAGAGACCTTAACCTCAGCATTAGCCCTTCTCATCCCAATGATCTTAAAATATGCCCATTCCTCTATCTTCCTAGCATTAGGGAATTTCATGCTAAAGACATGACACCTTCAAGTATTTTAAAAAATACCTTGAAACTCTTGTTCAATCTGCAGAGCAGGTGCTGAACCTTGCACAACAATAATCATGGCCAAACTAGCACAATTCTTAACAGCATTGGCATTAGGAACATTCTCTATGAAAAAGAAAGCACGATCATCACTCTAAGTACCACACATGGGTGCTATGTAGTCCCAGGGTTTTTATCTGGACATAGCCTTTACCACATCTAGTGCATCTACTAGCAAGGGGACAAGAGCTCACAATATGATCAAAGGATCCACAGCCATAGCAAGCACCCACATCTAGATTCCCCTTTTGCACATTGGATTGACCTAAGAGCGAAGAGGACTGATCGTACCTTTGAGATTCTTGTGCAGAATCGCCAAAGGAGGAGAGTTGCCCCTTGGGCGTCTTCGCAGAAACCTATCTCAGGTTCTACGCCTCGACTTCCTTGCACTCATTGGCGTGAGGCGAGGGTGCCCTCTCTTTTCGCATCTCTTCTCGGTGGTCCAATCGTCCTTGGTTGGATGCTACCACCGCAACCCAGAGATCACCATCTTGATGCGAAGGAGGAGGGGAATTCACTAGCTCTTCATGCAAATGGGGATCAGATCTAGGAACTTCTGAAGATCTAGCGTCCTGCCACTGCTTGCCCCAACCTTCACAAAGAAAACCATCACGGGCCAAAGTCCGACCAGCATCGCCCCTTGTCTCCTGGACCCAAAACCTCCACGGCGAGGAGCACCCCAACCACCATAGCCACCGACCATGATGGAAGGTGCAGCGGTAGATCGAGGCGGAGAAGAGATGACCTGGGAGTATGTCCTTGTATCTCCAGTCACCGATCCACTCCAACACGAGGAAGGAGAAACGCAGAAGTGCTAGAGTCGCCACCGCAAGGTGGGGATGTGAGGAAGGGGAGGGACTGGGAATTTAGGGTTAGAAGGTGAAGGATAAACAGAAGGGGCATAGCGAAAACCCGCAACTGCGCGCCCTTGCGGTTAGTGCTTTCGACACCATGGAACCGCCCTCAAGCTTTGGCCCCGCCTGTAGTTGGAAGCCATCTGCGTCCCCACCATCCAGTGACCTCGTTGGGAAACCACCTGGTGAAGCGTGTTCGATCACCCCTGAATAAACTCGGGCATTCTTCCAAGCAACCGCTCGAGCGCATGGGTCACGCGAGCGGAGGCACCGGACAGCCTTCTGGGGAGACCATCGAGCGGCCTCCTCACGACGCGCCGCCGTAGATGGTGTAACCGTCACCAGAGTAGCGCACGCGTAACCGTCAGCCCTACCTACTAGTTTAAATTCTGATGCACACGATTTACGCATACGCAAGTGATTTCAGTGATATTATCTATATATGTGTGATAGGGAGGTTGGTGTGTGAGTGTGTCACTTGTAGTCGAAAAAAAAATTCACCTGTCCTGACGTACCGTTAGCCAGGTTTACTTGTTCCTGACTGAACCGACGTAACATTAGTTGCCATCATCACGCGCGTTGATGCAAGCATATATCTTTCTTCCGCGCGGCGATCGATTAGCCGTTGGCCCGGACACGACCACGCGTCGTACCGGCCGGTTTGGCGCCGTCACCTTAGTACTTCACCGCCTGCCCCCGTACGTCGCCGGGCAGCCGCTTTCGCGGCCCCCGGCCCCTTGGCCTGGTCGGTTTGATCGCTTTTGCGGATCCGGCGAAAATCCTTTCTCCATTTCGCTTTATCCTTTGGATCGATCGACACACGGCCGGCCCTTTGCTGGTTCTATCGGGAACCTGGGTTTGGGCGCTTGTGCTCTGGCTCTTCTTTTCCTGATCGTCCCGTTTCTGTTTCCTCGGGCGCGCGCGCGACCGGTCTTTCTCCGTTTTTGGAGTAGAGATGGACGGGATTTGCCGACATGTTGAGCAGGGGTACATCCGGTGTGCTTCGCATTCGCAGACTGTGATGCTCTCGTTTCTCCGGACATTTGTCGATCGACGTGTGGTACTCCGATCCAGCATCTAATATAAGCGCCAGATTCCCAATTATCACGTGGACGAACGATGAAAGCAAAACACGTACTTTCGTGTGCACTGAACTTGCATGAGAATCGCATTCCCGCGCGTTGTGACTACAGAGGAGGTTAGTCTCATCTATGCATCATGGCACATGCATAAACTAATACACATCTTTTTCATGAGTGGTTTCCCGGTTCGGATACAAGTAATCGTAACATGGTTTTATGAAGGATGCTGATATTTGATGAGAGGGCCGACGTCACGGCGCGTACGTACATACGTTGCCATCCGCGTCCATGAATTCTTTTTATCCGAACCAAAGCATCCAAATACGTATTCCACTAGCCACCGTCCCGTCCACTGCTAGCTAACACGTGTCTGTATATTCCGGGACCCCCACTCATATTCAACTGAGGCGGTAAACAACGACTTAAACGCCAGAGTCGATTGGAAAATGGCAGCTCCACCTCCATGCCTCCATCCGGTGCATGCGATCCGGCCCAAGGTTGGTTGCAACTTGTGATCCGGTCACGTCTGGGGCTCCACCCGTGTCATAAAAGAAGCGCGCAGCGGTCGTCGTAGGAGGAGGCCCATGAACATGTCTAACTAACCAGTAAGTATATATATATATATATATATATATATATATATATATATATATATATATATATATATATATATATATATATATATATAAACGGGTGAACCTTGATTTGGTCAAAATAATTAAATTTAAGCAGAATAGGTGTCTATACGCCATAATTTATTTGTGCTGTCGAATCGGCAAGTGTCATTAGATGTTTGTGCGCTATTTTAGATATCGAATTTGACAGAAACGAAAATTTTAACATGGTGATTTTAACGGGAACAATGACATCATACACGAGTGGTACACGACGATTATGACGTAACAAGTACCACATCTAAACCTAATATACCTTAGGGAATGTAAACAATATGATTAAAATATGTGGTCTACTGAGTTGCAACGTGAGTTCTTTCTCTTCCTCATCGCTTCGGGTCCTGTGTCACACGCCCGATGTGCCCTTTCGCGCTTCCTCTCCCTCTCATGGACCTCCACCATCATGCGGTTATACTCCTCCCTCATCTTCTGTTGTTCTTTCTGAATGCGCTTTTGCATAGCCTTCCTCCTCTTGTCAGCTTCCATCTCATGGAAGCGTCTTCAAGTGGTGTGGTGCTTAATGTGAAGGAGGAACATGTCCGCTTCTGACTACTTAGTATCTATTCACTGTAAAAAGTCACATAGTGATGGTGGCGACTACAATGAAGACTAAAGTATTAAGTGGTAAATCTTAGTTGTATTTGTAATAGTTTGGCAAGAAGTTATTACCGGGAGGCGGGAGCCAAATTGGTGCTTTCCTTGAGTGGATCGTACTCGCAGTTGTAGCATATGAAGAACCTCCTTCCGTAGGTGTAGGAGAACTTGGAGGACTTCATCACCCTACAAAGGTCTTCACACCAGCACATGGGCACTTCGGCCCCATCAGACGCAGTATTCGGCATGTATTTCTTGGAGGAAGGATCAGAGGCTATTTTCTTCGGAGTTGTGGAGGTTGAGGCTATTGGTTTGATTCTACATGTGGTCAGGCGATCATCTAATTATAGTGTGGATTCATGCTGGTGCATTGACTAAGTCCACGGAAATCAGCTCTGCGAAAGCAGTTCATTATGCAGTAATATGTGGTCATATCAACTAAAAAGACTACTTCTGAAAAGCCTACTTCTAAAATCCTACTTCTGAAAAGGCTACGGCTGAAAAGGCTAAGTCTGAAAATGTTACTTCTAAAAAGCTTATGTCTGAAAAGGTTGCTCTAAAAAGACTACAGATGAGAAGACTAATTATGAAAAGGCTAAGTCCGAAAAGGGTAGGTCTAAATATTGAGTACATGTTTACTAATGTGAAAAGTTGTAATAGAAACCATCAATTTTGTTTTTATGGTTGGATGTTTGCGAGTAACGCAAAGTTGACGATAATATTACATTGATGCGGACCGGAAAAGGCTTCTACTGGGTGGACCGGGGATGTCTCCCCCTTCGTTGATGTGACACTTCGTGCTCACCCTCTTCTTGCCGATGCAGGAATGCTTCGTGCTCACCCTCTTCATGCATTTGAAGGTCAGCCTCCTGCCTCCTTAGAATATCCTCTTGGAGACGATGTTCCTCCTCACACCTCTAAAGTTCCTCAGCATGTCGCTTGTGTTCTTGTTCTCGGTGTTTACGTTTCTGTTGGCGCTCATGCCTTACCTCCTACCGTAGTTGCGCTTCCTTCATCCTAATCTCGTACTCATATTTAGTTTCAGCCTTCTGATTTATCCCCTAGAGTATGGTGGCCTGACATGGTCGATTCTTTTCTTTAAACGATAAGGCTTAGTGTAATAAACCTAGAGTTAGAAGTGATATAGTCAAGGTATAATTAGGAGGTGGGGATGAAGGCAAAGAAAGAGACACACCATGAAATCATCGTCAAGCTCCGAACACATAAAAAACATCATACCAAAAGTATGGACCTCGAAGGATGTCGACATTCGCGCTTAATAGCCACACCTGCACAATGGACGCTCGTGCCATTGTCGTACTCCCATAGGGTGGTTCCTCTAGGAATTCATGATGATCTGTTTCAAGACGGCAAGAAAAGACAATTGTTATCACAATCTAAAAAGGGTAGGTCTGAAAAGGTTAGGTTTGCAAATAGAGTATATGTTTTATTATCACGGTTGCATGTTTGCGGGTAACACAAATTTGACGATAATATTACACCACGGTAAAAGAAATGTATGCTAGTACAACATATCTATAAAAGGCCCATGTATCTAGAAACTGAAACCACAATGATAATGGAGGGTAGGGATGGGAGGGGATGAGGAAGAAAGTAGTCGGGGAGGCCAACAGTGAGATGAGAGGGTTTGTTTCGTCCAACTGAGTATGAGGAGCCTCTGTACAACTTCTCTTTGCAGGATATGAGTTATTTTTATCCTCCAAGTCACATAAGGATTTACGAGCACCCAAATGAGCCCTGACCTAGTGTTCCCGTGGCTATGACTGTGTTGTTCAGATGTACGATGGGAGAATTCATGGGGGTCGTCGATTCTTCTGATGTCCTCTTGGTACGCTGAGAACTATTTTTTAAACATTATAAATTGTGACCTTTACATTTCTGTAGGCATCCAATGACAATCCCGACAACTGTCAATACACAAGATGGGTTGATCCTCCTGTTCTGCCATTGTACGTTCGGTCGACATGTTTATTATGATTGTTATGGAATGGTTATGGTACGAGTCTGTGGTCCGAATAGAATCACAAAACAAAAATACAGTATATGAAAGATATTATGACAGTAATAATAACATAGTAGTATGAAGAAAGTACCATTACACTGCCAGTAACATAGTATCATAACACCAACAATAACAGAAAACCATGAAACTGACAATAACCTAGTAACCTATAGGTTATATCCCCTCTTGGGGATGACCCCCCTGGTCGCATCCGGCCTCGGGACCTTGTGCCTCCTCGCTCTCATCTAGTTAGCTGAGTACGTCAGGTGGTCCGGTGGAACGATCGGCTGCTCAGGTTGTCCAGCAGTTGGTGGAGTGGCGCACTCGTCCTGGGAGGGTTGTGTCCCCGTAAGTGGCACGCCAGGTAGCTGTGATGCACCGAGCTTGTCGCTATGTCCAAAGATATAGGAGTACCCAGGGACCTGACTACCGTCCCTGGTGAGCAACTCCATGTAGCTACCCTACGCATCTAAGTCCCAGAGATCATCAATCTCTACACATGGAACAATGAAGAAAACAAGTTGGCACTGATAAAACATGACATACGCAACAATTTGTTATGCATAAAGTGAGTGCCATACCTGAGTTAGGGACGCGAGAACTCAAAGGACTTAGGTCCGTGAAGGAAGGGTGCATGGCCCCAATGCTAGCATAGAAGCGGTCACTAGAACTGATGAAGGCTGTCCTTAACGCTGTGACGCTATAGCGAGGGTCGCCGGCGACGGAGAACAAAAGCTGAGGCCACAAGCCATTGTAGTGGAGTCACTAGCCCCAGTGACGAACTACCTCTCCGTAGTAGGGGTGGAAGAAGAAGTCAGGGTCGAAGACGCCCTCGATGGCTTAATGGCGAAGGTCATACGTACCAGTGAGTACGGTGGCTCAGTGAACGTGGCAAATGGGCGTGTCGGGATAGGAGCCGATGCTAGTGGTCCCATCACAATGTCCGATAACGAACTGCAGCTGAGCGACTAGAAGACTTTGTTCACTTGCTGGATAATCTGACCTAACACTGAGCTGACCTTGCCCCTGGGGACCTTGAGGCCACTGTCGATCCGTACCTTGGTCACCCGTGCCTCGACCTCAACCTGGTACAACATGTCCCTCTGCAAACAAAAGTTTAATTTGATTACACAATTTTTTTGTACCAACAATTATAGTAAATGAGGAGTCGCGTAGTGTTATTCGTACCTCAAGTGAATACGCCTGGTCCCTGTGCGTCGGGTACGTGTCGCGCACGTCCGGCTCATGCCACGGAAGCTCGGCCGGTGTGTACGTGACCTAGATCCGCGTTCAAGGCACAAACCAAGAGAGGTATTCCACGTACGCCTCCTCAGAGTGTGGCTGATCCTCGTCCACGACGTGCTCAATAGCTTGGTCCCATCTGGCAACCCACGTCTGGACATGAGACACAAACGTGCTCATCGAATGCGCCCCCTTGCGTGTCAACATGCAAAAACATATGGACATGAAAAAAGGTGCAGCAACTTCTCGTATGCAAATGTAATTACAATGTTGTGCGATAGTGTATGTTGATAGGCACCATCCTAGTCAACTATAGCGGGAACACCTGGAACTTTCTGAACTGCCGCATCATGCGATGAGGGGAGTACTCCTTGACGTAGATGTTGCAGACGATGACCCACCGTGTGAGCCACTACTCCCAGACCCGTAAGCATAGCCTTGAAAGTCCAAGCAGACGTCGTTCAAGAAGTTCCTCTGTGTACGAACTCCAGCGAACGTTGTTCACCGTCAGCTCATCAAACTAATGAACGAAGTCTAAGTACGCTCGATGTGTCTTCACGCCTGACCAATTCGGCTACACAAACAAACAAGATAGAGAAACAAAAAAGGAAGTAATGAACATGTACGTACATAAATATCATAGTACTTACCCTATGTCTGCACCACAACGACCCCATGCTCGGGCCGTCGACACTGATTGCTGGGAACTGGTACATGCTATGGTCGACAACAAGCCTGCCTATGGCAATGCGCTCGTACGACCACATCTGAAGCAGCAGGGGACACCTGGTGAGGATCATGTTGTTACCGGTCTTCTTGCATGTGTCACATAGCTCGCAGTATGTCACAGCCAGCACAGTAGAAGCCTAGCTGTATTGCGGGACCTCCCTCGGGTTGGCGTCCACAACCTCTCTAGCGTAGGGGATCATGCTCCTCGAGACTGTGTTGTCGTGGGTCTTGGTGAACATGAGTCACCCGAATAACCACAAGAAGTACGCCTCTAGGTGGTGGGAGACGTCCTCGTCTCCTGCCAGTGGGTGGATGTTGTCCGCCTATCAAAAAAGGAATAATTACAAATATCTTCATCTGTTAGTAACGTAAAGGAGATGAAAAAACAGTGCAAGACATACGTACCACAAACTGAACGAGACAGGCCTTCATCGGGTCGTGCTTCTCAGTCCCTGGAATAGCCCTGAATGGGGCTAAGTCGTCCCTCCATTTAACGACAAAGAAGCGTCCTAGCAGCTCGTCATACCAGCCCACACCCACGTCCCTAGACCCAACAGCGGCACCCGCGTAAGGTAGACCCATCAGGAGTGAGATGTCCACGAGTGTAGGCTCTATCTCGGTGCACGGGAGGTGGAATGTGTGCATCTCGGGACGCCACCTATCGACAAGGGGCCCAAGCAGGGCCCTGTCGTAGCTGAACTGCATGGCCGCCTCCGAGCCCCCCACCAATGCGTCCACCTTGACCAGTAGAAACAGTGGAAGTAGCCCAGCAGCATGCAACCTGCAAACATAATACAGTTAGTGACAAATACCGATAACAAGCCGTATAAAACATTAAATTGAAATTGTACTAACCTCGAGATCTAGCGCTCGTCAATCCTCATGAGCTCATCCGGCACACGGGGTCATAGTACATGAGCTCCTCAGCCTGCATGACGATGCGGTACAAACGGTGCCTAACGTCGAGCTGAGGGTCAAGCAGCTCCACCAGCGCCATACCTGCATGTTCACAAGTTATTTACAGTTTTATAAGCAAAAAAAACTTAGAGTAAGAAATAAGCATACAACATATAACATGACATAATAGATTTTTCAAAGCGCACACAAATATGTTAACGAATCACAACTTCACATGTTACAGCCTCAAACATAGTGACAGTCTCACTACAACAACAGTAAACTACAATGTTGTCCACATGAATATCCATCACGCCACGAATTACACCATTAATTGAATTCGATGAGTTGACGAAGCTGACGATCGACAACCACGAGGACGTCTCCCATCTGCAGCAAAGCCAGAAAGACCTGCTTCCATGGGGTTCACACTTGCGACACCAACCGTGCATTTCTTGTAAGTGTGTCCTGTTCCGTTCCACTTTCTATAACATTTCACGTGACGCCCCGCTTCTGCTTCATCCATGTCATTACCCAGCCTCGTAGTCCTACTCCGTCCCTTCTTCTGCTTCATCTTGTTGGTATCAGGGATGAAAACACAATCGGGTCCATGTTACTTTGTGAAAGAACCATAAATCTCAAAACCATAGACGTCATAGTTCCAGGTGTCGAACACAGCTTCCTTCTTGAAGTAGTCGGAGACGTACCTTCGAGTCCTCATCCCCGTCACAGCACATGCGGCAATCACATGGGAGCATGGCTTCTGCAATAGCATTAGCTTGTAGCGGGTACAAACACACCTATCATCGAAAATGGTGCACTCGTGAAAGCAGGCCGGTGTCATGCATCTGTTTCAGCCTCGCCGCATTGCACTTGGATTTGGGGAAATCTGGCTTGTTGCCTGTTCGCGGCACCATTGCGGGTGCAAGAACGGGGACAGAGAAGAATGGCTCTGAGCGCAAAAGGATTGGAGGCTATGGGAGGTGGCGAAATGATGGGGAACCTTTGGCTTTCTAATTTATAGTGCCAGCGCGATATCCCAACCGTTGCAGAGTCTAGCCGGTTTGAAATTCAAAAAGATGCGCGTGGGGAACCGAAATTCCCTCGGGTCCAGTAGCAATTAATGTTTAAATCCTAGATCTAGGCATAGCTATTTTTCGTCAGGCATAGAGCAGCCAACGTATTTGGCATGGTCTTCTTGTACGTATACGGTACACCTCACCTCCTACTATATAAAGGGGGGAGGACCGGACTTGTAAAAGGAGACTCTGGATAAGTTCATCCAACTCATAAGAAAATATATAAGACGGGGCTATTATCCCAAGGGAGGCTTGAACCTGGATAAATCCTGATATTCTTGAGTTCCTTCGATACACGCCACACACACCAACAACCACCGGAAACGTCGATCACACACCCATCGTCCGGCATATCCCAGATACATTATCAGGGATTAACCCTCAACATAAATCTACAATAATGTAAAATTCATTACAAACAAGGCTCAACATATAGTCTTTACTACAACAAAAAATACCCGAGTCGTTACATCAAACATCTCTAAATCCTACAACTACTACCTCAGTTATACCTACACTATGTCTAAATCCTACATCTAATACCTAACATATGTATAAATATTACAGCTAATTGCTAAAATACGTGTATAAACAAGATCTAGTTGCTAAACTATGTCTAACATTAATTTTAAACCTAGATCTACGTTCCAACCTACGTCTAGTAGTTATCCTACCAGGTTTCTAAAAAATTCTAGATCTAACATATAACCTATGTCAAAACCTAGCACTACTGGCTATCCTACCAGGTTTGTAATAAAACAGAGAAAAAAACATACATTTTTTCCTCCGATTGGGCTTCGCTGTAAAATTTCTCCTCCCTCCCCCCTCCCTCTCTCTCAAGACTCGGCTGAGTGGACATGACAGTGTTGACGTCGGTCGGGGTGGCGTGCTGCATTTTATACCCAAAAGGTCTCGCCCGAACAATAGGCGACACCTTTTGGGTGGGCCCGCCCAGCGTTGCAGCGATAAAGATCTCGCCCGTTCAGCGGGTGAGAGCAAGGTCTCACGTGGGCCCTAGCGGGCAGAGCATATTAAATTCATTTCACTAAGGTAGTGAGCGTAGAATAGTATTCTACACATAGGACCTAACCCACACAACCGGACCCCTCCACCCCAACCCAACCAAACCTGCCATGGACCCCTGCCTTGCCCCCGCCACGTGTTGCCCCCGCCATGTGTCGTCACCGCCCTCGGTCGTTGTGCCCCACCACTGGCCACCACTGCCCCAATTGTCGTGCCCCGCCCCAGGCCACTGCGCCCTTGACCCTCCTCCACCCGCATCAGCTACTAAAAAGATACTAACAACTACTGACCAAAAACTACTGACACTACTGAACAAACTACTTATACTACTGGCACAACTGACCCTACTAACACAAACTACTGAACAATTTTTACTATGACTTGAAACAATTGAACAACTATTGACACTACTGACTAAAACTACTGATACTACTAAAAAATTACGGATAACT
Organism: Phragmites australis; assembly: GCF_958298935.1. Lineage (NCBI taxonomy): Eukaryota > Viridiplantae > Streptophyta > Magnoliopsida > Poales > Poaceae > Phragmites > Phragmites australis. The sequence continues at coordinate 24,249,363 of NC_084934.1, read as the reverse complement.
ACTAACACTACTACCACACTACTAAATAATTTACTATGAATTGTAACTACTAACACTACTGAATAGCGACGACTACTGACACTACTGAACGGTTTTTCAATACCTTGAAACTACTACCATACTAAAAAACTATTGAACACTACTTAGCGGGAACTACTGACATACTGAAGCATCCGAATCATAGAAATTACTGAAGATTTACTGAACAAAAACTACTACTGAAAAACTACTGAACACTACCGAGCGGGAATACTAAAAAACTCCTAGAAACTACTAAGCACCGTGGCACAGGATGAGCGACACGTGAGGACACGCCATGTCGCGCAAGGTGTGCGCTAGGTGGGTAGCGCGCTGCTGGCACAGGCACATGCGCACGAGGCCCGCACGAGCTGGGCGCGACAACCCAGGGTGGGGCACGCGCAGATAGCGCTAGCGCACTTGGCACGACTGGTGCACAATTGGGTGGGCGTGAGCTGGCGCAGTTTGGCATGCGCCTGCGCGGCTGGGTGGGGTGTACAATAACGCGTATATATATATATATATATATATGTGTGTGTGTGTGTGTGTGTGTGTGTGTGTGTGTGTGTGTGTGTGTGTGTGTGTGTGTGTGTGTGTGTGTGAATGAGATTGACGACTAGAGGATGGTGAATATGCGTCTGAATAAATTTCTTGCGAATCGATGGTCTTCTCCTATTTGAGTCACCTAACACACCTTAAAACTCAAGCGGAAGCAAAAATAGAGATAAGTTTTAACAAGAGAAAATCGAGGTAACACGATTTCATGGATGGTATATGAATCATATATTCCATTTAAGATTAATACATGTGCCTTAATACTTGAAAGATCACAACTTACAAAGAAACAAGAAAAGATGAACACTGAGTAACGAAACTCTCCAAGTTGATTTTCTAGAGGCAAGGGAATTCAAAACCCCATCATATAAGCGTGTATATATGAATTTTATGCCTCTAGCAACAAGAATGACCTCACAAGATGCTGAAATTTCAGCCCAAAAACCAAAACGAAAATGAAAACCGAAAATCGAAAAACTTGCAAACTTGCAAGGGAACCAATAAAGGAAAACTAGAAGGAGCATTCCATGCTTTGCTTGGCCTCCACGTGTTCAGTTAGAATCACCCTTGACTCCATCTAGCCTTCTTGATCGTCCGGCACCAAGCACTCCATTTGGCTCCGATCATCATACCATCGATCACTAAGTTGCATCCATCATCTGCACACCATGAGATAAGCAAACACATATATCCAACTCCAATTACAGTTAATCCATAATTAATATGCTCAAATGAAATCTCAAATCAATTCAAATCATATCAAAACTCATGCAAAATCGAAGATCATCAAGACAAATAAATATCAATATCAATCATTTATCACAAATAATATAAGATAAATTTTAACTTGGTTTCTCTCTCTCTCTCTCTATATATATATATATATATAATTCTAACTAACCAATCTCCTCTCGATGCGTATCGGCATGGCACGCAGTAGATTCCTTGTGCACGCGACGTAACAGAAGGGGCCAGGGACCAGGGACCAGGGACCAGGGACCAGGTTCGCATCGCCTATTCACTGCGTGTGCCCATAACCGGGCGCTGGGAAACTTGGGCTCAGTTGCGTTGGTTCTTGGACATTCATCTTGCTATACATGTGTAAAATACCAAAGTATATTCACCCATCGAATTTTACACGTCGCGTTTGTGGCGTACGCACAACCCAAAACAGTATAGGATGTCATAGCACAAACAACACTAGTATATCTAAAGCCTAGAGCGGTAATGGAGGTAAATAAACTAAACCATGAATATTTATCATCGGCGGTTCACACCAGTACGGCCAACCGAACGGCGGCAAGTGGCTGGTAGCAATAGCGGCAGCGAAAGTGATCCGCGCACCAGTCCCTAGTCTGGATATTATTGGCATGTTTGACCCAGTTACACTTCAGAAAATCTGTGATGGAACAGATTTCTGACGAAGCTGGAGTTTACAGTGAAGATGTTTGATTAGTAAGATGGTTTTTATCCAGAAAGGAGAGGTTTTTAGGAATTATCAATAATACCGTTGAGGTGTTGAATATACACTGCTTTTAACATATAAGCACCGGTGACAAGTAAAAAACAGAAGGAGTAGTAAATATGATCATATAATTTTTATGGATACTTTCAATCTATAAATAATAGAATATAAATGATCATAAAATAAATGGATGACAAATATTATAACGTTCATAGATTACAACATTTTTTACTCTCAAGTCTGAAAGCCGAAACAAACAAAAACAAAGCCATCTCGAAAGCCTACTAACTGTAGTACACTAGCGACGCATGCGACGCCCGCCGTCACGTCGCACCACGAGTGCACTGGCGATACGCCAGTACGTCCCGCGCCGCACGGCATGGCAGCGGCAGCGACGATGCCACGGGCGCTCAGCTCACGGTTCTTGGATGGATCATGGATGGGTGCGTGCGAGCCGCTGGGTTTCTGGTTGGCTACGCGCGCGCGCGCCCGCCGCCGGGACCCGCGGGGCACGGGGCGCTGTCGGTAACCATGCGACGCTCCCACGTGTTTGGCCACCCGCGGCGTGGCTCCCAGGGCCCCGGCCGACAACGCGTCTGACCGGTGCGCCTCCCCGCCATGGCTCCCCATGACGTGGTGGTCCCGCCTCGCTTTTTCGGCTTTCGCGTGGGGTAGGCCTGCTGACGGGCGGTAGCCCAACCCAAACCCAACCATATCCACACAATACAGTATAAGGAACCCAATCCAAAAAAAAACAGCTATCACCAACCAACCAATTTCGACACATTCTGAGAAATCATGGAAAGGAAGACTAAGGTGCCATCCAAATTCGGGTGTTTGCGCGGAGACTTGTGCACAGTTTTGTACCCACTGAAATGGTCCTTAATCACAGGAAGATAGCCATGACAAGCGCTTGCTCTATATGTCAGGCGTCCGAGGATTCTTGGCGGCATTTCCTCGATCTGGGCACTTATGGATGAAGAATTGACTTAACACCATTACAATAGCAATTGTTCGGACCTGAAGGAATAGCTCTTTCATCTTTTGGAGACAAGTCATCCTATTCACGTTATGGGCAATTTGGACAACGCGGAGAAAGGCAATACATGAAGCGATTTTTTAGAGCCCTCTCTCGGTGTTTGGGTACGTTTAAATTTCATGTCAGATCTAGAGATTCTTCAGGAAAAAACAGAGCAGAATTCAATGGTGAAATGCCAGATACATGTGCCCAAATGGTTGACTCCACCAGCAGGAACAACGAAGATCAATGTAGATGCTGCAATAAAACAACAATAGGCTAGTGGTAGCCACTATCCGTCCTGACTCTTCTGGTGTCTACTTTGGCTCCTCAGTTGTACTAGTATTCACAGGCATAAGCGACCCAGTTAACTTGGAGCCAATAGCATGCCGTGAGGCCTTATCTCTGGAGCTACACTTAGTTACAAATGTAAGCCGTTTTAGCTTTCTCAACTATTCTCTAAATATAAGTTATTTTCGAATTTTTATGTATTTTTTTCTCTTTTGTTTCTGTCTTATCCTTGTTTAATAAATGCTACCACTCTCATAATTGAATGCGTTATCTTTTTCAATGCAGAATAAATAAAAGGTAATAAGATCATTTGATCTACTTTCTTAATTTTTGTACGTAAGTCTAAAACGATCTACATTTGCAATCGGAGGAAGTAGAAAGCTTCACATCGTGTTCAATGCAGCAAATGTGGTGCATGATATTAATGAAGGAAGCTACTACCAGTATAACTCTATCCTGAGAGAGATTGAAATGCGGCGGTCCTCTTTCTAGGAAACCTTTTTTTTCATGAAGGAAGAATTTCGAACAAAGAAGCACATCAGCTTGCTAGGACCGCTCTTTCTCTAATCGTGGTCATGTTTGGCTATTTGAGCCTTTAGACCCTTATATTGTATATTTTTGTGTTAATCAATAAAATGACCATGCTCTCTAAAAAAAACCAACCCACAAAGTTTTTCCAAAAAAAAAAAAACAAATCTTTGAAACAGTTTCGACCCATGGCTAAGGAACGAGACGTCAAGCCGCAAGTAAGATAAGTTGTTGTATTGTATAACCAATCAATTGTTGCGTGATCATGACTATTTTGATGTTGTTGAACTAGTGAAACAACAGATGAAAAAAAGAAAACAAAAAACTAATAGAAATCACAAATACTGGAAAACTAGAAAATTCTGACAAAAAGTGAGATAAATCTGACGCATGTTTGAGCTAATGAAATAAATGATAAAAAATCAGTAAAATCAAAATTGAACCAATGGAATAGAAAACCGACCAAAATAAAAGAAAAAAAAATTAACAAAAATACCCACATGAATAAGCATTGAAGATGCATGCAAGTCTTCCTAAATGCCAAACACCACACATATTAGCTACGTAAAAAATTATCACAATGTTTCCTACATAAACAAATTGAGGATACACGAAGGATTCAAAGACACAACAACATATTATGCATATCCTTTCTGTATACCAAATTTACGTAAATTTAGCTACATCAATAATTATCACAATTAATACCTTGTTTCATAGATCACTCTAACTTATGTATGGATGCTTCTCTTCATCAACCTCTGTCTAAAATGCTTTAGGGCATGTTTGTTTGAGCTTCTGTTTCTGGTTTCTCTGAAAAGCTGTGCTTTTGGCTTTTCTGAGAAGTTGCTTTTGGATTTTAACTATTGGGTTTTTTATAATAATTTTTTGGTTTCTCAACACACTACTTCTTAGAAAAGCTACTCTCAGCTAGCTTCTCAACTTCTAGTTTATTTCCTCAGAAACAGGCTTCTGGCTTCTCCAGAAGCCACTTTTCAGCAAACCTAATTGTTTAAGCTTCTGAGCTTCTAGGCTCTGACAGAAGCAGAAGCCAGAAGCAGCTTGAAACAAACAGGCCCTTAGTGACCGAGACAACTAAAAGAAGCAAGCATTCATGAGTTCGCACATCACAAGCACATTTAAGTACCTGAAGAATTTTCCACAGGGCTGGACAGAATGTGACTTCAAAAGAGGCTAGTTTTGATTTTGAAAAGTAGCTAGGTGTTCTGTTCATGCACATGTTCAAATACCACAGAGTACCAGGAAGTTTTATCTTTTCCTAACAAAGATAATAAGTAATTAGCACCAAAAACCAAATCACAATGAGAGCATATTGAGATGCAGAGCACCGAATAATTTGTACATTTTTCTAGGTTTATGCTTGTTCCCATCCAAGATGGATCAGAGTACAAGATAGGTCAAAAAGAAGAAGAAAGAAAAGGTTTTGATAGCACTCTCTAAAGCAAAACTACCTACATGATCAGCTTGAGCTGGCACGAGATTCAGATAAATAAAGCATCATTTGGTAACTCAATAGACAAGAAAATCTCCCCCCTTCCACTATGTAGGCCTGGTAACGGGGCGGGTTAGGGCCAGGTGCATCGAGAATGCACCCGACTCGAAACCCGATATATAAAACCCAACATGTCCCCGAAACTTCTAATGGGTGAGAATTCACCCTCAGCCCCGAACTCGGTCGAGACCCCATAGGCACAGACGGGCATGGCGGGCGGGCAGGAGCTGCGGTGGTGGGAAGGAGGGAGCGATAGTGGGTGCGGGTGGTGCCAGCGCGGGCAACGGCTCGGCAGAGTGGGAGCTACGACGACGAGCGTGAGGGAGCGGTGGCGGAGGGCAGGAGGTCGGTGGGTGGGAGCAGCGGTGGGAGCTGGGTACGAGCTAGGGTTATGGGTGGGGTGGCAGTTGGGCCAGCTGGGCCGGCACTGTGAACCCATTATCAGGCACCCGCGAATGCCCACGGGCAAAAAACTGCCCCCACGCCCAACCAGAACACTTATCGAATCCAAATCCGTGAACCTCGCGGGGCAAATTTTGCACCCACCCCCGCCAGATCTAAAACCCACTGGGACCCGACCTGCCTTGACCCGTTGCCAGCCTTACCACTAGGGTTGTTAACGAGCCGAGCTTCAGTGAGCCTGGTGCCTCAAGATTAAGCTCGACATAAACTCAAGCCGAGCTCGATTTGAGTCTGAGATTAGGCTGAGCTTATAGATGGGCTCGAGCTCAGCTCAACTGAAGCTCGCAAAGGCTCGAGTTTGGCTTGGATGAGCTTGTTTACAAAAATACAAAGGAGATAAAAGGCATGTCTACAACAACAGCAAGAGAATAAAATCCCATCCCTAAAATTAACCATAGATCTTACTATCAAGAAAATAAATTGGGAAGTACAACAAGGGGAAGCTCACACACGTACCACATATATTACATGCACTCATGTTTGTGGAGCGTCAAGCCTTCAAGACGAAGAGTGAAGGATTATGCGCTCCATGGTGGTTAGTAGCCCAGGCCTTGGCCCTCAAGATCTAGAGAGGAGGTAACCGATAGGGTGGGAAGGTGGACAATCAGGTGGGGTTTCGAATATTGAGCTTTCGCAGGTGCAGATTAATTAGCGGATAATGCCCAAATTAGATGGCATCCACTCGTAGTGTCGTTCCCCCGGAAGAATTGATTACTAATTTTCTTCGCACAGGAGATGAGGATTGTGACTTTAGGTGGGGAAGAATTGCAAGTTGGGAAGGATAAGAGGAGATGCAGGTCAATGGCCAATGGTTGAGTTATCACCGGCTTGTTGGTTGCAATGCCTATAGTGGAGATTGGAAAGCATCTGCCACTTTGGCAGCACAGGACAATGGCGAGTCGGTGATTAAGGAGGTGACGAGGCGTTGATTTGGTGAGAGAACTGCGGATTAGGGGAAACTGCAAGACAACGGGAGTGGGTATTTATGGAGTGGGACTGGGGATCCCGCACCGTCGGTTTCAATTCTGGGTGCACGGAAAATAATAGAGGAGCGGTGCATATGGCGGGGTGTAAAAAAAACCAGCCTTGTGGAATAGCTCGAGCTCGGATAGTTAAACTCACGAGCTTTGAATTAAGCTCAAGCTTGGCTTGAAATCCATTCGAGTCGAGCTCTAATTGAGTCTTTAACGAGCCGAGTATGAGTAGCTCATGAGCCTCTGAGCTTTTTTGACAGCCCTATCCCTCCACTCGTTGAACATTAAGGTTGCTAATTAGTCTAACAAACAGATAAATAAAGATATATGTTGACGATGAGTAGTATAAAACTACCATATTCGGATATGCTAGAGTTTTTCATTATTCTCGGGGCATATCTCTATCACTGGTAAGAGAATCCATGGATGTATGGAAACTACTTGTAGATACCTAGGATATCTCATAAACAGAAAAGTCTATCTACAAGAATAAGAAGGAAGGACTTCAGAGACCGTACGACAATCTCCTATATATACGGAGCCTAGGGACCCTGCAGAGCACAAGTTGATACGAGACACGATTAAGATTAGGTCTATACAAGTCACATGAAGCTACTCGACTAGATTAGATCTATCTAGGATGGCCACGCTCCCCCTCGTAACAGTTTAAGATCAATATAAGACAAATAGGACGTATGGTTATTATCTTAAGGGAGGTCCGAACATGTCTAAAACCCATATGTGTGTTCTTTATTTCATATACCTGAGACATCCTTTATCTATTCTACAGATTTGTAAAATCGATGGTTCAACAATCGTTGATAGCTGGTACCATCCGTGGGGATCATGGCAATAGGCATTGAAACATCTACACACGATATGTCATAGACTTCGCCTAAGCCTACACTGAAGACCGGCTTCTCGAATGAGGAGTTCTACTGCAACTTCACCCCCTCGACCAATGATGAATCATCAATCGATCGGGTGGATCTCGATGAAGAACTATCTATCGACGACTCCGGTGATGAGGTAAGTTGTTTTATAGATCAGTACGCTAAGGACTATAGCATCAAGTTCGAACCACTCAACTGCCAAGACAATCATGAAAGCGATGTTCATCGCAAGTCGGGATCCTCCTCCGTAGGTTTTGACAACATAGATTGTCGAGATACCTACCCAGAGCAATCCAATGACAAATCCATGAAGGATATAGACTCCCCTTTTAGTGAAGATTACCTCGAGAAGTCTTCACCATTGGAGACGGGGATGATGGTCTTGGTGATCATGATGATGATCTTGCAAACACACAAATCCCCATTGCTCTAGTTCTAGGAGTCGGTAAGTTTCCACTGGCCACGCATCCCCATATCCAAAATCTAAACGTAGCGTGGGATCTGACGTCTCCTGACTGTCAGTAAGGGGCTCAATGTTATATATTTGTATGGCACAGAGGATCCTCCTACATGAAGCCCTTATGCAACCCTCTATAGCATATGCGTCCACCAACCCGCTCAAACTCTATGGATGATCCCCTTAACATGGCCTTTTGTGACTTGAGGTCTAGATATTCTGGGGGGCCTTCCTAGTAGCATCTGGGGGCTTCAAGTTCCTTTTTAATCTTCATCGGTACCTCTACCAAGAAAGGATTTAAGTGTTGATACAATCAGTCGAATATCAAATGCCTCCGGAGCTACTATGACCAAGACATCCGACAATAAACCCTCCAAGCTAGGAACCTGGTTCTACGACCTGTTCAGAGCCAACATAACAGCAACAAGTTATCCTCAGAGTGGAAGGGTCTCTACACGGTGGTCGAGTTTTCTTGCCCTGGGTCTCTTAGCAATGGAGGATGGATGAGTGTTCAATAATTCTTGGAATATCGACTAGCTCCAAAAGTTTTATCTCTAAGTGCTAAGAGTAAGTTTGCACTAGTAAATATTCATATTTCCTGTAAGGTCATTTGAATCTCATTGTGTTCTTTTTTGTCTTCCATAAACTCAACGGCTGGCACCCGTAAGACGGGTACACTAGCGATAAGCCGTAATCTGGGTACCTATACCTGTCGCGCGCACCTGTTTAAGCCTAGACAAGGTCACACGGGAATTGACTTCAGGAAACAAGAGTTTCTATGACCAAAGATGAAGTATAAGCATTCAATTCTTTTCTCCTACCCCGACTGGCTAATTCATAATGGCCGGTCAACTGTTTTTATACTATTATCTTTGATTGCCTATCTGAGTTTTATTCCCAGATAACCAGTCAGGATTGGATGAATACTATATACCAAGAGCTAACGACAACATATTGTATGTATGCTAAAGCAACTTTCTTCGCGTGGAGATGATGTTCTAAGTTACGACCTCGTGAATGTGAAAAAGGTTCCCTATCACGTCCTCGAGTGCCCAGGGCCTACAGCGCCTTCCACTCACATTGGATCTAGGGCTGACCCAATTAAACTCCTCGATTAGAAATGAAGTCAACCTACCCTAGTCGAAGGAGGAAGCAAAAAGCACTAGGCATGTTAGGTTGTCGGTATCTCCTCGGTATCGAGTTCCCAAGAAGTCCCACTATTTTTCTTTACATTCTTTTTTATTTTTTACTAACAAAAAAATAAGTTTCTATTCCCAAGCACAGGATAAAAAAAAGCCTAAACGAACTCGATGATCCTCCAACTAGCCACCGCTGAGGTTCCGAATACTACTCAGAACTATGATTTTCTGTGCCAAAGTCCCACCATATTTTATGTTTGGATCTCTTCCAACACATGCGAGGGCTGTTGGTATGAAATACTAGGAGAGCTGGTGCACTACATTGACAAATGCGCTCAGTTTCAAAACCTTATTGTGATCCTTTGCCAAAAAAGGAGAAAAGATTCTTTCACCACCACGCGAATCTCCACCGTGACGTTTCAACTTTCAAAAAAACTAAAGGACGGAGAGCCAGATTTTCCCCAACATTCTCGGAATCCCGAGAAGCTGGGACAATGCTTATCCGTTGACCCAGATTTCCTACTCGGACAAGGTACCTACCCGGAGGCTCACAGAGCTACCCGAAGATGGCCTAATATCCCGACTAGATAACTTGATGACAACCAGGAACCCAAATAGATGTACATTCTACCCGAAAGAGCGAGTTGTCACTCGAAGAGGCAGTCTGTCAAGATGTCTTCCTCAGCTGATCTAAGTTTCTTGATCCGTCACATCATCATTTCACATACTGGTAGGGAGGCTTGATGATGAGTTGTATAAAACTACCATATCTGGATACCCTAGGGTTTTTCGTTATTCTTGGGGTATATCTCTATCCCCGGGAACAAAATCTCGGGACGTATAGAAACTACCTGCAGATATCCAGGATATCTCATAAACAGGAAAGTTTATCTCCAAGAATAAGAATGTATGACTCCAGAGACCGTACGACGGCTCCATATATATATGGAATCTAAGGACCCTGCAAAGGACAAGTTGATATGAGACACAACTAAGATTGAAGTCTCTACAAGTCGCAAGAAGTTGATTGGCTATGTTATAACTATCTAATCTAGCCACACATAGCCTTGTAATAGTCTTATATTAATACAAAACATACATTATATATGATTTGGTTCACGTGTAAGAGGCTTTGAGTTGCAAAGTTTTAGCAGATCACGTTTTTCATATCGTGACACTCGCCCTCAGTGCACTAGTGTTGATTTGCATGCACCTACTTATACTTCTTTAAGGCGGATGACCTAGTATTGGATTCCTAAGAGGTTTTTGTCTAACCCCAATACTAAGCTATCTACCTATTATTTTTCTCATATGAGGTGGCAGGTGGAGGCCTCGAGAACAAGTGGATCTTTGACTCCGGTTGTTCACATCATATGACCAGAGATGCATCATGGTTCTCCAGTCTCACCCCGATGACACGAGTACATCACTTTTGGGGATGACAAGGAAGGTAGAGTGAAGGCCGAAGGTATGATAAGAGTGAGTTAGAGTTTCACTCTCAAGGATATGGCTTTGGTGGAGCATCTGAAATACAATTTACTTTTTGTGTCATAGTTGTTAGAAGAGGATTTGGAAGTGCGCTTCAAGCGCAATACTTCTAGAGTTCTTGATTACTCGGGCGTTTCATTTGTCGGATTTCTCGAGTAGGGAGAGTATTTGGAGCTGATTTTTCTAAGTCTTTTGGTTCTTCTCGATATTTGATTGCTCAACCATCTTCTGAGCTTTAGATGTGACATAGGAGATTATGGCACATGAGTTTGATTTGCTCACTCATTTGAGTGCCCAAGGCTTGATCTGAGAATTGCCCAAACTCAAGTTTGAGAAGAACCTTGTTTGTGCTCCTTGTCGACATGGCAAGGTGGTTACCGCCTCTCACTCATCAGTCAATTTGGTGATGACTGAACGATCGGGAGAACTTCTCCATGAGAACACTGTTGATCCTTACAAGGTTCGTTCAGCGGGTAGAAAGTGTTATGTACTTGTCATGATGACTACTCTCGCTACCCTAGGGTGTTCTTTCTTATAAGTAAGGATGAAGTGTTCTCACACTTTTGAAGCTTAGCTTTGAGATTGTTCAAGGAATTCTCTGATGCATTGAAAGCAATTCACAGTAATAATAGCACCGAGTTCAAGAACAATCTCTTTGATGCTTTCCATCTTGAACATGGCATTGAGCATTAATTTTCTACCTCACGTGTTCCTCAGCAGAATGACGTGGTTGAAAGGAAGAATCGCACTTTGGTGGGTATGTCTAGGATGATGCTTGATGAGTATAGGACACTTAGAAAGTTTTGGCAGAGGCTATTAGCATAGCTTGTTATATCTTCGAATGCATTTTCTTGCGCTCGATTTTGAATGTGATTTCTTATGAGTTGCGCATTGGGAGGAAGCCAAAATTTTCTTATTTGATAGTTTTTGTATGTCGTTGCTTCATCCTGAAGTGTGGCAATCTTGAAAAATTCGAGTCACGTTCTTCCAATGGGATTTTCTTAGGTTATTCTCTTCATAGTCATTCTTACAAGGTTTATAATTTTGACACTAACACCATCATGAAATCTTGTTATGTGATTTCTGATGAATCAACCCCGTGTGCTAGTTCTGCTTTCGAGTGTGTAGGTGAGAAAGAGATTGGTGAAAGTATCTTCGTAGATGGTGACCTTCCAGCTCTCGGTGATGATGAGGATGATCCACTACTTCCTGCTATCACACCTGCTTCAGAGTTTTCTCCTGCTTCTTCTACACCGACAGAAGGTCCTACAGCATCTACTTCCACTTTAGCTACTTTTGAGCCTGTACTAGCTACATTTGAGGGGGGGGGTAATCTCACAACATAAGGCTCCTCGGCACATTTAGCGGATACATCCCCCTAAACAAATGATCGGTGATCTTGGTGAGAGGGTAATAAGATCCAAATCTGCTCATCATGCTCATTTTACTGATTTTGCATTCGTTGCTTCTTTTGATCCTTATGATGTTGGACATACTCTTTTTGATTCAAATTGAGTCAATGCCATACATGAAGAACTAGAAAACTTTAAGAGAAACCAAGTTTGGATCCTTGTAGAGCCACCTCCAAATGTTCACACTATAGGCATCAAATGGGTTTTCAAAAATAAACAGGAGGAAGATGGGTCTATAGTGAAGAATAAGGCTAGACTTATGGCTCAATGTTTCACTCAAATAGAGGGGATAGACTTTGGAGAGACCTTTACACCGGTAACTAGCCTAGAAGCTATTAGGATCCTTCTTTTATTTTTGGTATCCCAAGATCTCAAGTTATAACAAATGGATGTCAAAAGTGCATTCATAAATAGGTTCATAGAGAAAGAGGTCTATGTCAAGCAACCTTCGGCTTTAAGCATCCACAAACACCCACATAGAGTATACAAGCTTCAGAAAGCTTTGTGGGGGCTTAAGTAAGCGCCTAGGGCTTGGTATGATAGGCTTAAATCCTTCTTTCTAGAGTGTGGGTATGTGATGGGGTCAGTTGATAAAACTTTGTTCACAATTAGGTATGACAGTGATTTTTTACTTGTTCAGGTATACGTGGATGATATCATTTTTTATGGCTCTTCTCATGTTCTTGTGCCTAAGTTTGCAGAAACTACAAGCAGAGAATTTGAGATGTCTATGATGTATGAACTCAACTTCTTCCTTGGACTCTAAATCAAGCAATACAAATAAGGTACATTCATACACCAGATGAAGTACACCAAGGATTTGTTGAAGAAGTTCGACATGAGCAATGTGAAGCCCTTAGCGACATTGATGGCTACCTCGGTCATGCTTGATCCGGATGAAGATGGCAAGGAGGTAGACCAGCACGAGTATAGGAGCATGATCGGCTCCTTTATATACCTGACGGTGACAAGACCTGATATCCACTTCGTTGTCTGCTTGTGTGCCCGCTTCCAAGCATCACCAAGAACATATCACCGCCAAACGGTGAAGCGCATATTGAGGTATCTCAAACACACTCTTGAGTATGGTCTTTGGATTTCTGCATCTTCTTCTCTCTCTTCATCATTTTTCGTATGTGGATTTTGCTAGTTGTAGAATTAATAGCAAGAGTATCTCTAGTACTTCTTATGTCTTTGGTACTTCTCTTGTTTTTTGGTCTTCTCGTAAACAGTCTAGTGTTGCGCAATCAACTACTGAAGCTGAATATGTTGCTGCCGCTAGCTGTTGTTCTCAGATTTTATGGATAGTTGCTACTTTGAGAGATTTTATGTTAGACTTCAAGAGTGTACTACCACTTTTATATGATAACACCAGTACCATAGGCTTAGCTAATAACCTAGTTCAATACTCCAGAACCAAACACATAGATATGAGATTCCACTTTCTAAGATACCACAATGAGAATAGAGATATTGACTTGAGATACATAAATATCGAACACCAGCTAGCCGATATCTTCACTAAGTATCTTGATGCAACCAAATTTACCTATTTGAGAGGAGAGCTTGGAGTGTGCCATCCTTATGGCATTGTGTGAGGGGGAGTTGTAGTTGTACATACTCTGTCTTATTGTGGTAATATTTGCATTGCATTTCATCTTATAAGATAATCATAGAAGCTGAGCTTTAACTTGTATGTATTTAGCATTTTCTGTTGCTAGACTTGGATTTGGACTAAGTTGAGTGTTGTGCGGAGCAAACTTTTAATCTTAGGTTTTTCTTGATGCTTTGGCATGAAATATTTCAAGTAAGCTAGCTTTCTTAAAGATGATATTTGGCAATTTTATGAATCATGTAACTATAAAATGCTACATTCTTGATCACCATGTTCGTAATTGTTTTGGCTTAATCAATGCTTGTGTTAAAGCTACTTTGATGAATATCTTGCTCTAGACTTCTTGGTTCAAGATAGTGAATTAAGAAACATTGTACTATATTTCCTATCTTTGTCAAATATTTAGCTCATGATAGAACCATGACGGAACATGTGTTCCTTGTGTCGCAAAGACACTACTTGACTTGATATAAGTAAAAAACTTGATAATTTATGCAATTTGAATTCTTTTGAGCAATCAAGTTTCTTATGCCAAAATATGATCCAATATGGTTGTCTTGATGTTTCATGTAGTTTGCCAAAGAAGTAAATACATGGTTGCTAAAGTCAACTTGAGAATAACATGAATCACAATAAAATGTACCTAAACTATCGATTTAGTTTTACTTGATCTAACTAAGTCTTGATTTTATATCTGAGCTCGGCACGAGTGGATGCTTATGTGTTTGTCACTTTTAACATGATTCGGCTAATTGAACTTAAATGCGCCAAAAATTCTTCAAGATTAGCTTGTAAAGCTTCATGCTCTTATATCACTGTTTCTTTTTGAGCCTTTAAGCGATTGTGAGCTCCTCATTCTACTCTCCATATACCTTTGATGCTTCTAGCTTGTGCAAATGCTTTGGAATATACTTGAGAAAGCTCATTAGGTTTGCATATTCATGCATTTTATGGAGTTTTTGTTCTTGATGTTTGCATTGACAAAGGAGGGGAGCATATGCACTAAATCACAAAGAAGAAAAATCCTGAAATCTATGCATTCATCAAAGGGGAGCTTTTGCATTTGGCTTGTCTATACCTCTCTTCGAGTTTTTGCAATCCTTTTTATGTTAAGTGATATTTTTCTTTGCTCTTTCTTGGGTTTTTAGTCACTTGGATGAGCTTCTCTTGTGAAATTTCTTCAAACTAAAATCTTTGTGCTTTGAATGTTGTCAATGCATTCATAAAGGGGGAGATTGAGAAACCAAGTTATAATCTGTCTTGGTTTATTTGGATGAGTGATTGATAAGGTTTTTGGGTTGGTTTTTTTTTTGATATTGTATGAGTATGGTTATGTACTGCAATTATGATCATGACTAACCAAAATTACAAAAAAATGGAGTTGACGTTTTTGTCTCTGAGTCCAAGAAAATTGCATACGTTGGATGGTCCGATGCTGGGCAATTTGTACACACCGGATGATTCAATGCTTCGGAAGACTTCACGCCGAAGCATTTGAACTTAGAAGCAAAAGTTGAAGTACACACTGGATGATTCAGTGATGAAGTGAAGAGAACGACGGACTATTTCTTGCAAAGATATTGCAAAATGGATTATGGCAAGAATGTACACGTTGGATGGTCCGACGATTGGCAAATGTACACTTTCGAGTATTTCATCCCAGAGGCAAAGATTGAAGTGTACACTGGATGGTCCGACGATGGAGTGAAGTGAACACCAGAGCTTTTCTTGCAGAGAGGTTGCAAACTGGCTCTGGTAGACTTGTATTCATTGGATGGTCTAGTGTTCAAATGGATGAATGTTGGATTCTTCACTAGAACATTTCTTACAGCAAGGTTGCAAGATGGCTGGTCCAGAGAGAAGTAAACGTTGCATGGTCTGACGCTTAGAAGCTATGAACACTAGACCATCTAACATTCAAGATTTTTCTAGGATGTGTCTTAAGCTGGGGATTTCGATTTGAAACTAATTAGAGATGGTTTGGAGATATGTGTGTGTTTGTCTCATGATGTGCAGGTGATAGATGGAACATGACGATCGACGATGGGATGATCGGGGCTAAGCGGGGTGCTTGGTGCTAAATGATCGCGGATGCTGGGTGGAGTCAAGGGTGGTCCTAGCTGTGCATATGGAGATCAAGTAAAGCATGAGAAGATGGATAAAGATGGCGTGTTGATAAAGTCAAGCGAAAGGGATACCGATGCAAGTAACAAGGTGGCCCAAGGGATCGGGAGTGGAAGAGACTTACCGGCAGTCAAGATCGTAAGACGGAGTGCACGCGTCGACATCGGGATGTTTGCTTAAGGCATAAGTCAGTGGCAATAAGTTACGCTTTGAGAAGCATGAAAGGCGGTTTCACGGTTTGGCCTCAAAACCATAGAAGAATGGGGTGCACATGGTAACATCACGAAGCTTACATCGAGGCAAAACTAATTCATGAAAAAGTCATGACCGTTCGATGAATGGAGCGAGAAATGGACCAAAATACTCCGGTGGTAGGTATGAGGTCATTGGAAGGAATGGGTATTTTGGGAACAAGAAAACTTAAGGGCTAAGCTATCTTTCTAGGCCTATAAATAGAGAGGTAGGGCTGTGTGAGAAGGTTGAGTTAGCCATTTGAGTTTGTATGCTAGAGTTTTAGAGGAAAGAAGAGAGGAGTGCTTAGCCTATATGTAGGTGAGAGCTTTTGTGAGTGAAACTACTTTGTAATCTGCCTTAAAGAGGCCTGATCTTTGCAAGAAATGAAGTGTTTATTTTCTTCAATGCTTGTGTTCATCTACTTCTAGTTTTCTCTTATTGGTTCCCTTACTTTGTTGAAAGTTTTCCTTTTTAATTGTGATTTTTGTTTTCGGTTCAAGGCTAAAAATTTTCAACCTTGTGAAGTTGTTTTCCTTGTTGCTAGAGGTATAAAATTCACTCTCATAATTGGTCTTGAATTCCCTTGCCTCTAGACCATCAACTTAGAGAATTTCTTCTTCCGATGATCTTTCTTTTGGAGCAGAGTGTTATTCCTTCAAATTGCAATCTTTTGTAACTATGACTCGTGGAATGAGTTTCAATGGAACCTAGTGTTCATCTACATCCATGAGAGTCAAGCTATCTTTGAGAATCTTTTATTGCAACGTGTCTTTCTTAAGTTTTTGCTTCTGCACTTGGTTTTGGGGTGTGTTGGGTGACAAAATAGGAGAAGGTCATTAAACAAATTTGTGAAAAGCCTGTTCACCACCCTCTAGTCACCATTCTCGGTCCTCCAGGTTATTATTCTAAGGGAGGCTTGAATATGTCTAAAACCCCCTTTGTGTATTCCTTTGTTTTGTCTACTTGAGATATCCCTCTTCTATTCCACAAATTTGTAAGATCGACAATTTACCAATAGAATGAGAGCCTTTGAGCAACTTCCTCCAAAGATTATCGATGTGCATCTCCTCACCCTACCTTAAACATAATACTACTCCGTATAGTAAAAAATATTGATGTTTTAGATATGACACGGTCTCCAATGTGTAAATTTGACCATTATTTTCCACTGAAATATATTTATAAAATCTAATAAATTTGTGCAACTATGAAAGTATTCTTCAAGACAAATCAACAAATATGATTTTTATGTTTTTAAACTAAATATTTTAAAAGTTATTGATGGTCAAAGTTTCAATAGTTTGACCGAATCTTATCCAAAATGTCAAGTATTTGTGATAAGAGGGAGTAATAAACATGCATGCAGTTTAATTTCATCTCCCCTCCTCCCTCACAGAATGGTAAGGACCTTTCCAAACCCCTTCCCCAAAAGATTATCCTCGTCCAACTGCCTACCTGTAACTATCTCTCTGTGCTAACTTTAGAGATGGAACAAATGAGTTCCTCACCACTAGATCCATGATCATACGCTCTAGACAAGTAGCATTGCTAAGAGTATAGAGTGTCAGTTCGAGCTAACCGTGCAAACTTACCATGAGATTCAGGGAGGAGAGGGGCTCAAGGAAGAGATCTTGTAGAGGACAGGAGGGAGACATTGTCGCCGCCTGCGGACAACCGGGTGATGAGAGGAGGAAGCCGTCACAGCTTCTGCCTGTGGATGGGAGGAGGGAACCTGCAGCAACAGAAAGCTCGAGGATGGAGGAGGGAGCTAGCGGAGGAGACCCGTGACTCGGATTCGCCACTGACGGTTATGAAGGATACATGGCCCTTACCCTCGCCTCTCGCAGCTCCGCTCCACCTGCTGCCGATTTCTTTTCCTTCGTGTTGGTAGGGAAGTTGTGATTGGGAGAATGGGCGATGACTCAAAAGGGACCCATGCGTTGAATCGATACAAGAAAGGGGCGAAGCTACTGTGTGCCACCCTAGTGCACCGGCACTATAGAAAAATTTGTGCACCGCCTATCAACGACTTAGTTTTACCACTTGTGCACCATGCAGCCCAAAATTTGTGCACCACCATCTGTCTGAGTAGCCTGCAGCCAAGACCCAGATGGCCAACCACGAGCTCACCACGCGGCAGCGCGCGCATCAACCAACAGCCCAGCTTGTCTCTAGTCCAGACTACCCACATAAGTGGCAACTTGAAACATGCGCACAACGCCAGCCGCCAGCAAGCCAAAACCCATCCGGTAGTTCCCACCTGAGCTTGAAGCCTGGAATACATCCTAACTTGCTCAGAAGATAGAACTGCAATGCGCGAAGAGTCAAAACAGGCCATCGCTCGCCCAAAATTGCAAAAGCCTAGGAATACGAATAGCCCGTGCTCATAGCTTGCTGTTGGCACCATCCGGCAATCGATGGTCACCGTGGCACGCACGCCTTCTCTCCTTCTCACTAGTCGTGGCCTCAACTGGGACAACATCACAACGAGGAAGCGCTTCATCTGGGAAGTCCCTACAAGGTCGCCAAGCTGCA
Organism: Phragmites australis; assembly: GCF_958298935.1. Classification (NCBI taxonomy): domain Eukaryota; kingdom Viridiplantae; phylum Streptophyta; class Magnoliopsida; order Poales; family Poaceae; genus Phragmites; species Phragmites australis. The sequence goes on along the minus strand of NC_084934.1, from coordinate 24,230,642 downwards.
ATGGTTGATTCATTATTGCCTCTTGTAAAGATCCTTTCTTTCTTTCTTTTTTTCTGATCCATAGCCTTTTTTTAATTGACTAAAGAAATAATGAGGATGTTAGATGCCTAGCTAATGTCACAATACTTGTCTCATTGTTTGTCTGACAGTTTAGGTATGGTAGTGATCGCAATAGCCACTATCCTATTTGATCCCCATCAGTCTATTATGCAAAATGCCCATTATGTAGTTTGCAGTGAAATATAAAATGCCACTTATGTTGAAATTTGCTATGACATGATAACTGAGCCTATTTTGTCATGCTATAGTTTCTTTTCTAATTTTTTATGTTGATTGTTAGTTTTTTTATCTATGAATGTTGTCATGCTGATAAACTATTCTTTGATGTTACAAGTCCATGATTTATCTGCTTTATTTACATTTGAAAAAATGTATGAGAAACTACTATTCTATAATGGAACTTGTACAATTATATTTTCTTTGTTGTTGACATTTGCTTATGTCTACCTTTGATTTTGGTTCAATCGTTCTTAGTAGTTGGTATTTCTAGATACTAGAGCACGAGCATCGTATTTTTATTCAAATTCTTGGAGCCTAGTTACTAGAACATCATGTTCTCGTTAGAAACTAGAGCATCACGTTTGCTGGAGTGACACTGAACTCAATCACTTAGATAAAGCATGTCAAGTAAGCTTATCTTCTTATGGATGCTTTATCGATTTTTTCCTTCTATTGATTCTCCAATGTTAACACGTGATAGAATATGTAATTGATATTTTTAATAATGTATGATATCAAGTAAACTTATGGAAAGATGGTTGAAAATAAAAGCGTCAGATGATGCAAATAATGTTGGGAATTCTCGTCAACAAGATACCAATGCTATGAATTCAGCTCCACAAGATATCAATTGAGAAGAGAAGATCCAATTTGATCCACATAAAAGGAAAGAAATAACTACTTACCATTCTAATCTTAGAGAAGTGGTAAGAATAAGGTATTTAGAAAATGGGTCTTGTCAACCTTGCACTCTTAATTTTCTGTGGACTCGGATTGGGGAAAGAAATAGAAGATTTGATTCTAAATAGTTTGATGAGTTTGGAAGTTGGTTTGAATATAGCGAATCTACGGATATAGCCTACAGTTTTACCTGTTTCTTGATGAGAGTTGCACTAAGAAGGAGGCCGGATATAAATCTTTTGTTGTGGATGGTTGGAATAGTTGGCATAATAAAGATAGACTAAAAGATCATATAGGTGGTGTTAGTAGCCCTCACAACATAGCATTTAAAAATTGTGATGCTTTGTTGCTTAGCAGAACAGAATGTAGCTTTAGTCAAGGTATTGACAATTAATGTTGTAAATAATAGTCTCATGGTGTCTTCTGATATAAGAAAACATTGTTAAATGTTTGACAAATGATATTTTACATTCCATCCTTAAAGACATTGCACATGATGTGTTTTGCTTGCTAGTTGATGAGCCCAGATATGTCTCTTGCGAAGAATAAATTACGATGGTCTTAAGATAATATTGATAATTATAGAGTTGCGAAAGAGAGATTTATTGGTCTCGTTCATATGAAGAGACAACTTCTTCTAACATCAAGTCAGGTATTGATTCTCTATTTATAAAATTTAAGTTGAGTTTGAAGCAAGTAAGAGGTCAAAGATATAATGATGCTATCAACATACGAGATGAGTTCAATGGATTGTAATCATTGATCATAAGAGAAAGTTATACTGTATATTATGTGTATTATTTTGCTCACCACCTTCAACCAACTAATAGTTATAGATATTGTTAGAAAACATATAAGCATTGATAATGTTATGGGACCTTCATTTTAGTAAGTATTTCTATCGTTATTTCTTTATTATTTATATATTATGTTAAATTTTTATTATCACATCTATATTAAAACTTAGATACAGATCATTCGTACTTTAACTTCAACCCACGAGCCTTATACAAACCCGTAAAACATAACCCCTTCCAATCTCACCCAAACCGACTGCACATCCAACTCAAATTAATAGCTATGCAAACACCCTCCCACCTACCGCGCGGACCCAGGCTACGATGGCAGGGTACATTAAGTTGACCTTGACCTCGCCAGTGAACGTTCCTCCTCCGAGGGGCTGCTCGGTTTCGTTTCTGCTCATTCCGGATCTTCTGTACGTACGTACCTACCGCCCTTGTGTTGTGGTGTCGGTGTGGCAGACTCGAGAGAACACTATCGTTTCCATGAACATAGTGACACAAGGTGATGGATAGCAAGCTTGGATTTGCTAGATTTGCCTCATGCCTGTGATCACCTGCAAACGAAGTGCAGGTCCAAATATCGCACCTCGATCCACGACGGATTTCTCATTTTTCTATTTCTCTTGTTACCTACTATGAGTATCTTGGAGAAGACAAATGCAAGGTTAGTGCAGGTATGGTGGTCACAGAGGATCCTTGAGAGCTCGAGCGATCTTTTCCATTGTTTGTTTCCTCTGTTCCATCAAGCTCTGGGCCCCCGTGATCGAGACCGATTTTGTCCCGTCCTCTCCTGATCCTTTGGTTTTGTTTAGTTAGGTCGATTTTTTTTTAAACTGTTTTTAAAAATTATTGGTGAACAACTGTTTGTAGAAAAATTATTTTTAATTAACTTTTGATACGGATAAAATGTATAATATATAATATTTTTCAGAACATCATCTCTTAAAAGGCATAAAAACTTCTCCAGATCAATTTCTGGCTTCCAATAATATTGACAAATTTTGCTTCTTAAAAACCATTTTTGAAGTAAATTGTTTGATTCGGTTTTCTGCTTCTAAATAGTAAAAACTAACAAAAACTGAATCAAACAAGATCTTAATCTACCCGTTTATCCATTCTTTGCTACTAAACTTTCTCCCACAAAAATGTTGCGACTTTTCCTTTTGAGGAAAAAAAAACGATTTTGTGAGATTTCGTACGTGCTGGCTTTGGCCGCGTCAAATTCGGAATAAGCACTTTTCAAACATTCTGAACTGGCTGTAAGCCAAGTAAGTTGATTCCAGCTTTTGTTGATTCGATCGGCGATAACGTGCAATGCATGTCATGGCGGGGCCGTTTTGGGTTTTGGTGAGCCTGCCATGCCATGCCATGCACGCACCGTGTTCTGTAATGCACTCGATCACGAGTTGCTAGTAGCTTTCAGCTGGGCAATAAATGCACAGCAACGGAGAAGCAGAACGCTCCGTTAGTTCCTGGGCACCTGGCTTGGCAAGAATGTTCCTGAACCAACCATACGCATACACAGTAGATGAAATTGACTGCTCTGACTTTATTTAAACAATACCATAACTTTGCTCTTACTATGATTCGTTAGATTAAAAATTAACGGTCCAGATTTAGTGCTATAAGTATCACTACAGTATAGGTATACAACCCAGTTAGCATAGTATTTTTGTGAACATTATACGATCTACAGTGTTTCACTATAAATTACTATTTACTCTGCCACAAATTACTGTTCCGGTACTGTTCACCTCTGCCCTTGCTTAACAACGTAAGATTGAGGTCGAAGACCATACCGAACCTTATCTGCTGTCTCTCAACGGCTAACGTCTCACCTGACGGGTTTATTCGTTCGTTGGTTCGTTTCCTTCTGACAGCCAACTACTCCTACTCTCCAGCCTAGTCCTCCACCCTACGCCTCCCTCAAAAAGATGCTTGCACCAAACACATCTCCGCCGGTGTAGCCAATATTGCGCGGGGCCCACCTTGTCTGCGCCTACCGGTAGCAAAATAATGGGGGGGGGGGGGCCACGCGGGGCTAACGCTAGTTCCCTACCGCCTCTGTCGACTGTCCTGCGTGAGTGCATGCGGTCAATTTCACATCGACCACTTTGATCGCGCGACACTGACTCGTGTTACCTCGACCGACCACGTCTTATCCCCATGGGGAAACGACGACGGAATGTCTCTTTCTACCTGGCTACGTGAGTGGTAAAAGAAGATCCCCTGTGAAATCGGGAGATGCAGTTGAAGCCCGGCGAAATGCCTAGCGCGCCTTGGATCTTTTATTGCTCACATGCTGATAGCACGCACAAGACACAACATCCCCCTAGGGGGTGGAAACGCGCCGAGAGTTCGGCTCGCACGAGCTCGCTTTTAAACGAGCCGACTCTAACTCGGTTTGACTGGCTGAATTGGAAATTTAGACAACATATTGCGACGTATTTGCAAAAATAGACAACAGATGAGCGTATTTATAAATTTAGCACATGTATTCGGAACCTCAAAATCCGAAATTTTGTTTTCGGTTACTGAAATACCGAAAAAACACCGGCCCCACAGTTTTCAGAAACTGAGGTACCGAATACGACACTGTACACCGTATTCGGCACCTCAGTTTCCGAAAGCCACCCACGTCGTGCCATATGATACTTCCTCTCCGGCTTGCTTTCTTTTTGGAAACGCGCGTAAGTACTAATTAAAATATTAAAGATTGAATTAAAATATTAAGTAAACAATATGTAAGTACTAATATACAACTAATATGCATCTTTGTTGCTACTGGACACTATCTTCTACGGTTCTACTAAACCTAAGTGATTAAACTAATTCAAGTTAATTGAAATAATCAAATTACTTTAATAAAACTAATTACCTTGATTAAATTACGTAAATTCATGTTATTAAATTAAGTAAAGAATATAATCACACTTACTAATAAAATTCATATAATCCAACTAAACAAATAATCTAAATACTCTAATTTATCAAAATAATATAATTAATCAAATGTACTTGAATAGATTTAACAATCTACTTACGAAGGGATTAATATACTTCTGAACGGACTAAGAAAAATCTAGTTACTATTACTAATTAACTACGTAAACAAGCCAGAGAGGAAGTACATGGCACGACGTGGGTGGCTTTCGGAAACTGAGGTGCCGAATACGGCACTGTGCACCGTATTCGGCACCTCAGTTGCCGAATACAGAGAGTTTTCGGTAACTGAGGTGCCGAATACGGTGCACAGTGCCGTATTCGGTACCTCAGTTTCCAAAAACTGTGGGGCTGGTGTTTTTTCGGTATTTCAGTAACCGAAAACAAGATTTCGGATTTTGAGGTTCCGAATACATGTGCTAAATTTACAAATGCGCTCATCTGTTGTCTATTTTTGCAAATATGCAGCAGTATGTTGTCTAAATTTCCAATTTAACCGGTTTGACTACTTGGCCAAGCTATGTGAAAAACCGTCCAAATAGTATTCTAATTAATCATCAGGAGGATCATTATTCATAATCACAACCTCGACGATTAACCAGAATACCATTCCGGTAGTCCCGGCACGTGTTTTGTGCCCAGGATCGGAACACATGCCTTCTAACTCAAATATCACAACACAGTTTAATAGAGAGCAAGTAATTAAGCTATATTACAATACTTAAACATGCAACTGCTTCCTTAATTTACAACAAAAGAGGAACAACAACAACTACGCAGCGGAAGATAAACCTATACAACAAAAGAGTATGGAGCCGTATGCCCTTAGGCTCCATACCAAAAGCGCCGGAGTTCGGAGTAGAAGGTGCTACTCCTGCCCGCCACCCTGATCGGTAGGTACAAAGTAGCTGAACACTGTCTCTTCCTCGCCAACCTGTGAACCTGAAACTTAAGGGCAGTACCCTTAGTACGAATGTACTAGCAAGTCTTACATAGTATGAGTATATATATTCTCGACTCCAAGGATCATGCATTTAAAGCTGTAGCAAGGATTAAGACATGTTTAAGTTCATTAAGCGGTAAGCAACCTAGACTCTAGGTGTAAGCAACTGACTTAACCAACCACCAACTCAAACCCTGCCAACCAACTGATCAGAACAGATATATAAACAACAAGTGTATAAGAGTAAACCATTACCACCAAACCACCGACTACATACCGACCAAACCACTTAAACCAACCGTGCCACAACCCACATCGAAACTCTACGACCAAAACATGGTCGCTCGGTGGAGATAAGCGATAGCGATGCTCATGACCGAGAGCGCAGCAGTTCGAACTGATTATACACCCTGCAGGGGGATACTCCTGGACCCACACGACATAGGGACCATACGGCTTGTGCCACCCGCTAAGATGCACACAAGGGGGTACCCGTGACAACCTTTCTCAACCAGGCCCAACCATGTGGATCAACCATAGCTCGACGCGGCGGTATTAGAACTACTCCCCGAGCAAACGAATACCGCTAAAAGCCCGGACTCAAACCGGACTCACACCGTCTATGACGAGGCCCACATGACCACGTCTGCGAAGGTAATTAGCTCTCCTACCATTATATCAGCATGTGGTGAGTAAGGTAAGTGCTAAAGCCGACTACACCGACGGTCGGTGCTTAACCGGTGCAAGCGGTCTACGGTGTCCGGGTTCCCTCCCCGAACTGCCTGAGGACTCCTCGTGAGCAGATGACACCCCTAACACCGCCCACACCTCGTCTCAACTCACCACTCACCAAACCGACTCATCATCAACACAACCACAAATGTGAACAGGTAATAAGCCCTAGGCTCGTGACAACGGTGGACGCCGTCGTCGACTTCTACCAGAAAGCCTAAGTACCACTAAGCATAGCGAACTATAATTAGACCTCGACGACACCACTAGGCTCCTAGGAACAACACATGACACATGACCGAAATGGGATAATGCATCAGCATAGGTTCTACCCAACTCGGTACCCGACACATGCAATGTATACATAAGCGTAGATAACATATTAGATTTTGAATTGACACGGTGCAATATGATAGATGCTTGCCTTGCTGCCCTGACTGCTACCTGACACTACCCGAGTCACGATCACCACTGCGGGAACCTCCGGGGACAGCCTCGTTCGCCGGGTCGAAGTTCCCTAAAAGAATAACGTGTGCAATGTAATGAATATGAATGTTATGAAATGAAGGATGCTCCAAAGAATGCGATAACAGTGCAAATCGTCAGGGCACGAGTTCTAAAGCATCGAAGATTTTTCTTAAATGGGATTACTGTTAAACGTTTGAACACTTCTAGGATTAATTAAGCTTAACCCTATATAGAATTGTAACAACATCTAACATGTGGGTGACTATTTTTGCTGAACAGGGGGTATTAAAACAAGAATAACAAAATTGGATTCATCAATTTTGGAAATACCAAACTTTAACTATGAATTATCAAAGCCTAGACATATTTCATTAATTCAATAATTCACAGCACACATTTCATGGCCACTGGTATTTTTAATGGATAGATCATGTCATAACAAAACCAACAAAATTGGTTTCATGAATTTTGGAGCTCTACATAATTTCCTATGCATTTTTCAAGATTTCAGCCGATTTATCAACTCAACAGATATTCATTTCGCAATTTCTGATTTCCTCTAATATTAAAATGGGCCCACGCCTTTTTCTACCGGCGCCCAACTAGCCACAGGCATAGACAGTGGGGCCGGGCCCATTTTTACTGGGGTCAAAATTGAACCCCCGCCCAGCACACAGCGCAGCGCGGCCAGCCGGTGGCTCGGGTTGTGCCCGCCGACGGTGAGCGGCGCAGTCCAGGCGACCGGGAAGGGCAGCTGCGGCTCCAGCATGCGCGCGTGGACCCAACTGAGGCATACGTGGTCGCCGGCGACTGTCGGAGAATGGCCAGCGGTGGCGGACGACGGAAACTACACGGCGGTGGCACGGTTTTGACGCGCCGACGGCGAACGGCAACGCAACAGACTCGGATGAGGGCGGCTATAGCTTTTACGAGGACGCGCGGACCCAACGGCGTGGCTGAACACTGAGGAGCTCGGCGGTGGCTCGGCCGACGGTGTGCGCCGTAGGCGGCGGCGCACGGCTGCACGGCGGAAGGCATGCCGGCGACGGGCTAAGCCTCAACGGACATGCGCACTAGACTCAGTGGGGAACGGTGATGCTTACGGTGAGTTCGGTCGCTGGGGAAAGGCAGCGATTCGCCAGTTCAACAGAGAAGGGTGGAGACGGCTGCCGCCGTTGGGAAAGAAGACGCGACCGGCTCAACCCGTGCGGAAAACGGCCGGGGGAGGAGGGGAAACGACGGAGGAGCTTGGGGCGCTCCTCCCTGCGGCTCCACTGGGCTCGGGCTCGACGAAAACCGTTGGCGGCGCGGTGATTCTTGCCGGTGGCTGGTGCTGTGCAGCTTGCTCTGCTCGTGTGCCTCCCGCGTGAGAGAGCGAGCAGAGGGAGAGAAAGGGAGAGAGCCAGGCGAGAGGGCAGGGGGGGAAAGGATAAGGCGCCTGGGCTGAGATCTTTTGGCCGGCAATTGTGGCTTGGCCACCGAAGTCAAGGATAGCTGCCGCCACTTGCTTGCTGAGAGAGCGGGAGAAGGGGGAGCAGAGAGCTGTGTGTGCGAAGAGGACGACGGGAGGGGCCGTGAACAGTGCCGGCAATGCAAATATCCCACTCCACAGACCTTAACCAAATGGAAGCCTTCCCATTGCCCAAAATTGGTAAAACAAATTTTGTTTGAAACTAAAATTCATAAGGAACCCATTTGAACTTGTTTGACTCAGAATGCTTGAGCCAATTTTGAATAAAAATTGTTCAAAGATGCTATCTTTTCCAACTTGTGATAATTTTTATGCCTTCTAAATATTTCCCAAAAATTTGGGAAAATTCATTTATATTCTTCTCTTGGTATCTACTAATTTCTAAAATTGTCACCAGTCCTATGTTCCATAGAACTTTTGGGAGATGCTTTACAACGCATCAGTTAAACCTGGTTTAACCAAATTCGGTTTAATCCACATTGCATGTCTATACTGCTCAAAACAAAAACAAATAATGCTAATGATACTCATTAGCGCTTAATTATGTGTTTAGAAACTCTGGGCCTTGACAAGCTAGGAAAAAGGCTTACCTCGGGCTCGTAGCTGGCTCGAGTCGGTTCGGTATGGCTCGCGAGCCAAGTCTGCCGCACGCCCCTGTTAGCCGTCGTTCCTGCAGGCCAGAGGCCTGCCCGATCACTACTGTCGCTCGCCATCCCTACTACACCCTGCGTCCGGTCGTTCACCCCTGTTGTTGCACGCCGTCACCATCCCTGGCCGGCTGCTACCCTGCGACTGCCATGATTTAGTGCTTGTGGCTACGCCGAGATCTGCTGAGTGTCGCCCACGCAGCCCTGCTGTCGTGCCCCTGCCGCCATCGATGGGAGGGAGGATCACTGAGGCCCTATTGTACCAAGCGACAACGGGCGGGCGTCCGTAGAGAGGTGACGACGGGCTCAACAAAGAAAGAGAGAAGCCGACCGAAGGCCTTGATGTGCCAAGGCCCGGCCGCACGCCCCTGTTAGCCATCGCTCTTGCTAGCGAGAGCCCTGGCCGGTCTCTACTGTCGCCCACCGTCCCTGCTGAACCCTGCGTTCGGCCGGCTGCCCTTGTTGCTGCGCGCCGCCGACATCCCTAGTCGGCTGCTGCCCTGCACCCACTGTGCTTGTGACTACACGCTGTCCCTGTAGGCTGGCAGCCTTGTGCAACCTCAAGATCTGTTGAGCGCCACACCGAGATCTGTTGTCGTGCCCCTGCCGCCATTGAATGGAGGAGGCGCACCAAGAGAAGAGGATCAAGACCTGCTATACCTAGCGGCAGCACGCGGGCGTCCATAGAGAGCAAGCTTGGGCCAGGCTAGCTTGCAGCAGGAAAGAGTAAGAGATGGTCGGTTGTGCTTGTGGGTGGTGGGCTGGGCCCAACGAGGCACTGAGCGGCTCGCGAGCTAGCTTGGGCTCAGCTCGTTAGTCAAGCGAGTTGGCAGAGTGGCTCGAGCTTGACTCATTTAGCCACCGAGCTAAGCCGAGCCAGATCGAGCCCGAGCTGAGCCGAGCCAGATCAAGCCCGAGCTGACTCACGAGCCTTGAGTATTTCCAGCCCTACCCCTCTCCCTGTGACTTGAGTACCTACCTGTTGCATCGATAACGAAAATATTTCTACATGCGCAAACAAAACTAACACCAAACTCGTAAAGAAACGGGACAAAAAGTAAAAGTGATGTTAAAATACATATGTCTATTTTTTATTTTTTTCAAGCAACGGTTGTTAGCCGTTTGATGTCTCGATTATGAGATGTTGGATGGGTATCTAACGGCTCACAATCGTATTCAACCTCTTATCACCTCACATCCTCGCCTACGTCTTCAACTGCCTGCCAGCTCACTATCATGCTCGTTCCCCCACCTCCTATCCTCCTTCACTCATCTCTGGTTATGCTCTCGCCATTAGATCCGTTGTTGCTGCCCATCGTCACGCTAACCCCCGCCCCAGCATCGCCCATCGGCCATCCTCCGTCGCCCGCAGCCAGTGCTGCCCCGCCCCTCGCCCACCTCCTCCGCTAGGTTGTCCTCCCTCCCAAAAACTTCTTCTAACTCTGACGACAAAAGAACATAAAAAATCAATCTCCCTCCTAACCCGCCAGGGTTCTTTGTCGTCTTATCGATACATCTTGTTTTCGTGAACCTACTATTAGAAGCCTGAAAAGGTAATTAATCATATGGCTCGAGCAATGGAAGTAGTGCATGACAGTGTGAGTCAGCGCACTTTGCCCACGCGACCCAAAAACAAACATGATAGCAGGTTTAAGAAAGCGAGACGAAGGTTCCCAAAAGACACAGGAAATGGAAATCGAAAATAGGAAATATCCTGATGTGGCCTCCATTGGTGGGCACGGCCTGACACCGCCTCTGGGCTATTTAACGAGGCGCCCTCCGCCACCATCCTACTCACCACCACTCCACCGCACCACGCAGCGCGCGATTTCAGGAGCTGAGACGCAGATGGTGGCATAGCGTTAGCGAGAACAGGAAGCGTGCCACATGTTGAGTGAGCAGACGGCGGCTAGTGGTAGCAGCAGCAGCCGCGGGGTCGAGCAGGAGAGAAGCGTCGAGGAGAGTCGGTGGCAGCCGGAGGGGGAGGACGAGGAGGAGGTGCCGGAGTTCAGGGACATCCACGCGCTGAGCCCGCCGCCGACGCCGAGCCAGCCACCGTCGTACCGCCGGGGCCGGGGGGAGTCGTGGGGGTCCGCGGCGGGCGGGAGCAGGCACACGTCGATCCGCTCCGTCGGGAGCGACACCGCCCCCAGCGAGCCCTTCCCGACTATGAGCAGGGAGTTCTCGGCCATGGTCGCCGCAGCAGCCATCGCCAACGCCGCCGCCAACGGGACCGGGAGCGACGCCCCGGGGAACGTCGACGCGATGGGGAGGATCGGGGAGGAGGAGCTGGAGGAGACGAACCCGCTGGCCATCGTGCCGGACAGTAACCCCATCCCGTCACCGCGCCGGGGCTCGCCGACCCCCGCGGCAACGGCCGGGGACGTGGCGTTGGCCGGCGCCGGCCACGGCGAAGGTGGGGTGTCCGTGGGGCAGGTGAAGAAGGAGGAGGTGGAGTCCAAGATCGCAGCGTGGCAGATCGCCGAGGTGGCCAAGGTCAACAACCGCTTCAAGCGCGAGGAGGTCGTCATCAACGGGTGGGAGGGCGACCAGGTCGAGAAGGCCAGCGCCTGGCTCAAGAAATACGAGGTGATTAATCACTAATCGAAATCCAAACACAAACCAAAGATGCATGCATCCTTTAACGTCTTCGTCCCCCAATCCGACGACGCCATTTCCGACCGGCCGGGCTCTGATGTATGTGTATGCAGAGGAAGCTGGAGGAGAAGCGGGCCAAGGCGATGGAGAAGGCGCAGAACGAGGTGGCCAAGGCGCGGCGCAAGGCGGAGGAGAAGCGCGCGTCGGCGGAGGCCAAGCGGGGCACCAAGGTGGCACGCGTGTTGGAGCTCGCCAACTTCATGAGGGCCGTCGGGAGGGCGCCCTCCACCAAGCGCTCCTTCTTCTGAACCCTCCTCTTCTTCCTCTGCCTGCTCGTCGCCGGTGCCGTTGCTTGTGGGGTCGTTCACCGCTTCACTCCACAGGATCATCACAGTGATCAGTGCTGTGCTAGCTGCGTGGAACGTTTGTTTTAGTGTTGCACCCACATGTATGATGATGTATCATCACCAAGTCTTTGCTTTTTTATTTTCTTTTCAGCTTTGTGTTTGATATTGTGTTGCAAAGTCGATGGCCAGGACAGACAGGGAAGTACATAGCATAATATGGATGTGCTCTGCCTGAGTCTAGAGGGCAAGAGCTGCTTGTATTTTGTTGGAATTTTTCATGAAGGATTGTGTATGTCAATATGAACAAGATATGAAGTTAATTACCACCGTGTAAATTCACTTGCATGCTCAAGTTACTTTCTTTATTTCTGTTCTTTGTTAGTTTCTTTACTTCACTGCAGTTGTGAAGTTTCTCTGCCTCCAGCACCTTGCCCTGCTCTTTTGGTGGATGTTTAAATTCTCAACGAACACAACAAAAAAATGTGGAAGCCCCATGTACTGAAGTTCTTTTTTTTTTTTTTTTGCTGTGTGTGCAAGTACTGAGGGAAGAGTAATTTGGGACACTTGTACTGAACTCCATGAACTTTCTTCTTCCGTTTCTGCATGTAACTGACCATCTTCACTCCGAACATCATTGTATCAGGGTGTGTGTTGTTCGATGAGATTTCCTGGTGAGTTCTGCTGTAGAGCGAGAAGTACAGTCGTGAGGTGAAGCCGTTTCTGCCTAGTCAAATGTCACCCCAACTTACAGTAACATAAACAGGGGTGAGACTCTGAGAGGAACAACACTCATTAAACAAGTTCTGAGAGTGCCCTTTGCAGACAGGAGATTGATGATAGATCTGGGTCTTGCTAAATTAATAAATTCTGATCCATACTTCTAAGTACCATGATCATAGCTTAACAAAAGCAAGTATACTAGTACAACTTTGCTAAACAATATCCCTGCACCGGAAAGTGACCTTCAAATGAATTAAAAAATTTATGTGGAGTGTAGTATGGTACAAAAGATGATTTGCAGTATCTTGGTTTGGCAACTTAGGATTTGGAGTGTCGACACAAGATTTTCTCTTTGTTGTTTGACTCGGCTTAACACTTCAACTCAAAGTTGGGTTATTATTATTATTATTATTATTTTAAAAAACTCAAAATTGAGCTTAGATTCCTCTGTGGAGAGATGAGCAATTTCTTTTCGGATTGCATGTAGTGAAAATGTGAATACGTGCCGAATGTAATGCATAAATATAATAAGAACAACTGTGCAAAGCTTCATCGATAACAAAGCGACAAAAAGTGATTTCGGCTCGATTAACACTCCTACCTTAAACCATGGAAAAAAATTCGGATTTAGAAAAGGGGGGGGGGGCGCATCGGTAAGACAAAAAATCGGAAAAATTTGGTCAATTTCAGTCCGAAATTCTTCAAAAAATTGGACAAAAAATGACTAAAATCAATGGATTTAATCAAAACTTATTCAAAATTGAATAATTTCGGCTGGTTTTGACCGGTAATACCAAATACCAAAGGTGACCAATAAGACCGAAAATCGACAAAATTCGGCCGAAATTTTTTTTCATGCCTTAAACTCGGGTGCTCTCAGCCACTTTGGACAGCAGGGGAGACCGGGAAAGGAAAAATTCCACTAGTTCTTGTGGACACGTAAGCTATCAAAACCGTTTATTTATATTAAAACTTATGTCAGAGGGTACGTCAAAAAAATCATATATGAGAAAATCAACCGATAAATATTAGAGGTAAGGAATGGACGAACGACGTGACCGTAGGACACCGGAGATGATGAGTAAACCATGGATTCCTCGCACCTGGACGGTAATGAAGATAGATGGCCACGGACCCACCGTGGGCCGTGCCTTGTATTAAATTCTACATCTTGTGGGACGACCTCGCCAGGCCCATAGACAGGACTAGCCCATGTGCGTACTCGGACCGCTGCAGCCTGCAGCATCAAGCAAGCTGACATGTGAACAGAATGTGGCTTGTCCTCCTCCTGTTTGCTTATGCAACATGGCGTGTTCCGATATTTACCTGTCAGCGACAAGTGCACGAGATTAGTATCAAATAAAATACAAGGACGTACGTAACAGAACAATTGGATTATGCTCGAGCATCAGAGAGGTTTGCTATAAAAAAAAAGTACCAGGGAAATTATGCAATACCTCGTCTGGATGCATTGTTCTCCGTTGTAACCCAGGTGACTTCACTGCCGATGGAAATGGTGCCAACATAAAGCGAGTCTGGTAACTATGCTTTTTCCTGCAATGCTCAGGGCTTGAGGAATAAAGATGAACAGACAATAGTAAAAAGTACATCGACAAGCGTTGGGTCGTAAATCGGTAAATTTATTACACAAACGACAGAATAGCAGCCCAAAGGTACCTGTTTAGTCATAATGTATTTAGCAATATTGTTGCAGACGCCACGATTTATTTATGTACAGAAAAAAAAACTTGAACGAAAACGATGACCGCTGTACAGGACACACCAATGATGTTAAGAAGCTTATTTCTGACGTGTAGAACAGTAACCGTGACCCTATATGAGACTGTCAAGATGTTCTCCACTGCTCCCACCAGCAAATATCTCCAGTGGTTTTGGCAGATCATCGACGTTGGCCCAGGGCTCGTTCACGCCAGAAGCATATGTCTCTGAAGGGTTTGGCGGATCAAACGCATCAGTCGAAGGCTCACCCACCGCAGGAGCATATGTCCCTGAAGGGTTTGTCAGACAAGCCACATCAATCAAAGGCTCGTTGAGGGCAGAAGCATATGGCTCTGATGGTCTGGTCAGGTCAGCAACATCAACTAAAGACTCTTCCGCAGCAGAAGCAGCATCATCATCTGAAGATGTGAATGTACTAAACAGTTGAGCTGAACTCATGCCGGCATCATTGTGAATGTCCCCCAGTTCTGAAATTTGAGCTTCAGAACCAAATGATTCGCCAAGCAAGACTTCAAGGGATGGGCTGCCCTTACTTGTTGTCTTCGTTGTGGAGGCCATGCCCAACATGTTAGCCTTGTAATTATAAAGCAAGTCACAAACCTTTTGAAACTCTTCCTCAGCGATTGGGGTTACAGTAGAACCAACTCCAATGCCTGCAAGAAGATCTTCCGCATACTTTCCTGATGTGGTAGTCGCTAAAACAACAGGTTCTTTGGCAGGTGCTCCACTGAACGACTCCATACTACTCAAAGACCAGGAATGTTCCGCATTTGGTTTCAAGAAGCTCTCATCTAGGCTCGAGCCCAAACTGCTCTCAATCCCTTTTTTCTTGGAATCAGTAGCGCTACACTGTAAAAATGCAGAGTCCATCCCAACAGAAAGCCTAACACTGTTCCCTGTATTCTCCGGACCACAATCTTTATCTGACACAGTTTCTATTGTATTGATATCATGCCCATTAGCGGCATTCCCAGTAGTTGCATAGCTTGATCCTTTAAAGTTTTCCACAGCGGGTACACTAGAAAAAAGCTCTGTGTCATCCGCATCAACCTCAAGAGCTTTCTTCACTAGCAGTTGACTGATATTTTTCGAGTTTTTACCAGCTCCAGCCAATGTTCTCTCTAAGGACAGTAATTCAGCACCATCATTACCGCCGCATACCTCTGAGGTACCATTCTTACAAGAGATAGCATTCCTTGCTGCAAGAAACTCTGCTAAGGATACGGCAGGTCTGCTTTCATTCACCGGAGCCTCACTATCAACAGATTCAAAAACTGTAGGAGGATCGAAAGGTCCAGTGCTTGCGACAAATGGCACTATGCCAAAATTAGGACCATTGTTCAGTCCACTTACCCGACTTTGATCATCAATAGATTCCTCAAATGCATGAGGCTGTGAAGGAACACCCAATGGTTCAGTGCTTGCAACAAATGCCACCTTGCCCGAGTTAAGATCATTGCTCTGTTTATTTACCTCAACCTTGCCATCCAACATTGCCTTTGAGAGAGAAGTATGTGGAGCCGCATCAATTTCCTGAGAAGATATGAAGGTACCAACCAAATTTGCATTGTCAAATGTACCCGGAAATTTATTGGCTGAAACATCTTTAGTGGACATCTCATCAACTTTTTCAGGAGAAAGAGAACAGCTCGAGGAATCATTAGTATTTTCAGCACCTAAATTACTGGCAGTGCAAACAACAGACTTCGAAGATGATGTTCCTCTAGTGGAAGTGAGTAATGCCTCCAATGCTGAAGCCAATGCACCATTTATAGATACAGGAATTTTGCTTTTGGAGCTGTCGGCGGTGCTTTTGGCCATAGTATCATCATATTGTGTGTGACCATCATCATGATCGCCAACTTCTGCTTCTTTCTCTTCCTCCACTTCATCATCATCATCATCATCATCATCTGGGAATTCAGGAACTTTGACAACTAAACCTGGGGAAGTCTTACGTTCTTTTCCAGAAGATAGAGCAAAAGCAACAGGTGAGAAAGGCCCATTGTGAAGCTTTTCGCCAGTTAACTCGGGTTGAGAAATAAAATCAGGGACCTTCACAAGTAGCCTTGGCACCATGTTACTCCCACGAAAGCTAACTTGATTTTCATCAGATACATTATAACAACAGGAATCTTCTGAAGAAAAATATGGTGCCCTGACAGCCAAACCTCGATCAGTTACATTATAACCACAGGAATCTTCTGAAGAAAAATCTGGTGCCCTGACAGCTAGACCTGGCTGCCTATCAGTTATAGAAGCAGTAGTTCTAGCATTACCAACATTATGTGCTTTCTCCTGTGAGTTTGTCGTATCAGACTGACCATCTGGTGCTGGCATCCTAGCTGAAGAACCTCGAAAAGACTGAATCTCCAAAGAGAATAAATCAAACTGTTGCTCCAGTCGCTGAAGCCTTGCCTCAATGCTACCAAGGGGCTTCATCATGCTGTCATCAAACCTAGAGCAGTATAATTCTATCTTCTCTACCTTAGAGAGCAGAGTATCTAGCTTTCTCTCAATATGATTGTAAGGGGGGGAAAATTCATTCATGAGGGGATTAGCAAGCTGATCTGTATTCGATACTCGCTGGTCCTTCACTGATGGCACTTGTGTATTTTCTGCTGTTTGTAGAGGCAATGGAAAAGACTTTGGATCCTTGAACTGGAAGTCACATTGGCTGCTTTTTTCCTTAGATACTGTTCCACCGTCTGTAAGATTTATTCCACTTTCTACCCCTGCTGGCGTATATTTTGAATCATCTTTGCTACAAGACCCTGCTTCCAGTGCAATATTTTCACATGGGATGCTCTCTTTTATTGCACAATCTTGGGTAAGTTGAGTCCTTGATCCATGAGAAAAATATCTGTCATCAATTTTCCAGCTCCTTGATTTTGACATTTGCATAAGGCCAGGAACAAGCATGGCCAACAAAGAACTATCACCCATGTTTCCACGACCTGTTACTGAATTATCATTTGTGGACTCAACAGGATCAGCAAATATGTAGATCTCCTCAATGTGCACTGATGCCTTTGACTGAAGTGACAGAAGACGGACAGTAAGAGATACACATGGGCTCACATCAGTCATCTCAGCAGTTGCTTCATAGTGTGCCTGCATTACACATAATAAAACAAAAGTATATAAATATGTATTTTCTACTTTAAAAGACTCGGCTGGTTGTAACTTGTAAGTCTGTCTGGCCCTTCACTCCCACCTCTCAAAAATGCCACTGATAAAAAGACTATAAATTCTCGAAAAGAACTCTAAAAACCACACTAATTAAAAAAATCACTTGCAATATTTTCTAACAAACTCATACAACTGATCTAGTTATCTCTCGTAATTCCTATCTCTTATCTCCTAATGTTTTCTCCTCTCATTATAGAGATGTACGATTGTACATATAATTCCATATCTCTCAATTTGACATACCTTCAATGTGCATTAAATCAATTTGCTTACACGAAGTTGGGGATTGGAATGATTCTACATGCTTAATTTAACAAAGTGCAGGCACTCAGCTAGTAAGAAGCTAGGTCGCAGTCAAAACAACTTCCAGCAGAAAGTTCTGGTAACAAAGAGTATCAACCAAAGTTTGTTGTGAAAAAAAAAGAGGAATTACCAATGCATTTTCTTGGTAGGTTCCAACCGCATTCCTTTCTTGAGATTCTGACGTGTCATTTCCCACAGGAGACTCTGGGATTTTGACATCAACCCAACTTTCTTCATCACTACTACTGCTTACGTTTTTCGTCTCTTCATGTTTTTTACTAGTTGAAGCATTGCTACTCCATTGAGCCATACTTTCTTCACCAGAGGGCTGTGGTTCGTTAATGGCAAGTCCACAACGCACAGTACATAGATAATCCTTGCTGGTACCCTTTGCATCGGTAGAATGGTATATTTCATAAATCCGAGCTGTGCTTCGCACATAGACCCTATGAATCTCATATTTTCCCCTGAAACAAACTGAATAACATCCTTGAATTAGTCTTGCACATAAAGAAACTGACTTGACATTCGACCATGATAGGTACTATAGTATTTATAGAATGAATGGAAACCAACTCCACATAGTGTATATAGAATGAGATGGAACTGTCCTGAAATTTTTGCACGGGTAAAGGCTTCCGTGGAATACACCGGTTCAATAGAAGATGACAAAATAAGAATATCAGGTATGACACTAGAGAAGTAGAAATGGGAACGGCACCACAATTAATGCTAGTTGAACTTTACTTTGGTACCGGGCTTCTGGAAAATGTTAAGCTAAAGCTGTAAAAATTAGCCAATGTAATTTTAGAAGTACTGTAGCATCCAAAACTACAAATTACTGTTCCTATAACCGTGGGCGGATTAAGAAGCACTAGAGTGTTTTATATAAGCAACCTTCAATAGAAAATCAATCCCACTATAAATCACACAGCGATCAGACATCAACTTCTAGTACTGACATTACGAACAGGGTTTGGGCATCTTCAGCATCTCATTATAATTTATTAGTAAAAACAGTGCCTCAGAATAACAAAGGGGTTCCAAACATTCATATGACACTTCCAGCCCAGTGGAATCACAGCACTAAAAGTCCGGAACCCAAACAGAGATGGCCAGCTCGGTTGGCTAGTATCAGCCTACTAGGGTTTTACTCGCTCAGATGCCGAATAACACAACACGGAAATTCCAAGCAGCGCATCTACATCCGATCAACGACCCGACTAACGC
Organism: Phragmites australis; assembly: GCF_958298935.1. Taxonomy (NCBI): domain Eukaryota; kingdom Viridiplantae; phylum Streptophyta; class Magnoliopsida; order Poales; family Poaceae; genus Phragmites; species Phragmites australis. The sequence goes on along the minus strand of NC_084934.1, from coordinate 24,211,545 downwards.
AAACACAGCAATTCGCTAAAAATCCCGAAAATTTTGACTAGGCCAGTACTAAACGAGGACTCACCAGTGACCTCACAGGGAGGGGTGTCGCCGTCCCCGTCGGGGGGCGGGCGGGAGAGCACGACGCCCGAGGGGGAAGCCTCGGCGTCGTAGTCGGAGGTCTCGAACGAGACGGCGTCCTCCACGGCCCCGCCGCCGGCCGGGGCCCACGTGCTGGCCGCCGTCCAGGGCCGGACGGGCTCGCCTCCCGATCCCGACGCCGCCATCGCTAGCTTCACAGTTCCACGCGCGGGTAGTCGGCTACGGCGGTGCCGTGCCGGTGCCCGCCGCTCGCCTCGCTCGCTGCCGGATTCCGTCTCGCGATCTCGCTTGCATTACACAAATCTGGTGCGGATCTCGCGTCGTGGAATAAATTGATGAGCCGGCCCATTAATTGACCCATTAGAATGTGGGCCTGACCGCATGATCCGGCCCATTTATCTCGTCAAGATCATTATCCACACCCGCGCGCGCGGTCCACCGCAGGTCCGCAGCCGACGCGTCCCGGGGCGGCCAGGATGCAGCTGCGCTTCCGCCCGCTCGCCGCGAGTGCCGTCGGAGGAAGAGGCTTTCATGCGGCACCTCCCCGCCCCGTAAGCCGGAGCAAGGGGAGGCCGTGTAACAAGGTAGTCAGCTTCTCGTCGTCGGGGAAGGAGGGCGAGGAGGCAGCGGGGCGCGAGACGCCGGACGAGGCACGGCAGCGGCTGGCGGAGCTCGACGCGCTGCTGGAGGGACTTACCGAGCCCAAGATGCGGCCGCCGCCGCCCCCTCCCCCTCCGGGTAATTCTCCTGCCTCTGCTTACCCTGCTCTGCTCCTGTCTGGCACTAAGAGCATCTCCACGTGTCCAGTCTCCAAATCTACTCGGTTGAATTAGGACCTGTTGACAGACCTCATGCTTCAAGAATTCCGGGAGCTGATTATCTATAGATCTAAAAGGTTTTCGAGCTAGAGTTATGGATAGTTAGAAGTATTTGATTGACACATCTTATTTTTATTTTAGATTAAAAACAAATATTTATATCACTTTATTTTATCCTATAAGTTTTAAATTATACATAGATATCGAACCGTAGTTCTGCCAAACCTGAGTGAAGGACAGCTTTAGGGAAGTCGCCAATATCTTTTCATCACGGGCCACCGTTGATATCTCGCTTAGCGTATAGAGTAGAACACTAATTTTTTGAGAGAGAAAAAGACATCGGTACTTTTTTTTGGGAATGGATATCAGTATCGATTTGGTGTAAATGAACATGAGCTTGTCATCTCCTTTTGGGTTCTACTTTGCAATGTCAATTGATGTTCTCGCGGGTATAGATGCACCCTCCTCGTAGGTTCTAATGCACAGAAAGAGTATAGAAGAATTTCTTTTTAACTCTAGAACGTAAAATAGTGCTTCAATAATCTTCAACCACAAAAACCGTGCTGATTTTCAACCATCTGCAGTTGCTAATGGCTGCACACAGACCCTCGATTGCTTCAAAGCCAATTTATTTTTTCTTTTGAGAGAGGGCACACTTGCAAAGAAAATCATTTTCCCAATTTCCATCACACTTGTTCATTTACATCGTTGTAGCATCATCTTAATCTATAGCGTATCTTACAATCATTTGCTTGAAACAGACCCGTACTTGGACCGAGATATGATAACACGGCGTGGACCAACTGAAGAATTGCCGGAATTTTCTCCAACGTATGTGGCATTCTCAACACTTGCACTTGTTATCCTCACGATATTCACCAACGTCATGTTCAATCTGTACATCAAACCTTCCGTGGACGGCGTCGATCAGCCTGTAAGAATTCAGAGAGTGCCCATGGTCGATCCAGCTGACCGCAATTCGAGTAGCTTCCGCACAGACACATAGTTTTGTTACAGTAAGAAGGGAGATGTTTTACTGGTAGTTAACTGAATCATATGTACCTCAATATGCTTTATGTATCCAGTACACCCCACATGTTCTTGAATGAACTATGGTTGGTGTTACTGGGGGCTGCGTAACGGTGAGGATTTGCACATATCTGGGAGCTTTATTGTATCTTGTATGCAGAATTTCATATCCAGTTTCTGCTTTCCACTCCCAGCAAGCACACATGTACAATTTCCATGTACGACTTCATATGAATTGACCACAACTTCTCTAAGAAATCTGTAGATGTCATTGATCTAACATATCAAACGCTAAATTAAGGCATCACTGTTACAAGTCTTGGAATATCCATGGTTAGATCTAAACTTAACTAAAACAACAATTCATAGCTTTAAACATGAATAACAATCTAATGTGGAAGCGTGACGTTGCATACCCGATTGAGTAGAGGCCATTAGGGTCTTGATCTGTCGGTGCAGTGAACGCCGGCGTGAAGAAGAAGTCACCAGCTCGATGTAGCTGATCACCGGCATAGTCGTGCGGGCGCAGCAGTGGCGACGGTTTTCACCCGTTACGACGTCCTTAGGATCGGTTAGACTTGTTAGGGGGCGGCTAAGGCTTACATAAAATAGATCATCATCGGCACCAGACCCCCCCCCCCTCCTCATCCTGTTTTATAGTCGTCGCACGGGATAAGATCGTAACCAGTCAAGATTGTTTGCGCCTCCGATCAGGGCGCATAGTGGGACGTGCTCCCCCTTAGAACTCGGTCCTAATTGACTCGTGATGGGAGCCGAGATCACAAAAACATCAGCATTCTCTCTATTGATCTTAAGGCTAACATCCCAAGCTCACTCTCAATGGAACAACACACCAAGGCAAAGTGTTACAACAGCTGATGAAATACTACTGAAACTCAAATACTTATAGTATATCACTCCATCTTGAAATGGAAAATCGTTATGCTTAATAAGAGTTGATTTGCTTTATGGTACTCTTATTCAGAATCATAAGCTTTCCACTATGAATGAGTTGTCAAGAAGGTCAAGCGAGAGATCTGGGGTCTTTGTCCCGAGTTCCACAATCTTGCAATTGTGCTTACTGATTGTTTTGCCTTCAATTGTTGTTTTTGCCTTTTTATTATCTTTTTTCTTTCTCTTGGATTTGGCTTTCCTCCTTGTCGTTAAATATTATTGCAGTACTGAGTTTGCTTGTCGGCATTTTTCGTGTAGCCGTAAGATCAAGCTTTCTCGTTCGCTCATCTATTACCTTAGTAATTGGCCAACAAAAGGAGCCTCAACGTTCGCTCTTAAAACCACGGAATTACCACATTAATTTGAAAAAAGAAAAAGATCTAAACCATTCATTGTTATGAACATCTAACGGTGAAAAGAGTCCAAACATTTAATTAAATTAAAGAGTCCATACGGTAGTTACGTTGGAAAAGAAAAGAGTCCAAACATTTAATCACATCAAAGAGTCCATACTGTAGTTTCGTTGGAAAGGAAAAGAAGGATTTAATCAAATCAAAGAGTCCATACGGTAGTTTCGTTGGAAAGGAAAAGAAGGAAACAAATTTTCGGTGAAAAGGTGTTAGCAATTCAGACACGCAAAAATTGTAGCTGGTGCAAAGAGTCCAATTCGGTAGCGTTCAGGTCAACAATTCAGACACGCAAAAATTGTAGCTGGTGCAAAGAGTCCAATTCGTTAACGTTTAATCAAAGAGTTGATACGGTAGTTTCGGTGGAAAGGAAAATAAGGAAACAAATAGTCCCAGTTTTTCAGTTACATAATTCGGATACAAACTCCAGTTGGATGCGTTTCTTCTGTTTATATATTAAAGAACGTGCTTCTTGGTTCTACATCGCCATACAACAATTCAAACACCTGACAACGGACTGCATCGCCATACAACAATGCAGACACCTGACAACGGATTTCTTGCCGGAACTATTTCTGGCCGACTTGCTTGATTCACCTAAGCTCTATATCTAGATCTCTCTCTTTTATTGATTGAAGTCAACTTCCAGCGCCAACTTCTGGCTTCAACTTGGCAGATTGATTACAAGTTGCTTGATCTAGCAAGCTGTAGTCAACTTCTGGTATGCTACTTGCACATCTCATCTTCATGGCTGTCACTGTATGACATACACATTACATGTCATCTGATGTTTGTTAACTGCAAAAGTAATCTGCATATTTTTTAAAAAATTCTTTTGAGGTTGGGATCTGAGATCAGCTGAGCTGAGGTAAGCTGGCTGCATCTCTTTCTCTTTAACCTTGCTTTGCATGCAATGCAGCATTAGAATAAAAAAAAGCAGTTGTATAGTAAGCACCCCCAATATGATTCCCTGGCTTACGTCATGTGCAACGCAATATAAGAATGTATCAGATAACCAATATATATAGAGAGAGAGTTTACGGGGAGTTTTACAGTCAGATCATGACATCTGATAAGTAAGTAATCTCAAAATTCATAAGTATAGAGAGGGTACCTTAAAAAGATGTCTGCGAGGATCATACCAGGAGAGCAGTGTGTACTCCAACTTTTGATCTTCTGAGTTGAACCATAGCTGCAAATTTGGAGCTCATCATCGTTTTAGCCAATAAGAAAAATACAACACAACATCTCTACAATATAAGCTATAGAGAAGCAGTTGAGTATTAATGTACTCACACAGCTGTCAATGGTGTACTTGATCCTCTAGAACCTGCTCCATCCATGTTAAATATATGGCCTTCCTTCTCTTGGTATTGCATGACATTCATGGCTTCTCTGGTGCACAGTAAAGAGTCAACTAGGTTTGTTGACACGATCTATAAACAAAACAAAAGAAATTAGAATGAATTAAAAAAAGAAAATAAGATGACATGGTTAAGCCAGATCTTCATATCAATGGTACATGTATAAACACCGTGTTAGAAGGCAAGAGAAAGAAAATAACAGAATATAACAACAGACAAACCTGAGTAATGTCTCAAGACTGTCACTGTATTGACATACACATTGCATATCATCTCATGTTTTTCTAACTGCAAAAGTATTCTGCATCTATTTATTTTTATTCTTTTGAAGCTGGCTGCATCTCTATCTCTTTAACCTTGCTTTGCATCCAATGGAACATTTGAAAAAAAAAGAAGCAATTGTACAGTAACCACCCCAAGATGATTCCCTAGCCATTAAAAATTAGGTTAAACCAGTCAGTGCAGTGCAGATCTAATTGCGCCCAGTTTAGCCAACTACTACCAGCCACCCCCTCTCCCGTCTTCAAAGATTGTATAAAGAGACTAAAATTCCCTTCCAAGTGACTAATTGTATATAAAAAACTATAGAGCATACTGCAAGGTACTCCAGTTGCATCACTATGAGCATATTTAGTCATTTTCTGTTAACATTATGAGCATATTTTGTTTATTGATTTATATCTACTTTTTGTACTTTGAGGTAGTACCACAATGGCATACAAAAAATTGAGTGAGCTCACAACAAAAGGACAAATATGGAGTATTAAAGTGAAAGTGATACGGCTTTGGGAATCGATTAATAACAAAACAGATGAGCTTATAAGCTTGGATATGCTACTAATGGACGAAAAGGTATTTTTATTAACAGTATTGGTATTGATTCTGGAAATGCATATTTTATTAAAGTTTGATAAACTCTTCTTTGATTGAACAGGGTGAAATAATTCATGGTACTATCTGGAAGAGTCTAATAGATACTTATAGACCACTGATTAATGAGAGATCAGTATATGCAATCAGCAATTTTAAAGTACAAGAATGCACCACATACCGTCCAGTTAGCAATGAAATCAAAATTGTTTTCATCTATAATACAAAGTTAATGGAGGTGAAAGAGCCATCAAATATATTACAGGAATACTACTTTGAGTTTGCTAAAGTAGATACACTACTAGAACGACACAGTGATACTAAACAATGCTCAGGTAAATGTTCAGTTGTGTACTTATTTATTTTGTAATCACTTTTAATGTATAGTAATTTATCTCTAAATTTTCAGATGTCATTGGATTACTTACCAATATTTTACGAGTACAACAAAGGACAATAATGAAGAACACTGCCAATCCGCGAACGAAAGATATTCATGAGATTGAACTTCTCCTGTTAGAGTAAGAAAGGCTATTAATTAAATTTATGGAGAGCAAAGAATTTTTTCTTGCATTCAGTTTGAACATTAAATGTTTCAAAACAAATTTTAGGGGCGAAAAGGCTAAAATTACATTATGGGGAGAGCTAGCACATTATTTGAGTGAAGATGTAATTGGAAAGCATACAGTTCTTATTGTTACATCAACAATGGTTGAAGCTTCAAAGTTCAAAGGTAAGTTAATCAATTTTGTAATATATTATAATGCTCCCTGATCAACAAAGCTAACATATAAATGAATCAAACAGTTATATCTCTAAAGACCACTAGCGCCATAAGATTGTATACAGATTTAGATGTACCAGAAACCTGGAATCTTATTGACAGGTATGCAGTATGTTCTGTTATTTTCAAAATATTATTATAAAAGAATTTTTGTACATATATAATTATTACATATTAACGATATATTTTTTAGGCACTCAAGGGAAGAAACTTTATCAAAAATGATGGAGGTAAACAAAAGTACACATGGGACACTAGAGGAGAAAATGTTTTATAACAGAAGGACATTACGAGAAATCTCTGAAATAAGACATGACAACCAAACAAATCAAGTATTAACATCAATATTTCTTTTGGAGCTAATATTGTGTTTTTAAAATTCTAACACTCAATTTTTTATTTGTAGGATTTTGTATTTACATCAAAAGCAAGGATAGATAAGCTGCAAGAAAATGCTAAGTGGTGGTACATGTCATGCAACATTTGCAGCAAAATGTGCACTAAGATAGATGACAAGTACTATTGTAACAATTGCAAAGAATACCCAAAAAAGTCGACACCTAGGTAAACATGGTGTACCAGCTTTCAGCAACATTGCTTCAATTCTACATGCACTATATTAACTTTTTTTTTTATTAAATTTTCATTGCGCTAACAACTGTGCTATAATAGGTATTGGATTCGATTGGAAATCAGTGACCACACAACCACTATTACCTGCACTATATTTGATGATGAGGCACAGAGAATGCTCAGCACATCTATCTCAGATTTACTAGATTCACTGAATGGAAATACTGAAGATGTACCAGAGATTATACAACAACTATGTGGAAAAACACTTATCTTTATGTTCAAGCTGAGCAATCAAAATTTGACTGAAGAAAAACCAAGATACTTAGTAAAAAAAACATTTGTGCCTGACAACAAGCTTGAGACAAAATTCTTGAATGATAAAGCTAAAAAGGTAAAAAAATACTTTCTACATATTTTGAGTAATTATATTACCTTATGTTATTAATTGTTATCTTTGTGTATTCTGTTTGTCAGGATTTGATTGATCAGGACATGGAAGATATAATGAAACAACAAACAAGTAAATTGGAAGAGGCCAAAAATAAGGTGCTTGAAAAGATATACGTGCCAAAATGCTGCATCAAGGATTCAACTAGCGAAAAGGCATCGATCTTAGTGACGCATGGTAAAGAAGAACTAGAAGATAGCGATGGAATCAGCATGGATCAAAATTGATGTAAAGGAAACTATTCATCATCAAGAAAACTGAATCTGAAAAGAAGGAATAAAACAATTATAATAGACAGTGACTCAGAAGAAGACTACAAAGAGACAAGTATGCAAAAAACAACACTTGAACTTGAAGGCTCAGATGTTGACTTCAATCACGCGAAACAAAAATTAGAAGATGCTATAGAGACTGGAATAAGATTAAGCAAAAAGATTAGTGGCAAAAAGATGAAACACAAGGACAATTGTGGTCAAACAAATAGGAAGAAAATTCATCACAGAAAAAGAAAAGACAGAATAGTTGTGTTTGAGACTAAACATTCAGCTTGTGAGGTATTTGAATTTGTATTGTTTTTTTTTTTGTTCAATGATATCAACAAATTTTGGTTTTTTAGGGAAAATACAACAATGATTCAAAGGAGCAAAAGGATGACAAGAAAGACAACATCAGCACCAATAAAAACAGAGAGAGCCTCCAAGAGACATCAAATAATAAAAAGAGGAAGCATAAAGAAACTGGTGGTCAAATAAAACGGAAAAAAGTTGCTCATGAAAAAAGAAAAGGCAAAACAGTTGATATCGAGCAGAAAAATTCAACTTATGAGGTATTTGAATGAACAGAAACTCTTTCTTTTTGTTTGAGTTCAATGAGGTCAAATAAAACGGAAAAAAGTTGCTCATGAAAAAAGAAAAGGCAAAACAGTTGATATCGAGCAGAAAAATTCAACTTATGAGGTATTTGAATGAACAGAAACTCTTTCTTTTTGTTTGAGTTCAATGAATCAACAAATGTTTTTTTTTTATTGTAGAGAGAATACACCACAGATTCAGCGGACCTAAAGGGTGACAGGAAATGCAACATCACCAACAATGAGGAAGCAAAGACCCTCCAAAAGATAAAACACAAGCAAAAGAAGAACCAAAATACAGGGAGAAGATTAAGTAAATCAGAAGATTCAAATGTTCAGATAAATGTTGATCAGGTACTACATAAATACGAAATATCAATTTTCATATGTGTCAATTTATATTTAAATAGACAAATAATATAATTTAAATATTTGTACAAACAGCAAAATACTATTGCAAGAGAGAGGTATTCTGAGAGCAACGGCAATATCATCACAGAAGAGCCCGATCAAGAATGGAAGCCACAAACTGGGCATAAATTAAAGCAGAAGAAGATGAATAGCAAAAGAAGTAAAAAGGAAGATGAAACACCAATGGTAAATGAAGATCCCAAGCAATATAAATAAAAAATGATTAGTAAGTCAGAATTTTCAGTTGATAAGGTATTTCAATCAACATGTGTTTTCCAGTTTAATCACCTTTATAAATATCTTTATGCTAACTGCAAATGTGCAGAACAAGCATGAGAATAATCCAGAAGAGATAATGGATGACAATGAAGAACAAAGGATTCAATGTATGTCAGAAGAAATCATGATGCTACAAACTTCAAATGATCGGGTATTTCAATAAATATATATCTTGCTATGTGTCAGATTGGTGATGGCAATAAGTTTAACTCTTTAAATATTTTGCAGTCAATTTATGAGAAGATTGAAGATATTACCAAACTAGAAGGGTTTGGCAAAGAATGCATTGAGGAGAACTACAAACCAATGCAAAAACAGGAGCAGGCAATTGTAAATAATTTACTTGCTTTTCTATCCACCATGTTACTCCAGCCTACTACTTATTTTTTGGATCATATCTGAAATTAAATTACAGTATCATTTTTAATGTATTCATTCGATAATACTCCTGTAACGCATCTATATCTCCATAATTTAAATTTATACTTAATATTTTTTTATCCAATATTAATATTTTTATTGCAATGCACGTACTTGGCTAGTAGCTTGTCATCCTTAGTTCACCACCGTCCATGTGATTGCTAGTTTTCATTAAAAGACCGTACATTGTTTTCATATACATCTCAGATACTAGATAGAGTATCTATCGCTTTGTCACCTATTTTGTCTCATTGATAAACAGTACATAAACTATGATTCCAGTGTCGCTACAGAACAGCACTTTACCCCTAGCTACTGCTACAAGCCTCACATTAACTTTTCCTCTGTCTTTGTTCACCAAAAAAATATCCTATGTTCTTTTTTCCGCGTACACACTTTTGCTCGTAAATTGGTCTTCATACTTCCCGGTGATTAACCTTTGTTTTATTCCTTCTTTTTTGTCCCGTCGAATTGTCGAACGGCGCGCGTTACTTTTAGCGCGGCTCTGAAAATGGATTTTTAAAAGCGGAATCTGGTAGCATGCCGACTAATCTAGTGCGCCGCGTGTAAAGGTTTCTGAACGACGAGCGCATGAGATTTTTAAATCGATTTTTAAATAGATTTTTAAAAACGGAACGACGAGCATGCTTCGTCGTCCTCCCTCGGGCCACGCGCGAATCGCAGTCCAAATACCAACATCTCATGCGCCCCGCGTGTTCAGTTTTCTCAGTTAAAAGTACACTCCTAGTGTAGCTAAATCTGTAGCAAGAGTACGTGCACGCGTTCGGCTTCCCGAGAGCAGCTGCGACAATGGGAAAAAAAAATTCAATTTGTAACTGCTGATCGAAACTTGACCTCGCCTCAAGCTATCAGTAGTGCAGTGTGCAGATCTTGAACCAAATCGACGTCCACGTCGCCATTGATTCGATCGGACGTCGTCGCGTTTTTTCACGACCGCGTCATGTGCGTGCGTCGTCCCCTCCCCAGATCCATGCACCTTATCGGGGCCGCGACCGGAACAAGTGTCTGGCCTCCGTTCGGACAGCGCGCGCACCTCGCCGCGCGCCCGCCCGCGCTCGTCGGCAGTCGGCGCCCCGGCCCATGCGCCGTGGGGCTGTCAACCGTTCGCCCCGTACGCCTGCTTTATTCGTTCGGGGCTGATTGGTTTCATGCATGAAGGATCCTTACGTATTGAATTTATATAATTTTAAAAAGAAACGTATTTAATCGGTTATATTCGTTATTTTAATTTAGTTCGGTAGATATAAATGTATGCCTTCAACCTGTTTTAGAGAGAAGCTCGATTTGTTAGCCTGATTTGATGGATGCAATCCGTTTATGCAAACGGATTTATTTATTAGTATCATAAAATTATTTTTATATGAGCAACCAGTCATAATTTTAACTCTTATATTCACTTATACGATTGCATATTGATCAACCAAATAGAAACTTAACTCAGCATATTCAAATAAATACAACTAATAAAATATCTTATTTTTAACAAATATATCCCCAATAAACTTGCTTGCTCTCAACGTATGTATACAATCTATACTAACAACCAATCGCATCTTCTTGAATCACCCGTCGCGGTCGCCGTTGCTGTCACGAACTCACGATAGGTTCGCAGTGGGGACCGGTCGGGCGGAGGAGCGCACTAGCAAGCGAGCAAGCAAACGTTTCACACGCTGTCGTGACCCACGACTCCATGAGCACGAATGCATGCATGCATGACTCTCGAATCAGCCGGCAATAATGGGGCGGGAACGGTGACCCGGATGAGCCGCTGGGCTGGCATTGATCAGAATCGACCCTACCCCCGGGCCGAGGCCCGCGAATTGCACTGCAGGATGATGGTCGCTGACAATTACTTATCCTCTGAGCATTTCACTCTTGCCTGCTGTTAAACGTTGGCGGCTAGCTGCTGATACAGCGGTGAACCTTTTTGTTTCGACAGGCACGTGATGGGTGCCAACCAGTAGCCAGGCAGTTGTCGCCAGTTACCGCGGTGGAATCCTACGCAACAGTTCAGATCTTGCTACCGAAGCGTGAATGTTACAGCTCCGTGCCGCGTGCCTTTGAGCGTGTCTCGCAATATTGGACCGCAGGTTAGTTGATGGATGATTAGACCAATCACTAGCCATTTACGAAGTTGGCCGGTGACTAATGATGCAAAAAAGAAAGAAAGAGGAAGCAGTGGACCCGGCGATGCTGTGCAATGGAGCAGGGGAGTGATTGCGAGCTTCTCTCAGTTCACCTTAGCGCTACTAGTAGATGATAGATGCCCTTGTGCCGTCATGCAATCGATCTGATCCTACAAACAATCTCTCTATCGTGCAGCGTACAGCAAGCAAACGTCTGCACGATCGGTGCACGATCCAACCAGCTCCAGCCTTGGCGTTTAAACGACGCATAAAGATGGTGCTATTTAGCGCAGTGCTCCGCTGCAACGTGCACGCTTGCCGAACTGGTGAGAGCACAGAGTGAGCAGCTGGGGGTGGGCATCCAGACCATGTCATGTGATGCGCAGCTGGAGGGAGGAAGCCAGAGCGCGAGCGCAAGCAAAGCAAAGCAAAGCTCTGCCCAGCCCAGAAAGGTGGCGGAAAGAATCATTTCTCTTTTTCTTGCTTCGCCACCCGGCATTGGCCGGCCTACATTAGCACAAAGGGTGTATATCTATACATGTATATTTTTTATAAAAATTAACTAAATATCATATGTAATAGTTATAGATTTAATTAGTTGTTACCACACTCCATCATCTCAAAGTTCAATTAACTTCCAATTTAGCTATATACATTCATTATTAAAATATTGAACCGGGCACTGCTGCACCCGACCGATCAGACACTCTCTCTCCCCTTCACATGCGCGCTCGTGTGCGGCCTGAACCCTGTCGGATGGCTCCATGCCGCATTATTTAGCTCTCACATGCGAAGCCTGCCTTGGTCTTGAGAGAAGAGGATCAAATCTGCGAAAAGAAAACGCGAGGAGTGAAGCGTGGCATCGAGGCCGGCGATCGAGCTGACAAGGGGACGAGATAAGAGTCATGGGCATGCATGCACCTGCTTCTCCCTGCCTGCCGGTTGCCGCGGTTGGACGTACACGTACGCCACTTAGAGTTTACTTGTGTGACTACGTGGAGCTGAAAAGGTGGCCGTGGTGCGAACTGCTCGTGCATTTTAAGTCCTTGTGCTGTGGTGCTGGACCTGATCAACATGCATGCACCGAATGTAACGTCAACCAGCTGACGCCTCTTTTATCAAAAAAAAGAACAGCTGACGCGTCCTTCAGTGTATCCAAGGATCACTACCGGTGGCCTCCTGGGACTGAAAAAGAGCGAATGCTATTCGCACTCCCATGCAAATCTTCGAAGAACTAAGAATAAAAAGACTTGATCTGAGCCGTCGCATATAGGCTCTTAAAAGCTCCATGACTGTTTTGTGGATTAAATAAAGCTCGAATTGTTCTCCTGTCGACTAAACAATCAAACAGTGGCTCCCTTATTTTGTCCATTAATTTGCTCCTTGTAAAGCATAACCAATGCAAGCGAGTCCAGGGCATGTGCTAGCTAGCTAGGCGACGCCCATCCGGGTTCTAGGAAATCGGCACGCGGGTTAATACGTGCCGAGCCACGCCGAGGAACAGAGGAGACGAAAGCCCTCGGCTCCACATGCTAATCATGAACGTGCATATCGCGACGCAGCCGGAGCCGAACCCACTCGGATGCTTCGCCGGAGTGCCCGTCCCGGTTACCACCTCGCCTTTGTCCGGTTGCAGTCAGGGTTTCAGCGCAGTGCGCTAGCTGCGCCACAGGCCACACACCGCTGGCCGTCTCGGTGTCTGCGCACACATCGTCCCGATTCGGCGGTAGGTGGTAAAAAACCTGAGGCGAAAAAAAGCGTTTAGACCCTTTCTAATCATATTCTTTTCGTTTCTTTATTTTATTTTTTCCTGATCTTCTTCTCCGTTTTCATGTTTTTTACTTTCTCTTGTCTCTAATAATTTCTTTTCAAACGAATTTGTGAAATAAAATGAGAGGAAATTCTAGGATAGAGATAATAGGAACAGAAACAATTAGAGTGTTAAAAGAAAAAAGGATCTTTTCCTGAAAGAAATAGGATTAGAAGAAAAACCATTAGAGAACACGACTTACCAAAGGAAGCCAATTAGCGCCGAAGGAACTAATCCCGTCACGCTGCGGGGTTCCCACGCCCTTTTTATACCCACCTCGGGTGCGCTCACTTCTTCACTCCACACTCCTCGTTGTCCTGCACTCCTGCTAGCTTAGCTAGGCTGAGGCCACGATGGCGTCGACCACCTCGTTCTTCCTCCCCGTTGTCCTGCTCGTGGCAGCAGCCGCGGCGCCGGCGCGGTCCTCGCCGCACCCGCCGCCCCGGTGCCCGCCGAGCGACCTGCACGCGCTGCTCAGCGTGAAGCAGTCGCTGGGCAACCCGGCCACACTGTCGACGTGGTCCCCGGCGTCGGGCGACTGCTGCAAGTGGGACCACGTCCGCTGCGACGAGGCCGGGCGCGTGAACAATGTCTTCATCGACGGCGCGGACGACGTGCACGGCCAGATCCCGTCCGCGGTGGCGGGCCTCACGGCGCTCATGTCGCTGTCCCTCTTCCGCCTCCCGGGGCTCACGGGAGCCATCCCGCCCTGCCTCACCGCGCTCTCCAACCTACAGTTCCTCACCATCTCCCACACCAACGTCTCCGGCACCATCCCGGAGTCCCTGGTGCGGCTCCGCATCCTCGACTCCGTCGACCTTTCCAACAACCGCCTCACGGGCTCCATCCCCAACTCCTTCGCCGACCTCCCCAACCTCCGGTCGCTGGACCTCCGCCACAACCAGCTCACGGGCTCCATCCCGGCCGGGCTCGTGCAGGGCCAGTTCCGGTCGCTGATCCTGTCCTACAACCAGCTCACCGGCCCGATCCCCCGCGACGACGCGCAGGACGAGATCAACACTGTGGACCTCTCCCACAACCGGCTCACCGGCGACGCGTCCCACCTGTTCGCGCCGGGCCGGCCCATCGGCAAGGTCGACCTCTCGTGGAACAACCTCGACTTCGACCTCAGCAAGCTCGTGTTCCCGCCGGAGCTGACGTACCTCGACCTGTCCCACAACCGCATCAGGGGCACCGTGCCGGCGTCGCTGGCCCGGCTGTCCACGCTGGAAAAGCTGGACCTCAGCTACAACCACCTCTGCGGGCCGCTCCCGAAGATGCACGGCGTGATCCGCCACGGGTGCAAGCCGTACGAGCACAACCAGTGCCTCCGCGGGGCGCCGATCGAGACCTGCCACCGGTTGTGAGGGCCGAGGGAGCTCGTCGGCGGCGCCGTTGGCGCACGCGTATACTTGCTGGTGTTTTCCGCGTACGTGGTTTGTATACGTAGCACGACGGTGCTTGGTGTTTAGCTAGACAAAAGTACTGAGCAGCGGTAATACTGCCTATGCGCGCGGTTGATCTTAATTAAGCGTGTACGAAACGACAGCTGAGTACGGTGTGCCGTCTGGAGTGTGTTATGTACTGTGTTTGGTATGGATCCGACCTAATGTATCAAAAATGCTAAAATGGTAGTTATATTTGCACGATTCCTAAACTACAGATGCTTGATTTTGCAATGTTCTATCATAGGGTTCGCGGTGGGTTCTATTTTTGGCAGGGGTTTTAGTCACTACCGGCTTGGAGGCTATGAGAGGTAGGGTAGACTGGCGGTGGTGATGGGCACAGAGCAGCGAGATGGTAGGCACACTGACGGTTGCAGGCGGTAGAGGGTGATCGAATGGGCGGTGCCGGGACAAGATGAGTAGAGAAGGAATGATGAAGCTAGATTATCGCGGTGGGGGCGGTGGCCTCAAATCCAGCAGTTGGGGTATGCTGTCGGAGATAATGAGAGGTAGGAGGAGCAGAGGAGCTGGCAAACATGACGAAGTGACGAGAGGAAGAAGAATAATACCTCCCGCGTTGTGGACTGTTGGATGACCATCAAAAAGCTATCGAGTGTGAATTTGTAGGATGAATACTCATGTTTTGGGGGAACCACAACCAACATGTATGCTTCTCCGAGTCCGTTACTCGAATATTTGGTACCCTGGTCCAGGGGCGGATCCAGGGTCCGTGCTGGGGGTTGCAGCACGGGCTCAGCCCAGGAAGCTCAGAGAAAGATAGAGGAAAATTCAGGAAAAAAATGCATCATTTTAGCCTATAAGCTCAGAAAGCCCAGGAGAAAGAAAGAAAAAATTCAGAAAAAAAATACATCATTTTAACCTATAAATCATAAATTTAGTCCAATAGTAAGAGGACCAGCGTCCACTTTGGTATTGTTGTGCTGGATCCGCCCCTGCCCTGGTCCTTTGGGACTATAGAAGCAGATGGATGGTGAAAACACAGAAGTTCAGACTTCAGATCATAAATGTATTTTCCTAAAAAAAATAAAAGGGACTTGTAGATCATGAAAGAGAAATTCCAAAGGTTCTAATTCCTTGCGGACCTCCGATACGCCGTCCCGCATGCACATCGATTTCCAATCAAACATCACAACAGGCTTACCATTCTCATGAGGTATGGCTTAATGCTTGTTGGGGAGAGGGTGAGTGTGAAGTTGCGAAGAGTGATGACATCGGGCATCGGACTCGTCTCAGTCTGTTTCCAACAGAAACTGCACTAGCTGTCGCTGTCCCCAGCTAGCTAGTACTCCTACAGTGTTACTGCTCATAATTTGAAATGAGATAGCAAAGGTACTTTTTCTTAGGGGATAAATGCAAAAACCCCCCCAAAAGTCACTTGAATTTTGACTTTCCCCCCCAAAAGTTGTTTTGTTGCAAAAAACCCCCCAAATGTTTGATTTTGTTCCAAAAACACCCCCAAAAATTCAAAAAAAAATTAAAAAAATCACAAAAAATTCTTAAAAAAACTAGAGACAATTATAAGACCTTTTGTGCAATTTGTTTTCAAAAATAATATCCTTTGCATCATATTTCATGGAGAGTAAGTTTGAAAAAAAAGAAAAACGTGCAACTCATTTGTTAATTCGAGTTAAATGCATAGTTAATTATTTACTAATCCAAAAATCATGAAACAAAATTTTTTAGTCTTCTTAGATGATCCTCTATCTTGTAAAAATATATGAAATCTTGAAATAGTTATTGTAACGTGCAGGATTGAGTAAATGTGTTGCAGATAGATTAATTCATAACTAATCCATAACACCCCCAAAATTAGTGAAACCACTTTTATTAGTTTACTTAAACAATTATTTGTGTAGAAAAAATAATGGTATACATGACAAAGTTAAAATAACATGAGTTAATAAATGAGCTACACATTTTTCTTTTTTTTCCAAACTTCCTCTCCATTAAATATGATGCAAAGGATATTATTTTTGAAAACAAATTTCACAGAAGGTCTTAGAATTGTCTCTAGTTTTTTTTAGATTTTTTTTATGATTTTTTTATTCTTTTGAATTTTTAGGGGGTTTTTTGCAACAAAGTCAAACTTTTGGGGGGTTTTTTGCAACAAAACAACTTTTGGGGGGGAAAGTCAAAATTCAAGTGACTTTTGGGGGGGTTTTTGCAGTTTTCCCTTTTCTTAGAGGACCGTTGCAAGCAGAAGACAAGGCAGCAAGAACGCCAATCCATTTCAAATTCTGCTTTTACTCTACCTTTTTTACAGTTTTTTTTTTAAACACCCTTTTTTACAGTACACTTCGCAGTCCGCGAGCAGCCCGTTGCAGGATTGATCCGCACGAGGCAAATGATGGGGGCCATCTTGAGAACAAACTGGTCCATGAACAGCGGAGTAAAAACAGGGCCGGAGAAATTGGCAAGGGCCGGAAGGGGAAGAAAGAACTGCATAAAAAAGTTGGCAAGGCCGGAATGGGAAGAAAGAACTGAAAAAGACCATCGGAAAAGGCAACTCCCTGCGTGCATACGGCTATCTCATTCATCTATTTTTTTTCATTTGATACTTACCCCACTATTCATTCTCTTATCCATTTCTACTTAATAATACTTATCCATAAATTAATTATCTTATCTACTTTATAATTTTTTTCACCTATATCACTGACACACGTTTCAATAAATAAACGTCCTGATAAACTATGCATCCTGGCCAATGAATTATCCACTTAGGTCATCTCCAACAGTTATCTTAAAATTTCGTACTCTATAACACTATTATCGTATCCACTATCACTATTACAGCACTATCTTTTTCAACCATCTCCAACAGATACTCTATAAATCAACCCTTTCTTCTCTCCTTTATTAAATTATTTTCCTTTATTATTTGTTTCATTTTCACTCCCTGGCTCTCTTCGTTCCCTCGGCGCCATCCGCTGCCTCCCTCCCACCTCCATCCGCCGCGCCCCTTGCGCCCCTCCGCCACTGGCTCCCCTTGCGTCGAGCAGGTCAGGCGGGACAAAGGGCGGCCGAGCGGCGCGGACAGGGGTGGCCAGGGCGAGGGCAGTCGAGACGGGGCGAATTCGCGGCGGGCGGCACGGCCGGCAGGGCGGGGTGGCCGGGGCTTGGCCGCGGGGGTGGCGATGCGGGCGCAGCGGAGGCAGGCGAAGACCTGGAGGGGCGGATGGGGTACTGCCGGAGACAGCGCTCGGCCGACCACACGCCGTCCGCCGACGCAATCTGGTCCTACAGCCCAACATCAGAGAGCACGAGGTTGTCGAGCACGGCGTTCAGGGGTGGCAGCCCGCTAGTGGAGGGAGGACGGGCGGGGAAGCCGGTGGGGGGGGGGGGCTCGGATGGATCGAGTACAGTGTTTTCGGCGCTCCTCTCTGGCGTGCTCGACGTCGTGGCGCCGGCACTGCACTTCCGTCAGTTCACGGGAACGCGGCATACAGTGTTGCGGCTCCTCCATTTCATCCGCAACAATGCTGCCCCTCTCTCCTCCCTTTGCCGTCACCGCATCGCTGTAGCAGTAGAAGACGATTCCGTTGGAGAGCGTTTACGGGCGTCCGTGCACCGTATCCACACTGTAGCACTGGATTTGCCGATTTTGCCATAGCTGTTGGACATGGCCTTAGCCGAGTTGAATTTTCCCTTCCAACACCAAGGGGGCATGCACAGCATGGATGATTGATGCCATTGCCACGCTGGCACTATCATGCTTGCAGCGGAGGCATGCTGCCTATCGGGGATTGCAGGACAATACTACAGCAGAGCACAGAAGCGCTTGCGTCCGTGAAGGGAACACAGCTTTCTTCTGCTCCCTTTGGGCTGCTTTCTCGTGTCTTCTTATAACGGGCTTTCTTTAAGCATCCGTAAGCTTGATTTTTCCTTTCCTAAACGGGCTGAATCCGATCTCGTCGTAGGTGCTGCTTATCAGTTTGTCCTCCTTTTGCCGACGTATAGATTAGTCAGTCGCACAAGAACACACCTGTAGAAGTAGAGACAAGAGAGACAATCACACAAGAGATAGGTGGAATTTCAGTCCTTCATTATCATTGGTCTTTGGTTGAGTGCAGAGAGTAGTATTTATAGATGGAAAACCGCTAGAGGCACTTTCGGTATAAAGCCACTCGCCACACAAACTATTTGATAGCTAGATATTTTTCTTTCTGATTATAGTCAGATTTTAAACAAATGAAAAAGCGTCATGAATCAGAAATGTGACTATTTTTTTGTTTTCAGTTAGTTTTTGTTTTTGCGCAAAGAATCGATTGCAAGCAATAGTTTTTTTTAATGTGACAATTTTTTGCTTGTTTTCAGTCATTTTTTTTTTTTGCAAAGAATCGATTACAAGTAAGTTTTTTTAAAAAAATAACAATACAAAAACAAAGAAAATAATTTAACTTACTTATATATATTGTCTTTCCAGGGGATGCAATGCAGCTTCATAGAGCTCCTCCTGCAAGGAGCTTCAAATATTGAGGTAAGAAAGTTCAGAAAAAATATATCTAATGCAAATATTAATTACTGCAGTACACATGATTACAGATTGATCTTTGTTAAGTGCTTAAAGCTTGTAGTAAAATTGTAATTTATTTTGTAAAATATGTGTATAGAACTCAATGTATATAGCAGCTAACAGAGTAGATGAAATGGCATCAGAAGTATTTGGTAGACAAAGCAATAGGATGCCACTTGATGGGGTAAAAAAACGAAATTGATAGTACTGAAACCTTTTTCCCATCAAATGAATTTGCAGGGACTTTGGAGCCAACCATGTGTTGGCCAGAATGCTGAAACAAAAGATCATATAGTGGTTTCAATTTTAGAACACACGAAAATACGAAGTGTATAGCATAAATTCTAGAAACATAGTTCTAATGTAATATAAGAATGTACCATTTGGAATAACATACATAAGAGTCTTGCTTCTTGGAAAGATGATCAAATTGTAAGTTAACATCCATTATCTGAGCAGGATGATTAACATTACGAGACAAAGGTACAGACAAAATACATTGGCATGAGGTACAGCTTAAAAACACATGTACCTTATATTGTAACTCAGCTTGTTTAATAAAAGTATTCTTTGTACTTTGGGAGATAACAACAGTATGGCATTATTATCCATAAAGTGTCCTTCGTTTTTATGGGGGAGAACTATTGTGAGAACTATTGTTGCAACATTTGTCTTCAGATCCAATTATTGAAATAAATTATTGGGTTCAAACAAATTCGTATATGAAGTGTTTCTACATACTGTTTTGAATTTCTTATTAATCGAGTGAATAGGAGCTGTAACAAACAAACAATGAATTGAAAACATAAAAAACCCATATTAAATATAAAAAAAATCAAATACAACAAAAAGGATTAACCAAGGGCTGGCATCAACAGAATCAAGGTTTTGTTTTGTTTGCAAAATTATTGGAGTGTCAATTTCAGGGGCTAACAAAAAAAAATAACACAACATAAAGGAAAATAAAAAAAAGGGTGAGCAGCTCCAGAAAAATACAAAAATAATTGAATAGAGGTAAGTTGCAGTAACCGACGCGAGATAAAAAAACCACAAGGATTTAAAGTGACACAATCATTGATTCCACTCTCATACAAGACGCGTCACGGGTGAAACAAATTGACTCGGTGATTCAACTTTCTCTTTCCCTTAACGGACACCCGATCGTCTTTTCCATCTCTCATAATGGGTTTGCAACCCGTTTTGATTTGTTAGGTGGGCTGAAACAGACACCAAAAAATAAAAATCAACACAACATAGAGGAACAAACAAGCTACAAACGCAGCGCGTGAGTGCATCTGAGAAGCCTGCTGCACGAATCTTCTAGCTAATCGTGTGGATGAGAATTTGATTGTAAACACAAAATAAAACCGCTGACACGTGTATATAAGTTTCGCTAAAGTTGTTACCTATCCAACGGACGATAAGTTTGAAAATCATAAAATATTGCGTTCAAATACTCTCAACCTTTAAAATACTATCGAAATAGTCATAAAAAATTAGAAAAACATTTATGGTATAAAGGATGCTATAATCTAGCACTTCATGAAATTTCAACTTCAACAATTGCTTATATAATAAAAAAAGATACATATTTCAACATCCCTAAAATTTATCTTTTTTTTCTCATCTCTAACTGGGTCTCCACAACATAGCCCGCTTCGCAAAACTAACTAAAATAACTGGACTGACAACAAGATCAAAACCCAAAAAGAAATAACAAATATAATCAGTTCACGACGGGCAGAGAGATGCGCGACAGCCGGAGGCAGTGGCCGCGAGCACGAATCGTGGCACCAATGGGATGGAGAGAAATTTGACTAAGAACACGAATTATTTTAGCTGACTAATGTATAGCAATTATGATTCTAAAGGGTTTCGTATTAGTTGGTACTCCTCCATTCCTTCTTCTTCGTCGCGAAGGTACTCCTACTTTACGAGTTTTTTTTATTTTTATATTTTTTCGAGTTTAAATTTAAATAAATAGATTCCCGGTGAAAAGATTTGTAAAAGTAGGCACCCACCGCCCTCTCAGAGGGCTGCAGCCCTCTCAGAGGGCGGGTACGGGTGCTAACCGCTCCCTGAGAGGGCGGTAGGCCTTCCCGCCCGGGCCCCACAGCTTACCGCCCCCTTAGGGGGCGGGTAGAGGTCCTTACCGCCCTCTCAGGGGGCGGTAAGGGCTCCTCCCGCCCGCCGCCCCTGCGCCGGCCCCCTGCGCCCTGAGTCTATAAAAACCCCGAAAATTGGAGAAAAAACCATAAAATTCGGAAAAAAAAGGAAAGTTGAGAAGAGAGAGGAGAAGAGAGGAGAGGAGAGGGGAGGAAGAGAGATCGGCGAAGCCCTGCTGCATTTGGGCTGCGGATTTGGAAAAAAATTTCAGGTCAATCTTTTTATCCTTTTTATTGTTGTTAATTAGTGCAGTAGTAGTATATGACATAGATTTTAGATATTTAGATCTAGGGTTTAGAAAATTGTAAAATTTAGTTAGAAAATTGCACGAAAATAGTAGAATATAGAATATTATTTTTAGTATATTATTTTCAATTTGTTACCTGTAGTATATTATTTTCAGTATGTTGTTTATAGTATATAGTTTATAGTATATTACTTATACATGCGGACGTATGAGTCAACAGTAGATGATAATTTGCGAACCTAGGGTAGCATTTAAAAACTATTTTATCCGATAATCAGAAATATAGTTTGTTGTCTTAACATGTGTTATGTTTGCGGGTGTTTCCAGGAATGAGAGATAAATTAATTTTTCAGATATATTATGGTGAGGGTGAAATTATGTACGGTCCCAACGGTGTAGATCTCTCTGGATTTCGCCATGTTATGAAGGGGCTTAGTAAGGCTAATGAGAGGACTATTGTGGGGGTGTGCAAATGGCTCATGCGGTTTTTCCAACTGGATCCGCAGCAATATGAGCTGAAGTTGAAAGGTGTTCTGAGCCGTGCTAGTTATGGATACTTTGGTGAGCTTGTTCCCATCGAAGCCACATCAACTTGGAGGCAGTATGTAGATATATGCTGTGAACGTGGCATGCCGCTTGTTTTATTAGCTGCGACGTACCTGAAAGATCAAAATGAGGTGAACTCTGAAGAAGCAGTAGCAGGACCAAGTGAGGCAGTGGAAGATGAGTCAGAGGCGGCTAATGTAGGGTCCAGAGAGGAGGTTGGTGATGTTCCAGACCTGCAGCCGATGGGTGTAGCTGATGAAGGGGAGCACATCCTTAGCATCATTGAAGATATGGATTTGGAGGATGAAGAGTTAGAGGAAGGCCTTGCCGATGAGGATTCTTCTGATGAGGAGGGTAATGCTGCAGTTCCTGCAAAGTGGCGGGATCAAGAATTTTCGAAGTTGGTGGTTAGCGAGGCTGACTAGACACCGTGGCCATACCATGAGAATGAGGTGTCACAGGGTGCTATGTACCCTACAAAAGAGGCAGTTATTGATGCTGTGAAATTCTGGTCGTTGTCTCTTCGTAGGCAATTCAAGGTTGTTAAATCAAGTAAAAGAAAGTACGATGTGAAGTGTTTGGTTCCTGAGTGCCCTTGGCGGGTGCACGCATTTAGAGGGAAATGGACAGACTACTGGCAATGCTCAATAGATAAGGAACATAATTGTCATATTGAGAAAATAGAGTTCGCCTATCGAAACTTGCCTTCTGCTTTCATTGCAAATGTTATGTACGGAGAGATTGTGGACAACCTAAGGTATGAGCCACGATCAATAATCCGTGCTATTGAGCAAAGGTTCCAGTACACAATAAATTATACGAATGCATGGAGGGCGAAACAAAAGGCTATTGAGATTAGGTTCGGTACATATGAAGATTCGGGAGCTGCGGTTGGGGTGATCGATATGCAGGCTGACTGGATGAACGACATGCATCAGCGATTTGGGCCGGTGGAGCGAAAGGCGGATGCACCCCCGTACGTGCCTGAGTTCTTAGCCGATGCACGAGGGCCAACGAAGAAGTGGACCCTACAGTTCCAGGTACGGTAACATGCAACCTATCGATTACTAACAAATTATGTTGTAATGATTATTTCTGACACCAGTCATATATGCAGCCGTCGTACATCCACCCACAAGCCAACGCATACGCGGTCTCGAGATATTTGGAGGCCTACCTCCTTTGGTTGTTTGGGTGGGGTGATGTTCACTAGTGGCCAAGGCCACCTGGTTACGAGGACCCTTGTGCCGTACGCCCGGTTGATAGCGGACGCGCATGCAGAGGATGTACCGCAGTTCAGCTGGGCATCAGTTGTTCTTGCTGCGACGTATCGGGCGCTCTACGATGCATGCACGAAGAAGGAGGCGCTAGCCACTTTTGCCAGGTGTCCACTTCTTCTTCAGCTATGGTCGTACGAGCATTTCGCCATAAGTAGGCCGGTGGTGGATCGCTCCCCGTACCCAGAGGAGTGGTACGGCGAGATGGAAGAGGACGCGCCGACAATGGCCTCGCTGTGGTGTCGTCGACGGGTACGCAATTTACATTAACAGTTTCGTTCGTACTATGTTACTCTCTAAATATCCGTATTGATGTTTGTCCCTCAGCCACACTGGACCCACGAGCAGCCTCGCAGCGCGTACGAGCATTTTCGTACCCAGTTTGACAGGCTACGTCCTAACGATGTGGTATGGGAGCCATACAACGTTCGGTCCGTTCATACACGTGCAGGGTCGGAATTGTCACCCTTGTGCACCCGTGACGAGGAGTACTGGCTCACCAAGGTGCCCCTTGTCTTCGACATCTACGTCGAAGAGTACTCACCGCAGCGCGTCATGCGGCAGTTTGGCCGTCACCAGGCATTCCCGCTCGTCCCCATCCGTACAGTCCCCTTGCACGTCCACAGGTACATTTGATAAACTTTAGTTTGAGCAACCTTCGTTTCAGTTTGCCTTACATTTACCATGGTTTTAATGCAGGTACACGCGGAAAGGCCCCAGCTGGCCACCTCTGGGCGGACCGCTTGGCCCCTTACGTGGCAACATGGGCCCAAGCGCTATAGGACGTCGTTGATGAGGCGCGTCCCCACACCGAGGGAAACTTTAGTGAGTACCTACGGTGGTACGTACCTCGTACGCGGACTCGTGTCACCTATACCCCTGATGATGTTCGGGGCCACGTCGCATCGACAACGGAGACATACCCGATGCATTGGGACGAGGACGCCGCTTTAGCAGTAAGTCATTTTTTGAAGTCCGTACTACATATTGAATGAACATAACCGTATACTTTAATTGTTCACTATTGTTCGTATCCGCAGACAGATATCATTTATGATGTAAATAGGGATGCAGCTGCTGCCGTGGACCGCGTCCGGCAAGGGCATCACCTAAGTGCGTCGGATGTTGCGAGCTTCATTAGACGGGTTTTCGACAAGACGACGCGCGCCCTGAAACTCACCTCCTGCCGATCTACCACAGATGTAGCAGGGCCGCCTCCCAGGACGAGTGGTGTACACGCCGAGTCGTCTCGGCCGTCAGACGTGCACCGACGTTCTTCAGTGTCGGCACCCACACGACCCCTTCTATCACGTCTTGGAGGGTCCGAGCAACATGGTACGAATTATACTTTTGAAAATTATTGATCAATATCCTTTACTTATTGTTATTAAACATTCATTAGGTCCGTCTGCACAAGTCTCGACGCAGCCTCGCAGATTGAGCCCTGTACGTCCACAGTCAGGTACTCCGGGAACACTTCTTCCTAATTTCTAGTACTTTCAACAAAATAAGTTACAACTGTGCTCAGGTTACTTCGGTGACGAGGTCGGTCCGTCTTCGGTGACCCCACACCCTACCCCCTCCCCCCCCCCCGCAACGTACTACGGCACGTCAGTGTGGCCTTCTTCTGCTGCACCGTCGTACCACGCAGGTACAATTATACATTTTTTACTACTACTTTCAATACCATATTGTTCGTATCTAACGTGATTATTTGTTCACAGGCCCCTCCAGCCAGTACACATGGACGCCTGCGGAGCCTTCACAGTCCTCCTACCCTAGTCAGGAGGATGAGGCTGGCCCCGACACCGCATACGACATCGTCCGTGACTTCTTCGGGGGCACACCTGACTACGACGTCCTTCAGCGGTCCCAGGTTTCCAGTGCATCGCTTCGAACCCAGCCCACGCACGACGAGCCCTCGACACCGGTGGTCCCTACTAGGCCTACCAGACACGTTGGCCCACCTGACCCGCTCACCTACTCCAGGGGTCACGTGAGGGTTAACCAGCGGCATCGGGACCACGATGGGGCGCACGGACGACGGCAACGAGGGAGGCATGAGTAGCATTTTATATTTTTTTAACTAACATATGCGTATTCGCTTCGTGATGTGCTCATATGTATTAAGACACGTTCACTTTGTATGGTCGACTTAGCATTTCGTAAATACATTTCATATTCAGACACGTTCAATGAACAAGTGACCACACCACTAAACTTTAACCATGACTTGACAACACATACCTCCTGCCGCAGGCTTTAAACAAGATGTGACAACACTACCCAGCTTTTTCAAATCAGTAAATGACGACACGGGTACCAATAAACGTGGAATCTCTGACCATGGGCAATGACAAAACTGTCACATTCTTCAAGATGGAATCCGATGCTCCTCCCGCCAGCTACGCCCATGCCCTAATTCCTTTCTTTAAGAGTGAATCCAATGCTCCTGCCTCCCCCAACTATAAGTAGCCAAACCTCCTTACGGAGAAACATCGCTCATTTCTCATATCTCTCAAGTGCAATGTCTTCCTCAGCTCCATCGAGCCCACCAAAGAAACATTGGGGGACTACGAGTATGACAAGCCTCGCAATGCAACAACTGGTTATCGACCGGTACGGTAATAGATGTCCGCCTCATCTCTTCTGATTACGCACCCTCTTTTACTAACCGCTCATCTTGTTCCATTTGTTCAGTCCCTCCACCGCTCTGTGATTTTATTCAGTGGCTCGACAATGAGCAAAATGACTCACAGAAGCTGTGGGTCGACATGAACATGAGGTGGAGAAGGGAAGCGTACGCACGTCGGGAGTACGAGCAACAGCAAGAGGAACTTCGTCTCAAGCGGGAGGAAGAAGAGCGCATGAGGAAGGCGGCGCACGACCGTACCGTGGCTCAGGCTCGAGAGGCTGAGAGGGAAAGGAAGCGGGAGAGAGCCCGCCGTGCTAAGGCGGCAGGTCCCGATGCCCTCCGAAAAGGAAAGTATTCTAGATGCACGCAGTAGAGAGTACCTAATGTAACCCGATATACTTTTCTTCCCTAAGGCATGTTATGATTAGGATTGGCGCACTAATAAGGTCTTAGTGCGAACCGTACATACTACCTTTGTTTCCTCATCGTGTCGTCACGGTTACAGTGTATTGTAATGTTTTCACTATGTGTTCAATACTATGTTTGTCCTCGTTCGCACCCCATACCCATGTAAAATAATGCAACTACTAATTACTGATTTTTCCCTCCCGTTATTACATAACCTACTCCAAATTTAATTTCTTAATTTCCTTACACCCCTTCTTTTTTTTCTTCAATTACAAAAATAATACATTTTTATAGGATAAAATGGAAAAAAATTAATTTTACATGAAAAAAGCCCCTAACTGCCCTCTGAGAGGGCGGTGGGCGCCTACTTTTGCAAATCTTTTCGCCGGGAATCTATTTATTTAAATTTAAACTCGAAAAAATATTAAAAAAAACTCCCTACTTTACTATGCTCCTAATTAGAAACGGAGGCCCATCTGATAAAATTTTTGGCTCGGACATACCGATTTAATTAGCTGGAAGCCCAAAACTCCTTTCATTTTAAAGGGCCTTTCCACAAATGAACCGGCCTTGTAGGAGCTCGATGTTTCAATGTATTTAGCCCATCTATGGTTGAAACGGGGATTATTTTATTTTTTAAATTTAGCGGAAACATGCGCCCATTTTAAAAATATGCCCTTCTCACCCTTTTCATAGTGCGAGTTTTAAAAATCACCCGCTAAAAGGGCGAGGAATGATGTGACAGAACACATGTTTGTGCAGAGAAATGAAGGGCGAGAATGGATGTTTTTTATATAAAATTTGCATTTCCTACCTCAGAGATAGCAGATTTTATATGAGATAAGGCGTTTTTTAAAGTGCAGAAGTAGTGAATAGAGAAACCCGGCATTTTTATTGACAAATAAATGTGGATACAAGGTGATCTAGGGTTATTCTATATATTGCGATATTTAGTATAGTAGAATCTATTACATGGAGCACAGATATTTCCACTTTCTCACACACGCTGCTTCACGATCCTCCTCTTCTTGACGACACAAGAGAGCCTAACGTCTCTAAAGTTAAGTATATGATCAAATTTCAACGACGCAATATGAGCACATTATACTTAAAAGCTATACGCTTAGACAACATGACGCTCCTACTTCTATGAAAACGTCGTAAATTTTTTATTCAGATTGATTATATCAAACTGATACTGAGTCATTAAGAATATCTCTATTTTTACTAGATCAAACCCAATAGGCGAGAAATCTCCCTACACAATGATTGCCCCTCTCAACAGACAATCCATTTCTTGACCTCGGTGGCAGCCGTGCAAGCCATGAGGGCAAGTCAAGTGGACTCTGCTGCACCCTATGGTTGAGCGATGTTATTAATCGCACTCTCAAAGGGTGAGATTATAAATCTCACCTATTGAATGGGTATTTTTATATATCTCACCCGTTGAACGAGCATGAAGAGCCTATTTTTACAAATTTTTTGAAACAAGTGTATATTTTTACTAATTTTGAAAATAAAAAAATCGTTGAAACGATGTGTACATTGTCAGGACCCCGGACCCGGGTTCCCCTGTGCCTCCTGTATCAGTCCCTGGATCAAGTAGCTGATACGCACAGAATTCAACAGAATGATATCAAATACATACTTCGAATACAAATAAGTAAAATAAATACCTGAAAAGCGAAAAGATGGTCTGGTGGACAAGAATCCACAGCAGACCAGCCAGGCAGAAGAGCCTACAGCGCAGCGGAGCGAAACGACGATGCAACCCAATGCCACAGGCAACTCGGGTGCGGACGCGACCTTAGACTTCTTCTCTTCGACTTCATCTGGGTTGAGGTTGATCTCCAACTCAACAATCTGAAAGCAACAAGACTGAGTACGGAAGGTACTCAACAAGTCCTATACTACTTCAAAGGGGGTTGATAGATGCATAATGAATATTTCAAGGATAAGGCTTTACGGCATAGTTTTAA
This sequence comes from Phragmites australis, assembly GCF_958298935.1. Classification (NCBI taxonomy): domain Eukaryota; kingdom Viridiplantae; phylum Streptophyta; class Magnoliopsida; order Poales; family Poaceae; genus Phragmites; species Phragmites australis. The sequence goes on along the minus strand of NC_084934.1, from coordinate 24,183,057 downwards.
GCGTAAAGCAGGTTTTATGCAGGTATCAAGTTATATTCTCCACTGTTAACCTTTTGAAATAAATGTAGCAAAGCTTTTGAAAGCAACTACATGCATCTTCTGTTGGTACTGAGTATCACCTCAAGTCCCCAACGTATTAGAAGGTGACCTGGTAGTAAAGCTGTCGAAATAGTTTTAAAACCAAAACCAGGGTAACAAGTTGTATCTGGGGGGTTTTCAGTCCTGGGAGGGGCTATACCTCACTCCGCAGTCCTTTTTATCACATCTGGTGTACCTCTAGTACCACACAGCTTCTGGCGGATCGAGCCAGGAACCACATCACACGGACATCTAGTCCACACACTCACTCATCAAGACACACGCACCACGAGTCTATTCAAGTGAGGTCAATGCTTTTCATGTCCATGACCGTGGACACGGCTATTCGAATAGGTTTACACTCTGCAGAGGTTGTACAGCTTTACCCATACGATATGCTCAGCCTCCAACCGTTGCAAGCGGAGGAGCGAATCATACCGAGACTCTCCAAACACCTTTCCTGCCGGGCTTTTCCACGAGACACGCCAAGTTCCAGAGCTGCATGTTCCGAAGGCCAGCCTCCATTTTTAAGCCTAAGCCGGTCCCTGAACCTCCAAACAGCGGGACAGATAGACCCCTGGCTGCTCGTTGCTCTCAGCCTCCTGGTATGATGCCCAACTCAGTCCAGTGAAGGAAAATCAAGTCCTGCCCAAACAGGACGCATAGTTGCACGGGGTGACTAAGCATGACGGCGCAAGACTCGGTCCTAAAGCGGCCGGGCTAGGCATCTTCATGGGCAATGAATACCATCATGTAACTCAAGCCCCCATGAGCATCCTCCCTGGAGGACCACTCTACCTGCCCGCGCCAAAACAGTTTTCACCCATTTTTACACATCACCTTCCATGTCCCACATGACATCAAGGATTTCTCGACCATCACGGAATTCACAACCATCAAGGAATCACGGTATATGAGTTATTGTTGATAATAGCAAATTGGTCTCTAAGAGAAGTGTTTTAAAAGCAATATCTCCGAGGAGACGTATTTTAAAAGCGACATCTCAGAGGAGATGTATTCAATCCTAAGCATGCTAGATATCAAGACGTCGTCCATCGTTAATATATTTAACAACAGGTATTCCTAGGGTGATATGTATTCTGGATGATGACATGTATGGCATGGCAGTGTTGATAGGGTTAACTACTACAAGTAGTTTGAAAGAAATGCAATATATAGCACATGCGATAATAAGTCTGATTTTAGTTGATCATATATATTATTCGAAAACATAGGTTCAATATGATCAAGGAAATAGGACTTGCCTTCTTGAAGGGTCAATTCAAGATTGGTCTTGTCGTTCACATCTTTCGGGTTCTTCATCGCTGGATCTTGCCTTCAGACCCTTCCTCGCGTTCTTGCTTAGAACCTTGACTTCGAGTCTACGCATATTAACGATAAAAAGCGCACAATGACTAAGCAATTGAACACCAGAACAAAACCAAGAAATATCAAAGCGGAAGAAGAACGACGAAGAAAACGACGAAAGCTAAACCTAGCGGAAGATGATCGGTAACTCTAATCAACACGAAACTAGTACACAGAGAATAACGGGATAATCTAGCGAAGCTAGGATAAGCTGATAACCTAGTTGTTTTATCAACTTAAGGGAAAACCTGAACAAATCACGATTAACTAGGTGAACTCTTATTAGATTAACTGTCGAAGGACGACAGCTAGAGATTCTACGTGTAGGTGAGTGCACGTATATCGACATAACATATGTGTAATACTTACGTCTATATGTATGTGAGCATGTATACATATATACGTAAGTATAACTCTAAACGATTATCTGTGTTTAAGTGTGGAGATTAATATTCTAATCTATAGCACTAAATATGGTTATTTAATGATTAATCTTAAATGTTTAGTGTTGTTTAATTGCCACACTAATTAAGTTATATTTATTGCTATCATAAAAGCATACATCCAATTAATTAATTAGATTAATCTATTCTTTAAATCTAATTAATTAATTATCAAAAGGTTATTCAATTAATTAATTACCAATGTTAAATTATTCTATCATATTCTATTAACATGTATTTATTTATCTATCATTTACACGAGTTAATTGATTACCTTAATTGAGCTAAGATTAATTGTATGCCATCACATGAAATATCACATGAAATAACAATACATTGCAACATTGATTAAAAGATTAATCTAAAACCTACCCTTTAACTCATATGATGATTAACCTACACTTAAGCGAGATTAATATAAGCAACATAAATACGATTATATCTCAAACACATTTATGAAATTATCTAAACTCGACTTTATTTATTAAAGGAGAAAATCTAAATCTAGATCAAATGCCGCAATACAAATAATTACCAAACGAGAATTAAACGAACTCCAAAATTTACAAGATTTGGCATGGAGATAGATTATGATTTTAGAGGAATATTGGCTAATGAATCACCAAAATCGGAGTTGAAACGGATGAATTACGGACGACGGAAGATTTGCCAGAAAGGATAATTCCAGGAAATTAAAAAAAAAGTACTGTTCTGTGAACTTGGTATACGGAATTTGTGGACCAGAGTGGGTGTGAGGGTGGTGCACCGTGGACCGGAGAGGGGTTCGGTGCAGTGGGCTCGGTCCACGGGCCGATGAACCAGGGCGGCTCGGCTGGAAGGTCCACCGTGGACCGGACGTGTGGACACGCCGGCCTGAGCTGTGGATAAGGCCGGGTGGGCCTTTGGCTTTTCCCGAGCGGCACAGAGAAGAGAGAGACCGGAGGGAGAGGGAGGCGACGCCGGAGGGCAGGAGGCGGCGACGCTGAGAGGAAGAGGGGTGGGTGCCGGCGGGAGCTCGGCGGCGGGAAGAGAGGTCGGCTGGGCTTCTCGGCCGAGTGGCGGGCGGCGGTTGCCCGGAGGGAGAAGCAGTGGCGCCAGAGGGACGGCGCGCGTGGCGCGTCAGTGGAGGTTCGGTAGCGCGACGGGATGCGCGGCGCGGCGGGAGGCGCGGGTTGGCGAGGCAGGAGGCGGCACGGCGCACGCGGGCGGGGGCTGTGCGCAGCGCGGCGCGGTGGAGCGCGGCGTGCAGACGGCGTGACGCGGCGGCCAGCGGTGCGGCGCAGCAGAGAGATGGCGCGGCACGCGCGGCTCGGCCGGCGACAGCACGGGGACACGCGCACGATGGCTCGACGTGGTGCGGGTCGGGCGGCAGCGCGGAAGAAGGAGCAGAGGGGGAGGCTCACCGTGGGCTGTCGGCGATGGGAAACGGCACGGGACGATGTAGAGGGGTGCGACCGAGCGGCGACGCGGGACGGCGCCACGGCGACGGTGCGAGCGACGATGGGCGCGGTACGGCGACACGAAGGCGGCGCAGGAGATAGCCGGCCGGGCTCGGCCAGGGCAGCGCGCGAGCGGGGCTGCGGCTGGGCCAGCAGGTCGGCGGCGCGACGGCATGGAGGAGCAGCAGCGCGGAGGTGCGCAGGGCGCGGTGCACACGTCGGCAGCGAGCGCGGCAACGGGGAGCACGGCGGCGCAGGGCAGCTCGGCGCGACAGTGGGAGGATGTGTGGATGCGGCGTCGCGGTGCTGCTGCTGTGCTTGTATGCATGTGTGTGTTTGAGCTCCTGCAGGTGTGTATGTATGCTTGTGCCTGTGTGGGGAAGAGGAGGAGAGCTCCGTGTGCTTGCAGGGAGAGGAGAACGCCGATGGTGTGCTGCTGTGTGGTGTATGTATGGAGGTGCGATTGCTTGCAGGTGAAGCAAGGAGAGGAGGAGGGGAATTCGGTTTTGGCTTGCTCGGTGGAGATCAGGGAGAGATGGCCGGTGCAGAGCATGGGCTGCTGATGGCCGGCGCAGAGCATGGGCTGCTGATTTGGTCGGTGATCACACAGAGAGGATAGAGGGATGGGCTGAGAGAGAAGGAGAGATGAGAGAGAGACAACAGTGAGATGAGAGAAAGAGAGATATTTGTGTATGAATATTGATTCAAATAAATATATTGATTTGCAAAAGATGTATTTGAATTTGTAAATGAAATGTGTGATAATTCAAATAGATGTATTTGAATTGTATTTGTATTTGCAAGGATTCAAATTGAATAATTTGAATTGGTAATAGGATTTGGAAATATTCAAATTGAGATTGAGTGATTCAATTTGAATGCAATCGAATCAAAATGGATTGGTGATAATTCAAAATGAGTTTGAATTGTAAATGGATTTGAGATATATAGGATTAAACTCAAATTGGAGTATTCGAATATGAGTTTGGCATTAATTCAAATAAGGGTATTTGAATTAGGAGAAATGTTTGAACTGGAAACCTAGGTATTTGAGAGAGGCTTGAATTCAAAGGAATTGAATTCAATTTGTATTTGAGCTGATAAGAACAAATATTGAGATTCGAATTCGAGAGACATTCAGTTCGAGTCGAACAAAATTAAATGGGGATAACTCAATTGAATAATTGAATTATAGATTTGAGTTGGATTGGAAGATCGATCTTTACGAATTGATTTGGATTAGGAAATTACCGAGAAGAACTAGAATAGATTCGAACTGAGAAGCATACAACACTCGATTCGCCACACAAAGAACCATAAGAACAATAAACCAAAATGCATGTGCTCAATTTATGCAACGATTAACTTAGAAATTAACTTAGTGATCTTTGGAATACTTAACTAAAATAATATATTTGAATATATACATACAAGTATATATACATCAAATATATACTTCCTTGGTTTTATACTAGTTTAATAATTAGAATTTTTTTTAATTTGGAGCGAATTTTGCTATATCTTTATATGCTAAAATTCAGGGTGTTACAAATCTACCCCACTTAAAGTAAATCTCGACCCCGAGATTCGGATGGTTTTAAGAAGGAATTAGAGAAATACTATCTTCTATCGGATCTTCTTCTTGATCAACTGTTACTTCAACCTTTACGTTGAAAACTTCATCATGCTCGTCGAACGTAACTATTATCCCTTTTGGCTAGACGTTCTATCATATCCAAAATATTCCAATATAACGCTAACCTAGGTTATCTTCCGTTTCTGAACCACTCTGTCATTAGTAAACTTATCTTATCGTGTTGTATAATTTCTTATGGGTTTTCACTGAATATCGTCATGACTCAAGAGATTCCAGTATTTTTAATCTCAGGACTTTATTCCGAGTATATCCACTTAATCAACTATGCTTGATATCCAATAATCAATTTTTGTCCAGTGATAAATCATAGGATCATCCCACTTCAGGTGTTATTCTCTCCAGAATACCAATATTAACGTCTACGATCCTACTGATAACTTTGATTATCTATGGGTTGTCTGGCATTTACCGAAACTCTATCGATGATTTTCTTTTAATCCATTAGATATATCAATAACTCTCGGGTTCTAATTTTATAATCTCTACCAATCAGTGGTGGTTCACTAGTCCTTGTTTGGTAATCATCCTTGATTCCAACACATACTTGTGTTTGCATCCTTAAATAATTACTTTCCAAGTCAAAGTGAGGCTACCCCACTTAAAGTGGTTTTGACTACGGATGATCTCATAGAGTATGCGACACTATAGTCATCTATCCATTCACGGATTATCACTTTATCCTCTATTGAGATTTGGTTGCAGTTCTCACTAAACTGATGTTGCTCCAAAACATAGTTTAAGCTTTTAAACTTTCTCAGTCCAAGACTATTGATTGACTTCTTCATTCCCTTATGATACAACATGGGTAGATTCCTTTATGGTTATCCAATAGGGTTTTCTGGTTATCGGGTCATTCATCCAGTTTTATCCAGGAGTAATTCCGATTATGGTCATCTCAATATTATAAGTATTTTCTTTTAGGAGAAACTTGCAAACTTCTGTAAGTTTTGGTGTTAGCCTATTGATGTCAAGATTTTTCTTCAATCTTTTATGAGGTTACTGAGGTAAACTTCCAATTTTCAGAGGCTATATTTCCTCACTGAAGGTAAAACACTTAACTCCAAGGTTATAACTTGTCATTTCTTTCCAATGCGTAGGTTTTGCTAAAAATACTACCCCACTTTAATGGATTCCGACATAAAGGTTTCCAAAAGATATCTAATACTTATTCTGAAAACGCAGATCTCAAAAGACTTTCACAGCGATCGGAGTTTCCTTGACCGAAGATACTCTCCGAGGGGTGATCAAAAGAACAACTCCAAGGTAAAGCCAAACAACATCTCAAGTTGAACTAGAGGGAGTATCCATTGGGACTGATATCCATCGATTTCTGGGTTTCCGATTATGGGTATCCATTCTAAGGGTCTACATAATCTTCCAACAGCCGTTCTGATTATTGATGTAATACTTTGATGATATAGACTGACGCAACAGTCAATTACTTCAGGGGACAATTCCTTGCAAAGTGGCATGAATCCTTGCAATTAAAGCAGAGCTTTTGTGTGCCTTTGGGTGTTGGATTGAGTCACTACTGGACAACTTGCTATGAATTGCTCGAGTTGCTTATATAAGAAGTAGATCTCATTGAGGTTTGGTGTCTTCAAAGTTCTTTTCTGTCATAGGTTTTCACTATCTTGGTTGCAGAAAATTGGATTTGCTTGATTTGAGGTGGATCATGGGGCTTTATTCTGCATAGAATGTTGGTTTTCTAGCTTTCATCTCTTGTAACTAGCCATATGGCATTGACCGAGTTTAGATTTTCTCTTTTTGGTGTTTCAGTGGTTTTGGTCAACATTTCCTATGTCAAGAGCTTGACTGATGTTACTAAGTTCTTGAGCAATAGTTTGCTTCAGTTGGATTTGGTTAGCCATTATTGCGAGAAGATCTCCAGCAATAGGTGCTAGTGACATGCGATGTTCATTCTTGTTATCTGGATTTTCTCGTTCCTTATTCAATTTATGTCCTTTAGGGACTTTCTGTATTTCTAGATTGCTTTCGTTGCCTTGAGTGTCTTCTTCACTTGGTTTGACATTGTCGTCTGTCTGATTGTTGTTGTCGGGTACAGACTCTGTGGATGGGCTGCTTATAGCTTTTCGTCTTGCGGCTTGGGTTTTCAGCTCTAGGTGTTGATTATCTTTGTTTGATTTCTCTAATGACATATCCGATAGCTTCTTGTTCTTCGGGGATAAGGTAGCAAGCATAAGATGAGTTCAGATTCAATTTTTGTAGATGTGTAACAAAAGCACACAACCAACAAAACACGCAACGAACAATCAACAAGAATTCTATAACTTTTTTTACGTGTTTCATAATTTATATGCAACCCATTTTAATTAAATTCATCCAAAAATCTTACGTATAATTTAAACTAAAATTTTAAAAAAGACTACCTTTATAACTTCTAACAATTATTAGGGTCTCAAATAATTTTTCAAAAATCGGAAAGAATTCACTAATATTCTTCTTATATGATGGAATAATTTCTAAAATTATTTCCATTCATAGGTTATATGGTGAAAAAAATATCACATGAAATTTTGTAAAATTATTTCCATCCTATAAATAAAAAATATTTCCGTCCTATATATAAAAAATATTTAAAATGGATATATTTCCAATGGCTAAATTTTGTATATTTTTGAATTCAAATTGAATTAAAAGAAGAATATCACATGAAATGATAAAAATACATATAAATAGAGCATTACAAAGGAACTCACTTTTGCACCATATAACTTAGGGTTAAAAATAAGTTTAAAAATTAGTCAATCATTTAAGAAGAATATTAAAGAATTTTTGAAAATTTTTGAAAATTTATTTGAGACACTAACAATTATTAGAAGTTATAAAAGTAGCCTTTTTTGAAAAATTTTAATTTAAATTCTATGTAGGCTTTTTGGATGAATCCAATTAAAATAGGTTACACATGGATTATGAGACATGTACAAAATTTTTAAGATATTTAGAGCAACAGAAGACTACTATTTTAAATAGAGTATATGAGTGAGGAAATGAAGTCATGAACAGTAATTTTGATGAGTACTATTCATCTATCAGCCTAAACTTTCCGATGGCAGTAAGGGCCCACGTTGCTACGGTGGCAGAGTCTTTGTCGCTTTCTCATAAAGCAATAAGGCTCTAAGCCTCTAACTACTCTATAAGAGGACGATAGATGTTTATTTTTAAAAATCTTTCATATAGAGATCTATTTATTTAATATTTAAGTTAAAAATATAAAAATAAAGGAAATGCAAAAAAAACCCCAAAATTCACTTGGATTTTGACTTTTCCCACAAAAATTGTTTTGTTGTAAATAACCCCCAAAAGTTTGACTTTGTTGTAAAAAAACCCTCCAAAAATTCAAAAAAATAAAAAAAATTCTAAAAAAAACTAGAGACAATTATAAGATTTTATGTGATTTTTTTTTTAAAATAATATGCTTTGCATCATATTGAATGGAGAGGAAGTTTGGAAAAAAAAAGAAAAATGTGCAACTCATTTATTAACTCATGTTATTTTAACTTTGTCATGTCTACCATTATTTTTACTACACAAATAATTGTTTAAGTAAACTAATAAAAGTGGTTTCGCTAACTTTGGGGGTGTTATGGATTAGTTATGAATTAATCTATCTGCAACACATTTACTCAATCTTGCACGTTACAATAACTATTTCAAGATTTCATGTATTTTTAGAAGATAGATGATCATGTAAGAAGACTAAAAAAATTGATTTCATGATTTTTGGATTAGTAAATAATTAACTATGCATTTAACTTGAATTAATAAATGAGCTGCACATTTTTCTTTTTTTTTCAAACTTCCTCTCCATGAAATATGATGCAAAGGATATTATTTTTAAAAAACAATTTTACAAAAGGTCTTAGAATTGTCTCTAGTTTTTTAGAATTTTTTATGATTTTTTAATTTTTTTCTAAATTTTTAGGGATGTTTTTGCAATAAAACCATACTTTTGGAGGTTTTTTTACAACAAAACAACTTTGTAGGGAAAGTCAAAATCCAAATAACTTTTGAGGGATTTTTTATTTTTCCCTAAAAATAAAATAGCCCGCTGTATACATGCTGAGGCCTTAAAGGCCTTTTCGCGGACCCGATATTGCAGTGCATCACGTATTCGGCCCATCTACCGCTGAAGTCAATTTGAGTTGGGCTCAGCCTCCGGTGATTGCACACTCACCAGTGCTTAATGTGCTCATTTCCCTAGAACAAGTAGTAGCTGCGTGCCTGCATCAGCGCGTGAATTCTCCAACGTGCTCATTTGCCTCGGCCGCTTCCGCGTGTCTGGTAGCACCAGTGCTGTTCCCTTGTGAGCCTTTGACCGCGACTCGGCCAGCACCGTCGACTGCCCCAAGCATTGCGACTCACGACCTCTCAACTTCTTCTTCACCAACCCCACACGAGCCAGACCACGCACAGACCACATCCACGCTATCCTCTCTTCCGCTTCTTCCAGTCTTCAACCTGCAGCCACAGCAACCTGATACGTATCCACCACTGTTGTCTCGTTATCAGCCCATTCCGTAACCATGATGCCGGTTATAAATATCGTTTATACCAGCTTGTTTATCGTGGTTACCGGATAATTCGGTTTATACCGTTTTTATAAATCGAATGGTTACCGATTAAACTTAAATTTAAAATTTTAAAATTCAAAAAATTAACAAAATTCGACTGGTTTCTATCGAATTCCATCGAATTACTGTACGGTTACCGCCGAGGACCGATAACCGTTTGCAAAACAGTAACTAAAACCCTGACCATGATTCATTAGACAAAACGGTTTCCTAATCGTTTCGGAGTCCATATGTAAACCATCCTGTAAAAATAAGAAATCTTAGTGGAATGACTATGATAAAAATACCGTAATAATATTATCTTTGATAATAATAATATTTTTTTATGCAGATATTTTTTAAAGTATTTACAGATTGAGATTATGAAGATTAATACAATAGTAAATCTCGGTTGGGATGGCTATCTTTTTTAATTTGGTTATACCTAATGATATTATTTTTTAATAAGAAAACAATAACTTATTTATGCGGACACTTTTTAGAGATACCTATTTACTGAAATTATGGAGATTAATACAATAAGAAAGCTAGAGATAAAATATAAGTATGATGTGCTAAGCATTAGAAATGGTGATTATAGATTTCTTCATCAAGAATGAATGACGGTTAAGACTAGACTATGTGATCCATGAATTATATTCATGTGATCTTGCACGTTTTCATTTTATTTTAACATTCAACTATGAATTGAGATTATATAATAATGAACACATGCTGTATGCATCATATGATGCAAAATGCCATTTTTTTTCATTATCTTAAAAAAACAATGTAAATCATCTCAGATTCCTTCTCTGTCGTCAAGCTTAATGGGTAGGCAGGTCGCCAGAGAACACACACGTTTGCTGTTCATCACCATGCCATGCCGCGCAGAATTGGTGTGCGTGTCCTATGATCCATCAGCTTGATCGCGGACGTAGTGAGACCGCGAAAGTGCGAAGTGGCCGACGGGTCGCGTCCCTTTCCCGTTTCCCGCTCCATTGGCGCGACGCCGGGAACATCGACGCCCAGTTTCTGCGGACACCGACCCGTGATCGGTGATCACTGGGAGCGTCTCCCGTAGAGCTCACGAACGAATTCAAGCAAAACAAAAACGGAACAGTGCTGCTGACACCGGCGAGAAAGTTGCAAAACGTACTGATGGATGATGAACAGGAGAAAGCGGCAGATTTAATCTATGCCACGGTGTCCGTGTTCAATTCACAGTCACGTTATGGCTGCGTGAATGGCACAATCAAGCTGCAATTTACTCAGAGTGAAATGTAGTGTGTATAAAGGATGAAAGGTAGTTAAGGCCACTTGGAATGTAAGAAAACAAACAGATATATGAGTATGAAAATTGTATGAATTAAAAAGGAATGTGAGTGCAAAATAGAAGATTTCAAATTACGTATAGATAAATAGTGGGAATGATATTTTGGATAGAACTTACAACAAATTAAAGATTTTTCGTAAGGGGAAATTTTTGAACTAGGGGAAAAAGTTGCAAAATGTAGTGATGGCTGATCAATAGGAGAAAAGAGGGCAGAAGTAATCTTTGCCACGGTGTCGATATTCAATTAACGTTACGGCCGCATGCATGAATGGCTGCCTAATCGACAGGGTACGATTAACTTTTAATTTACTCAAAGCGAAATATAGTGTGTAAGGGATGATAAGTATTTAAGGCCACTTGGAACGTAAGAAAACAAAAATATATCAGTATAAAAATCACAGGAATTTATAATGAATGCAAATGCAGAACAAAAAGATTGCAAACTACAAATAAATTGCAATACGACAGTTTAGATAGAACCCACGAAAATTCAAGAATTTTTTGCAAGAGAAATTAAGGATTTTGAAGAGAGGAAATGATGTAGAGGAATTTTCTTCAGAAAAGTTCCACCTCAAGCTAAAATTCTTTCGAAATCACGTATACGGAACAAGACATTCTATTAGAATTTCATAGATTTTTTTTATTCCTACTCCTTTCCAGAGGATTTCACATGAATTTTTCCCACTTGTTCTCTTTTCTTTAAAATTTCTACATTTTTTTTTGTTAAAAGGTCCTTACAGACCTACATAGAGATCAACATGATTATTGTAAAATACAATTAGATACCTCCATTCTAGAACATAGGAATTCCCTACTAATTTTTGAAAACATAGTTAATTTTCTGCATTCAATACAAGTCTTCCCTTGACTGATAATTTTTTGTTATATTAAAGCACTTGGTCTCCATCTATTGCCTTGTACGGGAACGATTCAAGAAATTTTCCATGGAGATGCATTTAGCATTAAAATGTCACACTTCCTATCTTTCAATTGCCTCTTTAGTCCATGGCGCACGGCAAGTATTCCTTCACCAGCGCGGGTTAATGTTTCATGATTTTAAGGGGTGGTTCTTCATGGATGTTGGACTTGCATACGGTGGCGGTAGAGGTGGACGTGGGGTAGGGTAGGGGACTGTCAGTTGGACGGTGATAGGGTAAGGACGAATGTAGATAACTTAGCAGAGCTGATTAGCATAGTAGTGACGAAAGCGCTACTGAAGAAAATACATGCGGATGGGACAATGGAGCGAGATGAGACATTGGCGTGGAGAGATAAATCTGCCACTTCAGAAAGCGAGGAGATGCAGAAGGTTCAAGAAGATATTCGACCATTCGATCTATACCCATATGTTGGAACACAACATTACTTAGAACAAAATTTCGCTCTCTGTTTAAATACTTTTGTACCCATCAAAACGTCGACCTGTCCGCTATCATTAGGCATCTAAGATTGCACGCATCCTTCATAATATCATCTTAAATCCACTCACCTAACCTGCTTTTCGTTCAGTCCTCATCACTCCCCTTGAAAACTTTTTCCAAAGTCTCCTTCCCCATAAATAAAGCCACACAGCAAAAGGAGAGAATTTATAGAAAAAATCAAAATCAAAATTGAAATTGAAAAAACACAAACAAGATAAGAAGAAAGCGAGAGAAGTGAAGAGAAGAGACGATAGAAGATAAGGAAAAAAAATGAGTGGTTTGACGTAAGATGAAAATCTCTGATCTCAGTACGGAGAAATCACATATAAACAGTAAAATATGGAGGGTAAATTGTACCAAAACGTTAAATACAGTAAAAAACTGTTGACCGCTACTGTAACTGAAAATACCTAGCAGATGTACTGTATCAGATATAAATTGTTTTTAAACTTTCTTAACATCAAATTTAATCTGTCCACTCAAATTCAACCGTTCGCATCAATTTAAAATCACCTTCTTCTTTCTCTTTGACCCCCCGCCCCTCTCTCCTATCGTCTCCCACCTTCCTCTTTCTCTTTTCCTCCGCGGCCCCGTCCGTCGTTGGCTTTACCACTGGCGGGTTCCCACACGGGCCAGACGCCGCCACCGCTGACCCCGTCTACACCGAATCCCCTCGCGATTTAACACCCCTCTCTCGCGGCCTTCCCTCCCCACGCGCACACCAAACACGCACGCTGCTCGTTTCGTGGCCTCTTTCTCTCTCCGTTTCCTCGCAGATCTCCGCGGGGTCGTGCGGTTTCTTGATTCGGACTTCCCGGGGTCGGATCTTGGCGGCGGGAGATGGGCAACTGCTGCGTGACGCCGGGGGAAGCCGCCGGCGACGGGGGCGCTGGCAAGAAGCAGAAGCAGCCGAAGCAGAAGAAGGGCAAGAAGCCGAACCCCTTCTCCATCGAGTACAACCGGTCGGCACCGCCGGGGCCAAAGCTGGTTGTGCTGCGGGAGCCCACGGGGCGGGACATCGCCGCGCGGTACGAGCTGGGCGGGGAACTCGGGCGAGGGGAGTTCGGGATCACCTACCTCTGCACGGACCGCGCCACAGGGGAGGTCCTCGCCTGCAAGTCCATCTCCAAGAAGAAGCTTCGCACCCCCGTCGACGTCGAGGACGTGCGCCGCGAGGTGGAGATCATGCGGCACCTCCCCAAGCACCCCAACATCGTCACCCTCAGGGACACGTACGAGGACGACAATGCCGTGCACCTCGTCATGGAGCTCTGCGAGGGCGGGGAGCTTTTCGACCGGATCGTCGCTCGGGGCCACTACACGGAGCGCGCCGCTGCCTTGGTCACCCGCACCATCGTCGAGGTCGTGCAGGTGAGATTGGCTCGCTGGTTTGGCTTCCTTGTTCGTGCAGGTTCATTGGGGAGTTCATGGTAGAATCATTACTGTTGAACAGCAATTATGAATGGATGTAGTAATATGCTTCTGTTACTCTCATTATGTTGGGATCAATTTGCTATCACTCATATGATAACTTTGTCTATAATTTATATGCTATTCAATGTATTTAATAATGTTTACTATGGCTATTAGCTTATAATATAATTACCTGGCTATTTAACTTGGTGATTAGATTTTTTTGCTATCTCACCTTTTCTGACCTTAATCCGTTATCCTCCATTCTGTCCTGTACAATGTCAGATGTGCCATAAGCATGGAGTGATGCACAGGGATCTCAAACCAGAGAATTTCTTGTTTGCAAACAAGAAAGAAACAGCGGCTCTTAAGGCAATTGATTTTGGCCTGTCTGTATTTTTCACTCCAGGTACAGTCATGATATCCTGGTTTCCTATATCTGTTTGTCATTTCACTTCATAAGTCATTTGTTGATGATATAATAATTGGACCTAGCATGGTCTATTGGTCTGTCCTATCTCTTATGCTACCTGCCTACTTTGTATATTTTAAAATGCTGTTCGCTTAATATGCCGATTTTGATTTTGTGTAGGCGAAAGGTTCACTGAGATTGTTGGAAGTCCTTATTACATGGCTCCGGAGGTGCTAAAGAGAAATTACGGCCCAGAAGTTGATGTTTGGAGTGCAGGAGTGATTCTTTACATTCTCCTTTGTGGTGTTCCTCCATTCTGGGCAGGTTAGTTTTGTACCTGAAGTGATGATTTGTGACAGTGACATGTCTATAACTCTATATACATTAAAACTTTAGATTTTAGAGAATTACAAAATGGAATACACCTTAATCTCTTGTAAGTACAAATGTACTATGAGGCATATTCTAAACTGATACCTTTAACTTTCTTTATCTTTACTTTGGATGCGGGGTGATAGGGAGATGGGGCTGTAGTAGAGAAAAAGTACACTATAATCTTGTGTTATTAAATGGTCTTAACATTTTTGGTTTCCATGTTATCCAGAAACTGAACAGGGTGTTGCTCAAGCAATTATTCGTTCCATCATTGATTTTAAAAGAGATCCATGGCCAAGGGTCTCTGATAACGCAAAAGATCTTGTCAGGGGAATGCTCAATCCAGATCCAAAACGGCGATTAACAGATCAGCAAGTGCTTGGTAATAATCAAATTATTGCACTAGTTGACTATATTGTGTTTTATTCCTTTTGTTCAATCTTAAACCAATGAGGAAACGTCTCCATCTTAGAATGTGATGATTCTGAGTTGCAAAAATCTAAAAGTTCGAATCCAAGATTGCCAAACCTTGCATTAAAAATGATGGAAGATAATGCTCTATGATTTCAGAAGTGTTCTTCCCTATATTATTTGCCTCATAACCTTGTATTTTCTTCCAGATCATCCATGGTTGCAGAACATTAAGAAAGCTCCAAATGTCAATTTGGGTGAAACTGTTAAGGCTAGACTTCAACAATTCTCTGTGATGAACAAGTTCAAGAAGCATGCACTTAGGGTACATTTCAGCCTGGCTTGACCTCAGATAATTCCTTTCAATTGTAAACTCGCTTTGAACTTTCTCACATGCTTCACTACAGGTCATAGCTGAGCATCTTTCAGTAGAAGAGGCTGCTGACATAAAGGATATGTTTGAGAAGATGGATCTTAACAAAGATCAGATGATAAATTTGGATGAACTGAAGCTTGGTCTGCATAAGATTGGGCACCAAATGCCTGATGCAGATGTGCAAATACTAATGGAAGCTGTGAGTAATCGTTTTTTACCTTCACTGCGTGGAACTTATTTTTCACTTCTTTTGGTATTAGATTGGAGATAGTATTTAATTGACTCAGTTCCATAATTATTTTCGGATATCAGAAATCATGCATCTCACTTCTAATGGAAGATTACCACTCTTTAGATAGAAACATCCCGTGGAAGTTCGGAATATGTTGATAAGACGGCAGATCAAACGATATAATTTTTCTGATACTAGAAAAGGCCCTTCATCATTGAATTCATAGGTTCCTTCAAAATACTGTGCAGTCCATAATTGGTCCTACATGTTGGATGTGGGTGCTTGATAATTTTGTTCATTTTCATCTATTAATAAGCATTCTTTCATCTCAGTGACGTGCATAAGTTATGAAGGTGATATGTCTGATCCTTTATATTTACTGTTTGCGCATCTTATGTCAGGCGGATGCTGATGGAAATGGATCCTTGGACTATGGAGAATTTGTTACTCTATCTGTTCACCTCAGAAAGATTGGCAATGATGAGCATCTACATAAGGCATTTGCATATTTTGATCGAAACCAGAGTGGATATATCGAAATAGATGAACTTCGCGAGTCATTAGCTGATGACCTGGGACAAAATCCTGAAGAGGTTATCAATGCCATCATCCGTGATGTAGACACTGATAAGGTTTGTGTTTCTTCATCAACTAGTTGCAAAAGCATGCCAGTTTCTTTCTCGTTCTAGTTTTGATCATTTGGTTTTACGATGGCCCAAGCTTTGTGATTCATAGAATCTAGGGTACTGAAAATCTCAACGGCATTCATTGTCTTGTTCTTCAGGATGGCATGATAAGCTACGATGAGTTTGCGGCAATGATGAAGGCTGGAACAGACTGGAGGAAAGCATCAAGACAGTATTCAAGAGAACGGTTCACCAGCCTGAGCCTAAAGCTGCAAAAGGATGGATCGTTGCAGATGACAAGTACACGGTAGCGGATAACACCAATAGGCAAGTTGTGAATTCCAGATGAAAACCTTGTGTAGTTTTCTGGTTGTTTTGTTGACAACTACTTCTGTTCGTCTCGATGTTCTATTGATTTCTATTCTTCACTCGTTACCCGTTTGAAGCATTAGGGGATTGTTAATGCTTTGATTGTATTTAGACTATACGATCCACGCCTCACGGATGTCCACTCCTTGGGCAAAGTGTACTGTACAAGAGAAAGAGAAAAAAAAAGTGGTTGTACGCATTTCTCTACTTTTGTAGATCCAACTGTTCTGCTGGTGTCATTTATTTGATTGGTTTTAGTTTAGATCCTAAAACTGAAAGTGTAAAAGCTAATCTGAAACAATTCATTTCCTAATGATGTTTTCATGGATTCGCAGCTGAATTGGTAAGAATTCACTTTACAGGTGAACTGAACTGATGAAGATACCTAGTCCCAAATCTGTAGGTCGATCATGCCTCATGCCAATTTCTCTGGTGTAGGCGACATCTGTGAAAGGGAAAAGGCGGAGGATCTGCCTTCTGCACAGAGATTTTCATTTTCATTTCAGAAAATCCCCGAATCTTGTATAGACATTGTGAGCATAACTACAAACCTGTGTTTGATGTATTCCTGTTTCCACATGAAATAGATGGCATCCAAAAGATTGAACAGGCGGATTGGTTAGATATGGAAGTGCTATTACGATGAACACACAAATTTGGGCTTGGTGAACTGGTCACGAAGAATCTGCTTGTGTCATCACTAAACAAAGCAAAAACTTTAACGTGCCCAACCCAAAAAATCTGTTGGGCCTGGTCGGTACACGTCGCTGTTCGTTTAGCTCGCACGGATATCTATCTGCGACCTGACCAAAACGAACCTCTCGGAAGCAGATTAGGTGAAGCCGTCCTCTCCTCGCCGCTCCCTGTTGAGTGGTTGGCGTCGCACACGCACGTAGACCAACACCGTGCCTCCTGCTGCATCCACCGGATTCTATGTTCAACCTGCTTTTGAGCAGGTATAATAGGATGCACAGAAAAAGTGTTTATGAAAACATCGTTACTTATATAAAGTGCTAACAAGATAGTTACTATTTAAGCACACAATCTTTATTTGTACTAGCGCATCAACCTGTGCGATTGCACAGGCTAGAAATTTAGCATACAACTGAATTTTAGATATTTGTGTTAATAATAATTGTATGCTAAGATACATCAGCTATTTATATTTAAATATTAGAATATAAAATATAAATGTAATTTTTATTCATAATATTGAAATCATATTTATTATTTGTGAATAGATCTAATTTATAATTTTTATTTTATGTGTTATGCAAATTGATTTTTATTTGTTTCTTGATTTTTTGAAATTATTATTATTTTTAATATTGTCACCGTATCTCATATTATTTTTTTGAGATACATTATAAATTCTTTGATATTACTTTTATGTGATAATCCGTAATATGTTTGCGTTTTGTTGTTTTAATTTTGTAATATCTGATTACACGTATATTTAATTGGTATATTTTAATTGATTTGGAAAAGTGTGTTTATTGCTAACGTAACTAAGTTGGAGTTTGCTAACGTAACCTTGTTGGACAAAGGATATCTATAAAAAAAGAAGAAGGAAAGATCAGGAAGGAAGTAGTCTTAGAGTTGGACTCTGATTTGTTTTTTAATCTTTTGTTTCTTCTGGTTGTTGATCTATGGTTACAGTTAGTCAATCAATCAATTCGACGGTCGGATGTTTTGCTTTTTTATGAGAATTTCTAGGATTTTTCTAAGATTAATGTGGAGGCACCAAAAGGAGCCTCCAATTAGTAAATATAAGATTGTAAGGTATAATCTTTACCAGATCCTTACCACTTCTTTTTCTTAATCATCTGTTCATGCCCTAATGCTACCGTGTGGACGCGGGTGTGCCCAGTGGCACTTTTTGTCAAGAGATCTGAAGTTGGTTAAGGGACAAATGGACAGGGACGACGTCGGTAAAGGCACAATGTGTTCAATGGTCTCGCGTGTACTCTTGCTTGGTGAATGACGAGATGTGCCGATCGATGGCTCACCTTGCAAGCCAAAGCTGCACGGAAATACTGTTCGCTAGTACCGGACAGCTTACCTCAAACGGCCGTACCCGCAGATTACACCTCCGAGCAGGCACCTGCATAAGGTTCAGTCGGTTCGTCCATGATCCCGATATTTCTTCATGCACAAGCTTCGTTTAAGATCATAGTAAGTGCTGTGGCATTTTTGGATATGTTGCTCAAATAAATGCCTGCAGCCTAATCGTGAGTTGGCTGGGGGAGAGTCGAGACATTAGCCCCATTAGAGATTAAAATTTTGTTAAAATTTTATGAATTTTAGAGGAGAAGAAAATATCTAATTCTAATTTTTTTAATTGATACGTGGGAACCACACAACAGAGAACGAAAAATGACAGGAATTTCAATGAAGCTTGTAAATTTTGATCTTTTCGCCTATGAAAAAAATTATAAAAAGTTGAAATCCCTGACCCACGTCAGTTTATCACGCCATGCATCGGTTACACAATCAGGTCGAATCAACCAACCAAAACTCTCTCTCAAAAAGATGTTTGCATGAAGCATGCAACCCAATAGCAAAATAAACCACTCCTTAATTAGAAGAGGTCCGGTGGATCATGATGGAAGCAAAGCTCAAAAAGATCGATGTCGGCAATGGTAGGAGATCATGACATCATTAGAGCCTTTCCTTTTGCTATGTGAGATAAATAAAAGCGACCAATCAAACGTTGCTTGCAGCGTCAAGACTTGATAGAGCGAGTAATGGTCTCAGCAGGCATCGTCCAACAAGAAGCACGTCGGAACAACAGCAAAACTATGTTATTGACACACAAATTTTTCATTGATTAAAAAGTAGATAATTTATTTGGAAATTGAGAAACTTCACGTTTTGTTAGGAGAAAAATCAAAAACGAAACTTTCGAGACGGGCCTTTTGCACAGGAAGGTCGAGCCAGACTGACTTAGGCCCGACTTTTTTCAAGGCCGGGCTTTCCCCGAGGCCGGCCCAACGATTGAAGAGGCCTGCTGCTATCAGCCGAATGAAGTTAAATGATATATAATTGTCTTGGATAGGATGAGATTGGTCGACATGATCTGGATGATATGGTACAAATATATTGTTTGTTTAGATGTATAAGATGTTATGGGAATATGTTTGATTAATTACGTAATATCCTGAGTTTTAACATACTAATTAATAGCAAATTTCGCTCTAAATTAAAATCTTTTGTGATTACTTAAACCATTAAAATCAAGGGATTATACTTATAGGTTTATATACATATCTGAATGTGTTAAATTGTCTAGACATTTCAAAATGCACAAGAGTTATTTTCAAAATAATCTCTACATTAAATTGGTTTGTATGTATTATTTTATGGTTTTTATGGTTCTGTGTGGAGATTTGAAATTGAATGTCTCTCAATTTCAAATCTATTCTTAGATTCTGTTCAACCTAAATTCAAATTGAATTCAAATCTTTTTTATTCAAATTATTCTCAAAATCTCAAGATCCAAATCCAAATCACAATTTAAATATGCTTACTTGAAATTGATCCTAATAAAAAATTCAATCCAAATTCAAATGCCTCAATTTGAATTTAAACTTAATTTATTTTTCCTTTTCCTTTTCTTTTTTCTTTCTCCCTGGGCCGAATCCCTCCTATATCTTTGTTCCGACCCACGGCAGCTGGCCCGGCCTCTCTTCCCTTTTCTCCCGCACGCGCAGGCCGTCACACCCCCACATGGCCCAAGTTCCGCGTCCCCGGCCCACTCGCTCGCTGTCGTGCGAGCTCAGCCATCCATGTGTCGTTCATCAGCCAGCCGCCCGCTCGCGCCTCCATCTCCCTCTCCTCTGGCGCAACTTTGCTCGCCACCTTGACGACTGCCTCTCTCTCCCTCCCCAGGAAATATCGTCGTGACACTCTCTGCTCTCTCGCTATCTTTGCTCTCTCTCGCACGCAGCCTGAGCATCGCCCCCCCACAACTTCCATGACCCATGCGCGTGCCGGTGCAGTGCCGCCATGCTACGGGAAAATATCGCGGCCACCCGTCGTCCTGTTCCTCAGGGACAACGCAACGCACCCATCATCTCTCTGTAGCGCCCTCTCCCTCTATAAATAGAGCGCTCAGGCTCTCTCTTTATGTTTCCCCATTTCGCCACCACCACAACATCACCTTCGCCACTGTGACCTTACCGTCGACATTCTTCCCCCACGAGCTGCCGAGGAGAATCCAGAGAACGCCACCGTCCCTGAGTTGCTCTCCATTGACCAGAAGCCCGATGGGAGCCAGCCCGTGCCGGTAGTCGAGCTGCCTCTACCGCCATCACATTGTCGCTCCACCGACAGTTGTTCAACTTCTCGCCATTTTCGAGCTTAGTGAGCTTCCTGCCCCCTCGCGTAACCCCCTTAGCTAGCATGTTATCGCCCTCGTGCTTCCCTTCGTGTAACCATATGCAGCCCCATGTTTTAGCTCCGCCACTGTGCCATTACTCGCTATGCGCGTGCTTGTGCCCCTATGTGTGGTCCAGCCATCATGCCGTAAAGCCAAGGAGCCCTTGGCTCCTTTTTCTTGCAGGAAGAATGTGCGTAGACTAGGGGAGGTGCTGCTCATTTTTCTTGTGCCGCCGTCGTCTCCTCCGATCACCATCTGGTGCCATTCCCGCTATCGGCCACCGTCGATGTGCCCCTAGCCAAGTTCCCCATCGCGCGTAGATGCCCGATGTTAGCTTCCCACCGTGGAACCCTAGCTACAGTGCGTTCCTAGCGAGTTCGTCATCACGGCTCCACCGAATCACTTGCCACCAGCCCAATTTCCCCCCCATCGCCGCTCACTTCGTTCGCATGCCCACGCGCGCATGTGGTCGGGTCGCCATCCGCGCTACGCAGCCCGATCGAGCTGGCCAGCCCATCCACCCACAGGTCGCGCCCCAATGGACCGGTCTAGCTTCAAAGCCTGCTAAACTGGTCAGCCTAACCCGAATGGGTCAGTACTGTGTAGCCCAAGCTCAGTCCAGCCTATCCAAGCCCAGACCCAGCCTAATTTGACCCAATTAGGTACTATTTATGTGGGCCCACCAGTTACTGTTCAGTGGGTCCCACCCATTTGCCCCACCTACGAATAGTATCATTTCATATTTTATCGATTTATATTAGATTAAATCTTTCGGAAGTCATAACTTCTCCGTTCTAGCTCCGATTTCAGCGATTCTTTCACCGAAATTCATCTAAATTTAAGATCTATCTATCCATCATAGCGTGATATCCATTATGGCTCATTTATCTTTCCATTTGGTATTATTTTATTCTTCCTTAGTATAGCTCGTTAATGATTGTAGTCACAATTGCAGAGCCGCTAGAATTATGCGAGTGATGCGCAGGAATCGTCAGTAGCAAGAAAGATTCTGACTACAACCAAGATCTTGAATAAAACTTTGAAAAAGGTAAATCCTATCTGCTTGATCATAGTAAACCTATGTTTTCAAATAATCTACATGATCAACTAAAACTTGACTTATTGTCGTATGTGCTATGTATTGCGTTTTTACAAAATGTTTATAGTAGTTAATCCTATCAAACAATTATCATACCTTAACATGTCATCATCTAGAATACATATCACCCTAGGATTGACCTATTATTATGTATATTAACGTTGGACGACGCCTTGATTTCTAGCATGCTTAGGATTGAATACGTCTCCTTGGAGACGTCGCCTTTAAAACACATCTACTCGAAGATAAGATTTACTGTTGTCAATGATAACACATATACCATAATTTTTTTTATGGTTGTGAATTCAGTGATGGTTGAAATCCTTGATGTCGTGTGGGATATGGTGGGTGATGTGTAAACATAGGTGAACATTGTTTTGACGGGGATAGGTGGAGTAGTACTCTGGATTAGGATGCTCTTGGGGGCTTGAGTTACCTCTATGGTATTCATTGCCAGAAGATGCATGCCTTGACTGTTTAAGAACTAAGTCATTGCGTCGTCATGCTTAGCCACCCTTGTGCAATCATGCGTCCTGAATGGACATGACTTGACTTCTCCTTCACCAAGCTGAGTTGGATATTATACTAGGAGGCTGGGAGCAGCGAGCAAAAAAGTAGTCATCTGTCCCTCTGTTTGAAAGTTGCTAGAACTGACCTAAGCTTAAAAAGGGGGCTGGACTTCAATACATGGCCTCTGACACATAGGGTTAAATTTCGTAGAAAAGCCCGATAGGAAAGACGATTGAAGTGTCTCGGTATGATTCGCTCCTCCGCTTGCAACGATTGGAGGCTGAGCATATCGTGCGGTTACAATGTACAACATCTACAGAGTATAAACCTATTCGAATAGCTGTGTCCACGGTCATGGACATGCAAAAATAGTAACCCTGATAATTAGACTCTGGGTACGTATGTCTTGATGAATGAGTGTGCAGACTAGATGTATGTATGATGAGGTTACTATCTCAATCCGCTAAAAGTTGTGTGGTACTAAAGGTACACCAGATATAATGGTAGGGATTGCGGAGTGATGTGTAGCCCCTAACAAGACTGAAACCCTCTAGATATAGCTGTGTTTTGTTGGTCGCTAGGCCAGATTTGTAATATACAATATGGTTCGTAACCTTTTGTATTCTAAACCTTAATATATATACGAAGTTTGACTATAATACTATAACTGTTATACTGTGCGTATCAGCTACTTGATCTAGGGACATATACATGAGGTACAGGAGATCCCAGGATCAGGGTCTTACAGTTTGTATGGAATGTGATGACTTGGTACATGATTCTGTGTGGTTGGCTGAATGAGTTAATATTGGATAGACTGTATAGGATGATAAAAATACATACATAGAGAGCATTACAAATGAACTCGTTTTTTCACTATATAACCTAGTGCTGGAAATAATTTTAAAAATTATTCCATCAAATAAGAAAAATATTAGTGATTTTTTTAGATTTTTAAAATTTTATTTGAGTCCATAACGATTGTTAGAAGTTATAAAAATAGATTGTTTTAGAGAATTTTGGTTTCAATACTACATAGACGTTTTTTAATCTAATTAAAATGAGTTATACATAGATTATAGAACACATATAAAATTCTATAATTTTTAAACAACAAAATACCACTATTGTGAAAAACAGAAAATTCTGAGTACTGTTCATATACGGTTACTGTTCACAGCGTGACAATCGGTCTGGACAAGGTCGTTCCGCGTAGCCAGCCGTTCAGCATTGAGAGAATATTTATAAAATTTATACCACCATATCTTGTGAAAGAATCGAATAGTTCAAGATAGGGGTGAATTAAGATATTAAAAAAAACTTTAAATTAACTATCGCTTGACCAAATGAAATTTAAAAAAAACATAAGTAAGGAATTTTAACTAAGCACAAGATAGCTAACTAAGCAAGGATTAACTAAGAAAGATAATTCTTAAGAGGAACTTGCAATAATAACAAAGCTCAAAATAAGATGCAAGAAAGTAAAGAGTTGGAGAAGACAACACCGATTTTTTTCCAAGGTTTTGAGAAGTTGGCACTTCCCCCTAGTCCTCGTTGGAGCATCCACCAAGGATGTCGCTCCCCCTTGAGTCACCAAGGCTCAAGTGCTCTCTCTTGATTACCCCTTCTTCATCTCCGGATTGGCGGGTATCAAACCAAGTACACACTCTTTTCCCGGGGCTCCCACAATTCCTCCAAGAGCTCACCGAGAAATCCTGTTATCACCAAGACCGTCTAGGTGTTGCCAACCATCAAGAATAACAAGCCTCAAGCTTCACTTGACAAAGACCAAGCCTAGACAACAGCTAGATGCACACTTGTTACTCTTCAAGCACTCAAGCAAGTCCTTAATCCTCAACTAAGAATTTAAAATGGACACAAGTGCTCTATCTCTTGCTTCTAAATGACACACCAAGTGTATGAACTGCTACAGGGTCGCAAGAGCACCAGAGATGTCCAAATGGGTGGGTATTTATAGGCTATGGATTGAAAATTAGCCGTTGCCTAACAACCCAGAATTTTTCTTAACACCGGAAGGTCCGGTGTGAATAACACGCTTCACACCGGAATATCCGATGCTAATACTTCTGACAAAATAGCCGTTAACTGTTCCATTAGCCGTTAAAACTCCGGTGATTAATCCTGGCCTACAACGGATCATCCGGTGCATTAAAATGGGCCAGATGATAGTTTACAACCTCTCTGTAAAAATTCATCCGGTGATCATCTTTACTACGCCGGACTATCCGGTGTATAGAAATTGTTCTGGACTTCAAGGCTTTCTATTTATCCGGTGATTTCACCTATCGAACGCCGGACTATCCAGCGTGGTCTTCAACAATTTTTCAAGTCAGAACTCTTAAGAATTTACTCCGGTGAACTCACTCTGACATCAGAGGATCATCCGGTGAACTGAAATTTTACTGATTTTATCTATTTCAGAGCAATTTTGAGTTCTACCTTCGAGATTTGGAACCAATGATTTTCTGAGGTTAACCTAGTAATAGAAAGTCACAAGTGTGTATCGACTATGTCTAGACTCTCCTAAGTCAAGCTACAATTCTTAGCCACTCTTTATAGTACGGTCAAAAGACTAAGATTAAAAAGAACCTATACTACTCTAAGTGTCCTTCATCTCCTTGTGACACTTAGATCTAGAAGATCCTTATCCTTCATGTTCTGGTCCTTTGATTATCACATAACTCTTTTAATAGGCAAGAGTGTAAAGTCACCATTGACAATTAAGTCTTTCTTTGTTCCTTAAAAGCTGAAATATTAATCACAATGATATGGTTGTCATTAATCACCGAAACCCTTACCTTTTTCTTAGGGGTCTAGATGCTACATCCTGTACAAGTTTGTTCCATTTAATTATCTAAATAGACGAGACCCTGTCCAGTAGCGTCTCGTGTAACGTGTAAGTATGGGCTCGTATTGGCAACTACGCTACCTAAGAGAGGGAGACTGTTAGGAATTCAAAAATTCAAAAAATTATATGTGTTTTAAATTCAAAAATTACAAATATATGTGTTTTTTAAAAATATTATACTTCTCTATATGTCGTACTTCCAACAAATGATAGATTTAAAAATAAAAAATATTATATTCTAATATTTTTTAATTCAAAACATTATCGAAATAGTCATGAACAATTAGGAACAAATTTTATGTGTAGATTATGCTATCATCTACCTCTTAAAAAAATTAACTCAAATAATTACTTGTACAATAAGAAATTAAAAAGACAAATTTTAGATCTTTTTGTTTCCTAAAATTTGTATTTTTTATTGTACAAGTCATATTTTTGTCTGAAATTTTTTTGAGACTAGATAATAGCATCCTCCACACTATAATTTATTTTTAGAAATTTTCATGACTATTTTAATAGTATTTTAAAATTTGAGAGCATTGCATTACATTTTTATTTTTTTAAACCTTTCGTATGTTGAAAGGCAACAGGTCTGTGTATAGAGTTGCAAAATTTCAAAATAGACATGTATATTTACAATTTTAGATTAAAAAAATAAAAATAAAAAGGTCGACTCTGTTGATGGAGAACCTTCGTCTTCGACAGTGAATTCCAGAAACTTCAGGGGCTGGTCTGCAACGGAAGAATCCTATCTTTTCCTACGCACCGGGGGACTTCACCATCCCGACTTGGGCGTCGCTTGCCCAGCCACTCCGGCGTCCGGCCTACTCCTCCGGTTCGCCGGAACGCACCAGCCTGACTCCGGTCCCAAGGGTCACCACCGTCCGCCGCGCCGATCGAGCACTCCTCGACCCACATCCGGGTATCCTTCCTTGGACAGCAGCCACACTCCTCTCCTCTTCCTTCTCCCGTCGGCGTCCTCGTCGTCCCTGCAGGCCACCGGCGTTGGGTGGAGATCCGTCTGGACGCGAGGAGTCGACTCATTCTGCTATTGGTTATAATAGGATGCCTAGCTTGCTCGGACGAATCGCGCGGGCTGTTTCCTTCTCTCCAGCCTGTCCAGTTCGTCGCCGATTTCGTTTGTTGTAGTACGCACTAGTTTGGGTGGCCTGGTTTATTTTCTGATTTTTTTTGCGGGGTTTATCTGAACGACTGAACCCCCATGCCCAACGTTAAGTCCTATAGAATCTGACAGCCTGATGATGACTTCAGTTATTTTGTCTCTTCAATTTTGTGTTTGCATAACAATTTCAAAATGTTAGTTGGGGTAAACCAAACGCTGCATTGAATTTTCATACCGTTACACGACTGAAGCTCATTATATTTGGTTCATCCATTCCCTTCGCATTTCCAGTTACTAGTGTCAAACCAAACACTATCTAAAATCTAAATTCGTTTACATGTCTGCACAGGTAATTGTGCAAGGCCGCGCACATGCAAGATGGTTCTCTGTCAGGGCTTATCTTCTGGAAATGCTCAGCTGCTAGCCTTTCCTTGTAGATCATCAAGTCTGAAGAGCACTCAGTTTCATGTTAAGAGGAAGAATTTTTCTGCACAAGCTGTAAGAGGTAGGAATATGCCAAATCTATTTTCTTTTGGTCAAATTTGCTGCAAATCCTCTTTTATTGCCCACAGTGCTTTCTTGATTTTCTGCTGTTATATCCTCTTTATTATCAGTGATTGTGAATTACCCCCATACTTTTATAGTGTAGCGCTGGCATTCTTTCTAAAAAAAAATTCTTAATGCAAGCCTTTCTTCACTAGTCTAAAACTCGTCTCAATACTTTCTAGACAATAAAATATGAGCTCAATCTTTTGACAAACTGCATGCATCTTCAGACGCCCAAAAGATCTTCCCATTCAACATAGATCATTGTGCCCAAAGCAAAGTTCTACTGTTTCTTTGTTGGAACAAAAGGTGGGAGGACTATTTACTGAAAATATGGGTTTCTTCATGTTGGAATTATGCAACTCAACTCTATTCCATGCCCAAAGGGGCTAGATGTACAAGGTACATATGCAGAAAACTCCTCCAACTAGACGGAAAAACCAAGCTACATATACATGTATCTAACACCCCTCTCAAACTCATGGTGGATCTACAAAATACTAGGTTTGGAGAGGAAATAGCTGTGTTGTGCCCTCTTCTGTGCTTTCATGAAGAAATCTGCTAACTGAAGTTTTGAAGGCACACAGTGAAGAGAGACAACCTCGTCCTGCACCTGCGATCTCATGTACGAAGCATAAACTCTGATGTGTTTGGTAAGTTCGTGCTTCACGGGATCCCGAGCAATACTGATCGCACCGGTGCTATCAGAGGAGAGAGGAGTCGGTGCAGTAACTGTCACACCGAAATCCTCAAGGAGCCACCGTAGCTAGGTGACCTCAGCTGTCAACGCCGTCATATCCCGCAACTCAGCCTCAACACTCGAACGGGAAACGACTATCTGCTTCTTGGTTTTCCAGGCAACCAAAGAGGATCTAAGGAAAATACAGTAGGCAGAGAGCGAACGACGATCTAAGTGATCATTAGCACAGGTCGTATCAGAATACGTATGAAGCTAGAGTGAGCTGGAGCGAGGAAAGAAAAGACGACGAGAAGCGGTGCCACAAAGGTAGTGTAGAACACGGAGAAGGTGGGTGTAGTGTAGTATAGCTGAGTGGGAGCAGAAACAAACTAATTGAGGATGTGGACAGAGTGATCTTATGTAGCTTATCTTTTGTAACTAACTGAGTATCACTTGCATGTGCTCCACATTTGCTGCTCGTGCACTACACAATCTTGTGCATCTCTTGCTTTTTACTAAGTTGTCTGATGCTATACTCACCTGGAAACGTCATACCTGATTCATCTAACCAAAACCGATTCTGGGATACAGGTTATGTGTTCTCCATGGAATTTTGAAGAAATGGCATACCTAATAGCATCCCATACTGCTACTCTAGTGAACCACCTTTCTGGTAAATCGTAGTTCTTTCAATCACAAACAACCCAACAGCATTAGGTGTGCAGGGATTACAAGATTTCACTTTGTAACAAATTCAGATAGAGTTGCTTACGTAAAAATTGGGAGTAGGAATCATTGAAATATACCTGAATAAGTACCGAATTTTAGTTGCATGTTGATACACAAGTTTAGTGAGATTCTTGGAGTCATGCTGTTATGGGTGAGAAGAATTGTCGGTGACATGGGAACCAGGGGTTCCCGAGTGCCGAGGCCAGGACAGCAGAGTGCCACGTGGCGCCCTCCCTCGGGGATTATCTCCCCGAGGTCTGAGAAGACCAAGTTCCGGGAGAAGGTACTCGGGGTCATGAACAGTGGTCCCCGAGCACCCAAGTTCCCTGAGGACCCGAGAAGATCAAGTTCCGGGAGAGGGCGCTCGGGGCCATGAACAGAGGTCCCCGAGCACCCGAGTTCCCCGATGACCCGAGCATATACAGTTCCGGGAGAGGGCGCTCGGGGTCATGAACAGTGGTCCCCGAGCACCCGAGTTCCCCGAGGATCAAGAAAGGGCATATCCGGGAGAGAGTGCTCGGGGCTATGAACAGTAGTCCTCGAGCACTCACAGTTCCCCAAGGATCTGAGAAGTCCTTCGCCGGTGGTCCCCGCATGGGCTCGGCGGTGAGGTGTCAATTGGCGAGAGGCCCGATGCTGCATTTAAGAGGGCGCGTGGCCTGTCACTTCCAACCACTCCCCCACGCCTGCTGTCAGTCCCTGCCACAGCCTGGTAGGGAGGCGTGGGGGCATTTAATACGGCGGGTTCCATCGCACATCATCCGGCGCGCTTCGGGATATCGTCGCAAGGCTCGAGGCATATCGCCTGCCGCTCTGCTGTGTCAGGTTCGCTCTGACCGGGCGGGCACGCGGGGTGCTCGGTGGCTGCCCGGTGGGCCATCCCCGCGGCACCCGTTGAAAAGAGGGATGATGACGACAGGACCGGACGGGGCGCGTTTTCAACCCCCCATCACATTAAACTGCAGCCCATGATGGTTGCTTTCCATTTATGACGTCTTGGAACTCGCGTCATCCTTTCTGTGCGCGCTAACCGCCCCGGCGGGTATAAAAGGAGGGTGGGCTCCCCGGAGAGGGGAGACCAAGAGAGTAGTACAATCAAGCTCACTGCAGACCGCACAGAAGACAACGACTTCTTCAGGACGAAGAACAAGAAGCACAATGCTCTAGACTTAGACAAACATCTTTGTAACACAAGAGATCCTCAGAGAGGCATTTATAGAGCATTTATAGCATACATACAGGAGTAAGGTATTACGCTCCGTGCGGACCGAACCTATCTAAAATCCTCTGAGCATTTATTTCCCACCTGCATCTCATTTACTCCCATTTATTTCACATACGAGGTAGATTCAGATTCATCCTCCGACCGAATCTCAAAGGGGTCCCTCCGAATCCCTACTTGTGAAGTTTATCCTCCGACAAGAATACTGTCCCAGTTTGATACACAAGCTTAGTGAGAGATTCTTGGAGTCATGCTGTTATGGGTGAGAAGAAGACTGTCCTTTTTTTAGATTTTATTTTTATTTTTCAAAACAATATTTTTTATTTTGTCACTGAATCCCACTGACAACCTGCTGGAATCCAGTTTCAGCCGGTGGAGGTGATCGTCCTGGTATCTAAATCGAGGACCTTGCTTTAGCTATCTCCATTGGTTTGATGTTGCCGATAAATATTGGAAGTGAAAGCATTTTGCCAGTGTTATAAATCCCAATTTGTGTACTATTCAGGAGTTTCTCCATAAATTCAATTGTCACATTATTTTATTCTGGCGCCTAATTACTAGAATGAATTTGACTCTAATCATCACCTATGTTTTGTAGTTGTTGTTGATTCCTTCCATCATTGTATGCGTACGTCATTCCCAAGTGTGAACTCTATCAAGAGCATTCCATCACTATCAACATGGCACAATCAGCATCTAAGGCCTGAAGTTGGTTGTCGAGCATCCTCTCTGGCATCATTCAGCTACCCCGAGCTGACTTCCAAACCCAGATGGTGGTGGAGAACTCTAGCTTGTGTGCCATACTTGCTGCCACTCCACAACATGTGGTCTTATGCTGACGCCATCTACCAGCTGCACACATACTTGCAGGGGTTTTCGCTATTGTACACCTTCATCGACACCATGACACTACTTCCTGGGTGGCTCTTCCTGGTGATATTTATGACAGTCTACTTCTTCGTTGTGAGACGAAAATGGTCGCCACACTTCCTAAGGTTCCACGTAATCCTGGCTATCCTCCTGGACACCGGCTCCCAAGCAGTGGCCACCATGTGCACCTGGATGCCAGGCATCGTGTATCAGGGGAAGCCCATGCAGTACTTCTGGATGTCGATCGCGTTTATACAGATCTTCTCAGTGCTCGAGTGCATGCGGTGTGCTCTTGCTGGAATGTACCCAAATGTCCCGTTCATATCGCACACAGCATTTATACACTCTGATCTTAATTTATTCAGGTAGCCAACTGCTTACAGTATCAGGTCTAGGATTTCAGAAGTGTGGTTTTTTGTTCTCTAGGCTATGTTTTGTTCACATTGAAGTCTCATATGTAATTGCTACCAGTATTGCGTGCATTTATCATTATTGTTTTCTCATTATCTTTTTAGTCGGATCTTGTGAGTTTTATCTCTAACCTACCACGACTTGATTGGGACAAAAGTTGTTTTATGGCATGCTGTTACAACAGAATTTGATTACTGATACGATCGATTAACTCAGATGTTGAATTGTTTGTGTTTCGGTTTCATGCAGTTTTTTCCCCGGGAAATATGTGAATTCGTGTGTTCCTCTTGTGCTTCATATCTGAGTCATGCTTCGTTGGGTTACTGCATGCCTTTCCAAATTCATGTTCCCTCGTGGCCTGAAGCCTGAGATGCTGAAATTTCTGTTCAATTTCTCACTCTGTACAGCTTGTGGCTGAAATTTGGGGTAGGCAGCGAGTCAGAGAGATCGATGAAGGATCAGTAGACAGTGGTGGAGAAGGCAAATGCCGATTAATTTAATATCTGTTCGAGTGTAAGGGTCTTTTTTTTTGTTCGTGTAGTCAGATCTGTGTAAAGACAGTGTTGCTCATTAGTTCATGAGTTTTTTTTGTCGTCAAGAAATGGTATGTTCCGTGTGAAAAAAGATGATAGGTTCATGTTTCGGTACCTTAAAAAATGTTAAATATTTGCCAAACGTGACCAACCAATCACCTTTTTAGCACATCGAACCTTTATACAGTCTCATATTCGATCTACCAATTACAAACTCAGCTTAGCCTGCATTAGCAGCTGCAGTCAACCAAACACTCTTCTTTTCTAGAATACAAACCTCTTTAGTCTGCTTTCCCTCATCCAGGATATACACTACAGCTCTATAAAACCTTATGCAGGTAATCAAACACGCCCAAGGTGGTTTAATTGATACAAAACCAATTCTCGCAACCGAACCCACCTGTCAGCACAAATGTTTAAAAGAGCTACTCCCTAGACAAAAATATTTGATGTTTTAGACATGGCATTATCTCTGAATATACCTTGATCATTGTTTTCTATTAAAATATAATAAATTTATAAGATTATGAAAGAATTTTTAAGACAAATCCACACATATGATTTTTATGTTTAAAACTAAATATTTTAATTGTTATTGATAGTCAAAGTGCTAACATTTTGATCAAATCTTGTCCAAAACATGGGCATTTGTGATTAGAATGAGTAATACATTGTAACTTCTAATGGCATGAACAATACTAAATATTTATAGCTAGGTGTTTAAAGAAAAAGAGTGTTAAACATCTATATAAAAATTATAATTTTCAATCTTAACAAAGACTATATGTGCTTAAATATTGTTAACTATCTTGTTAGTATTAATATAAGCAGCAATGCTTAAGTAAGCATCTTGCCCTCTATCTAAATACTTATGCTATTACAGTTGAGAAAAAAATCAATTTTTTCTAAGCACCTTATTGTACATGCTCTAGTAGTTACAAGAGCAAATACCTCTAGTGCATGACATTTTGGGTAGGTGTGAAAACCACACTTGTTTGAAATAGAGGGGGTTTTAGGGAATTTGGTGGGGATTCGAACTATTCCCGTGTCTTGTTTGGAGTTTGGATGAGGTTGATTTAGACTCGAATTTCCTGTTTCAAGACTACTCCAAAGAAGCGGTATAAATCATCAACTAACCGGGGACCAAATTGTAATGACCCAAGGCGGTCATGAGTTTATAATTATTTGTTTGCCACTGACCAATGACACACTCCTAAAAGCAACTCTCTCGAGATGATTTGCTAAAATATCACTGGACCATAGAAACTTACTCATTTGCTATTTTGAGCAATTTTTCACCGTCATGTGGTATTTTTTCTTTCTTTGCACCGGCTGATGTGGTAATCCATGGGAAATGATCACTCTACCCCGCACCTCCTATATCGCACACGCGTGTCGCCGCCGGCTCCTCTCACACACACCGCCACCGCCAACTCCTCCCTCACGTGCGCTGCTGGTGGTGGTGCATCGCCCTCGTCGTCCTCCTGTCGACGACGAGCCCCATGGAAGTGGAGCGTGACAGCATCTTTGGCGTGCACCGCGGCCTCAGCCCCATCATGTCGTCGATCATGGTGGCTGTGGGAGGAGGCGTATTCTTGGGAGCCATGGAGGGAGCGAGGAGCACACAGGTGCTCGGTGGTAGTGGTTGACGAGGCGGGCGACGGCGGGTCGGAGCTATCGGTGACGGGCGCGGCAGAGATATGTGGCGGAGCAAGGGGCTCGGCCATGATGGGCGGCGATGCTTGCGGGGGAACCTGTAGTGGCGCACGTGGGTGGTAGAGAAGGTATGGGGAGGAGCCAGCGGCGGTGGCGCGCACGGGTGGCAGACGAGGAGCAAGGGAGGAGCCGTCGCCGTCGACGCGCACAGGAACTCTCGATTGGTGGACGGAGTGGTGCTCCTGCCTGAGCTCTTCGGCGACGCGCCATCCCCGCGCCGGCGGATGTGCCAGCGGTGGCCCTCGCTCCCAAAGTCTCCGCGCCAACACAGTTCCCACTCGCGCCTCTGGCCGACTCGCCAAACACCACCAGGAGAGAAGATGAGGGAGAAACGAGAGAGGGGTAGAGTGGTTATTTGCCGTGATAATCCACGTCAGCAGTGCCAAAATAATGAAAAAATGCCGTTTCCCAATGGTCCGGAATCAAATTTTTGAACCATGGAACTCTAGTGTTTTCAGTGTCTCTGAATGCAGCACGTAAATATTCAAATTCCTGAGAGTTAGGGTGATAATCTGATACATTGCTTGCAAGCTGAGCCATGGATTGTATGAATAAGTTTTTTTTTTCGAAAACAGTAAGGGAATCCCCTACTATGCTATGTATATATAAATATAAGGGATGTAACAAAAGGAAAAAAGATCCCATTGTACATCGAGGCCCTTAAGAAGAGGCCCAAGGAAAAAGGAAAGAAAAGAAAGCCAACAAAAACAGCAGCCACCAGGATTGGGCTATGCAGTAGAGGATAACCAAGTCCGAAAGGAATCATGCCGAGGAGCGCGCATCCTACTAAGTTGCAAGTGAGCTTCATTTGTGAATTCCCTTTTCCATCCAGCAAACGAAGGGTTAATATTCCTGAAGATGAGGTCATTTCTCCTTTTCCATATGCTCCAAGCGGCGATGATAAAAGCTTCCATGAAGAAATCATGAGGAAAGACCATCTTGGCTTTGTTAATCATAAGAAAGAATTGAGCCTGAAGATCCCAGCTATAGAGGAGGTGATTCCAACATGTAGCAGCAAAGAGCAGGTGAAGAACAGATGGAGGGCAGTCTCCACCCTGAGATTGCAGAGAACGTAGTTGTAATCATTTCCATCAATCTTGCATTTTTTTTCTTTTTAGAATGTTTCTGGTGTTCAACTGATCCATGAAGAGAAGCCAAGTGAAGATTTTGAGTTTCTTGCTGCATTTGGATTTCCAAATCCAAGTGATAGGAAGCGGAACAGAAGTGTCTTTGTAAGAGAGGTAATAGAATTTTCTAGCAGAAAAAACATTGGATCCCCACAGGTAATGCCATTTGTCCAGATGATTGATGGAATCTTGCAGATGGCCTGAACAAGAAAGTGACTCTCAATCGACATATCCTCTCTAAACTGTGCCACTGATATGTTTTCATTCTTTGCCAAAGAAAAGAGTCTAGGAAGACTTTTCTATGGCAAGAGTTGTTCCACATATCATTCCATAAGAGCACTGTTTTGTCATCCCTAATTTTGCATGAAGCAATACCGTGGAGGAAATCCAGAAACTTAAGGATGTATAAGTTGGCATACTATTTTACAACTTATCTATAAGTTCTCGGGATAGATTCTTGGCTACTTTCATGACCTCCAGATTGTGCACTTGCAACTCAAAAGTTATTGACGCTTCGTGTTAAAACTGTATTTGCTGTCATAGGTGGGTTTGCGGCTCTTACTGGCGCCACTAAGCTCTAATATAGTCATCCGTACAGCCAGGTACTTGTTAAACATAGTAAATTTACCAGCATTGCGTTACCATATTGTTTATTTTCGTCTTGTGCTTATTGGAAGTTGGAAGTTGTTTGACACTTTTTGGTGAGAAAAGATTGACAGCTTATTGTATGTCTGTACCATAGTGCCATATTGTATGTTAATGAACTGGTTACACAGATGTTTATACTTTGTCATTGTATTGTTTTCAGTTTATAATTTTCTACAATCAGTTGTTATGTTGAAAATAATTATTTCTTTGAGCTGAGCATCATCTGTGCTACAACATTCTTATTGGCTATTAGGCAACATTATAATGTTAAATTACATGGTGGTCTAATGGAATGAATAAAATAAAAATAATATTTTATTCCGGCAATCTTTTCAATAGTGTGTAGTATCGTAGTTATTAGCAAGGAATTCATCCATCGTTCACTTCATGCTGATGCAGTTGTGCAGTGGGGATTGGTCTACCTGTGTACTCCACTTTGAGAGCTATAGAAGGATGAAAAGGAGAAAGAGTGGTTGCTCTTGTGTTGGGCATGTCTGTATTAAGATGATACTTTAAGTAAAATTGTCATCATTACCTCAAGCAGCTTCTTTTACTATATTGATATGTCACAGTACTTTCTGGAATCATTCATCGTATATTCAATCAATTTTCTTTTAAATCCAGCTGACCTTTCTCAACTAGTTTTAGTAAAAATGATGTTCATGTCAGTGAAGTAGCAATTGCAAAAGGACCCACTCTTTTCATGATTCCTTAGCTGATGAAATGCCAGTATGACTTATTGGGTTTTAGTGTAGAGACTTAAGTGATGTGATTGCTGTTATAACAATTTATGTGAATGTTCCTAGAAAAATAAGAAGAGTGAGAAAATTTAGTTTAGATGGAATCAATTAAACAAATATAAAAATGCAGTTGTCTATGTATTCACTTATTTTGGTCCCAAATCTGCAGTCAAGATTTTTGTTCATTGCTTGTTGCTTGTAAAATTGTTATCTCAACATTAACTCCTGTTCGAATTGTTTTGCAGCATGTGGATCTTTTAGCATTGTGGAAGTCTTTGTAGATAAGCTTCTTTCAAGGTATGAATGTCTGATGTTATTGAGGTGTTTGAAATGTTTATGATTAAAGAATTATTTCTTGTTTGTTAGCATAACCATGAATAGCAATGACACTACTACTACTACTACTCTAGTCATGGGCATTTGTTTGTAACCTTTTCATTCTACTCCTTGCAACCTTGTATTAAACTCCATGTACTCTTGCCACCTTTAAGAAAAAACTTCTGGTTAAAGCCCTCACGCAGGTTGCACTGCAGTCCTTGCTGGTTGCTCTTAGAAAGTTAGAATGCCCGAGTGGAGTGTCATGACAAGGGCCTAAACAGTAAATTCATTGTTGCTGCCATAGCTACAAACAGAAAGGACATAATTATGTAAAAGAGAGGGTTGCCTGAAGGCGCACACTGACTGATATATGGGAATGATACAGTGACTTACAGAAAATGGTGCATTCAGAGTCATTTCATTTGAGTTAAAAAGCCTTCAGCAACTTGCTGCAATTTGTAATTGTGCTATACATTTGGCATAAGTATCATTCTCAGTTCGCATTTCCCACTACCGCATTCTCATTTCGTAACATTGTCTGTGCATTTTATTATGATTTCCATTTGACATAAGTAACATGTCTTGTAATTTTGCTATACATTTGACATTAGTGTGTTGTTTTCAATTCTACCTGCCTTAGAAACTATTTGAACATTGTTCCGTTGCTGTTCTGCAGTGTTCCTCTCTATTATCATACGAAGTTTGCTATCCTTGCGTGGCTCCAGAACCCTTCAAATGGTGTAAGTTGTCAAAACTCCCTCACCCTTTTCCCTTGCCCTTCCTCCCTCCAAATTTCTTATAGGTTTGACTAGTGCTGTTTGCCTCTCTGTGATATGACCTGTATCTCAAATAGCACTGCTTTCTTTGCATTGCTCAGCACAATCTTTTTCCCCTTTCAACTTTCAAGAACATTGCTGTTGTGATTATATAGCTGAAGCCCATTCCAGTCCTCTCTTATTAGGAGTTTGTTGTGAACTTGAGATCAAAGCTCTATATATGTTGTTTTCCTTTCTAGTGCTTAGGAAAAATATATACTTTTGGCCTCTTTTAAAAATCATGTCCATGCTTTTTGTGACAAGATTTGTGCTGCCTTTTGGACATATAATGTCATCATATTTTACTACAAGTGTCACTATTTTTTGGTGCTTACTGTATCTTCAATAATGAATGTTTCGATAGAATTTGTTGCTTTTGTTGTACCGATAGCTATGTTCTTTTCGGTTCAGGGATCAAAGCATGTATACCGAAGATACCTGCGTCCATTTTTCCTGAAGCATCAAGCAAAAATAGATAGATTTCTGAATAGTCTGTCCAAGGAACTTGTAAGTGTGTTTTTACTATGCATCTCTATACACTCTATAGACATTTTCTGTCATCGATATAGTACTAATGAAAGTAATATTGTTCAAAACCAGATGAAGTTTGTCAGCAGCCACGAAGATGAAATTCGTTTTATAGAGAACATGGCCATCAGAGGTGCTACAACAGGCACAGAACTGGAAGCAGACCATGTATGCTCAGAGACTAAGGAAAACAGCATGCTTGTACAGACAATTCTAGTTCAGGAAAAAGAAGTAAAATTTGCTTAATATTGGGCCATAAATAATTGTTGTAAATAGCAGTGCGATAATATGAGCATGGATTTTATACCACATATCGAAATACAAGAGTAAAGCAGTAGGTATTCAAAACATATGACCTTAGAACAAAAGACAGCAAGTCATTAGAAACAGTACCAATTATCATGTGTTCATCTTGAAATAGACAGCAGGTAGACAATAATTATGAAAATGCTCTCAGAAATAATATAACAGTTGGTCGTAAGACATTCAAATCCTGCTTCTATTGAAATATCACTGACTGGACAGCTTACTAAGACATCAGCTAGATCTAAAACCTGAACGGATTCTCTAGATTTAAACCATCATCAAGATTGAAGAACAGTGCCGCTGTCCCAAACAGAGAGTAATTATTCTGACCAGAGGAAGCAAAGTATAGCATAAACAGAGACAAAACTTAATAGCTAAATCAGCTATCATATCTAGAATCAAAAGTAAGCATGCTGTGTACTAACAACCACACTGTCCCGGGAGACACCAAACAGGCAGCTCTTTGGAGAACCAAATCAAAACATGATTTCCAAACTATAAGACCAGATCAAATATATATACACCAACTAAAACATCTAGGGGTTGCCAAA
Organism: Phragmites australis; assembly: GCF_958298935.1. Taxonomy (NCBI): domain Eukaryota; kingdom Viridiplantae; phylum Streptophyta; class Magnoliopsida; order Poales; family Poaceae; genus Phragmites; species Phragmites australis. The sequence continues at coordinate 24,144,806 of NC_084934.1, read as the reverse complement.
TATCACCGAGAGACTAGAATGTACATGTCTAACTAGCTGAACTCAAAATCATGCCCAGTCTCAGCACCATTATTCATCATCGATTATTAACATGAATCTACCTATGCTGTCAAGAACAGAAGAAGGGAAAATACTCGCAAAGTAATACGCTGAAAAGAATAGAAGACCGAGGCAAGGCATGACTATACAGCCGCTGTCCTAGAAATCCAATCACCCGCCAGTTGTCGTCGATGAGAGGAAGACAAAAATACAAAGCCTCACCGCACCGCATCGGCGTGTGCGGGCTAGTCTCAATCACAGCTTCGACTAACCCCAACTTCGAAACTCCTCCACACATCGAAGCACTAGAGCCAAAGCACGAGCACCTCAAGGCTCTGGTTCAGAGATGGCAACCAAGATCAGTGAGAAATCCATGGGGAACCGAGGGGAACCAAAGGAGAAAGTAGTTTTCTGTGCGCCCTCCAGGGAGAAGGAGCTGACCTCCAAGATATACATGACGACGACGCCTTCCAACCCCACACACCTGAAGGAAGCGGAGGACTGTTGTGCCGTCCTCACCCATCTGCCGCCCCTCGCCCCTCTCTCTGCTTCTCACGTGTTTTTCCCAGAAGCTAACCCTAGCAGTCCTGATGCCTCCCATAAGACCAAGCCCAAGGGAGTCTCTTCACGGGCAGATTCCCGTCGTGAAGGGATTCCCGTTCCCTTCAGCGCTTCCAACGGTTTCCCTTCACGGTTCCCTTCACGACGGGATTCCCAGGGTCATTCCCTTCAGGATGGGATTCTCTCTCCGTTCCCTCGCGATTCCCCTCGAAGGGAAGCTGTTGGAGATGAGAGGAAATAAAGGAAATAGGAACGGGGAAGGGAATCGGGAAGGGAACAAAATGAAGGGAATATGGTTGGGGATAGTCTAAGACCACCACCACGTGGGCTTGGGCCGCACAAAGGCAAATGGGCTAGCAAGAGAACCTAGAAAAAGCCCAAAAAATCGTGCTCAATCTCAGCACCATTATTCATCATCGAGTATTAACATGAATATACCTGTGCTATCAAGAACAAAAGAAGGAGAAAATACTCACAAAGTAATATACTGAAAAGCATAGAAGACCGAGGCAAGGCACGACTATATAGCCAATGTCCTAGAAATCCAATCACCCTCCAATTGCCGTCGACGAGAGAAAGACGGAGATACAAAGCCTCACCGCACCGTGTCGACGCGTGCGGGCGAGCCTCGACAATCACAGCTTCAACTAACCACAACTTTGAAGCTCCTCCACATAATCCCTCCACACACCGAAGCACCAGAGCCAAAGCACGAGCACCTCAAGGCTCCGGCTTAGAGATGGCAACCAAGATTAGTGAGAAATCCATGGGGAACCAAGAGGAACCAAAGGAGAAAGCAGTTTTTTGTGCACCCTCCAGGGAGAAGGAGCGAACCTCCAAGATATACGTGACGACAACGCCTTCGAGCCCCACGCACCCGAAAAGCAGAGGACGGTTACACCGCCGTCACCCATCTGCCGCTGCTTGCCCCTCTCTCTGCTTCTCACGAGTTTTTTCCAGCTAACCCTAGCAGCCCTGATGCCTCTCATAAGACCACCACCATGTGGGCTTGGGCCGCACAAACGCAAATGGGCCAACAAGAGAACCTGGAAAAAAGCCCGAAAAACATTAGATTTTATGCAATTCTCAACAATAATTACATATCCGGAGACAAATGGGACCTCAACTTGTTAACGTTGGTCTTTTATCATATGCTTGCATGGCATGCAGTTAGATCTCTACTGCAGTAAACGTATATGTCTTGAGCCCTCAACATAAACTTTCTACTCCCTCCGTCCAAATCGCTAAGGCATGTTTGTTTTTTCGATTTGTCCAGAACTACAAGGCGCGTCTACATCTCTTTCACGTCGTACCCCTCATTGAATGCACCTTCCTCATCAATATAGCAATGCGCTATGGAAAATAAGCAGACGCATAGAAGACACATCTGTTTTGTATCCCTTCCTTCTCTCCCGTCTCCCATAACAGAGGGCGCGGAGCTCGCCGGTCATGGATGTCACGGAGCTCGCCGGGCACAGATGTCGCAGTGGGCGAGGATCAACAACAGTGGGCTACAACATGATTGTGCCAGACTTCAAGGATGGAAGCAACAATGAGGCTGACATGGACGACGATCTCGCGGTGGGCACAGAGCTCGCCGGGCGGGCGTGGGCGCGGAACTCTTCGTAAGTCAAACAATGATGACAGCATGCATACATGCCGGACTTCGTCGACTGTGTAGATCAAGCTGGCGACATCATTCCTAACTCCGATGACATGGCGTATGTGTTGGATTCTCTCGTAGGTGAAACTTGTATCCCTTACACTCTTGCAGACAACATGGTGGTTAATGGATCATTTGATTGCAACCACTACTACAGAAATGGGCTTATAAGTCGGTCCATCACTGGCGGATACTAATGGGCCGACAGTGATGTGGCATCATTGCTGGTTCATAAGCCATGTGGGAAGAATATGTCATCGTGGCTGATGAACTAGTAGTAATAAAGGTCATCACTGCCAGCCGATGGCTTGAATCGGCACCGATGCCCAGCTCCATCATCATTGCCAGCTAAAACCACCGACCGACAGTGATACTAGAACATCACTACCGGCTGGCGGTATGAGCTGGCAGTGATGTGTACAGTATAAAATAGTGGCCCTTCCTCCCCTAAGCCCGAGCACAGCATCGTCTTTTTGGCCTCAGCGACCTTCCTCACCCTCACCAACGTACCACCACTTCTGAGCCCTCTCCGTCCAATTTCATTGCTCGTTGAGCTTCACAATGCCACACCCAATCTTTTGCAAACTCTAGTTCAATCGTAGCCCGTCATCACCCAGTGCTCACGTAAGCCGGCCGGCCGCGAGCTTGCCCACCTCCCCAACGAATTCTGGGCTGCGAGCTGCCTCTACCCGAGCCGAACGCACGGTGAGCTTCATCGTGGTACAAGGACCTCGCCACCTGCTTCCCTTCCACTCTCTCCCTCTGCAGCGTGCCACCGCCATTGGCCCAGCTCCACCACCCGCCATAGTCACCGCTGGCAGTGCTTGCCACCGTACATGCTACCGCCGACCCTCAAACGAGTTCGTCACGCGGCGTTGAGCATTTTGGTACCCCTCACTAGCCAAGCTCCACCACCGTTCACTACCAGCAACCAGTCAAAGTTGGTCAACAGCGATAGAAAAATCCAAAAAAATTAGTTCTATTGATAAATCAAATGAAATAATCTATAATTTGCAGAATAATATCTAGAGCTTAGAAAAATATGAAAAAAAGTTTGCTATGTTTGTCTTGTCATGATATACATGAGAAAAATACATGCATGAATGAAATGTTCACTGAAATACTCTATTTCATTAAATATGTTTGTAACTTGTTAATCTATAATTAAATCTTAAAATATCCAAAATTGGTCAATCAAACTTTGTTAATCTTCTTTTGTCATGCTCTATACAGTAAAAATATATTTCAAGCATGAAATGCTTGTTTAGCACTAATTCTTTGTTAATCTTGATTAAGCCTTTTAAACTTGATTAATTTCTACATAAATTAATAAAAATCATAAAATGTGAAATTAATTTGTTTAGGTCTTCTCTATGTATACCTTACATAGTAAAAGTAACTTTTGCCATATTGAGTACTTTCCTCATGTGAATTTGTTTGAACTACCTTAATTAATTTTGATTTAAAAATAGCAAGCATATAATTTGGTTAATTAAGTGGACAAATGAACTCCAATTCATATGATTCTTCCTCTAATGCATTCATAACCTCATGCACTACATCTTTACCAAATTTCATGTTGTTTGGATCACATCTCATGACATTTCATTCATTGTCATTTCGATGCACTTTACTGCTATTTAGAGAATGACGTCGCAGAGTGTGATGAGGTTGATCCCGAGAGTGAATGTGCTGTTTAATTTTGATAAGTTATAGCTATATGTATGTCATGCATGTAAGGGTTGAATAATAACGAAAATTTCTAGGGATGACACCAACAAACACTCATTGGAATCAGACGCGAAAGCATACAAAAGACGGCTCCTCCAACCAGGGCCAATTGCCGGTAGGAGATGGCAAGGTAATTTATTTATTGGTGATTGCAAAATCTTCTAGATGTTATGAATTTGGATTTAAAATAATGATATAACTGTAGATTGACATAAGATGGATGTACGATGCTAGCTGTGCGAGCGCAGAGTACTAGAACAGAGTGGAGTATTTCCTGGTAGCAACTGTGACACACAAGTCAAATATACAGTCTCAATACATGTGTTGTACATGCGTCGATTGCGAGAATAAGAAGCAATTTTCTATCACCCAACAGATACATTCTCACTTGATGGCAAGGGGCTTTATGCCTCTCTATACTCGTTAGATCGACATGTTGAAGCTGAGATCATACAAGAAGGGCAATACATTGGCAGAGAAGACGAAGACTTGTACATCGATATGCCGGCTAATGAATACACTGATATGCTATCTATCAAAGATACGTTGGTCGATGATGATCTAGATGAGATGTTGGCCGACGCCAAAACCGATGATCAAGAGCAGATGTTGCGCGATGGGGAGGAAAACTTCACCAATGAAAGAGAGTTTCCAAAGTTCCAGGGTATGGTAGAGGACTCTAAAACACCGTTGTTCTCGGGCTGCGAGAAGGAGGACACAAAGTTGCATATTGTACTTTCGTTGCTATAATTGAAGGCAAGTAACGGGTGGTCTGATACAAGCTTCAGAGAGTTCTTACTGTTCTTGAAGAAATTGCTTCCAAAGAAAAATGTGCTGTAAGAAAACACGTACCAGGCCAAGCAGGTTGTGTGCCCATTAAAGTTGAAAGTGTAAAAAATACATGCACGTCCAAATGATTGCATGTTGTATTGCGGAGAGCATGCAAACTTGGAAGCGTATCTCGTTTGTGGTGTAGCACAGTACAAGCGTGACGGTGATGATATCGATGGTGAAGGAAAGAAGAAAAGACCTCCCGTCAAGGTGATGTGGTATTTTCCTATAGTCCACTGTTTGGAGCATTTATTCATGAAAAAAAGGCATGTTAAACTGATGTGATGGCACGTCATGGAGCGCAAGGATGATGGAATGCTAAGACACCCCACTGATTTTATGCAGTGGAGAAACATCGATAAGAAATACAAGGAGCCATTAACAGAAAATGTGAGAAATATAAGATTTAGGTTAAGTACAGATGGGATGAATCATTCGGCAACATGAGCAGTAGTCATAGCACTTGGCCTGTGACTTTATGAATCTACAACCTTCCTCCTTAGTTGTGTATGAAGCGGAAGTACATTATGATGCTAGTGCTAATACTAGGGCTGAGGCAACCTGGCAACGATATCGATGTCTACCTGAAACCATTAATAGAAGATCTAGTAATGATGTGGGACGATGGTGTGTAAGTATTGGATGTATACAAAAGAGATAACTTCACCTTACGCGTAATGTTGTTCGTTACAATCTAGGATTGCTAATCCAGGATTGGCCAGCTCTTGGCAGCCTATCAAGCCAGACTGTAAAATGCTACTATGCATGCGTGCATTGCTTGGATGAAACAGAGAGGTTGTGGCTGATGAACAATCGAATAATGGTGTACCAAGATCATCTTAAAGTTGAGACTCAATCACCTCCTAAGTATCGCACTGGGAGACATATATGAGATGGTAAAGGGACTTAGGGTTATCCTTGGAAAGGGACGTGGGAGTACACCGGTTCTGAAATCTAATCTTATATCTCCTATGTTGAAAAAAAATCCATTTTTTATGACTTAGCTTATTGGCCATACAAGGATCCTGTTGTGCCCTTCGACCTGCTTTTGGAGTTGGTACCATTGGACGTGTCGGTGAATCAGGAATCAGGGGTCCCCGAATCCCGAGGCCAGGCTAGCAATCCGCCACGTGGCGCCATCCCGCGGGGTCACCTCCGCAAGGTAAAAAAGACTAAGTCCCGGGAGAGGGCGTCGGGGCCACAGTCAGTGGTCCCCGAGTACCCGGGTTCCCTGATGATCTGCGAAGACTAAGTGACGGGAAAAAGTGCTCGGGGAGGTAAACAGTGACCCCCGAGCACCCAAGTCCCCCGACGACCAGGAGAACCAAGTATCGGGAGGGGTGTGCCCGCGGCTGCGAGCAGTAGCCCCCCGGACACCTAAGTACCCCGAGGGCTGACTGAAGGAAGTTCCAGGAGAGAGTGCTCAGGGCTGCGAGCCGCGGCCCCCGAGCACTCGGTTCCCCGAGGATCCGTACAAGCATGCCCGGGAGAGAGTGCTCGGGGAGGTGAACAGTGGCTCCCGAGCACTCGGTTCCCCAAGGACCAAGGAAGGGCGTTCTCGGGAGAGAGTGCTAGGGGAGGTGAATAGTGACACCCGAGCACTCGGTTCCCCGACAACCCAGGAAGCCCCTCCGTCAGTGGCCCCCACAGGGGTCCAGCGATGAGGTGTCAGCCGGTGAAAGGCCCGAGGCTGCATTTAAGAGCGTGCGTGGCCTGTCACCTCCAACTGCTCCCACCACGCTCGGTGTCAGTTCCTGCCATATTCTGGCAGAAGGGCGTGGAGACATTAAATGCACGGGTCCCATCCCGTGCCATCCGGCGGGCCTCGGGATAACGTCGCAATGCCCGAGGCGTTCCGTCTACCGCGCTGCTGTGGCAGGCAAACAAGACAGGGCAGGCACGCCGGGCCGCTCTGCGGCTGCCCGGTGGGCCCTCTCCACGGCGCCCGTTGCCAGCGCCATCATGACAACTGATGACCGGGCACGGGGCGTGTTTTCAACCCCCGTCACTTCGCACAGAGGCTATGATGACTCCCTTTCCATTTATGGTGCCTTGGAACTCGTGCCCTCCCATTCGGGGCACGCTACCGTCGGCGGGTATTTAAAGCAGCCGGCAGCACAGACAAAGACACGCAAAAAAAAGCTCCAAGCGCTCAAGTTAAAAAAGCTCGGCAAGCTCTGCACGGTTGAAGAAGTTAAGGAAGTAGAGAAGATCGAGAAGTCCAAGAGCACCCAAAGCCGACAGATACGCACAGATCAAAGAACAAGGAGCCCCAGGCTCTAGGATATACAGATATTCTTGTAACTAGCACATTCCTAAGAGACATTCTCATGACATTTATAGCATCCACACAGGAGTAGGGTGTTACGCCCCCGTGCGGCTCGAACCTGTCTAAACCCCCAGTGCATTTAATTCATTCCGCACCAGATCATTCCATCCCACCAGCTATTGCATTTACATCCATTTATTTCTCCAGCAAATATATTCAGAATCATCCCCCCGGCCGAATCTCTAAAAAGGGGTCACTTGGGATCCCTACGACAGGAGTTAATCCTCCGACAGGACGACTCTTCGACAGAATGACCTTTCAATGATGATGCGAAGGAGAAGCCAGAAGCAACGGCCTGTAAGCATACGCAGGAAAAGGAGGATGAGAGGCTAGCTCGTCAGCTGTGTGTTGCAGAGGAGCAAGAAGTAGCGTCCTGTAAGCGTGCGTAGGAGGAGGAGGGCGAGAGAATGGTCCGTTAGTGCATTGTGGATGAGCACGAGTGGGTGGCCTATCAGTGAGCTACGGAGGAGACCGAAGGCTCAAATCGTAGTGGCGTTCAGGCATCAGACTTCGATGTCTGTGACACGCCAGCGTTCAGGTCCTCCACTCAACCACCATCGGTACCCCAGTGTCCCTGGACGTACACACGCCATCAGTCATCCATGTGGAGATGCGGTTCTCATCCCGGGAGAGGTAGAGAGATACTAGACTGACTCAACTTGACCGACTTTTTGGGTGGTGACCTATGAGAATTATTATGCATATATGTGTGTTTGTCAATACCTATGACTTGTAATATGTGTTCACTCAAATATGACATGAATTACTATGTATTAATAAATGTGTCATTATTATTGATTTACATTAAATATATGTCTCATTGTATGTATGCATTGAGAGGGAGAGATACAGAGAGATCGAGGAGATAGAGAGGGAGCACAGGGAGGGAGGAGAGGCAAAATACTGCTGGCTGAAACCAACAGCCGGCAGTGATGTCTTGGGAATCACTATCAGCTAAAGCCTTCAACAGACAGTGATAACTCCTTCACTATCGGTCCCCGAGTTGCCTGTTATCCACTGTCGGCTCCAAAACCGGCAGTGAATGGGGTTTTGGAGTCGACAGTGATGTGATGTTCTGTAGTAGTGAATGTCGACACTGAACGGGATGCTGAAATGGCAGAGGTTGAGATCCGCGACGTGATGTTAAAAATCATGTTCCCTCGTTCTTTTGAGTTCATTGTTAATTATGGTTTGGATGTTTTGGTTTAGTAGTCCTTTGAAACATGATCGATGAAGATATGCATCTGTTTAGATAAAAAGAGAGCTAATTACAGAATGATCATTGCATACAAATGGATCTAATTTAGGAAATATAGGGCTTCTTGCACGATCTCCTTCTCACAATGTAATGTCCTTGGAAGCTCCCCGAGTGTCTCCAATGTTTGCTTTTTCATATGAGGAATACCATAATGATTGCCACCTTTACCTTTCATGATTTGTATCAAGCAGCCTTGTTGAGTGAGAAATACTCGGTTAGACTTATCAATCAAGTAATCATTATATGCATTCACAACCTTAGTCACAATGTCTTTAATATTGCTAGGAGAGTGAAGGGGATCGATGACGTCCTAAGAGGGGGGGGTGAATTAGGACACTTAAAACTATTGGCTCCAAAACTTTTACAAGATAACCCTATCTCAATTTCTATCTAAATGTGCTCTAGGCTTATCTATTGTATCTACTCTACTGCTTACGAGAATTGTAAGATAAATTGCAAGTAAGTAAATACGAAAACATAAATTAGGTAGAGAGACAAACTCGGCACGAGGTATTTTTATCCTATGGTATCGGTGGCACACAAGCCACCCCTAATCCACGTTGGAGCTCCACAAAGGATATGCTCCTGGTCGCTAAGTCTCTTTAGGTCACAAATCTTGAGATACCAAGTCACCAAGACAAGACCTCAAGCACGTGAGCCACCAAGCCACTAAGGCGAGATCTCACCACTAACATCTCTTCCGGTCACTTGTACGTCATTTTCACTTCGGAGCTTTAGTCACAAAGACAAGGGCCTTCATGTCACCGTACAATCCTCTTGCTGCCTCTCCACACCAAGTCGGAGGGTCAACAAGTTACCGACGAGTCACAAAAACTCCAAGGTGTCGGCGTACCAAGAGGTACAAGCTTGGATCACTTCTTGATCCACACTCTAAGTTACAGCACTTAGCAACTCTTCTCTTTAGGCCTATAAACACTAATCACTTGCTAATAGTGTGCTTAATTATCTTTGATAAACATTTTATGCTCTTGGATGGCTTGGATATCTTCTTAGGTGTATATGAACTTCCCTGGACTCCAGCTACTCCAAATGAATGAGTGGAGGGGTATTTATAGCATCAACTCCGCGGACTAGCCATTATCCCAACGGCTCACATATTCTGTGAACACCGGATAATCCAACATTAACAGAGGTACAAGCACCGGACCATCTGGTGTGTACAATATCAGAAACTAGTCATTGGAACTCTACTCGGAGTTCTTCTGAACACCGGATACTCTGGTGTATACATCCTCTTCATCACCGGACTATCCGGTGTGTTATCTTGAGCCAGACCGCGTCAAACTTCTTCTCTGCACAAAATCCTCCGGTGTGTACTGTCTTCATCACCGAACCTTCCAGAGTGTAGAACTTCTTCTTTTCTGGGTTTTCCACACACTCTGTTAAATGCTTCAGTGAAGCCTCCGGTGTGCACTGTCTTCATCACCGAACCTTCCGATGTGTAGAACTTCTTCTTTTCTGGTTTTTCTACACACTCTGTTAAATGCTCCGGTGAAGCCTCCGGTGTGCACTGTCTTGATCACCGAACCTTTCGGTGAGTGCAATCCACTCAAACCCATTTTGACAGAATTGCTCCGGTGTGTACATTTCTTATCACCAGATCATTTGGTGAGGCAAACTGCCTCTGGACATAATACTCCGGTGAGTGCAATTCTTCCAGTGCCAGACCTTCTGGTGAAAACAATTTCTTTGGAACTTTTTCTAATTCAATCAAACTTTGTCCCAGCTACGATGGCTTCTTCATGTATTGCATCTATGAGACCTACTAACATATATTCTTGACAAACATATTAGTCCCATTGACTATGTTATCATTAATCACCAAAATCACAATCATGATCTAATAGGGTCATTTTCGCTACAGAGAGCCCTTATGAAACAATACTTGAATAGCTGCAAAAAAACCAAGGTCTAAGACATTTGCGTCGGGAGAATTAGGCGGTTGACACATCAAATGGATGTTGAAACCATCTTCTTTTTGCAACTCTAGAAAACTCTTCGTCGTCGATGGCAATGTGTGTTTTAGCATTGTCTTGTTGGATAAAGACCAGGCTGCCTCTTTCCTCAATTGGTCATTTCTCTTTGATAACCGGCAAGACCTTGTTAACAAGAAACTCTCTACTTATGTCCTTCGTTACCGATGTCGTCACTTTTGTAATCATGGTCCTTGCAGGCCTGTTAGCACTTGACCTCTTTGTTGGCTCTTTTTGGATGAAAGGGAAAATGCCTATCTTCCCCGAGAATGTGACGTCACCATACTCATCGTACTAGGTTGACTTACTGCACCAAGAAACATGACATTTTCAATGAAGTTCTTGTTTCTGATGCTACATTGCGGTCTATCTTCATCTGGCACCAAGTAATATTTTGTAGTTTTCTTCATTCCGTAGAACCATTTCTCATCTAGATGCACAATGTTAAAGTTTTCTTTAAATGTTGGTTCGTAGGGTATGCTATGGCTTCTAGCATTGAAATGCAAAATAAAACGCGAGTTCTCTTGTTTTCGTCCGTCAATGAGGGTTTTATGTCATTAGTATGACACCTTATTTTACCTTCCTTCAAACGCTTGAACATTGTGCTCTTGGGCATGTTCAATGCACCTACTAGATCTCGTATAGTTGTGCGAGATTGAAGAGGGATCTCACGAATGGCATCGGGGGAAATTTCTACTCGCTTACGTCCGCCAACTTCTGTCCTTGTATGAACAACACCGTGAACTCCCCCTGCTATCTTCCCTTTCTCCCATATACTGCACGACTCTCCTAGGAACGCTTGTATCCACATCTATTGAACTCGTTATTCCATAATGCAATATGCCGCGAGATGTTCTCTCTAAAAGCATCGCGCATGTGGCTCTTTTAGTGTCATCACTGTAATGGTTTCTTCTCCGTTTGTTTGCGCTATCTATTAAGCAATCATGACAGCATAGTTAAAAACCAAAGAAGTCAATTTTTTTTTAAAAAGAACACAACAGAAATAAAAAAGAACGCAAAACATTGTTAAGAAGAACACAGTACCATTTGTATCTTCAACAGAAGTAAGACCATTGTCATTTGCAATATTTAAATCATCATTACCATCGTCTGCTGCAAATGACAAAAGACAGAAAAGAACGAGATTGAGATTCATCGCATTACTCTACCACATATGGAAATTGATTGTTACTTATCCAGCAAATCTTACTTGTGTTGATGCCACCAGCATCTACACCCAAATTTGCAATATTGAATCATCATTACCATCATCAACTGGAAATGAAAAAAGACAGCAAAAAAACAACATTAAAATTCATCTCAGTACGTATAGTTACAGCAAAACAATAATTGAACCTCTTGAAAATTTTCCAAACAAACTCACCATCTACACTCGGCGGCAACTCATTCAAATCGATAGCACGAGATGTCAACTCCTCCCAATTGGCACCTTCATTCAAATCAAATTGAAGATCTTTGTCATGCTCCTCCCCCTCGCTATCTACTGGCTCATTCTGGTCAATACTTCCTTGCATATCTACTGGCATATGGTGGCTAATTTGCTTGTTCGTGTAAATACTGGCACCTCTATGGGCTTTGGCTACCTTGCATATGGGCAATGGTCATTTATAGGACAAGAATAGAAACACTTCGAAATCTCCTCACGCCACACTTTGAGTGAAATTTGCATCTGTTGAAATTTGCAGACGCACGAGGCATTTTCCTGCGATCCATGCAAGCGCAGACGTAAGCTAAATTTGAGCGAGCATGCAAGCAAACGCGCAACACAAGAGCAAGCTATACCTGCAAATGCGCGACGCATGCAGGAGCGAGAGGTCGAGGCACGGCGAGCGAGGCATCAGGGCGCGGCGAAATGCGTGATATTAAATGAGGGCAGAATTGTCCTCGTGCGGGCTTGCGTGCGGCGTCTTGGTACCGGCGTTGAAGGGAAATACGCCTTAGCGTTTTGGACGGAGGGAGTATGTGCTTATCTTACATGTTGCATATCCCGAGTTACTTGGCATATCTACTATCCCTCTGCCTCAGCTGCAATCTTGCTATGGACTTTAAAATCTCTTGATGTCAAAGAAAATTAATTTATGCTGCTTAATTTTTTTACAGCAAACTATGTAGTAAATGGTCTTGACGGACCTGGACAGTCAGAAGCAGTAAACATAATCGAAGGTCCGAATTCAACTGCAACGGAAGAGGCTGGTGTGTCAAGAGCTGAAACTTAAGCTGACGTTGCTACCTCCGCTTGCAATGTCTCTGGCGCGGCAAATACCATCTTGTTGGATATGCTACAAAAATGTTCCTTCAGGTCATCCAGCCAATTTGGGTTGTGCATGACTGTTCCTGAAAGGCTGAATCTAGAAACTATGTTTTTAGCTTTAGCTACATAGGTAGGTACTATCATCCATAGCCACTAAAGTTTTTGTGTATAAAAATGACTGGGGTATGAGATGCAGTTATATAGTTTGCCTGTTTGCATTTTTCGTTATCTAAGTTCTGTGCCATCTGCGAGTCTTATCTGAGCCATTTGAATCTTGCGCGCTCAGTTCCATTCCAGCAATTCTTTAGCTCCGATATTTTGTAAGCATGAATTCACGTTCACTGGATTGCCATCTTCGGTATGTTGCTAACCGACTGGAAAAAGGTCCCATCGATGTATTTCCACTTGGCGTGTTTGGAATTATTCGATCTAGTATTATTACGAACTACAAGAATAAGTCGCTATTATGTATATAGAGAGATGAGATAGCCTGATGTAGGTATAATGGATCAGCAAATCCTCAATTTGTTCCAACCAGGAGACAAATTCGGAATTTGCTGATCATAGCAAATTCCAACACTGCCACGTGACGGTTGTTGAACTTTGGACCAAAACGATGCGCTGCTTTTGACCGAGACCGCGCTCACCTTTCACTGCTTCATCTCTTAATCGAATTTTGTTCAGCCAAGAACAAAAATATCATACACCATCATACCGTACTTGAATCATCACGCAATTCTTCTAAAAATTCAGAAGACATTTCCGATAGTTAAAGAGAATTTAATTTGGGATTGGTACCAGATATATTTCTATCCAATCCGTGTAGCAGATAATCAGACCGGGCAGATAGATTTTCTAAGATAAGATACCATGAACAGTACTGTTATTTTCCATAACTTTTTGAAGGCCTCTTGTTTTCATAACAGCTCTGCATGGCTAATATTTGTACAAAGTTTGGAACTCTCTGATAATAACATCGACAGGGAGACAAAATTCTTCCATAGTAGACCTTTTTCACAGCCATAGGCATAGGATAAATCAAACGACAATAAAATACAAAAATAGAAGGAAAATTGTATTCAATTGAGGAGCAATAAACTGGAATGAACAATGTTTTCACGAAATCATTCATTGATAAATGGAAAAAAGAAAAATTATAATCCTTCTTGTTACAAGAGATCATGATTCATGAACACAATGACTCATGGTGGATCATATGAATGTTTACCTCATCTGAACTAATGAAAAGAATACTAGTTAGGACCCCCATAGTATAGAGGCTGTTGTTCACCAATTCTCTAGAACTGCTTTCAGCTACCAATCTGTGACCGAATGCTTTACCAAATACCACCATCTCTGATTTTGCGAACAAAAATTTCAAGAATAAAAAAAGAATATTATTATTTACTAGGACCAATAACTATTCTTCGGTAGCTATAACCCAGCAAAACGATGGTTTCATCCACGGAGTAAAAGGCCTCCCTTGACAGTCACTTCGGTTCCAAGTGCATATGCTCAAGCCAAGAAGCAATTACCGTCTCATCCAATAACTCAGCTTGATTGCTCAGGTCAGGCCTATTCATGAATCGAGAAGCCATGCCTGCCATTTCGCCCCTCTTGCCATTCAGATCGGCATGGTTCACCAGTGATTGCACCCATGACACATCTGGCTCCTCTTCTGCAACTCTTGACTGTGCAGGGTGCCTCAAGCGGACCAGCTCCTCATCGTCAACACCCCAGTCGACCTTACTCTTTTGGGCACCAATGTTGCCCCATGAAGCATTAAGATTCCGTGGTGAACCTACAGATGGCACCTGATGCTTGTTCAGGGAAGAGAACTGATCAAACATCTCACGCTGTGTGACAGTAGGTCCAACACGGGCACTTAGGGGGGATGTTGGTTCCATGGTCCGAGGGGACCTAGGAGACATGGCACCAAAAGGAGAATGGATAAGTGCCGACGGATCAATGCCCCTTGGAGAGTACATCCTGTTGGTATTAACAGGCGACAGGAGACCCTTTTGTTGATGAAGCTTGTTAAGGATGGCTGATTTGTGTGCTGGTGAGTAGACTGACTGACCTTGGTCATTAGTGAACCTTGGCGACATTGCCATGTCAGAAGCATACATTTCTTCAAGGCTAGTTGGAACAATCGCTGTTGGGCGAATGCTCAGACCAGTAGAAAGACGGGTCTGGGATCGGCTGCTTTGTGGGAGGCTGAGCGCCCCAAGGTACTGTGATTCCCATTCCAGGAGTGCGCCAAGATCATCAACCTGTGCATCCCTTGCATTGAAAGAAGAACGCAGCCTGCTACCTTGGAGCCAGTGAGCAGCAGCACCTCCACCATAGTTAGCAGAAGATGGTGACACAGGTGGCGGCACGAAGTGCCTGGTAGGAGATCCAGGAAGAAGCCCAAGAGCAGCTGCGGCAGTCATATCAATAGATGAAGAGGCACGGGGAGACAGCAGACCTGCGCTGCTATTGTGAGGCACATGGCGGAGCTCATCTTCATCATGGGCGAAGAAGCAGATGCGGCGGGCGCAAGCTGCGCTCTCCTTGCACAGCCTGGTGCGGTACTGCGACGGGTGGAGCCAGCTCTCGAACACACCATGGGAGAACTCGCAGCTATCACCGCTGGGGCAACCACCAGGGCGGCGGAAGTTGGGGCAAGGCACAGCAGTGTACGGGTGCTTGCGGGGGTCACGGCGGCGGGCGTTCTCGCCGGGGTGCACGAAAGGGCACTCGGTCCAGTCATGTGAATAGGCCCTGGAGCAGGGCCGCACCTTGAACGCGAACATGCGGAACTCATCAGAGGCATACACGCTGCTCTTGATGTCTGGCAGGGTCGGATCCACCGGGTACTCCTTCTTGCCACGGTCCACCGTGATCGGAGACAACGAAGAAGACCGCGAAGATGGCGACCTGTTGCCCTCATCCGGAGAGGACGACAGAGGCGGGGACGACGAGCCCGATGGCACCGAGGTCGCGACAGCGAGCCCTCGGCGGCGGCCAAGGAGCATCTCCAGATCCCCCCAAGAGTCCGGCAAACCAGGAGGAGCCAGGATGACGTCGGCAGGGAAGCGGCCGGCGGAGTCGGGGGTGACCAGGTCGGCGCCGGCAGCCAAGAGCGACTTGACAATGGCGACGGCGTTCCGAGAGCCACCAGACGCGGCGCAGTGCAGCGCGGTGGCGCCGTCGACGCCGGGGCGACGGTTGACGTCGACGCAGCCCAGGCCAAGCAGCAGCGACACCACCGTTGCGCTGCCGTACGTCGCCGCCACCATCAGCGGCGTGCGCGGCTCATACGCCTTGCTCCGGCCGTACCACAGACCCACCCCGTCCGCCAGCTCCGCCGCCTCCTCATCGCCTCCCCCGGCGAGCGCCTCCCGGAACCCCGCGGCGTCGTCAGCCGCCGCGAGCTCCAGCAGCGCCGCCAGCCTGTCCCGCCGGCTGCCGCCGGCTTGATGCGAACGCGCCGCCTCCGCCGCGCACGCGAGATCAGCAAGGTCACCCATCGCTCACTCAACCCGATTGAGAGCTCAGCGCATCTGCAACAACGGCAAAGACGTCGAGGGTTTATATAGATTCAGCAAGACGGGAGCGGAGTTAACTACGAAACGAGATCAAGAAATCGTCGAATAAGGAAGGCATGAAATGGAAATGGGAAGAAGAAACCAACTCCACGAATCGGAGCACCTCTTCTTGGAAAGAAATCAGATAATCCTATCCGGACAGCCCCGGAAGCAAGCCCCGATCCGAAGAGCGGATCGACGCGACAAAGGAAAACAATAAATGAGCAGTATCAACCTGCCTCGGGGCGATGATCCAGTCCTAACCCAATCCAATCCAGCCGGATCCAACGGGCTCCTTCGCTTTCCTTCCTCGCGACGGTCGCCAGCGCCGGCCCTCGCCGAAGAAGAATAGCCGAAACTGCTTTGGGGAGCGAACGGCAGTGAGAGATAAGAGAGGAGAGAAAGAGAGAGAGAGAGCGCGACGCAGCGAGCAGGAGGAGGACTCGCAGTTTACTGGTGGTGGCGAGGTGGAGTTAAACTTGTCTTCTTCCTCGGGCACAGCTTCCTGCTCCGTCTGGCCTCTTGTCCTATACAGTCACAGACATGTGGCCCATAAAATTTGTGGGGCCCCTTGTCATGCGGGTAGCTCAGGAGTGTAAGGGGGCGGCTTGGTTCGGGATTTATGTAGGAGAATGTACTGCAGGTGGGGCCCGCGGGGATTCAAAACAGTCGGGTGCCGGTGCGCGGTGCGTGGTGCTGACCGCTCGCGTCGCGGTGGGGGTGGCTGCCCTCCACCATGCCCCGCTGGCTGCCCATCCGGCCGTCCGCTGGCGATTCACGGCGGCTCTGATCGGCTGGGAGGCGGTGGACGGGAGATTCGGCGCCGAAAAGCCTCGGTCGCATCATCCGTCGCAGTACAGGGAGGTCGGCGCGCGGAAAGGTCGTCGGTGGCGTGGCCTGGACCCGGTGCATGAGCCCACCTCTGATGCTCACGAACGTGAGAAGCGTGGGCGTGGCCCCCCGGCGCGGTGCGCACGGTCCAGGTAGCGAGCGGACGCGTCGAGCGGTCGAGTGGGCCGCAGAGGTGGATTGGATGCAGGGTTGGTAAGGTCCGCGAGCGGTGGAAAGGGTGAAGTGGGCCCACGGCTAAGCCAGGACAGCGGTCAAATCTCGTTTTGTCGGATTGGGTCCACCTGTCGGTGAGAAGAAGGGGACGAAACGGGAGGAACGGAAACCATCAACCGTGGCATGTGGAGGACGGGACGGCTTACGGTTTACGGTTCGCCGTTACGGTCGAACCCAGATTCAAATTTTTCGAGAAGGCAACCCAGATGCTCGGAAGAATCGAAATCCTTTCTGATGCCTTTGGCTGTCTTGGATTCGTATCTCAAGAATTTCCCCTAGTCTTGAACAAAATGCGCAGTGGTAGTTTATACGGTGATACAATGGGTGACTTTTGTACAGTAACAAAAAATCTCAAGAACAATGTACACTTATTAGTGTATGTAACGCAATGAAGTTTTAAATTACGTCAAGATCACTAAGGCGCAGAATAAATTATGCTCTGATGTATACACACTAGTAATAATTATCTTCGCACTGAAATTTAGAAACTTGCATCATTGTAACGGATGCACCATGACATACGGATCTCATTATTAGCTTCTAAAATTATCTTGGAATGTTGTTGGCTACGACTTTTAATGGGCATACTAAATGCATCAGACCCAACAGAAAAAATAATCCCTCTTTCCTCGAGGCCTTCTTTGCTAGAGGAAGAGGGGCAGGGCAGTCTCGGCAGTCCTTTTGAATAATCCCTTCATGGGCAGGTTTATGAGGATTTTGATGTTCCATCAGCGTCTGCGGCTCCTTGTTGCATTCCCCTTGGTTGTGGCAATCGGCTTCCTTGTCACCATCTCCACTGAAGAAGATCGATGGGGTGTCCTTAATTGAGGTTTTGATCTTCCTATATCTCCTTTTCTCTGGTAGATCTCAAACCTTTCTCCTTTTGGTTTGGCCTTACAAACCATTGATAGCATCACAGGAGATGTCGGCTACTCAAGACTAGATCCGATCAAGGTGAAGAGAATTTCAAATCTTTTGTTTGGGACTTTGAAGCGTCTTCTCTATGGTAGATCTCCAGCAATATTAGATGCCATCACTACCCTTCTGTGTGGAGGATGACGTCATGATGGGCATGTACATGATTTTTTAATATTATTTTTATAGGAATTTCAAAAATATTGTATGAATTTAAAATTACAAAAATAATCTATTGTCGCGAGATGGTTCAAAAAATCAATTTTCGTGAGTTGGAGTAACGAATATATATATATTTGTGGATTGGTTTAACAAAAAATTAACTTTTGCAGTTTGAAAGTGCAAAAATATTTTTGCATCTTGAGAGCGCGAAAATAAAAATTTGTTGCAGGACCGAAATAAAAAAGTAGTTTTCCTAGGATGGTACACGAAACTAGTTTTCCCGGGACCATGGGTTCTTTTTTAATTTTTTGAATTCATGCAATATTTTTAAAATGCCCATAAAAATTAATATGAAAAAAATCGGCATGTACATGCCTGCATTCGGGCTACTCACTAGCACCATCGATCACAATCATCATCATTGAGCCGTCGGCCTGATTTGGAAAGGCGAATTCAAACGACTGGTATCCTTTTACTTCACTTTACTGTGAACCGTTGGATCGCATTGGAATGGTCATGATTTTGTGCTACAGTGTTTCATGAACAGCACAGCTGGCACAGTAAGCTAGGAATCACTATAGTGCTGTTGCTACCATGCTTTTCTCTGCAGGATTCGACGTCATGGCACTGTTAATCACCCCATATATCATTGTTCCTCTCTAACTTCATCGGAATAAAATCGGAGGATTTCTATCCGAATTCAAGATCGATGGATCCAAGTGAAAGTGCAAGAAATATAAGATTCAACTAACTTCAACCTCTGGGGCTAAGACGAGAGAGGTCGTTAGAAGGATCTTAGACATGACTTAAATCTATAAGTATAATTGAGGCTCTAAAATATCCTTATTACGCTTGCTCGCCACTTATATGTGTCTCCGGTGCCAATAATCCCCGATGAGGATGTTCGCAACTGATATTGTAGTTGTTTTATTGTGCCATATGCAATGCTTTGCTATTTTAGTATTTATCATGGTGATTTGCAACATATAGGGGGTCTTGTATCCATTGTAATATGTATTTACCGAATACACATTTCTCAGGATCTCATTCTAAATTTTGGTTAAGCTTTTTTTCCTAAAAGCTTTATGTGAGAAATCGTTCAAATAATATTCTAATTAATCACCAGGATGATTATTATTCATAATCACAACCTCGATGATTAACTTAGAATATTATCCTGGTAGTCTCGGCACGTGTTTTATGCCCAAAATCGAAACACATGCCTTTCCAACATGTACATCACAACAAAGCTTAAGAAAGAGCGAGTAATTAACATTATATTACAAGTTTTTAAGCCTGCAACAAGTTATCACAATTTACAACAAAAGAGAGTTAGGAGGAGACTAAAACCTGTTCAACTCCTAACCAGCAAAAGAACTAAGCAGCGGAAGACTACAAGCTATACAATAAAAGGGGATGGAGCCATATGCCCTTAGGCTCCATCACAAAAACACGACTACCTAGAGTATGATGCACTACTCTTGCCCACCACCTGTATCGGCAGGCACAAAGTAGCAAAACACCGCCTCTCCCTCAGCAACAGGAGTAACAGGAAGCACAGGCATGAGTACGAAAGTACTCGCAAGACTTAAACCATATAGAGCACATATACATAGCTCGACTCCAAGGATTATGCATTGATCATTAGCAAGGATGAACCACATGTTAAGTAAAACATATGCACTAAGCATCCTAGACATATGTGTGAGCGACTGAAACTTTACCAAAACATATGAAAACTACCCTGCATCTAACAATTGAACAAGTGTAACTGTAACAACATGTATATCAATAAGTAACAAGTGCCCACAACACCATCTCCCACATACCGAACCACAAACCATACTCGAAACTCTATGATCGGGTGCAAATGAAACAATAGCATACTCATGACCGAGAGCGCGGCAGTTCAAACTGTTTATACACCCTGCAAGAGGATACTTCTGGACCCACACGACACGAGGACCATACGGCTTGTGCCACCCGCTAAAGTGCACACAAGGGGTACCCGTGACAACCTTTTCCAACCAGTCCTAACCGTATGCGACATACAACGCTCAACGTGGCGGTACTAGAACTACTCCAGGAGCAAACTAGTACCACTTACAAGCCCGCCCGCTCACACCGTCGTTGTTCAGGCCTCACAAAGCCACAACTGCGAAGGTATTCAGCTCGCCTTACCATTAGATCGGTATGTGATGAGTAAGGTAAGTGCTAAAACCAACTACCCCGACGATCGGCCTTAAACGATGCAAGTCGTCTATGGTGTCCGCTCTACCGGCCTACCCAGGGGAATTCCACATCCGGGCAGGACAAAACATCATCTTAGGACCGCCCACATCTTGTCTCATACTCACCACTCATACAACCACCTCAACCTCAACAAGTGTGTATAACCATAAGAAGGTCCTATGCTCGCGAACAATGGAACGTGCCGTCGTTCGACTTCTACCGAATGACCTAAGCATGGCTAAGTATATAAGTCGAACTCATACATAGATATTAACAACACCTCAAGGCTACAAGGAATGTAAATACACAAGTATTCAAAGTAGAAAAATGCAACCGGCATAGGTTCTACCCATTGGTACCCGACACCAACTCCCTAAACTTGCATACATACATAAGCACATTTCATCAATTTTAGACTTATCCAATTACACAAAAGGGATCAATATGCTTAGTTACTTGCCTTGCTATTCAGGTGGCTGCCCAAAATTTCCTTCGATCTCCTAGAACACCGGCTCGACGTTCTCTAAAAAGAATAACGCGTACAATGCCATGAATATGGATGAAATGCAACAATGCATGTCACAAGGTGCAAACGATGGAATACCATGAAAATATGCTCTAAAGTGTAGGAAAATATTTTTACCAGCTAGAACAAGTCATAAGAAGACTAGCAAAATTGGTTTCATCTATTTTGGACTTGCATAGAATTAATGGTGAATTAATAAAGCTTAAGCCTAATTCATTAGCCTCAAAAAGTTAATTAATTATATTCAGGATAGAGATATTTTTAACAGGCATAGAATATTACAATGAAACCAACAAAATTGGTTTCATGATTTTTGAAGTTAGTATGAATTAATTATGAATTTTACAAGTTATCAACAGAGGAGAAAAATCCTCTGATGAACAATGCACCAGGATACTCCGGTCTAGACCGGATACTCTGGGGTACCGGAGTCTCCGAATGACCCTCAGACAGTGTCTCTCTATTTTTTTCCGGCTGGAACTTGCCCGGAGACTCCAGACTAGTCCGGAAACTCTGGTTTCGGCCCAGAAATACCTGTTTTGAGCCGAAAAATGCCCAGTTTGATTTGCGATCTTCTCCAATCCAAAAATGAACATGTTTGAGCTAGTTCAAGGGTTCTAGAACTCACTTAACAACCTAGCAACTCCATTCCTAACTCAAATTCATCCAATTCCTCAAATTAGGTCTAAAACATCCAAAAATACCCAAATTTCACCAC
Source organism: Phragmites australis (assembly GCF_958298935.1). NCBI lineage: Eukaryota > Viridiplantae > Streptophyta > Magnoliopsida > Poales > Poaceae > Phragmites > Phragmites australis. The sequence goes on along the minus strand of NC_084934.1, from coordinate 24,122,938 downwards.
TAGCTCCAAATTCGGATTTCGACCAACTAAATGCGTATCCAAGCCATGGGAAGCCTAGAGGACTTACCTAAGGTGCTTTGCCGAGGTTGGGGACCGCCGAGAGAAGGAGAAAACGGTGGGAAATCGAAGAACTCCGGTATTCTTCACTTTTCAACCCTAACACCAAAAGACATCTAAATCGGCTCAAATTCTTCGGGAATGAGCAAACAAATTGAAGGAATGGAATGCTTGTGAGCTTGTGATCGCAATGGTACCGCATGCGTACCTTGATTCGGCTCTTAGAGCGCGGATTTGAGGGAGAAAGGGAGAGAGTGCTTCAGAGAGGAGAGAGGGCTCTTGCTCCCTTCGCCTTGGCTGGTGGGGAGCATGGGTGGGAGTGAGGAGGAGGAGAGATAGGGCAGGTGGAGCTGCTGCCCAAGTGAAGGGAGTGGTTGGCCCACATGTGGGACCCATGTTTTAGAGAAAAGTGGTCGTTTTGATTACGAATTTCATTCTTTTCTCTCCCGAATTTCTTTCTCTCATCCAATTGATTTTAAATAAAGTGCTCTAGTGCGCCAAAATAATTTACCTCAAAAATAATTATGACGCTAATGATGCATGATTAAGCTTAATCACGCGATTATGGAATTTGGGACGTGACACTTCACCACACCAGACTTCTAAGTTGTGTCTCTCTTTACTTGGGTGCCTGTTTTGTCTTGGATGCGTATACTCATTTCTTCCCCCTTTTATTTGCAACAAATGTATATGGCTTACTTATCTGTTGGTGCTTTGCCTAGAATTACCATTCAAACTATGAGTGAGATTAGCATGTTGGTGCCGCGGGCGGAGGCAGGGACGCCAAAGAGGAGGGGGAGCCCATGTGGCGTGTTTGTGGGGAACGATTTATGGGCTGGGGAGGAGTTGCTCGTTTTCCCCGTGGGTTGGGTTGGATCAGGCCTGGAATTTCCCCCCACCCATGCCCAGACCGAAAAAATCTCACACGACGGGAACTTATACGCGGATCAGGACACAATCTCCCTGATCCTCGCCCATCCAAACGAGACCTAAGTCAACATAGGGCTGTGCCTAGTCATAGAACCAATTGCCCATTTATCCGAGAACATTTAGTACAAAGGCCTACGTAGACTAAGAGTATTCGAAGTCAAGTTGTTGCCTATTGATCCGAGGACATTTAATACAAGGGCATAGATAGACTAAAGTTACTCATAATGCTTCACTATGACTGATGTATTAGGCATTAAATGATCATGCCACATATGATTTTTAATGAGGGATCTAGTGTCTTCCTAAAGAAGAGAGAGAGGAAGTTAGTAGTCTTCCTAAAGATATAAATTGGACATGACATTCAAACACAAGTAACCAACTAAGAAACGCATTGGAATGATGAATGTCCATGTCCATAGATTGGGAGAAGAAATAAGAAATTATATAAAACTTAACATGATCTTAATGGAAGAAATTTTGTATTGGAAAGATAATTTCTACACTAATATCTAGGTAAACTAGAATGAGATAGATGCTACTTAAAAAATATGCATTAGGAGTGGTCTAAGAGTACTAAAAAACAAACCAATACAAGAACTAGATTAAGGGTTTGTTTAGTTGGACGTACGAGGATCGTTCAGGATGATATCGTGCACAATAAGGGCTCTTCCGCGCGTTTGGATGCGTGAATCATCCATCATCCAGGATGAGCCTCGTACATATTCCAAGCATATCTCCTCATATGTTGAACCAACCAGTACGCCAAATTCGATCATACCACATGTTGTCCAGGACGAGTACTCCCGTATAAACTGTAGCTCCAATTTTCCTCTATTTAAAATAGTGGTCTTTTATTGCTTTAAAAATCTTAGAACTTTTTGTGCAACCCATTTTAATTAGATTCACTAAAAAATCATGTGTAGAATTTAAACTAATATTCTTAAAAAGGCTACTTTTATAACTTCTAATAATTGTTAGGGCCTCAAATAAATTCTCAAAAATCTGAAAAAATCCATTAATATTCTTCTTATGTGATGGACTAACTTTTAAAATTATTTTCAACACTAGGTTATACGGTGAAAAAGTAAGTTCCTTTGTAATGCATCATTTATATGTATTTTTATTATTTGTGGTTAGTGATGATTAGTGACTATCAGTGATTATTAAAGATTTTTAGTTAAGCATTAGTTACAATTAGATGTTATTAACCATAACTAACTATTATTATGGCTATTTATTGATAATTATTAATAACTTAAGTTATGATTAACTAGAATTAGTAATGATTAGTACTAATTAGCTTAGTTTGTTGATTATAAGAAATATAAAAATTATTATTTTTGTAAAATAATTAAGTTATATATGGATATAATATATGGCTTTTAAGCAACTAAACACGTTCACATACATCCAATCAAACATATTCTCGTACCATACCATATATCTAGCCAAACATTCTACTTGTACTATCACATCTCATTTAACTTTGTTCAACCATTCAAACACTACCTAAGAATCAAGAACATTAAACCTATGTCTGGCATATAATTTGACGGGTAAGCACAACCTTTTTATTGGCCCACCTCTACTCTGCATCCACTTAGGGTGTGTTTGGTATGATTAGATGGGGGTGGATGGGAGATGGTTATATCACTTTTTAGGGTGTTTGATTGGATGTATGGGTCAATAGGGGTGGTCAGCAAAAAGGAATATACCATGGAGATGTTGGATACCAGTGGTCCAAAAATTTTAAACATATTCATGAGTAAACTAGAGCTCACTAGCAACCCGTTTTAATTGGTTTGATCCAAAAAAGCATGAGCCAATATTTAATTAAAATTCTCCAAAGAAACCTAATTTTGTAACTTTTAGCAATTTTTAATGCTCAAATAAATTCCCAAAAACCAGGAAAATTTCACTAATATTATTCTCATGTGATGTACTAATTTTCAAAAATATGTCCAACCCTAGGTTACTTGGAAAAAAGTGAGTTCCTTTATAATGCTTCATTTATATGTATTTTTATTATTTTAGGTGATATTATCTTTTTAATTCAATTTGAATTTAAATAAATTTAAATATACACAAATTCATCCAAATGATGCACAATCAAGGGATAAGTTCACCAAAAGATCATCACAAACAACCTAACTCATCCAATCTATCCATCCAAAAAAACCAATTCATCATATCAACTCTAATTTCACCGACCGAAAAAAAAATTGATTCATCCCATTCATATCAACCAAACAAAAAATTAGATCCTCATCTTAAAAAATAAAGATGACTCTGTACTATCCAAACTTATCCTCTAACAAACACCCTCCTGTACTGGGGAAAACAATCCAAGCCTGTTATTACGTGAACTTTAGCCAACCGGTCTACACAGGAACCATCAGGAAGAGTGCATTAAGGCCATCTCCATGAGAATCAGCTTTTGCCGATCTCTATCCCTGTGCCGTGCGTCAGAAGCCGATTACCGAGCTTTTTTGCCAATTGTCGAACTCCAGCAGCTACTCTATCCGGTTGAACAGCGATGCGGGAGCTGCTATTTTGCCGGATGTTGGCCGCTTCTTTGCGGGGGAAAAGAGCACTGCATCACTGTAGATGAGTGTATGCACGTGGGTCCGAGAAAAGAAGGAAATGAATGAAAGGTAGGAAATAGGGTGTCTGTTGGAGATGAAAAAAATAGGGAATCCTGCAATAGTGTTAGGGGATGCTGTAATAGTATTATAAGGAATGAATTTTTAAAATATCTACTGGAGGTGACCTAAAACCGTATACAATGCTATCACCTTCAGTCGCCACATCACTACACTGATAAAAATATAATTGGAGGAGAGAAAAAAAAGAGATGAAGTGGATATCCTCTCCAACTACAGAAGCCCGACTGACCAGGCTTTGGACAGCGAAAAAACTTCAAAAATCAGGATTTTTTTAATTCTTATACTTTCAAAATTCAATGGGTGACAAACACCTATTCATATAATTATTTGAAATGGACGCTAAAATTGGAAGCTAATCCGCTGGAAAGTTCGGTAGTAGGGATAATTTCCCATATAAAAAAAGAAAAACGCTTTTTGACACAGAATCTCTAGGAGGGTCTAAATTTGAATTTGGAAAAAATAAAAAAAATAAAAAAAGAATCAGTAAGAAAAAGCCCGGACTGACAGAGTAGGCCCGGTGCCTCTTCACGGGCCGAGCCTGGTAGCCTCTTCAGGACCAAAGCTAACCGGGCTTTCCACCGGCCCGGCCTGGCCCGCTAAACGCCGGGTGCGGGGTCCACCTCCACCCGGCTGCCTCGTTTTTTCTCTCAAAGCATCTCTCACGCACCATCGTCCTCCTCGCCACTTCGCCAGCGCCCGCGCCAGGCCAGGCGCCAGCGCCGCTGCCGGTCCACCTCGCCAGCGGCTGTGTCTCCGGCGTCCTTCCGTAAGAGCACGACATCCGCTTCGAGTGAACTCGCCTTGTTCTTCTTCATCGTCGTCGTCGTCGTCGTCCTCTCTACTGGACTGGCGTGGACTGGAGATCCGTCCGGACTTGCGGCTGATTCCATTTGCTGGTAAGGCACCTCATCTTGCTTCGATGGATCGTTCCAGGAATTGTGTAACGGGGGATCTCTTCTGTGCTGTGAGCTATCAAATCCACATCTTTCGTTGTCTCTCTCCATCGGTTAGCATCGGATTTGTTTGCTTCGTGGCAGCCTGCTAGTCTAATCCATCCACTGATGGTTCGATTGGGTTCTTCTTCTTCTGCGCGCAAGATCGATCTCAGTTGACCACGTGTGACTCGGTACCCAAGGTGCAGTTCATTTTGCAACTTGAAAAGGAATTGGGGGATCAACTGAATCCCATGCCCCACGTTAAGTCTGCACCTGGCTCGTGTGAGATTGATAAAGTGCATTTTTTCTTTAACTTTTTTATCCTGATCGGTGTGTCAAGTTTAGCCTGCAATTGCTGTTAGTGCTAATGCAAATGGTTTGGTAGGGAGATGACAGCAAAATGCAGTCACTTTTGTTTTTTCTCTCTCTTTTTCTTGGGAGGGAAAATGCAACCTTCGTTGACAGACTGTTTTTCTCCCTCAACCTGGTATACGGTGTAGATTTAGTGTAAGAATTGTTGGAATGAAGAAATAGTTTATAATTTTGTGCACATTATTTGTTGGATGTCTAAACTCTCTTTGCCTAATTCCTTTTTTTTTGGTTATATGCTTTCTTTATGACCTAAAGCAGTAGATTTTTTTTTTGAAATAAGTTAATTTTAAGTGCTCTGAGTTATTCTGCACCGTTTCTTGGTTAGTAATTAGTATATCTGAGTATATCGAGGCACAAGCCACAAATTGTCCAGTGGAATTTGAGTCTGAAAAAAGCCAATTCTATACACACGCAGACCCCCACAGTATGGCTACTGTCCTAGTGTTACATTTTCCTGTTCATATGATGTGCATGTAGAATGATGATCTAATATGATCCATATCCTGTACTTTTTTTACAGATGGATTCTCTTGAAATCAAGAAAGAAGATGATTATCAGGTACATATGATTGTTCACATATTTATATTCTATTGCTCAGCTATGCGTTCAGCCATCATGGATCCAAATCTTGTAGCCCATTGCTTTTGTGCAGATGGATCCCATTGAAATCAAGGATGATGAAGAGCATCCAATAGAGATGCTTGTTGACCAGCCTCGTTTTCTAGAACCTTTATATCCAGAGGAGGTCAATGAAGACACACGAGTGTACCCTCGTGTAGGGGATGAGTACCAGGTGGAAGTTCCAGGTTTATTAACAGAAGAGGAACTCGTGGAACTAAGATCATTGTCAGTTCATGACAGCATAATGTTTGGTTTTGAGTACCCTGTGGGAGTAGGATTAGCTATTCCAGTCACATGGACCCAAAATACAAGCATTCATATAAAAGAAGAGCAGATGGGATTTTCAGGACGCAGTTCATGTCCTTCACAAGATGAAGTTACTATCCACAGCAGTGGAAATATTCTGAGAAATTTATATCAGCACAGCATTTGTCAAGAGTGTCTGGGCTGTAAAGTTGAATATTTTGAGCAAGGTGAGAAATTATCAGGATCTATTGGACAAGATATGCACTGCTTACAGAAAGGGAAGTTTTTAGGCTGTTCTTGTGTAAAGAGGAAATTAAAGGATTATATACCATTGCCTGGGATGCCAAGATACTCCTGGACTGATGAAGAGGCACAGACTTTTCTTCTTGGTCTCTACATTTTTGGCAAAAATCTTGTTCAGGTGACGAAATTTACTGAAAGTAAGACAGTGGGAGAGGTTCTATCCTACTACTATGGAGAATTTTTCAGGTCTGATGCATACAGACGATGGGCTGCATGTAGAAAAGCAAGAAGCAGGAGATGTATACTTGGGTTGCGTATATTTTCTGGTCCAAGGCAGCAGGAATTGTTGTCACGTTTGCTTGCTGGCGTAGCAAGGGAAGTTGAAGACCCTTTGCTGGAGGTGTGCCGACTTCCTTTTCCTCTTTTTGTTTTCCAGGGTGGTGGTGGTGTGGGGTGGGGGGACTGAACCACCAGATCCTTTTTACTGCTGAACATCAAGACCTTGAAAACCGACGTGTACAATCAATTCGATAACTACATCCCTGCATTTTCTAATATCTTAACAACACTTCAGGCAGTGCCATTCACCAGCATTGCTACAGTATTTTATTACATTGTACGACCATTAAAACCATGCTTCTCTGCTTTTGAAAAATACCTAGCATTTTGAGTGTACTGATTCTTATTTTATTATTTAAACCTAAAAGTCTTACGCCATTATTCTGGTATCTCAAATTTTTGCTCTAAGAAGCTCCTGAATTTTTGCCTACCATGTCATTGCATTCATGTTTCCATCAGTTTTCTCAAGAGGATGACAGTTATCTATGGTCTTCTGCAGGTCTTTAAGGTATTCAATGAGGGAACATCTACTTTTGAGCAGTTTATTTTGGCCTTAAAGTCCACAGTTGGTGCTCAAGTTCTTGTAGAAGCAGTTGGAATTGGCAAGGGAAAATATGACTTGACTGGATTTGCATTAGATCCTAGTAAAAATCATGGTATCTTGACCCGCCCAGAAATCCCTATTGGCAAGGCTTGCTCAGCACTTTCGTCTGGAGATATCATAAAGTTTTTGACTGGTGATTTCAGACTAAGCAAGGCAAGATCCAACGATCTATTCTGGGAGGCTGTTTGGCCTCGCTTGCTTTCAAGAGGCTGGCACTCGGAGCAGTCTAAGGACTCTTCACCGGTTGGAAAGCATGCTTTAGTCTTTCTCATTCCAGGTGTAAAGAAATTTTCTAGAAAGAAGCTTGTCAAAGGAAATCATTATTTTGATTCTGTTAGCGATGTCCTGAGCAAAGTTGCATCTGAACCAAGGTTGCTTGAGTTTGGAGTTGAGGGTAGTAATAATGAAGGTGGGGTTAAGCCTGAAAATGGATGGATCCATGATTCTAAACCTGACAAAAACACACTTCCGGACAAGAAACCTCCTTGCTATAGCCGGCCCAGTGAGCCTGGGTGTTCTCCAGAGCTAATGAAATTTACTGTGGTGGATACTAGTCTTGTTCAAGGGGAAGAACCTTCTAAGGTAAGGTCACTAAGAAATCTACCAACAGATGCCAATCATGGTTACATGTCTTCACCACAGTCAGGAGATTCCGGGAGTGACAGCTCACAGGAACACTCAGATTCTGAAGACAGCTCTCGGCCTTATGAACATATAAATACTGATCAAAGCACAACTGATGTAAAGTATGTTAGTGAGGAGAAAAACGCCCCCTCAATTGATAAGATGGATTCTAGTGTACTTCAGAAGTCTTCTTTTTCAAGCACATCAACATCAAACAATGGCCATGTTTCAACTGATCAAGGTTTCAACATATTGGATAATGCATGCTCTTCAACTGCAACTATTCTTCCTGTTGATGTTCAAAGGGTCCATGCTGCTACTGCTTCCACCGAAATAAGCTTTCAGTTTGATCAAAAGATAAATGCTGAGTCCCAAGTTTTCTTAGCACCTTTGTCAAAGAGAAGAAGGCTAGTTTCCTGTAAGACTGAAAGAACTAGTCGCAAAAATACTGAAGGCAATGAAAACCATTACTGGAAGCAAGCTGACAAGTTGTTGCAACATGATGTGTCTGGAACAAATGGAGCAAGCGGAGAGGCTAACCCTTGTGTATGGGGTGCTATTCCGAACTCATCAACTAACATAACCTTCGATGTGAATAGCAAGCAGGCATATTGCAGACAGCTTCACAATGTGCCCCCTAACGATGAAACAATGGTTTACAAGGAAAAGCGCCAAAATAGGCATGTCATTGATCTCAATATCCCACAGATGCCTTTTGATTATGAGTCAACTGTGAGCTACATTGTCCCTCCATCAGACAAGAATACACAAACCATGGACATACCTCTATGTTCTTCAGAAACGAAGGAGATGACTGACTGCCTTCCAGACATGGATGCCTCTAGTAATGTGCTCTACGGGGAGCTTTCTTTCAACTCAAGAAGGCAGGGTAGCAGAAGCCGACCACCAACAGCCCGAGCTCTGGAAGCTCTTGCCTGTGGTTTTCTCGGGACCAAACAGAAGGGCAGGGAGGCAAACTTCCCATCTTCAAGCAGGAGCAGAAGACCTGTTCGGCGACCACGAAGATCAACTGATGTCGCACTGCCATTTCCTTCTGACGGCGAAGGACATATTTCTCATTGTACTGACCCGCCCATGGATGTCAATGAATGGCACATGAGTAATCCTCCGTACCAAATGATTCACAGCAGCCCCTCGGATAAATCCACTGATAAGGGGAGTCCTGACTTGTTTGTGGCAGACAAGTCTACTGATAAAGGAGCTCATGAATTGTTTGGCATGCCTTAGATCACATGGAAACGAGTAATATCGTCCCATATCCAGCAATATATTTGGATTCTTGAACCTTTATTTGATGGATTGGCTGCTGGTTAAGAGAATGAAGTGGTCTTATGGTCAGAATGCAACCTGCAGTAAGTGATGGGTACTGCTTGTTCAAACTTAGGTTTTTGGTTGAGAAATGAATGCAGGAAGCTTCAACAGCTCAGTTTTCATTTTCATCTACAGTTTTGTGCATGCGTATTGCCTAAATATTCAATCTCGATACTTATCAAGAACAGATGAGACCAATGAGATGGTTACCTTCGCATCAGCAGTTCAGCCCCCAGTGGCTTATCAAGTCTCTTGTGATAGAATCATGCGCTTCTTGTTCGGAAGCCTATGATGAAGCTTTTACCTTTTTCTTTGAGGTTTTCCGATAAAACTTTTCCTGGAGTTATACTCTTGCTTTTTATTACATGTACTATGTGGGGTAGCTGGACAAGCGTGTGATAGTGTGCCCGTATAAGAACCATACCTGAACTAAATTTGGAACTCGCCCTGCGCAACAAACCCAGAAGGCATATGTTCTAAGCTTACTTGTGAAAATCTTTATTCTCATGATCTGTTCCGAGGTTCAAAGTTCGTACAGGACAGCATATGTTCTAAGCTTAGGTCATTATTTGATCCGTGAACTAAAGTTTGTTGTATGCTACAAGATACATCTTCGAGTGGGTAACTTTTTGGGTTATTTGACACGCCTTTGTTTGGCTCCTAAAAGAAATTGCTCCTTCGAAACATTTGGTACAAATAGACATTGATTGCATTTGTTTGACCGTAAAGCTTTCTTCTGATGGTCGTAGTGCTGCTTTCTTGCGACCTACAGATTATAGTTGCTCCTTTTGTTTCTCGAATTATGACCTACTAATTCTTTAGACAAAATATCTTAATATCTGTCTTGGTTTCAATGGTACCTGCTCATCAATACTAATTCAGGAGAAAATTCATCTCCATTGTTGATCATATAGTACTATTTTTTTTTATTTTGCCACAATGAGAGCAAAAAGCAATAAAAAACAAATATGACAACAAGAAGCAATAGCAATTACACACCGTGAATTGAGTTACAACAAGAGTACTATTTTTCTCTCAATAGTTCAAATAATGAAGTGATGTTTTTTTCGATAACAGAAGCTTTATTATCTCTTATCATCACATCAAGATAATACAACCGTAAAATAGAGTTCTCCCAATCTTTGCATAACTAAGATGCATACAACCAAAAGGGAAAAGCAGAAACAAGACAAACCACACGACTCTAAAAAGGGAAACACATCAAAGCGGGACTAAGATGGTGAATGCGTAGTCTAGACTGCCACCCAAAATGGGTAAAGAGCACCCTAAAAGTCGTCGCTCCTATCGCTGCAAAATAGACCACGAACGGAGCCATCGCGTACAAGAGAAGATAACATGCGAAGGAGAGGAAGACTACGTTTTGTTAAAGAAAAAATTATTTCTGCATAGCTAGATAGACTAACAAAAAGCGGCAATAATAGTCATTAGATCGGCTTTCCACCGTTTACTTAGATCACAGAGCTAATTATCAAATATATTAGTAGTGCTACGTGATGGGTAAATATTGAAGACCATTTGAACTATGAACCATGTTGATCGGGCAAAACGACAGTAAAAAAGGATGTGCTTAATCATCTCATTCTTGTGACAAAAACAACACTTTTGTCTACTTGCCATTATCTTTTAGAAATATTATCCCTAGTTAAGAGAGCTCCTTTACACAGCACCAAAGAAATACTTTAATTTTTAGGGGAAACTTTAATTTCTATAACTGCATATTCATAGTTGGCACGTATGATAAATTAAGACGTGGAATTTTCATCTTGCGAGAGATTCCACCATAACTCGTCATGACTTTGTGGTAAGGAAATGTAGTTAAGGCGTTGGATCAGCTCGCTACAAGCGAGCAGCTTTGGGCCATATTGAAATGATGCTACCTCAACATATCCTATGTTCGATGTCCAAACAATGTCCAAACAATAGTTGTGCACGCACATTCACCAGCATTTAGGTGAAGAATCAAGGTAAATTCTACCGGGAAAACTAGCCTCCTTCTGGCTTCAGATTTCAGGAAGCATTTCCCAGTGCAGGTGTCACTGCTCTGTGCTCTCATCACTGGATGGGCTCTGTACATAGTAGTATAGAACAGACTGCAGAGATGGGTAACATGACCACACCATGCCCTTCTCAGGTGCTCATGGAACTCGGATGTGTCTTCAACAAGGATCACATCTTTGAGGACACCCATTGCAAGATCACAATGCGCAGCTAGTCACCTCGGAAGCGACGGCATTGTTGGCAACTGCCCCTTCGTCGCGTCGATTCGCGCTGAACCTGATGCAAATATTTTCCTGTCCATAGACAGATAGCGATTGGAGCCCAGCGTCCCGGTGCTTTCTTTGGACCTCATGTACTCGGACGCATTATTCTCGATGATCAGAGCGTCCTCCAGCTCCCTGAGGACATCCTCCATGCTTGGCCGGAAGGTTGAGAAGGGCTCGGTGCAGACTGATGCAACCTCAAGCACCCTCCACATGGCCTCTGAACAGTATTGCCCTTTTATGCCAGGGTCCACGATCTCTTCAATCTTGTACTCCCTTATGTAAGGTTTTGCCTGCATGACATGGATCGACCTAAGATTTGGTGTGAAAAAAAAAATCATATTTTTTCAGAACAGCCATGATGAATACATAGAAATTGTTTTGCCAATCACAACCTAAAAGATGTAAATAAAGTAGTGAAAGCTTCCAAACAAAAGAAGCTACATTTGATTGTTAAGAACAATGTATGATCAGGGTGCAAGGAACTTACCCACTCAACTAAGCTCCATCCATCACGAGGCCTTTGAACATCAAGAGGTTCTCTTCCAGTTACAATTTCTAACTGAACTACTCCAAAACTGAAGACATCGCTTCTGGTTGATAACACCTGAGTGGAATAGTATCTAAAACAAAAGGGAGCATCACCAAATCACGAAGAGCATATTCTGAAAGTTTTGATAAATGATGATTTGGCATTTCAACTGACATATAATATTGTGCAACTAGCATATAATATAATCTGTGGAATGGTGGTTGATTCTAAAGGGGCGGGGGGGGGGGGGAATCGGTTAGATAACATTTTATAAACTGTTTAGGAAATATACAACTAGAACTAAGGATGCAACAACTCTTCACTTACACATTAATCTGCATTTAACTTTCTAGAGTTGACTTTTCAGTCTAATTTTCTGATTAGTTTAAATGCATTTATTTATTAAAAATTGCATACTGCTATATTGCAATAATGATGCCGGTATGACAATAGAAATATCCAAGTGAACATGGTCTACTTACACTAATGGGTGGAAAGTGTTATGAATAGCACTTGTATTCATCATGAGGGCTCTAGACCCGAATATATACATGTACAGAGTGCCACAAAAGGTAGATAATCAGGAGCATACAAGACAACTAAAAAGGCACTATACTAGGCAGACTATCAGCACTATATATGGCAGGAAATAATGACCATATCTCTAACAGAAAGTTCGTCATTGGGACAACTTACTCCCAAAATGCTATGTTCAAGTTAATGGAAACATTTAGAACCCATAAAATTTTCTCGACTTTGTTTTTCAAACAACATGTTGTCCTATCTATTTAAATAATCGCCACTACGAACTTACAATCTTTCGATCTTCTAACATTGTTACCAAAGTGAAAGCGATGCGAAAACTTACTCTGGGTCCAAATATCCAGCAGTTCCTCTCACTTCCATCGATGCATTACTGTCATCTTCTTGAGGTGCATACTTAGAAAACCCAAAGTCGGCTACCTTGCCACACATACTGTGATCCAGAAGTATGTTGCTTGATTTAACATCTCTGTGTATGATACATCGCCCAGCAAAATTGTGCAGATATACCAGCCCTGAACAAGCAATGAATTATGTAACTGTACAAATAAAAGGGAGCATTTACGCTGTTCAAATATTTACAGAGCAAAAGTGAGCATAAAGCAACATGACATGTCCCTGAATTGCACAAAAAAATTATTTAGTTCAATCCCGCTATAGAGAAAAAAACAAGTGGACTGGTTATTAAAAGAAAAACTTGTTGCTTACCTCTAGCAGCACCAATGCAAACAGATAGTCTGGTGGGCCAATCAAGAACTTTCCTTTTTGATGCCTCACCTACAAAACAAAAAACAATGATTATACAAGAGGCTTACAACTGAAAAGTAAATAAGGTTCATGAAGCTTGGTACCGTAGAGGCGATCCTGTAGTGAGCCATTGGACATGAACGGATAGACCAATATCTGTTGATCCTTTTCACAGCAATAACCAATAAGTGGGACCAAATTCTCATGCCACGCAGTAGAAAGAAGCCTTAACTGTGTCAATTGGATGATCAGTGATTAGAGGAATGTTGCTTGAAAAAATTATTCAATGGATATATACTGAAAAAATAAAACTAAAACTAACTGGAACAGTTGAGCATTGATGTAAAATTTGACAAAATTGTATAATAGGGTTATTATGGAATATTTTGCAAGATATGACAATGGAAATCTGCTCAGACAAGATTGTGACATGGTCAATTACCACATCAATGATTAAGAACGAACTCTCCCCCACAAGATTCCTTTATTCTGGCATTGTTTTCTTTTGAAAAAAAAATGCTATAATGGGTATACTTGGTCTGTACCTCATTGTTAAACTCACGTGCTCCCTGTGTTGATGATGTTGAGCGAACCTTTACTGCAACTTCTTGTCCATGTGCTAATGTACCTCGGTAAACTGCTCCAAACCCACCCTCTCCTATCAACGTTTTGAAGTTGCCCGTTGCATTCTGGATTGATTTGAGGGGCAACTGTTGTACTGCAGGGTTTGTATTTTTATGGATCCTGCATTCTTGAAAAACAGGATCTGCATAGACCAGCGTAACACAAGCATTCATTTATTTATCAAGTATTTAAGCCATGCATACTCTGACAATATTTGCTCCACTTTCTGTTTATTGGCCTCTCACTGAAATCAAAATTGGATAATTCCGTTTACGTGGTTTTCATGGCCTACCTACCATTGCTGACCCCCCCCCCCCGGCGGATACTCTGACAACATCTGCACTACTTTCTGTTTATTAGCCTCAAAATTGGATAATTCCGTTTATGTGGTTTCCAAGGTCTACTACCATTGCTGGCCTTTCTTTTTTCCCCCTGTCATATGATGGTTGGTAATTGTGCATGTTCATCTAAGAGGTTATACATGGCCCAGTGTTTCATCCACCAAAAAAAGGCTTCCAATCGCAAACATATCCACATGCACAGAGGAACTTATCTATGCATGGTGGACTACATAGAAAGACATCCGCAACATGATCTAAACATGCACGGTGCAAGACATATACTATCTGACTGTAGCAGCAGGAGACATACTTGTTGTAGAAGAGCAATCTGTTTTCGGAGGACGTCGTTCACGTTTGTTAAAACAAACAAAGAACAATCCAAGTGCAAACGTACACGCCAAAGATCCTCCGGCAAAACCACCACCAACAAATATTCTCTGACTGGCAACTGCAGGTGGGCTTTGGTACTCTTCAGCAGGTGAGCTATAGTGCTCTTCAGCAGCACATCCTCCATGGCTTTTTAATTTTCAGAAAGAAAGGGTAGTTAAATTATGTTGCTGCCACACATGGCAAGATAAGTTGAACATCGTAATAGGGATCTCACCTGAAATCCACCCCAGTAGATAAACTATCAGGTGTCTGATTGTTCAGGAATGGGTTGCAATTCACTGACCTGGATAAAATGACAGTGTCCGATCAGATCTTTTAGGTAGGAATTCGCTCAAACTGTCCACATGATGTGAGAAGCATACAAGATTGAATGGAACCAGAACGATCTGAATCGGATGGCAAAATCCAGAATTACTCATGGATTTGATGCAAGCAGTCATCTTTGTATCATAAGGAGAAGGAAGAGGAGCAAGACAGTATATGCTCAGCTTCAGCAGGTGTTTGAGAGCAGACAAAGATGCCGGAATATATCCAGTGAAGTTATTGTCCTGCAGATCACTGCAACCAGCCACAGTAGTAACAACATAAAGCCAAAACCAAGCAAAGCATGAATTCACTATGGAAAACAGACAGTGAAACATACAGTTCATTTAGCTCCGTTAAGTCACCAATCGCGGCAGGAATCGGCCCTTGCAATTTCTTCGAAGAAAAGTTCCTGCGCAAATACCATTCATGACATTCGTCCCAATTCAATCACTTTTTTTTCTCATGGAAAACACCAATTCAACAACATGAAGGTGCAAGTGCTATAGGAATGACATAAAAAGGGATCTTAATTAACGGTGCATGAAGAACCAAGTCCAAAATAGCAGCGAGAAAAATAAGTCAGGGCCGTTGGTGTGTTCTCAAAGCTATATATGTCTGTTAATCACGCGTCCACAATCTGGCGGGCACTCACAGCTTAAAGATGACAAGGGAGCCTTCCTTCGATCGGCAAGTGAACCCTTCCCAGGTCGGAGAACACGGGTTCCCATTCCACGACTTGAGCATCCAATGTCCCCGGTTCCTCTCCCAGAGCTCCTCCTTCAGTTGCTTCGCCACATCCGCTGTGTCAAAGTCAGCCGAAATTTTTTTCCACCACATCAGAAAAAAGCACAACACAAGCACCAAATTTGGACGGAAACAACAGTAAGTCACGCAAAAGCACCCTGCTTTGTCCACGAAATCCGGTCCATGGACGAAACCAGCGGCACTCAGGGCGAGCAAATAATCAAGAACTGACAAAAGAAGATTCGTTCACGGCTCACGAGGACTCTACCTTGGGTGAGGCCGTGGGGCGGCGCGGCGGTGGCGAGGAGCGGCAGCGTTAAGGATAGGAGGAGGGAAGGGGCGGCCATACCATGCGGGCAATGGAAGGGAGTGGCCGCTGCCGGCCGGCGGAAGGGAGGGAGCTGGGGGTGGAAAGGGTCGGCAGTGGGGCGGTTGGTTGGTGCGTTGTTTTGTAGCGTTGCCGCTTGTCTCCTGGCGCTCGGCACGGCCGTCAGACAGCGACGGCGCGCTTTTCTTTCTCTGCACTGTTTCGGTGCGTCACCGATGGACACAGATCCTCTGTATTAATGATGATTAATGCAAGGATTACTGTTTGTACAGTAATATGAGTCTGCTGCTACAGCTCTCTGCATTAATTACTGTTTATTGCGGATTACTGCAGCTGCAGTGTTTGATTCCACTGTAGCACACATCTGTACTGTAGCGGCAGGTACTGTAGCGATTGATCCAATCTATCCACCTCCAAATCAAGGGCTGTGGAGTGCTCCTAATGCACTCCACTGTAGCTCTCTGCAGTTGTCCGGATCCGTTTCCGTCACCGATCGAGCTTCGGATATTCTTAGACCATGTACACTTTCGGCTCCGGGGGATGAGCGCTACGGTACAGGCTTGATCAGTGTCGACCGATTGCTCCTCGCTCCCTTGAATCTGATCCATCTACCTTAAATCCAACAGTTATGTCAATTTAAAGTCAGCTGACTCCACGCTCCGAACGTTTCAAGCTCCACTCTTGCGGCGCATCATCTAATATCGTAGCCACGGATTGCGTGAAAATCCACCGATCCTTAGGTGAATTTCTCAACTTGGCATATACAATTTAGGGATTTTAAGTTTATGGCCTCCACGATGCTATCTCCACTGTTGTTGTGTGTCATCTAATACCACGCCTGTGAATCGTGTGAAAAATTCAAAATCTCAGGGTGAGTTCTCCAAACGGGTAGTCAGAATGTTGGAGTTTTTAAGTTGAAATTCATATTTTCAAGGCTCAAATTAAAAAACCAAGCTGAATATTTGATGAGGATTTGATAATTATTATTTAAGGATACTAGAAATACAGCATATCCTATATAGGGATATCTACCATACAAGTGTCATTAGTTTCATATGATATGTGTTTATAATCACCATGAGATAAATAAGACATAGGTAGTTTATCGTGCTCTACACGATAGCCATCCCTGGACTAAGAAAGAGTTCTCCAGATATTCAGAAGTAATACGATCCGAGAATGTTATAACCAGAAATTTTGAGTACGAAATATCTTCCCGACCCAACTATATAAGGAGTAGATGGGACATGCAGAGGAGGCGGAGGGCGAAAGCTGAAAGAAGAAGAGGAGGAGAAGCGAGAAGTCACACAAGCAATACGAAGTAAGTCTAGTCGGATAATAGCGTAAACAAACTATTGAGATCTATAAATGAGTTATGCTACAATTATACTTATCCGATAAGGTATGTAGGATTTACAACATGAGAAAATTCATCGAGATCCTTAGAATTAAATCTAGACATATTCTTATTGTAATTATCTTTTCCTGAGAATAATCAAGACAGAATATGACATATGGCTATTATTTTAAGAGATGTCTGAACCTATATAAAATCTTATGTCATACTCTTCAATATGCATAGTTGATGACAAATGTCCCTATTTTAAAGAAGTATCTGCATAATCTATTTTACCAATCAGCGACAATATTTGATTTTTTTTAAGGTGAAACTCAAAATCTCAATCAATGGATTAGAAAACAAGTTTTGATTGAAAGTTCCAAATTTTTTGTTATCCATGGAAATTTTAAATGGCAACGGTGGCCAGTGTGCTCGTCACAGCAAAGCATGGAGCCATCAACTTAGATAGGATGTAGCATCCACGAAAGCAGGAAATATTAGGATTGTGCGAAGATGGTGATGGAAGGAAGTAAGCTACATTGAGTTGATAATTTTATGGATTAACCACTTTGGCGAAGTTTCAAAATAGATATCGGAAGGAAACAAAGTTACTCCCTTAAGACAGAGCAGCAACACTTATGGTGACAGCTGATATTGTTGAGAATCATGCTCCATCTTAAATCATCATATTTTAATAAAACCTTTCACGTGAATTCTAAGTATTATACTGTAACTCCAAAATTAAAGATGTACCAATCAAATAAATTTCTCATATATATAACCTAAGAAAATTGCTATAGCCTGTCACGTCCAAATTCATATAAAAAATAAGATAATTGCAAAGAAATCACTACTCCTAAGGTTATTGTAAGTTTATCATAAAAAATTATAAAAATGCAATTAAAACTATCATACAAATACCATCCTTAAAAAAATAAAAAACCAGAGAGTTATTTGTAAATACCAATAAAAATCGCCCATATTTTAACACATAGATTGAACTACAGTGGCAAAAGGCAGTAAAACTGTAGATGTCAAGAAGAATAGGAGACTACTAAATTTCACGGGGAGTCGCCGACGGCCTTCATTTTCTCACCTATCGCAAAAGATGCAAGGCAGAAAAAACCCCTAGACTCTCCGGTCGGTGCCGGTGGGTGGCTGCCCGTAACGGCACTGCACACTGCTTCTCTCCACTTCCACTCCACCGCCGCCCCTTCCTCCCCTCATCACTCGCTCGCCGCACGCCAAGAAAAGCTCTTCCTTGCTCCAGGAGAGCGAGCGAGGCGAGCGCGAGGCTTCCAAGATTGCGCGGAGGTCGGGGATGGAGAGCAGCAGCGGGGAGGAGCTGGAGGAGAACTTCCCGGGCCACGAGTGGATCACCCCGCAGTCCTCCATCCGCGCCGCCTACCAGTCCCAGACAGAGAAGGTGTTGTGCTTTCCTCCTCCTTCCCACACGCCAGAACCGATTTCTCCCTCCGTTGCCTCTGCCTCTTCCCCGCTTCGTTTGGCTAGCTCTTGCTTCTTCCGCTGTTGTCTGCCGGTCCAGCCTGTTTGTGCTAGAGTTTTTGCAATTTTTGGATCTAGAGCTGATGTGATGGTGTTCCGAGGGGTAATGCCGCGTAGGGAGATGAACCTGTGTAGCATTTAGCCTTAGAAATTCCTCCCCTTTTGTTTTGGGGGAAAGAACTGGCCTTGTTTGTTCCGATCTGTGATTCTTGAACACTGTGTTCTCATTACTGTAACACAATAGGTTCTCACTGGACCTTGTTGCAACAAAATTGAGAAATACAGCCAAACAAAATTGCATAACTTTACCTTGCTGCAATGAAAATTGCAAGTGAAATGTGGCCTAACTTGACATTATTTTGATGGGATTGAATGAAGGGTTTAGTGTCGCCTGCATCCTTGTCTGTTGGGACCGGTAAAGACTCCAGTGGTTGCCAAAACGTTCTCATTGGTGTGCTGATGGTAACGACATGATTGTTTGTGCTTACAGGGCATCAGGAAAATTTGTTCTGAGCTGCTGGAGTTGAAGGATGCTATTGAAAACCTGTGTGGGAATATGCAGTCAAAATACTTGGCTTTTCTCAGGTAATTACAAATTTAATGGCTGATTCTTTCTGCTCTGAAAATAAACGAATCAAATTGCAATTCAGAATATATTATGTTTCTTTTACTAATATACTTGAATACTTCCGGTCCACACACTCATTTTCGCTGTTTAAATCATTTGCTTATTCAATGTTTTTCTCCTTTTCGCTATTCACACAGAATATCTGAGGAGGTTGTTGAAGCGGAACAAGAGTTAATTGAGCTACAAAAGCATGTGGCTGCCCAGGGTATTCTTGTGCAGGATCTAATGAGTGGTGTGTGCCGTGAGCTGGACATTTGGCATAAATCTTGCAAGGATGAAGATGTGACAGAAAAGGATTTTCAAACTGAACTGGATGAGATCTTGTCTGATGATACCCAGGATCCCAGAGTTATTTTTCTTGATAAAATAGACGTTTTACTTGCAGAGCATAAAATAGAGGAGGCTTTGCTTGCTCTGGAAGCTGAAGAGAAGAAATATTTGATTACAGATGAATCTGGCAAAGAATCAAATGCAGAGATTTCTGCCATTAAGACAGCATTGTTTAAAAGGAAATCTATTCTTGAGGATCAGCTTCTTAGGTATTCTGAACAGCCATCTTTATCTATTACAGAACTGAGGAAATCGCTGTCTGGTTTAATTAAGATAGGCAAAAGTTCTTTAGCCCATCAAGTACTTCTGAAATCTTACGGTTTGCGCCTTCAGAAAAGTGTCGAGGCATTTCTTCCCACCTGTTCAATCTACACAGAGACTTACTCTGCAATGTTGTCACAACTTGTTTTCTCAGCTATCTCAAAGGCATCAAAAGAAACTACTACACTATTTGGAGATAGCCCGATGAATACGAACCGGATTATCCAATGGGCTGAATATGAAATTGAAACCTTTGCACGTTTGGTTAGAGAAAATTCCCCTTTACCTGAGAGTGTTTCTGCCCTTCGCTCTGCCTGCATATGCATCCAAACTAGTCTCACTCACTGCTCTTATCTTGAATCACATGGGCTGAAATTCTCAAAGTTACTTATGGTACTATTGCGCCCTTATATCGAAGAAGTTCTTGATCTGAATTTTAGAAGGGTGAGAAGAAAGATTATAGATTCAGCAAGGAGTGATGATATTCTGCTTCTCACCCCTCAAGAAGGATCACCGCTCTCTGGTGCAGTTGCACCAAACATTATGCTTACAAGCAGCGGAAAGAAGTTCATGTCCATTGTCAATGTGAGTTCTCCTTTTATTGATTCTTATATTTTGGTATTCTTTTAAGTGAACTTGCCTTAATCCAATCTCTTGTTTTAACATGTCTGGAAATTCAGCTTCTTATCATGTTGGATTGCGTAACTTGATTCATGTGATTTGTCCTGCCAGTGTTTTCTTTAGATGTATTACACCCAATGAATTCTTACTGTGAGTTTAACAATTTGCGCCTCAGTGAACATTTGGGCATTGCTATAAATCACTCTGTTTCTAACAGACTTTCAAATTGTTGTGGAAACTTTGCAGAATACAAACAGTGACCAAACCTTTTGACGCCTAGCAGTCAGCACATTCTCCACATATGCTAGTTACTTGACACAGACAACCGTACACAAGAGCAATAATTTCCTGCATACACATATCTAAGTTAAGTAGATGCAATGCATTTGCTTGACTTAATGCAGCGATGAGTTCATGTAGGGCGCGCTTGGTTCCTTTGCTGACTCTTGCCTCTCCTTGCCAAGTGAGGATATGCGTTTGGTAGCTCAGAAAAAGCTAGCTTTGCCTGGCACACTTGCTTGGCTCGGCAAGGATTTCCTTGCCCACGCAAGAGAGCCGATTTTGATCTCCCACATGGGCAAGGTTCGCTTGCTCAGTTATACGCCAAGCCAGTCGGGCTCTGGACAAAGACAAGCATGTCACTACTTGCTCTAGGCAACGGCGAGCCCGTCCCCATTCGCATCGGCTTTGGCCACAGATGAGCTCGCGGTTGCCCAATTGGGCTCCAATCGAACTCCTCGCTACCAATCGAGCTCAAATCGGCCACCCCACTACCAAATCGAGCTCACTGCCACGAAATCGAGTTCCATTGTCCCCGAATCTAGCTCCTGGACACTAATCGATGCCAAACTGAGCAAATGCCCATCCAAACCCTGTGGTGCGGCTTCAAATCGTGGAGGCAGTGGAGTGCATCAGTACATGGATTGATTTCTTCTTTTGTGGATAAGTAGTTCTAGCTTTGCTTTGATAGATTCCGTTGTTCGTTTGTATGGGGACCGGTTCTTCTTCTGCTGCTAAGGGGCAAGAAGCGACGAGGATAACGAGCAATGGAGAACCTAATAGCTTGGCTGTCTTTGCCTTGCCTTGCTCAGCGAGGTTAGGCACCAAACACGCCCGTAGACACCAAGCTACTGTAGTCTGTTTACTAGTTGTGCACTTGTTTGCCAATTTTGGGATTTTCAATGGAATAATTTTTTCACTGGAACAAATGGATTGCAATACTGCACAGTTCGTTTACTTATTTCACGAATTTCTGTACTTCACCTGCTCTATGATAATTTGAAGCAGCTGATATATATGCATGTCCTCCTTACAGGATATTTTGGATCAAGTTACCCCAATGACTATAGTTCACTTTGGTGGAACAATTTTGAATAAATTTCTCCAGCTTTTTGATAGATATGTAGAAACACTGATCAAAGTCTTGCCTGGACCTTCTGAAGATGATAATCTAGTGGAGTCAAAAGAGCCTGTTGAATTTAAAGTTGAAAGTGATGCGCAGCAGCTTACATTAATTGGAACGACATATACTGTAGCAGATGAGTTATTGCCAGCTGCTGTATCCAAGTTCTTTGATTTGCAAACTGAGAAGAAAGGAACTGGTGGATCAAGTGAAGGCCTTGGCTCTGGGTCCATGTACTCCATTGAATACAAAGAGTGGAAACGTCATCTGCAACATTCATTGGACAAACTGAGGGATCACTTCTGCCGGCAATATGTGTTATCATTTATTTACTTGGAAGGGAAGTCACGATTGGATGCTAGAATGTACTTGGAGTGGAAGAGCGATGATCTTTTGTTTGATCCTGATCCCTTGCCTTCACTGCCCTTCCAGGTGATTGTATATTCGTATTTCAATGATTTGATATCAAATGTTTGCATACGATCCTTATTGAAGGTGCAACTTTTTTCTTGTCTCTGGAGAACTGTTTGTATGTTCATGACATAGATGCTTCATCACATATGTTTATACTCCCTTTGGCCCAAAATATAAGTCAGTTTAGGACATTGACATGGTCTCCAAGATGATGCTTTGACTACCAATTTCTATGAAAATATGTATCGTGAAGGTATTTTTCGTGATGGATCTAGTAACATTCATCTTATGTTTCATTCTGCATAATTATCTATAAATTGATGATAGAAACTAAAAATGTTTGATTAACGCGGATCCTAAAAGTAAAACAACTTATATTTTTTATTAGAAGGTGTACTATGCATCATAAGCACATAGTGTTTATTTGTGTGTTCATTAGTTGGCCAGTAACTGTTATTAAATCAATGAATGTGAGTCCCAGTCCTCATTTCAGAATGACCATCCCGGTGATATACACATGTTAAGTATAAGAAAAATTATGCCAGTTAAATGTATTACACATCTTTATTCAGAGTATTGCATTTGAGTCCCACGGGTATAAAGTTTGTAACTTAAGAGGGAACATGCAATGATGTTTGCATTATCATTGAGCATGTGTCAATTTGTGGTTGATTTGCTGTGCAGTGCTTGTTCTGCTGTGGAAAAGCCTGTGTGAAAAATCTAACATTCTGTTTGGTAAATCAGATTAAAGTTAGAAGAATTATGTTACCCAATGGCTATTCTTCTCACACTCGAGTCATTTATTCTATTATTTGAAATGCAACAATACTTCCATTGCAACTTTGGTTTAGACAAAAGCAATTATCAAAATACCAACAAATTTGAAAGTTGATCTACTAAACAAAGTTGTCTCACCAATTCGTTTTTGTTCTTTCAGGCATTGTTTGGAAGATTACAACAGCTAGCTAGTGTCGCTGGTGATGTTCTTCTGGGAAAAGAGAAGATACAAAAGGTCTTGCTCTCAAGGCTAACTGAAACGGTTATCATGTGGCTCTCCAATGAGCAAGAATTCTGGGATGTCTTTGAGGACCAGTCCACCCAACTCCAGCCTTCGGGACTGCAGCAGGTACATTTTCTTGAATGTTCATGTTACTTTGATGCAAATACTGAAGTTAACAATATTTTGCTCCTTGCAGCTTATTCTTGATATGCACTTCATTGTGGAGATTGCTGTCTGTGGACGATTTCCACACAGACCAGTTCAGCAGCTTGTGTCGGCAATCATAACCAGAGCAATTGCAGCTTTCTCAGCAAGGGGTGTTGATCCACAAAGGTCTGTAATCACAATTTTTTTAGTAATTTTGTAATTCTTCTCGTAATACTTTAGGTTATCTGTTTGCCCTGTTCTTAACCTTTCTCCTTCCACTGAAAAAATATTTCAGTGCTCTTCCTGAGGATGAGTGGTTTGTTGACACTGCCAAGGCTGCAATTCACAAGCTCATGTTAGGGACTTCTGGATCTGAGTCCGAGCCTGAAGAACATGTTGCTCTGCATGATGAGATCTCTGATTCCGAAGAGAGCGCTTCTACTCCATCAACGATAGCGTCTGAAGATTCATTTGCTTCTGCAAACAATGATGATCTAGAAAGCCCTGTTTACTTCACTGATCCTGAAACTTAGTTGCTCAGGCCTTGTAGATGTGTTTATCTTTGTTATCAATTTTACTATCCGGTATAGTTGTCAGAACTCAGAACCCTGGAACAACATTGCCCTCAAAAGAAAAACCCCCAGAAATATCACCAGTAAAGGTCGTTATCACACTTTTCCCCTATTTTTTATTTTCGTCGAATTGTTTCTTTTCCTAAGACTAAAAAGTGAACACGATGAATCTTTGTTTGCTTCATACACGATTCAGAAATACAAATCTCATGCCAGCATAATAAAACTGATGGTACGTGCGATAACGTGACAAGTGTCATCACACTAAGGCCCTATCTCAATGTTTCTTAATATTAGGGCCTTTTGTTTTGGCTTTTACTTCTAGCTTTTTTTATTGTCAAAAGTTAGAAGACTAATCAAACGGGATACTGAAAAATAGCTTCCAGAGAAACTAGAAGTTTTCTTTCGAGAAAATAAATTAGAATCTGAGAAGCTAACTGAGAGTAGTTTTTTTAAAAACTGGTGTGTTGAGAAATTAAAAATTTATTATAAAAAACAACAACTAAAATTTAAAAGTAACTTTTAAAAAAACTAGAAACATAATTTTTCAAAAAACCTAAAAACAGAAGTACAAATAAATAGACCCTTATTCATCTGTAAATGGTCTCTCCGGTTGTATTTTTTTGCGCACAATAAAACACTGTGGAGTGAAATGCTGTTTGGAATTCCTCTACAACGATTGAGCTGCAAAAGAAAAAAAAACCCGTAGAACTAGCAGTATCAGGCCACGAACCAGAGCAACCGCGGGCTCGCCGCCCGGCCGCAAAGCCCTGACATAACCTCGCCGCCGCCCGGGCTGCGCGGCCACGGCTCCGGACAGGAAGAACGCCGTATCGAGTAAGGACAAGTCCCCAGCACATCGAGCAGGGGTTATTTGTTTATATATTTTTTATTTTCGGAATTTGTAAATATGTACGTTTGTTTTGAAATTTTACATATCTATACGCATGTCGCCCGTTCGAACAGACATGTTAACATAAAAAAAAAAAAGATCAGGGCAAGTATCGAAATTGTCTGGCCTCTCATCATTACCACACTGTATGTCTGCCAAGTTAACATTTCCATCAACTCTAACTGCTCCCTGACGTGAACATTATTGCTTGTACCCATATCAGCTTCATGATTTCTTGAAACACTATAGTTCCCATTTGGATCAGCATCAGCTCGGGATATGTCATGAAAATACTTCACTACATCGATAATAATACTTTGAACATTTTCTGCTGGATTTTCAGTGGCCCTAATAGCATGCTTCAAGTAGATTTGGGACACTTCATTCAAAACCTAAATAGACAAAAAAAAAACAATATGCAAAATTTCAATAACATAATTTATGTGCACATATCTGAAATCAGAAACTACATGAGCCCTAAACTGGAAAAAACTAAACTACTTCCTCCAATCACAAAAGAGTATCATTTTGGATTGTGCAATAAACATATTTAAAATTTTACCATCAATATCTCTTTAATGTTTTGATTGAACTTTTGAAAATAGCATAACTAGTTTTGTCTTGAGTGAGGAAGGATACAACCGGGAGGCAAGGAGCAGCGACGATGAAGGGAGGAGGCAAGTGCGAAGGTAAGCAGCGAGGGAAGCAAATGTGGGTGGCTCGTAATGTTTTCTAACATGTCGCTCATTAGAAGGGAGACACGATAGTAGCCTATTTTTAGAACTTTTTCAAATGGACGTTTGGTTTTGCAATTTTTGATTTTTGAAATATAAAAATAAAAAATTCCCAAATAACTATGGTTGAAACAGCCCAAACCAGGTGTAACTTTGGCGGGCTATACCGGTCATCCAAGCAGGATTTTCCAGCCCAACCTGTACAATTTTTCAGCCCAAACCAGGTGTAACTTTGGCGGGCTATACGAGGGTTTTGGACTCAAAACTAGGCTTCCAAACAGCCCCTAATTATTCTTAAGGTACAAACGGACTGTGTTACAAATGCAGAGTAGACATGGTTCGATAATTTCCTTTGCTTTCGCCGGCATTAGTAGCGCATGTCCAGGATGCAGCAACAGCAAAGGGCTGCACAGCTGCAAAAGAAACACATAAACGAGGGACCATATCCGAATAGGGCCATAGGAAGATGGCAATAAAGGTTTGTTAAACGGGTTTAAAGAACTCATGGCGTTCATCTCTAACAGACGACGATGACTCTTCAACAGCACAGATGCAATTAAACAAAGAATTTGGCTGTCAAAGGTGGTACTATCAGTTTTGCTGGTTTACTCACAGAGAAATTGATTTTTGTTGTTGCTCTACTATGAACAAATCTGCCAACGGTGCTTGATCGTGCAAATGAAGATGTCAAGCTTACCATCCTTTCCAGAAGGGCTTGTCGCCGCGGCTCTGCGTCTGGGCGCCACCACCTGAGGCGGCGGAGGATTTATCATGGCCACGTTGAAGTTGCCAGGGTAGCCCGGCGGCGCCGCGGCGGCGGCGCTGCTGCACGTAGTTCGGCTGCGGCGGCGGCAGTGGCTGCAGCACGTGCGCCTGCCCCGGCGGCAGCGAGGGCGCGGTCGCCGAGTAGTCGGCCGGCGGTGGGTACGCTGCTTGTCAAGGCGGCAAAAACACCAAGAGTCAGCGATCAAGCAGAAGTGACAGGACATGAAAGAAGTTTTCGAGATCGATCGTGGGTCACGGGAGCCTGTTGCTGATTGTAGTAGCTCATGCTCGTGCGATCGTGCACAGCGAACGAAGGATGAAATGGTAGAGTTCGTGGGATGGCTAGACGAGTGATCTGATACAGGCGACGGACCGGGCAATGCTAGTGTCGTGTATATATATAGGAAAGGAAAATATAACTATGGATGCTTACGTAAGTATGGTCTATCTCCATCGTTTATATTTTTTTTATCATATTTTATGATTTTTTATATATTTTTAATATGAATTTTAACATAAGTTCTAATAAGTAATACATCTGTATAACCTAAGTAGATTTTTAGTGTTTATATAAGAAAATATGCACGCACGGGAGGAGGATGGATTGAAACGGACAAGGGCTTCGGTTTACATCGATGCGATAGGAACCGGTGGCCGGCCGGCCGGTCACGTCAGTTGTTAGCTGCGATTGGTTGCAAATAGGGTTGTAAACAAGAAATCGGCAGACTCTCACACGCAGCTAGCACGGAGAAGAGGAATTAGCAGGCGCGCCATCTTTGGCCGGGTAGTCACCACCCAGTCATCTGCTGCGAGGTCTGCGTCTGAGGTCTCGATCAGTGCGCGTTTACTGTTCTACTGACAAAAAAGGTTTCATCATAGGAACCATTGTGATTCTTCAAGTTTTTGATGGTAAGCCTCCACACTACAAATCTTCTTAATGTGCAACGACTTATCTACAGACATATTTTTGGTACTTATCTTTACCAAGCTTGTCATTAACAGCTACTACAAGCTCAGGCCAATTATCCACTCATATAAGTCTGATGTATTTTTTTTTAATTATGTTCTTCAAGACTCTTGAGATATTTGGTCCTAATACAATATTAAGCTATATGTACCAAACCAGCTTGTCTAAAAACCTAAGTTAATGAAAATAGATTAATAATTCACATATACTTTAATATTTAGTTGTCTTAGAAGAAATTCCTACATATATATATGATTAGCGTTGAATGAAACTCATCTATCGTTTTGAGATTTACATTAGGGATATATGACAGTTGTCTAGATGATTTTATAAGATGTATGTAGCACCGCTGTATAAATTTTTTTGGACCATCTCGGGAGGGTGCCTCAGTCACGAGTCACGGCACCGTCGTCGTCGTGTAGGCCTTCCTTTGCACGGTCGTCAGGGTGGGCGTCCTGCTCGGCTTCCTCGGCGTCGTCTGGGGAGCAGAGTAGCTAGCTACTGCTACCTTCATTGCTGATCGATTCATGGAGGGAGGGAAGCGTAGATCATCAGTTGATCTAGGAGAGCAGAGAGCTCGATTGATCAACTTAATAAATTAATTAGTTAACCAGTTTAGGGTTTGTTGTCATGCATTCCGTGCAGCACTGTTCATTCGCCTAGCTATACTTCATCAACCGATCGCCAGTTCGCCACCCTTTACCTTGCGCGAAATAATTGTGCAAGTAATTTGCATGTGTGCATTATGGACCAAGTAAATTAGGCTTTGATCAGCTGTGGCTGCAACTTTATCATCAGTTGTTGCTAGCTTCTTGATGACATATTCATTGAGCGGTGTACATTGGAGAGCATCTGTGTGTGAGGGAGAGCTGAAAATGGAAACGGCCTAAACTTCTTTTTAATAATAATAGACAGTTCTCCTGTCAATTCGTTTTAAAAAATAGAAAAAGCAGCACCACTGATAATGTAGCACGTGTGTTGCTAAAACTGTAGTAAAGCTCAATTGCGTGGCAAGGATATGCTCGTTTCAATATACAGTTCTAACTTCTGTGATTAAAAGATTCTAAAAAAGTGCGTGGCAAGTATATGCTCGTTTCGATATACAGTTCTAACTTCTGTGATTAAAAGATTCTAAAAAACAGCTTCTGTGATTAAAAGTGTATTACAACTAGTAGACGATCTAATGTCTATAGTTAAATCTGCAGTTGTACGTTATACAAAATTGTAACAAATCTAATTAATACGCAAAGCACTACCAAAATATGCACAAGCCATCGTCCTTTTTTCTCTATAATTACATTTTTCTTTGATTTTTATAGTTTATGGAACGCTGAGGTCTCTCGTTTTAAACTCATGTTTCATTTAAGGATTTTTCTAGGTACTCAACGGACTATGTGATTTTATCTTTAATTTCGTATATGATTTCCTGTGTAATCGAGATTTTCTTTCATCTCCTAAATATTTTTCTTGATGGAGATCGACGACAGGGCGCGCTGTAATTCGGAGAACAGAACTGGGCCTGGTCCATGCGTGCGAACTAAGCCGATGAACAAGTCTGGTGGGAGACCGCTCGTGCTGGGGGGGGGGGGGGGGGTTAATGGGCCGAGCCGACCTTTGCTTGGCAACTGAAACAGAGTTCCTGCCCAGGTGTGTTTGTTCCTCGGACATGATGCATGTAAATAGCTGTGAGTGTGATTGATTGTTTGTATTAAGATGATTTTATGATATTGATAAGTGAGTCTGTTTAAATGAGTGGATGTAGGAGTCTGTATTTATTAAAGCAGGTTGCAGAGTGAAGCTCGAATCGAGCTTTTCAAGCTTCACTTCGAGGCTAGACTGAAAATGTATATCTGTATCCATCAAGCCAGATTAAAATAGTGGATATAGACAATCAAACACATTTCATTATGAGATTATACGGATGTAACAAATTAGACTGGGATAAATTTAGACAACCAAACACATCTAAATATATTAGACGGTATGATAAAGATGCATGGGATGAGATGAAAATAACTTTAGTTGTTCTAAACTAATAGTCTATGTTTAACTTGACTTTACAAACATTAAAATTAGTACTATATCTAATCACAAATATTTGTCGTTTGAGATATTGCCATGGTATATAAAATATAATATTGACCACTAATTTCTACCATAGTATATTCGGAAAGCCCAATATAACCATAATATTATGAAAGCACTTTTGATCCAAATCTATTATTTTAGATGAAGGAATATTTTTATTCTAGACTATGTATAAATTGTGCACCAAACCACTATAGCCATTACATAGATAAATAAAAAAGGAATACACTATTGTACAAGTGCCAAAACACACAGCCAATGATCGATTTCACTTGTGCGACACTCCTTCAAAGTTTGAAAACCAACTTTAGGTTTTGAGTCCGTTTATCTACGTGAATCTTCAAAGATAATTTAAAGACTTTTAAGTTTGACAATTTTAATGCACGATGATTCAATCTACTCATGATACTTTTAACTACCGTACACTTATCCGTTAAATTACACCTTGGCACCACCGGTCACCGTCCTCATACTCACCGAGCACAAAACTTTCCATAATAGCACTCTACAAGAGTGCAAATTCTAAATTGAACCACTCCTCAACGGCTCAAATTTGCCACTTGCTCCTGGCAACGGCCGAAAAATTCAAATTCCCCCCACCCCTCACACCCAAGGCGATAGCGATTGGCAATAACACCCAGTGAACCTTCCATTTTAGGAAGAGCACTCCCCATCACTTTTGTCCGGAGATGAAACCCACCGCCGCCTCTGCCCCCATTTCTTCCCCTCTCTCTCGGCCCCTCTTCTTCTGATGTCGGAATTCGATCCGGCCGAAGAGGCAGAAGGTCGCTGGAAAGACGTCGTGGAGTGGAGGCAGGCGCTGTACTCGCGGGGGGACACGGCCATGGCCGAGCACGCGCCACCGACTGGCGACTGCAGCAACCACGGGCCTGTCTCTTCCTCTGCGGAGACGGCGGCAGCGGCAGCGAGGAAGGGGAGGTAGCGGGTCTCTTCCTCTTCTTCTTCTGCGGCGACGACGACGACGACAACGACGGTCGGAAGTGGGAAGGGGAGGGTGGCGGAGCCCTTCCTCTTCCTCTTCTGCGGCGCTTGGACGACGACAGCGGCCGGAAGCGGGCGACCAGGCTCACGAGGCCGGCCATTGGAGCAGCGGTGGAGGTAGCTCCGTGCCTACGGAGCGTGCGTGTTGGTTGATGCGAACCACCGCAGGAACCAGCGGGCGCCTCCCCCTGTCCTCGGGTATCACCCGTGTCGCCTGCCTCGCGGTGTCGACGGCGCGCACATGCTTCCTTAGTCCAATCTCTTGTAAGTCTCTCTCTCTCCGCTCCTCAAATATTGGATTTTTTTCTAGTTGTAGATGGATTGCTTACCTGAGGTCTGAGGGTTGCTACTTTCTTGATCGATTTCTCAATCATGTAGTTTTCACTTCGTTTCTTGGCTGAATTCTGGTAGTTTTAAAGTTCAATTATCAATAGGTTGTTAGCAGGTAGCTAGATGATTCCATCATCTGTTGTCCTACCGATTTGTTGAAACGAAGGACACACTTCTTCGTAGTATCTCTGGTTGTGGATGGCTTAGCTGAGGGCTACCACTTTCTTGATTGATATCTTAATCTTGTGGCTTCCACTTCATTTCTATGCTACAGTTTGCTTAATTTCCATGTACTCTCTTAACCCGGTGGGCATTCCTTTAATTACAGATGCATGGTTTTTGTTAGTGAAAATTAGAAAAGTGCAGTATCATTTCAATCTTGTAAATTTCATGCTCCGCAAACTCTTCATCACCGGGGTCAAACAGCAAACTGCTGCAAATACTTGATAAAAGTATGCCCTAATTTTTGTGTTACTAATTTACATGCTGTCTTTTGTCTGATTTGTTTGCCTGCTTAGAGTTTAGAAGTTCAGAACCACATGGTTTTCTGGTATTGAACTGCAATTTGTTTAGAAAATCATGTAAGATCTTCTGCTGTGAGAGATGTGGTGCTTCTTATGATAACTACCTCTTAGTAAAAGTTGATAAAAATTAGGTGATGTCAAAGTATTTTTCATGACAAATTCATTACTATCATTTTTATATACCAAATCCTAATAGTTTGTATGTATATTAGTAATAAACGTTTCTAAAGTTTAACTACATGTATTCTAGAACGATATCTATTTGAGAACGGAGGTAGTAGCAATCATGAACAAAACTGAAAAGGTACAAATAACAATAAATCCCTTTCTCTATCCTCACCATACGAGCTCTCCGAGCAGCAATGCACTCAAGATAGCACAACAGTCCACTAATACAACACTGAGCAAGTGAAGATGGGAAGAGGAGGACGTGAAGAGGAAGAGGAGCAGCAAGTACCAGCCGTCGGTGCAGGAGAGGAGTAGCCGCCATATTAGCAAGGGGCGCGAAGTGGCCAAGAAGCAACAGCCAGGTGAACGAGGGGCACGCGTGGTCGAGCAGCAGCTGCCGAAGTTGAGCTATGAGCCATCAGATCAGGAGGCTAGTTGCTGGTTGGAGAGGAGTAGTGCATGCAGCATGTGGACGAGCAGTCAGATCAGAGCGACGAGAGGCACGAGTGGTCGAGCATGCCTAGACGTCGGAGCCAAGAATGATGCCGCCAGATCATGGAGGCAAACATCAGGCGACGCACAGCTAGGGCCCAGGGCTTGGAGCACACAAGACCTCGGTGCATGTGAGGATGGCCCATTCCCAGCTTTGGTAGGAGATTTTTTATTTTCCCTTGGATCGACATAGAGCAGGAGTGGGTTGCTCCAATCCACAACCCAACCAAATACGATTTCAACCCACCACATGGGTTTCCCCCACACATGGGCGTGGTTCCACTGGTGGCCTAGATCGGGCCTCTATCCATGCCAATCCAAGGCACGCCAAACGAGATCAGGGAAAAATAGTTGTAGAATCGTATAAGGTACTAGCAACGTCTGTAAGCTCCCTCTCTGGTCATTGGTTTCATGTACGCTCTGTTGTGTGAGGAATTTTGGTAGGGACAAGGGAAATCATAGGTAGGGAGAGACGAAGTAAAACGAAGGTCGAGAAGAGGAATTGAGATTGAGAGGAGTTCGTTTAAGTGTTTACAACTTACACACCTCTTCTCACTATCTCATGTTCTATTTAACGGTCATGCTACCACATCACTTGGACCATAAGGCCGCCAGGTATAGCCAATTGGGCCTTCGGTTGCGCCCATTGGTCTGTTTCTCTCCAGTCTTGCTCCTGCCTTTGAGATCCGCACCTGTGCAAGACATGTCATGACAGTCGACGCCCGTCGCCATTTGCATGTGTTTGTTTGAAGGGCAAGTTGGATGTAGATTATCTAAAAGGAATATTCTTTTTAGATCATTGATGAGTTTTATCCATACTGATGTAGTATATTCTGGTTGGTTAGAGTAAATATATATATTTTTTAACATATTTTAAATGATATCATCTCACAAGCCATTTATCTAATTTACGATCCAATTGTAACATTGTAATTAAATCAACAAAACAAGATCTCGTATGATTATATTTTGATGAAAAATTAAATATATGATAAGCAAATCCCACAAAATTTTTGCTAACCCATCCAAGTTCTATCCATTCAACCAAACAAGAAATTAGATCACTTTATCTATACTACCAAATCAGAAATTAAATCGCCTCGTCCAGCAAAATATGGTTGGATATATCCATTTAATTTTATCCTCCAACCAAATGTACCAAGTCCAGCCTATTCATCCGTGAAATGCACAGACCAGAAAACAGTCGAGCATGCGTACGTGCAAGCAGTCACTTTCATATCAGTAACTTGTCATCTTCAGGGCATGAACAATACTAGGTGTTTAAGGAAAAAGAATATTAAATACTTATATAAAAATTGTAATTTCAAATGTTGACACTAATATAAATAACAATATTTAAGTAAGCATATTTTGTACCAATGCAGTTGAGGAAAAAATACCTAATTTCTTCCGTAAGCCTCTCCTCAAATCAACCCCCCCCCCCCCCCCCCAATTGTACACGCTCTTAAAAGAGTGTTATCGTATAACGGGACGACTGATGTAGACAGACTCGTTCAGTTTATTGCAGACAGACGGTCGACGGGCAAGCTGTCTATTTTGCAGTTCGGCGGCCTGGACGCGTGTGACTGTAGAAGGTGATGATGTAGACACGAACCAGTAAATTGACAGAAACAGGCCGTGCAAGCACTTCTATTATCACTCCCTCTCCGAACTCCATCACTAGCTCCAAATCTCTGATCGTCAGCCTGCAGCTGCATGTGGGCATTCCCTCAGATCTCTAAAACTGAATGTTGCTTTGAACAATGGAGCCTGAAGAGGGAACGGATGCTGAATCCTATATGGTTATACTACAAACATAATTTACGTGCCAAGATGGTACTCACAAGAAGAAGACGATCAGGGAGGATAGCAAGAAGAAAAGATGGCCACGAAGGAGCAGCAAGTTTAGAAGCTGGCATGAACTCCCCGATCGCGAGCTGCTGCAAAATCTTGTCTTGTAATTACGTTTCCTGGCTTTCGCGGCGGCAGAAGGCGGCAGCGTCGTCCGTGGGCTCCCATGCCGACGCGGTGAGCAGGGAGAGGTCCTTCCAGCCGAGCTTGAGGCACCAGTCCTCCTCCACCAGCGTGTAGCCCTTCCACGGGTACATGCCAAGGAGCAACCTTGCCTGCGTGGCGGGGCTCCCGGCCAGGGACACCGGCCGGAACCCGGCGCGACGCAGCTCGTCGCCCCACCGCTCCACCCGCACCTCCCCCGTCCGCTTGGGCCCCCCGACGGCCACGATGTTCCGTATCTCCGCGCCCAGGAGCTGACGCTCCACCGCGTGCCGTTCGGCCGACTCCTCGGCTGCACCGGCGCCGTCGCCCAGCGCGTCGAACAGCGCCGAATAGTAGTGCAGCGCCTCGACGAACCGGCCCAGGAAGTCGCCGCTGTGGCGGAGGTCCTGCTCCACGATGGTGATCAGCTTCGGCCGCAGGCTCTTGAGCAGCCGCACCGTGCCGGCGTCCGACCCCGTCACGTCGTAGAGGCAATGGTGCATCCAGTGCACGACGGTGGCCTCGTCCCCGTGGTCGTGGTGGTGGTGCGGGCCGAGGAGGGCCGCGGCGTCGGCGACGTGCCCGATCTTCCCCTCGATGGGGTGGAATTCGAAGGGCAGCCCGAGAGGCGCGGCGAAGTCGGCGAGGCGACGGCCGGTGGCCTCGAGGACGTCGAGCGACGCGCCGAGCCCAGTGATCCGGAGCGAGCGCGGCTTGCG
This sequence comes from Phragmites australis, assembly GCF_958298935.1. Taxonomy (NCBI): domain Eukaryota; kingdom Viridiplantae; phylum Streptophyta; class Magnoliopsida; order Poales; family Poaceae; genus Phragmites; species Phragmites australis. The sequence goes on along the minus strand of NC_084934.1, from coordinate 24,088,235 downwards.
GGGGCGGGAGGCGAGGATGTGGAAGAGCCCCGGCCACTGCATCCCCTGCATGATGTCGAGGTCGATCACGTGGAGCCGGTCCTCGCCGTCGAGCGCCTGCAGGATGGCCTGGTTAGCCGTGAAGTGCGAGAATTTGACGAGCGGCGACAGCGCGTTGTACGCCTGGAACGCCCCCGAGATGCGGCGGCTCTGCACCGCCGCCAGCGGGCGGAACGCGAGCGGCGAGTAGGCGCCCAGGTACGAGCTCAGCACGCGCGCGCACAGCGCGTCCCCGAAGTAGGCCGCGACGCGCTCCGGCGACGACCCGAACGGCGACGCCAGCTCGGCGATCTCCGGCAGCAGCTCCCGCGCCTCCGTCAGCTGGTCCATGGCCACCGCCTCCGCGCACCGCAGCAGCAGGCTCAGCAGCCGCAGCCCCCGCCCCTCAGCCCCCTCGCCCTCCACGGCAGCCACCAGCCCCTGCACCGCGCCGGAGCCATGCAGCTGCTGCCGCTTCCCCCGCGCTCGCCCGTCCCCTTCGTCCTCCTCCCCAGGGGACACGGGCGCGGGCGCCCTCTTGGCCTTCATCGCTGCCGCAGCTGCAGCCGCCGCCGCGTCGTTGGCGGGCGGGCGCGACATGACGCCCTGAAGCATCGCGTCGGCCAATAACTCGTTTCGGGCAAGGCCGAGTCACTCGGTCATCCCATCCGTGGCAGGCAAGACAGGGGACGGCTGGCTATTGATAACGCTGGTGACTGGGGAGCGCACGGGTCTCACCCGCCGTGCGCCGTTGGCTTTCGCGGGTCCGGTGGCTGCGAGTGAGTGAGACTGAGGAGGGCGCCAGGGCGGCCGTCTGTTCGTCGGGTTGCTGCTAGTTGCTGGCGCGGCCAGGCAGGGGGAATCAAAGGACGGGGGCCGCGACAAGGCGACCGGTTGTCTCCATCTCCATCCCGGACAGGGGCGGGCTGAAAAGGGGAGGTGTTTTAAAGAAATTGCAGGGGTGAGACCGTGCGACCGACGGCAGGGTGCGTGCGTGTGGTGCGAGGCCGGCGTGGCGCGGACGGGGGTCGATTGATTGGTAAAGCTTGTGATCATTCGATGGGGGGCGACGGCGAGCGAGACAGGGCGCGAGGCGGAAGGCCGGACAAAAGCTTCCCTCGGATACCAGTGGCTCGGCGGGACGTTTGACGTTTCTGGCTAGGCTCGCAGCCCCGCCTGCCGATCATGGACGGGATTGACGCTGGACGGCCGACGGCGTTGGGGGTGGCACTGCTGATATCGTGCAAGGGTTGATCTGCGGACTGCAGTGCCACTGCAAACTGGATTTTGTTTGGTTTTCACCCGAGCTGGTCTCCCGATGAGTCGCTGACGCCAATCCCCGCTGGTGAGAAGGAAATTCTTACAGACTCTCTTTTATAAAAAGATTTTTTTCTTGTACATATCATGTATCTTTTTTTTCTCTCTCAGTTTCACGTGTCAGCCGATCAGAAAAGGATGATATAGATCAGAGTCTCGTAGAGATCTTTTGGTGAGAAATCTTATAAGATTCCTTCCCGCTTGGTGGATGGTGCGGTGGTGCCCACGTGTCAATATGCTGGGGCGCTGGGCGACCAAGGTAGTGTCGACGCTGTCGGCTAGATGGTTTCTTTTTTACAAGGAACTAGTTAATGCCCGTGCGTTGCAACGGGACAACAACCAAGCATGGAGGGGTGATTTAGTCAAATGTCATGCGTTGCAACGGGAGAAAAAAAAACATGGTTTCTTCGTAAAGGAATTGGGCATGTACACATACATCCTTCTATTATTTATTGAACTGAGTAACTTAGCATACCCATATGTGGAAAAGAAGTGCAAATATGTTAGCCGCAAACGACTGGCTCTAGAGTTGCACTATCAACTCAAGTATACGCCTCCCACTTTCAGAAACTCTAACAAAATGATTAGCAAGAATCTCGTAGAAGCACAGCCAACCATCTTCTCGTTCATCTACTGGAGCAATGTCATCGTCGTTCTTGCTCATAATCGCATCTGTTCAGATTATAATGCAATTATTTCTCATAAGATTGAATAAGCTGCACAGAAGTTGTGCTCTAAGATCTAAAACAACAAATTCAACAGTGAATGTGGCCCGAGTGATCTTAAAGAATTTATCATAAGAGGAAGTAGCAACCTAAAAGAAAGGAATTATACAGTAACAAAACATTGTAGCTTATTGATCCAATAAAATCCCAAATGCAACAAATGTGTTACTTTTTCCCAAATGAAAGATCCATTAAATTTCTTCCAAATGTTCTGCTCATCCAATTCGACAATCATATTTATTTACTGATTAACATGTTCGTAGAAACCATGGTGCACACCGTCTGAGTTCAATCCTAGTAATTAGCATCACCTAAACATAGATAATGATACAGGGTGTCACTTTCTGAAGGAGGAGGAAATAGTGCATGCTGTACCAATATAAGAACATCAGAGAAGTGCAAAGGACTTACTAAAAAAGCTACATTTTATCATGCAATGAATCAATAATCTAGTGTGGTTATCTCAGTATAACAATATGGAAATCAGGAATTCACAATGAACTGGTACCATAACTTCTTGATAAATCAATTTGAAAATCAAAATGCAAGGGACTACAACTCAAGAAAGATCCAAAGAGGTAGTTCAAGCACCATCAACAAGCTGTTGCCTTTCATAATATTTTGGCAAAATGAAATCTAATACGGAACAGGAACAAGATAACCTATTTTGCCTGAATGAAATATATGAGACGCATAGAAAGATCATAGATAATTGACATTAGGTCAAAACATCTGTTCTATTAGTCCCTCTTAACTCTCATGTGACCATACTTGCAAGCACATAGAACTTGTGCTCTAGCTAAAAATTTAACTTACTTTGGTGCACTGCATGGCAAAGTTCCATCAAGTAGCTAGCCCAAATGCACTTGCATGCGGCCTTACAAATCCAATTTGAATGTTTGGATCCGAGTCGCCATAGATCCGGTCGCCGTGGTAGGGCAACTCGCCGTAGTGGAGGAGCACACAAATTAGATGGAAGGATAACCTTGAAATCACCAATCACAAAGTTAAAAAAAAAATCAACAAATTGATATTATGTAAATTTATGTCCACATAATAGAAGGAAAGAGTGAAGAATTTCACGTGCACTAATGAAGCCATGTAAGGAAAGAGCACTAATCAAGCCGTGTAATGAACCGTGAAATCACCAATCACCTAGGATCGTGGCCATATTTTTTTCGGGGGATTATAACAAAAAAGAGCACTAATCAAGCCATGGAAGGCTCGATCAACAACAACAATAATCCTCGATACTTCCAGGATGACATGAAGCATATGCAAAAGCTATGAACTTCGCAGTCAGGAATTACCTTGAAGATGCCAAAAAACAATGCAATGTCTGGATTATGAGCCTCAACAGGAAATCTTGTAAGCATCCAATTTTAAGAATAAAAAATGTTCCTGATAAAAGCAAAAATGTACACTACATGAGATTCTAGACCTGGTATAGACCACTCAGTACGCTTGTGTCTAGTTTTTGGGATAGCATAGAAGACCTCTGTTCAATTAATTCAAAGCTAGCTAAAGCGAGATGTGGTAAATTTGCACTCAAACTATACGAATAGAGACCAACATAGTCACTAAGCCCAACTGATGCTGCCAAGCTAATTTTGCATTTGGTTGATACATTTCATTTCCCTGCAACAGCCTTGCTCCATCTCTAAGTTAATTTTTGCAGGATAAGTCAATCCTAATGAAGCTAAGCACATAAGGACATGAAAAAAATTACAACAAATTCACATCTTTCATCAGTTAACTGAAGGACTATCTAAACACGAGTGAACCCACCTGGCTGGGATCCGAGCACGGAGGAACATAAGCAAAAATGTGTTATATTAGCTAGAACGATTGTTTAAGAAAAGTGTTAGTTAAAAGACCACGAATCTCCACTGATTATGGTACATTTGTTACATTTCACAACAACTACCAAGGCTGCAATTGATATCAAGGAAGCTAGGTAAGACCAGAATGACCTCATGAATTAATGATGTTTGGATGGATGGGAAATAAGTATAAATCGGTAAACAAATAGAAAACATGAATATCCAACATGCAGTTCAGAACGTTAGAGAGGGACAGAGAGCACGACAACAATTTTGGTGGTGGGTTGAACAGACTGCAGCACAGGGGGGGATCAATGCAATCCTGCAACAGAACAAGAGGAAATGGATAATAACTGACCACCAAAACACACAGGATTACATATCGGGGGTGGTTGGGTGAAGGGTTTGGGGCAAACCTGATCTTGATTTCTTCTTAAGGAGGCGGCCGGCCAACGATGGACAAAGCAGTCGCATGGTTGCTCAATGTGTCAGTGTCCAACGGAGCACCCCCGGACGGGCACTCCTCTCTGAGTCGTCATCTGATGGGTGCTCACTGAGTGTTTGAGAGGCAGCAATCCAATGAGAGGGCAAAGCGATTTACCTGAATACAGATGAAATGAATACGATCGAAACGAAGATGGAATGAATCCAAGGAACCATAGAAACCCATGTCATGTCATATGAAGATGGCGGTAGTTCAGGTCCCTGGAGCTGCTTCCTTATTCTAGCCTCCAGTTCCTTCCTATGCTGCATTTGATTATGTTATTTAACTGAACCCCACAGCAAGTTGCACCAATATGATAATAAAAAATGAGGCTCATACTATGTTTTGCGAGCTTGCATTTTCTGCTACCAACCTCTTCTCAGCATATGCTATTTGAAATAAAGAAACGGGTGTCAGGCATCAATCATGACATCACCTGTGGAAAATTACTCGGCATACACAAATCAAGTAAAAACTTGCATTCTACAAGTACGTGCCAGAGAGTGTGCAAGGGGGAAAATCCTCCTTTGAATAAAATGCAGTCGTGAAGGGAGACAGAAACTACGTCAAATTTCTCCCTTTTTTTCCTACTGATGTTACACAGTAGTATCGCCATTTCTCCACTCAGCAGGATGCCATTTGCATTGTGTTTATACACTGACAGCGAACAGAACCAAGAAGAAGACGCCGGCGTACCTCTATTGAACCCAAGACGAGACGCTCTGCTCGATCACGACGGAATCACCCCGCGAGGTGAGCAGCAGCTGGTAGGGGCGGTCTTAACATGGGGCATCAGGTTCAGTTAAACCCCCTGATGAAAAACTTTGGGTACCAATTCCTGTGGTGTCAGCTGAGATTGATTTTGCACTCCGAAGAAGAAGAACCTAACCGAACCATGGATGAATGGATCGCAGGATTGCATTAGTAAGGTACCACGCGCAATCTCAGGGAGAACCGGAGAAAAAGGTTCCCGCAGAACAAAAACGAACTTTTAGAACAATCTATCATAGCAAGCTAGGGTTTTACTTACCAGCAAAAGATGAAATCACCACTCGAGGAGAGAAGGATTCAGTGGGAGGAGGCCTGGCTTGCTGCGTCCGGTCGCCGGCGGTGAGGCACAACAAACATATTGAGAGGAAGGATGGAACAAGTCAGGGACTGTGTCAGGAAGAATTTGAGGAGAAATCAGCGAAGAAATAGGGAAAAAAGAAGAATGTGCGAGTGCTTGAAATCTTGGGGGAGAAATCAGAGAAGCGATCTGCAATAGGGAAAGATGAAGGGATCTGGTGTTGGGTCGCCCTCGCCAGGGAAGGACTCACGTGGATGGGCCAGTGACAAGAGGCGCGTCGTCGTCCACCGGATTGGACGGTAGGGTCGTGCCCGCCGGTGCACGAGGAAGGGCCAGCTATGGGAGGCGCGTCGTCGTCCGCTGGATTGTGCGCATCACCGCTGGACTACTAGCGGATTTGCGCTGCCGGCATGCTCGGTGCGGGATCTAGGGTTTGGGGCGTCATCGCGGAAGGTCGACGGCTCCCATTCCTCGTCGCCGGTGGAGGTTTGGCTCCGCTCGTCACCTCCTCGGTGGGGGCCTAACCCGCTGTGGGCGGCAAGGGTTGGGTTCGGGGGACGCTTGATCCGGTGGCGCGGCAGGCAGGGGCGGCGAATCAGCGGTGATAGCGCGAGAGCGAGGAAGAGGCGAGGCGGAGAAGGAGAACGTGGCTGCGGCGGGCAGGCGGGGGGGGGGGGGGGGCAGAGGATTCGCAGGAGGCAGAGGAATATTCGGCGGACGGAACACGCCTTACTTCTTTTTTAAGTAGGAGAGATTTTCAGGGACTTCATAGCCGTTGGATGGCACTCCGTGGTGCTCTTCTTAGATGAATTATATCGTGACGATTAACGGGCGGTTTTAGGATGATGCTACTACTGTCATGACAACAATGCAAGTTTCATTTTTTCGATCAACCCAACATCCACTTTTTTAACTAAAATTATATTTTCACCTGTTTGGTATTTCTTTTTTTCTCTTAAGATTAAAAGCCAAATGAACTAGAGTTATGACCCAAGCTACCGATTGGTTGACTCACTTGCATCTGACTTTTTTTTTATTTTAACCTTTTTAAAATTAATATTTTAATAATAGCCCATCAAAAATTAAATTTTCAGAAACTAGCCCTTTTTTGTCACGCCAAAGTGTCTGACGTGACTCTCCAACTTAGTCACGCCATATTCATTGGCGTGACCAAAGTGGCCATGTTGGCGAAAACTCCGGCGCTTTTACATGTGGGTTCGACGTGGCAGCCTGAGTCACGTCAAATTGGTTAGAGTGACTATGGCAAACAGTATTTTCGCGAATAAACAGTGTTTTCTGCGGTTTTAATTGTTCTCTTTCCGCTTTCTCTATTTGAGCAGTGGGGTTGCCGTACTCTAAAATTCATGAAATTTTTTCTGTATGTCCTATAATTTACAATGAATCCTTTTTAAAAGGATTCACCTCAATACCCCATCTAGATTTTAAAATAAAAAACTCCAAATATGGTTACTTTTAGAAATTCTAGTATTTTTTAAGGCCTCAAATAAATTCCCAAAAATCTGAGAAAATTCACTAATATTCCTATCATGTGGCTTAATAATTTCTAAAATTATTTCCTACTCTAGGTTACTTTGGTGAAAAAGTGAGTTCCTTTGCAATGCTCCATTTATATGCATTTTTATCATTTCATACTATTTAGCCTCGTAAACGCCCTCTAAATAATTAGCAATTATGTTCGATTTTTCTCAAAATTTTGCCAGCGCTTAATGCAACATATACAGGTCCTATTTGCAAACATGCACATCCAATAGAGTCGTAGAATTTGAATTATTCAATTTCGAATGTTGGTATATGTTACAATTTGTTCTATAATAATAATACTTAGGTGACTTGTGGAGCCAAAAAGAATTGTCATTTGCGGTCTAAACCATACCAAATTTATTGTATGGATAGTTCAGAATATGTTTTAGCCGAAACACACACATGATTTTTAGGAAGACTAATAAACTTTAAATTGTGCATGTTCAAACATAGCTAAGTGCTATAGCTATCCATAGCCTTTGAGACTACAGGATGAATTAAGCATTTTGAAACGTACATTTAAATTAGGAAATAATTTTTAATTTTGTTGAAAGTAGGCAATTGATAACATTAATGTTCTTAGATTTAAGCCATGAGATATGTTCATCAAGAATCTATACACAATTTAGGTTACATTGAATGAAACAGTGGTAACCATTATTCATGAGTAGTTTAACTGTGGATTGGAATGAGCCATCCGATGGTGATTACACGACAGAGCTTTTAGCATGAAATGACAACACATCTGTCGTGACAAGATTATCCGAATATATTCTGGATGACAAACCAGAAAAGGTCCATAGACTTGATTTTGTACTATTGGATCAAGAGGTATCCACAAATATTAGGTATTTTAGAAAAAATAAAAGAGTATACATCATTTACAATAATTTTCTATGCAAATATATAGGGAAATGCAATGGAAGCTCAAGTGCCACAACGCCATGTAGATCAATTCAAGCCACACCTTAGAGAAGGAGTTGTATATTTCATAAAGTTTTTCCAAGTGTTCCCAGCTAAGAATAATTATCGAGCAGTTAACCACATATACATGATAAAATTCACAGGTCACACTGAGGTAATTGAATTCCCTGGTGCTTCTCCAACGTTCCCCAAGTATGCATATACTCTAGTATCCTTTGATACATTAAGGACCAGAATTGATTACACTAGAAACATGTCAGGTAACTATATATTCATTTATATATTACATCTACCATTCCTAATATACATTTTATCTATTGTAATAACATCATATAACTTTAATAAAATAACATATAATCTAACATTATACAGACACAATAGGACAAGGGGTCTCTATTAAACCTGCTACAACAACTTATGTCAAAGGTATTAAGAAGACAATACGACACCTCTACATTTCGGATGGCAGGTATAACTACATAAAATAACTTATTGTAATTTATATACCAATCTTTACTCTTTTTCATTTATTCTTTCTCTTTAGTCTACTTATTTAAAGTTTATTAGTCTTCCTAAAAATCATGTGTGTGATTCGGCTAAAACATATTCTGCACTATTCATACAATAAATTTGGTATGGTTTAGACCACAAATGGCAATTCTTTTGGCTCCACAAGTCACCTAAGTATTATTGTTATAGAACAAATTGTAACATATACCAACATTCGAAATTGAATAATTCAAATTCTACGACTCTATTGGATGTGCATGTTTGCAAATATTGTACATATTGCATTAAGCGCTAGCAAAATTTTGAGGAAAATCGAACATAATTGCTAATTATTTAGAGGGCGTTTACAAGACTAAATAGTATCAAATGATAAAAATGCATATAAATGGAGCATTGCAAAGGAACTCACTTTTTCACCAAGTAATCTAGGGTTGGAAATAATTTTAGAAATTATTACGCCACATGATAGGAATATTAGTGAATTTTCTCAAATTTTTGGGAACTTATTTGAGGCCTTAAAAATACTAGAATTTCTAAAAGTAAATATTTTTGGACTTTTTATTTTAAAACCTAGATCGGGTATTGAGTGAATCCTTTTAAAATGGATTCATCATGAATTATAGGATATACAGAAAAAGTTTTATGAATTTTAGAGTACGACAACTCCACTGTTTAAATAGAGAAAGCGAAAAGAGAATAATTAAAACCGCAGAAAACACTGTTCACCCGCGAAAATACTGTTCACCATAGTCAAGCAAATAAATTTGGCGTGACTCAGGCTGCCACGTCGAACTCATGTGTAAAGGCGCTGGAGTTTCTGTTAACGTGGTCAATTTAGTCACGCCAATGAATATGACGTGACTAAATTGAGGAGTCACGTCAGATACATTGGCGTGATAAAATCGGCTAGTTTCTGAAAATTTAAGTGTCGACAGGTTATTATTAAAATATTAATTTTAAAAAGATTAAAATAAAAAAAGTCATTGCATCTCTATAGCCAAGCTACTGATTGGTTGACGAGATACACCGAGAAAAGTCGTCGTTTCCATTTCGTGTCCTGATCTCTGAAAAAAGCGTGAAACAGTAACAAGGGGAACAGTCCCTTTGACCTAACTGTACGACATGATTTTGTTGCTGATACGCGTGACTCATTAAAAATTAGCACACGTATCACCAGGCACATCATAAAACAGTTACGTCATAGATCTTGTTAAGATGCCACTAGCACAAAATCGCTTGGATATTGGAAGCTCTGTTGGCCCAGCCCCAATCGGCATTTGGAAGAAACTCGTATACCAGGGACTCATGGGCCGATCTATCATCCAATCGGGCCAAACTTTGTAGGCCGGTCAGAATCAGCCTAACGGTGATCGTTAGCTAAGCCTCGAGGGGAGACGAGATCACGCCGGGACGGACAAGCGCCGATCTCCCACCACCAAACTCCATGAGCGGCGGCGGCGGCGGCGGGCGGCGAGAGCGGGAGGCCGGCTCGGAAACCTCGACGGCGCTGTCCGTCCCGGGGCCCTGCGTCTCGACGCAGCGGGCGCTCGCTGAGTGCCACCGCAGCGCCGCCCGCGGGCCGATGCAGCCGGAGGTGCTGTGCCGGCACCTCAACCGGGCGCTGGCGGAGTGTGTGTTGACCGCCTGCTGCCCCGGAGAGATCGAGACCGTGCGCACCCTCTGCGGCAGCGCTGGCACCGCGCTGAAGCGGTCGCAGTGCCAGCGCGCGCGCATCGACCTCTCCCTCTGCCTCGAGGCGCATCAGGAGCCATAATCTACCTCGGCAGTGAGCAATTTCTTCCGGTATACGGTTTGCCTTGACTAATATACCTCGATGAGTCTGCAAAATGTGATAGGGTTTCGAACACCTCCATTCTGTACTACTAGATTAGGAAATAGTGTTGAAGGCATAGAGTACTACATATCAAGATAAGAGAAGGAGCAGGAAGGAACTCTGAAGAAAAAAAAAGTGTTTTCCCATCGACATAATTTCAATACCAAATTCATGTTTATGATTGTGAGTTTCTATTTATATTCTCGTAAAAAATTATGGGCTGCTAGTTGCTAGCTCTGCAACATCGATACAGCAGATGCGTGTATCCGTATCGGACCGATACGATACGATACGAGGATACACCGTTTTTTTCAAAACCCCAATACGCGAATTTAGGACTATTTAAAAAAACAGTAATAAGTTACTCCCACGTCCTATTTAAGTTATATTAACATACTAAAAGTCTCAAATTTAAGATATCTATTGTCACCTTCGGACACAACCCAACTCCATGTCCCTACTTCTTCAGCAAGTGAACTTCCACTCTAGTGTAGTTATTAAATTTAATATATGGACAATAATTACATTTCCATTTAGTATTGCCAACACCTGATTTAGGTCTCTTTATAGTTGTGACATAATCCCACAGTGAAACCCTATTGTTGGTGGAGGTTACATCAACACCACTACTTGAAGTTGTCATTGCCATCTTCTTGTCGCTGGTGGTGCCACCGCTACTGGTGTTAGGGTGAGCACGACTGCACGATGCATCATCACCACTCAGAAGAACCAGAGGGAAAGATGGAAGAAAGAAGAGCAGGTGTGGCCGTGTTGCCCTACGGGAGGAAAAATGGGAGGAAAGGAACTCACCGATTGACGAGGCTCGCTGGCGACTCGCTGCCACTAGGTGGTGTATGGCATCGCCGCTGTGGGTGTGGCAGCGAGAGGGAGGCGTGCGGGTTTGCAAGAGTTGTAGCTCCGAATCGATTATGGTAGAGAGATGAGGGTTATGCGCTCTTATTGGGCCGAACTGAGCTAGGCTGTATCCAAAAAGTATCCCATAAATATCCAAATTTTCAATCTTTATTTTTAGATGGATACTCGGCGGATAAATATTGGCCATGTATTCAATGTGTATCCGTATCGGATACATTATCTGGTATGAGACCATTTGCAAGTATAGGTGTTTCATAGGTCGTTAGCTATGGGTTTAAACAGTCTATAGCAACTTCAAGCAAAGTCTGCCCAATGCCTTAGCCCATAGTAAATACTACCTATGTTTGTATATGGATACTTGCGTTTGATATTGTGTGGGGGTTCATTGTGTGGGTTGATGTTCCAAACCTTATATCTAAACTTCTAGTTCCCTAGAACACTGCTTCAAATGTAGTGCGGGTTAGGTAGACATTCCAACTATTGAGGCAGTGAAAAGGGGATGCTTGCATTTGCTACTCTGGAAGAGCTGGAAGGACAACTCTGAAACAGGAAAAAGGGAATATTGCATTTGCGTTAGCTGCGCATATACCAATCTGCATCCGTCATGGGTTCATTACTGTTACCTGTAATAAGTTGATGAGTCCAATATAAGCATTAGTTATGCCCAGTGTCTCTACCTGTTATGGTTATGGCCTATCAATTGTAATGGAAAATTGATCTTAGTGTCACATCAAGGCTCAAAATCACTGTGAACTCGAGATCAGCAAGTGGCGAGGTGGAAGCTGCCCTCGGCAAATAGAAGCAATAGGCACAGTAGTAAAATAAACCAGTGCTTCCTATAGCTATGCATGGACATCAGTTGATGCCAGTCACACTGTAACCTGAGCTTTATTTATTCTGCAGAAGTTAGATTCTAGATGAAGATTTGTACGCATTTCTGATATATTTCTTGATCTTGATGTCGTTGGTGTGTATGAATGTATTTAAAACCAATTTTTTTGTTATGTCTTATTGTCGAGGGTTTTTATCTGACAATATGTCCATAAGAATAACAGAATTATATTCTTGATTTAAGAATTGAACAGGAGATGAGACATACGCAATGTATACAGGTTCGGACCCCAATTAGAACAATACACTATGTCCTGTGTGGTCGATGACATATCTATATTTACTTGAGTACAAGCAATGTGTCTAGATCTATTATAAGGAGTAGATGAGATCTATACTAGACTAATGAGAAAGTAGCCCAGTATCTCTTGTGATCTCAGTACTTGCGTCGAGTTGTAGATGAGTTGTCCTCTGGGAAAAGAGTCTCCCTCGAGAGCCTGGGTCCTCGTCATGTATCACCTCCTATCTTGTCGTAGTCGATAAGGAATTCTTCATCTTATTCACCAAGAAAGATCAGATAAATTCGATTGGGATAATAGTTGTTCTCGAGTTGGGTAACCAATCGAGAGCTTCATAATATACGCCTATTAGATCTCCGAAAGTATTAGGTATCGCAGATCTAATTTCATAATATCTGGAGTTGTTAAGCATGCACATGATATAATTTTTTTATATGGTATACTCTTTATGCGTATATACCTCATAGTTAGATATTCGACAGTAGCCCCCAAACCCTGCTCGGGAGGAAGGGTTTCTGCAATTTCCCACTCGAGTACCCCTAAGTCTAAATATGGTCGAGTAAGGTGGTTCAGACTTGCAGTCGAAAGAATCGAGTAAGAATGGATCCTATTTTGAGTATAGTGTGGAAATACAATTGGGTCGAGTGCCCTACTATTGACCGCACTCGAAGCTCAAGAAATGACTAAAAGCTCGATTAGTTGACACCCGATTCTGAGTAGAGTTTAAAAAAACCTTTCAAAATTTGAACCGATAGGTATAGGCGCATTTAATGCCTTGCAGAAGTTGGACGGGTGTGCTGAGATTTGCATGATATCACCAATCCGCCTTTCACGCGGATCGAGGCGTCACAGAGACAGGAGTGGTTACCAAAAGATAATAAGTTTTAGGCTATTTACCCATACTAGCCGGAACTGTAGCGGTCATTCCTTGCTCTCATCGCCAGCCTTTTCGCACAAGCCTCCATCTTTCTCTGCCCATATATTCATCGTCGCTGGGAAATCATGTATTTCGGTTCTCCTTCAAAGACCTCCGCTCCCTCCTCGCCAGAGGAGGAGTCCGACGCGAAGTCCGCTGATGCCTCGCCCAAGCAGCTTGATGAGACAGAGCTCCTAACTGAGACATGGTCAGCCTCCTTGATGCAAGAATCAAGGCTGAAGGAGTAGTGCCCCTTCGCGATCTAGTTGAATGAAGGCCTGCATCCGGTGAGGAGTTCCTAACCTGCAAACATGATCATGAATTCATGGTTTTTTTAATCATTTTTCCGTTGTGGGTTCAACATCCCTCCTTCCAAGTTCTTCTTGAATGTACTCGATTGGTATCAAATCGATCTTCACCACCTAAACTCGAACTCCATCACCATGCTTAGTATTTTTGTTCATCTCTGCGAAGCCTTCCTCGGCATTGAGCTAAGTTTGAATTTGTTCTAGTACTTTTACCAAATGAAAAGGTTTAAGGAGAATAAAAGTGTCGGGGGATGTGGTTTTCAACTGAGAAACGGAATGAAGAATTCCTACATCCCAGTTCCCCTGATTTCCTCCTGGCCGAGAGATTGGAAAAAACTTTGGTTTTATGTCTCCAATCCTAATCTGGTCGCGTTCCCCTTAGTCTATAGAGGTCTTCTTCCCCCATCAAGTCCCATCTTGGATGAAGAAACACCGCGAGACCAGCCACACCTCCTACTATGCCAATCGAATCGACATGCTCAAGTAATCCAGTCTAACTGGATGGAATGTGGCTAAGGATTTTATCAGTCGGAGGTTGAGCCCCTTGAAGGTGCAGGAACATTAGACCTGGGAGGACAGTGGAGTCAAAGATGGCTCTAGGGATGACACCAAATGTAAGAATTAATTAGCACTTTACTGCATTTGTTATTGTAGTCGAGTTCTTTCGAATGATTTTTCTCATTTCCATCTTAGCTCTATCTCCGCAAGAAGTTACTGTTTGTCTAAACAAACTCTTATCTGACGAAGCGCCTGAGTGTTACATTCTGCCCTACTCCCTTGAGAATCCTCGACCGGAGGTGGGAACTCCTTAAGTAGGAAGATTCTTTCGTGGGCGGGGTAGTTGCAGTTTGACCTACAGGGTTGTACTCAGGGTCAACCTCCCGAGCTGCCTACCTGTGACCCTTCTACTCAAGAGCGTCCGCATTTGTGGCTCCTCGAACTAGCACCTTGCTGGCTGAGGGCCTAGAGGCACTAGGATTGTTTGCTCGAGTAACTTGTATTTGAGCCGCATCGAGTAGGGTCCTGACCTGATTAACTAAATGGGTTAAAGGATTCGTCGAATCCAACTTCGGAAGGGATCTAAGGATCAGATGAGCTCCCTGGACATTAGCATCTAGAGTGCTAAAAATACCACTGTCGAGGCTCAGTTGTGGTCGAGCCGGTGAAGCCTCGTGATGGCTGCCCTAAGGGAGTTCGTCCCTTGATCTTGGGACCGGTGCTGATGGAGGCGTACCTGGAAGCCGCCGTTGAAGACCAGGAGGCGTTGGTCCTCCTATGGGTCGTTGATGATCGATGGTATTAGGAGCCTTAGAGCTCATGTTGTAGATGTCCCCGACAATATATCTCTAGTATTGCTGGCCGTTGCTGCTGGATCCTCGAGGATTTTCATGCCGTTATTCATCATGGTGTTTGGATCTACCACCATCGGATCGGTAGGTGAGACCTCAGTTCCTCCAGCCATAAATATGAATCGATCTGTTCGGCTACTATGGCTATCGACGGAGCAGTTGTCACCATTCATGTCATTATTGGTGTCCATGAACTGCAGAACATTGGGCTCCTTGAGATCCAATTCAAGGTGTCCCACCTCGCGGTATGCGTCCAATGGTCTGGACTCGAGAATACCGGTGTGGATCAGTCCACCCTGATTGTCCCAACGAAAAACCATAGTTCCAAACGTGATCTCCGATCCGGCCGGAGGAGATTCGAAAGCGATCACCGGCGACTCAAAGCGGTCGTAGAAGCCGGTGTCGGAGAATCTGGTACAAATGTGCACTTAAGACATAGTTGATCCTGAAAAGCAGAAGATCCCTACCTGATGCGCCAACTGCCGAGGTTTTTACCCTAACAATATGTCTGTAAAAAGAACGGGATGTCTTCATGATTCAGGAATCGAACAGGATTGTCCGTATGAATTAACAACACTCAATAATACCTAACAATTAAACATGACGCTCATGATGCATAATTATGCATAATACATGATTATGAAATGGGATGTGACAACAAGCAAGATGTTTAGATTTTTTACAAGGAGTAGATGAGATCTAAACTAGACTAATGAGGAAGTCGCCGAGTATCTCCTGTGACCCTAGTGCTTGTGTCGAGTTGCAGATGAGTTGTCCTCCTCTGGAAAAGAGAGTCTCCCTCGGGAGTCTAGGTCCCAGTCTTATATATATGGGTCTTGTACCACCTCTTATCTCGCCGTAGTTGATAAGGAATTATTCATCTTGTTCATCAAGAAATATCAGATAAATTCGGTTGGAATACTAGTTGTTTTCGAGTTGGGTAACCAATCGAGACATTTCTAGTATATACCAACTAGATCTCCGAGAGTATCAGGTATCGCAGGTTCGGTTTTGTAATATCCGGAGTTGTTAAGTATACACATAATATACATTATCAGTATATGATATACTCTTTATGTGTATATACCACGTAGTTAGATTTCGACACTTATCTTGATGTACACCTATTTGTGTAAGCCAATTCGATTATTGTTATCTCTCAAGCTACCAGTTGCGCACGCTATTTTGCTCGAGATGTCTAAGCATAGTGCTTGAGGCCTTCGGTTGTGATGAGTATTTTGATTTCACATGTGAGTTTGCACTTTGTTCAGGTACTTTACCAGACTGGCAGTGGCCGAAATTTAGTTCTGTTACCCGTTATTCAAATGCTTGCAATGATACACATTGGCTGAGGAAGTGAGGAGTACAAGTGTCTGTTTAATCATGCCTTAAACACTATATATCAAATGTTTTCATCTGGAGGGTCTAATTGGATCTTGGCTATTGGAGATTAATTCTATTTTAACCTGGGCCGATAATTAGCCTGAGACTTTTCGGAGCCGGGCCATCTTGAGCCGAATGTCATTCAGCATACGGTGCAAACGGGTGAATTTAACAGGTTCTCACCTTTAAAAAAATTAGTACAATTAATTAAACATAAAGAGGGTTAATAGGTATCTTAGATTTATGAATTTGCATCTTAGTTCAACACGGATATCGAATGGACGTATGGAAGTCTCAACCCAATCCATTCCCATCTCTGGGAGAACCCAGTCCTCATGGACTGTTCTGCTCGTGGCGTATCTCAAAGGTAAAACTATCTTTAAGAGATTCTCGTCAGGATCAAAATTCCTTTACGAAGGGATTTTTTTCCTTCAGTGTTTCAACAATTTTTCTTTATGATTCCTGTTATGAATGGATTTTTAAAATCATTTTTTTTTACGGGATTCTCTCTCATTTCCTTTCACGAATTTCTTTGAAAGGAAGCTGTTGAAAATAAGAGAAAATAAATAAAATGGAAACAAGGATTCGAATTGAAAAGGGAATTGAATGAAAAGAATATAAATGAAGAGAATATAGTTAAAAATGATCTAAACAGGTGGGTGTAAACATCGTTGAGACCAACTAGCCCCGCCTTGCTAAGGCTGGTCCTGCAGGTCACCATGTGGTCTAGACTCCGACTATGATTGCATCGTCACCTCCCTCACCTAGATTTGCATTGTCGTGTTGTCCACTGTGACTGGGAAGGACACCAGAGTCACGACGCGCGATGCACGGGTTTCCTTCCGCCGCACGGCCGCTGCTGCTATCCCACACTCCGCCTCCTCTTTCTCTGTTCCTCAGGGGACGATGGCGTGCTGCGGCACTCTAAAGCAGGCGCGCTCAGGCCGTGCGGCCCCTTCCACTGCTGCGACCGCCACAACAGGCCGCGCCGTTCTTCGCTGCGGCGCTCCTCCTTGCTGCTGCGCCTCCTGGCCTCCCTTCTGCTGCTCCACCAGGTCTCTCCAATTCTTTTGTTAAAAGGAAAACAGTGGGGAGGCCCCACTGCGGTAATTATATTAAAAATATAAGGAAAATAAAGATATGAACTGTACAAAGAAAGAAAAGGAAGCAGAGAGGCTATAATAAAGCGAAGAAGACCAAGACAAAAGCAAATCTCTGAGGGACCTATTCATTATATGTGTATGAATCTGTGACACTTCTTTTCCAAGGAGGGAAAAAGAACTAGCTCAATTGAAAATCTTTGCATTTCGTTGTTTCCAGATTTTCCCAGCAGTGATAGAGAAGGCTACAATGAGGAAAGTATGCTGGAAATTTTTCCTAGCTTCTTGAATCATGTCAAAGAAATTTGTCGAAAGATTCCATATAATTCCTATCCCAATTCAGCATCTTATGCTAAAAGGGCACTGAAAGAAGAGGGGATAAGTGGTCTCTTCTGTTTGGAGATTGCAGAGTACACAAGTGTAATCATTGCCCTTAATTCTTAGTCTTTTCCTTTTTAGCAAGTTTTTGGAATTGAGACGATACTTGAAGAGAGCCAGATGAAAACCTTGATCTTCTTGGATACTTTAGCTTTCCATGTCCATGTAAAAGGCACGGGGGCTTCCAAGTCTTTAAAAATTAGCCTATAAAATTTACTAGAAGGAATACTGCTGTGTTCCCCAGGCGTATATCCAGTTATCATTTTGATTTCCCCCGTGCTGAATTGAAATGATTTTCTCTTGTAAAGTGTGAAATTCCTCCATAGCTTGGTTTGTAGGGGGGGGGGGGGTGAAAGTGAGACTGGCCAGCAGGAGTTGCCAAGAACTGAGCAATGGAAACGTTCTTATTTTTAGCACAAGTATAGAGCCTTGGAAGGTCTCACTTTAGGTAATTGCCATTCCATACATGCGCCATAATAGGATAGAACCTTCTCTCGGGACCTGAAGCAATTCCCCTGAAATGATCACAGAAGCTCATAATATCACGCCACCAGAAAGATTCCTTAGACTCAACAAGGTGCAGGATTTTGCCATCAACATAATGAGTGTTCCAAATCAAATGCACCCATGAAATATCCATCTTGTTATAAAATTTATGAAGGTGTTTCACCAAAAGAGCTTCATTCTGAATCTGTAAGTTGATAATTCCCAAACCACCTTTGTCCTTAACGAGCCTGTGATCACTCAATCAGAGCTTTTCCTTTGGAGTTTCCATTTGATCCTCTCCGCAAGCAATACTTCCTAGCTCTGTTCATGCTTTCAAGGATATTTTTTTTGGGACTTTCAAACTACACATGATGTAAGTTGGTAAAGAAGAAAGGGCAGAGTTAACAAGGGTCAGACGACCAGCCATCCCCAAAAGCAAGGAGGTCACAGACAACCTTCTCTCACTTATTCAGTAACAAACCATAATCTTCCACCTTTGGTCTAGCAGTCCCTAGTGGCATCCAGATAAGTAAAATGCATGGTCTCAATTTTACAACTGAAGATTCCAGCAAGCTGTGTAGCCTTTTCAGTTGACACATTAACAGGGACCAAACAGGACTTTGCAAAGTTCACTTTCCAGCCAGTTGATTGTGAAAATTTTTGTAACAGTCCTTTCAAGCAGTACAATTCTCTCTCAGAAGCTTTCATTATGAGGATAATATCATCTGCGTATTGTACTATCAGAAAACCAACAGTGTGAGGAAGATCAAGTACAAAGAGGAGAGGGGAAAGAGGGTCGTCTTGCCTCACACCTCTTCTGCATCTAAAGGTCTTCCTTGGGACCCATTCAAGAGAACTGCCAAAAAAAAAAAAAAAACTGTTTCTAGAATTGACTTGATTCAGCCCCTCCATTTATCATTGAAATCCAGCTTGCTCAAATTTGTAAAATCACCTTGCTTGCAGTGAGATGCGCAAATGAAACCTTGTTGGTTTTTGCTGCATCGCAGATTTGCAAATTGCAATGCATCATTGTTGCTGTTACAAATGGTTTCCTGGAAATTCAACATAGTGGCCTACCGTTTCTATGGCGTCGAGATGTGGCGACCATTGTTATTGTTCGTTAGCGGACAATGATTGTTGTACCGTAAAAGTCTTTCACGGTACTCCCTCTGTTTAAGAATATAAGACGTATTTTGTTGAATTTTGTTCGGTCTGACCGTCACCATGCCTTCGGTCTGACCGCTAGGGTCCTAAAGTCTTTGCACAATCGTGGTCTGACCGCCACTTGCACGTCGGTCTAACCGCCAGCCATTCAAGACTATGTGTACCTAATCATTGTCTGAAGTTTTAAACTTCGGAACCCTAATCATTTAGTGGTCTTTTGAAAATATTTTCAAAACATGATGCTCTAGTATTATCCAAGCATGCATCATTTATACAATTTTCCATCATTCATTTGTTTATGCAATGCATTCTTGATTCGTTTAGAGAGCGTTGCGATGACAGTCCAAGTGAGTGAAGGCGACACCAATCTACCTGAGTTCTGTGAGTATTGCGCTGGGAGTATTAGTCAAACACCAGAGCAGCAAGGCAAACATCTAAGCATATTACACCTTGTTTGAATTGAATAGATTCTAAATTGATAAGTTGTTGTTTATATACATTGTATGGTTAACAAGTCAATATCGGGTTTATGAGAAAAATCTACGATTCGCCATTGAATAACTACTGATTCTACAATCCGCCATCGAATAAATTCGGTTTACTTCTATACCATCGAATAAATGTTTCAGTTCCTTATATGCCATCCGCTTCCGATACTGCCCTCCGCTATACTGTTCATGAACAGTACCCGAGAATAAAAAAAATCACAAAAAAATATGTCAATTTTTGTGCACGCTCTATAATTAATAATCAACCCATTTTAACTGTATTCACCTAAAAATATTGTGTAAAATTCAAACTAAAATTTCTCAAAATGAGCTACTTTTGTAATACTGTGCATTACAAAGAACTAATTTTTTCACCATGGGAGATAATTTTAGAAATTATTACATCACATTAGAGGAATATTAGTAAATTTTCTCAGATTTTTTGTAAATTTTTATGAGGCTTAAAAATTGCAAGAAGTTATAAAAGTAGTACATTTTGAAGAATTTTAGTTTGAATTCTATACAGTATTTTTAGGTGAATATAGTTAAAACGGGTTGATTATGAATTATAGAGCGTGCACAAAAATCGACATATTTTTTGTGACTTTTTTTATTCACGGGTACTGTTCATACTGTTCATAAACAGTGCAGCGGAGGGTAGTATCGGAAGCCGATGGCATATAAGTAACTGAAACATTTATTCGATGGTATAGAAGTAAACATAATTTATTCGATGGTGGATTGTAGAATCAGTAGTTATTCGATGGCAAATCGTAGATTTTCTCCGAATTTATATGGGTAGAACCTATATTAATTTATATTACCTTTATCTTAAGTTATTGATTATCCATATCCTTATAGTCTTGATCACATGGTTAATGTCTAACTTACAAATTATTCGAAATGCTTAGCAATGCATGGTCATTGGTAGAAGACAAGCAATGACTCAATCATTGTTCGTGAGCTTAGGACTTATTTATTATTCACAAATACAATTATAATAATGTAGGATCTATGAGATATGAGATATGAGACGAGACGAGGGCGGTGCTAGGTGTAGGTCGGGAGTGGAACCCGGATGCCATAGACCGCTTGTATCGTTTAAGCACTGTTCATTAGTGCCGTTAGCTTAGCACTTTTCGTACAATCATATATTCAGATAATGGACAAATGAGCCGAGTATCATACACCGTGATGATGCTTGCCATGCGTCCCTATGATACGTAAGAAAAATAAAGGAGAAGTAAGGTGGCGGGGAGCCGGATGTGTCCGGAACACACTCGCGGTAAACCTGGTGCCATAGGGGGTATGTGCAAGTTGGTAGTTTCGGGTATGAGAAAGGTTGTCTCGAGGGCTAAGATGATGGATCCGGGTCGTGTGGGTAAAGTTGTACCCCCTGCAGGGTATAAAAACAATTCAAATTACAGCGCTCTCGGTCATGAGCATACTTCTATCTATCCTCATCAGTCGTAGAGTTTTCGAATTTGGAGATATGACATAGTATGTTAGGTTCAGTTGTTGATGATTATTGATTATATGAGATGTTTTCTTTTACATTTATGTGCAGTTTGATATTGTAGGATAGATGTTCTCTGAGTCAAATATAGATGCTCACATATAGGTGTTAGGTTATTTACGCTTTATAAATTTACTTAATCTTGCTGGCTACTCTCTACTAATGACTTAAATACATAATCTTTATAGTCGGGTTATTATATGTACCCATTATGGATTAAGTTTTACGAGTATCTTCGTACTCCCGCTTCTCTTTTAGGAACCGTCAGCAAGTAAGAGCTTGTGTTTGGCTACTTCACGTCCATCAATGTAGGTAGTGGGAATGAGTAGTACAAACTACTCGTGTGGTGTACTTTTAGGTGAAGCATAAGGGTATACGACTTTATCTACCTTTTAGTGTTAACATGTGTTATCATCAGTTATGTAGTTTCTCTAATCTTTTGTTGTAAATTGTATGAATGGTTGAATGTTTAAGATAATATAATTTAATTACTCGCTCTTTCTTAATTTTTTTTATGTTATACGTTGAAAAAGTATGTGTTTCGATCTTGACATAAAACACGTGTCAGGACTATTGGAATTGAATTCTGGTTAATGGTTATAGCTGCGATTATATTATAAATTATTTCTAATGATTAATTAGAATATAACTTAGATGGTTACTCACACTGAACGGCGGTTTCACCTTTCCCCCCTTGGGCAGCATTTGCCCAACCAGTTTCAGAAGGTGCGTCGCTGTTCTAGAAGGCATGCATCGGCTGTCATGACATGGGAGGAAACATCCTACGGCCAGTGAGTTGCTGAAATACTTATGCGGAGCATAAATAATCCTTCAGTTTCATCGTTTCTTCTCAACTTGCTGCTTGACCATGACCAGGGAGCCACTCTTTTTTCTGAAGGATCTCGAGAGGTATACCCATGTAACAAGTCATATGCAGAAGGCATGAGAAGACAATGTCTATAGCCATCGGATGAAGAGAAGAAGACAATGTTTATAGTGATCCGAGCTTATAAGGTTGTAACCTAACTTAACCTAACCATGTTCTGGTCTCTGTTTCCTGGACTTCTGAACTCTAACCTAATTCTTGGCCCTAAAGCCCTCGTTCTATCCCCAGCTTCCAGCCTAACAAATGCTAGGTACCACGGTCACCTCAGATTAGACCCTGAGACGTGCTGAGGCTCATTTCCTTCGCTGGTTGATCCACGTCGCCATTTGCCGCCGGCAAGGCACGCTGGAGCCATCGTCTTCCTCTCGTGCGCTCACAGCCAGGGGAAGGGAGGATATTTCGCGTAGCTTGCAACTTGCCACGTCAGAGCAGCACACGAGTAAGAACCTCTATCTTTTGTAGCTTGCAGCTTGCCACGTCAGAGCAGCACCAAGAGTAAGAACCTCTATCTTTCTTGTGACAAAAATATTAGGATGGTGAAGACAATAACATTTGAAGAGTGATAATTGTCAAAGTTAACAAAGAAGAAAATTCTACGAGATCTAGTCTTATAGAAAGACTCTCTCTCGTATATACCACGTGTCCTTCTTCCTCTCAGATGCATGTAACAACTATTAAATCAGAGAAAAATAATATAAATTAAAATCTCATAAGAATCTTTCAATAAATTTTTTTTATAGAATTTCCTTTCGGTTGACAAAGGCTTAATTATCGCTACTACTCCCGGGTTAGTGAGGATGGTTGGTAATGCCGCGCGAACTGCGACCAGGCGTCGGCTTGGTTTGAACACGAAGAAAGAAGCACACGTCCTCGGCCCCGACTGGTGCGGGTGGAGGGGGAGGGAAAGCGGCGTCGCAACTCGCAGCGCCCCGCGCCCGCCTCGAACCGACATGTTGCCGCGCACGCACTCCCACCCGGCGCGGCGGCGCTCCGGCCTGGGCCCGCAGCTCTGCGCCGCCTCCGCGGCGCTGCTTCTGCTCCTCTCCCTCGCCGTCCTCCACTCGCGCCTCTCGTCCTCCTCCCCCTTCCCCACCAACCGCTCTCACTCCACACCCGCGGTGGACTCCAACTCCTCCGCCCTCCTCGCTGACGACGGCGCGGCCGCCGCGCTTGACCCGCTTCTCACTCTCACCACCACCGAGGGCGGCGGAGGCTCCGTCGCCAACCCCGACGACGACCGCATCGACGAGCTCGACGTGCTGGACGAGGACGCCGCCGGCGCCGACGCGGCCGATGACGTCTCCGGCTCCACCTCCGCGGCCGCCACGTCCCTCGTCTGGGACCACGCAGCCGGCGCCGCCCGCCTGCCCTTCCGCCTCCCCTCTGCCGGCAACGCCCTGCCCGCGGGGCTACCCCACCTCGACTCCCCGCGCCGGATCGCCGCGGCCGCCTTCGGATCCGACGACGAGCTGGTGGATCTGGACCTGCGGGTGGAGATCTCGTCCATTAGCAGCATCGAGGACGCGCTGCTCCTGAAGCCCACCTCTGGCGACGGCGCCGAGATGCGGCTCCGCGCCGGGTGGGCGCGCTGGCTGGAGGGGAAGGCCGACTACCTTCGGCGCGATCGGATGCTCCGCTCCAACCTGGAATCCCTCAATCCGCGCAACCACCCGCTGCTCCAGGACCCGGACAGCCCCGGCCTCACCTCACTCACCCGTGGCGACCGAATGGTGCAGCGGATGCTCCTTGCCGAGATTCAGAAGCCTGCCCCCAAGAATTTTGAGCGTCGTAGGCTCCAATCTTCTGAAAATAAGCAGGGCATGGCAGTAACTGTGAAGGAGAAGCATGGGGTGGGAAGGAGGTGGGGATACTTCCCGGGGATCGATCCACATTTGGGGTTCTCGGAGTTCATTGAGAGTTTTTTCGAGCATGGGAAGTGCTCCATGAGGGTGTTCATGGTTTGGAACAGCCCGGAGTGGGCATACGGTGTGCGGCACCAGCGTGGACTGGAGAGCCTGCTCAAGCAGCACCCAGAAGCCTGTGTAGTCATGCTATCGGAGAAGCTGGAACTGAAGTTCTTCAAGGAGTTTGTGAAGGAAGGGTATGCTCTGTTGGTACACAATTCTAGCCTCCATCTATCTAGTATGCAATTAGTGAAAGTAGCTAATTTTAGTAGCTAACTCTAAATAATAAGTCAGAGAAATGCATAATTCCAACTTGGAAACATGAAATATCTTGATTATTTTTGTGACAAATTTTGATTGGTATTGTATTATAGAACACATTGTTTAAGGATCATGTTCAGTTTAGGTATTATATGGCATTGAATCCATGCATTGGACAATGAGAAAAAGATATGATGCTATTATCACTTATTGATTGTTTTCTTAATTCTCATAGACATATGAAGTGGTCCTTAGCAAGTCCTGGTTGGTTGCCACACATCTTTTCCGGTCTAGTTTAAGTTATCACATTTCTCAAATCTCGCAAATGAGAATCTATATGCTTGATTAGCCTTTGTTGCTTGCCATTCAACTTTTAAACTTTCCTGTCACTTGATCCTTTTTTTTTTTATTTGTGCACTTTAAAATGCAATCGAATGGATGTAGTTTGTAAAGTTTGTTCAACAAGATCCACAATGTAAATTGCTTATGTGTTTACAGTCCTGTAAGAACATGGATTGCCGTGCATGGGCTAATGTAATGAGTAGTAACTTTAGTATTGGAAAGACCTTTTCTTTTGATTCCCCTTTATTTACTTTTACTGTTCTAGAAGGCGTCTGTCTAGACTTCCTAGGTGGCGCCTTGTCTCTAGTTGCCACACTCCTCCCCTTGTGCCTAGCACCTAAGTGCCACCTGCCACCCCATCGCTGGCCTAACGTCTGGCGATTTCTAGAAAGAACACTGTTTGCTGCTAGCTTGGTTGAAAGTAGTAGCTGGCAGTGTATTATTTGTAGGAACATTTATGAATTGGTCTTGTGACTATCTACTAATTGCAGGAGCCAAACCATGTGTTTTCGATTGAACCTCACTTATCATATAATTAGGATAATTCAATCATTCACTTAGAATTACATATGAATTTTTAAAACTTTACATGTTAGATACTGTAGCTTGTATGTAATTTGTATGACAACCACTAATAGATGAGCCTTGAAGTTTATTTCTCTTGCAGATATAAAGTTACTGTTGCAGTGCCGAATCTTGATGAACTTTTGGACAGCACTCCAACCCATGTATTTGCATCAGTATGGTATGAATGGCAGCAGACAGAGTATTACCCCTTGCATTACAGTGAGCTAGTACGCCTCGCTGCTCTTTACAAGTAAGACGATACAAGAACTACCGTATATAAGTGCAGAAAGTTGTTGAGTGACATGCATTGTTTGCTTTACAGTCTATCAGAAAAAAAGAATCTTGAGAGATAAGCTGCATCTTTATATTTGATCAGAAGAATCCTTAGCAGTAATGAACTCTTGGCAAAAGAATTACCTTAGGAAACAGATGAGGGGCAATTTTGTCAATCTAACACTCCATATCAGTTAAGACGTAAACGGAAATCAGCTCAGGCAGTGTAACTTGGCATGAGTAAACAACACAAAAAGGGGAAATTTGCAGCTGAAGGACTTTTCATTGTTTAGGAATAACCACAGATAATCAAGCATCTCCAGCTGTTATTTTGAAACATCACAATAAATCAGAACGATACTTAATTAAATGTTCTATTCATGTTTCACAAGCAGCAGAGAATCTAACTAACAGAGTGCTTGTTTGAGGAAAGCCTCACAACCACAAGGCTAGTACAGAAAATGTGGAATGGTGTGACTCCACAAAAATGAAAGAGATGATCCCATGATGGATTGATGGAACAACCCATCGTAGATTTAGGTGGTCTCTCTGACCAAACACAGTGTTAAAGGATGTGATTGTGCCCTCTACTTACTACCAGTAGATCACCTTATAGTTTGTGAAGTATACTTTAGCTGAGAACACTAATTCTCAGTTCTTCTAGACCCGTTCGGTTTAGTTGAGAACTTGAGATATCATCAATAAAGAATTCCTTATTTTCCCAGCTGAACAATGGTAAAGAATACGAGACTAAAACCATACATATCTGTATCAACCTTCCCATCAATAGAGAATCATTAATCCACAGATATTATTTGAGACTTTCTTTCAACAAATTAGCTTCAATCATATTTTTAATTACTGAACCAGTAGTGTGGTAAATATGTTTTCATGAATGTTGATGAGTGTGATACTGATATGTAAGAATTCAGAACAAAAATATAATCATGAGTACATTATTAGTTCCTTTTTCTTTGTGGAGAATATGATTAATTTATTTCTCTATGCTTCATATGCAGATATGGTGGAATATACATTGATTCTGATGTTATTGTACTTAAGCCTTTAACATTGTTCCGGAATTCTATCGGTGCCACAAAAGAAGTCTATAGAAACTCCAGTTTTAGTGGTGCTGTGTTAGCATTTGAAAAACAGAGGTAATAGCTGTGATTTTTATTCTGGATAAAACAATATCATTTAACCAAAAGTTTATACCACCATGTAATAGGTAACAACACAGATTAAGTCCACATCTATCAATATTCTATTGATTCACAGGAAAAGGGTCAGTATTGTGGCTGTTAGCTCCATCTTTTTCTTTTTTTACATCAAAATACTAAGAATTATTTGTAATTAGGTGCCAAATGTAAGCGGTTGAATATTTGATTATAACTACTGCTAGGTCACGGTTAGAGTTTCTCACTTAGCTTGCACTGGTTGCAGACCTTTCTTGGTGGAGTGCCTTAAGGAATTTTATTCAACATATGATGATACCCTCTTGCAGTGGAATGGTGCTGAACTTATGACGAGAGTAATAAGAAATCTATCTAGCAAAGCAGATGAAAATTTGGGGCATCTTGACATACAGTTGGAACCCTCTGTTACTTTTTACCCTATAAGTTCTACCGATATTATGAGGTATGATGTTTGCTCATCCATTTGTGCTTGCAATTACTCTTTTTGGTCAATTTTACTATTCCATGGGATAATTTTTTATATGCCACTGAAAACTTTTCCCTGATATGCCACAGAAAATGACCATATTCCTTCAATGCCACAGAAAATGACCATATTCCTTCAATGCCACTGTTCTTAAATTTTATGCCCGTCCATGCCATTGTTGACCACTTTTCTGTAGTCAAGCTGTGATGAACAAAAGAAGAAACCAATCCATGTGAGATCAATGGAAAGAGAAAGGCAACTTCAGCAGTGTATCGAGCTAATCCTGACTGGTGGCGAGCACATGCACAAGGGCTGGTCCTCATCAACCGTCTTCCCCTCACTTTCAGCACATGCACATAGATCTGGACTGCGACGGCCCTAAACCACGGCCACGGAGGAGGTGGCGCGCTGCTTGTTCACGGTTGCCCCGTTCCCTTCTTGCTCGGCACCTCCATCCTTAGCCCCCTTCTCCTCCCCCCGTCTTGCTTAGATTCTTCGCCATGCCCGAGATGTCAAAGCACGCGCACCACGCCATCATGCTGCAGTGCTCACGCTCTCTGGCTGTGATGTTGTCTCAACTTTGCCGGCTACATATGGCAGCAGGCACCACTAAGACCCGTGCCCGTTTCGTCGTAGTCCAGCGTGTGGGAGGTCAAGAACATCGTCGCTGAGGCCATCAAGGCATTCCAGCAGCGCTCGGCGCCGGCTCCATCGTTGCCGATGAAGACGACCGACTAGGACGATGGTGGCTCGCTGGCCATACCCTCGAGCCACTCTGCCGACTTCCTCGTGCTGTGGAGGGTAGTGTTCCGGTGATGGAGACCTCCAAATTCTAGCACCGCCCAAAAGGAGGAGAGTGGGGAAGAAGTAGAAGAGGGGCAGGATGGGCATTTCGAAATTTGACTCATGGCAGTGGCACTAAATGAAACATGTGTTTTCAATGGCATATCCAGAATATTCAAATTTAGTATTATACTCCCTCCAGTCATAAAAAACATGACATTTTAGACAAGGTTCAGTCAAACTTTTTAAACTGACTAACAATAGCTTTCAAAATATTTAGTTTGGAAACCTTAAAATCATATGTGTAGATTTATCTTGAAAAATGCTTTAATAATATCACAAATTTATTGCATTTTATAAATATATCATAATAGAAAATAGTGGTCAAAGCTATACATCGGAGATCATGTCTTGTCCAAAATGTCATGCATTTGTGACCGGAGGGAGTGATACTTTTACCTCATCCGATCTTTATACTAAATGGCTTTGTTAAACTTCAGTTATCTAATATTTTTTCATTCACTACAAAATGTATCCTCATTTTTTTTCATGATCCCCGATTGCATAGCTCTTTTGCCAAGTTTAACCTTTCAACTAAAGGCCCTCCCGCGCTCCTCAAATTTATTACTTACATGTATCACTTTTAAGTAATTGTTGTCTCTCAGATGTTTGGCTGGAAGTCGGGTGTACTAGATATAAATTTGATGCATACTCATCGTGATGCTGTACTGCAGATACTTCTCAGAGCCAGATAACATGGTTGAAAGAGCACAACATGATGCGCTATTTTCCAGGATTGTGAACGACTCAACCACTTTCCATCTTTGGAGTGGCATTACATCTGCGCTGGTGCCTGAATCCAACAGTCTCGTTGAGAAAATCCTTAACCGTTACTGTCTCCGTTGCCTTGATGTTTTGTAGTTGTAGCAGTCTGAAGTTCCTGCAAAGAGCTTCATTTTGGTTTAGAAGACATACAGAAGAAATTGATCAATGGGTGGGTGTGCTCAAAATGGCCGGTGGTATATTGATGAATTTCCGGGAAAACTGTAGTGACGAAATTACTGGCAGCATTGTAGATATATATATTTTTTAACAAGGCTTGTGCTGGTGCTACAAGCAAGTGCAAGCATGTTGACTTGACTAGCTATTTTACCGGTTGTCTATAGCAAATCTGCTTACTAGGAATACAGAATGCAACAGCTAAAGGTATTTGGAATCGAGAGGTTTGACTACTTCGGTGCAAATATTTCCTTTTGCACTTGTACTGATATTCTCTTTATTAAAATCTGGATGGGAAGAATATTAAGATTCATTTAAGACAGGTTATAAGAAAAAAGATTCTTTACTGAATTCCCCAAATTTGTCTAGATCTGTAGTAAGCTTTTATTTCTTTGAACGCGACTGTGTTTGAATGAACAGCGATTTGAGAACTACAAATTTAAACCGAGCATCTGCACATGATATATTGTCGAAGTCAAAGCATGTACTCAAGCTGAAGTATTTAGAATGTTGTGAATTAAGCATTTTCCAAAGACAGTGCAAGCTGAAAGCAAACTAAACATGTCCAGATTCCAGAATGGTGTGTGGCAATACATGAGGATGCACAAAGTAGAGCAAACACCAGAGCTCATCGATAACCAAAGCATATAGTGATACAACAAAACTACAGACGGTCATACAATGTCTAATGTCGTACGTAATATGCTAATGCATCCAATCCTTACTACGCGACAACAAATACTAGCATCTGCAAATATAGCATCTTAGAAAACAGAAATTCTTTCAGACTTGTACGATAACTGAACCGTTTCATGTGAAATTCCTGCTTTTCTAACAGGTCCTTATTTCAGGTTGTTGTTGGCAACTGCCGTCTCTTGTGGCTGACCATCACCTTCCAGTTGGGCCCTGGCATTACCACGCTCCAGTCTGTCTCCGGGAACGGCGACACCAGCTCCAGCACGAAGTTCCGCAGCAAATGGCTCCAAATCACCTTGATCTGCATGTACGCGAACGCCTCGCCGACGCGCGCATGCCGCCCGTCTCCGAGTGCCGTGTACGCGAACGCGCCCCCGGACCTGTCCTCCGTCCCCCACCGGGGCCGAACCGGTCGGGATCGTACTCCTCGGGTTCCTCGTAGACGTGCGGCAGCCTGTTGTGGATCACCAGCGGGCTCGCGACGGCGTGGCCCTTCGGGGCCTCATACTCGAGGCCATCCCTCGTGCGCACGGTGAAGCTCTGGCATGCGTGGCGGAGCAGCATCAGCGCCACCGGGTGGAGCCGGAGAGTCTCCTTGATACACCGGCGCTGGGTATCCATCTCCTGCAGGACGTCGTAGCCCATCCGATCCCCGTGCCGCGTGACGATACGCTCCTGCTCTTCGACGGCGACGCGCGTGTGCCTGGCGTGCGTGAGGAGCAGGGGCGAAGCTAAGCATAACTATCACAATAAAAATTTAATATAATATATAAATAATAAAGAAGTAATAATAGAAATACTTACCAAAATAAAAGATCTCATAATATTTGTTAAAATAGCATAATAAAGGTAAATAACACTGAAATTGTGAACAAAATACAATCGGTATTAGCAAAATATACTATTTAGCCTCGATAGCCTAAAAAATATGTAAAAAAAATGACTTAACATTTTTTAATGAGAGACTAAATTAAAAAGATCAAATAAAAATAATACATTACCTTCTAGTATTTTCATTCTTTCAACGCTTTAAAGCGACAAATCACAATATCATCTGTATTTTTTTATTTCTTGTTTCTCCACATAGAAAATGAGGTTATTACTTATGTATTCATCACCAACATGATTGCGCAAATACGTTTTCACAGTTTTCATAGCCAAAAAACATCTCTCAACTGTAGTAGTGGCAACAGGCAATACAAGTACTAGCTTCAAAAGCCAATAAACCAAAGGATAGCAAATATGTTTTCTTATCTCTACCATTTTTGTTAAAGCTCAACAATAGTTTGTATGTTAGAGAATCTATCATCTTCCCGCACATCAGCAATGTAAAGAGAAAGAAGATGGTTAAGTTCCTCAATTCTTCAAAATCAAAATCATTGAGATATAATTTAGTTAGGCTTATCAAACTCTCCACATTGAAATTATGAAATAAATGTCTTGGATTGAAAGCAGCCGAGCAAGCAAGTAGTTGAGAGGTCGTCTCATTGAAACAACTATCAAGCTCTAGAAGTAGCAAATCAAGAACGTCATTAAAGCAATTAACTTCAAAATGATGCTTGTTGGTAATTTCAGATTTTTGCCTTGGCTTCTTTGGGTTAATATATGTTTCATCCATTTCCAGCTTGAAAATATCATGTTTGTCAAAAAATACATACACTTCATATAAGACTTTCTCCCATCCGTCTCTTCTAAGTTCATCCAAATAGCTTCTAGTTACTTTCACACAGTTAATAGCATTAATAATATCTTGATCTTTCTATTGCAATGTAATTGAAAAGGTATTTGCGATCAATAAAATAGTCAACATGAGATGCAAATAGAAGACAAATACAAAAGACTCAAAGTACACTTGAAGACCATATGCTTGTTCTTTATATTTTCCGTCCCTGTTTCTTTCTCCACAAATTAAGAGTGTGAGGTTGCAATAATTACCTTCTTACCACTTCTTTGAGATTAGGATGGTAAGTAGTTTTTTTCTTTCCTTTTGCCTGGATCAAATTGGATATCCTTTTCCCAATTGATATCTTGTAGATCTTAATTTATAGCATCGGTATCTTGTTGACAAGAATTCCCAACATTAGTAGCATCATCTGACGCTTTCCTTTTCAACCTCTTTCCATAAGTTTACTCGTCATCACACATTATTCAAAAACTAAATTACATTATTCAACATAAAAAAATAAATTGATCAAGCATCCATAAACATTAAGCAGATAAGCTTACTTGATATTTTTATATAACTGTATCTGAGTTCTGTTCTCAAAGGAGTCAAAAGTCCCAATTCCTCTCCTTCAATCTTATCTTTGCAATTCGCAAAACCCCAATTGTAAACCCTAACCCTACAATGTAATTGAAAAGAGGAGAATTAGTAACCAATTAAGTGAACACTACCTTATTTGCTTGAAAGAAATCAACTTGCATCAAAATTATTAAAATTATCGGTTATTAAAAAATAGATAGTTCAAAGTATCCGTATCTTCCAATTCTTTGAATTAGCAGTATGTATGCACCTTCACCTTGTATCCAAGTCTTCAATAAGACTTCACAATATCTATAATGACACTATCTTATTCTCTGCAGTAACAGAGTTGCCAAAGGCTAGGGAGAAAACGATTGCTATGCATTATAGTAACTGGCAGTTACACAACGGAAGCGGGAAATCATTATTTTTCTACTAAGTTGGTTACCGTTAGTTCTGGATAGGAGTACTTGTTAAGTTGTTATGCCATAACTCACTAACTGATTCTTATAAAAAATGATCCCAACTAAATATGTGTCTCTACTCAGTACTTCTAAGGGAAAAAGGAAATGCAATAGTCCTAAAATAGCTTCACATAATATTAGGGTTAATAGTTGCATCATCAGTCAGTTAAATTAAAACTTTAGAAACATGAACTTAGTAATTTAAATAACTGGAATTATTGAAAAAGTAACAGCACGACAATAATCTGCACCTTTCTCTAACAATTTAAGTTTTGGATGAAACTATCAGTGCATTTACTTCATACAGTACCAAGACAGATGGAGATCTTAAACCGGAGGCATCATTGGATTCATCTATTAGAGAAGACCGGGAGTCCAATCGGGCACGAGGGAGGACCGGGAGGGACTCATCGTACCTTAGATAGGGCGGAGGAGGCAGCTGTCGACGAGGATCCCGAGCGGCGGTGCAGTCTCCTCTTCGAGCTCCTGATCGCCCTTGGCCGTTCGACTCCTGATAGTACAGAGGCGGAGCGTCGGAGGAGCTGAGTGGGCAACACGTGACAGCAGGCCTAGGCTGGGCGGATGGCCGGATGGGCCAGTTGGCTAAGGCGCTGAGTTGAGCACTCTGGCTCGAACAGCCCTGATGCACAAGATGTTTGAACCTTGACGCATATAAGCTAAAAATGAGCCTAAATACTAGTTTTTTTTGACCCTGGTACCATTGCAGAAGGGTGGCTCACTGGGCTTCGCCCCTGGTGAGGAGGCGTGAACCGGTCTAGGTGCTCGTGCTGGAGCTTGTGTGCTGCCCCACGAGAGCGCGGAGACGAGCATCCCGGCGACCTCCGTCTCCGTCGTGCCTCGTCCGTCCTTGTACCGAGAGTCGATTAGGCACTGCAGCATGTCATGGTTGTCGTCGGCCATGGCTGTCGTTGCGGCTCTTGCAGGACCTGACGATCTCGGTGAATATTTTGTAGGGGATCGGCAGGTGAGGGAAAAGGATCGTGACGAGGCGCATGCCGTCGTTGAGCTCGCGGAGCAGCGCCGTGACCTCGCTGAACATCTTCTCCCGAACCGCAGCACCGAACAGGCACCTGCTGGCGATGAGCGTCACGAGGTGCTCTAGCTCGTGCTTCAGATCGACCGTGCCGGACTGTTCCCATCTCGCGAAGTGACTCTGCAGAATACAAGCACGTTCGTAAACATAAGAATTGAACAGTTCAATTCCTTTACGAAGTTTCATCCGTTCCAAATAGACCCTTGTGTACCTCGACTTCACGGATCATGAGGTCAACATAGGTCCCCAACTTCACCGGCTTCATGGCGTCGCCGAAGAATCGAAACTGCTCGTGTCGTGTGGCGTAATCGACGTCAAAGGCAACGCCAGGGCCAAAGGTGGGGATGGTGAACTGAGAGACCTCGTCCTGGCTGATCACCGAGTCCAACCCCCGGTAGAAATGGTTCGACACGTCTGGTCCGATCAGGAAGGTCACCTTGAGATGAAACAAGCGCTCGGTGAAGACGCTGGCCATCTTTGCGTAGCAGTCGCGGATCAACGCAGTGAATGTTTCGAAAGTTTAACCGAAATCTTGTCTAAATATCAAGTATTTTTACTAGAATTCTAGTAGCTAGACACAAATATCAGGAATTCTTGAAGCTGGACACATGATGCTAGATGACACAATGGCTGCTACAGCCGATCGTTGGAGAAGCTAGATGTTAGGGGAGTGGTGCTACCATATTGGCTCCCAATCGTTGTCTTCAGCCACAACAGTTAACTCCAAAGGCAAAGGAGCAAGGTTAATATCGCGACAGATATATTTTCAGTATACTCTGTAGCGATAAGGTCGAATGGCGTATGGCAGAGGACCGAAGGTCCGGAGATGCAAGCGATGATCCCGAAAGGAGCATATGAGGAAAGGAACATTGAAGGGTGAAAGCGATAGCGAAACCCGAAAAGTGAAGCCCATATGTGAGGCGAAGGCCGAAACCAGGTGAAGAGTAGAGACCGAAGCCGGAAGATGAAGAGATACCACGATGCCTAAAGGACGAATGGATAAACTGAAGCTTGGAGGACAAAGGACGAAGAGATACAATGAAGCCCGAAGGACGAAAGGATGCAACAAAAAGACATTCGACAAGAGAACGGATGACTACCCCAAGAAGATCCTGTGGGTTAACAAGAATCTGGTGAGAAGAGGACTGGAAGTAATTCGCCAGCACCCCCAAAGGGAGACCCGTCGTGGGTCCCTTGTGACACTTGTCGGGCTCACTTAGGTTAGGGCTTTGTAAATGTACTTGACTATAATG
This sequence comes from Phragmites australis, assembly GCF_958298935.1. Taxonomy (NCBI): domain Eukaryota; kingdom Viridiplantae; phylum Streptophyta; class Magnoliopsida; order Poales; family Poaceae; genus Phragmites; species Phragmites australis. The sequence goes on along the minus strand of NC_084934.1, from coordinate 24,053,509 downwards.
TTCAATAATATTCTGGAATTATTTCTAGTGTCAAGTGGAATATTCTTGTAGATAAGGAACACAAATGTAATGATCATTGGGGTGGTTGATGTATAACTATAAATACTCCCACCTAACTGATGTAATATAAAAAAATAATCATTACACTCACTATTATGAGTCCATTGTTTATTGTGTTGCGATCAAGATCCCAACATTTTATGTTTTTATGTTGTCCGTGGGGATCGAACCTACGGCCATGTGGTGATCATCATGCCACCGAAGATTAGGAAGGGAAAAGCATAGGAAGCCGACGATGCCGAAGGCAGTTTGGTCACTCCTTTGCAGCAAGGAGAGGCCATGGAGGCAGAAGGGGCTGGAGCTTTGGCTTAGGCACCCTGAGTTGAAGTCCCTAGAGTCGGTAGAGTCGGAGAAGGTGGAACTAGAACATCCGAAGCGATTGCACTGGCACTCAAGAGGATCAAGCAACCACGCCAGATGTTTGAGAGGATCGTGTGGTTGCGCCTGACGTTCAAGGGGACCACAAAGCCGAAGCCCATGAAGGTAAAAACACTCAATACAAATGTCAAGTAGAGAAAGCGAATAAGCAGATTCAAGAGCTATGCGAAGAACTCAGATCCCTTTGCCAGTCCATGTGACAATGGTGACCATCGCACCACTTCGACCACCACTACCCCTCAAGATCAGTTTCTAGAGATGGAGAGCGAAGTGAGATGAGTAGTGGAGTGAGGGAGATGGGCTTAGGATTTATAAAAGGATTATCACTATCGGTTTGAAATACGATCCGATTCGTATTGGCTCAAGTATTGTTCTATCGGTTAGCATACAAACCAATAGTGATACTTTACTTCTACTTCTAGCTACAAACCGGTAATGATACTTCACTCCTGGTTCGTAGCTAGAACCTGCAATGATAGTTGACAACTATTACTATGGGTTCTTAACGGCTCAAGATTAGATTGTCGATTAAGCTTTTCAACCAGTAGCGATAACTTATCACTACCGGTTATCTTCAAACATATAGTAAAAAGGTGATAGAGATGAGTCTTTCTATAGTCGTGATTATAGAACACCGCACAGGCTTACATGGACGTCCTCTCCTCCAAGCGATCCCGAGATGGATGAATTGGTGTAGTTGGCGGGTAAATGCTTGATCCTCAGCTGACATGGACTACTAGGGCTTAATTTTCTGAAGAGACACATGCAGGCAAATAAATATGATAGTGTTGGTGATATGGGCATTACAGTGCTTCCTCCTTTCCAAATTCAATTTATTTTACTCTTTTATAAAGTTTTTTAAAAATGAAAGCTTTATTAACTCTCAACATTATATCGAGGCGATACAACCGCATAAGAGTTTCCTCCTAGCCTCTATATTACTAAGATGCACACAGCCAAAACAAGATAAAACAAAATGCCAAAAACTATTTGGGAATCTAAGAAGCCAAAAAAAAAAAACTTTTTAAGCACAATTATTGTGATTGATTTTCATACGTATCCTAGACTATCGTCCAAACTGGCTAAAGAGCTCTCTGGATACTCGCTCCAATCATGTTGTTGTGGTAGTAACTAGCTCGTGATGCTCCTACCAATGTAACATAGACCATGAGCAGAATCAGTGTGTACATGAAAAAATAATTTGCAATACATAAATAAATTTCTTCTTATTAAAGACAATAGCATTTAGGCACAACCATATGGACCAATAGAAGGTGACTGCTATGCCTGCATATTGGCTTTCAATTTTTTTACTAATACCCTGAAGCCAATTAATAAACATATTCGGTACACTTGGTGTGTAGAGATTTAAGACCACCTGGACTATGAACCATGCAGAACGGGTGAAGCAACAATCGTAGAAGAGGTACTTAATTGTCTCCTTTTTTATGACAAAAACAATAATTATGATTCCCTAATCATTGTGTTTTAATCAGGTAATCTTACGTTAAAAAAATTCCTTTATGACGGTAACAAAGAAATATTTTTATTTTTATGGTATTTTAAGCTTCTATATTGAGCTATTTGTTATTGGCTCGTCACCTCACAAAAGAGCCTTATATAGGGAGTTGATAAAAAAACTTTATAGATCGGTTTAGGCTTCATTGGAACTCGTCTCGTTCGTGTTCCAAGATGATATTGGTAAGGCGTGTCAATAAATCAGGCCATGCTACCCATTTTTGGCCATCTAGATCCTGTCTGAAGGTTATGTTTGGGGTATTGGTCTGTAGGGTCGAAGACACTGTCTCTTGTTGATTCACGCTATAGTGTAAAGTTAGGGGGGTATTGGTCTCTTAGGAGCGAATTGTCCAGTCAAATGTCCTCTCAGAATCTGATTTTGAAACCGTTCTTTACATTGAAGGTACCATAGTAGAACACGATGTATTTTACTTTCATCAGTTTATCCCAAAAGTGAGAGTCACCTAGTTTGTTGTCGATATGTGAAAGTGATTTAGACCCATATATCTGTTACATTGCAAATTTTGCTAAGCCTATCCTCAGTTTAGTAGTTTATATAACTATTTGGAAAAGAGAGCGATGTTTTGGATATTGAGATCCTAGATTTTTAGTCCACCTTGGTCCTTGGGTTTGTAAAGTACTTTCCATCTTGCCAAGTAGTTCTTTTTTTTTTCTATCACTTTGCTAGTAGAATTTAGAGTGAAAGTAGCCAAACCTTTTGAGTTCCCCATGTGGGATATGGAAAGACATCATGTATATGGGTCTACAGCTAAGGACTGAGTTTAAAAGAACTAGCTTGCTACCCGTAGTTAGGTACTTAGCCTTCTAACTGCTCAACCTTTTTCTCAATATGATTCTTCTACTCCTTTTCAGTCCAAATTCCTGAGTGTGCGGTAGTGAACAAGGGACACCTAGATAGCGCAAGGGTGGCTCATCCTTTGCACATCCAAATATCTGTGTGTATTGGTTGTTTTTGTCTTGTGCCGTATTGAAACAGAACAATTCACTCTTATGAAAGTTGATTTTTAGACTTGAGAGCTGCTGAAATGAGAGAGCAAATAGACATATGAAGATATAAATAGACATATATTTTAGTCGGTTATGGTTATAGTTTTACAAACTATGGAGGTTTCATCAACATTTCGAAACTTGTTCCACTTCTTCCCACTCATTGTAATTCATTTTCTTCAACACCTTCTTCTCCATCACCCCCTTACATACATCACGCCACTGCCTGTTCAGACTTAGACTTCATTTATGACCAGATTCCTTATGTCTCAGTGTTACAAACTGCATGTTCTCTTTTCGCATAGAAATTTGTGCTAAGGGCATATCCCAACATTTCTGTTATATGAGAACTCGACAAAACAAATCATGAACAATATCAGGGAGATCTTTAACGATTAACCTCCTATGCATTCATAATTATCTAACTTAATTTATTTGATCCATGTCTTGGTGCATGTATACAAACAAAGTTTCAGTCTCATTCGTCCAGCTTAGCTGTTGACAGTGGAGATCATGTACTCTTTTCAAGGAACTCGAATTCATTCGTGGTCAAGAAGAGGTGTTGCAATTTGCAGGCATCCGAGCTCCCCTTATCTGATCTCGCCTTCTCATTCTCTCAGCATACTTGATAATATCAAGGTCATCTGTGTTTCTTCCTCCAAACGCAGACTCCACCTTGTCTAGGTCAAACATATCTGCCAATATCCTCTGGCTCTCTGAATTGTTGGTGTACACAAATTTCACTTTCTCATTCAACGTTGGCTCGATGAAGTGCTTCAATATCTGCAAAAGGCAAAGCATGCTACATCGTACTAACATCTTCACTAAAAAATTGTTGAATCAAAACAGAAAAGGTTACTATGTTGATTTAATCACGTATAAGTTCATAGAAAGTGAAGGTAACGCTGCAAGGATACATCATCATGTTCAGTTCTAAAACCCAATCCCAAACATATGATGATGAACACGACGTTGTCTCCAATAAGCACCTTTGACATCATTTTTCATTGTAATATACTCATAACGGAACTATTGTTACAATATTTATATGACCAAGCTAATCAGTCTTGTGCAAACCAGTGAACAACGTCAGATATGCTTGACCAATATATATTCTAAAATGTTTAGATTTCAGAAAAGGAGTATATGGTTAATGTTCACGAATACCTTCCAGAAGGATTCAAAAATCCTCGGTGGGTTGCTAAGAATTGCGGCTGCAACCAACCCTGGATAATAGTTCTGAATTATGTACAAAGATTCACGGGCCTCCCGTAGTGGCGTAGATGATAGTGTCCAACCTCGGAAGTCACACATCCAAACAACATTATCTTCTTGTGCGTCTTCTGAGTCCATGGCTATATTTTCCAGGTTATACACTAGGTGCTTAATTTGTTCCTTTGCTTTAGTTATGCTCTGTTACACAAGTGAACTTTAGTAAATAAGATGCAGATACGAAGTTTACAGAACGGGTTACATAAAAAAGAATCGAAGTTGTATACCTAATGAACTATTTTACATAGGATGACCAAACAGAAGTCAGAACTACTGCCAGAGCATTATAGTAACTCAAAGTAAACTAGAGGATCACATGCATGGATTGGCATTCTGTGTGCTAGTCAAAGGGTGACTTGAAATCATATTCGTACTAGGACTAAAAAAAGTGTGCTATTAAGACTCTTATCCTACTAGGATGTGAACAGTGAAGTCCAAATCTAGCAGTAGGACTCCAACTTGCATGATGGTAGGACATGTAGTGGGCTATATATACGAAAGGTGGAGGCCATTGCAAACATGCCGACAAGATAATAATCTAGACGAAGTAAAAAAAAAAAAGAGCGCTTGAGAGTATTTTTTAAAAATGGAAGATTTATTGGTTCTCATCGTTACATCAAGAGGACCGAATAAGATTTTGCCCACATTATCTGTATAACTCGAATGCATATAGCTAAACCGGAATCAAGAGGCTACAGAATACAAGGTAAAACAATTTCAAACAAGAGGAAAAAAAACGAAAAAAGGCTATGGTGAAGAGGCGTCGAGTCTTAATCTATACTACCCTCCAAACTGGGTAAATTAAGATTTCCGATCCCAGGCCACCTGCTCCAGCTGGGCACATGCCATCGCCAATATTTTGCGCTTGAGAGTATTAGAGGCTAAATAATTTTTTGCCACTAGACTATTTGTATAGGGCAAGAAACTGTTGAGGGAGCTTGACCAAAGTTTCAAGGGGGCAAAGAACAAAGAAAAATCAAAAGTATTCAAGTGATAAACCATAATACTAACATATGGTATAACTTATAGCTATCAATGAGCAGTACATTGACATTTCTCATACTTAGATCAAAATACATATTCAAATGAGATTAATAGATCATAGAAATGATTCTAAAATGGAATACTATGTATAGCAGCATGGGATGCATACCTAGTGCTAATTTATTTTTGACCAAAATGTTGGGGGGCTACGTACCAGGTTGTCTGAGCTTAAGCTCGATCCCTATAAGAAACTAAGGGCATGAACAATGCTAGATATTTATAGCTAGATGTTTAAAGAAAGAGAGTGTTAATCATCTATATAAAAATTATAATTTCCAATGCAAACAAATATTTCATATGCTTAAATATGGTTAACTATCTTGTTAACACTAATATAAATAGTGGTGCTTAAGTAAGCATTTTACTATACCTTCCATCTAAGTACAAATGCTACTACAGTTGAGAAAAAAAACTAGTTTTTTTTCCATAAACACCTCATCTAAACACCTATTTTACATGCTCTAAGGATCCTAAAAGTTTGTGACGGTTCTATGAGAGCAACAATCTCATAGTCTTAATTTAGAGTCATGCTTAAATAATTGCAGTCAGCTACACTTCTACTAAATTCGTCTATGACATTCTTGATATCGTGCACGCTCGTACTATATCTCACAACGAATCGTGACCTAAGGGCTACAATGGCACAATGCATAATAAGGGGTACCAGAATGTAACACGTATATAGATAAAATATTTGTGGTTTCTTTATTAGATACAGAATATATGATTTCCTTAAGTTTTTAAAGGGAAAACAACATTGATTCTACAGTGTTGTTTTGTATATCGATGTGGTCTCTAAAACGTAAAGCTAACCAACAATTTTCATTGTAATATGTCTACAAAACCAGATGAAGTCATGAGTCATGACACAGGAATGTTATTTTACACAAATATACTTTTACCAATTTATCATACTCATATGCATAAATGTGATTTCGTCAAAGTTAAAATAGTTTGATATATGGTTTTTAGTTTTGGAGGGCACAAGTATTTTATTTGGTGTGTAAAAATTAACTGTGTAGATTTCAGCCCCTAAGCTACTGTATTACTCCGTATTTTGCAATCGGGCCTAGAAAACAACGGTTTCTTTCTATCCTATATTATGTTGGACAAGTATAGCTAGAGATATGTTGGATCCTAACTATTGAAACTGACCTTTATTGACGTCTTTATGACGACCACAGTTCGTCCATTCTTGTCGACATAGTCCGGTATATATGCTCTCCGAGCCTCGTTCTCCCAGCCAGCGAGGTCATCCTAATGTTGATTCCATGCAGACCATGGTTTTTGTTATAACTAATGTAGAGTATAATATCGAATGCAAGGAGTACATAAGATTTGATCAAACTAGCTAGGGCCTGTTTGTACTGCATTTTGGAACTCTGCTAAAATTTGAACTAGAACTCAAGTTACCAATTGCAAGAGATATATATCTCTTATCCAAACACCCGTATATTATGGCTTAGATTGAATTACCCAACAGATTTTGTCTGGCTTGAACTGACGCCTCCACTTGACTGCTTCTTTCAGAACCTTGGTCGCTTGCTCCGTGCTCCATTTCCTTGCTCGGAGGAACCGGCGGATGGTGCCGTCCGTCAGGAAGCCCGGCATCTCCGTCGGCAGTTCGCCCAGCAGCTCCCGAACCTCATATATCTGCAGGTTCACATCAAGTCATCAACATAATTGAGACGGGATTCAGGTAACATCGGTTGTAGATTGTAGATACTCGGTTTGATCAATACCCCATTTTCGTAATTTGGTTGGTGACGACGACTGAATTTTTTCAAAACGCATGCAAATCGGAAAATGCGATTTACGATAATTTTGCAGACGAACTCATAAATCTGAAGGTATATTCCTCTATTGATCTTGCGCCCTTAAACAAATTCCTACTTAAAAAGTTCTACCTCTTTTGTAGGTTATATATAAGTATACACATTGACTCCCAGTTTATTTATGCTTTAGCTGTCGAACACTCATGAGATGATAGCAGTAGCATATAGTATGCGATTGGAGTAGGCAATCAAAGCGATCTTGGTCAGATATGGATGAATCATTAATGCATCACCATAATATCGCTAGTTTCTAGTTTACTCTTTCATAGGAGGTTTTCTTTGTGTTTTCGGTTTTTTCCTTTTTTCTTTCGAGTTGTGTGCATCAGATCGAAAACAAACTCTTATGTGTTTCTATATCCTTATTATGATGATGAGAATTAATAAAACTTCTTTTATAAAAAAAATCCTACTTGCAAAAAAGGGCAGTGAGCTGTAACCACTGTGTTCTATAAAACCCTAGATGTAAAGCGTAAACGGCATAGTATTCTGTAACCTTTCGCTGTTGTTCTTCTGAAGACGCTGCTTTTTGCTGCGTCGATTCACGCCTGGTCTTGAGCAGATAACTCATGGCTTGCGAGCTCTGGGCGGAGCAAGCTAGCTGCAGACGTCGAGGAAGAAACCGGGCTACCTTGCCCTGGATTTATAGAATTCCCGGACAGACAAGTTGGGTAGGTAGCAGTTGAAGCAGCCATAATGGATTAGATGTGACGGCCGGGAGGGGAGCAGTGAATGTGTTGAACATCATGCACATGAGCCTCTGCCTTGTTCTGGACACGTTCCAGGATTATGCCGTTCGTACCTTATGGGCGATTGATTTTTTCTATCCTAGCAGATGACGTACGCCCAAATAACACTCTATCAAAGTTTCTCGTCTATTTGTCACTCAAACACGGTTTGAATCTGGTTTCCTATCGTGTACAGCAACTTTCCCATTGTAAATAGTAACCATAAGCTAAAAAAAAAGATGAAAAGTTGAGTTAATTTGTAATACATCAAGTGAGTTACTAATAAATAGGCGTTACAAAGTAGCTCACTTTTTCAAATTATAATCTAAGGTGGGAGGTAATTTTATAAATTATTACATCATATTATAGGAATATTAGTGAATTTTTTAGATTTTTTGGAATTTTTGTGAGGATTTAAAATTGCTAGAAGTTGCAAAAGCATCATCTTTTGAAAATTTTTAGTTTGAATTCTACATAAGATTTTTATGTGAATATAGTTAAAATAGGTTTCTTATGAATTATAGAGTATGTAAAAAATGGACACATTTTTGTGTCATTTTTAAGCTCATGGCTACTGTTCATAACTGGAAGGTTATTATGTGCGACGAGAAACCGGGTTTGAACAGTGTTAGGGTGGCAAATGGGTGAGAAATTTCGGTAGTGGCATTTGGGCGTATGTCACATGGTAGGATAGCCAAAAAAAACAATTGCCCCTCTGCTACGTGGACCTCCTCTCTTTCAACTGATCTATTTTGAATTAGTGCAATTGGCTACTAAATTATAGGTAAAATCTTAGAGTGAATTTTTCTAACAAAATATATATTTTTTATAAAAATTCGAATAGAAGTACTCATATTCACAGTTCGAAATGGGTTACCACAGATAGTTATTAAACCCTATCACATACGAGTTTGGTTGTCGTCTGTGTAAAAGTGTATGTGTTTTCGCGCTTGTCACAGACAGGTATCACTCTGTATATAATATAGCTACACACAGATATATTTGATTAACAACTATATCTGTAATGTGACTGCACAAATGTCAGTTTTGTAAATCTCACAGATATTTTTTTTTAGTAACTGTCTATGTGTATGTAGTGTCATAGATGATTTTTATACAGAACCGTCTGTGCCTCTCAGATGCTTTCAGACATGTATTTTAGAAGCTGTCTGTGACTGTCTGATGGTTCAAACAGAGTTCTTAAAAAACTGTCTATGTCATATGACATATACTACCTTTTAGGTCAAATTTCATAGACGTGCTATTTTAAAAACTGTCTCTGTGTGTATATTTCAGACGTATTATTTAAAATTGTATGTGTGTCCCTAACACCCCCCCTAGCACCAATTTACTCCCAGGTGGCTATCCGGACATACTGCAATCGTAGAATATTATGAAACATATATAGACAATTAATATCACATAAACACATATGACAATCATAGAGCACAAAATTAAACAGAACTCATTATCAAAGTTACACGATGTACAACAACACAAGACCACATGTATAGAACTCATTACCAAAGTTGCACAATGTAGCATACACATACATCAGATACAATATTGTTCATACACATCTCATAATCTGAATGAAACTCCCATTTCTTGGATATTACTTGAGAAAGTAAGAAAATGCCAAGCCGTCCTTATATTTCAGCAAGTTTTTCAATTGGCAGATGAAATGTTGGCAGTTTGAAAGTTTGTCGGTAGGGAAAAAAATGTAAGTAATGAGCATGTGTAAATCAAAATTGAACTAAAAGTGCTGATGTGCTAACCTTTGGATCTTCATGGCTGCTCATTTCAGCGATGACTTGGATGTGGTGGGAAACGTAGAAGCCACATGAGTTTCCCGGTAGTTGTTGGTAGTACTGGAAAGCATACAAATGCATAGTCATGTGGTTGTGTCTTTATGGAATCCATGTACCACAGCTTGTTAACTTTATGAATTATAACCACTAAAACATAATGATTACCCAGGTTAGAGGGATACATGTGGTATTCCTTTGCCTTGAAATGCGAGAATTGATTTACAAGGTGTTTAACGACCATTTTTTCATCTGACTTAATGCGTTGTAGGGCGAGAATACCGGGATCAAGATATGAAACAGGTTGTTACACACACACACACACACACACACACACACACACACACACACACACACACACACACACACACACACACACACACACACACACATATATATATATATATATATTCTATATCTTATGTGTATCATATTGTACACACACACACACACACACACACACACACACACACACACACACACACACACACACACACACACACACACACACATATATATATATATATATTCTATATCTTATGTGTATCATATTGTTCTACACCTACCGAACAAAATTTCAGTAGTAAAATGTGATTATACGCTACACCAAATATGTAAAATAGCACTACCATGTGTGTGTATTAACAAACAAATTAGTTGTCATATATATAGTAGTATAAATGATTGAAAGATGTGTTTGAAGGTCCTTACAATGAGAAGGCCCTCAAGAGTGACATGCCCAGTGCATCAAGGGATCAAGGGTAAAGAAGTCAAGCAAATCATTGAAGTCAACCATCCTCGTGGTAGAAATGGTTCCGACCAAATTTGACATGTATGCCCTTTTATTCTTACATTGTTCCATGTAATAATTATGGAGACCTTAACATGCATGACCTGCATCTGAGAGTGCATAAGTGGTAAGCATCGGTTAGTCATACTTTAATTTCGGGTTCGAACAACGTTTCGTCGATGGCACACAATGATGTTCCCATGCCACCTATTTCTATGAGACATCATGTTGCTTATGGATGACCTATTGTTGGACATCCTCTTGTTGCACATCTCGAGGCTGGACATCCTATTGGTGCACTTCCTATTCCTCGTTCTCCCTCTCGATGCTCTTGTCTTCATGGTCCTAAGGTGCACAAAATGTTGCTAGTGCTGAAAATACTATAGGGGCTGGAGGTGACTGTGTGGGAGCACTTGGCGGTAGGGAAAGAATGCTGAGCGTTGGAGGGTTCAACTGTATGTCACTCTTTTTCCATTAGATCCTTTGTGGGAGAGCTTCTCATAGAGTTGTGATCTCATCATTATGGGGGATCACCAACTTATGTGATATGAAGTTGGGATGGACCATGTCCACCTGAACCATCGCATGTCCCTGCCGCACCTCAACACAATACAGTGTCTTCTGTAGTGGCTGCACCTGACCCCTTGCAACCTTAGTGGTGATACTATTGGGCCTAAATATGAGGGCGTATGGTGTGGGCCCGTTGAGGTCACCTATAGGATCATCGCAGCTCTGCTCCACTTTAATGGATGGAGCACCTTGCTTTAGGCATAGGGACTTTTGATTGTACCAGTCAAGCTGGCCTAATTGGTACAATCTAAAGTCCCTACGCCTGAAGCAAGGTGCTCACATAGGCCAAGACATCCTCAATGACTTCTGCCTGAATCCTCTAAGAAAGCTGCTCAATGTCCACAGATTTGTTTCTCTTCCTCTTCCTATACAAGTCATTGTGTTCAGGCCATGCATGCTTCCAACCCTCATAACTGGAAAGTCTTTGAACCCGACCTGGATGCTCAGGGTTTCCGAGGGTAGATGAGAGGACATCCTTCTCTCTAACACCAGTGAAGGACCCTTGGCTAGCTTCTAGTTACTTCTCTCTTATTTTTTCAGATACCTCTTAGGTCTCACTGCTCTTGAAACTAATCTTGCCACTAGGCACCAAGGTTTCCCTACCTCACAACTAATTCTTGGCACCGAGCGACCTTCCTTCTTAGCTTTCTCATCCACCTTCTGTCATTGAAGGGTTTTGCCCTCGTAGCCACATGTGCCCAACTTGTGGTTGTGCTTGTTACAAGCTCAAATATCCTTGGGTTTGTTGCTTTCTACTTTGAACTCCTCTGAACTCTTCAATTCTACAAAGGCAGCCCAATTCTCCCGTGTTATGAACTTATACTCCTCAAACGGCTCCCGATTGTGATCAATGTACTCCCTAACAAGTTGGCTCTTGAATATCCTTCAAGTCTTGTTGATCAATCCCAAAACTTTTCTTATCACAAACTCCCTCATATTCTGCAGTATCTCTAAATAATTCTCAAGGCACGCAAACAGTGTCTCTACCTCAGAATGACCGAGAAGCTTCCACTTCTTAAGGACCAATGGCACCATATCCCTAACGATGAGCCCCCAAACACATCGAAAATGGTTCTTCACCATAAGTGGGGCCGTAGGTAGCCCTGTGATGATCTGGGTGATGGCAATTTTGTCTATAGATCACTTAGTGTTCATCCTATCATGTTGAGCTTGACCCCCTGAGGTGGTTGTATCTCTGTGATGTCCTTCATCTGAGTGGGGATGTTCGTCAGAGGATGACGATGAAGATTGAGCACTTGATGCCATCTAGTTGAACTGCATTAGCAAAAGACCTTTACATTAATTCTGGTTAAAATTACTATGTAATGTGGACTAAAAAAACTGAAGATTTAGCAAACATGCAAATAACCAAATCCATGAGAAGCATAAAAAATAGTAAACACTAAAATGCTAATTATACACAATACGATTTAGAAATGCTATCAAAATAGGTAGTAAAAAAGGGAACCGTCGCAAATATCACAAGCATTTCTCTTTTAATTAAACAAGAAATTATTTATAAACCATAGTAGAGTGGATAGTACATAGGAATCGATATAGAAAGAAAAAACTGAATTTATTGAAGCAAAAATTCAAATAGCTATGTACAGTTCTAGATTTATTGAAGCAAAAAAGCTATGTGATAGCAAGCAGGAACATCATCAAACATAGACTTCAGTTGTTGACATATTTATGAAAAATTCAGATAGCTATGTACAGTTCTTGATTTATTAAAGCAAAAAAGCTATGTGACAATAAGCAAGAACATCATCGAACACAAACTTCAGTTGTTGACATATTTACAAAAAATTCAGATAGTTGTCCATTAGTGTACTTATGCGTTGGAAAAATATGCTTTGTATTAGGGCCACACGTTAATCATCATATATACTATTTGAGTGTTATCTATCAGTATGTAAACTACCTTTATCCAAATTTGTACCAGCATGACACAAACTACCTCAATGACTAAGGCAACAAGAGACAATGGAGAACTCTGAAACAAATAGCTAGAACAGACATAGAAACCTTAGGGATCATACATGGAACAAAGGAACCACATGGAAGCATTGTCATACCTGATTAGTGTCGAAGGAGGACCGAAGCGTCATGTAGGGGAGGAGGAGGGGCGACGGATTATCAATGCAGTAAGGAGGACGACCAGAGCACCACCGTAGTGGAGAGAATAATGAAGAGGAAGAGGGCCTGAGCACTACCTCAGTGGAGAGGAGGAGGAGGAGGGCCCGAGCACCACCTCAGTGGATGAGGATGAGGGGGAGGAGGAGGGCCCGAGCACCGCCGCACTTGAGAGGAGGGTCGGAGCGCTACTTCAGTGGAGGTGGAGGACCGGAGCACCGCTGTAGTGATGGAGGAGGACCAAAGCGCCACCACAGTGGGGGGACGAAGAAGAGAAAACGAAGCACGAGCGATATCTGTTTGAGTGAATGAACAATCAAATACACTACTAGGTTAAAACACATAGCAATGATGGTTTTTCTTAATGTTCGTATGTGTCTTACCACATCACATATGAGTTTTCTTAATGTCCGTTTGTGCCATGTCCCATGGACAAATAGTCACAGACAATTTTTTTTTCTTATTGTCCATATGTGCCCTTGGACATAGACTGCCACAAAGAGCCAATACTCATAGATGGTTTTTTCTTAATGTCTGTATGTGTCGTATAAACACAGACAATTTTTGCTACATGTTCATATGTGTCTTCTGACTGTCATCTGTGTCTTCAAAATTACCATATGTTTTCAGAGAAAATATAAATGTGAACACAGACATAATATAAATTTGAACACATACATTTCAACATAGGAATTTCAAAACAAAACATACATGATAGAAATTAATTTCAACGGAGACGGTTTGGCATTAACACATTTACATCACTTCATCAATATATTGTGCAATCTTGTAATATCAACAAAAGGGGGAGCTTCATCAAATTGATTGTACTCTTCCACGTCAACAACATTTTCAACTATGACGATCCACATTTTCATGTCGAGAACTACATGTCGGTTCTTTCGTGGTGTTTCGCACACATAAAACACTGGGTTAACATGTTTAGCAAAAACGAATGGTTCTTCCTTATATCCGACACGTCGCAAGTCAATGATAGTGATCCCGTACTTGTCCACCTTCATACCCTTTGGGCCCTGAATACAACAGCATCGAAATAGGGGTATCTTGATACCTATATAGTCGAGCTCCCATATTTTTTGTATCTGCCCATAGTAAGTGCTATTGTGCATATTGTTGTCATAAGCATCTACGTGCACACCAATGTTCTGATTTATACATTTATCATCTTGCATGGCCGTGTAAAATGTGTACCCATTAATATTGTATCCTTACCATGTGACAATTGTAAAGATCGACCATTTTGCCAATTTCTTAAGTACCTTACTTGTGCATGAACTTGCTTGGATTCGATCTCAGAGCCAAGTGTTGAACCTTTTGTTATGCTTTCTAATTATCCATACATCAGTCCTTTCCAGATTTTCTTGAATGAGCAATGTCTTGCGCTCCTCGATATATTTTGACACTTCATCCATTTGTTGAAAAATGAGAAAGTAAGCCAGAGCATAAGACTTCTGGTCATGAGTTATTGCCTTTTTTCTGATGGTTTATTTACCTACCAACTAGCCCTCGTGCCGAGATATTGGCACATCGATAGCATCCGATGAATCAATAAAGTCGACACACCACTCGACAACCTCCTCAAATGTATAGCCTTCAATTATGCAGCCCTCTGGTTGAGATTGATTCATTACATATGATTTCAAAATGCTCATATATCTCTCACATTGATACATCTGATGTAGAAATACTGTACTGAGATAATCTATCTCCTTTATAAGGTGCACAATGACATGGACCATAATATCAAAGAATGAATGCAGAAAATACATCTCAAGATAACATAAAGTCTTCACCACATTTCTTTATAGGGCATCTAGTATTGTTGGATCGATAACCTTATGAGCAATAGCATTAAAGAAAAAACACAGGCTCATAATAGTCTCTTTGACTGGCAAAATATTCCTACTTGCAATAGGAAGCATCTGTGTCAACATCACGTGGCAATCATGGGACTTCATTTTAATAAGTTTCAAATCTTTCATTGAAACAAGTTTTTTGATGTTGGTGGAGTATCTGGAATGAACTTTCACATCGTACAGGAACTCAAAAAAATACTTGTTTCTCCTCCTTTGGAAGGTACCAATATCCCACAGCAGGAGGGAGGGGACCGTGCACTCTACCTTTACCATCTTGTTAGGGATGAAGCACTAGTTGTATGTTCAAATTGACCAGGTCAGTTCATGCCTTCATACCATCCTTCATTTTCTTAGGAATATTGCACAAGGTACCAATGAGACTCCCACAAACATTCTTTTCGATGTGCATGGCATTGAGACAATGCCGAACTTCTAAGTGTGGCCAGTAAGGTAGCTCCCAAAATATAGATTTTTTTCACATGAACTTTTCATCACTACTAGAATGCTTTCTCTTTCCAAGAACAACATTGATGTTCTTCACCTGATCATGGACTTCTTACCCGCTAAAATGCCTAGGAGCTAACACATTCTCTCTCATGCCATCAAATTTTTTCTTCATATTCCTATATGGATATGACTTGAGAAGAAACCATCAATGACGCATATACACTATTTTTCTTGAGTTGTTGAGCCACATACTCTCGGTAGCATCTAAGCATTGGGGGCAGGCTTTGCTTCCTTTTATAGTTTGCCCAATAAATTATCAAGGGCCGACAAATTATTTATTGTGCAAAACAACATGGCATGTAGACTGAAGTACTCTCTCTTATACTCATCTCATACATCGACACCTTCTGACCAAAGTATTTTAAGGTCATCCACCAATGGTCTAAGTTACACATCAATGTTGTTGCTAGGTTGCCTTGGTCCTTGGATTAAAATTGACATCATATTGTACTTTCTGTTCTGACAGAGTCAATGAGGAAGATTTTATATGCATAGAAATACTAACCAAGTTATATGTTTGTTGATCATGTTACCAAAATAAATCATTCTATCCATGCTCAAAGCAAACCTAATGTTCCTCAGTTATGCCGCAAACTCTCCGAATTTCATATCGATGTTTCGCCACTACACACAATCAGCTGGGTGCCACAGGTTTGAATCATTCTTACGACCCTCTTTATGCCAACAAAACAATTTGGCCTCCTTTTTGTTGGCAAGCAAACACTTCAACCGAGGAATTATAGTAAGATACCACAACAACTTTGTAGTAGGTCCTTTGTCCCTACGGGCATCCCCGCCAACATTATGATGCTTGTATCGAGGGGTTCCATATACAGTGCACTCACGCAAGTCTGTATGCTATCCATGATAAATAATACAGTTTTGCTTGCAATCATGAATTTTTTCCACTTCCAATTGCAATGGATAAATTATCTTTTTTGCTTCATACGCGGATGTGGGTAGCAGATTTCCGTTGGGAAGCAATGCTGCTAATAGAGGTAACAATGCAGTGAAACTCTTATCAAACCACCCATTGATTGCCTTTAATTTCAAAAGTAGGAGTACCACATGCAGCAACATGTATTGCTCCTCATAGCCTAGATATAAACATTCCTTCAACTGTCGTACAAAATTTTGAAATCTTGTAAATTCTCTATCATTGTATTCATCATTCCCCTCTGCATTGTGGATCATCTGTTCTAAATTTTCAAAAATATCATTACCTCAGTTCATGAAGTCATCAACAATCTCTTCGACATCACTGTTAGGAATAACTTCATACACATCATACTCAGAATCTCCTGCTTCATGCATATCACTATTAGGGTCATTCACGCATTCTTCTCCATGCTTGGTCCAACATGTATAGTTTGGTGTGAATCCACACATAATTAAGTGTGCATGTATAGTATGTGCCTTTGAAAACGTTCTCTTATTTCTACAATCAATGCAAGGACAAAATATAAATTTTCTCATTCTTGTTCAACATATCTACCTCAACAGCATGCATGAATCAATCCAGATATGACATTAAGGAACTCATCACAAGTTCGATTCTCTAGGTACATCCAAATTCGATCGACCATCTGTGATTTCCAAATTTTAACATTTATTGAATTTTCAATCTAGAGAATTGTTTTGGGTGCAAATTTTAGAGGCAATATATTGGTCCTGAACTAGAAAAAGACAACATATGAATATATACAAAATCTTGAATAAAAGCTCAATATATTTTGAAGAAATGATTCTGTGAATATACCAATTAGGAGTTAAAGAAGGTAAATACTAGCATATATGATTTCCATCAGAGGAAGCTTGCGCTGCAGAGGAAGCTCCAAACTAATCACCCCGCAGAGGAAGCCCACACTGCAAAGTTGAATAGAAGCTCAAACATTTGGACGCAATGGTTCTGTGAATGTAACTACCAATTTGGAACTAAAGAAGGAAAATACTAATCCCTAGGTATTCGAATAGAGGAAGCTCGCGTTGCAGAGGTAGCTCCAAAGAGATCGCCCAGCAGAGAAAGCTCAGTCGGTTGTCTAAAGACTCACGTGCGCCTCTGTCTAAAAAACCCACACCCAAGGGCCGTATCCTATGACCAATAATTGAGAAA
Source organism: Phragmites australis (assembly GCF_958298935.1). Lineage (NCBI taxonomy): Eukaryota > Viridiplantae > Streptophyta > Magnoliopsida > Poales > Poaceae > Phragmites > Phragmites australis. Next base: position 24,035,868 of record NC_084934.1, on the reverse strand, counting down.
CACATATGGTTATTAGAATGAATCATCCATTTGTTCACCATCATGAAGATGGCCTTTAAGTCCATACGGTTTGTTATTTTGAACTATCTGTGTCTACTAGAGAGACACATACTGCCGGTGATATGGGATCTGGGGGTTCCCGAGTCCCGAGGCCAGGACAGTGCAGTGCCACGTGACGCCTTCCCTCGAGGACCACCTCCCTGAGGGCCTGAGGGAAGCAAGGTCCGGGAGTGGGTGCTCGGGGACGAGAATAGTTGTTCCCCGAGTACCTCGAAAGTCCCGCGATCCGAGGGAAGCATGGTCTGGGAGTGGGTGCTCGGGGACAAGAATAGTTGGTCCCCGAGTACCCAAAGAGCCCCGAGGACCCGAGGGAAGCCAGGTCCGGAAGTGGGTGCTCGAGGCCAAGAACAGTTGCTCCCTGAGTACCCAGAGAGCCCCGAGGACCCGAGGGAAGCAAGATCCGGGAGTGAGCGCTCGGGGCCAAGAACAGTTGGTCCCCGAGCACCCAGAGAGCCCCGAGCACCCGTCAAGCCCCATACCGGTGGACCCCGCAGGGACTCCACGATGAGGTGTCGGTCGGTGGGAGGCCGATGCCGCATTTAATGAGTAGAGTGGGCGGTCACATCCAGCCACTTTCCCCCACGCCAGCCGTACTGAATACGCCAGTCCCTACCGCCGCCTGGCAGGAAGGCGTGGGCACAATTAATGCGGTGGGTCCCATCGCATGCCCCCTCGCGGGGCCCATGAAGAAAGATGGTTTGAAGATATCTTTGATGGGCACGAGGCTTATCGCCCTGTCACATCAGACCGTGTCAGACCTGCTCTGACCAAATGGGCATGAGAGAATACTTAGAAGCTGACTGGTCGGCGCCCCTGCGCTTGCTAAAGCTGGAACGCGAAGACCAATGGAACCATCCGAGGGATATTTTTTCAACCCCCTGTAACATCAACTGTAGACCAATGATGATCACTTTCCATTTATTGTTTACAGGAACTTGTGCCCTCGTTCTGGGCATTCCCTGAATGGCCTCTCCCCCTGGTAGATAAAGGGGGGGGGGAGCACCTTGTAATGGGGATCCGAAAGATGGAAACCAAAAGATCCGACGAGCGAAGAAAGATAGACATAGAGATCGATCGATAGACATTCGAAGAACATTGATAACATACAAAACACACAGGAGTAGGGTATTACGCCTCCGTGCTGCCTGAACCTGTCTAAACCCCTGGGTGCATTAATTTCCACTAGCTGACAATCCATCCCGCCTAAGTCCCATACACTCGCATTAACCCCACGTACAAGGTAGTTCCAGGACCAGCCCCCCGGCCGAATCTCGAAGAGGATCCCTCAGGATCCCTGCTCGCGGTGTTCATCCACTGACACATATGGATTTTAAAAGAAACTGTATGTGATAATGTTACAGACGGATTTTCTTAAAACCTATTTGTGTTTATCAATGAGGCACATATGGATTTGTAAAAGTCGTATGTGACTCTTTCCACACCCAGACGGTGAGGATGCTATAGACACATCTATCTTTGCAATCGGCTGTGGCTATTTTATTAGTGATGGGTCCTGAGAAACTGTATGTAACACTATATCTGCTTTCACTGTTTCATGGTAGTGATTGTTTCTATGTTTCCAATTTAAATATATTTGAAAAAAATATTGATTGTCAAACTATAGATCATTCAAATGATGCAATCTTTTTTGGCGAGGTGAATCAACCCCCATGCACTTACCAAGCCCGACCTGATGCCACAACCAAACCCAAATCCAATCGATCTGAGTAGCAGTGGCTCCATTTGGATGACGGCGGTTCAGGCTATGCAACTCGGCCCAGTACAGGGAGGGCAAGAGAAAGAGCTAGTAGCAGTAGTGGTTGAGCACCAATGCGCCATTAATGATGGGACATTGAGTGGCAGCAGCATGAGTTGGGGAAGACCAGTCGACGGTCCGAAAGTAGGATGGAGGAGCAACATAGTGAATTTCTGGTGGTAGGGCATGGGGATGCAATGGCAGAGTAATGTCGCCACGAAGGGGACAACAACCGCCATCTCAACTTCCTCTACACGACACCAACTTCGAGAGATGCGCAAGAGGGGAGTGATGATATATGGGGATAATTGTGGAATGGTTGGATGTCTCATCTAGGCGTTCGTGCAAGATCTAGTTGTACTATGTTAGATGGAGCAAGGAAGGAGTGAAAACAAGTCACTACTATAGAAAGGGTCATCCATGCCCTATTATTACTACCGAATTAGTTATAACTAGTAGTGATAAACCATCACGATCGGTTCATAAGCCCAACCAGTACATAAAAAGTCGAGCCGTTAAGAACTAGCAGTGATAAAGAAGTATCACTACTGATTCATAAGCTCAACTAACACATGAAAAGTTGTGCCATCAATAACCGAGAGTGATAGTGGCTATCACTGACGATTAGAGTTACAAACTAGCATTAATAGCCCCCTATCAGTACAACTTCCACGCTCCACTGGTTCAGCTTCTCCTTAAAGCCTTACAAATTTCTCTCTGGGCTAACCTAAGATCACACTGGCTCCTAGCCTCTCTCTCTCTCTCTCTCTCACCCTCTCTTCTCCACAGCCATCTCCGACCACTCCATGGTCCCCCTCGCCGCCACCATCTCTAGCCACTCCACCCATCCTCGCGCCTTCGTCTGATGTTGAAGCTCTAACTCCAGAGAATTCAAATGATGCGCAGTCCATCGACTCCAGATCGGCAGGGTACGAGTCTACCAACAAAGTCTGGGACTTCTTCATTGATGAGCCGAAGCTAAAAAGACGCTAGCGTGAGGAGGAAGAGGAGGAGAAGGAGCCGCCGCCACCAACGACGATGCCGACGACTACTTCATCGTGGCCGATTCTGTCGGAGGGTTAACTCCTGTCGTAGGGATCCTAAGGGACCCCTTTTTAGAGATTCGGCCGGGGGGGATGATCCTGAATATGTTCGTCGAAGAAATAAATGGGTATAAATGCGATGACCGACGGGGTGGAATGATCTAGTGCGGAACAGAGTAAATGCAATGGTGTTTAGACAGGTTCGGACCGCACGGAGGCGTAACACCCTACTCCTGTATGGATACTATAAATGCCCTGAGAATGTCCCTCAAGGATGTTGCTGGTTACAAGAATGTTTGTCTATCCTAGAGCCTGAGGCTCCTTGTTCTTCGGTCTACGTGTATCTGTTGGCTTTGGGTGCTCTCGATCTTCTCTTCTCTTCGCTACTTACTTCCTCTGGGATTTTCCAACCTCTGAGAGATTGTCTAACTTGTCGAGCTTGCTCAGAGATTGTGCTGAGACTCAGCCTGTTCTGGTATTCTTCGCCTGTCTCTGTCCGCTACTGCCGGCTGCTTTAAATACCCGCCGGCTGTAGCGTGCCCTGAACGGGAGGGCACGAGTTCCAAGGCACTATAAATGGAAATGGCGTCATCATAGCCTCTGTGCGAAGTGACCGGGGGTGGAAAATACGCCCCACGCCCGGTCATCCATCACCATAAATGCACTGGCAACGGGCGCCGTGGAGAGGGCCTGCTGGGCAGCCACAGAACGGCCCGGCGTGCCCGTCCTGTCTTGTTCTCCTGCCACAGCAGTGCGGCAGACGGAACGCCTCGGCCCTTACGACGTTATCCCGAGACGGGTCGGATGGCACGGGATGGGACCTGTGCATTTAATGACCCCACGCCCTTCTGCCAGAATGTGGCAGGAACTGACACCAAACGTGGCGGGAGCAGTTGGAGGTGACAGGCCATGCGCGCTCTTTAAATCCGGCTTTGGGCCTTTGACTGACTGACACCTCATCAGTGGGCCCCTGCGGGGGCCACTGTCAGGGGGCTTTCTGAGTCGTCGGAGAATCCAGTGCTCGGGGGTCACTGTTCACCTCCCCGAGTACTCTCTCCCAAGAATGCCCTTTCTTGATCCTCGGGGAACCAAGTGCTCGGGGGTACTATTCACCTTCCTGAGCACTCTCTCCCGGGCACACTTGTACGAACCTTCGGGGGGACCGAGTGCTCGGGGGCCGCTGTACGCAATCCCGAGCACTCTCTCCTGGAACTTCCTTTCAGTGGGTCCTCGGGGTACTTGGGTGCCCAGTGGGCCACCGCTCGCGGCCCCGGGCACACTTCTCCTGGTACTTAGCTTTCTTGGTCGTCGGGGGACTCGGGTGCTCGGGGGTCACCGTATACCTCCCCGAGCACTTTCTTTCCGGCACTTAGACTTCGTAGATCATCAGGGAACTTGGGTACTCGGGGACCACTGACTGTGGCCCCAAGCGCCCTCTCCCGGTACTTAATATTTTTTATCTTGCGGAGGAGACTCCGCGGGATGGCGCCATGTGGCGGATTGCTGGCCTGGCCTCGGGGTTCGGGGACCCCTGGTTCCTGATTCACCGACAGTAGCCCCCGGGCCCATTGGCAGGCGATGGCCCAGAGACTGCGGATGGGCCCTTCGTCATCAACGAGGCCGAAGCCATTACTGACGCCACGTGGCGCGCTCATAGATACTAGCCCTTCCAGTCTGGGCTTCTGGTAGGGCCCAACGGGGAGCCGAACGGGGATCTGGACAGAGCGGCACTGAGGGGCCTGCTCCGGGTGGTGATCGGGGTGGACGACCTGAGCTGGGCGGAGCTCCCCTGGAAGGAGCTAGCGCTCTGCGCCGACCCTAACCGGGTGGCGGTGCAAGCGAAGCTGCTGGAGTTCGATGCCCAGGGGCTGGTCGACCGGCCAGGGCGCCGGAACCCCGGGACTATCCAGACTCCCGGGGTGGACGAGAAGGCCGGCGAGGAGGCCGCAGACGATCTGGCGCAGACTGGTGGCCCGGGCGTCGCAGGCGGCAGGTTGCAGGCCAGCGGTGGGGCTGCTGCAGGCAGCAGCCGCCAGGCCAGAGGAGGAGGCGCCGCCGGCAGTGGTGCGGCGACAACGCAGGGGGACAGAGGGAAGCGCCCCCGGACTTTCATTCCTACGCCGGCGTCCCCGCCGTCGCCGTCGCCTGGCGAGAAGGAGGGAGGTCGGGACGGCCAGTCGTCCAGCGCGGGTCTGTCAGCGGGGGCGGCATCTGCGGTTCTGGAACCAGACCTTGATCTGCTTGGGCCTGGTCTGGAGCCCGGAGATCGCGCGGTGGCCCCGCAGAGCCCCCAGCGGAAGAGGAGGAGGGAGGACTCCGGGCCAACGCCGTCGGGCCCGGGGTACAGGATCCCGGAATCGAGGTGGCAATACCAAAGACCCAAATCTGCGTAAGTTCCCCCCCCCCCGCTTTTTCCTGAGCATGCCTTGCCCGGAGTGAGTTCGGAGACTAACCTCGTTTTTCTTTTGCAGGCCGCCTACGGGCGCGGCCGGAGACCAAGGACGGCCGGAGGCGCCGAGGCAGGCTCCATCCCCCGAGCCGAGCACGCCTAAGCCGAGCGAGCCGGTGGAGCCGGAGCCGCTGAGGGCGCCGGTCGAGACAGAGCCACAGGAGCTGCCCTGCCCCGAGCCGATGGGAGCGGCCGCGCCCAAGCAACCGGCGCCGGCTGAGCCCGCCCCGAGCGCGTCGAGCATGGGGCGGACGACCTCGTCATGGGTTGTGCCTGCATGGCAGTTTTCGGGGACCCCGAGCCCCTCGGAGGGGGCTCGTAGGGGACCCAGCGCCCGACCGTCACCTAGCCGGCCTGCCGAACCCCTCCTAGTCGTGCTAGGGAGCGCCTGGGAGGTGATTGGGCGGCTGGAGGCGGTCGTGGCGGGGGAGAGGACACAGCTTGAGGCGAGCCGCGCCGCCCTTGCCGTCGAGAGGGAGCGGCTTGCCGAGGGCAGGAGCCTTTTTGAGGCTCACGTCGCTGCGGCGCGCGCCGTCAACGAGAACGAGCGGCGCGCTCTAGAGGAGGATCGGGAGGCCCTGGAGGGCATTCGCACGGAGGCCGTGCGGGAGCAGGAAGAAGCCGCCAGCCTAGCCGAGGCATCGCGGCAGCAGGCTGCCGAGCCGTTCGCCAGGGAGAGGCAGGTGCAGGCGCGGGAGGAGGTGGTCCTGGCCCTCGAGAGGACGGCGGAGGCCTCCCAGGCTGACTTGGCCCGCCAGAAAGGCGAGGCTGACCAGATCCGCACCGAACTCCAGCGTTGGGAGGAGGAGCTCCAGTGCCGAGAGGAGGACATCGCGATCCGAGAGACCGACGTTGGCATCACGGCGTCGGATCTGGAAGCCCGGGAGGAACTGCTGATCCGCCGGGAGACGGAGGCTGCCGAGGCGGTGGTGGCCTCAGCTGCTCGGGAGGAGCGGGCCGCCAAGTGGGAGTCAGAGCTGACCGCCCGCGAGCAGGCCCTCTCTGCCCTTGCAGAGCGGGTGAAGCAGGCTGAAGCCCAGGCGCCCGGCCCCGCCTCAGCCGGCGTGGCCGGGGGATAGAGCCTCGAGGAGCGGCTACAGAGCATGATGGAGGAGCTCGAGACCACCAAGACCGAATGGGTCAACGTGAAGCTGATGATGGAAGACATCCTTCGGCAAGCGCAGAGGTCCGTGAGGGTGGCCGGGCTCGGGCGAGTCCATGTGGAGGCGAAGGGGACGGGCATCGGCCACATCGCCCTTGGCTTCCAGAGAATCAGCCAGCGCTTCGAGGTGCTCCCCCAGGCCGTCCAGGAGCTAGCCGCCTGGGAAGGGCGAGGCTTGGCCCAAGAGGTGGCCGAGCATGTCCTGGCCTGCTACCGAAGCCGGGACCCAAACTTCCTGCTAGAACCAGCTCGGGAAGGGGTGGTCGAAGCCGAGGAGGAGGCCGCCCGGGAGGCAGTTTGGGGCGCCGCCACCGAGGTGGCGGCCTGCTTCACGCGAGAGGCGTCGCCGATTCCGGACCCGGGGAGCAACGGCGAGGGCTCCGACTTAGATTAGGCTTTTGTAATTTTCTTTTTCTTTGACTTGACGTAAATATGGGAGTGATCCCTCAGAATAGCTGTCCTTTCTTGTGAATATAATGGAAGCCTTTCTTTGGGCTCGCAACTCCAGTGTTCTTCTGAGTGCTTGATGAAGTTTCTGTTCTTTTCACTTGATGCCCCGAGGAGTACTCAGTCAGACCGAGCCCGACCTTTCCCTCCCCGAGAACGAAGTCGCCCCGACCACTCGTCGCTCGAGCGGTGAGGCCTTCTCTACGCGTTCAGCCCCCGAGCCCTCGCGAGTCCGCAACGGCTAAGTCAAAAGACAAAAGCACAAACTTCCTTGCTCGGGAGATAGATCGATCCAGCACGGAGCACGCCATGACCAGTGAACACTTTCCCACTCGGCGACCACTCAAACAGGTAGACTGGAGACACGTGCAGGCGGAAATGCGACCAAGAGTCCCCATGGTTTGGTAGTGCCGGGCTAAGACGGACCGGACCGAGCACGGACAGCCTGCCCCCAGGGTCTAGGCTCCCGACCGCTCGAGCAGCTCGAGCAGTGAGATAACCCGAGAACCCCAGAGGCTCGGTAGTGCCTGGGGCCTTTTAAGCGGACCGAACACCATGACCACCATGAAAGACTTCGGTCAGACATTGCCGTACGTACGGTACACCTTCCTACTGTCCGTTCTGTCGTTCCGGAAAAAGTGGACACGTGGCAGGGTTTTGTGCACGAGGAGACCATCTCGCCGAACAAATTAGAATACGAGGGTCCCGAGGACAGCTCGGGAACAATATATTACTGAATGTAAATTCATGTGAATTTAACCACTCACCGGAGAGCTGTCAGCTTTTTGGCCGAGCGATCCTCCAGAGGCATGCGCTCCGAGCTCGTGGTGCCCGGGAACTTGGTTCCCACGGCTGGGGCACCCGAGCACTGGGGGGCGCATGGGGAGCCCGGGATCAGGCGATCCCGACCACTCATGCCCGAGCGGTAGGACCACCCGAGGACCCTTAGGGCCGAGCAGTGACCTGGGCACCGAGGCCCTCGCGGTCGAGCTACTTTCTCTTTTAATCGTCGATCTGTGACTTGAGAAAAATAGAAAAATTCTTTGCTTGGTGCGCTCTGTTAGTGCGGTACTCATTATTGACTGCTCTCATTTTCAACCCGAGACCTCTCGAATACCCGGACCGGCGGACAAAATAGGCAGAGGCATAACCCAGAGGTCCTATGGTTCGGTGGCGCCCGGGTATGACAGACCAGACCGAGCACCGACAGCCCGCCCCTGGGGCCTAGGCTCCGGACTACTCGAGCATCTCGAGCGATAGGATTACCCGAGAACCCCAGGGACTCGGTGATGCCCAAGAGACTGCCACGACACCGAACACCACAGCCTACCACGACAGACGTAAGTCAGCGGCAACTGCCCGCGTGCATACATATCGGGATTCTTTTATCAATGGAAAAAATGAGAGAGCGAACTTTTTTCGTACAATCGAGCATCTCACCAGACATATTAAACATATGGAAACCAGAAAAAATAAAATTTGACATAAGAACTGCACATTGATATATGTATTGTATTGACAATTTTACAAGGTTGGGTGACTTACCCAGTTAGTGGTAGTCCCCAGTCAACTTGGGCAGGGGGGAAGCCCCTGGCCTGGTTGACCTGAGCCTGCATACATGGCCATCTACGGGAAGAACTTGCGCAGGTGCTCGATGTTCCACGCGTTGGGGAGCGGCTGCCCATCCTCTGTAGCCAACCGGAAGGAGCCTTCTCGCAGGACACCGATCACGGTAAAGGGGCCTTCCCACATAGGGGACAGTTTATTCCTTCCTTCGCGCGATTGGGCGCGTCGGAGAACTAGATCCCCCACCTCGAGAGACCGGACCCGGATGTAACGCTGATGGTAGCGCCGTAGGCTTTGCTGGTAGCGGGCTGCTCGGACGGCGACACGCCGCTGGTGTTCTTCCAAATAGTCAACGTCGTCGCGCCTTTGCTGTTCCTGTTCGCCTTCAGAGTAAGCATGCACCCGAGGGGAGCCTAGAGTGAGCTCGGAGGGGAGGACCGCCTCAGCGCCGTACACAAGGAACAAAGGAGTCTCCCCGGTAGTGCGACTCGGTGTGGTCCGATTGGCCCATAGCACAGCAGGCAGCTCGTCGATCCACCCTTTCCTATGCTTTGCGAGCACGTTGTAGGTCCGGGTTTTGAGCCCCTTCAGTATCTCTGCGTTGGCGCGCTCGACCTTCCCATTGCTCCGAGGGTGAGCGACGGAGGCGAAGCAGAGCTTGATGCCGAGGTCCTTGCAGTAGTCCCGAACAGGGCACTTGTGAACTGAGTGCCATTGTCGGTGATGATTCGGTTCGGGACACTAAAGTGACTGGTGATACCGCGGATAAACTGGAGCGTCGTGTTCTTGGTCACCTTGACGACTGGAACCGCCTCCGGCCACTTGGTGAACTTGTTGATGGCGACGTAGAGGTACTCATAGCCCCCGATTGCTCGGGGGAATGGACCCGCAATGTCCAGCCCCCAGACCGTGAAAGGTCATGATAGGGGGATGGTTTGAAGAGCCTAAGCTGGCTGGTGAATCTGCTTTGCGTGAAACTGGCACGCCCTGCAGCGCCGAACCAGCTCGGAAGCATCCTGGAGGGCAGTAGGCCAGTAGAAACCTTGCCGGAAGGCCTTCCCAACCAACGTGCGGAACGATGCATGGCCACCGCACTCGCCCTCGTGGACCTCAGCGAGAAGCTCACCACCTTCTGCCCGGGTGAAGCATTTCAGGAGGACGCCGCCTGCGGTATGCCGGTAGAGATCCCCATCTATTATGGCATAGCGTTTGGACTGCCGAGCAACTCTTTCAGCAGAGGCATCATCCCCGGGGAGGAACTTTTCCTTCAAGTACCCTCGGATCTTGTCAATCCACAAGGCATCTTGAGAACTGTCAGCAAGCGCAGTGCACTCGCCGGACGGCGGTACCCTGTCGGGGCTTCCCACTGAGGGCACTGCCGGGGTCCCCTGAATTGAGCTCGAGATTTCCCCTTCGTCCTGTTCGGCAGGCAGGATGGAAGGCCGTGTGAGTCTTTCTTGAAAGACTCCGGCAGGGACGCGCGCACGGGAGGAGGCCAGGCGAGAAAGGTCATCGGCCAGAGCATTGTCGCGGTGAGAGATATACCGCAGCTCCAGGCCGTCGAAGCACTTATCTAGCTTCCTGACTGCCGCCACGTACGCCGCCATTTGAGGATTCGTGCACTGGTATTCTTTCGATACCTGGTTGACCACCAGCTGGGAGTCTCCCTTGACCAGGAGGCGATGAATTCCGAGGCCCACCACGGCTCGGAGGCCGGCGATGAGGCCCTCATATTCCGCCATGTTGTTGGATGCGCAGAACTGCAGCTGCACGACGTACCGGAGTTCTTCACCCGTTGGGGAGGTGAGAACCACTCTGGCCCCCGCGCCTTTCAGCGTGAGAGAACCGTCGAAATGCATAATCCAGTACCCGGGCGCATCGTGCCCGGGATATGTGGAGATTTCTTCTTACCTTAGGGACGGGTGTCCATTCTGCCACGAAGTCAGAGAGCGCCTGGCTTTTGATCACCTGGCGGCTGACAAAGTGCAGGTCGAACTCCGCCAGCTCCACCGCCCACTTGACGACGCGCCCGGTGCCTTCTCGGTTTCGAAGGATGGGCCCCAGTGGGTACGTGGTAACCACTGAGACCTTGTGCGCCTGGAAGTAGTGGCGCAGCTTTCGGGAAGCAATGAGCACGGCGTAGAGCAGCTTCTGGGCTTGGGGGTATCTTGTCTTGGCCTCCCAGAGGACTTCGCTGACGAAGTACACCGGTTGCTGTATCCGGCGAGCCCGGACTACGGCTTCGCCCGAGGGCCTGCTACAGCCCCCGAGCTCGGCGATGTGGTCGGGGCTGGCCGGGTGCTCGGGCTCAACCCCCTGGTCGGTGGGAGCCAAGTGCTCGGGCTCGACCCCCTGCTCGGGGGGAGCCGCGAGGACAGGGGAGTGCTTGGGGGCGGCCGGGAGCTGGGACCCAGCACCTAACCCCGTGCACTCATCGCACTCCATCACCAGTACCATGCTCACGACCTGAGGAGTGGCCGAGACGTAGAGCAGTAGTGCCTCGCCCTCAGAGGGGGCCACCAGCACGGGTGGTGAGATGAGGTACTTCTTCAGATCGCGGAATGCCTGCTCGGCCTTCGGCGTCCAGTCGAAACGACCGGTCTTCTTTAGAAGCTTGAAAAGGGGGAGTCCTCGCTCCCCAAGTTTGGAGATGAAGCGCCCGAGGGCCGCCATGCAGCCGGCGAGACGCTGAACCTCCTTGAGTCGAGCCGGGGGTCGCATCTACTCGATGGCCCGGATCTTCTCTGGATTGGCCTCGATCCCTCGGCTGGAGACCAAGAAACCCAGGAGCTTGCCCGCAGGCACCCCGAAGACGCACTTCTTGGGGTTGAGCTTCAAGCGGGTAGTGCGGAGACTGTTGAAAGTCTCGGCAAGATCTTCGAGCAGGGTGGCGCGGTCTCGGGATTTGACCACGAGATCGTCGATGTAGGCCTCGACGTTGTGGCCAACCTGCGAATCAAGGGTGATACGGATAGCGCGCTGGAAAGAAGACCCAGCGTTGCGCAAACCAAAAGGCATCGATACATAGCAATAAGTCCATACCAGGGTGGTAAAAGCAGTTTTTTCTTCATCCTCTATGGCCATGCGAATCTGGTGATAACCGGAGTTTGCATCTAAAAAACACAAAAGATCACATCCCTCGGTTGCATCTACAATCTGATCTATGCGGGGCAAAGGAAAAGAATCTTTGGGGCAAGCCTTGCTTAGATCGGTGTAGTCCACGCACATGCGGAGCTTGCCGTTAGCCTTCGGAACGATAACTGGGTTCGCCAGCCACTCGGGGTGGAGGACTTCTCGGATGAATCCGGTGTCAAGGAGCTTGCTGACTTGCTCCCGGATGAACTCCTGGCACTCGGGTGCCTGCCGCCAGACCTTCTGCTTCACCGGGCGTGCGTCCGGGCGCACAGCCAGGTGGTGCTTGATTACCTCCCTAGGGATCCCGGGCATATCAGACGGCTGCCATGCAAACACATCGACGTTAGTCCGGAGGAAGGCGACGAGTGCGCTTTCCTATTTGCCGCCCAGGTCACCGCCGATTCGGATGACCTGGGAGGCGTCTTCGCCCACCATGACCTCCTTCGTAGGAACGGAGGCGTCGGCAGCGAGTCGGAGTTTGGATGAAGAGGGTCCCAGGATTCCTGGACGACCTTCGACCTCGGCTCGAGCTGAGACCAAGGCCGAGTATAACTGTTCGGCGCAGGAGATGGCGCTGCTGGTCTCGGCGGACACGGAGATGGGGCCCACTGGGCCTGGCATCTTAACCGTGAGGTACACATAGTGCATGACCACCATGAACCGAGCGAGCGTCGGGCACCCGAGGATGGCGTTGTAGGGGAGGGGGAGCTCCACGACGTCGAAGATGACGTTCTCCGTCCGGAAGTTGTCCCGGCTCCTGAATGTCACGGGCAACTCGACCTGCCCGAGGGGCAGGGAGTGCCCAGGTGTCACCCGGTAAAACGGGAGCGACGACTTTAGGTGCCTAGAGGGCACCTGCAGCTTCTCTAAAGCCTCCTTGGAGAGGAGGTTAAGGCCTGCGCCCCCATCGATCAGCACTCTGCTAACCTTCACATTGCAAATGGTGGGGAACACTACCAGGGGTAGTCGCCCCATACCTGCAGTACTGGCGGGGTGGTCGGCCAAGCTGAATGTGATCGGGGCGTCCGACCACTTCAGGGGCCTTACGGCCTCTTCGCTCGGGGTCGCCGAGCACACCTCGCGCCGCATGGTCTTGACACTGCGGCTGGAGGAGAGCGTGTACGCGCCTCCGTCGATGAAGGCGACGGTGTGCTCAGGCTCCTGGAAGCTAAGCTCTGGGTTGTTGGGGGCGGCTTCATCGTCGCCACCCTAGTGGGGCTCCTCATGGTCCCTTTGGTGCTGCTCAATGAGGCCCTTGACCGTGCGGCACTCCGTGAGGTCATGCCACCTGGTCTGGTGAATCGGGCACCACTTCCCCGGCTCGGGCCCCGCAGGAGCGGGGGCCCGTGCCAAAGCGGGAGCCCTTGCGGGAGCCGGAGCCCTTGCGGAAGCTGGAGCCCTCGCGGGCGCGGGCCGTCTGTCGGTGGCCGCCTGGCGTGCTTGCCGGCGGTCGGGCTCCTAGGCTGGCCCACGGGCGGGGCCCTGGGCTGGCTCGACGGGGACAGCCTCGTGCCTCCTTCTCTTTTTCTTTTCCCACCTATCGGAGCAGGAAGGACCTGGTTGATCGGCGGCGGGGTGCTCAGGGCGCGGAACATGCCACGCCCGAGCTTCCACCGCCTTGGCGCACTTATCGGCCAGTGCGAAAAGTTCCACGGTGGTTTCGACCTCGTGCGTGCCTAGTTTCTCGAGCATCCGCTCCGTCACGGACGCCCTGCCAGAATGCGACAATGACAACGTGGGGGGTTATCCGCGGGATGGTATTACGGACCTGGCTGAAGCACTGAATAAAGCGCCGCAACGTCTCCCCCTCCTGCTGCTTGACGGTGTGGTGGGCGCACTCCAGGCCGGGGTGCGTGAATGTGCCCTAAAAATTAGCCACGAACTGGTGGCAAAGATCATCCCAGGAGCTGATAGACCCTGTGGATAAGTTCATAAGCCAAGAGCGGACAGAGCCCCTCAAGGCAACATGAAAGTAGTTAGCCATCACCTTTTCGCTGCCACCAGCCACCTGGACAGCGGTGGTGTATATTTGGAGGAACTCGACGGGGTCGATGGACCCGTTGTACTTCTCTGGCAGCTCGGGGCGGAACTTGGTGGGCCATTTGACCCGGCGGAGCTCACTGGTGAAGGCACGGCAACCGGTGCCGTACCCAGCAGTGCGGGCAGCGCCCTTGGGTGATGAACGCCGGCGAGCCGGGGAGCCCCGGCGATCATGGGCCGGCAAAGAGGAGGCTTGGTCCTCGGCTTCAGCCTCCTGCCGGGTCTCCCGCTGGCGCTCGAGAGTGACACGCGCGTCTTCGATGCCCCTTCGCTCGTTGAGGTGTAAGCGGAGGTCCTGGGCTCCGGTAGTGACCAGGGGGGCAGCGCTCCGCCTAGAGGCCCCCCGGCCAGCGCGACCGCCACTTGATGATGGGCCGGTCCTAGCGGCGCCGCGCTGGGAGGTGGCACGGGAACTTTCGGCCAGCACCTGGCAGTGGGCCGTGCCGACTAGGGCGGCTACTTCCTGGAGCCAGCGGCCCCCCAGGGTTTCTCCCGCCGCCTGGACTGGCGGGTGCCTGAGGAGAGCGTGCGCCGCAAGCAGCGCGCTCCCGGAACTGGCCTCGCCGAAGGCGAGCCTACGCCGGAGCGGCGCCCGGCGCTGTCCAGACGCAGACCTGGCGGCATGAGTTTCGGCCACCTGCTGGGGGTTGGATGGTGCACCGGCGACGGCGGCGGCGGCCCTGCTAGGCCCAGCGCCATTGTCCCCTTGAGAGAGGAATACCGTGCGTGCAGATCATGGCTGCTGCTGGGACGCAGCAGCGACTGGGGCCTCCTGAGCGAGGGGCTCCATTTCCTCACTGGAGCTGGAGCCGGAGTGCTGGAGACGATGACCACCGGCTATTTTTTCTGCAGAAGAAAACAATTAAATTCAGGGATGCTTCCCCCTACCTGGCGCGCCAGCTGTCGGAGGGTTAACTCCTGTCGCAGGGATCCTGAGGGACCCCTTTTTAGAGATTTGGCCGGGGGGATGATCCTGAATATGTTCGCCGGAGAAATAAATGGGTATAAATACGATGGCCGGCGGGGTGGAATGATCTAGTGCGGAACGGAGTAAATGCAATGGTGTTTAGACAGGTTCGGGCCGCACGAAAGCGTAACACCCTACTCCTGTATGGATACTATAAATGCCCTGAGAATGTCCCTCAAGGATGTTGCTGGTTACAAGAATGTTTGTCTATCCTAGAGCCTGAGGCTCCTTGTTCTTCGATCTGCATGTATCTGTTGGCTTTGGGTGCTCTCGATCTTCTCTTCGCTACTTACTTCCTCTGGGATTTTCCAACCTCTGAGAGATTGTCTAACTTGTCGAGCTTGCTCAGAGATTGTGCCGAGAGTCAGCCTATTCTGGTATTCTTCGCCTGTCTTTGTCTGCTGCTGCCGGCTGCTTTAAATACCCGCCGGCAGTAGCGTGCCCCGAACGGGAGGGCACGAGTTCCAAGGCACCATAAATGGAAATGGCGTCATCATAGTCTCTGTGCGAAGTGACCGAGGATGGAAAATGCGCCCCACGCACGGTCATCCGTCACCATAAATGCACTGGCAACGGGCGCCGTGGAGAGGGCCCGCCGGGCAGCCACAGAGCGGCCCGGCGTGCCCACCCTATCTTGTTCTCCTGCCACAGCAGTGCGGCAGACGGAACGCCTCGGCCCTTACGACGTTATCCCGAGACGGGTCGGATGGCACGGGATGAGACCCGTGCATTTAATGACCCCACGCCCTTCTGCCAGAATGTGGCAGGAATTGACACCGAGCGTGGCGGGAGCAGTTGGAGGTGATAGGCCACGTGCGCTCTTTAAATACGGATTCGGGCCTTTGACTGGCTGACACCTCATCAGTGGGCCCCTGCGGGGGCCACTGTCAGGGGGTTTTCTGAGTCGTCGGAGAACCGAGTGCTCGGGGGTCAATGTTCACCTCCCCGAGCACTCTCTCCCGAGAATGCCCTTTCTTGATCCTCGGAAAACCGAGTGCTCGGGGGTACTGTTCACCTCCCCGAGCACTCTCTCCCGGGCACACTTGGACGAACCTTCGGGGGACCGAGTGCTCAGGGGTCGCTGCACGCAACCCCGAGCACTCTCTCTCAGAACTTTCTTTCAGTGGGTCCTCGGGGTACTTGGGTGCCCAGGGGGCCACCGCTCACGGCCCCGGGCACACTTCTCCCGGTACTTAGCTTTCTTGGTCGTCGGGGGACTCGGGTGCTCGGGGATCACTGTATACCTCCCCGAGCACTTTCTTCCCGGCACTTAGATTTCGCAGATCATCGGGGAACTTGGGTACTCGGGGACCACTGACTGTGGCCCCAAGCGCCCTCTCCCGGGACTTAATCTTTTTTACCTCGCGGAGGAGAGTCCGCGGGATGGAGCCACGTGGCGGATTGCTGGCCTGGCCTCGGAGTTTGGGGTCCCCTGATTCCTGATTCACCGACAAATTCCAACTATCCATGGTAGGCATGGACGTTGCAGTGGGTGCAATGGTTCTTTTGTGATGACAGTGACCCACAAGTTTTAGGGTTACTTTTGCGCGTGCGTGGCCCTGTCGTTTGTTTTGGTTGGTGACGACTGCTAGCTAGGGTTTAGTTATTAGTGTGATGAAGAACAATGGTATAGTTTTAGTAATATAAATCTTAATTAATTATGGCATGTCGGATTAAATTTCAATTTATTTATTTATTTGTCAGGATTATGTGTCACTATTGGTTCATAGCTGGAAATAGCAGTTATAAGGGATAAGGATAGTAATCGGCAAATTGGAGCCAAGCGTATCACTACCAGTTAGAGCCACGAGCCGGTAGTGATAGTGAGTATCAGTGCCAGTTCCCGAGCCAGCAGTGATAATCTCTTAATCATTTGTAATTCAAAAATCAGTAGTAATATAGCTTTTGAACCGGTAGTGATGAGAGTTTCTGTAGTAGTGAGTGCTATTTCAAAAATCAAAAAATATTGGTACCAAACAAAAATTATTCAGATTAGTGCTATGATAGAAATTTGGCCTATAAACAAGTACAAGAGAGTCAAAGTATTGAGCTCACTCAAAAGGCTAAGTTGACGAGGGAAAGATAAGCAAACAATTCACTTCACTTCACCACTCTCCCTCACATGAAGGCTCTCATAGACCTTAGACATAAAATAAGAGTGAGTGACAAAATTTCATTGAAACTACACCAGCTAGGACTTCAACTCGAGACCTCTGGCTTTGATACCATTTTAACCTGCATGAATTGACTAGTTGCACCTAATAGCCTAAGTGGATATATAAAGTTGGGCAACTCATTTATAGTTTAACACTCCCCTTCATGTGGAGGCTTCTCAGGCCTCATACATGGAATAAGAGTGGGCAACAATTTTTTAAACTATGCCGACCAGGACTCTAACTCAAGGCCACATCTTACTCTGATACAATATTGAGCCATATGCACTGACTAACCCACCCAAAAGCCTAAGCTGATAGAGAGATATAGGTAATTCACTTATACGTCAACACATAGGTATCGAGAGAGGGAGGAAAGAGCAAGGAATAGCAACCATTTCTCATTGCTCGTGTACAACAATGAATTACAACCAAAGTTATCCTCATTGGTCATAGCCTGAGAGCATCTACAACTGACTCTCTAAATCTCACTCCCTATATATTCATATAAAGAGCCTCTCTAAAAGATTCTTTCTCTATTTTTCTATATGCTCCAACCGACTCTTTAAATCTCACTCCCTAAATTCCATTCACATATATATATATATATATATATATATATATATTATTATTATTAGTATCCTATAAATAATAAATTATTTGCAACAGCTATATTTCCAACGGCTAAATTTTATTTTTGTTTGAATTAAAATAAGAATATCACATTAAATGATAAAAATGCATATAAATAAAGAATTACAAAGGAACTCACTTTTTCACCATATAACCTAGGACTAGAAATAATTTAGAAATTAGATTATCACATAAGAATGATATTAGTGATTTTTTTTCATTCTTTTGGGAACTTATTTGAGGCCCTAACAATTGTCAAAAATTATAAAGTAGTCTTTTTAGAGAATTTTAGTATAAATTCTACATAGACTTTTGGGTGAATCCAATTAAAATAGGTTGCACATGGATTATGAAATATGTAAAAAAAAATTAGGATTTTTGGAGTAACAGAAGAGCACTACACTATGTAAGAAACTATCGAAGGAGACAAGTCATTAGTGACGGCTGCTCAGTACGTGTTACTAATGCACTATTGGTGACGGGTTAATGACGACCCGTCACTAATGTGTGATCCGGGTTGGGACTTGGTCAAGACCCGTCACTAATGAGGGGTCATTAGTGACGACGAGGGAATAACCCGTCACTAAATATAGTAGTGACGGGTCAGCTCAAAACCTATCACTAATGATGGAGTCATTAGAGACGGGTAGAGAGAGCACAGATAGTAGTGACGGTGACCTCAAAACTCATTACTAGTCATTAGTGATGGATAGAGAGAGCACACTCATTAGTGACGGGTAACCTCAAAGCTCATCACTAATGATGGATTTATTAGTGATGGATAGAGAAAGCACACTCATTAGTGACAGGTGACTTCAAAGCTCGTCACTAATGATGGAGTCATTAGTAACAGGTAGAGAGATTACACTCATTAATGACGGTTGATGTTGTCATTAGTGACGGGTAGAGAGGACACTCTCATTAGTGATGGGTAGAGAGAGCACGCTCATTAGTGACGGGTGACCTTAAAGCTCGTCACTAATGATAGAGTCATTAGTGACGGGTAGAGAGGTTACGCTCATTAGTGACGGGTGATAAATATACCCGTCACTAATAGCTGAGTCATTAGTGATGGGCATTTAAGTGACCCATCACTAATGACCGGTCGGATCCGGAGTCATTGCTGGTAGGATAAAAAATTCATAACTTTTTTATACTAACTTAGATGGGGAAAAACTTTATATGAAAATTATAGTTCTCGACGAGGTCAACAACTTTGTACTTGATCACTTTTTTATTTGAAGCCATATAGATGTACAAATAAATATATAAAGACTATCGAAGAAACCACATACAGGGCCACAAACTAAAGTGTCGGATCTAGTGTAAAAGTAGTAGGAATAATTGAAAAAGACATATATATATAGGGTCATAAAGTTAAAAATTACAAATTCAAATATTTTTATCATGAGTTTGGTAACTCGGATTGATGAAATATCTGTGCAGCACTAACTTTCAGATGTAGCACTAGGTCTCCAAAAATTTTCAAGCAAATCGGAGAAAGTCAATTTTCGATGAAAAACTTCAGAGGTCCTGTCAAGTGTCTTTCAAGTCTTTTGGGGGGGGGGGGGTCAAGAAAGGTACAGATCTAAATACTTGTATTTTTTTCGGATGCGCCTCCTCGTTAGCTTTGAAAGTAGAGGTTAAACGTCAAAATCAGACTCTGTATGCAAAAGTTATGGCTGTTTTACTGAACATGGCACGGATTAGACACAAACTTTTTCATACGGAGTCAGATGAAGACAAACTTTATATGAATATTGTAGAACTCAGTGAGATCTACAACTTTGTAGTTGACAAAATTTTCATTTAAGATCATTTAAAAAAATTATAACCCTCAACAAAATTTAGCAAAATTAGTCATTAGTGACTTATCATGGTTATGACGTGTTACTAATGACTTTTGGCAAAGAAGGTTAAAAGAATAAAATATTCGGTTTTTATCACAACTACGTGATAGTAGAGATGGTAAGGTGGCTACACGCGTGAGGAGAAGGCCGCAGGTTTGATTCCCATAGAACATAAACTTGAAAACAATATGAAAAAAGCGTAGCTTGTGAGGCATATGGGATGGGCCTGTGTTGGGATGGCTCGGATGAAAAAAATATTTTTTTTAACTTTTTGTGTCCAAAAAATATGAAAAATGTTCATCTGTCATTAGTGACGGGTCAAAATTACAACACGTCATTAATATTCAGTCAATAGTGACGAGTCACTGTTACAACCCGTCACTAATAACTGAACATTAGTGACGGATCACGGTTATGACCCGTCACTAATGATCTTATTAGTGACAAGTCATTACCCGTTATTAATGTTCTATCATTAGTGATCCGATAAGAGTAACGGGTATATGATCCGTCATTAATGTCGTTATCATCTATCACTAATGATTTTTTTCACGTAGTGCTATTTCGAAAAGAGAAGATCGGGAGGGAAATTGAACTGTCGAGTATTGTTCACACATCGGTCTATAGGTCATAGTCTCGTAGGTAACAAAGAGGTGAGCCTCTCCCACTCGCTTGACGTGGCGAGCGACACAGAGCAGATAAATATAGCGAGGTAGTTGGAGAATTTGTCGGAGCTGTTTTTTTCGTCCCGCTCAGCAAATTTGCCGATATCAAGCGGGGTAGCGAGTCCTTAGGCCATCTCCAACGGAGACGGCATTTTTGCCTTTTCGAGTGCTACAGTAGAATAGAGTTCGATCTCAGCCAACAAATCATCTCCAACAGAGACTGCAAACCGTATTTTCCTTTGCTACAGTAAAGCGGGATGGATGAGAGACACGGCAAATTTGCAGCCAGAAAACGGCTCCCGCAATACTGTTCATAGTGTATGCGTGTGAGTCCGGGGGAGAATGAGAGTAATGGAAGGTAGGAAATATAGTGTCTATTGGAGATAGAAAAAATAAGGGATACTGTAATAGTGATAAGATATGCTGTAATAGTATTATAAAGAATATATTTTTAAAGTTTCTGTTGGAGATGATTTTAGAGATACTCTGTATAGTAGAACAAGGAAAGACAGTGAAAGATGCAACAATTTTGTGCTACAATAAATGTGTTTTGACTGATAGGCATGGTCACCCGAAGAGGTCATTTATGGGAGAACTATATATGGCATATGCTCTTGACGGAGACTTGTGCTGATAACTAAATATATGACAGTGATAGTACGGAGGATTATGGGCGACGCCGTCTTAGGGAAAATAGCACTCATCATATTCAAAATCACTACTAAAAATAACTATAATAAATAATAATTTATTGTAGCTATAATAAACAGTAAACATACGGGTTTTGCCCCTGCTGAGGACATCTATGTAGTAATGACTCGAATCCAAATTAAATAAAAAAAGTCTAAATAACCCCTAACTTTGTGGTCGTTTTATTTTAATCCATGGATTTCAGGGAGATAACTGGATTAACATTTGTTTTGCGAAGCTCTACATAACAAATCATGAGCATCAGCAGGGAGATATTTAAAGGTTAACCCCATTAACATTTATAATTATTGAGCTTATTTTATTTTATTTTTACAATATCATTGAGCTTGCATGACCCGGCCCCCAGCATGTAAGGTAACATTAAGGTTTTAGTCTTCTTCGTCGTGCTTAATTGTTGGCATCGAAGTTCATGAGCTCTTCATATGGAACTCAAATTTATTCATGCTCAGGAAGAGGTGTTTCCATTGCCATGCATCCAAGCTTCCCTTATCTGATCTCGTCCTTTCATTCTCTCAGCATACTTGCCGATGTCAACGCCAGCTGTGTGTTTCTTCCTCCAAATACAGACTCCAGCTTGTCCAGGTCAAACATGTCAGCCATTTTGTTGCTGTACACAAATTTTACTTTCTCATTCATCTTTGGCTCCAGGAAGTGCTTCATTATCTGAAAAAAAGGCAAAATCGTAGATAGTACTAAAATATCCACACAAAAACATCAATATCAACACAGAAAAAGGGCACTTTAATTTGTTGATTAAGTCATTGATAGGTGCAAGGAACGAACTAGAATGCAAGACTTCAACGGTACAAGCATAAATCCCTATTCATGACCAGTAACATACTCAAACCCAAGCAACAATTAATAGAGAACTGACCGACATTCAATTTGGTCTGTGTAAGTAGTTGTCAGCGGGCTCAATAACAGATCTAGGCAGATATCAGGCAGATACTTACAGCATTTATTCGGATAAAAAATACAGTCAAAGAAAAAAGGATTTTGCAAGTAAAGTTCTATGCAATATGATAGCAGAATATATATTAAAATCATATTCAAAAAGTGCTTTTTTAGACGGAAACAAGAGGGGACGAGGCCCCTACTAATGATTTTATAAATAAAAATATAAAATATATACAGGTGGTAAAGTTACAAAGATCACAGATCCCAATAAAAAAAAGGCAAAAAGTACTTACAATAACTCAATTTCAAAAGTACTTATTATAAATCTATTGGTGTTATTCCAACAGGACCAACCTTAAATAGTTTTTCCTACAAATTAGCAGTCCAAGTTGAGGATGTTCCACTACACGTACTTAAAACGCATTATCTTATAACTAGTTATCATAGGTGATTGTTAAACTCTATTATAGATGGGTTTAATTTTTATTTATGTAAAAATATCTGTGATATCAAACTTGTCATAGACGAGTAACACTCTGTCGGTAACATAACTACATACATATAATTTTTGTTAATATTCGTCTGTCTTCCGACACATCACAAATAGTTTTTCTAAATATCTGTCTGTGTTATAATTTTCAAAATAGTATTTTGGATATAGAAAAAATAAAAAAGTCACACGATCCATGATATGTCATCACACAAGTCTATGATCTTTTGCACAAAATATGCACGGGTGTGGTTTGTAGGCATAGAACATGCAACCTCCAGGCTTACACATAGAATCCTTACCATCTCACATATACATCGTTACTGATAGCAATAGGATATTTTATCCTTTTGATCATTGTTATCCAAAACTTTAGACAATTATTTAGGCATCTAATAAAAAGTTATAAACTGTAATATTGTAGATCTTATCGATAGCTATAATTTTCATATAAAATTTTCTTCATTTGACACAATTTGGAAATTCATAAAATATTTATCCTACAGTCACAAATGGTTTTTATTAATATCCGTCTGTGTCTTATGACACATCACAGATGATTTTTCTTAATCACATCACATACGGATTTTCTTAATATCCGTTTGTTTCTTATGACACATCACATATGATTTTTATTAATATCCGTTTGTATCTTATGACATATCACAGACGATTTTTGTTATTGTTCGTATGTGTCTTATGACATATCATATATAATTTTTATTAATATCTGTATGTGTCTTATGACATATTACATATGATTTTTCTTAATGTTCATATGTGTTTTATGATATATCACATATGATTTTTCTTAATGTATGTCTACATCTTATCACAGATGGTTTCTATCGAAGACTGTTAATGACTTCTAGCAGACTGAGATAGCCGGTCATGTTACAGACACATTTATTTTAGTAATCTTCATTAGCTATATTTAATGTTAACGAATACCTTCCAAAAGGATTTAAAAATCCTTTGTGGGTTGGTTAGAATAGCGAATGCTATCAACCCTGGATAATATTTTTGAATTATATGTAACGATTCTGGGGTCAACGAGAATGGCGTACTTGATATTGCCCAACCTCGGAAGTCAGATATCCAAACAACATTCTCTTCTAGTGCTTCTTCTCAGTACAGGGCCAGATTTTCCAGGTTATACGCAAGATATCTTATGTGCTCCTTCTCTGAAGTTTTACAAACTGTCACACAAGTGAAGATTTGTAAAATATTATGCTAAAAAAGAATTAATTGAAGAACGAGAATTACCCTCGAGATTACAGAATTAGAACTAGAGTTGTAGAGTAAACCAGACAGTGACATGCAAGGTTATAGACATTCTTTGTAGCTCAAATTAAACCTCCATTTCCTTGACCCGCTTCATAACAACAGAATATTTTAAAGAAACAACAAATATTCTGAAGTTGGTTTGGACATTGATATGATCTACAAAATGAAATTCTTACAACCAATTTTTATTCTAACATATTGGGAAGCAAACTAATCTTAAAACTATAACAGTACTACTTGTACAGATTTGACTCAAATGACTACTATTCTAGGTAATGTTTTTGACTCCAGCATGCATCCATGGCATTGTTTTTGGAGTGAGTATAAAGGACTAAGCGGTAAATTATATAGTATCTAGTTCTAAAAAATAACCAGTAAAAATTATGTTAGGTATGGTACCATGTTGGCCCCAGTTTATTAACTTCGGCCATATGAGCCAACCCTAAAGACAAGGTAATAATACTAATATTGTGATAGAGATATTTTTGTTATACTCTACAGGGACCGAATGGCATAAGGCGGAGGACTGAGAATGCAAGTGATGATCCCAAATAAAGGGAACATGTGAAGAGAGGAACATCAAATGGCGGAAGCGATAGCGAAGCCTAGAAGTGAATCCTAGATGCAAGACGAAGGCCGAAGCTCGGGCGAGCAGCGAAGACTGAAGCTCAGAGGACGAAGGGGTACAGCGTAAAGACGTTCGGCAAGAGAATGAAAGTTGACCCTCAGTGGAGCCTACGGGTTAACCACAGTCTGACGGGAAGACGACCAGACAGAATTATCCCTGAAGGGAGACACGACGCGGGTCTCTTGGGATATATGCCAGGCTAGTTAGCTTAGAGCTTTATAAATGTACATTGACTATAATGCTTAAGAATATTTCAGGATTATTCTTAGGGTTAAGTGGAATATTCTTATGGATAAAAGATATAAATGTAATAATGATTAGAATAGTTAAAGTATGGCTATAAATATCATCACCTAACTAATGTAATGATAAAGAACAATTATTACGCTCACTAGTACTAGTTCATTGTTCACTGTGTTAGAATCAAAATCTCAATAAATTATATATTGACTTAGAGTTTTACATAAAATTTATGGATACTTAAGAATTTGCATGTTGTTATTTTAATAGCTAGCAAAATAAGTATATATCATCATTCCCAGATTATTTTGAACAATTAGATTAAAAACCGAGACATGCTGGGGCATATCGACTAAAATTGACCTTTATTGTCGGTAGTGTTATGAAAACAGTTATTCCGTTCCTGTCCAGGTAGTCGGGTATATATACGCTCTCTTAGCTTCGTTCTCACTATGAGCAATGTCTTCCTAACAGTGATTCCAAAGCAGAAGCACCAATCAAAGTATAACACAAGGTGTAAACAAGATGACCCAGTACATCTTTGCAATAACAAAAGATGAGTCTGAGTCATGCACCCAACGAACTGAACGAAGTTTCTCTGGCTCGTACTGACGCCTCCACTTGGCAGCTTGTTTCAGAGTCTGGCTGCTTGTACCGCGCTCCGGTTTCTTGCGCGGAGGAACAGGCGGATGGTGTCGTCCGACAGGAAGGTCGGCATCTCCGCCGGGAGAGCGCCAGGAGCTCCCGGACCTCATTTATCTGCACGTTCAGGTGAAATAACTGAAAAAAAACGAAAAATGGTATAAATACGGGACCTAGACTGGTACCGAAAACCAGACAATGATATAATTTTCCCCTCATTTTGCAACATATGTTGTACTTTCATCTGGGGACAGTGTACAACTTTAACCACAGGTATATAGTATGTTTTACAGAATGATGGTTGTACAGTTACTAAACGGCATATAAATATTACTTTCGCCTTACCTTTCCCTGCTGTTCTTCTGAAGACGCTAATTTCTGCTGCGTTTGTTCAGTCCTCCTCTTAAGCAGCTAGCTCATTGCATTTGCATCCGAGTTAGTTATGAGTCTGGGGTTTCTTGCTAGCTGCAAACATCAACTTAAAAAACATGTGCTAACTTAATAATTTGCTCCTGTTAATAGAGTTTGTTAATTAGTATCAGGTCACTCTAAGGCTCCAGTGTGGCTTACTCCCTCCGATTATAAATATAGGTCGTTTTAAATTTTTGCATAAGGATTAAGAAAGTAGATCAAATGACTTTGTTGCCCTTCATTTATTCTGCATTGAAAAAGATAACGTATTCATTTGTATTCATTTGTGAGAGTGGTAACATTTATTAAATAAGGGCAAGACGGGAATAAAAGAGAAAAAAGTGTATAGAAATTTGAGAATGACTTATATTTAGAAAATAGTTGAGGAGGCTAAAACGACCTATATTTATAATCAGAGGAAGTATTTCTTAAGCATTATGTGGTAAAAAAATTAAAGAATAAAGAAAGGGAGCTAGTGTCTTCCACCAGATGTAAGCTAGGCATAAAATCCAACACAAAAATAAACTAAGAAATACATTAGGTGGTCAATGTCATAATTTTTGTATTCTATGAAACAAAACAATATATATGAACTAATAGAAATATCGAGGTGTCACATTTTTTTAGAATTGGAAGAAACTTTGCATTAGAAAGAATTTGTACGCTAGTGTCGATATAAGGTGGGATGATATATATGTTGCTATCAGACATTTGAATTGGGTGGGGCCTTATCTCCGTGTCTAGCACAGAGATGAGGATAACAAAGCTTTATTTAGATGAGTTATGGTTTTAGAGTCTGTCTGATTGATGAAGTGGGTGTGATTATTGAATTTTAGTTATTATTTTTTATAATAAATTTTTAACTTCTCAGTATAACAAACAGTAGAAAAATTACTGTAAATCTGCTTCTAATTCATTTCAACCACGTTCGTATTCTCAACCACATTAAAGCAACTCCAGCATATTAGCCAAATTTAACTGGTCATATCTTCATTTGACTATCCACTCTAAAAGATTCTCCCTCCGTATTTCTACACACTCCAGCAAACTAGCCAAATCCTACTCCCCATATCTCATATACTATATCTTATTTACAACTATTGGAACATATCTCATACACTCCAGCGAACGGGCCTCTAACTGAGTTGGTTAGGTGGCTCTAGTAGCACTCCTCAGGTCCTGGGTTCGACTCCCCGTGGAAGCGAATTTCAGGCTGGGGTTAAAAAAAAATCCCCTCGTCTGTCCCACGCCAAAGCACAGGTCTAAGGCCCGGCCCAGGTCGTGGTCGTTTCTCACATGGGCTACGGTGCTGCTGTGTAAGGGTGGGGCAGGGGTTCGGGGGTTTTCTCGACCTGCGTGAGAAGGTCTTCTTCTTTGCGTACAAAGCCCGAGGGCTGTCTTACCCCCCGCAGGTCGAGTTTTTTTTTCTTTTTATTTACAACTATTGTTTCTTACAACGGTTTTATTCCAACAACTATTTTATAAAAAATAGAATATTACAAAGGAACTCAATTTTGGTACTGTTTACATAAAATGATAAAAATGTGTGTAAATAAAGCATTATAAAGGAACTCACTTTTCATCATATAACCTAGGGTTGTAAATAATTTTAAAAATTAGTCCATCGTATAAGAAGAATATTAGTGAGTTTTTTTTCAGATTTTTAGAAATTTATTTGAGACTCTAAAAATTCAAATAATTTGCAAAAATGGTTAAATTTGGAGAATTTTCATTTGATATCCGTATTCGATTTTGAGTTAAATCTAGTTAAAATGGGTTCTCTGTTATTTATTGTAGGATCACAAAAATCAATGTGATTTTAGAACCTTTAGAAATTCACTTTTTGAATTTATAAAAGATGTGAGAATGAATGGATTTTTAAAACATTTGGCAACTTGCTGCCTCCTCTCCTCCATCGAGTGCACAGGAGCTAGCCAGGGATAGGGACGGACTTCAGGTCACTATGATAGCATTTATTTGACGTGTCTGTCAGAGCCGAGTATTACCGGACGATCGGCAAAAATAGCGATGGCGAGTGGGATGAAGTCTCTGCTGGAGTTACTCTTAGTCATCAAATGTTAAGAAAAAATCAGAGCCTTAAATAGCTTCTACCTTTTCCTCGTAAAAAAGACCAGCAAAAGGGCTAAGTATGGGCAGTTAGTAGTAGTTGTGTGCTGGGCTGATGGCCATAAATGCGACGCGAGTGCGTTCAACCTGGACGTATGTTCCAACTTCCAATGGCGCTGTTGACGACCCACGTTGACGTCCTCTCCTGCAAGCGACTCTCAGCATGGCGTGGATGTGTTAGTGCAGTTCGCTGGTGAGCGTTTAATACGGGAGGGATCAAGAGAGGGAAGGGGACTCAGGGACTCGTGCTTGTACAGGGGGTTATTATTTGCCGAAGAATGGGGCTCGTGCTTGTACATGGTTTTTTCTTTTGAGATGATGAGTACGACAAAGTTGGTGATAAGGGCATCAACAGAGCTACTGCAATCCAAATTAAATGTATATGGTGACTAGACTGTTCCGGTGTGCAGATACTAACTAGTTTTACGAGTCTACGGTGGCCAAGTGGACCTCACGAATTGGTCTCGCACGAGAGTTTTTTATTTTTATATTTTTTATCTAATATTTAAATAAATAGATTTTTATTGTAAGATTTATATAAATAGACGTTTGCCGTCTTTAAAAAGACTATAACATTTTCAGAGAGCGATAAAGATGTCACGATAGCAGCACCACCTCTTACTATCCTCTCAAAGGGCGGGTAGGCCCTCCACGCTCGCGGCCGTGCCGCTCCTTACCGCTCTCTGAGAGGACGATTAGCCCCTTACTGACCTCTCAAGGGGGCGGTTAGCCTCCGACCCCTATCCCCCTCTAACAGTATAAAGAGGCTGAAAATCAGTCAAAATAGTCATTTAAATCTATAAAAAAAAGAGAGGGGAGGAGAGGAGAGGAGAGGAGAGGGAGGCAGTGCGGCAAAGCTCTACTGTTTTTGATATGCGGATTTTAGATTTTGGTTTCCGGTAATTTTTTTAGACTTATATTTTTATTAGTAATTATAGTACCACTAAATCTATGGTTTAACGATGTAACAGTAGTTATATTATATGAGACCTAGGGTTTAGAAAGGTAGGATATGCTGTCTTTTGTATTATATTGTAAAGATCAATTTTGATATGGTAGGATAGCCATCAGATATATAGTAGTATTTAGAGTATGGTAGTTTCGATTTTTTAGATTTTAAAGAATAATGATGTAAGTAATAATTATAGCTAATTAGAAACTTTATTAAATAGACGGATGGTTAATTAGTTTAAATTGGTTAGTTTGCTTAGGAGCAATATTAAATAAACGTATTATTAAGTGATCATCGGTGTCAATAATTTTGTTAGAGTTTTGATAATTAGAAGTATAGTTTTCCAGTATTAACATTGGATATATATTCTGATGTTTTCACGGATGTTCAATAAATTATATTTTTAGATATATTATGGTGAAAGTCAAATTAGTTATGGTCCTAGAGGTGTAGATCTCTCTAGATTTTAGCATGTTGTCAAGAGACTTAGTAGAGCCAATGAGAGGATCATAGTGGGTGTGTGCAAGTGACTGATGCGTCATTTTTAACTGGATCCACAGTAACATGAGCTTAAGCTGATAGTTGTGCTAAACCATGCTACTTAGGGGTACTTTGGGGAGCTCGATCCGATTAATACGATATCTACTTGGAGGCAGTACGTAGATATATCATGTGAACGTGGTCTTTCTCTTGTGTTACTAGTTGAGACGTACCAGAAGGATCCAATATTGATAAACTTTGCGAAAGCGGTAGCAGGAATAAGTCAGGCAGTGGTGGATGAAGCAGACCCGACAACTATGGGGGACGAGTAAGATGTTGGGGATGTGCGTGAGATGCAACCGAGGGGTGTAGCCGATGAGGGGAGCACATCCCTAGCATAATTGAAGAGATGGAGATGGAAGATCAAGAGCTGGAGGAGGCCATTACCAATGAGGATTCATCCGACGAGGATGGAAATGCTCATGTTCCTGCAGAGTGGAGGAATCAGGAATTTTCAAAACTAGTGGTCAGTGAGGCTCATCGGACACCGTAGGAATATCATAAGAACGAGGTGTCCCAGGGTGCTATGTACCTTAGTAAGGACGATGTTATTGATGCAGTGAAATTTTGGTCGTTGTCTCTTCGGAGGCAGTTCAAGGTTGTGAAGTCGAGCAAAAGAGAGTACGATGTCAAGTATTTGGTGCCTGATTGTCCGTGGTGGGTGCACGCATTTAGTGGAAAGTGGGTTGACTACTGGGAGTGCTTAATAGTTAGGGAGCATAATTGTCACATTGAGGAAATAGAGTTCTCTCACGAGAACCTATTGCCAATGTTATGTATAGAGAGATTATGGATAGCCTAAAGTATGAGCCATGATCAATAATCCGTGCTATTGAGGAAATATTCCAATACACAATAAACTATGCCAAGACATAGAGGGCAAAATAAAAGGCTATTGAGATGAGGTTTAGGACATACGAAGATTCATATAACAACCTACCACATCAACTAGCCATAATATATGCGAGAAACCCTGGAAGTTACTATGGATTAATGTGAAGTATAGCGGGAAGTGAGTATTGTAGCGTGCTTTCTTTGCATTTGCTGCAACCATAAAGGCATTTAGGCACTGTCGACCCATCATTTGCTTGGACGGGACGTTCCTCACTGGGAAATATAAAGGACAGATATTGTCTGCAATTAGGGTAGACGGGAACAACCAAGTTCTGCCACTAGGGTTTGCCTTCGTGGAGAGTGAGAATAGGGAGAGCTAGACCGACCTGATGTATGTTTGATTTATGATAGACATGTGGGGCTATTGCGGACTTTGTTGGATATACAATACGGTAGTGTTCGACGGTGTGTAAGAGCAAAGTAGCCCGACTTGACGAGCAGGTGGTGCATGAGGCATATGGGTGCAAACTTTTATAGACAATTCAAAAACAAGGACTTGATGAATCTTTTAAAAAAATTGTGCAGCCAAAACCAGCAGAGAAAGTTCAACACCCTATGGGCAAAACTAGACAAACTAACCATGAAGTAGACAACTGAGCTAGAAGACACAGGAGATGACCCGATTGCTCTTGGACCCATCCCAACTGATAATCCCCAGATAGTAAGGAGGTTAGGGTCAGCTGTTAGAAATTTTTCGCAGTGGATACAAAATGAGCCAAGAAAGAAATGGACATTGATGTACGATATTGGAGGGGCAAGGTATGGGATAATGATAACTAATCTTGTTGAGATCTACAACTGGATCATGCGGGGTATGAGGTCCCTCCCACTTGTTGGAATTGTTGAAGGTATTATGTATAGAACTTGCAGATATTTCATTGATCGTTACGTAGCTGCTTCAAAGGCAATGGAAGATAACCATATGTTGTATGGATAGATGCTATGTGAGTACATGGAGAAGGCCACAAAGAATTCACATATGCACTATGCCAATCAAGAGGGAACTGCGGAGCACATGTTCAGTGTCTTGTGCCGTGATAAGGGTAGTAGGGGTGGCAGACGTGAGCGATATGTGTAAGAGTGCGTGCTTAGCATTGGAACATGCATCTGTACGTGCCAGAAGCTACAATTGCTACATAGGTTGTGTACACACGTTATAGCTGCATGTGGAGAGTACAATATGCTACCTAGAAAATATATTTCTCACTACTTTATGAAGGATCAGATACTAAACATATGGAACCATGAGCTTTATGGCTACGATATTGTTGATACATTTACAAGTAATCCAGGTCCCTCACCAATCTACGTGCTAGACTTTGAGAGGATGAAGTACACACCAGGACATCGACAATCTCGGCAGATTCAAAATGATATGAATGAATCTGAGGTGGGTCCAAGGGTGAAGCAATACAACAAGTGCAATAAAACAGGTCCCACATACAAGTACTATCCCAAAAAAACACCTTGTGTATAGATGGGATCATAAAGGCGGTCAAGTGTGAATGTATTTAGCATATCTCGATGCTATATTTGTAAGGTTTTTGTCTTACATATGCACGTTGTATTTGGACCTTACATTTGTATTTGATTGTGTGTCTATATGTTGTAATATGTTCATGTAACTTTGTGTACGTGTATATTATATGTTGTTCACGTAACTGTATATATATTTTCATGTAACAGACTATTTATATTTGGTTTCAATGCAGATATGGCACACTCACTGACCCCTGAGCTTCTTGACCCTACAGTGGACAAGAAGCACCGCAGCTTCTTGTTTGTCATTCACCAGACGAAGTTAGAAGTTTTCCGACCACGTGGCCCTGAGGAGCTACTTACGATCGACGATCGTTGGAAGCACCGGTATGTTGCTAATTAGCTACGTATGTGCCTTTTTAGTTATTTATTGCATGCTCTTCATTCACTTTATATTCCAAATGGTTCAGGTTGGTAGCATCTGGACTCCTACCGCTGTGTCGTTTGGTGGAGGCCCGAGCGATAGAGAACCCTGAGGCAGCGGCGAGGTGATTCTATTTCAACCGCTCGTTGCTCGCTGCACTGGTCAACCAGTGGAGGCCTGAGACCCACACTTTTCACCTCCCCTGCGGCGAGATGGCTCCGACGTTGCAGGACGTAGCCTACCTGTTAGGCTTACCTTGCGCCGGAGCCGCCGTTGGAGTCATCGACGTGGATGTAGACTGGATGAACGTCATGCACCAGTGGTTCGCCCCTGTTCAGCGGATGGATGACGCACCTACCTATGTGCCCAAGTACCTGTCGGATCTGCGAAGGCCCATGAAGAAGTGGATCCTCCAGTTCCAGGTACCTTGCAATTTACCTTCCCATTTACTTTACGATTTCAAAGATATTTTACTCATCATCATTTACATTACTTCAAGCCTGCATACATCCACCCGGACGCCGGTGTGTACTCGGTCTCGAGGCACTTGGAGGCCTACCTACTTTGAATGTTTGGCTGGGTTATGCTCACTAGTGGCTAAGGTCACCTAGTGTCGAGGACCCTTATTCCGTACGCGAGGTGGATCACAGATATGGAGCCCAATGATGTCCCCCAGTTGAGCTGGGCCTTTGATGTCCTAGCGGCAATGTATTGGGCCTTGTGCGACGCGTGCACAAAGAAGGAGCCGCAACCCACATTTGCTGGGTGCCCACTATTTTTGCAGTTGTGGCCGTACGAGCAGTTCACGATTGACCAGCCCGTTGTGGACCAGTCCCCGTACCCTGAGGAATGGTTCAACAAACCAGAGGAGGACGGGCCCACCATGGGCTCATTGTGGTGTCGACGTCGGGTACATATGAAATATAACTATGCTTCACTTGCCACATGTTTTAATTCCAATTTCTTACTATTTTCTCCACAGCCGCACTGGGCGCACGAGCAAGCCCACAACGCGTACAAGCTTTTTAGGTCGTAGTTCGACCGTCTGCGTCTAGAGGACGTGGTTTGGACCCCCCCCTATAGTCACTTGTTGATACAAGCCCGTGCGCATGTCGGTCTATCTCCATTATGTAGCCGCGACAAGGAATACTAACTTACGAAGAAGCCGCTCGTCTTCGACATCTACGTCGAGGAGCACTCACCCCACCGCGTGATAAGGCAATTCGGACGCTTCTAGGCGTTCCCCCTCATCAACGTTCACACGGTTCCAGGCCACGTTCACAAGTAACTAAAATCAAATATATAATCCATAGCATTCGTCTTATTTATAGTCTATCTAACATAGTTGACTTGCAGGTATACACGAAAGGGCCAACCGGGTGGTAACCTCTAGGCAGATCGCTTGGCGCCATACATCTCAGCGTGGGCTTGTGCCCTTGAGGATGTCATCGAGGAGCCTCGCCCTTTCACCAAGCTGAGCTTTGAGGAGTACTGGTGGAGGTACGTCTCGCGTACACGTACACGGGTTACCTACATCCCAAATATTGTCCGGCAGCACGTCACTTCGATTACAGAGGCCTACCCAGGCTATTGGGACAAGGACACTGCATCAGCGGTATGTGTAATTAATGTCTCGTTTATTTATCATATAATCCCATAAGAACCACTATAAACTAAAATTCTCATTTCATGTTTGTTTCAATAGGCCGATATCATATACGATATCCATAGGGACGCGGCTGGAACCATGGAGCGCCTCAGGCAAGGGATGCAGCTTAGTGTGGTGGATGTAACAGGATTTGTCAAGCGGGTTTTCGACAAGACCATGCGGGCCCTGAAGCGTACCTCATGCCGATCCACCGCAGACGTCGTCCGTGCTCCTTCCAGGTCGGGTGGGGTCCACGCAGAGTCATCCAGGAGGTGTAATGTGCAACGACCTCCACCGGGATCGACATCAACACCGCCACCTGGACCACGTCCCCCAGGCTCGGACACAACATGTACGCATTTTTAATACGCATGACGGTTAGCGATATTCTTTTGTTACTGATGCATTAATTTCAAAAAATATATTAGGTGCACTTACATACTTATCGACGCTGACACTTAGACCATGCCCAGTGCTGACACCTTCACCGCTCGTAGGCCTCTCAGGTAATGGGCGCCAATATACTATCGCATTCAATATATTCAATAGTGTATCTAATATATTCCGCAGGTTACTACGGTGATGAAGCCGGAACGTCTTTATCTGCACCTCGACCGTTTGCACGTCCATCGGTCGGACCTCAACCGTTCGCACCCTACTTCGGCACACATGCCTGGCCATCTACTACTACACATATATACCATACATGTACAACATTGCATTTTATACTGATACATTCATTTTCATATTCACCGTATCTAATAAATTCATCCGTTCACAGGCTCCTCGAGTGATTATACATGGACGACGGTGGCACCATCACAGTCGTCATACCTGAGTCAGGAGGATGAGACTGGGCCAAACCCCCATTCGACTTTGTGAGGGACTTCTTCGGGGTCACATCGGACTACGACGTCGTCACGCGGTCCCAGTTGCCCAGTACTCCACTTCCGACGTAGCAAACCTAGGAGGAGGCCTCGACACCTGTAATCTCTACTAGGCCTACCTGGCAAGTTGGTCCATCAGACGCCCTGACCTACTCTAGGGGCCATGTGAGGGCGAACCAGCGGCAGTGGCTTCGGGACCATGATGGTGGGAACAGCCGATGGCAGCGGGGGAGACAGCAGTAGGATTTTACCTTTTCTATTGTAACTTACATGTTTGTTTCATGATGCATCTTTGATTCACGAACTAGTCTTACATATTTGGACGTGTCTACTTACCATATCATTACTGCATTTCTTAATCCCACGTGACAACACGCTAGTTGCATTTCTTCAACGGGTTGACTCATTCCTCGTCCTCGGTTTTGTATGAATCGTTCCCGACAGAGCTAGAAAAGTATTTCTTACAAAGCTACTTATACACGAAGTGACCATACGACACATCTGTTGTGCGTCTGGCTTTAGACACGAAGTGACCACACGACTCAGCTTTAACCATGAAATGACAACACCTCTGTCCTGACGCAGGCTGGAGATATGAAGTGACCACATGACAGATCTTTAATCATAAACTAAATGACAACACCTCTATCTTGATACAGGAAATCTTTGCCTAGCATCAGTGCCATAACTTTTCCATCTTTCATAGAGAATCCTATACTCTAGTCCCCAGCTAAGCCCTTGCACTCAGTTCATGTACCAGCCCCCATGAACTATAAATAACCTCACCCTCATCTATAGATAGACCAATCATTCCTCACCCCTCTCAACTGCAATGTTTTACTCAGCTCCACTGAGCCCACCCAAGAAACATTGAGGGATTTTTATCCCCTAGGGGGTCGAACCGTCGATATGCTTCTTTGGTGATCTTTGTAGGCTTCACGAGTCCCAGGACATCTCCTACACCTGTGATCTATGCTTTTTCATATGTGCCAACTACCAATACGATAAGCCTCAACATGAACCGTATGAGTACCCACCGGTATAGCAACATAGATCAGTTATGTGGCACTTTCCACATCTTGTTCCATACGATTTCACGTATTGTTTTACTAATCTCACTTCTTGTTTTATTTATCTAGTCTCCTCCACCTATCTGTGACTTCATTGAATGGCTCAATACGGAGAAAAATAAAGACCAAAAGCGGTGGGCCGACAGGAGCATGCGGTGGAGGAAGGAAGCGTACGAACACCGAGAGTACGAGTAACAACAGGAGGAACTACAGCTGAAGCGGCAAGAGGAGGAGCGTATGAGGAAGGAAGCGCAGGAGCTCGCCGCGGCTCAAGCACGTGAAGCAGAGAGGACAAGGAAGCGGGAGAGGGCCCGTCGCGCTAAGTCGCATGGCCCTGATGCCTTGAGAAAGGACAAATATCCTAGGTGCACTTAGTAGAGAGCATCTACTGTAACCCGACATATTTTCACTCACTAAGGCATGTTAGTATTAGCAGTGGCATAGTATTATGTTGGTCTTTAGGCATACCATACATGTCAATGTTTGTTGTCATCGTGTTTTTATGATTAAGGTCTATTCGTGCAGCAACGACAAATCCCATGTCTCATGTAATGTTTGTCGCCGTATGTAACCTCTGTGCTGGGTATTATGCTAATAGTGCTTCACAACTACAATTATTCAAAAAATTAGATTTTGTATCATCTCAACATTACGTCACTAAAAAAAATACTCAAATAACTTTACATCAAATAAATAAATAAATATCGATAAATTTACATCGATCCAAAATTTCCAAAAAGTAACTACTCCATGATGCCGTTTTGACCACTTTTTGCACAACTAACATTTTCACCGAATGAATATACACTATTTTTAAAATTGACGTATACAAAAGTTAAATTAAAAATACAAATTTTCAAGAGATGAGGCTAACCACCCCCTGAGAGGGTGGCAGTACGGCCACGAGCGCGGGGAGGGCCCTATCCGTCCTCTGAGAGGGCGGTAAGAGGTGGTGTTACCATTGTGATATCCTTATCGTCCTCTGAAAGAGTTGCAGCACTTTCGATGGGCGGTAAACGGTTGTTTATACAAATCTTGTCATCATCAATCTATTTATTTAAATATTAGATATAAAAAAATATATAATTAAAAAAGGCACGAATCATGAGGCTCGGATAGATAACCAGATGGTGCCGGGCCGATCCACAGCATAGCCCGTGAGGCATTCTACAGGGCCGACTGGTCCGGGCATGGCTAGACACGATGGGCATGACATGCACTAGGTGCGGATCGTGCGGTATTTTTATATTTTTTTGAGTTAAAATTTAAATAAATAGATTCCCGGCGAAGGTATTTGCAAAACTAGGCGGGCTGCAGCCCCCTGAGAGGGCGGTTACGGGTCCTAACCGCCCTCTGAGGGGGCGGTTAGGTACATTTTTTCCTCTAAAAATGTATTTTTTTCCCATTTTGTCCTCTAAAAATGTATTTTTTGTGTAATTAAAGAAATAAAAAGGAAGGGGTGTAAGGAAATTAAGAATTTAAATTTGGAGTAGGTTATGTAATAGCCGGAGTGTCGATGAATCAGGAACCGGGGGTCCCCGAATCCCGAGGCCAGACCAGCAATCCGCCACATGGCGCCATCCCGCGGAGTCTCCTCCGCAAGGTAAAAAAGATTAAGTCCCGGGAGAGGGCGCTCAAGGCCACAGTCAGTGGTCCCCGAGTACCCCAGTTCCCCGATGATCCACGAAGTCTAAGTGCCGGGAAGAAAGTGCTCGGGAAGGTGTACAGTGACCCCCGAGCACCCGAGTCCCCCAACGACCAGGAAGGCTAAGTACGGGGAGAAGTGTGCCCGGGGTCGCGAGTGGTGGCTCCCTGGGCGCCCAAGTATCCCAATGACCCACTGAAGGAAGTTCCGGGAGAGAGTGCTCGGGGCTGTGTGCAGCAGCCCTCGAGCACTCGGTCCCCCGAGGATCCGTACAAGTGTGCCCGGGAGAGAGTGTTCGGGGAGGTGAACAGTACCCCCGAGCACTCGGTTCCCCGAGGATCAAGAAAGGGCATTCTCGGGAGAGAGTGCTCGGGGAGGCGTACAGTGACCCCCGAGCACTCGGTTCCCCGACGACCCAGAGAGCCCCCTGACAGTGGCCCCCGAGAGGCCCACCGATGAGGTGTCAGCCAGTCAAAGGCCCAAGGCCGCATTTAAAGAGCGCGCGTGGCCTGTCACCTCCAACTGCTCCCGCCATGCTCGGTGTCAGTTCCTG
The DNA here is from genome assembly GCF_958298935.1 of Phragmites australis. Taxonomy (NCBI): domain Eukaryota; kingdom Viridiplantae; phylum Streptophyta; class Magnoliopsida; order Poales; family Poaceae; genus Phragmites; species Phragmites australis. The sequence continues at coordinate 23,998,417 of NC_084934.1, read as the reverse complement.
CCACATTCTGACAGAAGGGCGTGGGGTGATTGAATGCACGGGTCCCATCACGTGCCATTCGGCTCGTCTCGGGATAACGTCGTAAGGGCCGAGGCGTTCCGTCTACCGTGCTACTGTGGCAGGGGAACAAGACAGGGTGGGCACGCCAGGTCACTCTGCGGCTGCCCGGTGGGTCCTCTCCACGGCTCCCGTTGCCAATGCATTTATGGTGACGGACGATCGGGTGTGGGACGCATTTTACACCCCCGGTCACTTCGTCCAGAGGTAATGATGACGTCCTTTCCATTTATGGTGTCTCAGAACTCGTGCCCCCCTCCCGTTCGGGGCACGCTACTGCCGGCGGGTATTTAAAGCCGGCAGAACGGACGAAAAAGAGAAGGAGGAAGAGGAAACAATTGCTCACAAGCAGAGAAGAGAAGATCGAGAGCACCCAAAGCCGGCGGCTACACCCATACCGAAGAACAAGGAGCCCCAGGCTTTGAGATAGATAAACATTCTTGTAACTAGCAATATCCTGGAGGAACTTTCTCCGGGCATTTATAGTATCCATACAGGAGTAGGGTGTTACGCCCCCGTGCGGCCCGAACCTGTCTAAACGTTGGTGCATTTACTCCGTTCCGCACTAGGTCACTCCACCCCACCGGCCATCGCATTCATACCCATTTATTTCTCCGGCGAACATATTCAGGATCATCCCCCCGGTCGAATCTTTAAAAAGGGGTCCCTCAGGATCCCTGCGACAGGAGTTAATCCTCCGACATGGAGAAAAAAAATCAGTAATTAGTAGTCGCAGCATTTTACGTGGGTATGGGGTGCGAACGAGGACAAACATAGTATTAAACATAGGGTGAAAACATTACAATACACTGTAACCGCGACGACACTATGAGGAAACAAAGGTGGCATGTACGGTTCGCACTAAGACCTACTTATTAGTGCGCCGATCCTAATCATAACATGCCTTAGGGAGAGAAAGTATGTCGGGTTACATTAGGTAGTCTCTACTGCGTGCATCTAGGATACTTTCCCTTTCGGAGGGCATCGGGAAACCTGCCGCCTTAGAACGGTGGGCTCTCTCCCGCTTTTTTTCCCTCTCAGCCTCTCGAGCCTGAGCCACGGTACGGTCGTGCGCCGCCTTCCTCGGGCGCTCTTCTTCCTCCCGCTTGAGGCGAAGTTCCTCTTGCTGTTGCTCGTACTCCCGACATGCGTACTCTTCCCTTCTCCACCTCATGTTCATGTCGACCCACTGCTTCTGTGAGTCATTTTGCTTTGTTGATGTCAGATGGTTAACTCCTGTCGCAGGGATCTTGGAGGACCTCTTTTTAGAGATTCGGGCGGGGGGATGATCCTGAATATGTTCGCCGAAGAAATAAATGGGCCAGCTATCAGAGGGTTAACTCCTGTCGCAAGGATCCTGGGGGACCCCTCTTTAGAGATTCGGCCGGAGGGATGATCCTGAATATGTTCGCCGGAGAAATAAATGGGTATGAATGCGATGGCCGGTGGGGTGGAATGATCTAATGTGGAACGGAGTAAATGCGCTGGTGTTTAGACATGTTCGGGCCGCACGGAGGCGTAACACCCTACTCCTGTATGGATACTATAAATGTCTTGAGAATGTCCCTCAAGGATGTTGCTGGTTACAAGAATGTCTATCTATCTTAGAGCCTGGGGCTCCTTGTTCTTCGGTCTGCGCTTTTCTTCGCTACCTTGAAAACTTCTTCAGAGAAAAACCTCTCTTTTGCCCGAGAGCTCTCTTTTTTTTGTTATGTCCTCCCGTTCGGGGCACGCTAATAGATGAGCCCGATCTCCTTACCTTAGGTTGTCCACAATCTCTCCGTACATAACATTTACAATGAAAGTAGAAGACAGGTTCCGATGGGCGAACTCTATTTCCTCAATGTGACAATTATGTTCCTTAACTATTGAGCATTGCCAGTAGTCTACCCATTTCCCTCAGAATGCGTGCACTCGCCAAGGGCATTGAGGCACCAAGCACTTCACATCGTACTCTCTTTTACTTGATTTAACAACCTTAAATTGCCTACGAAGAGACAACGACCAGAATTTTACTGCATCAATAACTGCCTCTTTTGTAGGGTACATAGCAACCTGTGACACCTCATTCTCATGGTACTGCCACGGTGTCTGGTCAGCCTCGCTAACCACTAACTTCAAAAATTCATGATTTTGCCACTCTGCAGGAACTGGAGCATTACCCTCCTCATCAGAAGAATCCCCATCGGCAAGGCCTTCCTCCAACTCTTCATCCTCCAAATTCATATCTTCAATTATGCTAGGGATGTGCTCCCCTTCATCAGCTACACCCATCGGTTGCAGCTCTGGAACATCACCAACTTCCTCCCTGGACCCTACATTAGCCGCCTCTGACTCATCTTCCACTGCCTCACTTGGCCCTGCTACTGCTTCTGCAGAGTTCACCTCATTTTGATCTTTTAGGTACACCTCAGCTAACAAAACAAGCGGCAGGTCACGTTCACAACATATATTTACATACTGCCTCCAAGTTGATGTGGCTTCGATGGGAACAAGCTCACCAAAGTATCCATGACTAGCACGGCTCATGACCGCTTTCAACTTCAGCTCATATTGCTGCAGATCCAGTTGGAAAAACCGCATGAGCCATTTGCACACACAATAATCCTCTCATTAGCTTTACTAAGCCCCTTCATGACATGACGAAATCCAGACAGATCTACACCGTTGGGATCGTACCTAATTTCACCCTCACCATAATATATCTGAAAAATTAATTTATCTGTCATCCCTGGAAACACCCACAAACATAACCCATGTTAAGACAACAAACTATATTTCTGATTATCAGATAAAATAATTTTTAAATACTACCCTAGGTTCGCAAATTATCATCTACTGTTACCTCCTACATCCACAGGTACAAATAATATACTAAAAATAATATACTACAAATAATATACTACAAATAACATACTAAAAATAATATTCTATATTGAACTGCTATCGTACCATTTTCTAAATAAATTTAACAATTTTCTAAGCCCTAAGTCATAAATATCTAAAATCTATGTCATATACTACTACTGCACTAATTAACAACAATAAAAAGGAAAAAAAAAGACTTACCCGAAATTTTCCTTCAAATCCGCAGCTCAAATGCAGCAGGGCTTCGCCGACCTCTCTTCCTCCCCCTCTCTTCTCCTCTCTTCTCCTCTCTCTTCTCAACTTTTCCTTTTTTCGGATTTTTATGATTTTTTTAGCCAATTTTCAGCCTTTTTATAGCAGAGGGGGCCGGGCGGACGCTGCGGTGCGGTGGGTGGGGAGGACCCCGGTAAGGACCTCTACCCACCCCCTCAGAGGGCGGTAAGACGTCGGGCCGGGTGGGAAGGCCGTACCCACCCTCTGAGGGGGCGGTTAGGCCTACCGCCCTCTCAGTGGGCGGTTAGGACTCATAACCGCCCTCTCAGAGGGCTGCAGCCAACAGACACCTAGTTTTGTAAATACCTTCACCGGGAATCTATTTATTTAAATTTTAATTAAAAATATATAAAAATAAAAAACCTAGGCAGCCAGCCACGGCAGAACGGGCCCCGCCTCGCACTTTTTCTTTGCGTGGCATGCATGGCTGCCTGTTTGATGCATCTGGCATCTCTCAGTCTCTAAGTCACTCTCTCACACATAGTCACATGCAACTAGAGGTGGAAATTAGGTCGCATCGGGCTGTGCTTCCCCGACACGATCAGCACGTCATGACATGTCGTGCTGGCACAACTCATCTCTCGTGAGACTCAGGCATGGCCTAATGGCATGTGGGGCTCTTGTACCAGGCTCGAACGGGCACAGTGTGTCGATCCAGCTGCTCCTCGCGCTGGCCGTCAGCACGGCATCCTGATCCGCGGAGGTCGCCGGCCACGGTGTTCTGCAGCAGCAGAGCGTGGAGCACCTGCATGAAGGCCACCACCGTCGAAAGCCCCTCGAGCGCCTACAGCCACCACCCCTGCCCTGCTCCTCCGCTGCTGACTTTATCTCACTTGCCATGGCAGCAATTTTGCAGCAGGACAACAATCCGCGGAACCGAGAACTGCAGGAAGCAACCATTATGGGAAGAACCGATGAGGAAAGGAAATCAGTGTTCCCATGAAAAGGAGAGGAAACGAGCCAATTTGGAGGACTCGGCTGTGATTTGAAAATTGGAATAAGAAGTTTTGTACTGAACGTGCTGGGCGCTTTTGTACATGCGGGAAAGGAATCAAAGGGCCGTCTTGTCTTGCTGGGCCACCGTGTCATCTATGGGCTGCTGTGCTTCGAGCTACTTCCGTGGCAGGCCAGCCCAATAACGGCCTGCTTTTCAAGTCATGTTGGACTGCCCATCATATCTCATATCAAGGGCCTAGCATGGCTCATGATTCGTACCAGACCACCCGGCTCTTTTATCCTGTGCCGTGCGGTACTTGGATTGGACCGTGTTTACAGTGCCGTGGGCTAGCCCAAAATAGCAAGACTTATGTCTCTGCTCTGCATGCAACACGCACAGTCGCATGTCGCTGGCCGGTGCTCAGGTATATGGCACAGGATTTCACATGATTGGGTGGGAACAGTGAGCATGTAATAATGTTTTACCCAATGGGCAAAGGAGTGCAGCAAACCAGCCGGCCAGCAGCACACAACTCAACAAAATGCAGCAGTCCTAGACCCTTGGCTTTATACCCAGCCGATACGCTTCCTTTTACCCAGGCCTTGACTACTCTGACCAAAGACACCAGCTTTCTTTACTCCTGGTACCGTCTCCTAAAACAATGAAGGCTAAGTACTATGCCAAACCTATCTAAATAGGCTATATTTATTGAGTTGACATAGATTCGTCACTGTAGACACGGCATAGGCTAAGCTCCGACGATATGGCATGGTGCGATGGGTCATATCTAGACCGAGCGCGTAGCACGCCGAGTTGGTACGGCACGACCCGACAAATACGGCCCGGACCAGGCACGTCACAACATGGGTCAGCAAAGCACAACACGGCCAAGCTAGGAATGGCCTACCTAGTCAGGAATGGCCTGGCCCAGCACGCCAGCAATCTGTGCCGCACAGATGACCCGGTTAGGCATGGCGTGGCCCAGTATGGTCGGCTCGACTAGGCACTCGACGGCATGTCTGACCCGACCCGGCACGGTACGTCAACGGCCGACGCAGCAAGCGACGACACAACTGGCTCAGCCAGCACGGCACGCTCGGCACGCCAGCGGCCTGCGCTGGTCGTTGGGCATGGGCCGGCATGACAAGAGCACGGGCAGCACGACCGGCACGCCAAAGCACGCGGGGCACGACCGGTTAACGGGCTAAATGGGTTATGTCTAGCCTGTCTAACCCGTTAACCCGGTTTTTTTAATTTTATAGCCGTTTTGTGACCATTGGAGCTCAAAAAATTCAATTTTTTTTTTGGCAAAACTCACTATTTTTCACCTATAAATAGGGCAACATCCTGCCATTCCATTCCACACCAGTAACATCATTTTCTCTATTCTTTCTTCCTCTCATTCTTGTCTCAAAGTTCTTGCATATTTGCAAAATTTGGCAAAATTAGGTTGAATTGTTGCCAAAAATACGAGAAACTTCAATACGGTCATCTTGTTGTCTTGAAGAAATCTTGGTGATTTTTTGCATTGTTGTTCTATCTTGTTTCTTCCAATCTTTATTTTATTATTTGATTATTTTTAACTCAGAATATTTGAATTATTTGTAGTGCTATTCGACATTGATCATGGACGTTGGTGATCATGATCATGATGATACATCTATCGATCATGTTTTTTTTTCTTCAATGACTCTCAATGACTATTGCTCCTTTAACGGTGTTGCAGGTGCCAGACCCAACGGCGACCCTCAAACAACACCTCTATCATCAAGCTCTACAAGTGCACACACGTCAGCAAGCACTGGCTCTAAAAGATTAAGAGCCACTATTTTTGAAGTTTGGTAAGACTTCGAAAAGATTTGCAGAGAGGAAGAAAGGGTAAATATCAGGTATGCTAAGTGTTATATTTGCATAAATGAATTATCTGTAAAGCCCATAGGTGAAACATGGCACTTAAAGAGGCACGCCACAACTTGTAAGCGAAAGAGTGGAGTAGTCATCAAGTAGATGGTGTTGTAGTACAATCTCGACGGCTCTATTTGTCATTGGGAGTATGACTCCACCAATGCACGAAAAAAAGCTATACCACTTCATTGTAAGATTGGATCTACCACTCAACATCAGTGAGTCTACTGTATTTGAAGATTACATTAAGCAAGCTCATAATCCTAGATTCACGTATGTTTCTAGACAGACAACTAGTAGAGATATGGTAAAATACTACAATGTGCGTCGTAGCAAGCTGAAAGAAATGTTGCAAACATGTACATTTTCAGTTGCTTTGATCTCATACATATGAACAGGTAGAGCTAGAAAGGATTATCTTAGTGTGGTTGCCTATTTTGTTAATAATGATTGGGAACTAGAAAAGATAATGATAGGTTTTCGGTTGATTAACAACGCGTATACCGGTAAAAATATTGCTGAAAAAATATCTCAAGTAGTTGAATACTTTGGTCTCATAAATAAAATATTTTCTATCACTTTAGATAATGCCGGTGTGTACTCTAGAGCAATAGATATTCTTGCTTAGTTGTTTAGTACATATGCTGAATCTTTCTGGTTACATCAATGTTGTGCTTATCATATTATCAGTTTTATAGTAAAATCCGATTTGAAGAGTTTGTCGTAATACATAGAAGATTTTTGTACTGCAATATCTTTTGTAAACTCCTTTAAACAATAGAATTGTAGTATATAAGCAATATTGTGTTGTGATAGGTGTATGTCGGAGGATGAACTCCTATCGCAGGGATCCCGAGAGACCCCTTTTTAGAGATTCGGCCAGGGGGATGATCCTGAATGAATTCGTCGGAGAAATAGATGGAAGTGGAAATAAATGCAACGGCCGGTGGTGGGGGATGGTCGACCTAGTGCAAAGAGAAATAAATGCACCGGAGTTTAGACAGGTTCGGGCCGCACGGGGGCGTAATACCCTACTCTTGTATGGACGTAATATCCTTCCTCGAAGGGAATCCCTCAAGGATATATCTGGTTACAAGAATATATTGTCTAACAGAGACCTTGAGGCTCCCTTGCTCTAGCGCTGATCAAGCTTGCTTGCGGTGTTCTTCGGATGATGCCTTTGATCGTCTCGATCTGTCTTCGGATGTTTTCTCGTGTGTCTCTGTCGTGCTTCTGCCTTGCTGATCCGATTCGCCCTTCCTGTGTTATCCATCCCTTCCTTTTATACGCTCGCCGGTCACAACATACCCCAAATGGGAAAGAGGAGGCTCAAGTTCCAAGACGCCACGGCTGAGAAAGGCATCATCATTCCCTCTGGGCGAAGTGACAGGGGCGGTGGAAAAACGCGGCGCGCATCCGACCACCCGTCACTGTGGGCGTCCTGGCGTCGTTGAGAAGACCCACCGGGCGGCCACAGGGGCACCCGGCGCGCCCACCCTGTCTTGTTCTTCTGCCAGGGCAGGGTGGCAGGCGGAACGCTTTGATCCTGGCGACGTTATCCTGAGACACCCCGGATGATACGGGACGGGACCCGTGCAATTAATGGGCCCACGCCCCCCTGCTAAAGCATGGCAGGGACTGACACTGCGGCGGGAGCAGTTGGGAATATCAGGATGTCAGGCCGTGCATGCCCATTAAATACGGCCTCGGACCTTTGACTGGTTGACACCTCGTCGACGGGCCCTTCGGGGTCGTCGGGGCATTGGGTGTTCTCGCGCGAACCTTCGGGGAACCGAGTGCTCGGGGGCTGCCACGTGCAGCCCCAAGCACTCTCTCCCGAGCCCTTCTGTAGAACCTTCGGGGAACCGAGTGCTCGGGGGCTGCCAAGTGTAGCCCCGAGCACTCTCTCCCGAGCCCTTCTGTAGAACCTTCGGGGAACCGAGTGCTCGGGGGCTGCCACGTGCTGCCCCGAGCACTCTCTCCCGAGCACTTCTGTAGAACCCTCGGGGAACCGAGTGCTCGGGGGCTGCCACGTGCAGCCCCGAGCACTCTCTCCCGAGCTCTTGGCTCTTCGGCCCATCGGGGGACTATGGTACTCGGACTCTGCGGGTCATCGGGGAACTGGGGTGCTCGGGGACCAAAGGCTGTGGCCCCGAGCACCTTCTCCCGGAACTTAGATTTTCCTCATCCTGCAGGAGGGACCTCGCGGGATGGTGACACGTGGCGGATGGCTGGCCTGGTCTCGGGACTCAGGGACCCCCGGTTCCTGATACACCGACAGTGTACGTCCACGTAAGTTTGCTGTCGACATACCGGTAAGATAGAACTCTACTTTCTTGATGCTAGAAAAATTGTACCATATAAGAGCATATTTGGAGTATTTATTCATACACGCTATCATCATTATGGGGGTCACGCTTTATTCACGGAAGCACATTAGTATGTTGCCGAAAGGACACTAGAGTTTTTTGAATTTTTTTATGATTCAACTATGAGTTTATTACGAGTTTATTATCCAACATCTTGCTTAGTACTGCATAATATTATTAAAATTACTACTCATTTAAACAGCTATAAAAATGGTAATCTTTTAAGAGATTGTGTAGTTTCTATGAAATCTAAATTCTTAAAGTATCAGAAAAAAATTCCTTTGTTGTATGCCTTTACCTTTATTTTAGATCCTAGGTGATGCTCTCAATTCTAGGTGATGCTCTTGGTCATGATTATTCTAATTACTATACTAATATTCATTCTAAGTTATTCGAAGTTTATGGTAAATATGAAACAAAGTATGATGGAGTTTGCCTGCAACGACCTTTACTAGCACCCATAATAAGTAAGATAACATGGGAAAAAAGTATTTGGTGAAGGCTCTTCATTAAGAAGCTTAGACTCTTTGTCACGATTGTTTATAAGTGCCGGAATTCTAACATTCGGAGGCGAGCTAACTACCTTCATCGACATCAACATTATCAAACCATGAATAAGAAAATTTTAACATACTACAATGGTGATATGAGTACAAGATGAATTATCCAGTACTTTCACTATTAGCACGAGATTTATTAACGGTTCATGTACCTACAGTTTCTTCTGAGACTACTTTCAGTCTTACTGGAAGGATAATCAAAGAGAGCAGAATAAATCTGTCAAGTGAGATGATGGAAATGCTCACCATAGTAAAAGACTGGGAACAAGCTGAAGCACGAATGCAACATACTGTAAAGGACATTGAGTTTGAAGCTTTATTCAAAAATTTGTATCTAGATGTTGATGAGAATGTTATTTGGGCTTTTAATGGATTTTGGTGTGAAGGTTTAAATTTGAACAGTTCATAATCCAAATCTAAGTCCAAATCCCTCTCAAATCTATCCCAAAATCTAATTCCAATTCTATAAGACCCCTTTCCCAGGATCTCCTATGTCTAATGTATTAGTCCCTGGATCAAGTAGCTGATACGTATAGTACAATAATTATGGCATCACAATTAAATTTCGTACATAAAGTATTAAGGTTACAGAGTAAAAAAAAAGTCCACAAACCATATTGTATATTACAGATCTAGCCTAACAGCCATCAAAAGCACAACGGAAATATCTACACAAAGCCACAGGCAGCTAGGGTGCAAACATGACTACTAAATCTACTCTTCATCCGCACATTCATCTCCGATGTAGTCGGCATATACTTCCTCATCTGAATGATAGCAAGAGTGAATACGAAAGGTACTCAGTAAGTCCTATACTACTTCAAAGTGTTGGTATATGCATAAGGAGTAATTCAAGTACAAGGCTCTATGATTTAGTTTTAAGCGTAAAGCAGTTTAATGTAGGTATTCAGATGTATTCTCTATTGTTGACTTTAAAACAGTTTGAACAAGATAACCATGTATCAAAGTATATCAGGGGGTTTTCGGTCCTAATAGAGGCTACACCTCGCTCCGTAGTCCCTATCATTATATCTTGTGTACCTCTAGTACCACACAACTCTAAGAAGATTGAGCCAGCAACCTCATCACATAAACATCTAATCCACACACTCATTCATCAAGACACACACCCTGAGTCTAATCAAAGAGGTATTTGCTTTTCATCTCCATGACCATGGACATGACTATTCGAATAGTTTTATACTCTACGGAGGTTGTACACTATACCAACGCGATATGCTCAGTCTTCAATCATTGCAAGCGGATGAGCGAATCATATCGAGACTCTTCAACCACATTTCCTTGCTGGGCTTTTCTATAACGACATAAATCACTCCTGTGACACTTTTCGTATGATTTCATGCACTATCTTACTAATCCCCCATCTTGTTTAATTTCTCCAGTCTCCTCTACCTATTTGTGACTTCATAGGATGATTGTACATGGAGCAAACTGAGGACAACTAGCGATGGGTCGACATGAGCATGCGGTGGAGGAGGCAAGCTTACGAACACTGAGAGTACGAGCAACAACAGGAGGAACTACGACTCAAGTATCAGGAGGAGGAGCGCATGAGGAAAGCAGCGAAGGAGCACGCTGCTGCTGAGGCACGTGAAGCAGAGAGAGAAAGGAAGCATGAGAAGACCCATCACGCTAAGGCGTAGGGCCTCAATGCCCTACGAAAGGACAAATACCCTAGGTGCTCTCAGTAGAAAGCATCTATTGTAACTCGGCCTATTTTCATTCCCTAAGATATTTTAAGTTTAGCAGTAACACGTTATTAAGCTAGCTTTTAGACGTACCATGCATGCCAACGTTTGTTTTCGCCATCTTTATATGGTTAAGGTCCTTTCGCTCTACGAAAAAAACCCATATGTCACATGTATGTTCGTCAGCGTATGTAACCTCTATCCGGGTTTTACCATAATTATGCTTAACAATTACTATTGTTTGAAAATTATATTTTACACCCTCTCATGGTTACTTCACTTAAAAAAATTAACTCGCACATTTTTACATCAATAAATGAAGAAATATCGATAAAATAACATCGAACCAAAATTAAAGATAGAATAAACAACTTCGTAATACCGTTTGGACAACTATTTGCACAAGTAGTATTTCTCATCGAATGAATATGCAATATTTTTCAAATTGTTGTATATAAAAATTATATTAGAAAAAACAATTATACTTAGTGGATAGAAAAAAAATTATCATACCATCCATTCACCGGGCAAGACGAATGTCTCACACGTTTAGCAGGCGAGATCAAGTTCTCATCCATTAAACGGGCGAGAATTTCCTCTAGTTATTTAATACAATAAGCGATAGAGCCCACAAGTTCTTGCTCGTTAAATAGGTGGACGACAATAGCCTACATATGCAATTTTTTGCAACTGGCATATATTCTTCAAAATATTAAATAAACAAAATATATAAAAAAATCGAGAACGGTTGGTTGGTTCGTTGGGCTGGTTTCGACGCTGGCCCATTTACGGCGTTGACCTTAATCCTAGCTAGGCAGGCACAGAATCGAGGGGAGGAGGCTTCCTCACTCCCATGCAAGCGCGTCCAGCTGCATGCTCCGCCTGCGTAGACGTGCTAGATCTACTAGCACAGCGTAGCGCGCTGCACGCATAGCCGCTACGTACGGCTCTGTTCTCTCTTGGTGACTGGGTGTACGCGTACTGCTCTGCGTGTTGCCATGTCGTGCATGCCCCGCGCGCGCATGCAGGTGCAGCCATGCACGCATGCACATGCTGTACTTAGCTAGGATTTGACTCGTGCATCCAGACGTGCTGTTGCAATTTCATGGGCTACGTGTGTAAACTATAGGTTCGGTGAGCGTGAATCGATCGAATCATCGATAATCTAGTTTATCTCTACTATCTAAAAGGTTCTCACTTTATTTTTTTTTCTATTCTTCTCTCGTCTAATAAAAATATTTAAATTTAAATAATTTATTTATTTTTATTATTCACTCTCGTTCATCAACATTCATGTTTTGCTGGCTATAGATATATGACATATCTTATTAATAAAAATAAAAAAAAATTAGAGAAAAATTAATGGATAATCTATTACTTTTTTTTCAGATCTTATATGAAATCAAACTACAGCATTACTCATTATGTATTTGTTCGGTGATGCTCACATGATATATCTATATTTCCATATCCTAAGTTTATGACTGATGTTATCGTATCAAATATTTATATTTTTGTTGCAACGTATGGGTACTTTGTTAGTGGGTATTTAACGTACATGTAGATGTTTCGTAACAACATTCTACATCTTCCCTTTTCCTAACACTGGCTTGGAAAATATGTTGATCTAGCATTCAACGTATTCGAAACAGAAGTTGACTACACTTTTCGCCCATCGGTCGATCAGAAGGTTCATTCGAAACAGAACCTGAGCTTGATGAGTAGTTTGTTTCCACGGTTTCTGCTGACCCAAACTTCCAAACCCCTGTTCCGTACACTATAACACGAGTGAGCTGACCTGACGCATCGCGGCGTTCGTCATTCCGTTCCGGACTGCTAATGCGCTGTGATCCGTTTGGCTGACCTTGATCTTGTCAATTATTCTGAGTTCCTAACCTCTGACCGGACGATCGATGAGATGATCCGAGTCAAAGCCCATCTCAATGCTGTCTGTGGCTGCGTTCAGATCGAACAGATCGATCCTGAAGCCGCGCAATTGTCTCTCATATTGAACGCACGGAGACATGTATGCAGTCGGATAGTACGATCTGGATTGAAATGTTGAATCTTCAGGTCAGACAGCCAACGCAACGAGTCCTGCGATTTCTGTGGCAGCTTGGAGAAAAAGGAACAACATAGAGGTAGCAGAAACAGCAGAGAAAGTTCAGTTTATGTTCTTCAGGTCCCCGTTGAACCGGGAACTGCAAGCAACATCCGAGCAAGTATCAACTAGTGAATTGATTCGTGTCTTGTGACCTCTTTCTTTCGTTGGATTCGCTCGTCCCGATTGGATGCAGTAAGAAAACAAGATACGGAAGTCGTTGGAGAAAAGGAGGCGTTGCCGGGGCCAGGACCATTTTGTCTTTGTCAGCCAACGTGATCACGGGAACGGGTGTTCTTGTCTTTTTTATGCTTATTCCTTCCCTCGTCTTCATCAGTCTTTCATCTCTATTCTTTTCTGGCTATTGGATCAGCGCGTGCGTCCACACGTCTCAGCGCGTACGTAGTTACATACTCATGCAATTGGAAAATGAGATAGACCATGACTATTGTCCAGACTTGAATTCCATGCAACTTTAAATCTTTACATTGTTAGCAGGCGTGTTAGTACCTTGCCGGTTAAGACTAATCCTCTTGTCTCCTATAAGCCAGTCACAAAAGAGTTCGAGTACCAGCAGACAACAACAAGGGCTTCCTGCAGTTGAGCTAGCCCTAATCTTTGTGGAATTAGTCCTTAAAGAAACAATGTGGAATTGATTATGGAGAATTACAAGGCCACGTTCATTCTTTTCTACTGCGTTTCCAACACTGTATCTTTGAGAATCAGAAACGGCTGGTGCTAGTCATTCAGGTAAGAGGCAGAAGCACTTTTGGACTAGGCAAGAGACAGAAGCTGCCACACAAGTTCCAAACCAGCAACGTAGCTGGATCAATTTTCTGAAATTTGGGGCATTGGATCCATGTGCTCTGCCTGGATCTTAGAAATGCATACGATGTAGACTAACTGGAACACCGGGCCAGTCTATAAACTTTTTTGGTTCAATAGTGCACCATCGATGTCCTGGATCTGAAAAGCTGGTGATTGTTACTTTTCCAAAAAAAAACTAATTTAGTGTATGGATTCATATAATGTACAAGTAATAGAAGTAATATTAGATCACTAGTTTCTTTTTGCGAAAATAGATCAATTCAAGGTATGTCCTTTATCTAAATCTCCAAAAGACATAAAAAAACTAAACTATCGAAATATCTTGGAGTCAATTTCAACAAAAAGACCATATCACATTGTACTAGTGTAAGACAGCAAACGTAACTACGTTAGCTGAAGCAGTATGTAATCATACGAAACGCAATGGTTCAAAATAGACCGCGAACGGGATACTTTGTCCAGGATCTCGAAGCAGAAAAGAACTTCAGCCTGGAATATCAGCATGTCACATTGCTAAACAAATGTAACATGAAAAACTAGGTCATCACATTGCTGACAAAAAGGAAACTAATATAACTTACTTACAAAAATTACAGCACCTTCTACAAAGGCCAGGCAACAAAGCAGCGTTCTTTTCTATTCACCATATCTACGGAAAATTGAATGATTGCTGCAATTGGTAATTTAGTAGTAATTGGTCGGATCCTCGCTGTACACAGAGCTCTCTGCAACTTACAAATTCCGGCATGTAATCACTCTGGAGTGACCAAAAAAGTGCTGTTTCCTCCGTAGGCGATGAGCTCTATCTTATTTACCTAGCAGTGGAAATCTCACTTGGGGTTGTTGAGCAGATGCACGAGCAATCTGTTCCATTGGTGCCTCTATCAAGCAGGCGTTTGTTGCGGTTAGTCAACAACTTTATCAATGGTGCTTTTAGGGAAACTTGGCGCCATATCTCATTCACTGGTCCATTCGGATCTTCATACACAAAGTAATGTTTGACCTGAAAGAGATATTTAAATTTAATCAAATAAGCTAATTATTAACAGACAAATATGTTGAAAGATATACGGATATGCATGGCATGCCTATAAACTAAAACTCCATGCAGTCAATGCATACAACTACACTGGATTAAGACATGCTTCTGCCTCATGCCACATGTCTCCGCCGGACCGCCACTTATATAAATAAGATCGCAGCCTAATAATAAAATATAGAGTTGCAAGTGGACCAGATGGAGCGGAACCATCGACCCATCCTAGTTACTTTGCTTAATCAACATTGTGTGCTAAGGATAATAGGTCATCAGGTCAAATTTGGAAACATGCCAATGAAATATTAGTAGAAAATTAGAGCGAATTTATCTCAATATCTCATACAACATAAGTTGGGTAGTAAAGTGCCATTCCCAATCCTATCCGCTGCCACCCGAGGCCCTTGTTACAATATACCAAGAGCAAATAAATCATATATGATGGCCAGCAAATAAATTATTTATGCAAGTGACAGAGTTTGCCAAACAATTACAAACCAGTATCCATCCATGCTCCTACTAATTCATAGTTATATGCCAAGAGAGCAAGAACGAAAGAGGTGGTGAAGTGGTGATCTTCTCTGCAAAATGCACCAAGCAGCTAATTCTGATGATGTATGCTAGTATAAGTGGAAGTATAACCAGCATTTATTCCCCCATAGTCACTCGTTCACAAAACCTAAGTTTCTTGTTCGGCTTCTATTACAACCTGATATGGTAAATGGCAGAACTTCATGAGGCTTTCTAGTTAAGTTGAGTACTCCAAATAAATAAGTAACTAGTCTAACTGGATTGTCATCAAATCCTGTAAGGTGGATTGATGCCTGAATGATTCGATGGCATAGTGACTTGTAGATCATAGTATTGGTTAAAGAAAATCAAGGATCCATTCAGGCATCACACATACTTCCACCATGCTTTTATATGTGCAGTTTACATATTATTTTCTCCATTAAAAAAGCACAATTAGTAATTATTGGACAGATGACACTGCAGGTAAGAGAAATGAATGTAATAGCTGGAGTAACCAGATTTGGCTGAGGAATCAGCATCTTCAGAAAGATGTATTTATTAAGTAGTGTACATGTATATTTTAAATGCATAAAGCAGCATGAACTAAATAAGACTGCACAGACCTTTTTTATTTCTCTCTGATACTCCACAATCCTCTCCGCACTGACTCTTCTAAGCAATGAAGTTAAGAATCCAGGTTCTACAGCCTTGCTTGTCTCAACAAATATTGATATGTTACTGTAGTCTATAACATCCTCGAATGGTAGTTCGATGTAATCACTAACTATAACAGGAACACATAAACTGACAAGTGCATCAAACAATCTGCATGCGGAGGGAGTATCTCCAGCAGGATGGAGGCAAAATTTAGATGAGTGCATTCCTTGTGTAGCTGCACGCCGACTCTCCCTTGATTGAGTTCCATGTTTTATGATTACATCTTCCTCATTCTCAAGAATTTGGAAAAGTGCATCACGGACCTTCCCACCCTACATTATCAGAATGACCGACTGTAACATTAGTACATGTTGTTGCATAAATAAAGCACAAAATAAAAGAAAGACAGTGACTAAAACTCCAGTAGCTGAGGCATGCTATTGTTAAGCAGAGGCTGAAAACACTAAAACCTACAAGGAAAATAAAGATGAACAACTAAGTAAATGAATAAAGGCTAAAGAAGCACATTTTGGTTAAAAGGGAAATTGTAAAAGTTGAGAAATGCATTTAGGGATGCTTAAACATTTATTTTTCAGAAAAAAAGTGTAATTTGGCAAATTTTGGATGGCAGGACTTCTAAAGAAATTCTGAAAACCTATAGCCTTTTGCTTTTGCTTTAGTTTCAGAGGAAGGGCAAAAACCTGCAGATTACATTTGTTCATGTATTCTATTCTGCAGTTATTTTCCCACTCATGGTTTTGTGTTTCCTATCTAGGTTGTTGCCTATGATTCGCTATTGCAGTTGTTGTTTTCTATTAGGATATGTTTATAAAATCCTATAAATTTGTGATATTATGAAATCATTTTCAAGATAGATCTACGCATATGATTTTTCATATTCCAAACTAAATATTTTGAAAGCTCTTGCTAGTCAAAGTTTTTAAAGTTTGACTGAACCTTGTCCAAAACGTTATGTTTTTATGACCGGAGGGAGTAATTAACTACAACATGCGACAATTGTAAATAGAAACATGGAAAAGTGATTAATAGCATACTGCAATCATTGACGGTGTGATTCATGCCTTCAGACTATGATGTAAAATTGCATGCAAGCAAGATGAAAGAAAGAAAAAGAGATGACATAGAGGAAAGGGGAACAAAAGACCCTCAAAAGTGGAGTATTACAAAGGGAAATCGTCTAAAAAGGTAAGTTTTTTAGAGTACCAAAAAAACTGAACTTTTTTTGATAGATTTTGGTTTAGCATTGAAAAGGTCTAATCATACTGGAATTCTAAAGATTTTTTACCAACTTATGAATTCAGCGAGCCCTAACCCATAGTGCAACAAATATACCAAGATAAAAAATCGTGACCTCCATTTCATTACTTGCCCTAAAAACAAGGCGGGGACAGGTGCATCCTAACTTTGTTTTCACCTAAGCTTCATTTTTTATACAATACGACAATTAAAAGATCGGAACACCACCAACACAAATCCATCTAGGTGTTCTGGATATGAGCAAATCACAATTCACAAGTAAAATGCAAATGTCATCTACACAAGGCACCAAAAATTCGTTGTCTATAGGCTATATCAATAGCGAGTATGACCCCTTTAAAATGCAGTTACACTTCAAATGGAGAAATGCCCCCAATCTGATCTAGTAATCATATTTCATTCAAAAATGAAGAGCTAACCTCCTTGCGGTACCGATTTCCCATGAAGAACAGAAGTGAGGGGCGGCCATCGACCCCGACGTCACCCTGGAAGGAGTTGATGCGGGGTGAGTAAGGCAGGATGACGTCCTTGACGAGGGATGCCTGGTCGCCGTGCAACCGGCCGAAGTCGGAGACCAGGAGTACGGCATTGCTGATCCGGTCCACCAACCTGTACAGAGCATTGGGATCTTGGCAGATGAACACGTGGTCCCTCCCCTTGTGCCGCCGCCAGTACGGCTGCCGCTCCAGCCACTCCACCAGCTCCTCCTGCATGGCCTCTTTGCTGTACGGCGCCGCCGCTCCAGAGGCGTTGGCGACCGCAGGGGGGCGGATGGGGTTGACGACGAGGCTGAGGGAGGAGAAGAATGGCACGTAGAAGAGGTCGGCGTCGCTCGGGTTGTCCACGTGGGCCACGGGGCGGTCACGCGGCCCGCGGCGGAGCAGGTCCTTGAAGAGCCACCACTCCGCCGAGTGCTGGTGCCCCGGGTACCGCAACTGCTCGTCAGGGAGCGCCGCGGCCGGGTCCGCGGACCCCGAGGGGGCGCGCGCGGCCATGTAGCTGCGGACGACGCCGTAGGTGAACTTGGTGGGCAGGTCGTACATGTAGATCTTGACGGGGGCGGCAGCGGGCGAGGAGGAAGCGGAATCGGAGGCGGAGGCGAGGGAGCGGGAGAGGCGGGAGGCGGAGGGGGAGGACGGGGGGAGGAGGAGGCAGAGGAGGGCGAGAGCGAGCACGAGGAGGAGGAGGACCGGGGAGGAGCGGCGCGAAGGCATGACGCGCGCGGCGAGCGCGAGGAGGGATCTGGGGAGGAGAAGGATCAGGCGGGGAGGCGGCGACGGCGGCGGCGGCGGCACGAGGATCGGGGACGGTCGCGGCTTGCGGGGCGGCCTGCCGCGCTCCCACATGTGGCCGGCCACGCAGTGGGGTGGGCGGGGAGGGAGTGCAGCGGAGGATGAGAGGAGTGCGGCGGTGAGGTGGAGGTGGAGTGCGGCGGAAGATGAGAGGAGGGAGCGAGGCGGGGACGGACGACGGCGATTGGGGGCGAGCACGACGTACTGGATGTCTGGATGGCCGCCCACTCGCTGGATTACTCTCTGTGGGTCCCACCGGTCGGTGTCTCGGTGTGTGTATTACTGCTAGCAAATACTCTTATCTTCATTTTCTTTATTTGATGTTTTAGAAATTAACGCAATTCATCTTTCCAACGTGCCCCTGCCTCAATTTGATTTATGCAATGTTTTGCTCTTCAATGTAAACCAATTGTGCTCATGTTGGCGGCAACGGCCCTTGATGCCTAGCACAGAAAACTAACCAAATTTGCTTGTCTGATCAACATTTATTTTCTCAGAAATGTATCCTTGCTTTTTTGCCTTCAAATGTTGATCCAATTTGGTTATGAAAATTAGCCTACATTGCATCCAATTGTGTTGATTTTTCTGCACATTTGTTTTCACTTGGATTATGATTTCTTCTTTTTGGGGGGGGGGGGGGGGGTTGCTCCAAAGTTTCATCTGTTTTTTTTTTTGTTACAGAGCCTATCAAGAGTGGCTTTTGAATTTGTTATGATGGTGTGCCTCTTCTTTTCCTGTATTCTATAAACTGTTTTTCCCCTCTCAATCGATGAAGGTAGAATTCTTGCTGGTTTCTCAGAGAGAGAGAGAAGTTCATTCTATGTTCCTGGTCTTGATTGAACAGGAAAAGAGGGGTGCCATGCATGGTGTGGACTCTGAACAAAAAGGGAAAGAAAAGGACTCAAGTTTTCAGGGAAAAAAGGGTGTGCATGTCGAACTAGCTGCATCCATCAAAAAATATTGTCTCACCTGTGACAGTTTTAATGGCAGTTTTAACCGCATGATCAAAAATTAGCTGCGTCCATCCAAAAATATTGCCTCACCAGTGACGCACAAGAGCAGCTTTTTTACAAGCTTTTAGGAAAATGGACTTTGACCTTATTAGCCCGGATGATCAAGTCGATCAAAAGCCGTAGTTTATTAGTTAACGTCGAACCAAATAACCTTGAATATTTGTCTGCATTGACGTTTCGGAGGGGCGGCGGGGGGACATACACGTAGTTTTCTCCTTCTCGGATCACGCTTTCTCAAATCTTTCAAGTCCCGGTCACCATCGCCTTCATCGTTCAACCCTCATTCCCCGAGAAATCTACGTGGACCTCATGTCGTCAAACTCGACGATCACTTTCTCCCCCCGCCCGACGTCGGTTAAAAATTCCCTTTTTTTACTGTGCGACGGGGAGGGAGCGTGAATCGTTAAACGGTTGAGAGTACGAGGTGTTGAACGGCTCAAACCGCAACGCGGAGGCAGTGAGGGAGTCCAACCGGGGGTGACGCCATCCGCCATGTCGCGCGTCACGTCTTTGAAGGGGTCAGGGGTCACCCGGTGGCGCTCTGCTCTCTGTCTCCCTTCCCTGGCCTCGGCTCAAACTTTGAAAGAGTAGTAGCTAGGAATGGAATTCAGTCAGACACTGCACGGACGGGGGAAGCTACCTAGGGTTACTTGGGAGAGGAGGAACCTTTTGATTTGATCTCCATCTCCATGCATGCAGCAAAAAAAGAAGGAAATTAGCATAATAATACTGTATATTGGAACCATTTGGCACGGATTTAAATCCTGAATTTTTTGAAGCCAATCTTATTTAGTTTGAAAAAATTTAGAATCTGAGATATGGATAGATGGAAGGTATTTGATTGAGTCATTTGAGTTTTATTTTAAAAAATAAATATTTAAGTTCTTTTATTGTATTATATAAACTTTAGATTTAATATGGATATCGATTTAGGAGCCGTGTTAAAGGAAGCATATATATTTAAATTTTTTCTGTCAAACGGCTGGCCCGCGCGACATTTGAAATCGCTACGGGCGGAGATTTTCTCCCGCGACCAAACATGCGCATGCAGACATTGGCAAAGCTATAAAAGCGCCCCCGATCGAGCAGCCATAGCCATTCACCGATCGATCGAGAAGCTAGCATAGCCGATCCATAATTCGATCGTCTCAGCTAGCGCATATATCTGAGCTAACCAGCTAGCCTTGCCATCTCAATCGTCACAAACATACGTAGTGCATACTCGGTCGGCTGCTACCTAGCATTCCGCGCATTTCGTCAACCCGCGCATTCCGCGCATGGCATCCGGGCTCTCACGCAGGTCCATGAGCCAGTCCATCGCGTCGCGGCTGAACGAGTCGGCGGAGGCGACGACCAAGGCGAAGAAGCCGACGATGGTGGAGCACGACGATGAGGAGGTGGCCGGCCGGCGGCCGAGGTACGACGTGTTCATCAACCACCGCGGAGTGGACACCAAGCGCACGGTGGCGCGGCTTCTGTACGACCGGCTGGCGCAGCTCAGCGGCGACGGGATACGCTCGTTCCTGGACAACATGTCCATGCGCCCGGGCGACCGGCTGGAGGAGCGCATCTTCGAGGCCGTCCGCGAGTGCAGCGTCGCCGTGGCCATCTTCTCGCCGCGCTACTGCGACTCGGAGTTCTGCCTCCGCGAGCTCGCCAAGCTCGTGGAGGCGCGCAAGACCATCATCCCCATCTTCTACGACATCAAGCCCTCCGAGCTCATCCTGCCGCAGGCCGTCGTCGACTCCAAGGACCACCTCCCCCGCGACATCGAGGGCTTCAGATTCGCGCTCCGCGAGGCCAAGTACACCGTCGGACTCTGCTACGACTCCGCCACCGGGTACGTGTGTGCTACGCCATTACAATTCTCTCTGCCTCTCTGAGTTCATGCATGCATGCAACCAGGAAAACTAACTATATATGTGTGCAATGGTGATCTGTCTCTGCATGCAGGGACCTGGCCGAGCTGGTGTCAGCGGCAGCCAACGCGGTGGTGGAGAGGATTGAGGAATTGGAGAAAGTGCAACGACAGCAGATGATCGTTTCAAGGCTCTGATTTTTGAACGGAACAGTAAACCAACTACTATTCAGAGCAGCGTGCTGGCATCATCAACTGACGCCCGGCCGGTGCATGGTTAATAATTCATTAACATGGAGGGGATTGGTTCATTTTTTTCCTTTTATTTTTGAATGTAATGATCTAATTTTTTAGTTTATTTTGGTAAATTTGGAGACCACAAATCTGCCCCTGTATAATAAGCTATATATACGACTGATCATACACGTACAGTCCACACGAATATGTGATTGTTGCAAATAATGACAGGCACATGTAAATGTACTGATAGATGTTAATAAAATAAAATTTTAATGATGTTTTTTAAAGACTGACACTGCAATGTGACTCGTTGCATGGCGATGTTGGATTCAAACGCCTTTGTCTCACCCATTTTCCTCGTTATGGCCCTATATATGGGCACTTGTGTGTACCTACGTATCTTTCATGTCTCGTCGCTATTTCTGTTTCATATGCAAGCATGCATGGATCGTTTGAACGACTGGTATTATGTTTCAAATTTTGGTTTCTTCAATTTATTTTTCTTCCGTACGTGACAGTACGTATATATGTAGCTGCGTTTTGGACAAAGCTCGTGGTGTGTGAGTCCACTGTCAGCTGCGTGGATTGGCATGCATGCAATGCTCTGATCGCTGGAATATTAATGACTCGGGTTTACAGTACTACATGAAGTGATATATAGGCATTCTCTAACTGGAACAAATTGTTGAATGGCGTTTCATTATTTGATTTCCGAATTAGTTATTTGAAAAATGAAACGGGTGCGCTATTTTTGAACGGGGGATAAGTCTTCAATTTGAAACGGGGTAGCATTTGCCAGATAATGTAATGGTGTTGATCTCTCGGGCTCTAATGAATTGATCAACTTCTACTACATGCATATATAGATGTAATCAAAGCTATCCTTACAAATTCATCCTATATATGTACTCCTATACATGTAAATGCAACGTTGTACAGTAGGAGAACTACCGCGCGTGATCGATGTTCTTGGAATTTAAGAACACATCTCATGGGTTGTAGATTTTATGGTTGGACTTCCAATTGTGATAAAATATAAACTTGTTGGGAGCATGAGTGACAAATGTCGATGTGATGTTTTCTTCGATCAAATAGACTACTTCAGCTTCTTAGATGACAAGTTCTACCAAATTGACGGTGTTATTACTACTTCACAGTAGGAGTACACCTTTATTATTGCTCATATTAATCCTTCAAGGTTAAAATTGACTACTCCAAGTTTATATATTTATGGATCTAGAAAAAAAGATTATATATCTTACGTCTTTTGGAGATTTAGATATAGTGCATTGTAAATTGATCTATTTTTCACAAAAAGAAAAATATTTATATGGTCCTGCTTTAGTCACTTGTACAATATATGATGAATCCATAACTACATTATTTTCTTTTTGAAACAACTACAATCCATAGCATTTAGATCCAAGATATCAATGATGAACCAAGCAACTGCAAAAGTTTTAGACCATCTGTAGCGAAAATGATCCTATTGTGTCATGATTGTGATTTTGGTAATTAATGATAATATAGTCAATGAGACTAACATGTTTGTCAAGAATATATATTAATAGGTCTCATAGATGCAATATATTAATAAGTCACCGTAACCGGGATAAAGTTTGGTTAAATTGAAGAAGTCCTAGAAAAAATGACTACACCGGAAGGTCTGACACAGAGAAGTTGTGAACGCCAGAGTATTTTCTTGTCGGATGTTCTTACACGTCAGATGATCCGCGATATGG
Organism: Phragmites australis; assembly: GCF_958298935.1. Classification (NCBI taxonomy): domain Eukaryota; kingdom Viridiplantae; phylum Streptophyta; class Magnoliopsida; order Poales; family Poaceae; genus Phragmites; species Phragmites australis. Next base: position 23,975,181 of record NC_084934.1, on the reverse strand, counting down.
AGATATGAATGCTAAAACATTTCTAAGTTGAAGCTCATGAATGGTACACACTGGAAGATCTGGCGATTGAAGTGTGCATGTCGGAGTATACGCTGGAGCAATTATTACAGAGAGGATTGCAATAGTGGAAAGACCAAAAGACTACATGCCGGAAGGTCCGGCAATCAGCAGTGTGCATTCCGGAGTATACGCCGAAGCATTTGTTGCAAAGAAGATGTCAAAGTCCAGTTTGATGTAGTTTAACACACTAGATGGTCCGGTAATGAAGCGAAGCAACACTGAAGTATTTTGCACTAAGGAAGGCGCGAGATGACTCATTTGAACATGTCGAAAGGTCTAGTGATGGAGCTGGTGAACACGTCGGAACATCTAGTGTTCACAAAAGCTTTGAGTGGAGTTCCAACGGCTAGTTTTGGAAGATGTAAATGTTGGATGGTCCGGTGAGTACTATGTTATTTACATAGGATCATCTGGCGTATATAGTGAATTTGAGCCATTGGGGTAACACCTAGTCTGTGGGGTTGAGGCTATAAATACCCCTCCACTCGGTCATTTGAAGGTGCTGAAGTACAGAGAAGCTCATATACACTTGAGAAGACATACAAGCCATCAAAATACTAAAAGTGTTCATCCAAGACGATTAAGTATAACATTAGAGAGTGATTAGTTCTTATAGACCTAGAGAGAAGTGTTGCTAGATGCTGCAACCTAGAAAGCAGATCAAAGTGTGATCCAACCGTGCATCGAGAGGTACGCTGGCGTCTTAGAGTCTTGGTGACTCGTTGTTAACTTGTTGACCCTTTGACTTGGTGTGAAACGGCGGCAAGAAGATTGTGCAGGGATGCAAAGGCTCTTGTCTTTGTAACTAAAGCTACAAAATGAAGACAACGTACAAGTGATCGGAAGAGAGGTTAATGGTGAGACCTCACCTTGGTGGTTTGGAGGCTCATCGTGCTTGAGGTCTTGTCTTGGTGACTTGGTAGCTCAAGAGCTTTGATCGGAAGAGACTTGACGACCAGAAGTATATCTTTTGTGGAGCTCCAACTAAACTAGGGGTGCCTTATGTGCCACCGATACCATGGAATAAAAACCCTTTGTGTAGAGTTTATCTCTCTACCTTATTTACGTTTTCACATTTACTTACTTGTAATTTACCTTCCTAGAGTAGATTGCAAGCCTTTTGAACGATAGAGTAGACACACTAGATAAATAAGCATATTTAGATAGAAATTGATATAGGTTTATCTTGTGAAGTTTTTGAAGCCATTATTTTTTAAGTGTCTTAATTCACCCCCTTAGGACATCACTGATCCTTACAGCATCCTAGCTCCTAGGTATTCCAATTATTTAGTCTATGCCGTATGTATTCTGAGATCAAGATAAATTGCAATGTTCATTGTTTCGAATTTTCCATTTTTCAGGAAATTGATTTCGCTTTTAAATCTCTAGTCTACCCATATTTCTAAAAGAAAACGTTACCAAAATTGCACCAATAACCATTAGTAAAATAAAAGTACCCATGAAAAAATTGGAACTGATATTGATTTGAACACATTTTGACTCATAGAAAATGTGTTAGTTACAGGTATTTTTAGAATTCTGACCTATTGTGGTTCAAATTGTGGTTTGAAATTTTTGGGTGTCACTACACGAGAACGGCACATTAATGACGGATGATAACCACTATTAGTGACGGGTCTCATACCTGTCACTCCGAATGGTTCACTAATGATGATCCATTAGTGATGGGTGCCCACCCGTCACTAATGGCAGTCACCAGTGACAGGTCTCAAAGGGTCACAGTTGAGACCCGTCACCATGGTGTGTCTCCTGCGGCCTGAGCAGGCTTGTTGCCTGTCACTAATGATACTCATCAGTGACGGATGCATTTACCACTCGGTTATTAGTGATGGGTTTTGAGGTGATCCGTCACTACTAATCTCATCCAGACAATTGGAATTTCTAGAAGAGATTGACTTTAAAAAAAGAGGCATACAAGAGTACTTCAATAGAACTGAACTTCGATCTCATTTAACAGATCACATTTAACAAACTATAGTACTAATCAAATTAAACTAGAGCATTTAACCCTAACTATACAACAAAATACTTCTCGCCGCACGCGCGCAAAATATTTCTCATCGCGGCATCACGAAAGAGCGTCCTACCCTAACTAAAGTCCTACCATCATTGTCACCGGCTGTGCTTACATCATCGACGTCTAGAAGTCATCGTCAGGGGCCATGTCATCGTCGTCATTGTCGAAGTCTTCCCACGCGTCCCACCCGTCATCGTCATCCTCCTCTAGCTCCTCCTCCTCATCCTCCTCCTCCTCTATCGTCGCCACCACCACCACCACCTCCCCCTCCTCCAAGCACCACCTCTTCGGAGCCAACTCACCGAGGAAGTGATCCCAGTCAAAATCGGAGGCCTCCGATCCGCCGGAGCTGGCGAACAACACCTCATCATTCGACAATTTCAGCGCCGCCTCTATCTCTTCGTCGGATGAAGGCGGCATGGGAGGGGTAAGCGGATTCGACGGTGGTGAGAGTGGCCGGAGATGGTGATGGCATCAAAGTGTCCATGGCTAGAGCGAGAGTGAGTAGAGTGAAGTGGTTGAGGGCGCGCGAGAGTGAGTAGTGAGCCATTAATTAGTGACCGGTGTCTTCATCACATTAGTGACAGATCTCCTCACAACCTGTCACTAATGATGAGTCTATTTTGTTGACGTGTGCTCTCTCTACCTATCACTAATGACTATATCATTAGTGACGAGCTTTGAGGTGACCCATCACTAAAGATATTGGTGATAGGTTGTTCTCTCACTGTCATTAATGATCCCTTATTAGTGACAGGTCTTGGCTGGGTCCCAGCCCGAGCCACACATTAGTGACAGGTCATCGCTGGATTCGTCACTAATAGTGCATTAGTGATGGGTTTTGGTTGGTTGTCACTAATGACATGCCTCATTTGATGGTTTCTTACGTAGTATGTTAAAAGACCAAGTTTTTTTTTTTTTGTTACCAAACTAGTAAACCAAACCCTTATATTACATTATACTTGAACATTATATTAATATGTACCCTTATTTTGGGGGGGAAAACTAATGTATTTCCTTTATTCAATTCACTATAAAATATCAGTTAAAGACCTAGTCCATATGAATATATGGTTTGACAAAAGCCTAAAATGAACTTCAACTATAATATTTTTGTTGGTGAAGAGGGTGTTGCACACTTACTCCGGGCTCCTATGCTCGGTGTCATCCATCGACGCCTCTTGGTCCCCATCCCCAGTCTGCGGTGGCTTGAGGAGTCTTTCAACACGGACAAGATGTGCAGAACTCTATGCCAGATGAGGACCTACAATAGCCTAGGCCCGATGGGTTTGGCCCAATAAAATTCTACAAGACGCTCTAGACGGTGGTCCAGGATGTTGTGATGAAGTTCCTTTGCACTTTTCATGACAGCTCGGCCAAGATGGATGACATCAATCAAGCCTACATCGTATTGCTCCCCAAGAAATAAGATGTGGCCACCACAAGTGACATCAAGCCCATCAGTCTACAAAACCAGAGCTCTAGTATGACTTCATCAAAGGAAGGAACATCACAGACATCTTCCTGCTCGCCACAAAGTTGGCATACTGATGCCATTAGTGCAAGGCTCCCACCATGGCCATCAAACTCGACTTCAAAAAGGCCTTTGACTCCATAAATTGGGAGTCAGTGGACGTGATCTAAAGAGCAAGGGGGTTCAGTGGTCATTGGCAATCATGGATGAGCGCCCTCCTCTCCAATGGGAAGAACGTTGTCCTACTCAACAACGTCCTGGGGTCCTAGATCCGGTGCAAAAAGAGGGCTTCGGCTGGGGCAACCAACTCAGCACCTACATCTTCCTTGTCATTTCCTACCCCCTCCACAATATGATCGTCGAGGACATCTACACTGATCGCCTTCTACACCCCCTCTCTGACACCTTGCCTTGCCTGGTGATCCAGTACGCCGATGACATGTTGATTCTACTACGCGCTGACATCACCCAGGTTCAATGGCTCAAGGCGCTGCTCGACACCTTTGTCACCACCACTGAACTACAAAAAAACTTCCATAAGAGCATATATGCGCCCATCCACGTTCTGGATGAGCAATCGGTGGCCCTTTGTGGCGATTCTTGGCTGCCAGATAATTTTGGCCTCCTTCTGTTGAACACCAAGATCCTATTGTCGATGCTGGATAAGCTCATCGTCCAAGTGGAGTGTTGTATCCTGGGATGGAGCATGGGGCTGCTCTCGTCATCTAGCTGCTTGACATTGACTGACACAATGCTTCCCTCCATGCTCGTGTACACCATACCAGTGTTCCTCCTGCAGTGGTTTAATTTTTATCACTTGAACTCGCTAAAGCCATAGCTCTCGTACAAAGTCTCTCGCAGTCTCTTAGCTTCCGAAGTCTCTGGCAGTCTCTTAGCTTCCGAAGCTCAGTGTGATGGCTCCGAAGGTCAAGGCAAACCGCCCGAAGACCTACTAGATCGGACAATCTAAGGTGGACAACGAGGTACTGGTTGGGCTTGTAAGGGAGGGCTTGATTAGTGATGTCTCGAAGGTTAGGCTCCCAGGGAGCCATGAGACGCCAAAGCCCGAAAATGACGAAGCTATCATCTTTGTCGATTACTTTCGTGCGCGTCTCCGCTTTCCATGCGATAAGATCAGCTCACGCCAAACGCTATTGTACGGCTTGGCCTATTCGCCTGGGCGGCCCATTCCGAAGGAGCGAAGGCGTCAGCCAGGGCCTTTGCCACGCCCACCGGCTTCCCATCAGCCGAAGCTAGTCTTCGCTCGGAGCATGCAGAGCGAAGCCCATTATGGATGCTTAAACTTTACTTACCGCTTTGGTCTAACCACGCCAGCCGTGGTATATGAAACCAAGTGGCTGAAGGACTGGACGCAGTGGTGATTCTGCCACAAAGTGGACCGGGAAGATTTTCTTGTATCCAAATGCGAAGAAGTGAAGGGGAACTGTGCCCCCTATGTGCAGTTGAAGGCCTCTCAGAGGCCGGCACTTGAGGCCTTCACCAGGTGTGCGAAGTATCTGTCAACTCGCAATCTTGTAGAAGAGTTCGTGGCAGCCGAAGTATGGCCCCTCGGCCGAGACTGGAGTATCCCAGAATTTGGAGACAAAGAGCCGGAGGGGCTCTGTCGTCCCCACCCTGCTCTGCATGGTTTCACAGGTATTGTCTTTTATCACGTTCCTAAGTGCATCTTGGCTGTCATTTGCTTACATTTATTGCTCTGTGGTAGACCTAACGGTAACCGAAGTTGAGGCTAAGGCCATGATGCTGCTCAGGAAGTTCACCCAGAGCGAAGCCCAACTATGCGCTGAGCAAGGTCTCGGCTGATGGCTCAACAGGATTTTTGAGTTTCGAGGTCTTACCTACAAGGATAGATCGAAAGTAAACGCGCCCACTGGGTCAAAGCGGAGAGGGCTCCCCGACCGCCGATATCGGCGGAGAACCTTCTGCTGGCAGCCAGAGGAAACGAAGAAACATGAACCCCTCGCCGCAAGGGGGCAAAAAGAAGAAAGCACTCGCCCTAAGGAAGACACCTCACGAAGTAGCCTTCGACGACCTTCGCGAGGAATTGACTCCCGAGGGCTCACTGGCCCTCCGAGCTGTACCCATTCGACAGGAGCCCCCGGAGGGCACACAGGACCCTCGCTCCTCTTCACTGAAGTCGTCCTTTTGCACGCGTGTGGACCTTCGCACATTAATCCTTAGCGACGACGAGGAGGAGCCTTCGGATCCGCATACAACTGCTGAGCCAGCTGCAGGGGAAACTGAGGTCGAAGGGGCCGAGAATATTGAGGTAGTAGCTGACTCGTCGTCCTCCTTTTTTGTCCTCGAGTTCCTCCTCTGACAAGTTATCTAGTGGCCACAGAGCCACAGAGACGGAAGAGGAGTCTTCACCACCCATGCCCCGTCGTGGCGGCAAGGGGCTTATGAGTCACAGCGGCTTAATCGACACGAAGGCTATTGACGCCGAAGCCTTCAAAATTCATCGTTTGAGCCAAGCTCGGGGGAGGTTAGTGATGCGAAGAAGATTTTTAGCACCTTCGTTCTACCCGAGCTTGAGATTTCCCTCGCGCAAAAGCCTGATGCCGAACTCATCGACGCTTCTGACGTGGCCATTGCGAAGGTATTTGTATATATATTATTATGTTTATTTATTTATTACCGCGCTGCATTATTTCCTTTGTTACTCATTCTCATACCCACGCGCTGTCGCAGGCTAAGGTTATCTCGCGCGCTCAGCGCAGGCAGGCGGAGAATTTTGAGGCCCACGCAAGGAATGCAGAGGTGCAGAGGGACATGTTTTAGGCCCGGGCGGAAAAGGCCAAAGCCCAAAAACGTGAATTCGCACGCCGAGCGAGGGAGGCTAAGCTGCGCCTGCAGCAGCTTGAAAATGAAGTGAGCTTCCTTCGCTCAGGCAAACAGAGCGCTGAGGAAGAGGTCACATGCCTCCGGTAAAATCTAATGGCATCCGAAGCTCAAGTTTCGGAGCTGCAAGCCCTCTGCACCGCTGAAATAGCTAAAATGCAGCGGCTGTGCGAAGAGCTGGGCGAGGCAAAGGCGCTATCCGAAGACGCCCTCACTGTGCTTGGAGAGCTGGAGCCGAAGGCCGTTGTAGCCTACGAAGCCATTAGCAATACCTTTAATGGGATCGGTGCTTCTGCCCTACCTCCAACGCTTGATGTTGTCGGGCTGGGTGGACTTATTGGATGGATCAGTGAAACCAGCGGAAGCCTTCTGCTTGCGGCCCAGTTGTACGGTGACTTTTGCGCCATGGTCTCAACCCGAAGTTTAGTGCAGTCAATTGAAATGACCGTCTGTGACCATCACATTGCACTTCAAAAACACACCTTCTGCTACCCAACGGATATGTCGACTTCGGCCGTGTCGAGCGCATCGAAGGCCACAGCGCGGTCATGCACCACTAATTATTGGTGTAAACATGGACACAAGCTCGCCCTCCGGGAAGCGAAAATCAATAGCCAGCGGGTACGTGTTTTGTCTTTTTTTTAGAGGGTGGGGATTTTCGCCGTCTACGCATTCATTGATCCTTTTTGCTGCAAGCAAAGGCGAAGGAGGACCCTTCCGCTAAGGCGACGACCGCGGCGGCCGAAGAACCCGGGAAGGTGTGACAAAAAAGTGCGAAGCGTCGTGTTGGGTTTTGAACATTTTGTTATCGACTGAGACATTCTGTAATATATACAATTTTTGTTTGTTGTTAAATATTTTGACTATATTCGCTCCCTGCATAGGTCCTCCCCTCAGACACTGTGCAGGTAGACGAAGATGTTGTTCCCATCACTATGATGCGGGACAATTTTTTCATGTCTTGGTCTTGCTGGGACTCCTTCCACCGCCACCATCCAGCTATCGATTTCGAGAGGTACTGGAGGGCGAAGTGTAGAGCTTATGACGCGATGAATGCCAGATCCAAAGCGTTTTGGAAGTCTTTTAGCCCTTCGGTTTATAGATATCCGTAGGGCTGAGCATGAGTCTCGTCGGATTACGCGCGGAGACGTTGAGCCTCCGCATATTCTCGTCGACCTGAAACCCGAGCTGGAAGACGATAATGATGGGTTCATGCCCTGTCAGTTTCAATTTTGTTACCGCCGGGTGCCTTCTACGCAAATAGTGCGACATATTGAAGGCGGGAGCACTCCGCATGTATCTTTGTCCACCACTTCATCTTCTTATGTTGGATCCCCATTGAATCCAATGTTGCCTTTTCATGTTAGTCAAGGCATAGCCTTTCAATTTGGCTTTAGCCGATGGTATAAGGATTTTGTTGATCCTGATGTTGATGATTTTGCGGAATAAAGGAAGTTGAGACGATTACTATGTTTTGTTATTATGCTTGTGCTTATCGAGTTGGATCTTCGGCAGCACCACGCGCGAAGTGTGATCTTGACAACACCCCCCCCCCCCCAACTTTGAAGCCGTAGGGACCTTCGGCAGCAACGCAAGTGAAGCATCATTCGGAGAACGTCGTCCTCCCTCCCCCCGACTTTGAAGCTGTAGGGTCCTTCGACAGTGGGGACTTTGCTCTTAATGGCCCGGTAGTGTATAACTTGATTTCGCGTTGTAATTGCTATTTTTCTTACGAAGGTTTGTTTCTCCTTCAGTGCGGGAGCATGCACTCTTAGCCCCCGACTTAACCGAGAGGTGTGACGCCTTCTCCGAGGTCGAGCAGCACTTCGGGTTTTTTCTCTCTCTCTCTCCGAAGGTATTTCTCCTTCGGTGCGGGGGCAGACACTCTTAGCCCTCGACTTAGCCGAGAGATGTGCCACCTTCTTTTAGGTTGAGCAGCACTTCAACCTTTTTTTTTCTTTCGAAGGTTTGTTTCTCCTTTGGTGCGGGGGCATGCACTCTTAGCCCCCGACTTAGCCGAGAGGTGAGCCACCTTCTTTTAGGTCGAGCAGCACTTTGGCTTTTTTTTTCTTCCGAAGGTTTGTTTCTCCTTCGGTGCGGGGGCAGGCACTCTTAGCCCCCGACTTAGCCGAGAGGTACGTCAACTTCTTTTAAGTTGAGCAGCACTTTGGCTTTTTTTCTTTTGAAGGTTTGTTTCTCCTTCGATGCGGGGGCATGCACTCTTTGCCCCCGACTTAACCGAGAGGTGCGCCACCTTCTTTTAGGTCGAGCAGCACTTCGACTTTTTTTTCTTCCGAAAGTTAGATTCTCCTTCGGTGCGGGGCATGCACTCTTAGCCCCTGACTTAGCCACGAGGTGCACCACCTTCTTTTAGGTCGAGCAGCACTTCGGCTTTTTTTTAGGATTACAGACGTTCATAACTCGATCGTAATTACTTTGCCATAGAGGCGAGGATGCTAAAAAAGAAATTCTTTAAAATGTGGACAACTTCGAAGCAACCCATGATCGAAGTTTCTCCGCGGGTTTATGCCCGTCCGAGGTCGAAGGGTAAGGTGTCTTTCTTTAACATTTCACACCTCGAGTTTTATGGCGGGTTCTTGGCGCGCTTCTCGTCGATTGGTGTGCTTCCTTTTCTCGAAGGCCCGCAACACTTCGACGATGAATTATGCATACTCAACAAAAGTACACGCTTTCTTGGGGGTATTTTCATATATATTAGTGTTTACAAAGGTCGCTGCCTCGTTAAAAACCTCACGCCCTAACGAAGGGTTCCCCCCGTGACGAAAAGAGTACAGCGTTCATACACTGTTTTAATTACATGAAAGGAAAACAAAATTACATAAATGTTGCATTGGTTTGTGTGCTTCACCCATTGATGCGAAGACTTCCTCGGTTACTACACATAGAACTTGCGAAGATTGTCCGCATTCCAAGTGTGCGGGAGCTCATCACCCTCTACAGTAGCCAAGTGATAAGAATCGGACCTTAACGACCTCTTCACCAAAAAGGGGCTGTCCCACTTGCTTTGCGGTTTTCCCATGGCTGAAGCATTATTGAGTCTTCGCAGTACCAAATCCCCAGGGGCGAAGTCTTTTGGGGGCACTTTCTTGTCTCTCCACCTTCTAGTCTCCTCCTGGTATTTGGTCAAGTTTTCGGTGGCCTGTATTCTTATTTCCTCCGGTGCATCTTTTGATGTCAACTCTTCACTTTGTGCTGATTCATTTGCGACTCGAAATGATCTATTTTTACACTCCTCTGGAGTCATCGCCTCTTCGCTGAAGAGTAGACGAAATGGTGTGAACCCAGTCGGTCTTGTTACCGTTGTTCTTACAGACCATAAGACCTTCGACAACTCTTCCACCAACTTTCCTTTCGGCATGCCTAGCTAACGTCTTGAGACAATAGCAAAAACAATGTCGTTTGCCCTTTCCATGGCTCCATTTGACTGTGGGTGATACACAGATGTGAAGTGGACTTTGATTCCCAGGTCTTCGCAGAATTGCTTGAGCCCTTCACTATCAAATTGCATGTCGTTATCAACGGTCACTTCGCGTGGGACTCCAAAGCGGCAGATGATGTTCTGCCACACGAATTTTTGGATATTTCTTGACGTTATATTCACCACCGGCATTGCATCCACCCACTTAGAGAAGACTTGACGTGGTCGTGGGTTCGATCCCCACGAACGGCACCAACTATTGGAACATAAGTCTCCAAACAAGGAAGGCTTTCGCCTGGAGGAGAAGCCGAAGGCTTCAGAGTGTGACACGTGTTTAGAGGGTGAAATAATCTTAATTTCTCTGTCACCCTAGTTACAGTACTGCCCTATTTATATCCCGTACTCAACCACTTCACACTAGAATTTATAGTTTCACCCCTCAACTGCCACATTCCCGGCATATTCGGGGGCATTATGGTGCCATCAAGTATATCTGCATAATTACAACTATACCCTGAGTGACTACGCGTGCTTCGACGCCCACCAGGAACCTTCAGCCAATCCCAACGCTGCACCGCGGGTCACCCTTTGGTCTCCACCCGAAGGTTCGCCAGGATCTTCGCCTATCCTGACCCTAGGCGCCGCGGGTCGACCTTTGGCCTCCGACCGAAGGCACGCCAGAGCCTTCGACTATGCTGCCAGGCGGCGTCATGGATCGATCTTCGGCCTCCGACCGAAAGCCCGCTAGAGCCTTCGCCTATGCTGGCAGATGGCGTCGTGGATCGACCTTCGATCTCCGATTGAAGGTCCGTCAGAGCCTTCGTCTGCGCTTCCTGAAACACAACTGCAATATTTATCAGTGCTCAACCACCGGTGAACTTCGATTCGCCATTCGAAGGGGTACGGGAGATCATCCCCCAACAGTATTTAAAAAGTCTGAACAAAATCCAAGTTAAAATTCATTAAATTTGACTATTTTTGCACCTTCTATGAATTTTTGGAGCTTTAAAAGGATTCCCAAAAATTAGGAAAATCGTCAATGTTCATCTTAATTAATGGACTAATTTTTAAAATTATCTCCAGCTCTAAGTTATATAATGAAATTTCAAGTTTCTTCACATGGCCTCACTTTTCATGAATTTGATCAGTTCTAATTAAATTCAAATACATGCAACAATTGATCAAAAATGATAAGAGATGATGCTCATAATGTATATATATGTCAATTGTTGTTACTGCAAAAAAAAAATCATATCAACAAAGGACAAAATAATCAATTGCACTATCATCCTCTTTTTCAAAAAACTGAATCTAGACATCTAATCAAACGGTTTTCAGAGATAATTATATTTCACCAGAGAAACATTTTCATAGATACTCTAAAACTAAAACATTTCTAAAAAATTTAGATCCCTACTAAACTTACCCTAAACCTTTACACTCAACATTTTCCCCCTATGAAATGATGCAAGTGAAAAGAAAAGGCGAGAGAAATACGCAAACAGACCAAAGACCGTACTAAAACGAGTAACTAATGTCAATTGTCAAATCGCATGCTGATACGACGAGTGAGGAGCTAGCAAAACTTGTATGTTCAAACCGTGCTCGCGCAAGGAACTAGTCTCGAACCCTAAACACCGGAAGACCATTTCCCGTTACAAGCTAATGCAGCCAGCTAAGCAGGAGACGAATTTTCTATCACCAACCTTGCTTTTCCTGCATTCCAGTACGTCTTGACCACGGACAGGTCCCGTTCTGCCCTAGAGAACAGTACGGACGGGTAGTAGGTTCCCTCGCGGCGGCGCATGCACACGAGAGGAGACAAGATTCAGATTCTCCATCCCCCAGTCGATCAGCCGTGTCTCTTTCAGCCGCCGGCAGCTCGCAGTTGAGTTCCCTCCTCGGCTTAACACGTTTAATTTGTGCTCGGCAATTCAGCATGGACCCGTCCCTCTCCTAATAGGGATGGCAACGGAGACGGTCCTAACCCTCAAATATGGAGCACCGTCTTGACACCGAAAATAAAAATCACCTCAGCCCCATCGAGTTGCCGAACTCCGACGGCCCCTTGGCCCCCGTGAGCAGTGCGCAGGAGCGGTGAGCGACGCCTCGACCCTCAGCGAGCGACGGATCTGGATCCTACCTATGAGTCTAGTAGGGAAAACTCACTCGTTTATATCCTGTCGGATCTCAGTCTCTACTAGGAAATTAACATCCCTACTCTGAGCGTCGCCTCCGATCAAACCACAAAATTATTAGGATCCTGTTTGTTTTCTCCGTAGATTTTGGATCGTGAAGTGTGGATCGTAGAAACTCATTTTAAATAAATTATACTATAATCCAGACATATATTTACAGAATTCATTTACAAAATCTAACCATTTTTTTTCAAAATTCATAATCCACGATACAAGGACAAACAAACAGGACCTAGCCTTTCGGAAGCCACCGTGTGTCTCGCCCAAATCTAACTCGCGTTACAGGCAAGCCCGCAGGGGTACGCGTACGGTCAACCGTGGATGCGGCGACCGGCGGCTGCAGCAGCCCCCGTGGTGCAGAGTCCGAACTCCGAAGCACATCAGCCTTAGCCGGCGCTCACAGTCACAGATCGATGTGCTCTTGCGGAATGCGTGCGCGCGTGTCCGAGGCGGGACCGCCGATTTTTCTCTCTCTTGGGGTTCCTGCGGTCAGTGTTCAACCGGAAGATCGTGTGTGCGTTTAAGCTCACGATCGAACGGGTCGTGGTTACCTTGCTGCGGAACTTGTAAGGCAGCTTCTGCATCCTGCCTGAACGACTACCACTGGCTGCTCCTGATTCTCACGGAGATACAGTGTTGTTATCGTTAGATTAATCTTGTTGTTCTTTGCATTAGTTACATGCTAGTTGTTTTGATATGTCAGATCGGTGTAACATGTAGTAGGCTTAGTTCATGTTAGATACATACCTGATTTATAGAACAATTTATGATTTACTACTGAATAAGTGTTTGTTTTATGATATTCTATTTATTATGAGAATGATATGTAGGACCTGGACCCATATGTCATTAACACACTGATGACATATCATAGGACAGACAACTTATTCAGTGGTAAATAGTAGAATCTTCTCTGATTTATGGCGTAGGGTAGGATGGCCAGCGTGTAGTGAGCGGATTCGGTAGCTAGCAGTTAAATGCAAGTATGTGTTATTAGAACTAGTCATGCATGTGTTTGTAGTCAGATATTTGGCTGAGAGGTAGTGGCGACGTCCGGAGCCATGTGAGTGTGATAGTTAGTAGCTTATTTATTTAAAACATGTACTTATCCTTTAGAAGATGAAAAGAGAAATAAGAGATAAGGTAGTAGCTGTGTATTGTGCCGCAAAGGTCCTGTGTGTTTCTCTTTGTAGTGTTCAAGCTATGTATTGTGCCACAGAAGTTATGTGTGTTTTTCTTCCTAGTGTCCGTGTATTCTTTTCGTGTTCGTGTCAGTTAAACACAGTGTGTGTCTGTTAGCTTTCTTCGTGTGCGTGTGTGTTCAAGGGCCGAATCCAACTGTTATTCTCCGTAATAAACTAAAAAAGACCCTACCTCCAAAGACCGTGTAAATAGATTTCACTGTTAAAAAAGAACTCCACAAACGGTTATTAGAAACTATTTGGATTGAAATCGGCGCTCGCCCCACCAAAAAATAGTGTTGACTTGTCCCACACGGTGTTTAGATGGACGCTAACAGCTAGCTTGCATACCTAGTTTATTTCTAAGTATGTAACCCGCCAAATAATTGGCTCGCCCATGTTTGGCAGGGCAGGCGGGAGCCAAAACCAAACAGCCGCTTACTGTCGAACTGCATGCAGAAAAACCTAGATGTTTGTCTGCTGGTGCTCAAACTCTTTTGCGATTGGATCATAAATGAGAAGAAGGTTAGTCTTAACTGGCAAAGCAAGGCTGTCAAGAAGATCACTTCTCTAGTAGCCGAACCTGTAGCTGTGGATGAACTGAGTCTTTTGAGGGCTGACCTAGTTAGAGTCCAGGTTAACTGCACGGAGCCACATAAGATTAGGACTGCAGTTGAGGTTTTCTTCAATAAAGAAGGCAAAGAAATTTCCATTGTGCTGGAAAGTTTTTTGGGAAAAAGACAGGAGGATGGTCCTCCAGGGCCTGATCCCAAAGACCATGATGGTGATGATGCAGACTCTGACATGGATGACTCATACTGCAATGACAATAACCAAAAATAGGATACAAAGGGGACAATAGGAACAAACAAGAACTAAACAGGAAAGAAGGCCATACATCCAAAGCTAAGGGTGGCCACAAGACTGTGATAGGAAAGACTGGAACGCACTGTGAAATGGTGGACCCCCTGGCTTCCTTTGATCCCAAGGAGGGAATTCTGGTTCTGTATCCTGTCAAGGACAACACTATGAAGGAGGATGTATCTACCACCCTAGGGAGTGACCTTGTGGCGCTGAACTCTGAAGATGGGCAGCAAGCTGACATGACTCAGGGTGCTCAAGGTTTCCAACTGGACATCTTGTCCACGGAGGAAACTTGCCCCCAACCCCTAGATGCCTTGTGTTTATATAACAACCCTGACGGGAATGCTAGGGTTGCCCAAAGCTCCAGCTGTTGTAAAATCCCAGCTACCCCCCTTTCTCGGATGTTTGTGATGGGCTAGAAGGTCTGGAGGCTGCCTCAGGGGAAGATAGCCTAGATCTAGAGGAGGAGGAGGAGGGGATCTCTGATAATGCCCACGGCTGGTCTATTCCGGTGGGCAAGCAAACCAGGGGAAGGAGAAGAAGAAGCCAACCTCTTATTGCCACAAGGTTCAACACAAGAATCACCAGAAATGGGGCCCCAATCCTGGAAAAGGCAATGGTCAGGATGCAGGCTAAGGACAAGGTGCCCCAAGGTCAGCCCTCTTCTTCTAACCCCTTTACTATTCTTAATAATACTTCCATAGAACATTTCAATTCTGTCTTTAATAAGCTAGATGTTGAAGTTGATGATTTAGAGGGGACTATTACTGCCTTTAAAGCTGAAGAAATTGCTAGAGTAGCTATTGCTGAAGCCAACTATAAAACTTACCTGCAAAGGCTAGATGTGAATCTTAAGGGGGGTGAAAATGGCAATGATTTCCTCTCTAAGCTGACCATGGAGGCTATAGATAACTCAAAGAGGGATTTCCCTGATCTGCACCAGGGTGGTGACACTGGGGGTGTGCCAACTAAATCCAGACCGAGGGATACACTGAAAGGGAAGGTTCCCAAATGAGGTTCCTCTTCTGGAATGTAAGAGGGATCGCCAATAAGGCTAGGAAGGGCCAGGTTAAGGATTTCATTAGGATCCAAAATCTGGATGGCATTGGGCTTCAAGCGACCATGAAGGAAGATTTTTCTGACAAGGACCTCTCCCACCTGTCTGCTGACCTCAATTTTCTCTGGTCTTGGCTCCCCTTCAGGGGTCTCTCAGGTGGTATTCTTTTAGGCATCAAGGTTGATGCTGTGGAAGTGGAACACTTTTGGGTTAGGGAGTTCTGTCTCTTAGCAACTATTAGAAACAGAGCTTCAAATCATAGATGGAACCTGGTCACTGTCTATGGACCTGTTGACCATGCTCTATCTGATGATTTCATTAAATAACCTCAGCAAGTATGTGACAATAAGTCACTGCCTATAGTCCTGGGTGGTGATTTCAATCTTATTAGGTCTAGGGAGGACATTAACACTGGTAACATTAACCCCAAGCTGGCTGCCCTTTTCAATGCTTTCATTGATAACAACCATCTACTTGAAATTAAGAGGAAGGGGAGCAAATTCACTGGACTAATACATAGGCTAACCTAGTCATGGGAAACCTGGATATGGTATTGGTTTCCTGTGACTGGGAACAACATTACCATCTTTGCAATGTTACTACCCTCACCAGGGTTGGGTCTGACCACAGCCCTATCTTAATGGACACTGGTGAGAGGCTGCAGCACAGACACAAATCCTTCTTTTATGAGAGGCAATGGTTTATACAGGAAGGTTTTAAGGATAAGGTGTCTCAAAGATGGAGGGCATGTGGGCAAAGGATGCCAAGCCAAATATACTCTCTAGACAAATGGCATGGTGGCCTTTGTGACATGAGATAGTTTTTGAGGGGATGGGACATGGCATGGGACATGGCACAGATTGGGGAGAACAAGAAGAAGAGACAAGCAATCAAAATAAGCTTGGAGGATATGGATAGGAAGGCAGTTGAGCTTGGGCTCAATGCCATTGATTGGGAATCAAGATACAAATTGGAACAGGAGATGGAATTGTTATATCTTATAGATGGGATCTACTGACAGCAGAGAGGGGGGCTGAACTGGATCCTGCAAGGGGATAAGAATACTAGGTTCTTCCAGATCTGTGCTAATGGCAGAAGAAGAAAATGCCAGATTCTCCTTCTGGAGACTGATCAAGGCACTATCACTGATCAATCCCAGATAGAAAAGCATATAGTGTCCTTCTACAAGAAGCTGTTTGGTTCCAATAAAGATCCCCACATGCATCTTAGGGAGGCTTCTGGAGTGCAAGCCAGCAGATAGCTCTCCAAGATCAGGAAGACTTGGTCAAGGAGATATTAATGGAAGAGATCAGACAGGTGATCTTCAAGATGAAAATGGATTCTGCACCAGGCCCTAGTGGTTATGATGCCTCCTTTTTCAGACACTTCTGGGATGTCATTAAAGGTGACCTAATGGACTTAATGAGAGATTTTTACAAGGGGGACCTTGACTTGAAGAGGCTGAACTATGGGGTCATCTCTCTCATTCCAAAAGTCCAAAATCCCGTGTCTATCAAACAGTTTAGGCCCATTTATCTATTGAATGTGGATTACAAGATCTTCACCAAGTTGCTAACTGAGAGAATCACCCCTTTGCTCCCCCACATAACCAACCCTCAACAGACGGCCTTTATCAAAGGAAGGAATATCCTGGAGGGGGTGGTGATTCTTCATGAGGTGCTGCATGAATTGAAACAAAGTAAGACCAAAGGAGTCATTCTGAAGATTGACTTCAAAAAGGCTTATGATAGAGTCAGATGGGATTTCCTCCAAGAGGTCCTAGTGAGGAAGGGTTTCCAAGGCTCGTGGACTAAATGAGTGATGCAGTTTGTCCAGGGTGGCCAGGTGTGCATTAACATCAATGGGCATAGAAGCCCATTTTTCAAAACATACCAAGGACTTAGGTAGGGTGACCCTTTGTCCCCAACCCTTTTCAACCTAGTTGCTGAGGTCTTAGGAGTTTTGATGGAGAAGGCAATTGAGCAAGGACTAATTAAGGGAGTTGTGACTCATTTGATACCACAGGGGGTGTCCCATGTCCAGTATGCAGATGATACTGTCCTGATGACTGATGGATCTGATCAGTCCATCCTTAACCTCAAAATTTTGCTCTATTGCTTTGAGTGGATGTCAGGGCTAAAGATTAACTTTCATAAGAGTGAGATTTTTGCCTTTGGTTTTGACAATGCTGATAAAGAAAGGGTGGCCAATATGTTAAATTGCAAATTGGGGTCACTTCCTTTGAAGTACTTGGGGATTCCCATCTCAGATAAAAAGCTAGGGGTTAAGCTATTTGAGCCAGTTACTATGAAGCTGTACAAAAGGCTCTCACGTTGGAAAGGGAAGAACATGTCCTCAGGGGGGAGGCTCACCTTGACCAACTCCTACCTCAGCAGTCTTCCCACTTACACTATGGTTTTCTACCATCTCCTTGCAGGGGTGCACAGTAAGATGGATTCCATTAGAGCTAACTTCTTCTGGCAAGGGGCTGATGATAAATTAAAATACCATATGATGAAATGGGATTCTGTGTGTACACCAAAAGAATTTGGAGGGCTGGGCATTGTAAATACCAGTAGGATGAATGAATGCCTGCTGGTTAAGTAGATTTGGAAATTAGCTCAGAACAGACATGAGGCATGGAGCCAAATCCTGAGAGCTAACTATATGCATGATGGCCTCTTCTTCAGATCAAAGAGAAGAGGGACTTCTCAATTCTGGCATGGGCTTCACAGGGTTAAGTATCTTTTCCAATGGGGAACTAGATGTAAGGTGAATGAGGCAAATAAGACTGTTTTCTGGAAGGATGTCTGGATGGGAAACTCTCCTTTTAAGGTTCAATACCCATAGCTCTTTGCCCTCTGTGATGACCCAGATGCCATGGTGGAGGATTGCTACAGCTAGGGAAGCTAGACCCTGAATTTTAGAAGATCCCTAAGCCTAACAGAACATGGCAAGCTACAAGGACTTCACTCACACTTACAGAAATTCCAACTCGAAGGTGATGACAATGAAATTGTTTGGGATCTGGATAAAACTGGGAATTACACCAGCAGATCTCTATATAAGTTCCTCACATTTGGAGGGGTCATCAGCAAGGAAGCAGGTTTGATCTGGGACAACAAACTACCCCTCAAAATAAAAATCTTCCTTTGGCAGGCTCTCAACAATAAGTTACAATCTGCTGCTACTTTGAAAAAAATAGGCTGGAAGGGCAGTGAGAAGTGTTGCCTGTGTGGTAAATTAGAAACCTATGACCATATTTTATTTACTCGCCACTTAGCTCACTTTGCTTGGTGCTGTTTGGCTGAGTGCTTTGGTTGGAAGGCTCAACCCAAATCCATGAGTGAATTGTTTCATAACTGGGTTAATCTAACTTTGGCAAACTCGCACAATTTGGATTTGTTTATGTTTGCAGGTTTGAAATGGGTTGTGTGGAGGGCTCATAATAAAATGACGATTGAGAGGAAATTCCCTGGCTCACCAATTAACATTCTGTTTTCTGGGGTTTCGTAATTGCAGAAGTGGAAGGCCCTTCTAAAATCTGATAACAAGCTGACCATGGAGGTTGTGTTATCAAGAATGATGCAGTGGATCAAATCGTTCGATGTCAGCCTTGTGGGCTGCTCTGATGTCGGGGAGATTTAACCCCTGGAGGTCTGCTTTGCTGGTCTGAGGCTCTTCTAATCTCAGGATGAGTGTCTGTCGTCTTTTGGGGCTTTTAGTGTGTGCGCAGATCCTAATTCCAAAACAATGTACGAGCATGCCTCGAGAAAAGTTGCTTGCGTTTCAAGCATTAAACAATAGTCATAGTCGTCCATCTCATTTTCCATTTCAACTAATTGCATGAGAATACGACCGCGAACGCGCCATCAAGACGTGAACGCACGCACTGATCATCCAAAAGCCAAATAAAAATAGAAATGAAAGACTGACGAAGACGAGGGAAGGAAGAAGCATAAAAGAGACAAGAGCATCCGTTTTCGTGATCACGTTGGCTGACAAAGACAAGCTCCGATCAGATAAGCTAATCCTGGACCCGACAAAGCCTCCTTTTCTCCAGAGACGCGCGTGTTTCGTTTTCTTAACGCATGCATCCAGCAGAGACGAGCGAATCCATCGAACGGGAGAGGTAGCACAAAACAAATCAGTTCATTATAGTTGTTGGTACTTGCTCGGATGTTGCTTGCAGTTCCCGGTTCAACCGGTCTGACGAGCCTGAACTTTCTCTGCTGCTTCTGCTAGCTCTCTGTTGTTTCTATTTTTCCAAGCGGCCACAGAAATCGCAGGACTCGCTGCGTTGGTGTCTGATCTGACGATTCAACATTTCAATCCAGACAGTACTCCATCCTACTAAATGTCTCCATGTGTTCAATACGAGAGACAATTCGCTCGGCATCAGGGTCGATCTGTTCGTGAGTCAGACGCGGCTACTCTGGTTTGACTTGCAACGCTACCTGAATGCAGCAGCCACAGCATCGAGACGGCCTTTGACTCGCACCATCACTAAAACAAGTCAGGATTGGTCGATCGATCGATTGGTCTTCGGTCAGAAGCTAAGAAGTAAGAACTCAGAATTGACAGGATCAAGGTCAGCCAAACGGATCAGGGCAGTAGCAGTTCCGAACGGAATGCCAAACGCCGCGATGCGTCAGCTCACTCGTGTTATGGTGTACGGAACAGGGGTTTGGCCGTTTGGGTCAGCAGAAACCGTGGAAACAAACTACTCATCAAGCTCAAGTTCTGTTTCGAATGAACCTTTCTGATCGACCGATGATTCGGCGGTTCAAGTAGTTGTGACTGAAATTAAACGTTGATCAATTTAGTCAGCTGCTGGTCATCGATCATTGGAGTTTAGTTAAGCTCCCTTTATTTATTTATTTATGGAATCGGCTTCCTTTTATGTTGATAGTGACTTCTTCTTTTTTGCAGGTTGATAGTGACTATGACTTCCTAGTATCTAGAATTGGTCCGATCCAACATGCAGGGACTCGAAACAGTGGTGGCATAACGGAATGAATTATTTAATGCCTCAGCTAAGTTTCGTCGAAGGATCGACTAGAATTGTTGGAAGTATTTCAATCTATCGGACTGTCAGGAAAGCTCATCCAATTAATCACGTGGGGTTAAGAGACTAGAATGCTAGATCAACCTATTTTCAATTTTGGAACCTATCTTAGCAAAAGGGAAGTGGTAGAATGTGTTATGAACACTTGCGTCTAGAAGTTAGTTAAAGATCCATTTCAGAAACAAGAAAGAATTATATCAAAGAATGTTCACGTAATTGTATATTAGCTTTCGCTTCTCACCGACTGGACCGGAGCTCAGCTCGCGTTCTGTCTTCCATCTCTCTTTTTGAATGTTGAATCCAGCTCGCAGTAACAGCATTGTTTTTCCCCCACAAGGCCACAACTTGCCGGCAGGGATCAAAGCTAAGTATGAGAAAGTTGTGAATTAAAGAACAATAGGTCTGAATGTCATACGGTTAACCAAGCTCAAATCTGGAAGTTCAGCGTTGGAATATTCGAATAAACAGGTGTGAATGATTAAATGTTCTCTCTCTCTCTCTTCTCGGAAATCTCCTTCGCTGCAGACCTGCACTGCTCACTCTCGCGGCCAGCCCAACAAACGATTTTTTTTAATTTCAATTTTCATATTTAGCAATTTTAGACACTGTTTGAAAAAATAGTACGATTAGACGTCTGACACGCACATGTAGTTCTTCCAATGGGTAACATGTTTAGAAAAATAAAGATATAATGATATCATCGTAAAAAGAATACAACATTCCATTGTTCTCAAAATTCAAAATACTATATGGATGATCATGATTTTTTTTTTTTAAATATGGTGTAAAGGATGATACCATGTATCTCTCACGAAAATTTTAACTCAAAAAAATTAGTTTTACAATAAAAAACAAAAAAATACAAATCTTTTTGAGCTGAAAATTCTGTGAGAGCTAAATGACAGCATCTTCTATCATAAGTGTTTTTCATATTTTTTTTCATGATTATTTACATAATATTTTAAATTTTGAGAGCAATAGAATACTGTATTTTTTTAAAAAAATAACCTATCACATGTTGAAAAGGCGACAGATTTATTTTTTAAAACATGCCGTCTAAAGTTGTTGAATTAGAAAAAATAAAAAATAAAAATAAAAAGCAGCACCCGTGCATCACATCGGATGAGAACTCGTGGGCCACGGCCCATGAAAGTGGATTTAGACGCGCGATTGTCGAAAAATATAACCCATTTATCTGAACACGCAAGCCGAAACGAGGCTGCGAGGGATCGTGCCCTAGCTCTACTGGGCTTGGTGATCGGCAGAACCCGGAAGCCGCAGCCGCCCGGCCCGCGCGCGCATAGGGCTAGAGGGGAAGGAACGAAACGAGTGGCCGAGGGGCGAGGGAGGGCTTCACGCTCACGGTCACGGCGCGCGGGCGCGGGCGCGGGCGCGGCCGGTGGCGCGCTGACACGCGATACGGGCGTCGGCGGCGTACGTGTCGAGCGGCGATGAGCCCACGGCTCCCGGTTCAACGGAGCCATATTTCTCGGGGCAATGCCCCTGGCACCTCCCACTCCGTCTCCAGCCGGATCTCTAGCTCCTCGCCACGGTTCCTGCAGGGGCCACGAAACCACCGAAATCCCAGCGCAGATCACTCGCCCGCCTGCTCAGCTGCTCCCAACCGACACCGCAACAAACCCCAGCTCTCCTCGTCGCTGTCTGTTCCTTCACACTAGAATCTCCTCCGCTTAAGAGCAGGACCCATCTATATATCCATCGGTAAGCAGTAGGCTAACTGCTTAGCAGCTAGGTTGCCCAAGGTACTGCTGTGCTTGTTATGTGTGCATATATATAGTCGGGTAGATCCATCTACTGATCTGGTATATTGATAGAGGGTGATGAGGTCCATGGAGAGCACGGACTCGTCGTCCGGCTCGGCGCCACCGCAGCAGCAGAAGAAGAAGCAGCCGGGCTCGGCGCCGGATCTCCCGCCGGGGTTCCGGTTCCACCCGACGGACGAGGAGCTGATCGTCCACTACCTCAAGAAGAAGGCCGCCACCGTGTCCCTCCCCACGACCATCATCGCCGAGGTCGACCTATACAAGTTCGACCCTTGGGAGCTCCCTGGTACGTAAGCGGTGCGATGTAAGAATCCGTACCAAATTGACTCATGAATGAATTAATTAATTCTCCTTACTCCTTCTATTATACAGTATCTAGTATACCGATTAAAATATTAGTTTAATACTATCCAAATGTTTTTCTTTAAAGATCCGGCAAGCCGCGGCTTCTATACACATTTTTTTCCAAGTAAAGTAGTAGTACTGCAGTACATCTAGCTAGCTGCATGCATGTCTATGTTACTATCGTTCTTGTGCGACTCATGCTGGCCATGGTTGGATCAGAGAAAGCGAGCTTCGGGGAGCACGAGTGGTACTTCTTCAGCCCGAGGGATCGCAAGTACCCGAACGGTGCACGGCCGAATCGGGCGGCGACGTCCGGGTACTGGAAGGCGACCGGCACCGACAAGCCCATCATGTCGTCGGGCGGCAGCCGCGAGAGGGTCGGGGTGAAGAAGGCGCTCGTGTTCTACCGCGGGAAGCCACCCAAGGGCCTCAAGACTAACTGGATCATGCACGAGTACCGTCTCACGGACGCGGCAAACTCCACCACCACCAGCCGCCCGCCGCTTGGCACCGGCGGAGGCAAGGCTACCTCTCTCAGGGTATGTATGCAACATTCTAAAGACTGGAATCCGATCTACTGATCTATGAGTCTATTAATCGTATATATGCATGTAACGAAATATTCACGCATAAGCTGGTGTGGTTGATCAAGCTCTAATTAGTGTCTCAGCTTGACGACTGGGTGTTGTGCCGCATCTACAAGAAGTGCAGCAAGCTTGGAGTCAGCGATCAGCAGAGAAGCTTGGAGTGCGAGGACTCTGTGGAGGACGCGGTGGCCGCGTACCCGCCGCATGCCGCGGCTGCCATGGCCGTCGCAGGCGGCGGAGGGGCGCATGGCGGAAACTACACTTCACTAGCCCATCACGACGGCCACGAGGACAACTTCCTGAACGGGCTGCTCACTGCAGAGGACGCCTGGCTCTCGGCAAGCGCCAGCTCCCTGAGCCAGCTAGCCGCGGCGGCGAGAGAGACGCCATCTGCCACCAAGCAGCTCCTCGCTCGCTCCTCTACTCCATTCAACTGGCTCGACGCGTCAGCAATTGCAATTCTTCCACCGGCCAAGAGGTTCCATGGGTATAGCAGGGACACCGCCACTGATGGCAGTATGTTCCTGTCTTCACCGGCGGAGAGGAACCAACTGGCTGCTGCTGCCGCTGGTGCCGTCGACACTGGCGCCAGCGGTGGCACTAATGCCATACCTACGTTCTTCAATCCTCTCGGCGTGCAAGGTGCGACTTACCATCACCATGCCATCCTCGGCACACCGCTGGCGCCGGAAGCAGCTGCCGGAGCCGCCACCAGCACTTTGAAGAATCCGTACCAGCTCTCCGGCGTGAACTGGAACCCGTGAATCAGTGATACCACATTGCATATGGGCATGCATTGATGCATGGCTGGCTTTTCGGGTAGTCAACATTACTAGCCAGTAGTCGTTGTAGTGGTAGTCTCATTCAGTGAGCACTCAGTACTAGCATGCACAGGACACTTGCATGCATATAGGCTGCATTGGGCATTGCCCTCAGGACCTCGTACTGGTAAGGACTAGCTAAGCAACCTAGCTAGCCTGGCCATATTTGAAACCAAAAAATAAAATCTAGCCAATACATAGATACGATTTTAGCTCCCTGCATCTATAGTTTGGAGACTAAGCATATAATAATTTTGTGTGTATGCAGTTGATGGCATCCTAGTCAGATAATTAACTGCTTTACTACGGTCATGTAATTAATAAGAAAAAAAAAGTAGGGCATGGTCATCGCATGCATGCAGATATATGGTTGATCCATATGCATGCATGTAAAATGTTCATACTAGCTAGTGATTACATACGTAATTACATATAGCATTCCCTAATTGAGCTGCAGTTGTATATACCATATTGCAATGGCTTATTAATTGCTAGCTAGATAACATGGCACATCATTATTACCTAGGCACCCTACATATGCATAAGCTAGCTAATCATTGGAATGTGTGTATATATAGAGGAGTTCTAAATGGCTAGACCATTTGCCCTATCCTGTCGTGCCATGTCACTTGCAACCGCAAACATCTGATCCTGAGAAGATGATGTCCGTCGCTCCGCTCGTAACAGAATCTCATGTCCATCTCCGTCTCCGCTGCTCGACCGATCCGTGTCCACCGATCAACGACCAGCTTCCTTTTGCAGTTATGGGGAGGGGAGCCAGCTGCTCCAGCCGCGATCGGTACGGGCGACAACCGCGCCTGACGGTTTCCCGCGCGGCCGTCGCTAGCGCTCACCCGCCGAGAAAGAGCAAGATGGCGTCCGCGCGCGCACCCGCGCGGCGTTGGCAATGGCATGCTGGCAGTCGATCTGGCTCTGGCATGGCGCGCGAGACGACCCTGCCGGCGTGGCCCGTCGGGCGCGCGCCGCGGCAACGACGAGGAGGTGGGGGAGGGGGAGGGGGAGGGAAAGGAAGTTAGGCTTAGCCGGAAAGCAGTTCGGCGGCCTCTTCCTCCGCGCGCGGAGCCATAGATCGAACGGCCCCAGAGCACGCGCTCGAAACGTCGGCGCGCCGGGCGGGGCGGCAGCGCGGCTCGGCTCGGCGCCTTTCGGCCCTGTCGCCTCTCGCGTTCCCCGAATTGGATAGTTTTGGTGATGCGCATAATTAACGCCCGGCCGCGCGGTTCCTAATCTTCTTATCTCCAGTGCCTGGCCCCACAGGCCGTGTGTGGCTAGCAGCGGTCGGCTGCGCGCGCGCGCGCGCTACGCGTCGCCACGCTATTCGCATGGAGAGCTGGTGACTTTTACCCCGCGCGCCTTCAACTCGCGTGGCTGCGTCTTGTGGTTCGTCCGCGCGCTAGGTGTTGCGATGCGATTGCGGTAACATCCACCGAGTGCGCCTGATTGGCTGAGAGCAAGTAAACCATGGTATAGCTCGCGACACATCAACGTCGATGTCAGCACGAGGGTCTAGTCAGACAGGGAGATCAGGGGAATTGATGCCGAGATTTTTATCGCGGGATACGCCCGTGAGATAAGGACAAGTTAAACAAAGCTTACTTTGTGGCGCCTCTGGTGTAAACAAAGTTTGCTACGCTATCAGTGTCGGCTTCATAAACTCTGTGTGGATCTTTATCTGCCTCGGGGACTAATGTTACGACTTGTTAAAGCATAACTAAAGGTTACGTGTTGGATCCACACACGCAGTGCCAGCACGATGACGTACGACGTAGCTTTTGAGCCAGCAGTGGTACAAATATCCTGGCGGTGCGGTAACGAGCGTCGCTTTCGATCGCAGCCGAGGATAAACACTGCTCCTCTTCGGGCCAGCCAGAGGACAGGAGATCGACCTCCGGCCAGCTAACAGTAACGGCTCTCCGCGGTTTGGCCAAGAGCTTTCCTTTCCCGTCCCTTCGACGCTAGCTTTTGTCCCGTCCTAGTTCCTGGCTTCCTGCCGACAATATATCGGACGAGTGGTGCTATTCGATCTGTGTGCTCCCGGAGCCAAACCGCTGATAAGCAAAAGCGATCGATCCATGGCTAACCACGCACTAACAGTTGTCTAACCCGATCGATAAACGATAATCCAATTAGTCTCGCGTCAGCTAGCTGCGCGGTTACTATCCAGGGGCACGAATCGAAGCTAGCTAGGTCAGCAACCGGTGATCGATCAATCGATCGGGTGTGGAGCCGGGCTTGCCATCTCGGGCAGTGGCCGCGGGAAAGCGGAGTGCAACGGCTCGGTCGCCTGCTTTTGTCTTGCCTGCCGCGCGCGCGCGCTCCTCCCGGCCGCTGTGCAGTAGCTGTCGCCGCCCAATCCATGCGGTGACCTCTCGCTCTCCTCTCCCCGGCCTCGTCAGTGAATCCATTCTTCACCGCACAAAAGAGACAAAAGGGGAGGAGGGGGCGGGGGAGGATACGATCGCTGAATATTGCGCCGCGCCGGTGGACGCGCGGATATGACCGTACCCGGGGAGCTGGCCTGCTGCAGTAGGTAGTCTCGATCGTGAAGGGGCTTAACTGTGAAACCCCGCGATTCGCCGTTAAGGTACGTAGGGCCGTTCTTGACATTTTGATGACCTAGGCAAAACTAAAAACAGGATATATTGAATTGGAACATAAAAAAAATCAATTAATATATAATTTGTAAAAGTGCATTAGTTATTAAAAACTAGTGTAAAGCTATAAAACGGAATCAACTTAAAAAAATCTTACCAATTTATCATGCAAAACTCGTAAGAATTTATATTCTAAACCCGTTAATTGATGACTTATTGCAAATAGAAAATTGGCGATGCAGGATTGTCGACTGCACGACATGATCAGATGACGAATTGCCGAGTCACCGATTAGGAATTTAGGATTTAGGCTAAGTTGTCGAGTCACCGTCTCGTCGGGTCGCCGGGTCAGTGAGTCACCACGCGGACGAGATCTAATCGGCCCGAGCCAGCCTTCACAGCCTCACGTCGTGTGAAACTGCGAATCCCAGCTGATCTGGTTGCTCCATGCTCCAATTGGGTGCCTGACCCAGTCAGTGAAGTAGAGCACCAGTCAAACCGATGTATCCAACGCAAAGTACCCAACCTAGCTACCGGTCAGGAAGAATCAAATCGAAGTATCAAGTGCAAACAGCCCCAACCCAACCACTGGAAAGAGAATCAGATCGAATCATAAGGAGCAACACCGTGTGCTTACTAGCAGCGCGCGGCCACGCCGGGCGATGGATTCCGGCAGCAACGAGTGAACGAGATAGTCTTTGACAGTTCGACTACGGTTACTTCCGCGATTCTGCGAAGCGCGACGCTGCGACCTGGAGAAGGTGAGAAGCTCGACGCAACTTAGAGGAGACGAGGAGTCGTCGAGTCGAGGTCCTTGTGTAGTCGTGTCCAAGGGCCCGTGACGGCGCGACGATATCTCCCTGTTTCTTTTAAGCCGGTCAAAGGCTAAAGCGGCAAAACGCATACACTTTTTTTTTTTTGATGAAAAACGCATACACTTAATACTGATGCACGATACGGAAGGGCTCTGAGTTTTGGAGGACCAAGGTGGCCGCCCCGGTTGCCCCCTCCAGGACCGGCCTTGCGTACATGTCGTGCAAGAAAGGAGACGAAACAACAAATGTTGAGTGCGAAGGGTGTCATCTAGCCCACTTACTTGGGCCCAATCTCGAGCTCCATCTTGGGTCAGAATAGAATTCTATACACGGTCCATTGGGAAAGTTCAGCC
Organism: Phragmites australis; assembly: GCF_958298935.1. Lineage (NCBI taxonomy): Eukaryota > Viridiplantae > Streptophyta > Magnoliopsida > Poales > Poaceae > Phragmites > Phragmites australis. The sequence continues at coordinate 23,947,620 of NC_084934.1, read as the reverse complement.
CGGTACTATGATCTAGACACAAAAGGCGTCCGAGGTGTAGCTTATTGTTTCGGCCTGTTCAAAGTCCATCGCTGAAACTAATTGGGCTGTGGTCGACATGCAGAAAGCCCGTCACAAGATCCATGTGTCCTTCTTTCTTTTCGTGGAACACGTTCGTAAGATATTGGTGGGCAACGTGACAGATAGGCCAATGGAAGCAACGATTGCCGTATAAACGCACCCGCATGCTTTTAGGCTAGTACTTGTTGCTAACAAGTCCATCTCCCTGTGCCGCGCTTAGTGGCCAATTAAGATGCTAATCAGGCCATATCCGAAAAAGGAGAGATGCTAACTGATCGCTGCCCGCCTCCCGTCGCTAATGATGGATTTCGATCCACGGTGATGGTCCATGCGTGTGCGCCTGGTCCGGGGAGGGTAGCTGCGCATCATTAACAAGCGACGCTGCGCAAGTGGGCACGATCATGGGATCCCAGCCGCCGCTAGGCACCCCCGGAACTCAAAAGAAATATTGCCTCGGATTGATCTCCACTGCAAATGGCCAGGGGATTCGTCGGGCTAAGTTTAAACTATTGAAAAGTTGTTTATAGAAAATCTATTTTTAATTCGTTTTTAATGATGTAGGCAATAGATTGATGATTAAAGAGGTGAATAGATGACTAAACAAATTTCCTTTCAAATTGATAATCTTCTCATATTTGGATCACCTAACGCACCTCAAAACTCAAGTAGAAATAAAAATCAAAAAAAGTTTTAATAAGAGAAAAATAAGACAAGACGACTCCACGGATAATATATGAAGCATACATTTCATTTAAGATCAATCCATGTGTCTTAGCACTCGCAAGATCACAACTAACAAAGAAAAAAAAAAAGATAAACACCGAGCAACGAAACTCTCCAAATTGATTGTTTAGAGCTAAGAGAATACAAAACTCTATCACATAAGTATGTGTATGTGAATTTTATACCTCTAGCAACAAGAAAAATGATCTCACAATGTGCTGAAATTTGAGCCCAAAAACAAAAACGAAAATCAAAACCGAAAAAAAAAACTTGCACATAATGCAAGAGAAACAGATGAGGTAAACTAGAAGAAGAGGAATTCAAGCATATGAAATAAAATAAACTTCATTACTCAAAAAGGTCAGACATATTTTAGACAGATTACAAAGATTTTTCTCTCAAAAACTCTCACATATTACATATGCTAAGCACTCATCATCATTTCCACTAAAACTAACACAATGCTCTCATATGGGTGACACAAATAGCTCAAATGGTTGGTTCCTCCTCTCCTATAGCTTTACCCCTCTATTTATAGGTCTAAAATCAAATTTTCTAGTTTTTTCCAAAAATACTCCTCTCTTGTAGTACGTTCCTATCTATCGTCGATGACATTTTGGTCCATTTTCTCCTCTATCCATCGGACGACCGTGACACATTCACGACTTAGCCGCGTCTCGACGCAAGCTTCACGATGATGCCATGTGAACTCCATCCGCTCATGATTTTATGGCCAAACCGGAAAATCGACTCACATGCCTCTCAAGGTGTGACTCACAGCTGCTTGCTTTGACCTAAAATAAGTCTTCCGATGTTGATGCATGTCCTCCATCTTGCGATCTTGACCACCGACAAGTCTCTCCCGCTCCTAATAACTCGGGTTACCTTGTCACTTGTACTGGTATTCTATTCGTTTGACTTGGTCAACACCCCGTCTTCATCCTTCACCTCATGATTTTCTTGACCTCCATATGTACATCTAGGATCACCATTGACTCTGTCCGGCCTCCTTGAACGTCCGACACCAAACACCCCACTTGGCCTCGATCATCCGTCGTCGACCGTCTAAGTTGCATCCAGCACCTGCACATCATTAGACAAGCAAACATGCATCTCCAGAACCACATAATATCATCATATTTTAGTCCAAATCAAAATCAAGTTGAAAAAATCAGACATAATAACAATGTGAACACCGGATCATCCAGTGAGTACAATTCTACTGGAGCCTGGTTTGAATTCCTCTCTAAAAAAATTAGTCTGGTGACCACGTTCGGTGTTCACATTGCCAACATCAGACCATCTGGTGAGCACAACTACTCTTGGTACACATATTTCAGCCCTTTTGGAAAATTAGATCAGTGTGCACCCATTGCCAACACCGGATCATCTCACGCTCTCTCCAATTTTAGAGCCAAAAATCCTTCTCTGCAAGAATTAGTTCAGTGCTCACTCTCACCCACACCGGACCTTCTAGTGAATGAATTTTTCTCTGCCTCTACGCTGAAAACACTCCAGTGCACACACCTTCCACACGCCAGACTATCCGGTGAGTGTAAACTTTCTACACTGAGACAATGATATAATCTTCAATTATTTGCTACTTTGGTTGCACAAGATCAATCATTGCATACATAATTATGTATTTGTAGTCAGATAGACACTAAACCAAAGTTATGCATTGTCAATAACTCATCATAAACGATAAAACAAAGCACATCTCAACTTGATTTGTCGGCCGTGCCTACAGTGCTTGGGCCGTGGCCTCATGTCGTGCTGGCCGGCCCATCTCAACTCGGGTCATGCCGTGCCTGGGCTGTGTCTACAGTGTCGTACCTCGGGTTGGCCCAGTAGGCACGGCCTATTTGGGCATCTTTAGTAGAATCGTCCTACTTCTATCCATATCGTCTACGGATCATAAAGCCGATTAAGGTCAACAAGTGATCAAACTGGCTCTGATACTAATTGTAGTACGAGATTGACGACTAGAGGGGTTGAATAGGTATTTAAATAAATTTCTTGCAAAATCGATGATCTTATTTTATTTGGATCACCCAACGCACCTCAAAACACAAATAGAAGCAAAAATCAAGAGAAGTTTTAACAAAAAAAAAGACAACACGACTCCATAGATGGTATATGAACCATATATTCCATTTAAGATCAATCATGTGTCTTAGCACTTGAGAGATCACAACTAGCAAAGAAACGAGAAAAGATGAACACCGAGCAACGAAACTCTCCAAATTGATTGTCTAGAGGCAAGAAAAATTCAAGATCCCATCATATAAGTGTGTGTATGCAAATTTTATGCTTCTACCAACAATAAGAGTGATCTCACAATGTGCTGAAATTTCATCCTAAAAACAAAAACGAAAATCAAAACCGGAAAAGAAAAACTTGCACACAAGGCAAGAGAACCAGGAGAGGGAATCTAGAAGAAGAGGAATTCAAGTACATGCAACAAAATAAACTTCATTACTCAAGGTGGTCATCCTATTTTAGGCGAAGTACAAAGATTTTTGTTTCAAAACTCTCACTTATTACATAGGGTAAGCACTCATCATCCTCTCTACTAAAACACTATCATAATGCTTTCATATGGGTGGCAAGGGGCTCAAATAGCTGGTTCCTCCTCTTCTATAGCCCTACATCTATATTTATAGGCCTAGAAAATTTGACCCCTAAGTTTTCTAGTTTTTTCCCAAAATACTCCTCTCTTGTGGTACATTCCTATCTACTATCGGGGTATTTTGGTCAGTTTTCTCCTCCATCCATCGAACGATCGTGGTCCCTTCACGTCTTAGCTTCGTCTCGACGCAAGCTTCGCGATGATGCCACGTGCACTCCATCTGCCCACGGTTTTGTGGTCAAAACGGGAAATTGACTGGCACGCTTCTCAAGACGTGACTCACAGCTGCTTGCTTTGACCTCAAGTAAGTCTTGGGATGTTGACATGTGTACTCCGTCTTACGATTTTGATCGCCGGTAAGTCTCTCCCGCTCTCGATCTCTCGAGGCGCCTTGTCACTTGCATCGGCATCCCCTTCGTTTAACTTTATCAATACACCATCTCCATCCTTCACCTCATGTTTTGCTTGACATCCATGTATACTACTAGGATCACCCTTGATTCCACCCGACCTACTTGATCGTTCGACACTAAGCACTCAGTTTGGCCTCGACACCCGCCGTCGACTGCCAAATTGCATCCAGCACCTGCACATCATTAGACAAGTAAACATGCATCTCCAAAACCACATAATATCATCACGTATTAGTCCAAATCAAAATTAAGTTCAAAAAGATCAGATGTAACAAAAATATGAACACCAGATGGTCTAGCGTTCACATCAGTGCAACACCAGACCATCCGGTGAGTACAATTCTACTGGAGCCTGGTTTGAATTCCACTCTAGAAAAATTAGTCCGGTGACCACTTCCGATGCTCACACTGCCAACACCGTACCATCCGAGCACAATAGCTTTTGGTACACACATTTCAGCCCTTGTGGAAAATTAGTCCGGTGTACATCCATTGCCAACACCGGACCATCCGACACTCTCTCCAAATTTAGAGCTAAAAATCCTTATCTGCAAGAATTAGTCCGGTGCTCATTCTCACTCACACCGGACATTTTGGTGAATGAATTGTTCTCTGCCTCTGCGCTAAAAACACTCCGATGTGCACAACTGCCACACACCGGACTATCCGGTGAGTGTAAACTTTCTGCACCAAGACAATGATATAATCTTCAATTCTTTGCTACTTTGGTTAGACAAGATCAATCATTGCATACATAATTATGAATTTGTAGTCAGATAGACACTCAACCAAAATTACGCATTATCAATAACTCATCATAAACGATAAAATAAAGTACATCTCAACTTGATTTGTCGAATAAAATACATAATATATATAATACACTCAGAGTATTATCTCTTAGAAGCTACAATAACTCTTTCAATCAGCTTCTGACTTCTTAATAATAATAACAATAGCTTTTGCTTATTAGAAGTTATTTTCATAAACAAACTATTAATCTCAATTTTTTTTTATTTCTGAGTAGTAAAAAATTAAACTAAATAGGCCGTAGCCCCACCAAAAAGAGCCGGTGCTAATGCGGAAAGATCCTTGCAGCGCGCTGCGGCCTGCGCGGCGCGCAGAAAGCCGGAAACGAACGAGCCTCGCGACCTCCGTGCGCACGCGCTGACGCGCCGGCTCACGCCTTTCCATAGGGCGTCGGACTTGGTTGCCCGCTTTTTAAAATCTTGCAGTACAAGACTCCTTTGCCCGCTTGGAGACTTGGAGAGTAGTGCTCCAGCATTAGCATCCCCTTTTGGATTCAGATACGTTACTTCCTTCGTTCAGAAAATGGCACCGGGGCTACCGTGCTTTTCTCTGATCCGCGCCGTCGGGTCGAAGCTCTAGGCTTTGTAAAAATTCATGTGGAACGACACACTTCCTACAGAAATCTAGCACTAAAATTTTCATGTTCTCAATGGGCCTTTACTTGAAACTGCAGTCACTTCACTTCAAACTGAGCGACCAAGATCAGCGTCGTCCGTTGGACACCTCCCCCGCTCTGACCGTTGCCGCCACGTACGTACCCTGGCGACCCGGTCGGCGGTCGCCCCTGCTCGCCGCTTGTTTATGCCTCGCAGTGGGCGACCCGGCAGCGACCTACTACGTCCGTTTGGCACCATTAAAATTTATAGATTTTTTCTAAAAAGTTATTTATCTAAAAAAACTGCTCACTCTGATTATAAATATAGGTCATTTTAGAATTATAAAAAATTAAGAAAGTAGATCAAATGACCTTGTTGTCCTTCATTTATTCTGCATTGGAAAAAATATCTCATTCATTTTTTAGAGTGACAGTATTTATTAAACAAGGGTAAGACATGAATAAAAGAGAAAAAAAAATGCATAGAAGTTCGAGAATAACTTATATTTAGAGAATAGTTGAGAATACTAAAACAACATATATTTGCAACCAGAGGGAGTATTTATAACTTTTGAGAAAAACAGTTAACTTTTGAGCTTAATTTTAAACCCTCGACACACCAACTTTTAACAAAACTAATCTCAAACAACTTATCAACTTTTAATTTATTTTATCCGAAACTAGTTTATAAAAAAGTCATAAGTCAACAATAAATTTAATATTTATTTTAGCTTATCAATTTATCAACTTTTTAAGAAATAAAAGCTACTAATAAAAAAAACAAACCGGATCTTCATCCTGATCCTTTAGTAGCAAAAGCTACTGATAAATTTGATATTTATTTTAGCTTATCAATTTATCAACTTTTTAAGAAATAAAAGCTACTAATAAACAGAAACAAACCGGATCTTCATCCTGATCCTTCAGTAAACAAGTCGCTCCTAGCCCACCGCATAGTTAATCCCCGGACGACCGGACCGCAACAACCACGCCATTCCCGAGAGCAGAGGGACGAGCGCCTCAGGCCCTCAGCCTCTCCGTGACTCGGAGCTGTCCGTCTCACTGCATCTGCGTGCGTGCGTCACTGCCGTGCCGCTGCCCCGCCCGCGGCCGCGATAAATAACTCGCCTCTCTCCTCCGTTCTCACCTCCTAATCCAGGGACCCAACCACCTTGACTTTCTTTTCGCGTTGCGTTGAGCGCTGCATCTGCGATTCCTGTTCTCTCCACTCGGCACCTGAGAGAGAATCCTCTATCCTCCCCCCACCCCCCTGCACGCGGCGGCATCGTTGGTTCGCTTGGTTTCCGTGCGGGTGTTGTTGCCCGGCTTGCGTGACATTGGAGGAGGAGGAGGAGGAGGCGGCGGCGTGATCGATGGGGAACTGCGTGGCAAGCGGCGGCACGACGTTGACGGCGGCGGGTGCGGGAGGGGAGGACGGGAGGAGGCGGGGGAGGAGGTGGAAGGCTCCGCGGGAGGAGCAGCTGGGGGCGGTCCCCGGCCGGATCTTCTCCAACGACGGCCGCAGCCGCACCGCCGCCGTGTTCACGCAGCAGGGGCGCAAGGGGATCAACCAGGACGCCATGCTCGTCTGGGATGTAAGCCACCGAATCGCTCTCCCTTTCTCTATCCTTTCTCTCCCAACGCAATCCTTTTGGGTTCTCGCCGATTTATTCCACCGTTGGTAATGGTAATGGTGAGCTATCGCCGTGGCAGGGATTCGGCGGGGAGGAGGACGGCGTGCTGTGCGGGGTGTTCGACGGGCATGGGCCGCACGGCCACCTGGTGGCGCGCAGGGTCCGCGACACGCTGCCGCTGAGGCTCATGTCTGCTGTGCGCGCGTCCAAGGCCGGGCTGGACATGCCGGCCGCCGCGTGGAGGAAGGCCTTCGCGCGCGCCTACAAGGCCATGGACAAGGACCTCCGCTCCCACGCCACCCTCGACTGCTTCTGCAGCGGCAGCACCGCCGTCACCGTCCTCAAGCTCGTACGTGCCGCTGGGCATGACATACATCTATTGTTCCTTCACCCATCTTCCTTTCTCGCAGGCACAAATGTCAAATCATCTATGTTGGATGTATGCGTACACTCACGAGCGGTTTCTGCACGCAGGGCTCGGATCTCTACATGGCCAACATTGGGGACTCACGCGCCGTGCTCGGCTCGAGGGACGGCGCCGGCGGCGCCATGGTGGCCGTGCAGCTCACCGTTGACCTCAAACCCGATGTCCCAAGTACGCCACTATATTCTCCACCGTTAAATCAGCTTCATTCATGTGGTTCGGTTTTAGGAATTTTGTGTGTTAATGGCTCTCGTTGTGATGTCAGGCGAGGCAGAACGGATCAAGAAGTGCAGGGGCAGGGTGTTCGCCCTGCAGGACGAGCCGGAGGTGCCGCGGGTCTGGCTACCGTTCGACGACGCGCCGGGCCTGGCAATGGCACGGGCGTTTGGGGACTTCTGCCTCAAGGATTACGGTGTCATCTCCGTGCCCGAGTTCTTCCACTGGTCTCTCACAGAGAAGGACCAGTTCGTCATCCTTGCATCGGATGGGGTAATTTTTCTCTGTCCAGCACTTTCTTTCATTCTTCTCTGTTTTGGTGCGTTATTTGCGCTTGCAAAGATACAGTTTTGATAATATCTCTGTCCCAACAAAATCTCACCCCTATCTTTTTCATCAGAACATGATTAGTTGCAATGTAATGTCAATCTGTCGCACTTTCGCATTCGTGATCTAAGTAGCTGCACATGGTGGGCCTTCGGCATCCAGGATGTCTCGTGCATTCCATTGAAGCTAAAAGAGAATTCATGATCATACTTACGAGTGATCCAGTCTTTTGAATTCAAAATGTTACAGTTTTGGGGGTTGGTTGATAAACTGTCATCATGGCAGGTGAAAGAATAATAATTTCCACCATCCGTCCCTTTCCTGCCTGCTGCATAGATAATGATTCGCCAGCTTAACACCCTTCTTCGCTGCATCGTCACCACCTGTTGTTATCGGCTGTACTTTAACTGTTAAATCTTAAGTTCAACTTGACACGACCTATTGCTTTAATCGTTTTTATGAGATCATGTCCACCTTCCAACTTGAACGCTAGAAACATTGAGCCGGTGGCATAGAGACTATTCATTGCGGTTGGATAGAACTAAATTTCTCATTGTCAGAAACTTACATCTTTGTTAATGGTCTATGCATCTCATTACTGTTGATTCCTATTGAAATTTAGATGGTCCATGCCCCTGATAGAATGGTTTCAAGTAAACTTATGAAATTTTGTAATGGACTGACTTTTACATTTGGCAGTCACTGAAAGATTGATAATTTGCCTTGATGCATATCTACTCACTGTGATTTGGTTCAGCCTAATTAAGGTCCAGATGTACTTATTTTTTTGGAGCTAGCGTAACCCTGAATGATCTTGGCATCTTAAGAACGACAGTGTATTATCACAAATGCCAGTCTGTCACTGCTATAAAGTGTACCGACCCATCAAAACCAATGGGTGAAATATTGGCTATACCACTCATTTTATTCAAATGCTAGTATCTCATATCTCATCAGGTGGTGTTGTCTCTGCACAGAAAGTTTACTTTACGGTTGATATATTGGCTTTTTTGCATGGACTGGGTACTTCAACTGACAACTAAAACGCATTCACTTTGTGTTGTATACGAACCTGTGTTTACATTTTGTTGTCAATTGAAAGACTGCTTTGCATGTTATGCACTCAAGTACTCAACATGGTGTGCTGTTTTCTGAGGAAACAGTTTATTGGTATTTCGCAGTTTTAAAGTTCTCCTTTTGATCCATACACACAGTCACACACACACTTATTTGCCCTTCACATTAATGCACAAATGGTGCACTATAGTAAACAAGGTATACTACCAAAAGAGAGATTTTGTCTTAGTTCAACTTTGAACCCTTTGTTGAAATTATTGTAGTTGGTGTAGAAGAATTGTTTATTTTGCCCTATGTAATGGACTTGTCTATCACTTGAAATATTCTTTAATGGGCAACTAGTTGGGTCCATAATTTCGGTCACTGTCTGCGTAATTGCTTTCGCCTTTTGCAATTGTTGCTTATTGCAAAGCATGCTTCCTTTGCCCCCTTTGGCATCTTTTTTTTTTAAAAAAAAAGTTGAATAGCATTCGTGTGGAATCAGCAAGAGAATATTGTTCTCAGTGTGCTTACGGATGCATTTTAGAATCTTTCCATTTGTCCTTCCGTCTTCTCTTGTTTGGCTCATTTCTCTTGTTTGAATATAGTCGTACTTAACGAAGTCATACAGCATGCACCACTTAGCAGATTTTTACTTCTGTAAATCTAATGCTAATGCAAATCATGCAGGTGTGGGATGTCCTTAGCAACCAAGAGGCTGTTGACATAGTGTTGTCGTCCCCAAGCCGATCAAAGGCAGCCAAATCCCTCGTCGAGGCAGCTAACCGTGAATGGAAAACCAAGTATCCAACATCAAAGATCGATGATTGTGCAGTGGTTTGCTTGTATTTGGATGGCAAAATGGACCATGAGCGTGACTCCACAGCATCGATGGACAACATCAGCCTCGACGAGGCTTCAGTCGCAGACCCACATGAAGCGCAGGATCAGGAGCCAACGTTAACTCGGAATTTCACCGTCAGGACGGTTGCCGGGAGCGCTCAAGAGAAGGCTTTGGCAGGAGCGGCGGATACAATGATCGCCGGTGCAGCCCACGATCAAAATTGGTCAGGCCTCGACGGAGTGACGAGGGTGAACTCGCTCGTCCAGCTCCCCAGGTTTTCCGAGGAGAAGGCGATGGGCTGAGGCGCCGCCATTCTTATTTTTTATTTTAACTTAGTTTCTCCTGTTCTGAATTTAGTTTAGTTGTCCTTTGTTTCAGAGAAAAGGTAGAAACGATATGATCTTGTGATTTCCTCCGGTGCTTGGCAGACGTTTCAGCCACTGCGCTTACAGTTCAATAGTTGTGACTTTTACAACGACAAAATTGTACATTTCTGGGACAAAGGTTCCTCTTGTGTTTATCTTGAGGTATAAGCGTACCTGAAAGGTCAAACAAGGACACCTCTGTTCAGAGTGTGCAATTTTGTAGTGGTAAAACGAACAGCTAAAGCTCTTGCACAGTGGCCACAACGCGTGCTAGCCGTCAGTCATCTTGGATGAAGGATGATGACCCTGTCGGTGACCTGTAAATTCCCCACCGGCATTTGCTTTGCAGAGAGATGTGTCATGTCCAGGGTTTACAAGCTCGGGCGGTAACCCAAAAATTACGATTACCAATCGCGTGATAACCGAAAAATTACGATTACCAATCGCGTGATAATCGTATAAATTTTTAAAAAATTTCAGATAAATTTTATTTGAATAAATTTAAAAATTGAGGAAAAAATTACGATTTTAGTTGCTCGGTAACCGGTCGAATTGGACCGGTTATCGAGTGGTTTTTACGATTTATCAAGTGGTTTTTTGAATTTTTCGTATTATCGGTAACCGCTCGGTTTTCTCGATTTTCAGTGAAGTTTAACAAAAAAATTTAAAAATTATCTGAATCTTGTAAAATCAATAACTAATTCATCTGAGCTTCAAATGAAGTGAAACAAATTTTGTTGGTTTTTTTAACATGATTTACATGATAAAAGTATTTATACTCATAAAAAAGTTTAAAATTTTATGTGAGAAAATGTATTTGTTAAACTAAGTTAAATACATAGTTTACTCTTTGCTAATCAAAAATTATGAAACTAATTTTGTTAGTCTTCTTACGTGATACTATGTCTTTTAAAAATACATGAACTCATAAATTAGTTATTGTAACATACATGATTATGTAAATGTATTACGATTAGATTAATTCATAACTAATTCATGACACTCAAAAATTAGTGAAACCACTTTTATTAGTATATTTATACTATAATTTACGTAGGAAAAATAATAGTAGACATTAAAAATTTAATTACAATATTGTTTCTTAATATATTCACTTTATGCTTATGAACTTTGTAAAAATCATAGAGAAATTAATAAAACTCTAAATAAAGTGAAATTAATTTTAAATATCCTCCTAAGATATGTTTAAAAAAATGTGTTTTCATATTAATTTTTTTCTTAACATGAGTTAATAATTGAGCCGCACATTTCAATTTTTTTCATTTTTTTTAAAACTTCTTCCCTATATAATATGATGCAAACGATATTATTTTTGAATTTTTTTTTTCACAAAAGTCTTAGAATTGTATCTAGTTTTTTAGATTTTTTTTAATTTTTTTTAATTTTTTGAATTTAAATTTGATTATCGTTCGATTTCTGAGATGGTCTTTTTTTTATTACCGTTGATTTTTTAACCCTGGTCATGTCTGGGGCTTTTTCCGAGTGTAGCTTACGTTGGCAGGGCGCGCTGCGCTGTGCCGGCTTTTGCCGTACCAAGAACTTTCATGGCACCCTGACTTCTGCGGTTTTGCCCTTGTTGGGCGGTGCTATCACTCACCCTGCTGCATCTTGTCTGCGATGTAACCAGCCGAGTGTGCTGCAGTGCTGTACAGGTATCCGTGCGAGGCTCACGGGCCTAATCGGTCGTACCTGGTTTGTCATTTCTTAGAGTAACTTCAACCTATCATCTACCTCATAGTACATTATTTATATTTTTATATAAATTATCATCTATAATTTTTTTTATATATTACTTTAACATTTCAATAACACATTTATATTCCACTATCTGTATTCTCTCTTAATTGTTAATAGTATTTTATAACTAATAATATATTTGTAATAACTATATTTTTTAACGGTTATATTTTCAATGGATATTTTTTCAACGACTATTTTTCAACGGTTATTTTTCCGACCGCTATTTTTTCTACGGTTATTTTTTTAATCTATATATGTAAGTTCATTTGCTATTTTTGAGTTGTGTCTCCTCTTGCAGCTCTCTCTGTGTTCTCTCCCACATCTTTGTCTTCTCTCCAACATCGTAATGAGGCGTTGCAATATTGTCAAGTAGATTCTCATAGAGCTGTCGTCGACCTCATCCGATGACGATGAACTCATTGTTACTACATCATTCTAAGTACATAATGAAGATCAGCGCTTGAATGCTCGATGGTATGATGGTTCTGATCTAGGACATCGAGTAATTTATCGTGGTAGAGAAGCTGGACATATGAGACTATACCAAGACTATTTTTTAGAGGCTCCCACCTACGACCCGACTATCTTTCAACGTAGGTTTGTAATCAGTGAATATATTTTCGTCCGCCCTTATTTTTTATCCTCCCATCATATTTTATTATTATTATTGCGCATATTTAGAATGACTTGTTCTCTATTTCTTCATATAATGCAATTTGTAGTAGAGCACGACAGCGATTTCGTGCAGAAAAGAAATAGCGCTCGGTTCTTGAGTTACCTCCTTTGCAGAAGATTAATGTTGCATTTCGCATGCTAACTTATGAAGTACCAATGGATGCTACAGATGAATTTATTCGAAATGAAGAAAGTACTGCTACAGAGAGTTTTAAAAGGTTTGTACAAGCTGTTGTGGAAATATTTGGAGATGAGTACCTGAGATCTCCAAATAGTTTTGATAATGCTAGGTTACTTGAAGTGGGAGAGGCAAGAGGTTTTCAGGTGTGCTAAGGTGCATATATTGTATGCATTGGAAGTGGGAAATTTACCTTGTAAAGGATCGGTGACGTCCTAAGAAGGAGAGAATTAAATTAAGATACTCAAAACTATTTGACTCCAAAAACTTCATTAGATAAACTTATATTAATATATATCTAAATATGATCTAGGTTTATCTAGCGTGTACCCTACCGTTTAAAAGGTTTGCAACCTCCTCTAGAAAAGTAAATTGCATGTATGTAAATACGAAAATGTAAATAAGTAGAGAGAGCAAATTTGGCACAAAAGATTTTTATCCTGTGGTACCGATGGCATGAATATCACCTCTAATCCACGTTGGAGCTCCATTAAGAATATGCTCTCGGTTGCTAGGACTCTTACGTCACGCCTCTTGAGCCACCAAGCCACTCAGGCAAGGATTCAAGACGGATGAGCCACCAAGCCACCAAAACAAGTTCTCACCACTAGCCTCTCTTCTGGTTACTTATCGTCGTCTTCACTTCGGAGCTTGAGTCACCAATATAAGGGTCTCCACGTCTGTCGGTGACACAAGAACCAGGGGTCCCCGAGTCTCGAGGCCAGATCAGCAGTTTGCCACGTGGCACCCTCCCGGGGGATCATCTCGCGAGGTACGAGAAGACTAAGTCCCGGGAGAGGGTCCTCGGGGCCATGAACAGTGGTCCTCGAGTACCCGAGTTCCCCGATGACCCGAAAAGACTAGGTGCCGGAAAGAGAGTGCTCGGGGCCGTGAACAGTGGCCCCCGGGCACTCAAGTCCCCCGACGACCAGAAAAGTCAAGTACTGGGAAGGGGGTGCTCGGGGCCTTGAACAGTGGCCCCCGAGCACCTGAGTCCCCCGAGGACCAAAGGGAAGTCAGTTCCGGGAGAGAGTGCTCGGGGCCGTGAACAGTGGCCCTCGAGCACTTGGTTCCCCGAGGACCCGAACAGCCAATTCCGGGAGAGAGTGCTCGGGATCGTGAACAGTGGCCTCCGAGCACTTGGTTCCCCGAGGATCAGGAAAGGGCATATCCGGGGGAGAGTGCTCGGGGCTGCGAACAGTGACCCCCGAGCACTCGGTTCCCCGACGGCCTCAGAAGTCTTTCACCGGTTGCGCCCACAAAGGTCCAGCGGTGAGGTGTCAACCAGTGAAAGGCCCGATGCCGCATTTAAAAGGGCGCGTGGTATGTTACTTCCAACTGCTCCTGCCACGCTCGTTGTTAGTCCCTGCCACGGTCTGGCAGGGAGGCGTGGGGACATTTAATGCACGGGTCCCATCGCAGGACATCCGGCGCGCCTCGGGATAGCATCGCGAAGCCCAAGGCGCCCCGCCTGCCGCCCTGCTGTGTCAGGTACACAAGACCGAGCGGGCATGCCGGGCTGTTCAGTGGCTGCCCGGTGGGCCCTCTCCGCGGCACCCGTTGCAGAACTGCATGATGAAGAACAAGACCGGACGGGGGCGCGTTTTCAACCCTCCCTGTCACTTCACACAGCAGCCCATGATGGTTGCTTTCCATTTATGACACCTCGGAACTCGCGCCCTCCCTTTCTGGGCACGCTACCACCGCCCGGCGAGTATTTAAGGCAGGGCGGGCTCCCCGGAGAAAGGAGGTTGAGGACAGAGAAGGCGAAGTTAGAGATAAGCCGAATTAAAAGACAGCAGCTCAGTACAAGCGCAGAAGCTGAGATCACCGAAGAACAAGGAGCCCGAAGCTCTAGGCTAGACAAATATTCTTGTAACCAGCAACATCTCAGAGAGACATTCTCAGAGCATTTATAGCATACACACAGGAATATGGTGTTATGCTCCGTGCGGCCCGAACCTGTCTAAAAACCTCCTGATCATTCACTGCATTCTACATCCGACAACGTCCTCGTACAAGCTTCTTGTCATCGCTCCACACCAAGTCAGAGGGTCAACAAGTATGAGCCACCAAAGCCTAAGGTGCCGGTGAGTCACCAAGACTCTTAAGATGTCGGTATATCTCTAGGTACACGGTAGGATCACTCTTTGATCCACTCTTAGGTAGTAACACCTAGCAACAACTCTTTTTAGGCCTATTAGCACTAATCTCTCTCTAATCTTGTGCTTAATTGCCTTGAATGATAACTTTAAGCACTTTGGTGGCTTGGATGTCTTCTCAAGTGTTGTGAGCTTCTCTTGGCTCTAGCACCTTCAAATGACCTAGTGAAGGGATATTTATAGCATCAATCCCACAGACTAGTCGTTGCCCAAACGGCTTAATTTTTCTGTATACGCCGGATGATCTGGTGTAAATAGATTGTACTCACCAGACCATATGGCGTGTACATCCTTCACGAACTAGCCGTTGGAGCCCCACTAAAATTCATTCTGAACAGCGGATATTCTAGCGTTGCCTTTAACTCCATCGCCAGACCATCCGGCGTGTATACTCGAGCCAACCTGCGTCACAGTCGTCACTTCTCTCTGTGAAAAATATTCTGGCATATCCAATCTTCATTGCCGGACCATCGGACATGTACAACCACGCCAAACTAGCCATTGACATCTCCTTTGGACAAATCACTCCGGCGTACACCATCTTCAAAGCGTCGGACCATCCGGTGTGTAGCTTCTTCAACTTCTTCCTCTAGAATTCTTTGGCGTGTACAAGCCTCTGATGACCAGACCATCTGTTGTGTTCTTCAACTTTCTCCTTCTCTGTTAGAAAGCTCCGGCGTGTATAGCTTGCTGATCGCCGGACCATCCGACATGTACAACTTTTCTGGAACATCTCCAAATCAATCAATCTTTGTCCCAGCTTTGGTGACTTCTTTATGTATTGCATTAATGAGACCTACTTAAGCATATACTTGACAAATATGTTGATCTCATTGACTATATTGTCATTAATCACCAAATCACATTACATGCCTTAAGAAGGCCATGCTCGCTATAATCTCACCAAATGATGATAACACAACCAAAGCAAGTGGCAAATAAATGATACCAAATGTAAATGGTACAAGTATAACAGCAATTTTGTAAAAAGCACAATGTCTTACCACTTTGCTTGGATACATGGTAAGAACAACTAGATATACCAATTGCAAGGAAACTTGTCATTGTTCTTACCTACACTTTGTCCCCCTTTTCTCTTGGCTCCCCTTTCTCTATTGCCACTATCTCTCTTTATCGACCTATGCAAGAGCTTCTTCTTCTCCACTTTGTTGACTTTGGCATACCTAGTCATCTTGCTTCCTTGCTTGTTCTCTCCTAAACATGTCATCTTGCTTATCATGCTTCTTGCACTTACTTTGGTCATCAAAATCCTCCTCATTTGTCAAAAATCTCCAAAAAAAAAACTATAAACACATGTTGTACTCAAGAGAAATTGTTAGAGCACATGGAAGAGACCATCATAAATCATGATCCAATAAGATGGCATCACTTGTAGGAATCCAATATTATTGGTTATGTGGATACTAATGAAAACACATGGATCACAATACATGAAAATCACATAATATAGTCTGAATTCCTCTTATATGTATGCATACATATGATGAGATATACTTATGATGAATCACTTGTAGATACGTAACAATATATCCATAGCTAGAATATTTTAGAGATGGGGAGTTTAAGCCATATTATGCAAGGAGGTAGCACAAATGATCAAATGAATTGACAATAATACCAATTAAAATATTGAAGCATTTCATACCTCCGAGAACTTATAGATTTCTTCATGAGATTACACAAGATAAAACATGAAACACATAATAGTCTTAAAATCACACCCCATAGAATATACTTCCTCTAAATATGTGCATACAAGTGTTGAATACATGTGGGAGAGATGCACTTGTCATTGATAACAATGAGGGAACCCTATAGGTTGTTTCATGATATAAAAAAGCTACCATTTGTAAAACTAGTGCTGTAAAAAGAGCCTAACACTAATAAACCGTGTAGATTGCTCATTAGTTAGAAATAAGAAGAAGCAACCTATCATAAGATGAACCTATACTATGCATTGCAATAGATTGAAATAAACATAGGTAATGATATACATCAATTGAAAAGATTTTGCATCTAGTACCATGACCTCATTTACCTTTGGATGAGGATTTGTGTATATGATGATCAACATCTTCATCAATGCGCTCAATCTTTTACACTTGCCTTCTTTGCTTGGAACTTCTCTTTATCTTGTGAGTCAAGTCTCCAAATCCCCAATGACAACTCGGAGCCTTTAAGTCTTCTTTGAAACATAAACTGATTTGGGATCTTTCTTGTCAGTGATGACTTCCTTGGGTACCTAAATAAGTTTGTTCCACCTCCGGTCCTTTCTCCCAACCATGTGTGTAACCACTTTGTCATTATCCTTCTTCTTGAGCTTGTACTGGTTGCTCTTAGTCTTGATCTTGTAGTTGAGATTGGTGTAGAAGTTGGAGATCTTGTTGGAGAGATTCATCATTTTCTTACTCTCCTTGGTCTACTTCTTTGACTTATTTGCATAGGAAAGACTTGTGACCTTCTTTATGACACTTGAATCATGTCACGGTGGACTCCTTCGCAAGCTTGTTCACCATATTTTTATGGTTATCTTGAGGAGGTTGGACATGTTCTTTGCCATTTAATCTTGCCGAGTCTTTCATGAGTTTCTACACCTCTTTTCTGAGCTCATCATTCTCTTATACAATGAGTTTGTTAGATGGTTCTACAACAATATTCTTAATACATATCTCATTGCAAAGGGATGATCTAGATATATCAATTAAGTCATCACAAGAGTTGGAAGCATCTACCTTAGGATTGAAATTAAAAAGAGGTCGATTGCTTTAAATGGACCACAAATTTTTCCTTAAGCTCATCGTGCTTCTTGTTTAGCAATTAAAATTTGCTAAATAATTATTTATAATTAGACACAAAGGCAGCATGAATGTCATTAAGAGCATTGAATTTCTTTAGTTCTTTAGCTTGTTTTTTTAAAGACCTTTATTGCTCATTGATTAAATTAAGGAGTTCTTCTTGAGAGAGTTAATCCTCATCAGATCCATCATCACTTATATCGCTTTTTATACCTTTGGCCATAAGGTATTTGTGAGATGACTTACGTGATGACTTTCGTGATGACGATCTTGAGGAAGAGCTTCTTTTGAAAGAGCGGGTAGTGAAGCTATCATCACTTGAGCTTGAATCATATTCACTTATCCATCTTCTTATGATTGCGAATACTTTGCCTCTTCACCTTGTCTCCCTCTTATTCTTGGTCTTCCTTTTCTTCTTGATATGATCAATTGTGTTTACCAAGTTCTTCATAGAGATTGGATGATCAATCTTGACGTTAATCCTCTTGATGTTCTTCTTCACTTGTGAGATGAGCTTAGTAACCTTGGAATTCATCTCTTCATCACTTGAGGTGTTTTGCTCATATTCTTCATCGATCTCTTCATCTTGATCACCATCATTTTCGCTTGAGCTTGACTCTTGCTATTGCCTCCACATTTTCACCTTCATATATGGGCATAGAGCTTGCTTGCTTGTGAGAGTAAAGTTCTTGACGTCGGATAAGGAAGAAGCTTCAACCGCTATATTCATGGTCATCTCATGAGCAGTGATCTTGTCAAGCACTTGACTTGCAGTCGTCTTCTTAATATCATTGTTATTGTAGATTATGAAGACTATAAACTTCTACTTTGGAAAAAGAGCTTGAAGCATCATTCTGACCACTTGATTATTTTCAATTGGCGTCAAAACTAGCTCATTAATCTTATTGACAAGAGTATTCAAACATGAGTATATGTCATTAACACTTTTATGGGAAAGTTATTTGATGTTATTGAGCTTAGTGACTAGCACATGATATTTCTCATTACGCACATCTTTTGTGTCTTTATGTATTTCAATAAGGTTAGTATAAATATCATGTGCATTGGTGAGAGAATAAACTCTATTGAAAGCATTTGTTCATAGAGATGATAAAATGGTACTCTTCATCAATACATCTAATTACCTCTCCTTGTTTATGACGTGCGGTCTCATCCATTCTTCGGTGACTCCAAACATCTAAATCTCTAGCTTGCAAATAACAAGATATTAGAATTTTCCAACAAGAGAAGTAGGTGCCGTCAAAATGTAGAGCACTATAGGTATCCATCCCAACCTCGAACATCACAACTCTAGTCGGTTAAACCTATCAAGAGAACGATGCTCTAATACTACTTGTAAGGATGGGTGTCGTCCTAAGACGAGAGAATAAATTAGGACACTTAAATCCATTCAGCTCTAAAAAATTCACAAGATAAAACTATATTAATTTCTATCTAAATGTGCTCTAGATTTATCTAATGTGTCTACTCTACTGTTCAAAAGGTTTGCAACATACTCTAGGAAGGTAAATTGCAAGTATGTAAATGCGAAACCGTAAATAAGGAAGAGAGAGCAAACTTGGTACAAGAGATTTCTATCCTATGGTATTGATGGAATGAATGCCACCCTTAATACATGTTGGAGATCTACTAAGGATATGCATCCGCTCGCCATGCCTCTTCCAGTTGCGGCTCTTGAGGCACTAAGCCACCCAAGCAAGGTTTCAAGCCGGATGAGCCACCAGGATAAGGTATCATTACTAGCCACTCTTCCAGTCACAAAGTCAGAGGGTCAATAAGCATAAGTCACCAAGACCCAATGTGCCGAGGAGTCATGCTTGTACCAATAAGTCGTCTTCATGCTCGCTGAAATTTTTGGATCTCTTGTTGGTGGGTCTCAAGGAGACAATAGTTCTTTAATTTCTCTCCAATTAGGCTAAAATTCCGACTATCCTCCCAACTTGTGCCATCGATTCCACCACTCATCAAGTTACTATAAAATCCATTCGCCATTGAAGCACCCTGCTTTAACATTAGAGAGAAAGTATGCATATTTATTACATCACATTCTTAATGAACTGAATAGGGAACATATAGGACAACATTTGTAAAAATATATAAGTACCTAAACATAGTACTACACATTCTTGTAAGACCTGAAGCACTAATGTTAAGCAACGACCATTGCAAAAACAATGCACAAGTCTCTGAATTCTGACAAAACCATATAAGGATAAATAAGCATAGATTATAAATATGAAATATACTAAAATGTAAATTTGTTTGTATATAATCTTATTTCTCAAAGCATATACCAAAGTAAATTTGCTTGTTTACAATCTTATTTCTCAGAACATTGCTAACAAGTATATATGCATATATATACCAAATAATCTCATAATTATCCCTGTCTCATCCAATCCCCATTGCTAACAATTATATATTCTTAATCAAAGCCACATCTCTCCCCATCTCCCTTTCTAAATCCTCCAATACCACCCTTATCCCTTTCCAAATGAACCAGCACTGATGCTCCCCTTCTCCATTGCTCGCAGGCCGCGGCGCCTCCAACCGCACCCCCAACTCCCCTTCCTACCTCATCCCAACGCCTACCTCACCTTCAGAGCCGTAGTCCGCTCCATGACCCCTCGCCTCTAACGCCTTGCTCATCTTCCCTTCACGGCACCGTCGGTCCTCCCCTTCCATCGGCCACTGCCTGCTTCTACCTCAACTCCAGAGCTATAGTCCGCGACGACCAGAGCAAGGGAGACACCTAGGTACCCAGCGCGGTCACTCCTAGATCTGGAGCTGGGCGGGTTTTGGGTGGTGGGGCGGGCTACGGGCGACAGCAGGACACAACAACGGTAGCCGACAGGTCTCAAGCAGGCCATGGCAGCGGGGGAGGGGGTAGAGGAGCGGTGGCGGCAATCCATGGCAATGCGGGGGCAGAGCAGCGGACGTCTGAGCAGTATGAAGGCCTCACTTGAGCACATGGGTGCGGTTAGGGTAGCGAGCTTGGGGGCGCTGGTCAGTTCCGAAGGA
The DNA here is from genome assembly GCF_958298935.1 of Phragmites australis. NCBI lineage: Eukaryota > Viridiplantae > Streptophyta > Magnoliopsida > Poales > Poaceae > Phragmites > Phragmites australis. The sequence goes on along the minus strand of NC_084934.1, from coordinate 23,926,887 downwards.
AGAGGGGAAGGGAGATGGCGGGAGGATGGCATCCATTGGCCGGTGGCATACCAGAGAACGCTTGTTGCATGTGGCGTGCGAGGACCGAGGTATGGAGGTCGATGCAAAATGGGGGGTGCGATGGCGTATCTATTGGAGAGGGTTTTTCAAACCATTTGGTCATTTTTGGTGGATAGAGGGAGTGATGGCTTAGACTGTTGGAGTTGTAATTAGTCTATTTTTGCTCTTCTCTCAAATCAAGATAGTTTGGTGCACGTACTAAGGATAACTGTTAAGAAAGATCAATGTACAGGAAGGAACACGGATGGGCACACAAGAATGGACCATGGTAACCTCCGCATATGGTGCCGCAGTCCCTTTGTCGAGCCAATTAATTTTTTCTTCGCTACTAAGAAATGGCTCTTTTTATTTGCTACTTAGCTTATAATTATTGATGAGATAGTCTTATGTTTTATTAATATAAGTAGCATCATAATCAAAATTATTCCTCTTTACTTCCGCAGGACTGTATGATCTGCTGCTGCCTGTAAGGTCATTTCCCCGGTGCTGGCCGTGTTCTTGCTCAGGAGCCACGTCAACATGATCCGAGTAGATATGGACCGGGGGGTCCTTTTCGGGTGCTCGTCTCTCTTTTTCTCTTTCCTGTTTTCTTTCACAGCGTGGTGTGGGCGTGTAGCGCCTGTGGGGTGCAGCACGGTTCTGTATGAGTTGACAATGACACTGGTGCAACGCAACGCAAACGAAATGGAGGAGTACTAGTAATAATTGAAGGGCAGGTACGTACACGCTGCGACTGGTGCATGGAGGACTGGATGAGACCCTTCCATGATGATTGGTGAGAACTGAGAAGAACAGGCAGGGCAAGCATCCGGCAACTGGCAGCACCGTACCGATACCGACGGGCACCTGTCACATGACGCAGATTTTGCATCCCTTCTGTCGCTGACCTCTCGGGACAGCGCAATCTACAGCCTTCACTGTTCATACCGGGTGCTGGAGCCGACGAAAAGTTCCACCTTCACGGAATCTACACACTCGATCTGGGTCTGGGAATGGACGGGAGGTGTGAACCTGGGCGCTGCACAGATCATGCTCGATGTCTAGAAAATGACGGACGGATCTCAGCGTGAAACGCTGCGAGAATGGAGAGGACAGGATTTGAAGGGTCAGTAATTTCGTTTTCATGGCCCTTTTTCTTTTTCCACCTTGTGAAGTCGCACTAACTTGTTCGGAAATATGCTTGGATATGGGCATATGGCTTGCGGTGGCACGTCACGCGTACGTGCGACAAAATATCTCGACACGGCACGGCTTGGTGACACGACCCTGATGATTTCTAGATATCAAATCGTGCGGAGGAACAACTAGCCATAATAAAAACAACGGAGGTAGCAGGCCGCATCTGATTTTTAATTAGAGGCTTGTTTGGAGTTTTGGACACTTCAAGGTCCAATACACCCACCCAGTACATGACCAAACGCGAGGACTGGTCAATTCCTGACACGATGACGATGCCGAAGACACGAAGGAATGGTCAAATCCGACAAGGCACCAGGCACCAGGCACCTGTAAATAGACAAGCGAATAGCTGACCTGACCTGCTACACTACTCCTAGTTGCACCAAGCTGACTGGAGCCTGGACCTGCGCGCTTCCCCACGAGCGAATCGCCGAATCGGTTGCACACCCCAGCAACGCGACAGGCAGTGCCGCACTGCTGCCGTGCCGGCCAGCCAGAACGCACTCACACGCCACGGCTCCCAGGTTTTTTTGGAAGACCCTGCCCGCGGGGCCTCCACCTCACCTCTGACCGCGTTTGCGCGGCCCGTGTACGATGGCGACACGACGCGGACCAAGCCATTCGCCGAACCCAAGCCGCGAGAAAAGGTCACGAAAACTCGGGAGCGCTACTGGTCAGCTGGTCAGGCCAACACGATGGAGGCGCGCGTGCGCGAGCTGTAAAGCTTTCCCTGAGGCTTCGGGTGCAGCTCAACGCGCGCATGGCGTATATAAGATGACGAGGACGGCGAAGAGGAGCGGGAGAGAACGGGAGCAGCACAGCGGCGGCCGGCGGGGGAGCTTTTCGAGCTTTGCAGCGGCCTCGCGATGAGTTCTCGCACGGCGACGGCGGGAGCAGAGCAGCACGTCCACGGGCCGCGTGGTAGCCTGCCGCGGCCCATCAGGCCGGTGCCGGGCGCACCAGGCCCACGGCCCGTGGCTTCGAGTCCGGGATTAAGCGGCGGCAACGGTCGCTGGGGTTCCGGTGCTGCGTTGCCCGCGGGGCGAGCGGAGTGCAACTGGTGCGGTGCTTGCGTGCGACAGGCGGCTGCGGCGGCGCCGAGGCGGCAGAGAAGCAGAGGGAGAAGGGCGGTGGCGCGCGTGCCCACGGGGAAAGGGAACCGGGAACTGGTGCGGCGGGCGCTCTAGCCGTCGCGCGCCACGCGCGGGGTCCTGATGAGGAGATGGAGCTTCCGGCCGGCGCCAAGCCGGCTGCGCAACACGTCATCTCCGTCTCCTGCCTCGCCGCGGCCACGACCATCGTAATTGATCCTCGCGATTGAATTGTTTGATCTGTCGTTATGGAAAAATTCTTCGATTTGTATAGCAATCCTGGATTTAGTCAGTTGTAGTCGTAGCCTTGTAGGTTATCAAGTTTAATGGAACTGCTCGTTTTTTTATTTTTCTTCGAACAGGGCAAGAGCTTTGCCGTTTCTATTAAAAGGAAAAGAAGCAAAGTTTTTTTTACATGACGACCATATTGACTGTCTACACAGTAGAGGGTATGGTAAAAAAACAGAACAAATCACATGCTAGAGATACACCACTAGGGCGACACATTAGGCATCTAGGAACAACATCCTACGTCTTTTATTTACGTCCTGCATGATAAGATTTGCTACCACATCTGACTGTCTTGTCGAGTTCTGAAAAAGTTGATGGTTTCTTTCAAATGTTTCATATGATATAAATGAGAAGGCTATTTAGATCACGGTGATATTCTTTTGGTGTGTCCTTTGCAATCTCGTGCCACCAATCTACTAAGGTTGGAAAATTCTCAGTTACGATGTGTGGTGGAAGGTCAATGTGAAAGGCGAGCAAAACTTGTAATCAGACAAGGCTCAAGAAGGGACCGTTTAGACAAATATGCATAGTCGTTTTTGGCTCAGTATGGCACAAGAGCACATTGGCTGATTAGGCCATCCCCGGATGGCAAGGTTGTTTATTGTTAATATCTTGTTTTGAATCAAGGTCCAGGCAAAGAATTTGCATTTGTTCTCTGTCTTCGCTTTTCAAATTAGATTGGAGTTAAAAGGCACAGTGAACCCCGAAGCTAGGCTAAATAGGCTGATTTTGCTGTGTAGGTGTCGTTGGCGATCCAAAGCCATGTGATGGAATCTAGGATTTCATGGAGAGGTGCAGCTGTTAGATTTGGGCCCATAAGTCAACAAACTCCGCCATGTGCACCAACGATGTGATCTTGTATCGTAGTGTTCGTATCCATCTCCTAGTGGACAATTCTGTATGCACTGTATTATTTTTGCATCTAATAAGGGTGAAAAGGGAGGGAGCTATTTGTTTTGGTGCCGCACCTTTAAGCCACCTACCATGCTAGAACCAAGCTTTCCGGCCATCCCCAATAGTGATAGTGGTAGATGCTTCAAAAAGCGCTCGGTTCATGACGTCACAAGGTAGCTCGGATCCGACCCTCGGCTTTGTGTCGCTCATCCAATCATACCACAACCAGCGTAGACGGAGGGCTCGACTGAATTTCTCTAGGTCTAGTATTCCCAAACCTCCTAGTTTACGTGGCTGGAAACTTGTTTCCAATTAACCAAGCAATGACCACCATTTGCATTGTCTACCCCTTTCCAAAGGAAGGACTTCCGAATCTTGTCTAGCCTTTTCTGTGTCCACTAGGCCAGGGGAAAGACTGTGAGGTGGTATGTCGGTATGGAGGAGAGAATCGAATTTACATGTGTCAGACGTCCGACCTTGGACATGAGATGCCCTTTCCATCCAGGCAAGCGGGTCCCTATTTTCTCAATGAGTGGATGCACATGGGCCCTTGCGAGCCTACAGGTGTGAAGCTGAAGGCCTAGGTAACAGCATGGGAAATGTTTGATCTTGCTCAAAAAATGATGAATGAGCTCATCGATGTTGACCTGGTTACATCTGATGGGGTGCATGAAACTTTTGTGCATATTTGTCACCAGGCCGGTGGTAAGGCCGAAGGAGTCTAGAATGTGGCGAATGGCTTGTAATTCGGCTGGGTCCGAATTAATGAAAATTGCCATGTCATTGTCATAAAGGGATACTCGCAGCTTGACTGGTTGGCCCCTAATAGTGGCAAGGAAGCCCTACTCCGTGGTCTGCTCAATGATGTGATGCAGAGGATCAATAGCCATTATGAACATCATTAGGGATAGTGGGTCGCCTTGGTGGACCCCCATCCGTGGATGAACCGATCCCATGGCGTTCCATTTAGCAGTGTGTGGGAAGTCGTCGTGCCAAAGAGGATGGACATCCACTCACACCATCGAGGGCCGAACCCCAGACGATGTAGAAGCTCACGGAGGTAACCCTAGTTTAGAGAATCAAAGGCTTTTGCAATATCAAGTTTTAGGAAAAGGGCAAGTGTTTTGGATCTATGGAGGCAGCATGTGACATTCTGGATGTATAGGAAGTTGTCTTGGATATAACGTTTCTTGATAAATGCACTTTGGTAGGATGAGATGATGTCATCTAGATGTGGCGTCAATCTGTTGGCCAGAAGCTTGTATTTTTTTTTTTTAGAAACATTGTGGATGAGACTAACCGGGCGGTAATCACCATCGCGGAGCATGTCCAATTTCTTGGGCAGGAAGACATGTGGGCTAATATCTCTAAAATGACATGGACGGAGTCTATAAAGACATGTGAAAGCCATGGTGATGGCATGCTTTATGGTGTCCCAGCATGACTGGTACAAAATGTTTGTGAACCCGTCCGGCCCTAGCACCTTGTCTTTGGGCATGGAGAAAGTGGTGTTCTTGATTTCCTCCTCCATGAAGGGATTATCTAAGTGTCCCAATTCGTTGGGCTGAATGTCCAGAGAATCCCAGTCGAGGGAATGTTCCCTATGAGGTAGTGAGTCAAATTGAGTGTTAAAATGGGAGAAGAGAGCTAGGGCCTTGTCGGAGCTGATGTGGATACGACCCACCTCCGTTTGGAGCACTTGAATGTAGTTTCTCCGTCAACGTGCCACGGCTCTGAGTTGGAAGAAATTTGTGTTTCCATCTCACATCCGAATCCAAGGGAGTCTAGACCTTTGTTTGATCTTGGATTTTTCAATTGCCGTAAGGCTCATACTTCTGAGCTTTAAGATCTACATATACTATGTCTCTCATCCCTAAACTCTCGCCCACTGTCGATGCTTCCCCATCGTAGCCCTATCCAACCACCACCAAAATCCCCTTTGCCTCGGTCATCCCATCCTCCCACCTCCCAACCCCCCTAGCTCCTCCCACCAGCTGGTACCTAAGTGCACCCGTGTGCCTAACCCGTTCCTGATCTCCTCTGCCCATGGAGAATCCCCCCGTTCTTTCGCCTCTTTGTTCCTGGTGGGTCCACACCATAGCCATGTGTGCTCGGATCTACTAGCTCCTAGTGGTCTGCCGCCAGGATCTCGAAAGGTGAGCTTCGTATTCAATGCAGGAGATCTCTCTTCAACGCCATCGACCACTAGCCGAGAAAGTCATGGCCTTAAACCTTGCATTAAAGGAAGCTCCCTTGGAAAGCTCTCCTGTGTTGGTACTAACGACCCTACGTCAAAAGCTCTTATGCATCAGATAGCTCAGGACCTGAAGTCAATCATTATTGTTGTGAACAGTCCTTCCTCCACTTCACCTGCCAAGCAAGATCCGCCCTTACCACGAGAATATCTAGCATGGACATCAGTCAAATTGCGCTATTGGTGGAGGCAACAAAGGGCCTCTTCAAGATCGGCACCAACCCCTGCAGTGGCAGCCTTCAATTCAGCTCAACAGTTGTAATTCCTTGAGAAATTGAAAGGCAAATGCTTCAATTGCCTATCATCTACCCACTTCAAACCAGCGTGCAGGGAGCCTACCAAGTGCTTCCTTTGCCACAAGAATTGGCATCAAGGATGCCACTGCCGTTTTGGCATTCCTCGCCTCGCTGCCTCCTAAGCTCTAAGCACGCCTGCCAAGCCACTGTCATTAGCCTCCACGGCCCAGTTACCTCCAATCCAAAGCTACAACATGACTAGGCGACCAAGCTACACGGTGCAAAATACAAAGGAGGCCTTCATCGTCATCAACAACTCGCAACAGCTTGAGCACCACCTACCCGTCTTCACCAACAATGTTGTGACCGTTTATATGAGGGGAACTCGCCCTTGGCTATCCATGGTGACAGTGAAGGACGCCCTTTGTGAGGAGTTCGGCATTCTTGCGAGGGACCTCGCCATCATGCGCCATTACTTGGAAGACTTCCTTGTGTGCTTCATCTGTCGTCATCACCGTGACCAGGCTGTCGTCCAAGAGGGGATCAGGACGGGTGGCCTATGGTTGGATCTACGGCCATGGCACCTAACCACACATGACATCCACACACTGATGGACTTCCACGTCATTCTCGGCTTGGAGGGGGTCCCCATCCATGCATTGACTGAAGAAGTGATAGACAAGATCGTTGGTAAGTTTTGCTCCTTGCACGTCGAGGAGGCGTCCCTCAATGTGAGAGCATGCGCACACAACTCCAACCTCATCCACGCGATTGACCGTCTCACACTATGCGACGCACACACGGAGACGATGACCTTCTACGTCATGTATGGCACACTGTTGGTGTGCCCAAGCTGGAGCCTCCACTTTTGGGTCATTATGCACCTTGACGTGGTAGAGGATTACAGAAGTAGCACTCTCTAGGGCTAGCCTTAACGCCTTGACTGGCGTTATGCGGTGGTCGATGGCGACAATCATTGGATCTCTCCCAATGGAGAGCACGCCCAGCGACTGGACATGCGCTGCTAGGACCACGACGACAACGAGGACAGGGGTGGCTGGGAGGCACACTCCACTCTAAGGCTCCAGCACTTCCTGTGACGCAATGTCTCCTGACATGGTCATTCCAGCCGTGATGATCGGGACTGCGACCGCGAATGCTCATAGGACAGGGGTGGCCGCTACGACTCTAGCCACAGGAGCCGTCATGCCCGCAACCGCAGTGACAGCACCCAGAGTCGGCCAGTGTCTCCCTTCCGTGAGCTCAACCGCAGCCCGAGGGGCTTCTTCCCTCACCATTTAGGGAAGGAATCCAGCCATGAGACCATCATGTTCACGCACGGGCTGCACGCTGATGTATGGTCGCACCGTCCTCTTGCCAGTGCCCTAGCTCAAGCTGATATCTAAGTGGCTACGACGTCATTGAAAGTGCTTCTAGGCCCCTTGATGGATTTTGGTGGTAATGACAAAACAATTAAAGAATTAATGAAATTTATAAAGTATGGACAGGTTTAATTCAAACATGTGAGAATTTGACGCATGGTGATCCCTCAGAAAGGAAAAAGGAAAGCGGCACAAGGATCTTATAGATTTAAATTCATTTTGTCTTTTGAAATTGAGTTTACGATGTCGTTCTATTAAGGGGATACAAAATTTACTTGTTTGCGTATAAGCGGTGCTCAAAAGATCCAACATACCTATGAAAGACACATCAACCACAACACATGCACCTAGATTAGCCCTAACCTTTTAGAGATGTGCAAGTGCGAAGGGTCCGCATTTTGCGGGTAGTCCGAACTTGAGCAGAATTAGGGTTAACTGGGATGTGTGGAGGGTTGGCACTTTTGCAGAGTGTCCACACCTTTGCGGAGTGTCCACATTTCAACAGGTGTAATTGTTAGTTATTGTGTGTGGAGTATTTATACCCCATACCCTCTCTCCTCCAAGAGTGTAGCTCATTCATCATGACCTAACCTAAGACAAAACAGTTCTCAAGCATTCAAAGCTCTCTCTCTCTCTCCTTTGTGATTCAAGGTGAAATTTGGAGTGGGATTGAGTGAGAGCAAGGGATAGTGCTAGTGATATTCAAATCCATCATTTGAGCACTCATTTTCTTCATCAAGCCGGTGGTTTTTGTGTTTGTTACTCTTCATAGTTCATCCATCTAGATGGCTAGGCGTCATCCGTCGAGCTCTCAATCTTGTGATGAGCCCTGGGATATTTGTATTACCCATACGATTTGAGTAAGTAACCCTAACTTGATCTTTATGGTCACTTAGGTGAAGAAATGGTTGAAAGAGACTCGGCTTTTTGTGGGCTCCTTAACGGAGACGTAGGCACTTCTTTGGGGAGTGGCCGAACTTCGGTGAATAAATCCTCGTGTCTCCCTTGTAAACTTCTTGTGATTTGTTGCATACTCTTCTACCCGTTGAATTTTAGGGTTTTGACCCAATATACTTTCTTGTGAGGTTTGAGATGCAGGTACTTAGTGAAATAGGTTGGAATGCATCCACAGGTGCTGGATAATTCATAGATTTGATCAATGTTGAGTTGCATAGGCATTAGTTTGTTTTTCCCTAAAAACTTCGGAGTATCCGTAGATTTCTGTGGAACCTCCATAAATCTATGGAGCTTTTGGAAAAAGCTGCGGACTGTTCACACATTGATGATCCACTGCATTTAGTTTGTAAAAAATTTTAGGTTACGCCTATTCACCCCACTCTAGGCGGTATCGGATTCTTTTCACCACCTCCCTCTGATGAGCCAACGTAGCAGGTTGACCCAGGCATCAGCATCACGCAATTTTTTCCCACATCTGTATATATGTCTCCCTCACCGCAGGTCATCCCTAGCACATCAACACCATCGTCTGGTCGTGGTCCACAACCTGACCTACTAGTGGAGGCTCTTCAGGGCCTGCATGTGTCCTCAGCAAGAGACAACGTCAAACATGTGCCACCTACAGTGGAGCTATAGGCCTCCGCGGTCGAGTCCGCCCTGGTGCCCGACCAAGCGCCACCTCCCGAGGTCTCATAGTTTGTGGACATGCTCATGTCCCTAACACTGGCCATGAGTGCCACCTCACATGACCCAGCGACACTAGCCACACCGACAGTTGCCTTCGTCAATTATGTCATCACGCCGACTTCTCTGTCGATCCTTCTAAGGACAAGGCGTTGTTGGCCTTCTACCCATGATGGCAGTGCCAACAAGGGTGTTAGCGTGCGCAGAAGTGTGTGGCTGGCACACAAGCCCCAAGCTCATTCCATGGTTAAGGCCTGAAATTTGTTGATGAAGCGCTTCAGCATAGCTGACTCCACCAACGATGTGGATGACCTCGCCATCAGCCTCTACCTCGACCTCTTCAAAGGACCCCTAATAGAGCTCGTCATCAAGGCAATTACGATGCTCTACGGGCTTGATAAGTCCCCAGTCTCACTCTGGCATCGCATGAATGGAAGAGATGGCGAGGTCGATGCAGTGGGAGCCAACGCAGCCATGACTTAAACCTTACTGCTGTGAGCCTACCAGTTTCCAATGTATCAAGAACTATGTTGCCACCGAGGACTCATCCTCCGATCCACCCTTCTGTCTACTAAGTTGGTTGTGGTGTTTGGCTTGCTTGTGGTACCAACTCTTTTTGTGGGTGTCTTGCAAACTGTTACTTTCATTTTCAACTACTTTTGTAATGTTGTTCTTGTGGTCACATCTGATGTTCCACGTCCTCTGGCCCTCAAGAAAGCTCACCATGCACTACAAGTTACTCCAGACTCTACTCCCCTCTGGATTGCTGACAGTCATGCAAAGGTGGTTATTCTGTCTGATTAATGGCGCAATGAAACTGCATAGTCCTCAGTTGGAACGTGTGTGGCCTTAATGATATCACTAGCTGCGACGTCGTGCGTGAACTGGTTTGCACCTCAAACAGCACCATTGTTTGTCTCCAAGAGACCAAACTAGATCACATTGATCAGAGCATTGTAGCTCAGACCCTGGTCCAATATTCTACGATAACTTCTTTTTCCTTCCCGCAAACCAAACTTGCGGTGGGGTGTTGTTAGCATGTTCGGATGACTTCTTCTATCTTTCACCTGTCGTAGCCACAAACAATACCATCACAGGTAATATCACCATGAAAGCTAATCGTATTCCATGGTCTCTTATGGGCGTCTACGTGCCACAGGGGGATGTTGACAAACTAGCTTTCATACAGTAGCTCCAGGGCCTGCTACCTCTAGCGCAAGAAAAAGATCCTTGGTGACTTTAATCTAATCTGCCAGGCCAACGACAAAAGCAATGCAAATCTCAATAGAAGACTCATGAGTGATTTCAAATCCGGATTTGATGATCTAAATCTCATGGAGATACATCTCAACAGGCGCAAATTTAGGGAACCCCGACTCATACATTGATAGAGTCTTCTACACTTTAGATTGGAAGCTCCTCTTCCCGACATGTTTCATGCATGCCATTCCTATGCTCATGTTTGACCACTTCCCCCTACTGCTGCAAGGGGAACTAGACGGTGCAAAACATCACCATTTCCATTTTGAGAGTTTCTGGGTCCTTATGGATGGCTTCCAGGAGGCTGTAATGGAATCATGGTCCAAGAACGTGCCTACTACATAGCCTCTAAAAATCTTATATATCAAGCTCAACTGCCTAGGAAAGGATCTAAGGAGATGCACATAATACAATCGGAGATATGAACTGCTCGGTTTGAACAACGAAGTTTGAAAGGAAAGAGGAAAGGTTTAATGACATTGCTCAATTTGATGCTACCGCTCCATCATGCTTCAATTATGATCAGGAGGAAAGCATGTGGATGCGCATTATGAGATGATTGGTTAGTAATCGTGCCTATTTTTTCATAGAATATGCCCGAGAGATGCACATCTAGCATCGGATCCATCGAGAGCTGGGGTGCTCAAGTCCCTACCCACTGAAGCCCCCCTACTGCATAGCTCTAGATCCGCCACCGTGCACAAAATTATATGAGAATAAAGTTAAAGCAACTTCTATAAATGATTGCATGATGAACGATACAACATGGAGTTTTAGGACACTCTACCTAACTCATAGCCTATTGTACTTACAACCTGAGGATAACCTACCCCATAAAATGACTCCCTATTGTACTCGCGAATGAGCCTACCTAAGTGCTTTGTGCTTGCAATACACTATAGCTCAGCCTTATCCTTAATGCGTGTGAGTAGGTATTGCACTAAGCTTGGCTGGTTGTTGAAAACGCGGGTATTGCTGTCAGTTGGTGAACACCGCAAGCGGGGATCCTGATGGACCCCCTTTGAGATTCGGCCGAGGGGCTAATTCTGGATCTACCTCGTACGTGGATTTAATGCGAATATGTGAGATCTAGGCGGGACGGATGATCGTTGGCTAGTGAGAGTAAATGCTCAAGGGATTTTAGACAGGTTCGGGCCGCATGGAGCGTAATACCTTACTCTTGTATGTATGCTATTAATGCTCTTGGAATGCCTTTCTCTGGATCTCTTGTGTTACAAGATTTTTTGTCTAAGTCTAGAGCTTCGGTCTTGCTTCGAGCTTGGTGAACCTCTGCTCAGCTTGGCTTCTCTTCAAAGTTCGCCCAGCTTCAGACTCGTTAGACCTATCCTTCTCCGGAGTGCACACCCCCCTTTTATCCTGTTGGGGGAGGCTTAGCGTGCCCAGAAATGAGGGCACGAGTTCCCATGAGTCATAAATAGAAAGCAACCATCATGGGGGTGCAGTTTGATGTTACAGGGGGTTGAAAATGCGCCTTCGGTCGGTCATGTCGCTCATTACGCCAACTTTAGCAAACGCAGGAGGGCCACCAGGCAACTGCCGAACTGCCCCGTATGCCCTCTCGGTCAGAGCAGATCTGACACAGCAGGGGGGCAGGCGATACGCCTCGAGCTCAGTGACGATATCTCCAAGCTGTTTCTTTTATGGGCCCCATAGGGTGACACACGATGGGACCTATCGCATTAAATGTCCCCATGCATTCCTGCCAGGAGGTGGCAGGGACTGACCTACTCAGTACAACAGGCGTGGGGGGGAGTGGTTGGAAGTGACAGGCCATGCTCTCTCTTAAATGCAGCATTGGGCCTCTCACCAATTGACACCTCACCGTTGAGCCCTTGTGGGGTCCACCGGCAAGGGGCTTCTCAGGTCCTCGGGGAAGTCTAGGTACTCGGGGACTACTGTTCATAGCCCCGAGCGCCCCTCCCGGAACTGGCTCTTCTCAGGTCCTCGGGGAACTCCGAGTACTCGGGGACCACTGTTCATGGCCCCGAGCACCCCTCCCGAAACTGGCTCTTCTCGGGTCCTCGGGGAACTCCGGGTACTCGGGGACCACTGTTCATGGCCCCGAGCACCCCTCCCGGAACTGGCTCTTCTCGGGTCCTCGGGGAACTCTGGGTACTCAGGGACCACTGTTCATGGCCCCGAGCACCCCTCCCGGAACTGGCTCTTCTCGGTCCTCGGGGAGATGGTCTCCGAGGGATGGCGCCACGTGCCATTCTACGGTCCTAGCCTCGGGACTCGGGGACCCCTGGTTCCCATGTCACCGACAATTGCGTTCTTCCCAAATGTTCCATATTGTTTAGATGAACAAGGCGTCGAGCCCCCTTCTATGATCCTTGGGCGGGGGCTATCCAATCTAAAAACCCCAATCTTATAGTGCTTCGACGATGTCTTGAAACGAGTATGGGCAGTGAACCCACTCAAAGATGTTCCACCTGACCTCTCTAGTATATGTGCATGTTTTGAACATGTGAGCAATTGTTTCAGGCACTTGGCCACAGAAGAGGCATGTGTCATGTGTCTTGAGGCCATGCCACCATTGATGATCTATTGTCCAGAATCGATGATGAATGGCAAGCCATAGGAAGAACTTGATTTCGGTGGTGTCCAAGATCTCCATAAAAGCTTGGTGCCATGGAAGAATGCGATGCCCTGGTGCAACATCTCATAGGATAATTTTGGTAGAGTGATTTTCATTCCACAATTGCCTCCATTTGAACTCATCTGTGACATCTTGTTGAAGCTGGACCTCAATTATCCTATCCTGACAATAGAAACTGTGGTTCATACAACGCATGAGCGACAATGTGTGACAGCTTTATCCTTGAAGCCAAACAACAACAATGCAATGTCAGTTATGGACCTCCCATCAATCCAATTGTTCATCTCGAACAGAGTGCGCTTGCCATTGCTGATTGAGACATGATGGAGGCGTTGAACATCGCTTATACCTAAGGCTTGTCTTTGCCGATTGAGACAATGATTTCTAGCATTGACCAAGCCATATCATGATCAGTGTTATGTAGTCACAACCGCCGCAATCACATTGCATATCTAGTGAGTTTGAGGCCAACCACGCCAAGTCCTCTGCATATTTATAGATGACAAATAATATCCCATGTGACGATGCACTTTCCATGGACTAAGGCATCCTTCCCTACCCATAAGAATTTCTGATGTATGGTCCCAATTTCTTCCACAATCTAGGTTGGTAGTTTGTCTGCCATAAGTGTGAAAATAGGTATTGATGACAACACTATTTTCACTAGAGTGAGCTGGCCACTCTTCGCCATTAACAACCCTTCACATAGTGGTAGTTTCACGACCACTTTTTTCTACAAGTGGCCTGATGGTCGATCTTGGAAGTGCCTTTGTAGACAGAGGTAACCCCAAATATTTGATTGTGAATGAGGATACTTGGTATCGAATGATACATTGAACTGGCTGAGTTGCTTCCTCACCAGAAAAGATTGGCATGATTAAGCACTATTGGAAATTGGTCACAAATTTAATTCCAAATTTCAGAGATAGGCAAAATACTAGAAACTAAATGATACACTACTTAGAATATCCACATCACGTACCCAAAGTAGTAGGCTACTCAGAATAATATTTCTACACATAAGCATGAATATGAACAAACTAAAATCCATTCTTACGTTGAGCTTGACGGAGGACAAGGAAGCAATGACAACTTGACGCGGTGGAGGATTGGTGCAGCTAGGTGAAGCAACGCAGATGAGCTGACCAAATTCGACCCAATGAGACCAATCAATGAAGCAGAAGGTTGAGCATGGTCAAAGGAGTTTGCATTTGGTTGACAGAGGTCGAAGAGGTTGCAGAGCGGTCATGCAAGTAGTGTCACTTCCTAGAAACCTTATTGTTGTCCCTAGTGCAGATGATCTCAGCAATAATAGTTAGGTGATACCGCTTGCCTTCCCCCCGGTGCATGCCGAGGAAGAAGGTTGACGTGGAACAACATATCAATGCCACAACATAGCAACTCTGAGGGAGAAAGAGGAATGTGATTGATTTATTTTGCAGACTTGTTGCCTCACAATTCACCCTAATGTATGGGTGTCTCTAGGATATATATAGCGAACAGTAAGTCACTAGTAACGAATGCTATTAAACACAATAAACATCCAAGAAACAGCTGAAATAAGTGCCATAAATAATCACTAAAAACTACTAGATTAAGCATTATAACAAGCCACTAGTAACCAACCAATTAACCGCATTAATTCTCTCTTATGGTTGACAGAAATAGCGATAAGAAAAGCTTTGGAATTTTCAAAATTTGGACCTCTCCATGAGCCTAATTCCAACAAGCACATGTCAAGATTTGTCTATAGGCCTGAGACATTTTTAAAGATGGAAAGGATTTATAGGATGACAAAGAGGATCATGTCATCCACATAGAGATTACACTGGTGCTAGCAACATGGCCAAAAGGTTGCAGAACACCATATGCACTTGCCTTGTTAAATAGTTGGTTAAGCACATCCATGACCAGGATGAATAACATTGGTGAGAGCAGGTCGCCTTGACTCAGATTGTCACATGGTTGCTCAGTGCTCCGGGTGAACCTTTGAGCAAAACTCGGGTTGATGCCGCTGAGAGCAGCATGAAGATCGAGATTAAGTACTGCAAATTGAAGATATGTGGGATGCATAGAAGCGTGACACAAGCATACATTTCGCACAAGCAACCTCCCCCCACAGCACAGACTTTATGTCCACGTAGAGAGGAGTTGATCCACAAATTAACTCTAGAAAATAAATGAAAAAACAAAATTACAAAAACACATCTCTGCAAGTTGATTTGGGGTTTTCCAACCAATCACGCACCTGAAAGTTTTAATTAAGTCCAAAAGTCCCAACTCTATTTGTGGGCATTGATCGGCCCACATGACAATCTCGTTGACACTTCGTGGCTCGGTGGCTCCATGGCTTCGGCATTGGTCCCCAACCTTGTCATCTAGCCTATAGTTGTTCGTGTACGCTCTGACAATCGCTACAAAGCCACCACCTTAAAATGCCAATAGGTCCAATGCCATCATTCATGGCCCACTTGACGTCAAATTCGACCTGTGGGTGCACAATCTTATCGCCTTGATATTGGATATAGTACATCGCCACCTGATCCCATTGTTTTCGAGCACGATGAGCTCATATATGGGCTTCTAGACCATCAAGATGCACCTTCATCAACATGATGTCATCACCCGCCCATGTGTTGTAGCATTCGACCAATGTCAGGCACTACTCTAGCCATCAATCTAAATGGCGAGCTCCACTATCCATCATAACTGCTTCCCATCTTCTATAGTGGCAAACGTAGCATTTTAATAATGGGTGTACATAGCTGGCTAAAAAATTTGTTCGATAATATCTGGGAAAAAAGGCAAAGGCTCATTAGACTAAGAAATATATATATATATATATATATATATATATATATATATATATATATATTGCAAAAATATTTGAGTGTACATATGTACGCACCCTTGCCCTCATGTAGAGTCACCCCTAATCTTCTATGCTCCATGTATCAAACCTCCTCTCGTTCTCTCTGATGTAACTTCTAGCTAGACCCACAGCTTCTAGAGCTTCGATGGAGCCACCAAGCCCCACGAAGGAGTCCAAAGAGTGCCACTTAGGAGCGTACATCAACACCAATGGACAGGGCTAGGGGGATTAGAATCATCTAAAAGTTATGGGTACAAGATTGACAAGAACGATGGATGCATGAGGCTTTCTAGGGAAAAAAAACCTACACTTGTAGTAGTTTTTATGCATTTTTCAATTGAAAAAGGAAAGAAAAACCCTTCTAAGAGCATTCGTATGCTCCACCGTGGAGTGCCACTCTAGCTATATCCACACAGGAGCAGTGTCATCGTAGGAAATCGTCTCTAGTTGCACAAGTTGTTGTATTTCTAAGCACTTGTCATTGTTCCCTTCGTGCACCATCGGATTCACACACCATTTTTTATATGCCCAAAACCCACTCCATCAAACTAATTTGTTGAGCTTTCCCTTAATTACTAGTTCATTTCTTCTTTTGGATTTAGAGGACAAATGAACTAGAGCACTGACCTAACTATCCACTAGTTAACCCACATGCATCTCAATCGACACTTGATCCTTCTCCATGATCCCGATCCATCCTTACTCTACATGATCTAGGCATATGCACTGACTAGTTTAGTTACGCAGCTAAAGAGGCAGTGGAGGCAGAAGTGGGATTCAGATGAAGCTCAGGATGATGCGAAACCCGGTGATTATAGGTGCACAACTATTGCACATAACAGTATGGTTGACTTTCTAGTCGAGCTTCCAAATTGTCACCATGGATGTAGAGCGTAATGATCGCAGACCAACACGTGCGCATACATGGCGCAAACTGCAAAGCCGTAGCAGATAGTCCCTTATGAAATAAATCACACACTGTCAGGAAGGGTATGTCGATGCACCTAACCAATTTCCCAAGATACACTGGTAAAGGGAGACCAAAATCACGCACTCTGGGTTCGACACTTCACCTAACGCCCTGGTCCAATATACTACTATGTGGATTTCATGTGGCCAATGTTGGTGATGCGCACGCAGGTTACGCCATTTCCTCGAGAGTAAAAGGTTAACGGCCGACCAGTCCTTGATGGTTTAGCTATTCATACTGGCATGCCTTTCCATTTCACATTAATGCAACGTGAATTATGGGTGCAATACCAACATCCAATGCATCATCAACATATATACATGGCCGCATTTCTCATTAACGATCTCGTCTCACATTGAGCTACCTATGCAACATCAACTTATGGATCTCATTTACATAATTATCTCTAGGCATCAATGAACACAACTCTAATGAAACTAACCAGTGTGATCCTGAGGCAATATTGTTAGTAGTGAAATGACATGTTATTATATATTTAGGGCATGTTTGGATCCTTTGCTTAGCTAGCCTCTTCTCACTCATCTCGCCTCGCCAGACAAGGAGATGTAAAATAAGGAAAGATAATGGTGTTTGGTTCATAGGCCCACTATGGGTATGTGAAGGTGGTGAGGGAGGCAAATAAATGGCCCGGCACCACCAAGTAAGCGTGGGGGTGGCCGATCCGACGGAAGAAGGGGTGAGAGAGTTGCTTGCCAGAGTCAGGGAGCGTGAGGAGCAGCGATGTACAAAAGAACGCAAGGCAGAGAAAGAACAAAACTAGGATGGAGATGATATATGGGTCGTAGGATTCCCATCCAATGGCCAGGATGGAAGTGACTGAGAGGAAGAGTATTTTTCATTCAACCGGGAGGGAGCACCTCCCATTTGGAAACCCTTTGAAAGCCATGGCTTAAACGTTTCCAAAGAGGATATAAGCTAGTAATTGGAAGCGCAAATCTGCATTCTTAAAATTCCATGTTCATCTTTTGAAATAGGCGGTGAGGGATGACGCGAGGTCGGACAATGGAGTATCATTGACAGGTCATTAATAAAGGACCATTTCAGTCGTTGATGTCAGTCGTGGGCTCAAACAAATTGACAGCCCAAGCACTATGCATAGGTACTGACCAACTCTTTCCTACGTGTAGACCAGTTTGTCCAATAGGCAACAACCACCATAATTAACTCACCGTTCACGGGAGATGGATCAAATTGTGTGGCATCGACGCAACCCAAAATGGGTACTAGCGCATGTAGTACGAGGCAGGGCTCATCGGAAGCTTCCAATTCTAACTTGCAGGCTCGCCCCACCAGACTATAGAACAACATCTTCTGCCGGCGTACTTTGTCATCACCGATCGAGAACCTACCCTGATCGGTGCCTCAATGAATCTCCCTCTGGTGTGCATCCTTGCCATGCATGTAGGAGTTGATGGTTTTGACTTTTGACCGTTGTCGCAGATGTAACAATTTGATTGGGCAGAGGCAATTGCGGACGCTAGCTGCAACGAAACCGGATCTTCTACCGTTATTCCTCAACGTCAAAGGTATACAGTACTGTGAGTCTACTGCTACAATATAAAATAGTGCCTCTAACGTACTGTTCACAAAATACTGTACAAAAGCATGTTCATCAAAAATGGTATGAATTCATTGTTCATCTATGCACTGTAGAATCAAATCCGATCCGTCGCTCCTCGATTGCATGGTTGAGATAAAGTAAAGTCAAAGACACTATAGCTCTCTTACTTTGCTCCATAGACGTCAGATGATCTCATTCCAGCTGCACCCATGCGTACACAGATTGATGGCCAACCTAAACTACCCTAAACTGTAACCACTTTTAATTCGCAACATTCCACGTGGTTAATTATAAACCGAGCGATCTAGTTATCGGTTAGAAACTGTAGGAGGAGAGGTGAAAAACATGAAGCTGTACAAGGACCATTATTAGTCCTGAGCGCAAGCATGCATGGATGATTAAGCTGGGGTACCAGCTGGGGTGATTAAGCTTGCCGGGTTGGATCAATCGATCGGTGCACGCTTCATTCAAAACGCCAACTGTGTCCCCAAAATTAGTTGGAGTCAGCGTGCTGGACGTGCTCTGCAGCCGGGATCTAGATTGCTCCGTGTCCAGCAGGCCGAAACGCCATTTCGGAGCCAATATCTCGCAGCAAATCCTCGGTACAATATAATGCACTCCGTCTCTATTTTGAGCTATTAATTAGCGCTGTGTCAGTACGTATCAGAGGCGTAGGAGGAGTGCTAATAATCAGTGTACAGGAGGTCGAGTGGAACCTGGGCACCAGGCCGAAATAACTAGCCACCCCAATATTAAAGAGCAGCGCGGAGTAGTTGGAAGAACCACGGCTTGATCATGACCAGATTCATAACCACGCAGGGACCCCGAACGAAACCGACCCATAAGTCCATGTAACGGTAGTACTCGTAAGGTAGCCGACGACTTCGACCTCGCAAGTACTATGATCTATCTTATTCGTCTGTTTCTCTTACTTTATATTTATTCGTTCATTAATTTTTTTTATATATTTTGTAATTTTTTTATATATTTCTCTAATACAAATTTCAACCTAAATCAACTGTCTTGATAAGACATTCACTGGAAATTTCCTATTCGCCCCGTATGCACGCCAAAAACGCATGCATCCAACCATCAAACACGCAGGTTTTCACTAGCGCCCCTGGCTCCAGACGTGGCCGGCCAAGTTGTCGCTGTGCGATGCGCGAATTAAACGCACCGCCTTTTCCCGCCCCCCGCGTGCTCCCTATATAATAAGCCCGCCGCGGCGTCAGCGTTACTCACACGACGGAAGCAACAGCAACCTACGATAAGATAGCTCAGGTAGTCGCGATCAGCTAGCAAGGTAAGCTAGATCGATCGAGTGATCGGCATGGCCAAGTCGTCATCGGCACTGCTCGTCCTGGTCGTTCTGGCCGCGGCGGTCCAGCTGGGCTTCGCGGCGCGTCCCGTCCCGGTGCCGGCCGCGCAGCAGGCTGCCTCGGCGGCGTCTGAGGAGGTGAAGCGGCCGGACACGCTGCAGGAGGGGACGGTGCTGATCCCGGGGATCGGCCGCTACGAGATCGGCAGCCACTACATCCCCGACATCACGGGGCTGGACCACAGCATCCCCGCCGCCGCCAACGGGAAGTTCCTCCCCGGCGCCGACGACACCTGGGTGCCCAACCCCGGCTTCGAGATCCCCAACCCCTTCCGCCCCGGCTCCTCCGCTCCCTGAAAACATGCATGCTGCCGGCGAAGGTGGTGCTCGATCGTCGACGCGCGCCGCCCAGAATAATACTATTCCATCTTCGCCATGCTTTGCACCGCATGCATTTGTGTGGTCCGTCCACGGTGGTCACCTCTCTGTTTTGTGCTTGAGTTGAGTGTGCACGAGATGCGTACGTAGGATGCATCAGAGATATTGTTAGCAGTTTGTTGCTTCCATCGCAAGTCCAATAAGACAATGAATGGTAAAGTTTGTTCGATCTGGTAATGTCACTTATCACTGTGACCACACTGCGTGAAAATTCATCTTCTTGCCAAACCATGGGACGTAGGAGGAGTTCAGGTAAACTGCAGTGAACCCCTTTCGGAGCAAAGTACCTGGCCGTGTTGTACTTGTCACCGTCCTGTGACGGGACCTTTTCTTTTAGCTTTATTATTGGTGCGTAAAAAGGAGCTGAATAAAGAGGGAGGCCCCATGATCGCTGGGGATCTGATACGCCGGTTCAGAAAGGGGTAGATGTTCAAATCTTGTGGGTGGGGCTTTGTGACCAGGAACAATGATGGCGATGTTCAATGAGTAGGAAGGGACCATCTAGATTATTTATTTGATTCTGTTCAAGCCGAAGTAGCTGCAATTGTTCATGGCCTTGAAACTGCAGTCGATTTGGGCATAGGTAATGTTATTGTGGAGCCGGATAGCTTGTCAATACTATCTACTAATGGTGGCGGAATCGGCGAGCCTCTGCTACTGTAGTTACTGTAGTAGTAGCCCTGTGTATATATGTATATATATATAAGTATATATGTATAGGTATATATGAATACGTATATGTATATATGTAATTTTTTTGGGAATTCTAGAAAAATATCGAAATGAATATTAGTTACATTAATAAATCGGTTGAAAAAAATCTAAAATGCAAAGAAAATATCTAAAACCCAAAAAATATAAAACAAATTTTTTTATATTAGTATTACTTTCACCTACATGTTAAAACTATGTGCATGTATAAAAATACTATTGTTTTCTCTATAATTAATTAAATATGTTTAACATTAATAACTTTATAAATAAATATTGAAATATACAAAATTTATGAACCTAATCTTTTTAATCTTATTTTATCGTGCTCTATACAATAAAATAAAAATGGTTCCGTCACACCAATCAGACTAGTTGGTCCGACAAGTGGTGCTTTCCACGACGTTTCATCTTTCGTCGGCAGGTGGTCTCGTCTGTGAAGTAAGAAAAGTAAGAAGCCTAATGCAATCACATTTTCTTAGTTCGCGTATCCAGTATAATCCTAAAGATAGTAATAAGGTAGTGCGTGTCTTAGCTGTACTTGGTTGTGTCTCCTACGGAAGCTGAGGTCCTGTTGACCAGTCTGCCGGATTGTATCCAGGTTTTAGTTGCGAGGAATTTAGCGGCACCTTCGGTTTAATGGATTAGTCCATCTCAAAATAAAAAGGGTAGATGTGCTTTCCGATCCATTGGCTGAACTGGTGCGCCCAAGGGCCACGGCCGTCCTAGATCGTCCGGCCGAATTAGCTTCATTGCTCCAACCACTACAGAGGTCGTGTGGTACACTTCTGATTATGGAGAAATACGTAGTACGCACGCCAACTCTCGAGTCCCCTTTGGTGCGAACTCCTCACATGCGTGTGTCTACAATGGCCACGATAATTTTGTTAGATTTTGACTCCTCGTCGCTACCGATTGCAAGCAGTGAGCAGTCTGCACTGGTCGAGCAGCACGAAATCGAGTATGCACTGTGATCTGAATTCTGCGCGGAAGGGAAAAGTAACCCGAGATCCCTGGCCCAAACACCAGAGTGCAGCCCGAGCATCCCCGGCCGAATAGGCCATTGCTAATTGAGCTTTTATTTGCAGCTGCAGTACTATCTACGCATTTTCACTCTTCGTGAAAACTCTCCGTCTATAATGGAACTCCCAATACTTTTTGTTTGCACACTTCCTAATTATTAGGCCCTTGAAAACAAGCTCAATCTCTCAAGCGACGATGATTTTAGAGGGGTTAGTAGTAATGGTTAGTGACGACAATTTCAGAGGTCATCGGTGTGCTTCTCGGTTTAGAGGGATGTCTGGGGAAACAGGTCAGCCTGGAGGTGGTGGCAGATGCGGGGGTGGGGCGGCGAGGTGATGGGGACGCCACCAGACGTCAGTGGCAGAGGACAGCCGATGGGCGTTGCAAGCGGCGAGAGAGGAAAGGATGCGCCGAGACGATGCCAGGTTAGCGTAGATCCAGCGACGGGACGCCACTAGGGACGGTCGGAAGCGGGAGAGGTGAGGGAGCGCTACGGGAATGGTTGCATTAGCAAGAGGAAGAAGATAAGAAGAGAGTTGTCCGGTCGTGAATTGATGGCTGAGTTTTGTTGCTTGAGGGAACGTCCATTTTCATTTGTCTCGAGGATAAAAACATTAAAGTTGTCCAAATGAGCTATTCCTAATGGATCGGCCCACAATCCGGTACTATTGGCATGGTCCAAACACGACATGGCTCATGCCTAATAGGATCGGGCCGCACCAGCACAAACATGACATGTAATGTTTTTCTAATTTTTTCTGATTTTTTTCTAATTATTTCCACATGTTATCAAGCTAACGAGCTAAAAAGCCTATCAGACCTATTATACTGTATATCGGCACGACACGATCCGACCTTAAGACCTTAAGTGAGTCATATCTAGACTAAAAACTCGGTACGTAGGCTATCACAGTATGAATCACTCGGCTAACATGCCTAACCGGGCTATGCTTAAACAAGCTCATGCCGTGTCATACCGGCCGTCCATTTGGCCGGGTCTGAGCAGCATCCTTCTGTGTTGCTAAATGCTAGGTTCTGCGCAAAAAAAAAATTGAGATACATAGATTCAGACGATCGAGTATCATGGTTCTTCTATTAAAAAAAGGTTATCATGGTCCTAGAAACAAAGTTTATTGGCCTATAAGGCCATCTCCAATAGCTACTTCAAAATTTCGTACCCTATAACACTATTACGGTATCCACTATCACTATTACAGTACTATTTTTTCTAACTATCTCCAACAAATACTCTATAATTTATTCCCTATCTTCTCTCTCCCATATTAAATTAATTTTTTTTAACCGTTTCGTTCACTCCGCAGTCCGCACCTTTCACTCCGCCAGTACGCAGCTGCGCCTCTACCTCCTTCCGCCGTGCGCCGCGCCCTCCCTCCCTTCCTCCTCCCGCATGCCGCCCCCTCCCTCCCTCCGCCAGGGCGCCGCCCCCTCCCTCCCTTCCTCCTCCAGCGCACCGCCCCCTCCCTCCGCTAGGGCACCGCCCCCTCCCTCCGCCAGTACGCCGCCCCCTCCCTTCGCCAGGGCGCCGCCCCCTCCCTCCGCCAGTACGCCGCCCCCTCCCTCCCTCCCTCCGCCCGCGGAAGGGGACGAGGAGCCCGTCGAGCTCGAGAGCGCCGGCGCTGCCCCCGCCCCCGACGGGGATCTTGTGGGCGACGGCGACGGCGACCGCCCGCCGTGCGCCTCCCCCCTCCGTCCGCCAGTACGCCGCCCCCTCCCTCCGCCAGGGCGCCGCCCCCTCCCTCCGCCAGTACGCCGTGCGCCTCCCCCCTCCCTCCACCAGTGCGCCGCCCCCTCCCTCCCTCCGACGGTCTGCCGACAGAGCTTCTGCAGGCACGGTGTCGCCAGCGTCGAGCGCTACTCCTCCTCACCCGTGTCGTGGCAGCCGGAAGCGGAGGCTGCTGCTGCTCTGCCGGCGTCGAGCTGCATGTGCGGCGCCGAGGGGAAGTACAGCAGCGGAGGCTACTGCTGCTCTGCCGTCTGCGTCTCACTCCTCGCCACCGGTCCGGCGCGCCCCTCCCTCCCTCCGCCGCACTCCCTCCCTCCACCCGATTCCGCGAGTTCGCGGGAGCGCCGAGCCGTTACCGAGTGGGCCCTCGCACAGTATTGCGGCCTCCCCTCGCCTCCGGTAAATATGCCGCTCCTCTCTCCTCTCCGAGCCGTCACCGCATCGCTGTAGATGTCGAAGCCGACTCTGTTGGAGGCTAGATACGGGGCGAGCAACACCCGCATCCGACGTGGATGCGGATGCCGCTTCGGATACGGTGCTTGTTGGAGTTGGCCTAATGCCGGTACATGAGTTAATGTTGCGTATGTGCCAACTATGAACGAATAGTATACCACGTGGTGACGTGGATGCTGCGCCAGCGCAGGGACGAGACGAGCTGTTGGACCGGCGGCACGAACAGTTGCACCAACACCGAAACGACCTTCCCCTTGCCGCTACGCAACTGGCAGCAACGACTCCCCCCTACTCGCCGGCCACCAGTAGTTCCCCATCCCCTCACCCGCAACCCCACGTCCCAACCTGACTCGGATACCCACGACCATGCCGGCGGGCGAGCAGCAGGAGGGGGAAGCGCCGGCGCCGCCCGCCCACTTCTGGGGCGAGCACCCGGCCACGGAGGCGGAGTACTACGCGGCGCACGGCGCGGAGGGCGAGTCCTCCTACTTCAACACCACGCCCGACGACGGGGCGCGGCGGCTCTTCACGCGCGCGTGGAGGCCCCGTGCGCCCGTGCGGCCCAGGGCACTCGTCTTCATGGTCCACGGCTACGGCAACGACATCAGCTGGACGTTCCAGTCCACGGCCGTCTTCCTCGCGCGCTCGGGGTTCGCCTGCTTCGCCGCCGATCTCCCGGGCCACGGTCGCTCCCACGGCCTCCGCGCCTTCGTCCCCGACCTCGAAGCCGCCGTCGCCGACCTCCTCGCCTTCTTCCGCGCCGTCAGGGCGCGGGAGGAGCACGCGGGCCTGCCCTGCTTCCTCTTCGGGGAGTCCATGGGCGGGGCCATCTGCCTGCTCATCCACCTCCGCACGCCACCGGAGGAGTGGGCCGGCTCGGTTCTCGTCGCGCCCATGTGTAGGATCTCCGACCGGATCCGCCCGCCGTGGCCGCTGCCGGAGATCCTCACGTTCGTCGCGCGGTTCGCGCCCACGGCCGCAATCGTGCCCACCGCCGACCTCATCGAGAAGTCCGTCAAGGTGCCCGCCAAGCGCGTGCTTGCCGCGCGCAACCCCTTGCGATACAACGGCCGGCCCAGACTCGGCACCGTCATCGAGCTGCTACGGGCCACCGACGAGCTGGCCGTGCGCCTCGGCGAGGTCACTATCCCGTTCCTCGTCGTGCACGGCAGCGCCGACGAGGTGACCGACCCCGACGTCAGCCGCGCCCTGTACGAGACCGCCGCCAGCAAGGACAAGACCATCAAGATATACGACGGGATGCTCCACTCCATGCTCTTTGGGGAGCCTGACGAGAGCATCGAGCGCGTCCGCGGCGACATCCTCGCCTGGCTCAACGAGCGATGCACGCCGCCGGCATCTACCTGACACCATAACATAATTATTCAAGAAGCATTCCACTCTGCTCAGATTGCGAAGTGACCAACACACACCAGCAATGGTTTCATGTACAATGATTCTATATATATTTGATGAATTGCTCGGTCAGGTTTACTGGCTTTGATATACAAAATGTAGTTGCCTGATCAATAAAAGAATGCTGCAATGCTTGGGGTCGATGAGTTGATGGTATCAGCTTTCTCCGGCCGCTGCTGTTGGTAGCACAAGGCGTTCTCTGCCTTGCACAAGCTTGGCAGAACGAATTTTATCTCCCGTCTTAATCTGTGACAGAACTTCTCTTCCACCTGTTGTATACCTGCAGGTGTTTGGTTGCACAAAAAGGTTCCTCCTTACCCATTCACGAAATAGATAAGTTTTGCAATCTAATGGTCACAAAATGTGATTCTGAACTTCTGAGTCACCACTTACCCGAAAACTGAAAATTGTCCTTCATCAAACGATATTCCTCCTAAACCAGACTACAGAAAAGAAAGAGAACAATATTAAACCACGTATCCAAATATATACACAATTGATGCTTCTACAGAGTACATGCTAGGAGAAGCAGATGATATAGTTATTGGGCATTCATACATTTGTATGACCTGGCAGAGTCTGGTCAGTAATTTGCATATATAACTAGTATTCAGTGTCTTTTTCCTGTTTAAAGAAAAACGTAAAGTGGCCCTTTAAAGATAGCAAAATATGGTTCACAACAGGTGAGGAAAAAATGGTACACTATTCAGCCACGTACACTTATGCAATTTGATTTGTACAAAGGATAGCAAAAAATATGTAATTTGGTGTCGTGTTGGTATGAGGGTGAGTTCTAGGCCTTCGTACTCACGTTTCTCTTATCATAAAGATAGAAGAAGAGCTGGCTTGGTGATGAGTATTCATCTGAATCCACACTATGTGACATGGCAACAGCACCATATACAGACATCGGTAGGACTGGCAATTCTCCATCCTAGATCAGATCAAACAAAAACAAATTAGTAATGAGAAAGAGATCGTTCACTTAAAGAAATGATAAAGAGATCATATGATCAAACTTTCATCGAAAATAAAGCAGTGTAGAAGAGTGGCTGACCTGAATACTTAGCGGAGTTCTATATAGTGGTTCAAATTGTCCAGCAGGCATAACCTCTAATGGCACGGTGTAGCCTTTGTTCCCAGTCTCATTATCTGCAATAATTGCCTGACTTGCACATTTCAGTGTCACCCCATCATATGCCCCATCCAAAACCTGAAGGAAGGTTGTTCCACTGAATTAGAGTTGGTAACAAGACAGAAGAACTTGTAAAGTAAAATTTCAAGTACTGTGGCATATGATGCAGTACTGTTCTGCAGTGCCTCTTCAACAGTGGAATTTTTTGTTCGTATAAGTTACAATTCAGGAATTTTCCAATAGCAGCCAAGAGGAAATAAAGAGATGGGGTAAGAGTTAAGCTACCTTACCAATTTCGCAAAGTTTCCAGCAGTCAGCGGGGCAGAGTATCCATCAATGACGACCTACATTAGTATATAATCAGTAGGGTTCTACTACTGCGCATGATGGAAAAAATAAAGGGACACAACAGAGACTACGGTTCTTATCTATTGTCAACCACCATAGTCAAAAGAGCGCAGTTTATGTTGCACAAATATTAGAGGGCCACTAAAACACTTCACAAAGTAACTACTGAGATATTCTCAAAACAGACAATGTAGGGGGAAATGCTGGGAAAATTTGAGTAGAAAGTGTTGATTGACATAAAGATACAGTTTTTTTTAGTATAATGTTTACAATATCATTATTATCTACCTGAATTGTAGCAATACTTTTGGGGTCACCACCAGCAGTTGGAAAGAATGTTGAACCATCACCCTTTTCAACTGTGAATTCAACAACTCCTCTTCCTGTTAGCCTATTAATAGCAAGCTGTTTAAACTAAACTCCATATTTGGTAGAGATTGGAGGAAGAAGCACATGCTTAATTATGTAAGTACTCCGAGAATGGAACATTTAAAACTGACAATAGCCTTCCAAAATCTGTTATTTACATGCTGTTCTTTACCTCATCAGAATTACTTATAATAAGGAATTGATACTGTTCCTGATAAATTCAAAAGAGCAATGCTGCCTCTCTTACTACCAAGCACCAACCTGTACTTTAATAATTTCAATATACTATGTGATGGCAAGAAAATCTTTAGCAATTTGTAAACAATATAAATAATGGACATGGGTGAAAATTAACTAGTAAGTGTTTGCATCAGCAGACTCAAAAAACAATACGTACACGAATAGTGGTAAATTGATGGTTTTCTTATAATGATTGAGCACTACAGTCAAGGCTTCCCTGATTACTACCATCATGCAGCTCAGGCAGCGAAGTCCGTAAATAGGTATTCTCATGCTTAACTCTTGCACTAAATATGAATGTTTTCCTATGTCATACATGATCAAGTTCCATATAAATTGGTATTCGCATGCCTAACTCTAGCACTAAATATGTACTGTTTTCCTATGTCATACATGATCAAGTTCCATAACAGTTCCACTCAGCTTTGACCTTCAGATCTATCTCTGTTCCAAGCAATGTTATGATCCAGAATTGGTGCCAGGTGAAACAAGAAAAAATGATATGACAAAAAGTCAAAACGGTAACAGGTATAGCATGTAGATCTTAGAGAAAATCAAGAAAATATCACCTTGGGTATTCTAAATACTGTTGAGGCAGGAGAAAGGACAAGCCAGGAGCCTGCTCAAAGCAGAAAAAAAAAAGAGTTCAAGTAATCCTAATGGTCATTGGAGCCGAATTAGCTTGTTCTAAGCATTTTTTTTTTTAAATCGCACCTGCAACAGCTCCAATTCAGCAACAGTATCAAGAGACGAAGCAAGTGCTATGGAAAGTTTGTCAGGGTCATTATCCTTGATATATTTCAAAAGAGTTTGCAAACCTCCCTGCAGACGATGCTAACATAGCTCAGCTATCATGCAACAGTGATAATGATTAATGTCAGAGAAAAAGTGTAAACTAGGTACGTTTTTGTTACATGAACTGCATTTTGCCCTCTTAGCCACATTTACCTTCTCTTCAAGCAGGGAAGTATATAGCTTGGCGCCCTCCTCCTTGTGCTCTACAGGTATGCTTCCCAAGATTGCCTCCTTGTTGTCCACTGCAATCTGCACCAAGAGCACAGGAGTTCTATATGTAGGAAGTGCAATGCAAAGGACACCATGCACAGAAGAAAAATGTGCCATCAATCTGAATAGTTCC
Organism: Phragmites australis; assembly: GCF_958298935.1. Taxonomy (NCBI): domain Eukaryota; kingdom Viridiplantae; phylum Streptophyta; class Magnoliopsida; order Poales; family Poaceae; genus Phragmites; species Phragmites australis. The sequence continues at coordinate 23,898,222 of NC_084934.1, read as the reverse complement.
AGGGAATAGTGACTCTGAACTCCGACGAACACTGAAAAAGGAAAACAAAAGGCCATGGAGACAACTTACTTTCATGGCCTTCTTCACATCGCCCTCCATGGTACCATACGGCTTCCTCTGTGGTATCCTCAGCAAGTAGGATATATCCTCCAGCGATTCCTGGCAAATGCAGCAGGCCTAAGACAAAGCCTAAACGCCAGAAGTGATTAAGCAAACGTATATGCGTTCTGAGGAGCATTACCTGTATGGCCTTCATATTTGGGTTGGCGGGGATGGCCCTCCTCAGTGCCAGCTCCCCGGTCCTCGGCAAATCCGTGTCCGGAGAGTAGAGCACCGCGTTCGCCGGCAGCGATATGGAAATCTGGGCGGCGATGGCCAGCGCCGCGGCCGCCCTCCTCAGCCACTGTATCACCCCCTCCTACACCAAACCAAGCACACAAATAAGCGCTGGAAACTTGGGAGCTATCCGGAGAAGGACGGAACACCGGGGCGCCCACCTCAGCCGCGCAGGAGGGATGCTGCTGGAGGCGGTGGGAGGCGCGGGCGATCAGGCCGCGAGTGCCGCGTCGGTGGAGGCTAAGCTGCGTCCTCCACGCGCGGCACTTGGTGTCGGCCGCGGCAGCGGTTGCGTGGGGCGTAGGACGGGCGCCGGTGAGCGCCATCGCGGCCACGCGCGACGCCATGTTGTTGCGGAGACTGAAGCAAAGGGATAGATTGGCAGGGCACTGCCCGTCGCTGCCGCTGCCGCTGCCGCCGTCGTGGTGGTGGCCGCCGTCTATTCCCAGCCAGTAAGCTGCAATCCGGTTTCGAACAGGCTCGGCTGCTCCTGTTGGGCTTCAGGCCGACACCGGCACGTGATTTGGTCAGGGAGTTTTGGCCCAAGGCTGGATATGGTGGCCTGGGTTGTGTTGGTCGTGGGCCAGTTTTTTCCCTTGAGAATGTCGCCGTTGTTTTTGCTCCGGCCCGAAGTGTCGAGCTCCCCAATGTGCTCGGGTTAAGGCCATCTCCAATAGCAATAGCATCGGCACTTTTTCTTCTTACTACAGTAAAATGCTGAACTGATGAAACTTTCATGGCTGCGATACAGGCAGACCCACTAAAAAGTCTCGTGCGTTGCATGGGCGAGAATTTTAGATATTTAATCTGGTCATGCAAACACTATCAACATCGGCCGTTCATTTAATACCAATACAACCGGGAGGAGAGGAAAGGAAAGGAGAGGAGGGGAGGGAAAATTTGTGTGACGAAGCCCTACGGATAAAAACAGGTATATTTTTTTCTCTAGTTTTTTACAAACTCGGTAGGATAACCACTGGTGCTAGATTTTGACATAGATTAGATATTAGATCTAGATTTTTTTACAAAGCAGGTAGAGACCGTAGTTTAGAATGTAGAACTCATTTTAGAATTAAGGTTATATATAGTTTAGTGGTTAGATCCTTTTTATACGTATTTTTTAGCAATTAAATGTAGTATTTAGACATATGTTGGGTAATAGATGTATGATTTAGATATATTTTAGTCATAACTGGTTTGATAAATGTATAATTTATAGGTGTTTGATGTAGCGATCCGGTAATATTTTGTTGCAGTATAGGTTATATGTTGGGTTATGTTTGTAATCAATTTTTCATTGTAGATGCAGTTTTATATAATTATTTATGTTCTATCATAATAATGTTAGTGTTTTTATTGATGGTCACTAGGTATGTCAAATATACGGTAGTTTAGGATTTTTTATGGGGGCGGTGAAATATTATATAGTCCAAAAAGAGTAGTATTGTCCGTATTTCACTTAATGGATAAGGGTATCTCGAGACCTATGCACAAAAGTGGTCTATACTTATACGTCTGGTTGATGCGGGGTTTCAAAATAGACACCGGGGTTTAAGAGATGACTATTAGCATTGTGGACAACCAAGTGAGAGGTAGTATAGACTGGGAGGTGTACTCGCTCTGAGAAGATTCGGGAAGTGGTCTATACTTATATGTCTGGTTGATGCGGGGTTTCAAAATAGACACCAGGGTTTAAGAGATGACTATTAGCATTGTGGACAACCAAGTGAGAGGTAGTGTAGACTGGGAGGTGTACTCGCTCTGAGAAGATTCGAGGTGGAAGAGGTACCTGCAAGATGTTGTGCATAGAGGTTAGCCTTCCATGTTGCTTGAGCAATGAAAGAATAAGAAGGCAGTGGGAGAGAGCAGGGTGGGGGTATGCGGAGGAGGAGGGTGACGAGGAAGAGTATGAGGATGATGTCGATTCAGATGGTGCACATTCATCAAAGTATCTAACTGAATCGACCGGTGAGACAAGTGAAGAGAAACAAATCACTTCTCTAATTGAACAGATGGAGTGGGACAATCTTTAGGCTGACAAATCCTCTAAGTATGACATCTTGGATGACGAGGACGATGTTTTTGTTCCCGCATACTAAAATAATCCCAAGTTTAACAATCTTGTGGTGAATAAGGGGAATTAGGTGACCTAGGAGTATACGCAGAATAAGGTGACCCGGGGTGTTATGTATTTTACCAGTCAGGCCATGAAGGATACAGTGACTCAATGGACGTCATCACCTCAATTATAGTTTTATGTTATTAAGTAAAAAGGAATATGATATTAAGTGCGTGAAGACGGGTTGCTCTTGACGGGTGCACGGCTTCAAAAGGAAGTGGGTTGACTATTAGGAGGTGTCGATTGTGGTCGACTACACTTGCATGATGAGCAAATACGAGCCTAGCCACAGGAACATCATCTCAGCATTTGTCGTCAATATGATGTATGCCCAAATTATGAACAATCTGAACTACGAACCAGGGTCCATAATCAGGTAAATTGAGGAGGAGTACAAGTACACTATCAGGTATAATAAGAAAAGAAGGGCGAGGAGGAAGGCAATTGAGATAAGGTTTGAGACCTATGAAGCGTCATATGACAATCTGTCATATTTGGTGCAGATCATTGCTAAAAAAAATTCAGGAATGTATTACAATATTGATAAGTATTCGTTGTTGTTCAAACCTGGAAAATACGTGCTGAAGCAATCTTTCTTCTCATTAGGAGTATGTATCAAAGTTTTCAAGCATTGTCAGTCTATCTTATGCATCGACGACACTTTTCTTATTAGTAAGTACACGGGATAGATCCTAACTGCTATTAGGGTTAATGTGAACAATCAAGTTCTACAGTTGGTCTTTACATTTGTAGAAAGTGAGAACACTAGTACTTGGTATTAGTTCATGTACCGTATAAGGATGATAATTATTGGTGCTCGGTCGAACGTGTGACTTATACATGATCGTCATGCTGGGATACTCGCAGAAATTAAGGATTTGCAAAATGAAACATATGATGGCTTGATTGGACCTCTGTGACTAGATCTGCAGAGTAGGTGGTGCATGAGGCATTTATGTGTAAATTTCTTCCGTCAATTCAAGAACAAGAACCTCATGAATATGTTTAAGAGATTGTACGGTCAGAACTAGTAGCGAAAGTTTGATGCTCTTTGATACACACTGAATTAGCTGATGAAGAAGAAAACATATGAGCATGCACGTAGGCCCATGAGCGGACCAGAGGATGAACCAATACCTCTTGAGTCCCTGTCAATAGACAATTAGGCTGACATCATGTAGATAACCTAGTTATCTACCAGGTCATTTAGCGAGTGGATTGAGAATGAGCCAAAGTATAAGTTGGCTCTTCTCTACGACACAAATAGGTACGACATTATGACTACGGATTTATTAGAGGTTTACAATTAGGTGATGAAAGATGTGAGGGGGTTACCGCTGGTGGGGATTGTAGAGTTCATACTTCAAAGGACCTATAAATATTTTAGGGACCGCTATGCGGTAGCGCACACGGTGCTGAATGATGCTCATCTGATTTATGGGACGAAGATAACTAAGTATATGGAAGACAAGGTGGAGAAAGCAAATATGTAGCGGGTGAAGATCATGAAAACTGCACAACATAGATACAAAAATTTATGTAGGGATAAAGGAAGGAGAGGAGGTAAGCGTGAGAGAGTTATCCACGAGTGTACCATCTTCGATGACAGATATGTTTGCACCTGCTATAAGCAGATGCTACTGCAGAAGCTGTGCTCTCATTTGATTGCCGTGTGTGTTGTGACAGGTATGAGGACTCGGAGGTACATCTCTGAGTATCTTAAGAAGGAAACTTTGTTCAACACCTGGAACTATGTGGTCTACAGTTTCGAGATTTATAGTTTTTTCACAAAGGAATCTGAGCCCGATTGTGTATTTATCCCTGGTCCCGACAAGATGAAGCAGAAGAAGGGACGACCCAAAACTACGAGGCTTTGTAATAATATTGATGAAGCAAAAGTCGGGCATCACGTGAAATTATGCATCAAGTGCAACGGAACAGGATACACTTACAAGAAATGTATCGTTTGTGTCCCAAGTGCGAACCCTGTGGAAGCAGGTCATTCCGGGTCTGGTGCAGATAAGAGACATCCTTGTGGTCGTCGACTCCATCAGCTCATTGAGATCGATTGATGTTGTAATTCATGATGTGATGGATATTCATATGCACAATATTGTACTTTACTATTTTAGTACTGAGACTGACACTGTGTGCGAGGTTGTAACATGTTAGGTTATGATTTGTTCATATATTTTATGTATGATTTGAACAATCTATTACGTCATGTTATATGTTGAATGTTTACATGTTTAGTTCCCATAAATAAAGATTATTTTAGACCAGATCTAGAGTGGTTAATATTTCTTACTCTGTGTTTGTTTTGCATACACAAATATAAATAACTTGTGAACATATAGGTATAGCGCACCTAGAGATACTTGACCCTGAACTCAAAGTTAGGCAACATTCGAACTGTACTGCGGTGCAGGCTGAGGAGCTCACGTTACTACGACATCATGTGTCAGATGAGCTCATGAGGATTGATGAGCACTGGATCCTGAGGTTTGTCCAGTTTGAATTTAACGTTTTATACCGATTTTTATTGGTATTCATCTCTAATTGTATTATGTTTACAGGTTGCGTGTTGCTGGACTGCTTCTATTGTGTCGGCTAGTGGAAGTGGACGCGTTGGCGAGGACCTCAATGGCGGCGGCATGGTTCAGCTACGACAGGGTCCTCCTTGCAGCCCTCGTCGATAGGTGGTAACCCAAGACCCACACGTTCCACCTTTCGTGTGGTAAGATGGTGTCCACGCTCGAGGACGTCTTGCTTCGGATGGGTCTGCCTTGCGCAAGTGTTGCTTTTGGGGCTAGGGATGTGGACGTGGGCTGACATGATGAGATGACGGGCTACTCCTCCATCGTTGAATGGAGGGACGACGTAGCCCCATTCAGGCCTTTTTCAGGGACCAAGAAGTATGGCACGACGAAGACATTTCTCATTCAGTTTGTTGTACGTATATCTTGTACTGTAGTCTCATCTTCTTTACATTACTAACGGATGAAGATACTGATACTTCTTTCTTTTTTTACAGGCGGATAATAAATAAAGAAATGTCGACAAAATGACATTGAACAAAAAATAAGGATAGAATGAACCACTCTATTATGCCATTTGGAAAACTATTTACACAACTAGCATTTTCGCTAAATGAATGTGTAATATTTTTCAAAACTATCGTATACAAAAGTTATATTAGAAAAAATAATTATATATATGTCTATTCTGTTGTATATTAATAAAGATGTTACTTATTCATCGGGCGAGATGAAGGTAGCCCTCTCAGCGGGCGGAGTAAGTTCTCGTCCACTGAACATGCAAGATGTTCCTCACCCCGGTTATTTAATACACTGAGCGTCGAGGCTCATAAGTTCTTGTTCATTCAACAGATGAGATCTTATTCTCACCTGTTGAACGGGTGATAATAGATTATACATATATATTTTTTTCAAATAGATATGTATTCTTAAAAATATGTATAAAAAACTCACTTCTAACTGCCTCCTGCTGAGCAGCTACGGGCGTACCGCACCGAGTGACCGTAGTCTGGCTCATGTGGCCCAGCGCATAAACAGACTTACTACCACCAGACAATAAGGACGTGTTTAGTTGCCTAAATTTGTCCGAGTTTGATCTAATAAATATGTATAATTTTGAAAAGAAGTATGTTTTATTACTTGTATTTACTATTACAGTCTGGTCTGACGGATGTAAATATACGAAGTTATTTTGGTTTAGGAGTGAAGCTCAATTCACTCCGTAGCCTAACCCGATGGATACAGCTCTTTCATCCGCTCATATAGTCAGATCCAACTATGAGTGTAAAAAAATTATCATCATACGAATAATCAATCACAATATCATTTTTCATCTCTAATGCCATATTCATCCAATTAAATAGAAACTCATACTAGTGAATCTAAAAAATAACTAATTAAATATTTTCTTTTAATAAATATGATTCTACCTAATCTATTTCCTACCAACCTACATATATGGCCATGCTGTCGAGACCAACCAAACACAGCCTGCCTCGCGTCTCGGCACGGCACATCTGCCTCCTCCACCACCCGGGGCCCCGGCGGCCAGCTGCCCGGGGACTCTGGGACTGGACTCTCGGAGGGACACGGGCGCGTGCGCGCACGGCAGAAAGCCGCGTCGAGCAGTGGCACACCCACGCAGATGCAGGGCGACAACTGTGAAGCCAAACTGGCAAACTGCCGATGCCGAAGGCTGCGCTGTCCGTGGAACCACCGGCACGGCGGCACGGCGTTCTTCTCTCTCGCCCGACACCTCACTCCGCACGACTGCCTCCGTCCGCCGCCCCATGCCGTGGCGGCCTCGCATGCAGAGGGCCACCCCGCCTGCCCCTCGGCTCCCTGAACTACCGCGCCGTCTCGACCTGGAACTGGCAGGGGAGGGCTCACGCATCACCATCACTCTCACACGCGCGTCCAGCGATGCTAGCTACCGGTACACGTTCGTTAACCTCTCTTCCTAACCATGAATGGGCTACTCACGTCGCAAGACATGGATGGAGATTTAGCAACAGACTTAGTTATTCTTAATTTTGTTGCAAACAATTACCTTAGCTTGTTTTGTTGTGTTTTGCCATCCCAGCTAGGTGCTGCCTACTGTAATAAGTTAAATGCTGCGTGCATCACGAGGTGTAGAAGCCGGGATCGTGTTATTCCATTGTCTAATAATGAGTGCTACTACATGGTGCTGTAGCGTGTATTTATCATGATTGGAGCTTGCGTGATTTGCAGTACAGTACAGTACAGTACATGTCTAATAATGAATGCTAGCTTCATGGACTACTACAAGTAGGCGGCAATCTGGCAGTGCCCGTTGGTGATGCGTGTACTGGGTGCGCGGGATTTATGGAACCGCTGGTGATCGGCACGAGGGATGCTCCCTCTTCTGCATGCCGCCCCCCCCCCCCCCCTTAAACTACTGCTCGCCGCAAGCAAACGTTCTTTGCACGAGGAAGACATGAAGACTTGCTTGTGATCTCGGGTAATCGATTCGCGTCCGATGGACGGAGACAAAACACGCACGGGGCGCTAGCATCCCGTGCGTCCCGGACGGCGAACGCGGCGCGCGCTGTGGCTCGATTCTCATCGCTCTGTTGACTTCGATCGTCCAAAACGGTGGAAACTTGTGCGGCCAACCAAAATTCCGCTTCAGGTATACAAACAGAAGCTGATAAAATTCAGCTGTACGTCTTAGGAGGCAGACAAAATATGTGTAGCTGGGCTGAATTAGGAGCACAAGCACGTGCAGCATGAGCCAAAAAAACCTGGGTTGTCTTGAAATTTTTGCGGTAATTTTTTTCTTCTTCTGTAGAACGAGCCACGGATCAACGGAGGCAACGAGTGGAGAAATAACGAATCCTTTGTCTAAGCGCGCATTTGGATGGATGCATCCGAAACTTTCTCGCCGGATTCTCGAGAATCAGTACCAAACGGTGCTCGGGCCGACCAGATTCACAGTGGAACGGGCAAAACGTTTCAGCGTTTTCCAACTGCGCCATTGAAACGCCCCGAGACCAGCTTCACCTGAGCAACGAATACTGGTTCTGCTTCTGCATATGCCCCCGCGTGGAGGACGAGCCCGATGGCAGAGGCACCTGAGAAACTAGAGCAGGCTCGGCTTCAGGGAGAGAGCGGTGAGAGAGAAGATAGATGGTAGGTGGACCCCGACGTGAGACAAAAATTAGAAGAGAGTCAGACTTCCCATGCTTGTTTAGAGAATATTAACAGGGAGCAACAATAGATTACCTGATTATTCTTTGTGGATGTCTCTAACGCTGGATGTAATACGTTGTTTTATTTTTAATTGCTAAGGTAGTGTGCACTGGTGCAGATTCTATACCAAATTCTTTACATCAGTTTTACTTATGGATAGAAACTCATTTGCCTAATGGAAAATCCTTTTATATGATTGGGTTGGTAGCGATTTGTTGGGTAATTTGGAAAGCTAGAAATAAAACATGCTTTGAAAAGAAGTTGATTTGTGATCCAAGTGAAATTACTTTTCACATGTTCTTTTTAAAAAAATTAGGCATATCTGCTTAAAGACATGTGTAAAGATTAACTCTTGGGACGTGTACAAGGTCTTCTGCAGACGGTGACACAGATTATGTCAACATAACAAGAACCCCAAGATCTCATGCTGGTGGCCAACTGATGATCTTGCCTGGTGACGATCAGGTTGAAGAAGTCCAGATGCCACAGGAGGATGACAACATTGCCAATTAAGTTCTTGCTCCCTTCTGAATACTTATGTGTGAAAGATGTGTCTTTCACTTTCTGTCATTTGGCTTCTGCGTATTACAAATCTGCTACTTTGCTTCTTGGCTTCCATCCTTTGTTACCTGAAGGGATCTGTCTTCTTTTTTATCCTGCTGGTCTACTGTTCATTTCGGTTGTTAAAACTTCTATTCATCAGTCTAGGTGATAATTTATATCATCGTTATTTTTGTCTCTAGTTTTATTTTCCTGCTAATGTAAGACATGGTTGTTGAACTTGATTCCATTATTCAATAATAGAAAAGGGTCTCCCCGTGTATAAAAAAACTACAATTTTGTAGTTCTTGCCATGATTTAGAACCCTAACGGCAGGGATAGGGTCAAGAGGATAAGAGGGGAGGTGGTAAGATTTACACATTTACATCATCGCAGGTCTCCATGTTCTCTAAAAACACACTATTGGGTTGCTCAGACTTGAGACGAGTTCCTATAGTTAGATGAAAAGCTTGAAGCTCACGAGCTAGCTTAGCTCGTTTTTGGCTCGTCTCGAGTTGGATTACTTTATAACAAGCTAAACTCATGTTTTAGCTTATTTAGTTAACGAGTTGACTCGAGCTAGCTTGAGAGCCTAGCAAGCCATAGAAGCCCCAACTGGAGCCCACCGAAGAGAGACCACTCGACATCTCTTGTTTATCTCACTCCCACCTGATGCCTCTTGTTTCCAAGTTCCAGAGCTTGATTGTTTGCGCGAAGAAGAGAAAGAGGGTGACTAGGATTTTACCTCCCCACCGACACACACCTCCTGCCCCTAACGCTGCGAGAAAGGGATATCTCATCCTCAAGTTAAGATGAAGAGAAGCATCTCAGAAGCCGAAATCACCGTTGACGACACGCTACAAGCTTGCGCTTCTCTTCCCCACCCGACTCGACTCAGCTCCCACATGCGGGTCGTGGGTGCACCAAACCACATCTGTTCACCGCTCGCTACCGCAGGCCACAACAGTAATGTTGGTGCCAAGCAATCGGAGCCCAGTTATTTAGAACTTGTGTTTATGTTGTTTTTAATTGTGGCTAGCTCACGAGGCTAACGAGGCTCTTGTCGAGGCGAGCCAGCTTTTTTCTCGTTTCCTTAACAAGAATGTTAGCGAGATGGACGAGCCGAGCCAAACTGGCTGGACATCCAGGCTTGCGAAAAAAACGAAACAGAGACGAGCACGAAGCGGCAAGGCCGCGGGCGCATCACCGTCATGACGAAATGGCCGTGTTGCCCCTGCCCCGCCTCGGAAAGGACCTAGCTTTTGCATTGCATCGCAGCGGAAAAGGATCGCGTCGCGAAGACCGTGCCCGAATCCTTGCTCCTCTCAGTCACCACTCCCGTCCTCCTTTTCCTCTCTCTCGGCTCCCTCTCACTAACTCATCGCGCGCGACGCGACAGAAAGAGGTTCCGGAAGCCGGCAACTCGTCTCGCGCGGAGGGAAGCTGCAGGGGGCGGCCAAGAAGCAGGCAATGGCGCCACGCCCGCGCAGGCCGTGACCGGGACACGGGAAGAAGGGGGCGGTTTGCCATGGTGCGCGGGCCGGCGATGGCTCCGGCGGCTTGGCCGGGGCTGGGGGAGGTGGCGGGTTCGGCTGCTGCTGCTGCGGCGGCGGCGGAGGAGATGCGGTGGCGTCAGCTGGACAGCGGCGTGAGCGCGATGTCGTTCGGGTTCGTGGCCACCGCCATCCTCGTCTCCATGTTCCTCGCCATGGCCATCCTCGAACACTTCCTCCGCCCCCCGGCCCGCGCGCCCGGGCCGCCCATGGGTATCCTCCGCCGCCTCCGCCTCCTCCTAGGCCGCGGCGCAGGCGGAGTGCCCGGGGCCGCCCCCGGCGCGGATCTCGAGGCGGCGAGGAAGCTCGACACCCGCGCGCCCCTCGAGGTACGCCACACCGCGCACTGCTCCCACACGCCTCCCATCCATGGCGTGTCGTTTTAATGATTCCGTCGTCTCGCCGTTTTCCTCAACTTTCCTTTCTCGCGTGGCTTCGCTTTTCGTAACTGCGTGTCTCTGTGCATCTGATGAACCTAATTGCGAATCTTGTCGCCCCCCGTTCTTCCCTTCCTAGTCTTCTACTCTACTCGACCATGATGCTGCGGTGGCTCGGAGTCATCTGACGAGGAAGACGAAAAATGCAATGATTTATTGCCTAGGGATGTTGATTGGTGGGGATATAATTCGTGCAATCTCTAGGTTTAGCATTTCTTTTTAGAGAAAAGGGTCTCCCCCTGGTTTTTCATTTCGAATTAGGTTTAGCAATTAGGACTCCGCTATAAAGATTTGACGACGGTAGTAGGTGTTTGGGTGGAGGGGGAAAAATCTTGCCTTGCGTATCAAAAGAAGAGGTGGGTATTTTTATATGAAAGTCAGGCTTTAGTAGATCTTTATAGTGTTGTTCATATATGCACATGCGTTCTACTAGGACTGATGTAGCATTGTTCCAAGGCATCAATTAATTAGTTTGGTCGGCATGGCATGCTAGTTCAGCTCCACAAGTGTCTGCTGCTAACTCCACTAGCCATATTCAGATCTTAAGTGAGACGAGCCATTAAGGAACATACCGGGTATTGGCTATTGCTGCCTCGGCGGTACACATTCTGCTTTTTCACCATTGCTATATTACCATTTAAATTTTCTTTCTTTCTTTTGGTAGCGCCGCCATTTGTGTTGTTTTCTGAAAAATGGAGGAGAAACAGTGCTTGTCCAGTGCCAAGAGAGGTTAGAGTAGATCATGACACCAGTGGTTCTTATGTAGGTATAAGCATCAGTCCCCAAATATAGTTCCTTCTGCCTTCCTCAAATTGTATGTTTTGGCTAAGTTCAGTTAACACATTTGTGTAACTTGTCACTAGAATCTTGTAAATTTGGTCTGAAGGAATATAGCAAATTAACCATAAACGGTCAGGGGACTATATTCATTCAGAAAGAAGATCATGGGTTATGGAATTGAGAGGGACTTTTTGCAGACATCAGCAAACAGACAAAGGCCCATCCCTGTCTGCAGCCACCACCAAAGTCTGGAACAGACTACCTTGCAAATTGCAATCTTGGTTGTCCACAGGGCCACAACCATATGTCCCACTGTGGTCATCATTTTTGCTGCTTGAGGACACGGCCATGTGGAACATCTTGTTATTAAGATGGATCAGCAGCAGAACTTAGTTACTGTTTGGAGTAGTGGTCACATCGTAAGGATGAGCATAAATTCTGTCATTCTCTAACAACTTAGAACTTTTTTCAGTCAAACTTCTGGTGCATCAATTTTTACTTACTGGGAGAAACTGTTTTTTAACCTTATTTTTCAAGTTTGATGCTTTATTATGCAGATTACACACTATGTATTTTTGCAAGCATGCACTATTCAGTACACTCAATAAATCCGGAACAATGCCTATTTTACTTTCAGTTGAGATATTTCGTGTCATATGAAAATTTATGGTGATTGTTTAACTGCTTGCTACCATTTTATTGTATTTTCTAGTATTGTACTCATGGGAAAGGACAACAACTGTAAGCAAATTATATGGCTAAAGTTGGCTTGTCCCTTAAAGCGGACAGTTCAACTATTGCTTGTCTTCAATTCATGATCAACAGTTGAACACTGACTCAGCTGCCGCTTAATGATGCACACGATGCAACTTTGAGTGTTGATTGGGACGGGCATGGAAAAAATAAACGGTGAACTGTGTTGCAAGAGACTGTAGATGAGGATGCAATAAAATATGCAATGGTTGAGCATGCACTTAAAAAAGTTGTGTTGTTACTTAATCTTTCAATGACCTGCCAAAGATTGGCATACCCTCTATAGTAGGGATTTTTTTTTTCATTTATCATGGCAATGCAGTTCAGCTCCCTAAACTGCCGAAAGACACCACAAGGGTCAAATTATATTATCTGTGTTCTTTCCTAGATGTTTGTGCCACTGGAAAGTTTCTTGATTGTAGGCTTGAACTTCAAGGATGTTAGCATGAATTCATGTGTGCAAGGTTTCTTTGTTGAATTCTGTTAGATTAGTTCTGCATCAAAGTTCCTTACCCAGATATTATATAGTTCCTTTCTTGATGACAAGTTATCCACAAATCAAAGTAGCTCCTAAACATTGACAATCAGCTTCAACCTCCCTTGCAAATATCCTGATCAGTTTTGCATCGTAGGGATAACTTTCACTCATTACTTTTCCTGATCAATGATTCTAAGTTGCTTGATCGGGCTTGAATATGAACTAGGAAGAAGGAAATGTATAGATCTTTGTTGTTCTCTTCTTTTTTATGTGTGAAAATAGGCCACAAACACTCTGCGATGTGGATGAAAACTCTCTGGATAGCTGGACTCAGTTGTGACTCAAAATCCTTTAACAACAGTATTATGAGAGCCCTCTGCTAGCCCTGGCCCTCATTTGTAAAATTTATTACTGTTAGAAACCTGTTCTCTCTTGTGCCATCGCGGAACTTGTCGTGCTTAAAAATTCGCTACTATATAACCCATTTTCGTGAGCTGTGCCAATTTTACACAATAACCCATTTTCTATTATTGTGTTATTTCCACTCACCTTTTTATGAAAAATGGGGAAGTAAAGCTTCTATTATGTGTTATGAAATTAAGACATTATCTCACACCTCTGCTACATCAAAATATACCATGTTTCCATTACATAAAAAAAAATATTGCATTATCATATTGACCAGTGAGTTCACTTGATACACTTCCATTGACTGCTTGTTCATGTCACTTGCAGATTCCTGTTTACGCCGAAGATGTCTCAGTTCTGATGCCAGGGCAAGATGTACCAACATTCATCGCGCATCCTGCCCCAGCACCCTGCCCCCCAGAGAGGATCCGATGGCCATCACACCAGCCTCCTCCTTTCACCGGTTCCTCATCAAACCCTAGCTAGCATTGCGGCACTACATGCTGGCTCACTATTCACGTCGACGGCGTAGACTGTCGTCAGTGTCACTGCAGCCTGTAGAGGAGCCCTTGTGTTCTCTGTGGATGCATCACCATTCCGGTTGATGCTTGATGTCAGGAGCAGAACAGTTAAGACACGCTCTCTCTCCATATCTGTACAGGTTTAGATCTTGTTCTGAAGCTAGCTTTGCTGCCCCCCTGCTGTACTGTGGCGGGAGAGCGGCGGATGGTGGATCAGTGGAGTTGTTGCTGATCCTGCTTGCTGTGTTAGCTGCCGTTGTTCTTTGTTGGTTGATCTTAGTACTTGGATGTTAGATACCTGATGGACACACATGTTGTGTAAACTCGGTTGGCGAATGTGAATCTCTAGGTGTTTAATTTCACGAAGTTCTTCTCATATGCTTCCGTCTGATGATTGGTTTTTGAGTGGCTACCGTGTTTGATGGATGCAGAAGGTAGTGCACACTTGCTATTAAGTGAGTTAATAGCGGCAGGCCTGAGACCTGGTTTCTTAATTCTTTGGGATTGCTATATCATACCCGGGCATTTTGTTGCCCATCCTCACCCGCCCGAATTTGTATCCATCAATTTTATGCTAAGGTCTGTGCAGGCTGTGTGGGGGCATTTCAAAGTTTGGGTGTTGTTGTCATAAAAAACATCTTAATTCTTTACTACTAACAACACATGCAAATTTTAGATTAATTACAGTTAGTTTATGTTGTAGTTATAATTAGGTTATGTTGAAGTTATAGTTATTTTTTTCATGTAACTTTCATGGAAAGTTGGTGTAAATAAAAATTCGGGCGCTAGAATAATAAAAACACCTGAATTTTTCTACTACTATCGGCACATACAAGTTCCAAATCAAATATAAATCATAGATCTTAGATCTAATGGTTACAAAATTCGGATTCTAACCTCTTAAAAAAATGACCGGTGAGCTATAGACAACCCCTTTAGTTCTTTTGCCTGTCAAAGATGTAAAAGAGCGTCTCTGGTCAGGAACTGCCCACCTGGAACTGCCCACCTGGCTTTATTTCCCTTTCGGTAACTGTGGTCGCTTTAACGTCCTGTAAACTGGTCAAGTCCATGGAGCAGAATGCCACGACCGAAGCGGCTAAGCTTTACGGTGGCAGGTGGCAGCGCCGGGTCGATGCTGGATTGCTGAACGATGACAGCTTCGGTGGTGGCACGCAGAGGACAGGACAACGCCATCGATAGAGACAGGCAGTGCAACGATAGACAAAGCGGCTTGTCACAAAACAAACTCCAACACCGGCTGGGTTTCACCGTGTCAGTCAGCCAGCCAGCCAGTGCGCGGATTCGCCGACTCGACGGCCAATGAATCTGATGGTCACGGCGAGAACATCACGCTGCAACTGCGAGGCTACGACGAACGAAGCCAGCCATAACCTCCGTGCCGAGCCGTTCGTTGACCGCCGGATCAACCAACGGCTGAGGCGATCGCGGCAGAGGACGCGCATGAGACCGTCGCACGGCGGACGGCGGGCGAGAGGCGGAATAATCCGGCCACTGTTCCAACATGCACCCTCCCCACCCCACCCCATTCTCGCCGCCGCCCATTCGCTGCGCCTCCCTGTCGCCCCGTACGAGCAGCGAGGGCTCATCATGAACTGCGACGGGATTGTAGGAACAGTTAGATGCCCCGTGATTGCCGACTGGATTAGGGCGATGCACGTGGCCGCAGTCGTCCTCGCTGCTAGTAATAAATTGGATTTTTTTAGATGGGAGATACAAGAGGACGCACTCCAATCACACATCAGGTCTCACGTATATATATATATATACACGTGTGCATGTTCTATATACAGTAAAGAGATATTAGAGGTTCTAGATTCTTAATGTGCAAGCACGCGTATCGTTACTTAGGGTTGAGCTCTGATGAGACATAAGTGCTAATCCTAGAGATCGAACGCTAGTGGCCAGCGTGCCACGTACGACTTGCCACGCGTATCGTTACTTAGGGTTGCACTCTGATGAGACATAAGTGCTAATCCTAGAGATCGAACGCTAGTGGCCAGCGTGCCACGTACGACTTGCCAAAAGAGCTATGAGTCGTTTTCATAATAAATAGGATTTTAATTGGTTGGATTCAGCGAAGTACTGCCCCTTCCGTTTTAAAATAGATGTCATTTTAATCTCTATTATAATATTTAAAATATATGACGTTTTAGGATGTTAAAATAATTTAGTTTAATTTTTTCAATATTACCACTTCATTAAGTAACTTTATTCTTAATGCATGTCTTATTTTTTCAATATTAAAATAGGATAAGATGATTATTTTATCTTTTATCTTAATACTTATGTTCAACTTTGAAACGGTATCTATTTTAAACCTACCATGGAATAAAGTTACTTAATGAGATGATAAATTTGAAAAAATTAAATTAAAATTACTTCAAAATTATAAAACGTTATACATTTTAAACATTATAATAGAATTAAAATGTCATCCATTTAGAGACTGATGGATTTCTATAGAATTAAAATGTCGTAGTGCTGTCTGCTCGAGGTGGATCGGGACTGACACAACGACAGCTACAACGGTTACTTAGACCCCTAGCCGTAGTTTATCTTTTCAAAAATGACGGGCCGTTTCATAGCCGTTACAACCAGAAACCGACGAGTATACTTTACTACGTCCACCATCACTGAACACGATTAAGATATGAGACTGATTACTACTTAATTAACACACCACTTGACAATGATAGCCGATTACACTACACTGTACATCACACAGTGTACGAGCCAGAAGCTCAAAAGTTCCATGCTCCTGGCCGGAAACGGCCGGCCTATCATCATGCGCCTTGCTGGTAGGAATTTCCATGCTCCTGGCCGGTAGGAATCACCCTTTTCATATATTTTTTCTTTCCTGCGAATGCCGATAGGAATTAGCATCCTGCACGCAGCATGAACGAAAAGAGGAGCGGAAATTCCACACGCCGCTGCTCGTGTAGTCGTGTGCTCGGAGGAGACACGGCATAGGCGTTCGTATCCGATAGCCGTGCCCGTGGGTAGATGCCCAACTGGAGCGCCGGATTCGGAGATGACATGACGGCCGCCCAAGGAAATTTCGCTGGAATCTGCAGGGAAGGCAAGACAAAAGCTCACGCTGGAAGTAGGAGGAACGGAGCATCATTTCCTTGTCCTGCATCATTTGTCCACTAACGATGCCATCACCATTGCCAAAATAGAAAGGTAAACATAAAGTTAAAGGATGGATCATCTTTACTATAATCTTTATTGACTAAGCATCTATTTGTTTTTTATTACGATGATAGATTTTAGCTTCTAAAATTATAATATAAAATAAATAGAACAATTCTATAATCCATAATTCATAATCTGAAATCAGATTATACCACAATCCACAATCTAGAAAAAAAAACTACTTCTAGCAGATTGTGACGTATATTTATCCATAATACCATTACAAAATAATGTTAGCTTTTTTCTCTCTTCGCTTCTTTCTCTACCTAGTTCTGCTCGAGCTCGTTGGCGGTGTGGAGCGGCACGGTGGCGGCTGGGCTGCACCGTGCTGGTCTGGGGCGGTGGCTTTGTCCTATCGAAGGCCGAAATCGGTTGGGGACGGCTTGATTTGGGCTGGTGTCAAGCTGGCGGCGACAGTAGCCATGTGGTCGTGGCGGGGGCTGGCTGACACCGAAGATGGGGATTTACGGGGTGTAGGAGCTACACTAACCCAAGTAGATGGAGGATTTGCAAAAGAAGGGGATACTCACCAAGGTAGTTTGTCCACGGTGAATTCTGACTGCGATTTGAGGTGGTCGGCGGTGGTACCTACGGTGGCCTTTTTCTCCGCAATTGGTGGAGGGAAAAGATTGCTATAGGCCCAGGGGTGCTCACGGCGAAGAGGATTGAAGGAGGGCTAAGGGGCGATGAAGTTCTGTGGCAGAGCTTCTCGCCAGTCGTGAGGAAGACAAAGGCTTGGTGGTGATAGCTGCTCAAGCATCATCAACCAGTGGTGGAATGAGACTCCCGTTGCGTGGTCTACGTTCCCGTAGTTGGTGTGAGCGGAGGAGCTTACAGAGAGCGAGTCTGTAGGGGAGAGGGGATGGGAGAATTCTAATAAGCTGATATTGTTTGTTTTAGATTATACAATTCAGATTCTAAATTATGAGAATTAAAATCTGGATTATTAGAATTACAAAAACAAACAAACTCTAAATCCCATCGACTTCTCAAGCTTTTGAATTTGTGTGGACCATATGATCATGAAAGAACGACCCAGATTGCCTAGACAATATGTGAACAATGAACACTTAGGCTATCTCTAGTAGATTCTTTAAAAATTTATACTCTATAATATTATTATTGTATCTTCTATCATTATTACAATACTCTCTATTTTTTTAATCTTTAATAATACATATTTTCTACCCTCAATTCCTCTCTTCACACCTCTTGATCCACATATCATTATGTATAAACAGTGATACAGTGAGAAGGGAGAATATAATTTGAGTACCTCTCTCCTCCCATCCCTATAGCAGTAGGATATGTTAGCTGCTGGAGAGATGTGTCGGCCTCGTGATCAGCTAAAGTGAGCATAGTGATGATGGCATAGTGTTTTGAGGTACATTCCTCAACCTCCAATGATGGGTGCTCGAGATCAGTGGCATTTTCATCAAGGTAATCATATGTAATAAAATTCCACCTCGTTAGCTCTGAACACTTAAAAACACTTAAAAAACACCATATTAATTTGATAAAAAAATAAAAAACGCACAACTTATTTTAGTGCGCTCAAACATAAAGGTTTAGATTTTTATGACTAGAAAGATCTTTACCATTTACTTGGTCCACAATTTAGATTTTTTTGGCAAATATTAGAATGGCTCGTTTGGTAAAATTCTGAATTCTTCAATAAACATTTTGGTTCTAGTTTCTTCATGAAAATATCTCTAGTGAATCAGAATCACTTTGTGCAATCGTTTGGTTAGTTAGATGGATTTTAATTCTTGAGATAGAATGACAGTTATAAATGAGAAGGAAATGATTCAGAAACGGGAGAAACCACATTTTGTATGTCGCAGTGTAAAAAAGAGAAATATTTCTCCCGTTTTGGATTCAAATCACTTGCCAAAAACATTGTTTGACAAGTATTCCACTGATTCTGGCTAGAATCTGAAATATTTCTCCCATCCAAATGAACCCTAAATGATTTGAACATTAGGGCTCAAACTAAATGTTAGAACGCTAATTTGGTGTATGATATTATCTCTAATACAACTAACAACAAGCAATTTACATTCTTTGACACGGTTAGGTACTCTCTCGCGCTCTATCTATCTATCTATATATATATATATATATATATATATATATATATATATATATATATATATATATATATATATATATATGATAAAAACCGTGTAGCTAATTGTTTTTTAAGTAGTAAATAGATGGTATAAAGTGGCAAAGAATTGGAGAGGCTGTTTTCCCATTTATGGCGTCTTGGAACTCATACCCTCCCTTTCGGGGCACGCTACCATCGGCGAGTATTTAAGAGAGCCGGCGGGCACGGACTAAAGAGGTCGGATCCAGCTCTCCAGTGCTCAATACGGCACTCTGAGAGATTGAGAAACTCTGGAACACAGAAGCTGAGACCACCGAAGAACAAAGAGTCCGAAGCTCTAGGGTAGATAAACATTCTTGTAACCAGCAACATTCCTGAGATACATTCTCAGGGTATTTATAGCATCCACACAGGAGTAGGGTATTACGCTTAGTGCGGCCCGAACCTGTCTAAAAATCCCTCCAGTGCATTTACTGCATTCTGCGTTAGATCATTCCATCCCACCTGCCATCGCATTTACACCCATTTATTTCTCCCGTAAACATATTCATAATCATCCCCCTGGCCGAATCTCAAAAAGGGGTCCCTCCGGATCCCTACGACAGGAGTTCACCCTCCGACACATACCCTGGGTAACTTTAGTGTATATTTATTGTGTTAGATTTGTTTGGTGCTTGTTCTTAGTGTGTTGTTCTCTTCACGTGTAGACGATCCCGTCCTGAAACCGTTCTGGAATATCCAAGACCAAGAGTTTGTGGATTTCGAGCACCTTAATGGAGAAGACAAGTGTCTTTGAACATTTTATACCTAGTTTTACAAAGTTTTGTTTTACAAATAGCATGCTGATCAAATATGACATTATATGGTTAAGGTTTACTAGTTTCTCTGATATTCCTTATAACCATAGTTTTGGTTACAGTGTTTTGGGTAAATTATGCTTAATAGCTTAGTATTGCTTACTCATGGGTAGCGTAGGCAAATGATCATATTGGTTAATGATGTGAATCATGATGATAATTTTGGTAAATTCTTATACTTGGAAAGTAAGATCTGAGCAAGTTTGGCATGATGATTGGTATGCAGATGAGTTCCAGGCAAGATTATGGGTTTATTCAGATAATTGGTTATCCCCTTGTGTTGGATGATGACGGTCTTGCTCAGACCATGTTAAAGATCGGTTCGTAGAGCGACCACCCATGAAAACAGCACTACCATAAGACTTATATGGGTACGACTTGACAAGTAATTATTTGTTCTTCCAGTAACGTATTGGCTAGATGGAGGTGTAGGGTCAGAAGGGTTACTTCCCAGAACTACCAGGCATAAGAGGGGGCTTCTGGAGTGGAGGATTATTCCCACAGTAGTGGAATCTTAGTGGGCAAGTACAAGCTGGAATATTCCTTAGAAATGTCTCGTATTGATCTCTTGGCGCACACAAGAACACGGGAATCAGCTAAATGGGCAAGGTATTGATGGGTACCAGCGAAAGAGATTATCATGACCCGTGGGTAAAATGTACGACCTGTGCAGAGTGAAAAGTGATATATCAGTAATGCTTATGGTCATGAGCGATATGGACCCCTCATATGATTAGTCATGTAGGTTTTAGGTTTGTTTTTTGTTTGAATCTAGTGGACACAGTGGTGGGAACTGTGATTAAAATCTAGTTTTGGTTAGAGGTGGATAAAACCTCAGATGTGAAGTAAGGTGGTTGAAATCTTGTTTTTTAAAAGATCTTTCGTATAGTAAATATGTTTTTTTATAACGGTTTTACTTCTAAAATAATATTTGTGTAAATAAACTTATGAGTCAAGCTATTCTTGATATTAGCACTATGTTATATTTTCTTCACACTTGTTGAGTATTTCATGTACTCATATTTATTATATTCAAACAATATTGCTCAGTTAGGGAAAGATTTTGAGGATTTCGTAGAGGATGACGTATTCTAGTGTGTTCCTCTGTCGATTGCCCGTGAAGTCGTCCAGTTGAAGATGAAAACTACGTTTAATTTCGCTATAGTATTTTTACCATTTGACTCTCATTGATTCTTTTCTAAGAACGAATGTACGTTTAAGTTTAGAGATATTATTCTATTATTTTACTTATGATGTTACTATATATATAACCTAATTTTACTAAATATATATATAGAGTTTATATTTGTTTTGACCTTAAAACTGAACTTGACAAAACCACGCCTACACCACTTCAACGGCCGCGACAAATCCTGCCGCCCTATCATCCTTCTTGCTCGTAAGCTTTTGTTTCTCCAAAGCAACAAACCTATTAACCTTGTTCGGCATATATTGAATTTGAATGATACATTTCGGATATCACTGAAGATGTGTGTGTCCACCTAATATAAAGCATGTCTGTATCATGAGATTCAATTTATAGGATTTATACAACCGCATGCGAAATTCCTGTGATATTTCTGCCGCAGTGACCCTAAATCAGAAGAAGAAAAATCCTCTCCTCCTAACCATGGCGATTTTCAAAGTAAAAACCCATGAGCTTCTCCGTACTAGCGCTGTCACCATCACTGCTCGTCCCCAGTGCTATGGTACTGTCAGCGGCGGCGACAGCGGCAGCAGTGAATTTTAAAAGCGGCTGCCATGGTGGGCTTGTCCTTTTCCTGCCCCTAGCTGCTCCGCCTGCGCACACAACACAGTCACAACTCGCACACGCTCCCGCTGTGCCACACCGCGCGCCTCGCTTGCCCCAGTCATTCCCAATCCCCTTCCCGTCCTCGACGGATTGCTGCCAGCAGGCAGATAGATCTTGTGCCCAACCATCTCTTTCCTCCCCCTCTCGTCGTCTATTTTCGTCTCCACCGAGCAAATCCTTAGCGGCCAAGTCTTCGAGCTCGGGGAGTTTTAAACGTGTCCAGGAGAGTGTCTCCCGAGAAAAGGAGGACCGCACTCGCTACTGCTGGTCGCTTGCTTTCGGTGAAAGCGGCGGCGGCGGCAGGGATTGGACTTATTACTGGTTGTGCAGAGCTGCCGTGGAGACAAGAATCTGCAGGTATCCGGCTCGGCTCTTCTTTTCCTTTCTTCTCCGGTTGTTCTGGTTCTTCTTCTTCTCTCTCTTGCCCGCTTTGCTTTCTCATCTTTGCTCTGTTTCTTGGGGGAAAAGGGCTTCTTGTACATGTGGTATGTTGGGTGAATTTCTTTAGGAAGTGTACAGTCGCGAGAGGCGAGAGTGGGGGGGGGGGGGGTGGATTTTCTTTTTTCTTGCTGCTGTATGTTCCTTGCCGAATTTTGGCCGGTTTTTGTGTTGCAAGAAATCTTTCGGCATCGGCATTGTGTGGCTTTCTCGTGCACCTTTCGTTTCATTACCTCTTTTTGACTCCAGGCTGTAATCCTCAGAGGTCCATCATTCATCCGAGTGCCCAAAGATCGAAGGAACGTGAGGCGATTCCCCCCCCCCCCCCCTCGTTCTGTGGGATAAGCTCGTCAGCTGATGCCCGCATTGGAGGATTGTTGAAGGATATGCTTGTGGTGATGAGCAAGCCGGCACCGGCCCGGCGCGTGTCGCCGGTGCCCTTGATTGGGTCCACTGCCGTCTTGCTGCTACTCTCCGCGCTTCCGCTTTGTCAGCCCTACACTTATGAACAAGACGGTATATTATCCTACCTATATTATTATTTCCCTACGATTCAGCATTCGTAAGTGTACTGTAGACATCATTATGGGTTGATAAAATCATGCGGGGTCCCAGATTGTTTGTGTTTTGCTGACCGTGTTGCCTATACAGAGATTTATCCTTTGGTACCTTACGTCATTTGCTTTCTTATGATTATCAGTGTTTGCGATAAATGGCTTGTACACGGCACTTGGATCACCAGGGCTGCCTAATTGGATTACAAACGGTGGTGACCCCTGCACTGAGGGATGGCAGGGTGTTTCATGCGTGGCCTCAAATATCACCTCCATGTATGATCTGTGCTTATGTCTTTTCCTTTAGTCTTTATACTCGATGACCCCTTTAATTGGTGATCTGAACAATGTAGCATGTTGTGTTCTTAGAATTCTCAGCGGTGCAAATTTGGGCGGACAGCTGGGTAACACTTTGGGGAATTTCACGTCGTTAATCACCTTGTAAGCTGATTATGTGTGGAGTTTATGATGGCAGTTTGCCACTCTGTTTGGATTCTAAATTCGAGCTGTTCTATCAAGTTGGTACATAACACTTCTGGGTTTACCTCATGTAGGGATCTTAGCAACAATAATATTGGCGGAACCATACCAGATGGTCTACCAGTCACAATGCAGAAATTGTATGTCTGTTTGAGCACACTTTTGCTCTTTTGATCCACCTTTCTTGTTTGTTTGTTTGTTTTTGACTAAGCCCTTTCTGTCAATCACAGTTTCCTTTCGGCTAACCAGCTAAGTGGTCGCCTCCCGAGTAGCTTGTCAGCACTGACACTTTTGACAAGCATGTAAGTATATTATTGCCAATACAAATTAACACCCCTTCAGAAAGTTAGGACTTCCATGATAGCTTCTCAAACTGTCCCTCCTTGTGTTCTTGCATTTGCAGGTCGCTCAATAACAATCATTTGGTTGGAGAGATACCAGATATATTTTCAGCATTCACTGAACTTGCAAATTTGTAAGAGCACTCTTTCTTGGCTTACAGTGTTATTCTATACAGTCATTTGCTGATAATTTGAAGTTAGTTAGCAATGACAATCAACCTTCTTGATTAGAGATTTTTCTTCTAACAACTTGACCGGTCCATTGCCACCTTCAATGGGGAACTTGACAGCATTGACTAGCCTGTGAGTACTGAAGCCTATTGCACTATCTTATGGGATAAACTTTTCACTAATATGAATTACCTGATTTCCTACTATCATTCCAGGCATATTCAGGACAACCAAATATCTGGAACCCTTAATGTGTTGCAAGATCTCCCTCTCCAAGATTTGTATGTCCACCCAATTATAAATTTATGCCTTTTCTTTTCTTGAAGGGTAACTGAATTGCCCTTTTAATCAAATGAAATTTCTGCATTATTTATGGTAACTGTTTTAATTCAACAGGAACATAGAAAACAATCTTTTCTCTGGCCCCGTGCCTGTAAAGTTACTGAACTTGCCAAACTTTAAGTAAGAAACTTAGAAACTCCTCCTTGGTTGAGCTATTGATTTTTTTCTTTTGGGGATGCACAATACTCTTATAATTTAATTTACTGGACAGAAAGGATGGGAACCCATTCAATACCAGCATAGCCCCATCCGCACAGCCTCCGGCAGCACCGACACCATTACCATCACCTTCAACAGGGCATGTCCCCTCAAAAGAACCTGCAAATTCTTCTAATGTTCCAGGAGGAAGTACTCCCGCCCCAGCATCAGGAAAACATACTGTTTCTATAGTCAAATTAGTCGGATATATTCTTGTCGGGGTAGTATCAGCAGTCGTTTTTGTGCTAATGGCAATGTACTGTTTATCCAAGTACAAAGAAAGAAAGTCAAGGGATGACGTTTATACAAAAGGCCAGATAGGAAGGGTGCCTCAGAGGCTTGGAGAACCTAAAACCAAGGAAGAAGCAGAAATCAAGGAGCCGCCAGTAAAACTCAAGAATAATGTTGGGAAAGGTTCCAACTCTTTCTCTTGACACCCAAAATTCTGTCATCTATATGATCTTTTCCCCTTAATCTTGACATCTGAAAAATTATTATCAGCTTCAAATGTTGTTTCTGAAGCAAGAGAGGAGCAGAAGTTGAATATGCCAACAGCAGGTGAACGACTTCAAACCTAAAAAAAATGCACACACCTTACTGTCTTGCAAGTTTAAATACAGGAAAACATTGACGGAAATACTGGCATAGAAGGGCCCATGCTTTCTTCGATCCTTTACATTTAAAGATTGTTTTGCAGCAGTTTCAAATGTGGTTTATAATGCAAGGGATGGGCGGAAGTTAGATTCACCGGTGACAGGTAAATGAGTTGAAATTAAATAATGTTCAGAAGTATTATTCACTGCATTGCAAGTTATGAGCATGTCGAAGTTAACACACACACTTACATGGCAGCTGCTCCTGGGGTGGTTACAATGAAGCAAAAAGAGCATGTAATTGATATGGAAAAGGCCGATAATTTTGTTGAGGAACAATTGCATTCTCCCCATCCTGTTGCACTGCGTACTGAAAAAGTCATTGTCAATCCCAGTGTTCGTACTAGAAAGGGAAGAGTACCTTCAGTTGGAAAGGTGGACCTGACAACTGCTGTTAAGTCCTTTTCCATTTCATCCCTTCAACAATATACCAATAGTTTCAGTGAAGAAAATTTCATTAGAGATAGCAGGTTCGGTAAGGTATATCTGGCAGAGCTTCCTGATGGAGAGGTAAAAATACTTCAGCAAAATTTTGAGTAATTATTTTATTAAAATTGTGCTGATGATGCCATTATCAGTTCTGAAATTGTGATACTCTTTTGGTTAGCAGCTACTGGAAGTTTTGAAGATTGATGCTTCTAACTCAAAAATACCAGCAGATGCCTTTCTAGAACTAGTTGTGAACATTTCTGAACTGAGGCATCCTAACATACTTGGGCTTGTTGGATACTGTGCGGAATTTGAGCAGCGTCTACTTGTCTATGAGCACTGTAGCAAGATGACCCTACATGATGAACTCCATTATGTAGATGACTCAAACAAGCCATTGTCATGGAATGCTCGCCTCCAGGTTGCTGTGGGGGCTGCGAAAGCATTACAGTAAGCAGAAATAATTTGCTCCATCTTTCTTTCTTTCTTTCTGAATTGTGTGCCATGATTCAAAATGATATGTATATCTTTTTTTGCAGACATCTTCATGATGGCTGCCAACCACCAATTGTACATCAGAATTTCGAACCATCTGTTGTTCTTCTCAACAGCACCTTGGTCGTGCATATTTCTGAATGTGGTCTTGCAGCATTAGCTTCAAAATCAGTATCTCAGGTACAATAATATTAACGAAGATATTTCGGCATTATATTTTTCTTGACCTCTTAAGGATGCTTGTAACTTCAGGTGATGTTATGTTCTGTTATCTGAGTCCCGACCTGTCTATTGTATGATAGTTCAGTCTCTTTAAAAAGGCTGGTATTGGTAACATATAAATGGCTAGCTGCAAAATTATATGCTAAAACAAATGTCACCCTAAACGTAGCTAAATATGCATGACACGTTGATGCCTCTGGGCCTGCTCGTTTTGCTAACCTACTGCTTTTTACCTGGCCTGTCATGCTGGTTTTCTCCTTGTATCTATAACCATTTGCCATGGTACTGAGCTATTTTGCTATTTTTTTCTTGATGTTTTGATGCTTATAATTTAAAGTTGCATATATGGTGAATTGATCCTTTGAGTTTTGGTCATGATACATTGATCTCATAAAAGGTTGCTAGTTCATTTCAAAAGTAGTGACTGGTATTAGCTAATCAATTTTTTCATGAGAATGGAGTGAATACTATTATTTAATCTTTCATAAATCTTGTACTTCTTTGTATGTCAGTTGTCTGGCCACACCTTATTCCATTATGAAGCCCCTGAAGTGCATGAATCTGGATCATTAAGTGATAGAAGTGATGTTTACAGCTTTGGTGTTGTTATGTTGGAACTTCTTACAGGGCGGAAACCTTATGACAGGTAACATTTTAAACTAACAAACAACACAGAGCCATTTGTCGCACTCATTGGGCATATTTTTCTTGAAGATGATTTCTCACCTAGCGAATTAAAAAATGTTTCACATGGAATGAAATTACAGTTCACGTCCACGCGCTGAACAACATCTAGTGCGATGGGCCACTTCTCAGCTCTACGACATTGATGCCATATCAAAGATGGTAGATCCTTCCATTCAAGGGCAATGTTCTGAAAAGGCATTGTCACGTTTTGCTGACGTTATTAGCCGCTGTATTCAGGTAGACGTTTGATCTTTCATTTGACATGTCCTTCAGACGAAGATAGACAGTGTGACTAACTGAAACTTCCGATGCAGCACGAGCCAGAATTTAGGCCACCAATGTCTGAAGTTGTCCAAGACTTGACTCGCATGGTAAGTAATGCAACGAGGGCTTCCATGTAGGTGCTCCCTGAAGGAGCAAAAAATAAATGCACCTCATTTTGGAATGTCATGTGGAGCCTCTTGCCAGATGTAGTTCTCTCTAGCCATGTTGCCTGGTTGCAAAGATGCATTTGGTGATCATTGATGCAGTAGTAGGATGGAGTGATATGCTGGTTCCTCCACATTTCTGACCGGTGCAAGCAGGATGAAGGATGCAAGAATGCCCCTCATTTTGTCCATTGCCAATCATGCTCCTCTGATTGATTTATGCTTCGAAACCATTGTTGTACTTCTGTAGTCTGCACTATCAACATTTCTCAGTTCGTGAATCTGCAGGGTTCTCTAGACCTATGTAAATACCGAGAAGTGGAACAAATATGTTAGTTTGCTCCTATTGAAGTTCGCTCCAAGTTGACGATTCAGTGCACCTCTGAAGCGTTGTCTTTCGCTCCATTTCAGCAACTGAGCGAGGCCAATATTTATGTGCAGGTGAATGTGCTGCCGAAAGGAAAATAAAGTTCCACGCAAAGAACTTAAAAAGAAAATGACTTGTTTTTCTAAAAAGTGAGTTAAACAATTGAATTGGAATTTGCAATACGAATTTCAGGTTCATATTTAAACTCCAGTACGATTCCGTAGCCCAGTTCAACCAATCCTTGCCCGAAACGGATTCCAAATTCCAATGCATACCGTGCGGTATTAACGGGAAAAAGTGAACTCATGAAGCGAGTGAAAGCGTTTCGTGGCGCGGCGTGGTGCCCCACCTGTTACGAACCTCGAGCTGATACAAGTGTTTGGGGTAATCGAAGCACTAAAATAGAGAGATTAGATAAGAGTTTAGGCTGGAATAAGCACAGAATCAGGGTAGGCAGCAAGAGGAGCAAAGGTACAGGAGGCAGAGTTCAGAGGAGGAAGGTGGCATGGCCGATCAGCTGGTGACTCTTTTGTAGTGCTGCTCGATGAATCAAGTGGCCAAGTTCTCCGTGGTCCCACAGCTTCGCTACTGGTGAAGCCCAAGTCCGGGACATTACCTTCCCTTGAAAGTCGGCTTGCTCCCAAGCTAATGCAGATGTGCCGTAGGATCCCAGGTCAGCTGCAGTCTCTTCATCGGAACACTTGCCTCCGTGCTAAATTTAGTGCCATCGTGTCTTCCTTCCTAGGCAAAAGGTGATGAATCAACACCACTATATATGTGTACCTGATCTAATGTGATGAATTGGTGGTTTGTATATTCCTTGAGAGGTATATGAGACCACTCTGTATCCTTCATCTTATTAGTTTGTACACTCATCAGTGAAGGTATGTCAACTAGCATATGCTCACCAGCAAATAGTTGTATCACCACCAAGTACTCAGATTGTTGCTGAAGAGCACTCTGGTTCCTCTGAATAAAACTTTGAATTGAAATCTTCCGGCATTCTTCATTGCATATTATTATCTTGTCAGGTACCAAGAACTTAAACATTAGCTGCTCAATCCCAAAGCATCCCTTGCCAGCTGCAACTTGAGAGAAATTAACAAGTCTTGCAAACTGAAGAATAGAGCCACCGGGGTCCCATGGCGCTTGCGGCTCCTTCACCGGAGACGTGAACCTATCACATACAAAAATCTTGCTCAAATGCATAAGAATATTGTAAAAATTCTCTTCAATGTAGCGAGTAGGCATACGTGGTGCTATGAATGCAATTGCATGGCCCTTCTGCTCCTGAATGCATGGTCGAATTGCACTTCCGGTAGAGTAATGTATCGCAATATAATCTGCACTCAACATCACCTTACCAATATCCCTTCTGAGAAATGTACAGTCGTTATAATCACTGCCAAGTGCATTCTTTTCAGTTTCCTCTATCAAATTTCTTTCAGTACTTGATAGTGCACCTACCATCTGTTGCTTCCAACTTTCTAATATGCCCACAAAACATAGAGAAACTTCTTGTGATAGAAATAGATGAGTGAAAAGCTGAACAAAATGATTATCTTCAGATATGTAGCACTCAAGCTTGCTGCTATAGCCTTGACCAGCCGACTCAACAATGATGAATAGATCACCAAATCTTCCACAACAACAGAAACATGGAGCACCGAGATCCCATAGTAGCTGTGGCTTTTTGTTAAGAACAACTTTACCAAAACTGTAGTTGGTAAACAATGCAAAACAACTCCTGCACACTCCCACAAGCTGTACCACTTGGCAATCCTCGGATGGCACCCGGCAAATCACGAGGACGAGGTGGGATGGGTGGCACATGTAGCGACATAGAGAGCGCTCACGGTGGTCATGGTGGCAGAACACCCACTAGAACAAGGGCGAACATCGTCATGGATTTTGGTGATGCCACTGTAGATGGTGGGTTCGGTAGTCCTCTCTTTGGATGCCATTGCAGAGGACGATGATGTATACGCAAACCATCGAACATAACGCCTTTGGGACCGTACGAAGGAGTACCAAAGTCTTGGCTAGTGACTTCTGGGCATCCTTGACACTGTTGCTATGGTTTGGGCAAACCATCAAACACCTAGCAAATGTCCCAGTGTCCACAACGACGTCATCGATGATGGTCAGGGATGCCACAACACGTTCTGGGTTGCTGGTGGTGATGGCGCACGTGGTGTAGGTCGGTGCTGCAGTTAGGATGGTGGAGATGATGCTCGCAAATGCCGGCGCATCGGTATCATGGTTGAGGCATATCATCTGGAACATCCTTGGACACACTCGTCACAAGTAGGGACAGGGCCACAACATGGTCGGTGGCTGTGTTGATGTTGAGGCCCAGTGTTGAACACATAGTGAGCGTGTCGGTGCTGAAATCGCCCTTTGTGGTTGGAGTAGCCTCGGTGGCAGTGTATGTCGTCGTGAAGGAAGATAACACGATGGTGATTGTGGTGGATGCAGTTGATGAAAAATACAGTATCATGCCGTTCATCATAACCACCATCTCGGCATGGTGCTCAGACCTCCTGACACGGTCCTCAACCATCATCTCCATGCACAACACTAATTGGCCCGCGAGACTCATGGGGTGGCTCTAGCACAAACTCGGTGGTAGCAGTGGTGTAAGAGGCTCTGATACTATTTGTTACGAATCTCGATTTGATACAAGTGTTTACGAGTAATCAAAACACTAAAATAGAGAGATTGGATAGAGTTTAGGCTGGGATAAGCATGAAATCAGGGTAGGTAGCAATAGGAGCAGAGGTACATGGAGGCAAAGTTCAGAGGAGGAAGAAGGTGGCATGTTCGATGTGTTATGTTTATCCTTTTTCCAATTAGCTGATGACTCATTTTTGGCCAAGCGTCAGCCTATGTGACCTAGTTCTTCATGGTCTACAGTTCCGGTACTGTTGGAGCTTATATTTTATAATAAATTGGAATCTTTTAACTTCACAAGATGTGAAATTATAGTGACTTTAATTTTTTATAAGCTGTTTGATAAGAAATAAATAGATAAAATTTGATACTACAAACATATAGCTTATTTCACGAATTATTGTTCCCTCGGAGGATCTGAATCCGTCGGTGACACCACCACCTCACGCTTTCCCGCCCGAGCCCGAGATTAGCACGGCACCAGCCCAGAATAGAAACCCAAATCCAAAACACCAAAACACCAAACCGCCCCGAAAACGCGACGACCCGACACCACCTCCACCTCCTCTCCTCTCCTCCCTTCCCGATCCCTGCTGGCTATTATCCACCGTCCGTCTCCCGTCCGCGCCGCGATCGCACGCCCCAAAACCTACGCTGAGCCGACCAAGACCGGGCACGGTTACGGACGGCAGCAGCGTCAACCCGATGGTGGTGCTGGCGGTGGGTGGGGGCTGCGGCGCCGGCGCCGGCGCCGGTGGGTGGGGGACATGGGAGGAGCTGGTGCTGGGCGGCGCCGTGCTCCGCCACGGTGGCGCCGCCTGGGCCGCCGTCGCCGACGAGCTCCGGTCACGCTCCCCTTGCGCCTTCTCGCCCGAGGTCTGCACCCTTGTCAAACCCTAGCTCGTATTTGCAGCTCGCGTTTGCGATAGGACTAGGTTAGGATTAGGGCATGGCATTTGGGGGCCCCGCCTCCGTCTGAAATAACTATCTCCGGCGAAAATTTGCCACGGTCTGAAATAACTTTCTCCGGCGAAAATTGGTGCTAGGGTTTCGTGGCCCTACCTTTGCATATAATGATATTGCAATGTCAGTAGAGAAATACCAGCTCTGTGATTTTGGAAATGCTGAATTGCTGATCGTTGATGCTTGGGTGAGGAGCAGCTCAACAATTGGATAGAGTACATGCTGTGATTTTGAGTTGAACAAGGGGAACCCAGTCACAGCAACTAAGCATGTAGGCACTAGGCATTAATGAAGGGCGTGGGTCGTAGAGTCGTAGTTACTAGCAACCCAACAGTGACGCACATTGTACTATTTGTGCTCACCTTGGTGCTCAGTTCTAATAACCAAGGAAACAACATGTGCTATTTTTCAAACTCACGCACCCGGGGCGCACAATTCAATCGATTAGCGTAAAACTCTTTTCTATAAAGAAGATAATTCCTCAGGCATTTTAGCATACTATTACGATATTGCCTTTTTCCCAACAATGCAGATGTAGGGGAACTTTTAGCCACACAATATGCGCCCTTTTGCATAGTTAGTTTTACAGATCAAGTTGTTTCTAGTTTTAAATTGCGTCGAACCTTGCATTCTAGCTGTTATCTTATCATCTGGAAGTTATAGCAGAGTGATTGGGTTTTCAATATTAGAGTTGCATATCAGTTTTTTTTGCTTACAGTTGTTCACATTTGCAGGAATGTGAAACAAAATTTGCAGAGATACAATCACGCTACTCCGCATGCAAGTAAGTGTACATCTGGCTGTGTGATGTTCATACTCTTTACCTGCTTGACCATTACATGACCTTGCAAATTGAATTTGAGTGGTGTAAAATGTATACTGACTTACTGAGTATCATCATGTATTCTGAGAAGTCGAAATTAGATGAATTTTAAGCCATAATTTAGGGTCTTATGTTCCTACAATGGTGTGGGAGCTGAATAAAAACTTCCATGAATTTCTGAACATATAGCATGTGTTTCTCATCATGTAGTGAATAAATGTTGACTAGAACTTTTGCTATTTCACCCATATATAATAGGTCGAAAGATGAGATATGCACAACTTGTTACATTTCTGGTTTTGCAATTGGGCATACTGTAGTTGCTATTCAGCATGTCTGCACTGGACCATTAGAAATGCTTGCACTTCTTTCTGTTTGGGGGTTGGCGATTTCAGGTTCTTAAGTTGGCATTTTGCTGTTTCCAGCAGTGATCTTATTTAGTCACTGTTATGTGTTGTGGATCTGGATTGGGGGCAGGATAGGGAATAAGTATGAGGGAGAGAGCAAAGAGGAAATATATTAAGACATGGACTGCTTAAAGATCACCAATCTAAATAATAAGTTATCTAAAGGAAAATGCAGAAAATTGTAATGCATTTCAAATGGCTGCCATTGAACATAATAACTGTATGTGTGAAGCAGCTTCCCACTGATATTGCGCTTTTCTGAAAACTGATAATTCTATTTACTTCAATACAGTGCTTGGTTCGAAGAGCTCCGCAAGCAAAGAGTCGCTCAATTGAAGAGGGAATTGGAGAAGTCTAAAAATTCTATTGGGTTAGTGCCAATTTGTGCACCCTTGTCCGAGCATTTTTTTCATTTCACTTGAATCATTTATATATTTTGTTGTTATGGTTTACTATCCTACATACAAACTAAAATTATTGTTTGTCATCCAAGCAAGTGAATATATGATACTTTGCCAACTTTCTGGATTTTCTCTACGTTTCAGTAACATTAAATCTTCTTTTGACCTTCCAGATCCCTCCAATCTGTGATTGAAAGCCTCAGCAATAGCAAACATGGTGATGGCAGCTCTGAATGCCGCACAAGTCACACTGAATCATGTTCTCCCTCTGAAAATACAGCTGATACTAATTCATCAAGTAAAGAATTGTCCAGAGACAGATCATCTGAGGCTAGTTTCACAGAGGAAGCAAGCAACTGTCAGAAATCTCAGCAACTGCAACGGTGTGATACTGATTCAATTCAAGCAAACAATACATCACCAGAGGAGTCATTTTTAAAGGCCCAAGTTGAAAAGGTCTGTACCAAAGATAGTTTGCTTTGGGGCTCTAGAAAGCAAAGGGGAGCAAGGGTTAGAAAGATTCTTCCAAAAGGTGATGATAGTAGTAGAGATGGTGAGCCTACATCCACAGCATGCATAGAGAGGGAGGGTTCCTCTGGAGGCTGCATGAAGGACTTGAAAACTCCAAATGTTGAATATGGTGCGATGAAGAAGGGTTTGAAAACTCCCAATGTGGAATCTGGTGTGACAAAGAAGGGTTTGAAAACTACAAATGTAGAATCTGGTGTTATGAAGAACAGCTTGAAGACTCCAAAAGTAGAATGTGGCGTGTCTGTGATTGAGAGAGAGAAACTGAACTTGGCAGAGATTTTGAAAACTATATCCACTCAAGGTGACTGTTTAATGTTGCAACGTCAAGTTGATACCCAGGTATGATGGATCTACTGAATTTAGTCGCCATTGTATTTCTAGTGCTTCAATAGAGGGTCTAATTTTTCAGTATATATGCCCTCCATCGGTGCATAATTTTACTTTGCACAATGACTAGAAGCTGATGAAAGAAAAACTACGAGTGGAAATCATTTCAATACCATGTCACAATTGTTTTGTAAAGATGAGATGAGATACTTCATGTGGGTGGAAAGAGTTTTGTAATTTTAGTTAGAACAGTTCCACAGTTTCTTCTTGTTAGGAGATTAGTCAACTCAAATTTTTGTGGGCCTTGGGAAGTTTTGGTTATTTGTTAGTACCTGGTTGCAGTTCCTGTGTCCGAATTGGGTAGACTGTGCATTGCTTGTATATATTTGCGCTCCAAAGAATTTTTAACTTCTGAAATTAATTGTGCAATTAAACCTTTCTCAACCTCACTCAAATAACATGAAATGTCATTATTACTTTTGGATCTGAATTTTATCTTACTCCTCACCCCTTTTTTGCCTACAGAGGAAAGGAGCTAGATATAAGAAGATGATTCGCCAGCATATGGACTTCCGGATCCTTCACTCTAAGATCAAGAGTGGGGCAATCTCTTCTACCCAGGAGCTCCTAAGAGACATGCTCCTTTTCGTGAGTAATGTCTTGGCCTTCTACCCAAAGGCTACACTGGAGCACATGGCCGCAGTTGAACTTCGTGACCTTGCATCCAAAACAGTGAAGCAGAGTGCAAGCTTCGTCTCCCAGAGCCGTGGAGCTACAGGAACAGCTAATGCCCCTGTAGCGAAGAAGAATGTTCGAGCCCTGCAGCCTGGACGCCATGGACCTGGTGATGCAAAGGGAAGCAATGTTTCTTCAAGGGACGCTACTTCCAAGCAGGGTGAGGGCAAGGACTCTCGTAATGATGCATCACTGGCAGCTAATGTAAAAACTGTCCGGAAAAGTGAACCAGCCAAGAAGAGAGGTGTCGGTCGGCCTCCAAAGAGTGGGCCTCCGAAGAGGAGTGCTGGGGCACAGGAAGATGGTCTCAGCAAAGGCAAGAAGAGGATCCGGCGGTGACCCTAACACCGGCTCAACGCCTTGGACAGGC
Source organism: Phragmites australis (assembly GCF_958298935.1). Lineage (NCBI taxonomy): Eukaryota > Viridiplantae > Streptophyta > Magnoliopsida > Poales > Poaceae > Phragmites > Phragmites australis. The sequence continues at coordinate 23,863,516 of NC_084934.1, read as the reverse complement.
AAAACTGTGTACAGCTTAACCATATCATAGGCAAAAAAGCTATGGCTCAGAGATCAGAATGATGTAATAGGAAGGGGTAGCTGTTTTTTGTTTTGTTCTGTAAGGACTAAGGACTGTTAGAGAGGAACCCTCATATGTAGAGAACTAGAGATTGTCGCTTGTCCATGTCCAAGTTAGGCTATACTTGTCTGACTGTGTGCAATGTTTATAGTTTCCCGATCAAGTATATGGACGTGCAGAATTGCACCAACAGGTCTGTCTGCATACTTGCATGCGCGATGCAATTTTGTCTGAGCAATTTTTGCTGCTCGTTATCCGTTGTGCTGATGCTTAAACCTAGGCTTCGGTCAAACATTAGCATTTACCTGTTGGGCTGAATCGAGAGATTGCAAAATATTTTATCTATTTTCTTCAATTTTTTGAATTTTGAAGCTACGATGCTCTTTTTTAAAATTTTCCTGATTTTTCATAGGCCGTTTTCGTGCGTTATGGGCCGGCCATTCCCAACAGGCCTATCATATCATGGGCTGGCCTGGCTCGGCACAACGGCTAGTGGTCTAGGCCGTGGGCCACCGCTTAGTCCCGCCAACAATACCATGCCCGCTGGCCGTACCTAACGGGCTAGGTTGCTTTGGTGCCTATGCAGGGCTGGTCCACCAGGCCCATTTGATAATCACTAACTGAATCAGATGGAATCTCCAAGCCAGAACTTGGACGTGGCTATTTCGCGGCATCCGAGCAAATCTTTCGACAGCTACCCAACAACCTTTTCGGGAGCGGACACCCGCGTCGCGCGCTCCCGAGAGTGGAAGATCGCTCCCACGCCCTGCAGCCGCCGCACCTGGCCAACACAGCCTCCATGCAGTCCATCCCGCCTGCTCCCAGCCGCACACGAGCTCGCACGCGATGTCCAAGCCAGACACGCTACATGCGACCGAGCCATCTGCCCCGTGTGTGCGCCACTAGTCTGACTGACTGCCTGTCTCGGCAGGGAAAATTGCTCTTCCCTTTCAACTAAGAAAAAATTAGCTTAGAAAAATTACCAAAGAAAAAAATTAACTAAAAAAGTTTTGAGAAAAAAGTTACGGAGAAAAATTTGAGAAAAAGTTATCGAGAAAAGTTTTGAGAAAAATTACCAAAAAAGTTTTTAAGAAAGTTACTGAGAAAAAGTCTTTGAGAAAAAGTTCTTGGGAATACCGATAAATTTTTCAGCAAAAAAATTTCAACACAAACTTTTATCAAAAAAATTCCAGCGCAAACTTTTTAGACAAAATTTTCAGAACAGAGTATAAACACACAGTTCTGTTCAACAAATTAAATGAGAAAGCCCAAAAACTTAAGAGCCGACCCGGACCAAAAGCCCCAGCCGGCCTCAACACGCACGCCCATGCGCGCGGCCCCGCAGCGCAGCTCGACCAAGCTGGGCCTCACGCTCTCGGACAGCTACGGCCCGACCTGTCCGTGGGCCGCTCTCGGACAGCGTTCGGTGCCAGCCACCGAGAAGTGAAGCGGCAGTGTTGTGTTGGCAAGCTTGCCGCGCGACACGCACGCGCGGTGCAGGTACGGCGCGCCGTGTTCACATATGGTTGGGAGCCGAGAAAGGCACCAACAAACCCAGCGGAAAACCCGGTCGTGGCCACCGCCGAAACGCCAGCTGCGCGCTCGCATCGCGTGGCCATCGCGCTCGCACCGGTGTGCGGCACTGCTTCTGACGGGGGCGCGCGGGTGGGGTCTGGGCGAGGCGCCACCCGTCTCTCTTCCTCCGACCCCGAGCGTCGCTGTCGCGCTGTTCCTCTCGGCTCTCGCGCCCCCCTGCGGGCACCTCCGTCCTCCGCCCGCGCCCGTCCCAGCTCTAACCTACCTTTCCCAATCCCTCCGCCTCTGAGAGACGTTTCGTTAACCATCTCCACCACAGACAGCAGCTACAGCGCCGGTGCCGCTCGCCGCCAAGGCGCCCGCGCACGAGGGACGCCTCCTCCACCGGATCACCGCTCGTCGCGGGCTTAGCTCCGAGCCTCGGACTCCTCCAGCCGCCGCGGTAATTCTCTCTTTTCCTGCTCCTATCGTGGACGGTGGATTGGTTATGATCGTGCCTTGGGTGCTTTTACCCGCGATTGGGAGAGCGATCTCCAAGGACGCGCCCGCGGGTGGGTTGCGAGCTGCCACCGGAAGTTGGGCTAGGCGAAGCGTAGTGCAACTTGGTCGCCGCCGATGTGTCAGCGTTCCCACCCCACTCGGCACCTCTGCGTGCGTCACGCGCCTCGCGCTGCGACGATTTTCTTCGAGGGGCCGCTACTGTACTGCGACCATCAGAAGCGCATCGCGTCGCGAATCACGCGTGATGCGTACACCGGATGCTCTCCTGTTCATTCGAGATTTCGGCCCGCTTTTTCTTTTTTCTCCTATTCCTTTTTCCTTCTTGCCAGCAATCCAGGGGAAAAGAGAGGCTGGAGTTATAAACATATATTTTTCATCCTTCTTTTTATACTGTGCAAGGAATTTTCTCCTTTGTTGTGTGGTACGTCCGAATCAAGCAACACGCCAGGTCTCTACGTAGATCAAAATTTTTAGGGGACCACCCCGTAATGGGACATGTGACTCAAACTTTTCATCATAAAAATCTTGACATTTTGCTGTTTTTGATGACCTGCATGCAGGGCGTCATGAAACAATCCTGCCTTGATTCTTGACGCCACAAGACGCTGATCCATCCGTTTCCAGATTTACAGAAAAAAGTAGTGCCTTGTGGGATAAGGTGAGTTTGCGTGTCCTTTTTGATGATTCATTACTTATAGTGGCATCTACATTTTCTGAGCGCTCAAATGTTGGCTCAGCAGGTGATGATACTATATTACTACGTACTTGAATCCACGGAATGGTAAGGGGGGCGATCGCTGGCCTAGGATGAAACTGCGGTTGCATCTGCTGGTCCTGTGCGTGATCATCATATTTCTGGTGTACAACATGGCAAACTATCAACATAGGCAGACAACGGTAACACTCAACGTCCCTGGTTTATTCAAAACATAGTTCCCGGAACAAAAATTTACCTGAAAAATTAATCTGATCTGATTATGCAATTTTACAGTTGGAAGCAAAATCTCGACCATTTGATACAGTGACAGTATGCGAACACATTATCCCCATCAAAGTCAAAAAATGTTTTCTTCTGTTAATCTAGAAGCAGATTTTCCTTTTGTTGCTAAGATATGTATTGCGTCTCCAATGTAAACATTAGGTGTCTGACAGAGCTGCTGTTAAGGTGTCTGAAAAAGCTGTTGCTAGGATTGGTTATTTGCCCCATAGTATAGTGGAGCCATACTCCGACATGGAGTTGAAGCCATTGTGGTTGACAAGAAGCGCGCAGTCACAGGTCAGTTGAGTATAGCTCACTATCTTAAGTGCTTTGATTCCAGTACTAGATTTCTGTTGGTTTCAGTTGTCAAACTCAACAACATTTAGCTATTTCCACCTTCCTACGTACAAAATCTTATTTAGTTATTTAATGCTCTGTGGGTGTTTTTTTTTTCAGCAGGAGTCTAACCACAATGATCGGTGTTTGATTGCCATCGCTGCTGGTATAAATCAGAAAAAAAATGTGGATGCTATTATGAAGAAGGTAATTCATTTACTACCTCTGTAAGCACTAATTTGCACATAAAATTGTCATGTAACTCTTGAGTGTTCAGTTTCTTCTAGAAAATTTTACAGCTATATTGTTCCACTATGATGGGAATGTCAATGAGTGGAATGATCTACCGTGGAGCAAAAGTGTGATACACATAGCAGCTTCTAACCAGACAAAATGGTATGGTGTTTCTTCCTTTGTACTGAAATTAGACATGCCTTGAGTGTCTCTCTCTGGCAACAAAAAATAAGAGCATTGTTCCACCCTGCAATTCTAACCAGGTATCATTTATCTTCAAGATAAGATGACAAGGTGTCTGTTTTTTAGGTGGTTTGCAAAGAGATTTCTCCACCCTGCTGTTGTCTCCATGTATCAGTATATCTTTCTTTGGGATGAAGATCTGGAAGTAGATAATTTCAACCCAAGAAGGTATCGTGTTGCATGATATCACCATGATGTTGTTGAACCTTTAATTGCCTAGCGGTAAAAAATGAATAAACCAAGTAAAGATGCACAGAAACATGGAATTTAATCAGAGTCCAGTTTATTGAACTTTTTAACCATGGTAAAGGCAGCTACTAGTATAAACTGACTGTTTGCGGCTGTTTTTGCTTCATGGTATGTGCTAAGCAGCAATTGTTATTTGCTTTCTTTATAGCAATGCAACTTTAAGTACTTATTCCATCTAGGAGAAATCTGTGAAGAAATGGCATGTTATGCTAATATTCTCCCCTCAAAAATTGTTTGATCTGTTCATTCTCTGCACCAATTTGGCTAATGCATTAATTCCTCTCAGATACTTAAATATAGTTAAATCAGAAGGGCTGGAGATATCACAACCAGGTCTTGACTCTAAACTGTCTGAAATTCATCACCGGATAACTGTTCGCAAAAAAACAGGGAGTTTTCACAGGTAAGTTTCATGTACTGCAACTTTTATTCTGGAAATTTGTAGTTATGCATAACTAAATCAAACAACATGTGTATTTTGATAGAAGAGTTAGTCGGGCTAACAAAGAATGCTCAAGAGAAGGACCGCCTTGTTCTGGGTACATTTTCTTTCTTGAACTCTTTATTGTGCTGTTACAGCTACTTTTGCTGATTAACTCTTTGTATTGTTACTATGTGATCTGGGTACACTAGTATTGCCTTTATGGCTTTATTTAGTAACCGCAGTACACTTGCAACAAGCATGACATAATAATAATTTTATCTATAGATGGGTTGAGGGCATGGCACCAGTTTTCTCAAAATCTTCTTGGCAATGTGCGTGGCATCTTATCCAGGTAGACTTTATCTTCAGATGATTTCTTAACCATGTTCGCACATATGGGTTTACCACTGTACTAGGCAATGTGACTGTTTTCCCTTTTTTTTTCTCGAACCGGCAGGAGAGCTGCCCGTCATTATATTAAGATAGGAATTTTTTTTGGAAAGGTCCAAACAAACAGAGAGGGAGAGAGGGGGGGGGGGGGGGGAAGGAGTACGAACACACCAACACACAGGAAAAACAAACTGAAACAGAGGCGCCCTTCTAAGACAACTAAACGACCAAGACCTACAACTAGCTCAAGGCATAAGAGCACTCAAATGACGGGCTCCTGCCGAGCACCATGACCAGGCATCCTCCATGGCACAGCGCAGCACCAGCAGAACATTAGGCGTGGCCCCGTTGAAAACAACATCGTTTCGATGCTTCCAAATGTGCCAGGCCACTAAGATAACAAACGAGTTAAAGCCTTTCTGCTGTTCTCAGCCTAGCGATAGAGCTGCAGCACTCCACCAGACCTGAAATGAGGAGGAATGAGAGTCCGCTAGCGCCACCCGCTCCAGACCGACATCCTGGAGCGCCTAGAACCAAACCTGGCGGGCAAACACGCAACCTACAAGAAGGTGAGTGATATTCTCATCATCTTGATCACACAAAGGACACCGTTGAGGGTGTGGGAGGCCCCGGCGAGCCAGCGGGTCTGCCATCCAACACCGGTCATGGCATGCCAGCCAAACGAAAAATTTGGCCCTTGGCGCCGCCCAGGATTTCCATAGGCGCCTCCACGGCTCAAACTCGATGCATCCATTGAAGAAGGCACGATAGGCTGATCTTGAGGAGAAGGAACCAGAAGGCGAAGGCAACCACCGGTGTGCATCGTCGACGCCGTCCTGCAGGGTGACTTCAAAAACAAGATCCCAAATCTGAAGGAATTCAACTAAAGCGTGGACTGAGGGTGCTCCTCTGATATCGGCCACCCAACGCCGATCAGTTACCGCATCCCTGACAGTTCGACTTTTGGAGATGCGCTTGGGCACAAGAGTGCATACATGAGGAGCCAGCTTCACTATCGATTTCCCCATCAACCAACGATCCATCCAGAACTTCGTCCTTAAGCCATTACGAACTTCAGAACAGACCAAGATAGAGAACATGGCAACTGAATTGGCCGGGGCTGAAACACCAAGACTGCTCCATGGTCTGTGAGGATCCGTTTCCTGAAGCCATAACCCACACATTCTCAATGCCCAGCCGAGGGTCTCTAAATTGTGAATTCGCAGACCCCCAAGTTCTTTGGGGCAGCAGACTTTACTCCAGGCAAGGAGTACTAGACATTGACACATAATCAACCTGCTTTGAAAAAGAAAATAGCTTTGTATGATATTTCTCTTTTGTCTTTTGCTTAATTGATTTTTGTGGTTCCAGCTATTGATACATCTAAATTGCGTTTATGCAGAATGATCTTATCCATGGATGGGGCATTGATTACAAGTTTGGGTATTGTGCTCAGGTTTGATAGAAGTGTCATTCAAGTAACTCTGGCACGCTTTACAATTTAAGTTCATCTAAAGCACAAAGTATTGATAATTTAGTTACTGTGTAGTGTGTACTCCCTCTGTCACTGAATATAGGTTGAGGTTCGTTCGACTTTTCTTTGATGCAAGAATTGGCTTCTTTTTATCATATACACTAGTAAAGATAATTAAACTTATAAATTATGATAATATTCTCAAGAAAAATCATATAACACTATTTTCATGTGGTCGATCCATATACTTTTCTATGACCAAATATTGAAAGTGATCTTTTTGACTGAGGTTAATTGATTAAAAGGAATGGAAGCTTTTGTAGTTATTTATGTTCTTAATCATCTAGCATCTTTTAGTCTGTACTATAGTAATATTATGACCTCATTGTCTGAGCAAACTATTTTTTTTGGGCAAAGACTCTAAATAAAACTTGATTTTTTGTAATACTGTTTTTAGGGTGATAGGACAAAAAACATTGGAGTAGTTGATAGTGAATTTATAGTTCATCGAGGAGTGCAGACATTAGGAGGTTCTGCAATAGCAAAGGTTTGTATAAACTTCTGTTTTTGTTGTTGCAAGTTGTAACCTTGATGTCCTCTGCAAATCATGCATGTAGCGCACATAAGAATAATACATAATGGTAATATTTTTTCAGCACACTCATTTGTTTACTTTCATGAAGTTGACCTGCCCTTCCTAATGCAGACACGCAAAGCTTTTGCGTGTTCTCGAGAAAAAAAGTTTGAGCTGCACTTTTGTGCATAATTCATATAATCTTTTCATAAGTAATGATTTGGGGAGGGGAAAAAAGCCATCGTTGGAATTGATATTTTATTATGCACGTAATGACACCTTATATATTTGAGTGGAACAATAGAAATGTCTTTTTGAGTTTTGATAATGTCGAGCCTTATATCTGCATCTTGGAATCTTGTGCAATACGTTTTTTCTTTATTTATGTGCAAAATAATGAAAATGTTTCATCTGTTTTTTGTTTTGAATTCTGGAAGGATGGTACTCATGGCAAAAACACCCATCCACTCCGTCAGAAAACTGCTCAAGTGCAACAAACGAGAGTATGTTCTGTGTGCCTGACACCTAAAGGAAATTATGATGCATATATTGCTGTATTTTCTTATATATGTGGCCTCTCAATAATGTATGTTATAACTTGTAACCAGGCGAGGGCAGCAGGCCTCGACATGAGAACAAAGGTGAGCTAAGAAATCACAGCTGGTACACATTGTGCCATCATATGCTACTCATTCAAAAAAGTTAGTGGAAGCTGAAACCTAAGAGTTAAAAAAACTGTCACTTCACTTGTAAATTCTATATTTCGCTGCGGTTAGAAATACCAGCACAAGAATTACCTGTAGTTATCCAGATTGTGCAATGATTGTAACGTCTTAATTTTCATGTGATTGTCGTAATTTTGTCAGTTTTCTGTAATTTGGTTTTTCCCTAGCAGGTCCGGAGAAAATCACGATCGGAGCTTCTTGATTTCCAGAAGCGTTGGGACCGGGCTGCAAGGGAAGACAAAACATGGGTTGATCCATTTGCACGCTCCCGACAAAAACGGAGAAACAGAATCCAACAGTAGATTGACATAATCGTCATAGTTACTAAATTTTTCAGTTGCACCGTCGATTTAGAGTGTACGATATTCGGTTGCATAATTCATTCAGATAAAATCTTGTCGATCTAACGCGTGTTTACAGGCGAATTCTGCAGATAAGGCGAATTCTGCATATATTTATTAAAGTCAAAGGACGAAAAGATGACCACACGCGTGAGTTTTGGGTGGGACGTGTGGATTGTGCGTGTACTAGATGCCACTTGTGCACTAGATGTCTTGCTGGTTTCCTCGAGGCTTCTGGCATGGGTGCTTTCGTGTGTTGTTTCAGCATATCTGAAGCTGAATATGTCACCTGGCGAACTCTATTGGATTTTGCCTGCTCTTTCAAAATTCATGTTGATTGTGCCATTCACTGAAACTCTGTGCTACGTGGCTACCTCGGAGGTGAATGGCCAGTGCAGCTGTAGCATCATCGATGACGGTGAGTTGGTTGTGAATATCTGCATTTGCCAAGGGTGAGATTTTCGGTAAATGAAGCTTTATTAACTCTTAACGATATATTAAAATGATATAAATTATATAAGAGTTTGATTTCGGTTTCTGTATAGCTCTGATGTACAGATCCAAATAATGAAACAAAAGCAAATAAAAAAAAAAGATGGAGATGACAAGCGAATTATTAAGGGCCTTCTATCTGAAATTTAGACTCATTTAAACCAGATAAAGATATACATGACCATATGTATCATAAGGAAGCACGCCACCTTTACCATATATCGGTGCTCCTCTCGTTGCAACATAGCCTAAGTATGTACTATTGTATATATGTAAAGATAACCTGTAAAGGATGATTAATTTTTCTTTTATTAAAAATCATATCATTCTTGTATAGCCACAACGATCAACAAAACGTTGTCATTACTACCATAATTTTTTCTTTCCAATAGTTACTAATCCTTGTAAGCCAATTGCTGAATATATTTGAAACACTCTTAAGAGGGTAAAGATTGGAAACCACTTATAATAAAACATACAGAGCGTGTAAAGCGGTAATAAAAAGAGATGTTTAATCGTCTCATTCTTATGATAAAAATAACACTTCTGATTACCTTGTCATTGTCTCTTAAACAGATTATCTTTTATTAGGAGGATCCCTTTTAGAAGATACTGAAGAAAGATTTTTATCTTTAAAGATATTTTAATCTTCTAGATTTTTTTTCTCCTTCGAGGTTCATTGTTATTAATAAGAGTATGGTATAGAGACCAAACTGAGAACCTGCTACATTTAGTTAGCTTCCATCAAAATTCATCAGGTTTTGATGTAAGGTCGATGTTGATAAGGTGAGAGAGCATGTCGCTCCACGCTATCAACTTGGACCGCTCAAGTTTCGACGGAAGGCAATGTTTGGTGGAAAAGATAGCAAAATGCTAGCTATCGTGTCATGTTTATTACTAGCTATATTGTAAAGACTAGGATATTAGATGCTAAAGGTCGAGTTATCAAACCAAATATCTTTCTAAAACCTAGTCTCTAGCCATATGAAGGTACCAAAGCGAAAAAATGATGCTTCACCCTCATCAAGCCTACTTAGAAATGTGAATCACCAGCGTTCTAGCTAATTTGTGAAAGAGGTTTTGACCCTAAATATTTATTACGAAGAATGTTCTGCCACATCCCTTCTTCTGTAACTAATTTGTAAAGCCATTTACAAAGAAGAGCGTTGTTTTGAGCATCGAGATTTTGGATCCCTAAACCCTCCTGATCTTTAGGTTGGTAGAGAACACTCCATTTTGGTAGCCATACTTCCTTTTGTGACTGTCACTCTGCCAGAAGAATCTAAAACAAAAATAATACATTCTTTTGAGAATTCCGCAAGAGATTAGAAAGAAAGACATGATATAATTTGGGAGACTGCTAAGGACAAAGTTGAGGAGGATAAATCTACCTCGCGAAGATAAGTACTTGCTCATCCAATTACTCAGTCTTTTTTCAAATTCCTCTTCAACACCCTTCCAATATGAGTTTTAGAGTTTACAGTAGTGAATAGGTATTCCCAAATAGCGCAAAGAGAACTTACCCTTAGCACATTCAAAAATTTCTTCGTAATGGCTTGCACTATCTTTTGTTTCCTCAAAATAGAACAAATTGCTCTTATGAAAATTGATTTAAGCTAGATAGTTGCTAGAAGATGCAAAGAATGCGTTTCAACTTTTTGGTTTTTTTCTAAATCATGATTTATAAAGATGATTATATCATATGTATATTAGAGAATCAAAAGACCCACTTGAACAAGATGGGGGACTAATCCATTTACTTGATATGCTCTAATCGCTCTATCGATCAAGGTTGCCAATATGTCAGCGACAATGTTAAAAGGGTTGGCGATAAGGGATCCCCTGACGCAGACCTTTTTTGTTTGGAAAAACCGTCCAATTGAATCATTCATTTTGATGGCTATACTTCCTCCAGATATGAAACGTTCCATCCAAGATCAACATTGCGGTGAGAAACCTTTCATCCGAAGACACTGCAGTAGAAAGACCATTTAACTTTATCATAAGCCTTTTCAAATCAATTTTTAAACTATTTTTTTTCTACGGAGTTTATGTATGGTTCCATATAGGGTGAGATGGATTATTCTTTTATCTTCGGAATAGAAAGCAACAGGACTACGTTTTCGTCGTGCCTAGCTTGTTGGCTGGCATACACCAGTCGCGTCGTGTGTTAGGGACAAAACAAAACAAAACTGGCGGATATGTCACACGTTCTCGCAGTGTCGTGTGTCAGGGACAACTAATCCAAATAGCAGTTGCCACAGAGAAGACGAGGAAACCATTGCTACATCAAAAGCTGTTCTCGCTGTTTGGTTTCCTCTTTATCAAAACCAGATAATTTTATCCAACTTCTCTCTCTCTATCTCGATCAGGTATTCGCCCATGGTGTATGGCAGCTTCATCGCACTTGACTTTTTCTAGCCGTGATTTCTTTACCCCACGCAACATCTCTTGTCTGCAAATCATAATCGCATGAAAGGGAGAAAAGGGTAAACATAGCCATCACAAAATAGAAAAAGGAAAGAAAGATGTGGTTTGATAAGCACTAAAGAGTGAATATGTGCTGGGAGGAAATTTGGATACAGATACCATTCGTGGTTAAAGAACAGGCCTTCTTGCAAACTTTTTAGAGATGCCACCCACATTTGTTAGTGGTTATTTTAAATAACCTAGTTTCTCTTAAAGAATATTGAGCATTACATGTAAGGCTTTATACATGTTAATAGGTGATGAGACTAAAGAAAAATCTTGGTTCCGCTTTATTGAAAACATAAAGTTCATGATAGAGATAACAGCTTACAAAGTAACACACAATACACATAAGAAATTTCAAAATGGTATCAATGAAAGAAACTTTAGATGTATTAAATGCGTAGGCGAATTGGTGCAACCTCAAAGCAAAGAATCTTTTACCAATATGTATGTCAATTGTCAAAGCCATTTACCAAATGAGAGGTTCTATTGCATAATCAATTGAAACAAAAAAAAAAGTTGACACTTCATGTCCATTGGCATCATTTGGCCACCACCTTTTCTTTTTCACAACGTCCACATGATTTTCTTTCTTTGTCACAATCATGTATGGCTTGGTTTGCTCCCTCGACGCCTCAAAACCAACGGTGACGAGCTATCATTTTATCTCCTCTCTCGTCGGTACTGTCCACCATCCTCATATGATAGTGGCTTCGACACCTCCATCCTCATCCATCACTCTAAGCCCGGGGACCATCCAAATCCCAAACTCTACCTCCTCACGAATCCTAATCTGACTGTGCGTTGGTGGGTGCATTAGAGAGGATTAATATGACTAGTATGCTGCACACGTTTTGCACGTCAGACGCGTGAGCGCACGAGACCCACACGGGAGTACGTGTGAAACTGCAGGAGCGCGTGTGACTCATAGAAGAGCACACAAGAGGCTATGGAACCCACACGGGAGGGTGCAAGAGGGGAGAAAATTGAGTATTTATCAATTGGTAGAAGGTAGATAATATCTATAAAATTTAAAGTAGTCTGCAGGATATGGAGGTAAACCACGAGAAGAAAACATTACATACTTTTTAAGCAGTAGAGATATTGAGTGTAAGGGGTTGTTTGATTTGACACTAAATTTTTTCCTTCAAACCTTATCCAGACTTTGGTATTATCAAATTTTGGTCACCCATAGTTTGGCCAAACATTTGGCAAGAGAAGGAAATCTAACGAAAATTTGGTAGCAATCCTAATGCTACCCAAATACGACTAGCGCTACCAAATTTGGATAAGTATAGTATTAGCAAAGATGGTTACAAACCAAACACATACTAAGGTTTAAAGAAAATCGTTATAAATGTACACCCAAACATAAAATCATGTCCCACATAATGTCGTAGAAATATGAACATTAGATATTCGCTCTATATCTTATTTACTCATGTACTTGGCACTGCACAGAGCTCCACAGGCAAATCTAGCACACGGCGGCAGAGAAGCCGTGGCAAGGCAAGTATATGCCGCGGAAAGAATTTTCGCAAATGGTCCTCGCGATCTGTCTGCTGAAAGCCTGAAACCAAACCAGCGTGCGAGACAAACAGGTCCGATCCGGCGAGGACAGCAGCGGAGGCTCTCGGTCTCCTTCAGATCTCGCACCCCCTCCAGATCTTGCGCCCCTCCCATGCCCACTCCCCCTCCTCGGATCTAGCCACTCCGCCCCTCTCCTCCCCCGGTCCCCGCGGCCGGAGCTGAGATCCGCGGCCATGGCGGGCGCCGCGGGAGGGTTCGTCACGCGGGCCCTCGAGGCCATGCTCAAGGAGTGCGCCGCAAACCGCGGCAAGTTCGCCGCGCTCCAGCAATCCATCCAGTCCTGCCTCGGTGCGTGCCCCCTCTCCTCCTCCTCCTCATCCCCTGCCCTCCCCTCCCGCGCATTTGGGATCCCGTGGTGACTGACAAGGGAGCTGTGTGGTTTCTGTGGTACGTGTCGTTGCAGAAAGCATCAAGGGAGCGCAAAAGGAGGAGGATGGCGCCGCGGCGGCGGCCGGCATCACGGAGGCGCTGGCGTCGGCGGGGCACGTGCTCGAGGGACCCCAGGCCGAGCTGGTGCTACAGCCGCTCCGCCTCGCCTTCGAAACCAAGCACATCAAGCTCGTCGAGCCCGCGCTCGACTGCCTCCACGTAATTACTCATCATTCCCCTTTCTCCTGGTCCCTTGCTTGTTCACCTGCCTGCTCGAGGCTTATGAAGCGAGAAGCCTGTTGCATTGTATTTTAGCACCGTGGATGCCTCGAAGTGTGGTGTGGTGGGAGTGATCCTTCACTTGGTTAGTACGAATGCATCGGTCCTTAGCGGGATAGAGCAACATTTCCTTGTCTAGGATAGAAGTTGGATTGGACCAGCCCTCATTTTGTATGTGCAAAGCTTAGCCCCTGACATTTGGCCATTTGGGTTAGAGATGGTTGCAGATTCTATACCGTTTGACTAGTGTGACAAGATCAAAGTCTATTACAGGCTGTTGTTATGTGAGAGGTTATGGATATAGAATTGAACTCAGAGAGTAAAATCATTAGCATGCATGAACAGTTAGTTGCCCAAATGACAAATTGATGCATCAATATAAGCTTTACGTTAACAAGGTTCAATAGGGTCCTAGGCTATGCTATGTATAATCTGTAAATCATAATCATGATGTGTACACATGTCAATTTAATTTTTAATGTCCTTCTTTATGATTTCGTTCATAACTTCATATGGCTATTTGGTTAACAATGGTTTATATACATGTAATGGAGAGTCAAATTTGAGTCCTTATGCTGTTATTGCACATACAGATATGGTCTATATCACATCTTGTCCTTAATCCATATATTATCAATTTCCGTGATTCCATCATTACTATGTGCTCACTAGCTTGAGGACTGGGGTGGAGTCAAAGTGTGGTTTTTACGCTGATTGCGTAGCACAGAAGTGGGTCTGTATTCATACGCTAGTTTTCACTCATTTTCTGGTGCATCTTAGTATAGACCAAGAGTCATTCATTCATTTAATATGCTTTTTTGCCACCTACACATTATGAACTTTCTGTTACCTTTTCCTTTGTCTATTGCGATAGTAGATGACACATCTTGGGCAATCTGTTCTGATTGAGCTGTTTAATTTCTTTTAACAGAAATTTATTGCTTATGACCATCTAGAAGGTGACCCTGGTTTAGAAGGTGGTAAGAATTCCCCGTTATTTACCGACATCCTGAACATGGTCTGTGGTTGTGTCGATAACACCTCCTCTGACAGGTCTGTCACATTAAACTGAGATGATGCTGTGCCACACTTTTGCACAAGTAATAACAGAGTATTATCTCTTTGTTGCAGTACTGTTCTCCAAGTCTTGAAAGTGCTTCTCAATGCTGTTGCTTCAAATAGGTTTAGAGGTAACCTTTATTACCTTATGCTACAGTTCTTAATGTTCTGTTTATCAGGCAAGCTTGAAGCTAACACTGATAACATCATGCGGTTGGCAAAGGCTAAACTTATCAGTTATGGGTTGGCCATAGCCTTTTTTTTTTCTAAAGTCGTAGCCATTTGATAATCCGACATTCTTACTCTGTTGATCTGACATGATGTGAGCTTATTTCTCACAAACTTGTGTACATAAGTACGTAACACTGCAAGATGCATATTTAAGTTTGCACATATATTCCTTGTCATACCTTTTGTTTTGTGAACAAAAGAAGATTTTATAATAATTCTTTTATAAAAGCATGTAAGAAAACAATGCAAAAGCCATTAAGAAAGTATACGTATTACCAATGCAAAGTCAATGAAGAGGAATAAACAGTTCAGCATTTGGCTAGCTTTCTGTGTAAAAAAAGTAATGTGAATTACAGTACATGGTTTGAGTCTGATGCTGTTTCTTGGAATGCAGTACACGGGGAACCATTGCTTGGAGTGATTAGAGTATGCTATAACATTGCTCTCAATAGGTACCTCTTGTTGTACCACATTCTCATTTTCTGTATTTTGTCCTTTGGACATGTCAGATAATTTATTTACTTATTTTTGTTTATTTCCATAGCAAGAGCGCTGTGAACCAGGCTACGTCAAAGGCCATGTTAACCCAGATGATCAGCATTGTATTCAGGAGAATGGAATCTGAGCAGGTAACATTTTCCTCAGAGCTTCGCTTATGCATAGGAAAAATGGTTTGTTGAAGTAGTTTCTTGGGGTTTATTTTGCATCTCTGGGTTTCAGGTTTCTGTATCGCCTGCAAGCTCTGCAGTTAAAGACACACCTTCATCTAGCACAAAGAACTCTGAAAATGGGGAAATATCTACTGATAAACAAGATGGGGAAAAGGTCACTCTGGGAGATGCATTGTCCATTAATCGGGCTTCAGAAGCATCTCCAACATCTGTTGAAGAGCTTCAGAATCTTGCAGGAGGAGCAGATATTAAGGTAGTGAAACTGGATTATTTATTGCTTTAACTTTGCTATTAGGACTGTCCAAATATTCCCTATGTTTCATTAGTTTTTTCTAATACAATGATTTGTTTTGCAGGGGCTGGAGGCTGTTCTGGACAAGGCTGTTGAACTTGAGGATGGCAAGAAAGTGTCAGGGTTTTTCAAGCTTGTTTTAACTTGTGTCTAGTATCTAGGATGTTCCTTATCATTCCTAGTGTCATGTCAGAGATTCAGAGGTGGCAGTAACTAATTACTTTTGCCCCCTTCTTTTCCAGTGGAATTGACCTGGATACTGTGAATATAATACAGCGTGATGCATTGTTGCTCTTTCGGACTCTTTGCAAGGTTGGCCTTTTTATTTAGTAGCTTAGATAATGTTACTTTGATGGGAGCTAACTAGAAAGTCACTCTTGCATCCTTCCCTCCCTTTGGCATCCTTTTAGATGAGCATGAAAGAAGAAAGTGACGAGGTTGCTACAAAAACAAGGCTTCTGTCACTTGAATTGTTGCAGGTTAGCTTATATCTTTGGAGGTTGCTAATATTTGTTCTTTTTTGGTTTGTTTTGATGTTATTTAGTAGCTTTTACCTCCAGGGATTGCTAGAGGGAGTCAGTGATACGTTCACCAAAAATTTCCACTTCATTGATTCTGTTAAAGCATATCTTTCATATGCTCTTCTGCGGGCATCTGTCTCTTCATCTCCCGTTGTTTTTCAGGTCAGAATTTGTCTGGTGTTTTCATCGTTCTGATGCATACATCTTGGTGCAATAGTGCTTACAGATTCTTTAATAAATGGTCTATCAGTCACGTTAAACTGCCTTTTCTTCTTTCACAGTATGCTTGTGGGATATTTTCAATTCTATTGCTCCGTTTTAGGGAGAGTCTGAAGGTAACTTTGTTATTAACAGAATTCATATTATATGAATATTATTTTTCGTGTTGGACTTCTTGCTGTGTCATTTACATTCTTTGTATTCTTCAAATATTTGTGCAGGGGGAAATCGGTGTCTTCTTTCCTCTGATAGTTTTAAGGTCTCTAGATAGCTCTGATAGCCCCCTCAGCCAGAGGGCCACTGTTCTTAGGTGATTCTCTTTTTCATGAGGCATACATGGACATAAAGTTAGATCCATTTTTTTCTTTTTTGTTAGCTTACATGACATTAGTTGGTGCATGTATACTGATGTTATTTGAATGATTTTCCAATCAGGATGTTGGAGAAAGTTTGCAAAGATCCGCAAATGCTTGCAGATGTGTTTGTAAATTATGACTGTGATCTTGAGGGACCAAACCTTTTTGAACGCATGGTAAGCATAAGTTTTTTTACACTGTTCAGAAAAGCATATCTTCTTACTTTTCTAAATCATATGTTCTAATCTTTTTGGCTTGTAACATATCTGATTGACCATATATTTCCTATCAGGTTAGTGCGCTCTCAAGAATTGCTCAAGCATCTCAAAGTGCTGATACCAGCTCCACTGCTTCATCTCAGGCAGTTTCTGTAAAAGGCTCATCTCTTCAGGTTACTATCATCCAGATTACTTACATCTCCTTTTTTATTGTGATGTTTATATCATATGAAACCTCGTATTGCAGTGCTTGGTGAATATTCTGAAGTCATTGGCTGATTGGGAGCAACTTCGAAGAGATTGTGCAAAAGAGGGGAGCATTGTCGAATCTCATGAAGAGGATGCTTCAAGAAGCTTGACAAGTGATGAGACAAAGAGCCAAGAGGATGATCGCAATCAGTTTGAGAGAGCTAAAGCTCATAAGTCAACAATGGAGGCTGCAATTGCAGAGGTGGGAAGCTATTATACCACTTTTCAACTGAGATCTTGCCATGTTTCTTAAATATCCTAGTTTGCAACTGAGCCCTTCGCCCTCTTCTTTTGCAGTTTAATCGTAAATCAGCAAAGGGGATTGAGTATTTGTTGTCAAATAAATTGATTGAAAATAAGGCATCATCTGTAGCTCAGTTCCTCAAGAGCACTCCCAGCTTGGATAAGGTGATTTCTAAAATATGTTGAGCTTCCTGCAGTAACTTGCAAAAGGAGGATTGTTTTAGGGTTGTGGTCAGAAAGGCATGGCTAACATCTAACTTTTGTGAGCTGGATGCAGGTTATGATTGGTGAATATTTGGGACAGCATGAGGAGTTCCCCCTTGCTGTGATGCATGCCTATGTTGATTCCATGAAGTTTTCAGGGTTGAAGTTTGATGCTGCAATTCGTGAGTTCCTGAAAGGATTTCGCCTTCCTGGCGAGGCACAAAAGATTGATCGCATAATGGAAAAGTTTGCTGAGCGGTATGTATGCTATTATGAATAGCACTAGAATTCATATGAGGCTCTAGGCCAGTATATATAGACATTTACAGGTGTGGTATATGCAGGAAACCCCTTAGGGGGAATACAGACAGGCTAAAATAGGCTCATGAATGGAACTTAATACATTTTTTATTCAATATTTCTACCAATGGTTCTCAAATACTAGTATTCTTATTTGCAGGTACTGTGCTGATAACCCTGGACTTTTTAAAAATGCAGATACTGCTTATGTTCTTGCTTATGCTGTCATAATGTTGAATACTGATGCACATAATCCAATGGTGTGGCCTAAGATGTCAAAATCAGATTTTGTTCGTATGAACACTGGGGGTGATGCAGAGGAATGTGCCCCAAAGGAGCTATTGGAGGAAATTTATGATTCCATTGTCAAGGAAGAAATAAAGATGAAAGATGATTTACATGCTACTTCAAAAACCACTAAACCAAGACCTGAAACAGAAGAAAGAGGCCGTCTTGTCAATATTCTCAATTTAGCTCTTCCAAGACTGAAGTCAGCAAGTGATACAAAGGCAGAGAGTGAAAAGATCATCAAACAGACTCAGGCACTTTTCAAGAACCAGGGACATAAGAAAGGTGTTTTTCATGTTGCACAGCAGGTTGAGCTTGTTAGACCAATGCTTGAAGCTGTAGGATGGCCTTTGCTTGCTACATTTTCAGTGACCATGGAGGAAGGTGACAGCAAGCCTAGGGTTGTATCATGCATGGAAGGGTTTAGAGCTGGTATCCATCTTACACGTGTTCTTGGGATGGACACCATGCGATACGCTTTCTTGACATCCTTAGTGAGGTAGACTAATTATCCTTTAAACTTCTTCATATAGCACAATTGCATTTCTTTTTGTTTAGTTATATGAATGTAATGCCATCCGTCTCTTTATCGACCTTTTGCAGGTTTACATTTTTGCATGCTCCTAAGGAAATGCGTAGTAAAAATATTGAGGCACTGCGGATTCTTCTCGCTTTAGCTGACACAGATATGGATGCTTTGCAAGATACTTGGAATGCTGTTTTAGAATGTGTCTCGAGGCTCGAGTATATCACTTCAAGTCCTTCAATTGCTGCAACTGTTATGCTGGGATCGAATCAAATATCGAGGGATTCTGTAGTTCAATCGCTGAAAGAGTTGGCTGGGAAGCCCGCCGAACAAATCTTTGTAAACAGTGTAAAACTGCCAAGTGATTCCATTGTTGAATTCTTCAATGCCCTTTGTGGTGTTTCTGCTGAAGAACTGAAACAAACACCCGCTCGTGTCTTTAGCTTGCAAAAGCTTGTCGAGATAAGCTACTATAACATGGCTCGTATACGTCTGGTATTCTCTAGCTCTTGTTATTTGCATTGTGAATGGTTCTTTTTACCTTCCTCCTACCATTCATTTCACACTGATTTTATTTTTGAAGTTTATCAAAGTGAAGAGATAAAAGCAGGCCTAAACATACATTCTGTCCTAGCATCTAATAACTTACCATTTATACATGTAAATGTAGGTGTGGGCCAGAATATGGTCTGTATTGGCTCAGCATTTTATTGCTGCTGGGAGCCACCATGAGGAGAAAGTTGCTATGTATGCCATTGACTCACTGAGGCAGCTTGGTATGAAGTACTTGGAACGCGCAGAATTGAACAACTTCACATTTCAGAATGACATACTGAAGCCTTTTGTCATTTTAATGAGGAATAGCCACAACAAAAAGATCCGTAGTCTAATTGTTGATTGCATTGTTCAGGTATGTATTTATGCATGGAATTTGATGTATCTATGAAATATAATGATCTGGGGCTTTCTTATCAAATGATGTTATAAGTAAAGCTTTTGCTGGATTAACCTGTAGCTGATCAAGTCAAAAGTTGGTAGCATAAAGTCAGGTTGGCGTTGTGTATTCATGATATTCACTGCAGCGGCTGATGATGAGGATGAATTGATTGTTGAAAGTGCTTTTGAAAACATAGAACAAGGTAACTTAGGAATTTATATAGCTAGCATAAAAAGTTCTTTTCCAAACTTATATCCTAAGAATGTTCATATTTCTTGAATATCCTAAGAATAAGAATTATTCCTTGACTTATGTTATGAATTAAATGGATGTGTTTGACAGTTATCTTGGAACATTTTGATCAAGTCGTTGGTGATTGTTTCATGGATTGTGTCAATTGTCTTATTGGCTTCGCCAATAACAAATGCACTCCTAGAATTAGTTTGAAGGCTATTGCTCTCCTACGTATATGCGAAGATCGTTTGGCAGAGGTTTGTATTTATTTCCAACCTTCACTTGCATATTAAGTTGTCTGGATTCACTTTGTGTCATATATGTAGCTCTGTTATTCTCTTCTTTTGGGAATGCCTTGTTTTCCTCATTTTTTTCTTTATCATACAGGGTTTCATTCCTGGTGGCGCTGTTAAACCTGTTGATGCTGTTCCAGATGCCAATTTTGATGTGACTGAGCATTACTGGTTTCCTATGCTGGCTGGCTTGTCTGATTTGACTTTGGACTCCAGACCAGAAGTCAGACATTGTGCACTTGAAGTGTTATTTGATTTGCTGAATGAGAGAGGACATAAATTCTCCTCTCCTTTTTGGGAGAGTATTTTCCATCGTGTACTCTTTCCTATATTTGATCATGTAAGGCATGCTGGAAGGGATGGGCTTTCTTCTGGAGATGATTGGCTTCATGATACTAGCATTCATTCTCTGCAGTTAATCTGCAACCTTTTCAATACTTTCTATAAGGTAATACATGCTGTTCTGGCTTTGTGATATTAGTTGCTTCAGGGGCATCCTTTGCATATTTCAGAACACCAATGTAATGAAAACTGTTGATTTCTTTACATTTCGAAAACATCGTATATTTCAGCCAAGCTGCACACATAGAATATAATAAGAGACCCTACTGGAACTTGATTTTTGGTCATCATCTCACTGTTGTCTTTTCAGGAGGTATCATTTATGCTTCCACCCCTTCTTGGTTTGCTGCTTGAGTGTGCCAAGAAAACAGACCAAACTGTTGTTTCAATTGCTCTTGGTGCTTTAGTTCATCTAATAGAGGTTGGCGGTCACCAGTTCAGTGATGGTGACTGGGAAACATTGCTAAAGAGCATTAGGTATTTTCTCAAAGTCTATTCCTACTAAAGTTAATTTTACCTTTAATAATTTTATTTACATATTAATGTTGGTATTACTTGTCAGGGATGCATCATACACAACTCAGCCCCTTGAACTACTCAATTCGCTAGGATTTCAGAAATCAAACAATCAACAGTTCCTTTCAAGAGAAGCGGATACCAACTCATATGGCAATAGTTACCATGATACCAGGGGAGGAGCCTCCATCGGTAATAATGGTGAACAGGATAGTCATCCAGAGACAAATCCACAAACTATCCTGGAGAATTCAGAAGGTATGCTGATCTGAAGCGTTCCCCTAGCTGTTTTGTCGTTTATGCACCAAATTCCGTATAAATTGGAGCACTGAAAGAATGACATCAATTTTGTATTCATATAGATTTGCCATCACCATCAGGGAGAACACAGCCTGCAGTTTCCCCACGTGGTCAAACCTTTGGACAAAGAATTATGGGTAATATGATGGATAATCTTTTGGTGAGAAGCCTTACATCCAAATCAAAAAGTCGAACAGACGATGTTGCTCCACCTTCACCCGTGAAGGTATCTGCAGGCTATTTATTCCGACACATTGAATAGGCGCCTGTAATTACTATTGTTTGGATACTCTACTTGCATGTAGCTTGCTGTATATGCGCATCAATAAATATATAACCTCACGCTCCCACAGAAAAATGCTATTTATTAGTAACTTTTATTTGGTATTTCTTGATTTTTCTTGGTCCATCTCAGGAAAGACGCTGGTTTTCTGTAATAGTTTGTATGGTAACTTGCAGACACCTGAGTCCATCGGGTATGTGGACAAGGGGTGCATGGAATGAACTCACATAGATAGTACGGCAAATCTGGATAGTTACAAACTTCTAGCATGCTACTCTTTTGCTATGAATTATGATAACTTATTGTGTATGTTATGATTAGTAATAATTTCAAATAAGTTTTCAGGTTAGCTTTACTGAACCCTCTGCTATTCCGCTCTTCCGAAATGTTGTCCATTGTTAATTCTTCTCAACACAAGTATGTTGCCATTGAAGCCATGAGTATGCTTAGTCTAACTTGCATTTTCTCCATCTTTGGTTATGTGCCTGCTTGTTGATCTAGACACCTGATGATGATGGGGCTGAGAAGACAGAAGAAGAGAACCCTATGATGGAAACTGTTAGAAGTAAATGCATCACTCAGTTACTGCTGCTTGGGACTATTGACAGAATACAGGTACGCAGTTTCCACTTCATATGCTGGATATAGATCTGATTCAGCTAATATACGAGCATAAAGGTACGCAGTTTCCACTATGACTAACTATTGATGAATGTTGCAGAAGAGGTATTGGAGCAGGCTAAAAGCCACACAGCAGATAGCAATAATGGATATCTTGCTCTCACTCCTAGAATTTGCTTCTTCCTATAACTCACCTTCAAATCTTCGAACAAGGATGCACCATATACCTCCAGAAAGGTAAGATTTCAAGTCTACATACATTTTTGCTTCGCAAAAGAAGTTTCTAACATTTTAAACTTTATATTGTGTAGGCCGCCACTGAATCTTCTTCGGCAAGAACTAGCTGGAACTACTATCTATTTAGAGATCCTACATAAATCAACAGTGGAGCATGATGCAAACGACTCGACTAAGGAAGCAAATAGTTTTAGTGTAGAATCTGGTGAACAGGAAAAGTTCAAGAACCTAGCAGAAGGGAAGCTGGTTTCCTTTTGCGGGCAGATTCTGAAAGAGGCATCTGCTCTCCAGCCTATCACTGGGGAAACCGCTAGTGCAGACATACATCGTGTACTGGACCTACGGGCACCTGTTATTGTCAAGGTATATTGCATTCTGAAAGTTCTATACATGGAGGTTCTCATCCATATTTTGGGATTTTGTGTTTCTGCTCACACAATTTTAAATTTATTTGCATTTCAGGTTTTGAAAGGAATGTGTATCATGGATGCTCAGATATTCAAAAAGCACCTAAAAGAGTTTTATCCGTTAATTACGAAACTTATCTGTTGTGATCAGGTATATATGTTCTTTCTTGGATATATTTGCTTAAAGGTTTAAAATAAAGGCAACATATGATAGTGACAGAGTTCTAACTTGTGGTTATGCTGCAGATGGATGTCCGTGGAGCCCTTGGCGATCTTTTTAGCAAACAACTTACTCCACTTATGCCCTGAATCCCGATGATAGTTTCTTCTGTTGCATATATCTTTTCTAGTTGAAATATATTCGTCATCGGCATTTTTGTGTGAACATGGAGCACTGGAAGGAAGCTTTACGTTCTTAGGGCACATTTTCAGGTGCAACAGCTACTTCCTAAGAGGTGAGGAACTTGGTTGGCGAGAAGCTGTAAATCGACTAAGCTACATTTTTTGGATGATGCGAGTACACATATGATGGAAAGTAGGCTGCCAGTCACGCCATTTTTCCTTGTGACATTGTATTTTATGTGTTATCTATATGTCTGGATGGGGACGATCGTTCTATACACAGTAGAATAGCATTGGCGATATGTACACATTGTTCAGGACATTGTATTCGAGTCCTTGTTATATGGCAATAATAGATTACGCGCAGTAGGTCTTCTACAGTTTTGTGCATCATCTAAAGCTGAGGATAAGTATTGATTATCTGACTCTGCTATTGTTGCAGAATTGCGTTGGCTCGTTGTTACTTACCCTTCCAGTGGGATCTAATATTTGTGCACTGCTGTATCAGCTGATAGACCTAAATATTTTTGCAGAATTGAAGTAGTGGCATAGACCTAAATTTTCATTGATATTACTGTCCCAACTGGGTGTCTTGTTTGATTTATAGTTTTATGAACAAGATGTACTGGAGATATTGCGCCCTAGAATTAGTTCATGAAAATGCCGGAGTTGCTGTTTGTTGCCAATACTGCCGCGTTATTGATTAGTTCTCATTGTTTGCAGTCACTAGTTGAGACCTCCGAGACGAGTAACAGAGATCCGAGACGAGCCCAACATATGTCTCATTCCTCTCCCCTCACGCATCATCTCTCTCTCCGCTCAGTTTCTCAAAACCCTAGCCCAAAAATTCCCCATTTCAGAGCTGCCCGCTGCTCCATAACCCCGCCGCCCGCACCCTTTCTCGCTGGCAGCAGCTTCTCTGGCATGGCTAGCTCGAGCTCTACGGGCGCAAGGTCGACGGCAAGCTCCAGCGGAGGATTAGGCGGCCCAGCATCGTCGGTCCCGCTGGACTATTCGCCGGCCATCTTCTGCTTGCAGTAAGAAAGCGGCTCGGTGGATTTTGCGACATACATGAACTCGGGAAGGAGATATTTGGCATGCGTTCGGCGTCGAGCAACTTGGGTCTCAAATTGGTTGTTTCTAGTCTGCAACGAATTGGTCCGTATGCATTGCAACACAGGTTGGAGGTTGCAGCTACTAGGATTGGTATGGCAGGGGACGACTCCATTTCTGAAGCAGCTAGTGATTGCGTGATGACCTAAGTGAAAACTGCTAATGACTGTTATGGATGTAAACGGGTGTCTCCTCACGGAGAGGCATCACTTCCCTCTGCATATATGTGTGACAAGTGCAAGTAATGAATACTGATTCAATATCTCATTCTCGAGTCCACTGTTTCACTGAGTTCTGCTGTCAATACATTTTGCACTACAACAGGCAACAGAGCTTCACGTAGCGCTCTGTTCTGTCGTCATATGTTTCTAACACTCTTCCGTGATCAAAGTATCATCATATGTATAAGACAAGTTGAATACTTATCTAAAAACTCTATGAAAAAATATGAGGAGATATATATTTGTAATATGATATAAAAAGTCTTTAAAAGTTTAGTGGAAAAAATTAGAAGAAAAATAATATAATATATCTGCTTGTATTGATATTGCCTCATTAAAAAAACGTATAGGAGAAACCTCGAGAGGGAAACTTATAAAAGAAAATAGTGCAATATTTATGATCTAATGATCATTAACGGGTTATATATTTAGAAATTTACCCCTTCTGAACTTTAAAATTTTTGAAGTCGTCTCATCCAATTTCATGAATAGAATAAAATATGTTGGTAAAGACTTTATGAATAAATCTGTAAGATTATCATATGATATTATTTACAAAGTATTTTAGCAATACAAGTAACATTATCTTTATATCTTTATAGATAATGTTAGATAATTTTGATGAACCAATACTACACGATTATTGTGTGTGGTTAATCTTCTATGAAGCTATACATATTCATATGATGCTTTATATAATTATTTTAGAATGATTAATGGAAGTAGCCACGGGAGTCTAATTTTGATGACTTCTATTAGAAGGGTTTCCCACCATTTAAGAATACAAAGTCTGTCTGTGATATGATATTATGGAGATCAGAAAAATAGCTAGCATCTCTATATTCAGCCATAGTCATGTCTTAGATTTTCTGATAAAATAAACCAACCTTTTTTTATACCTTAGAGATGTCTAGGGATGTCCTTTACTCTTGCTTAATGATATTTTGTTGGAGTTACGCTATATTTAGCTAGCAAGTTATTTAAAAATGCAATATCATGTATGTTGCAATTTACAATATACATTAGCGCTCCAAAGGTACTGAGATATGAAACTTCAGGTCCTAATATCTCTTCATCATCTCGAAATTTTAATTCATCATTATCCATTTCAAGAAATTGAACGACTATATTGAATTTCTTTAATATTTTTTTAGATATATGCATACTAGTATACAAGTATTCATGAGGGAATATACTCAAGTTATAGACTTAAGTAAAATTTAGTTTTACCTAAATCATTCATCTCAAATTCTGTCTTAAGATGATTGCATGTTTTATGTATTTATGATTGTAGCATCTAGGACCCTAGATAAGTGGTAAGTGTTTCAATGATTAATGATAACCGTATCCTTGTGACTAATACGTATGTTTTTGAAGGAAATCAAAATTCTTTAGTTCACAATGATTGAATGGTTTTTTTTGTCCCTCATGGAATTCTATTGGTCGATCAAATGACATTTACGTCAAGATTAACGATCTTCTAGTTCTAAGTGTCACAAGAAGATGAAAGACACTTAGAGTAGACATAGATCTCCTTTTTGTCTTTTGACCGTACTATAAAGAGGAGCTAAGTGTTGTAGCTTGAGGTAGTTGAGCATAGACATAGTTGGATGAACACTTGCGAAAAATAGCACTAGATAGCTTAAAGAAGTCCATGGGTGAGAACTTAGAACTCAAAGTTGATTGAATTAGACGAGTTCTAGAAAGTTTGTTCTTACCGGATTGTCTGGTGTGAGAATGATTATACTCACCGGACTATTTTTCTTCTCTATGAAGATTTCAAATGAACTCATCGGACTGTTCGGTGATGGAAGGAATTATGCAACGGAGCATTTAACAGAAGAGTCATTTTTCAGAGAAATTTGAAGTTACATGCACCAGATTGTCCGGTGGTCTGAAGGACTCATACACCGGACTATTTAACAGAATGACCGTTTTATGGAGAAAATCAAACCGGATTGTCCGGTGACTTAAAGGAGTCATCACCAGACTATTTAACAGAAGCTTGGTAATTTCGGAGGAAATGTATTATAAGTCACCGAACTATCCGGTGATGCTATGTGGAAGAATACCGAGCATTTTGCAACAGCTACTGACAACTGTCAAATCAGCGTGTGGAAAAAGTTAACTTACCAGATTATCCGGTGTTAACAGAGGTGTGTGCACCGGACCATCCGGTGTTCACAGAAAAAGTGAGTGGTTGGGCAACGGCTAGATTTGGACCTCTAGCTTATATATACCCCCTCACTTGGTTTCATTCGTCTCTCTTGCAACCCAGAAGCATTCATATATAGTGTGTATCATCTAGAGGCAAGAGAGAGCACTTGAGGTGATTTGCAAGTTCTTAATTGAAGATTAAGGGCTCCATTAGTGCTTCGAGAGTAGTGAGTATGCATCTAGCTGTTGTTTTAGGCTTGATAGGGATCAAGTGAACCAGTTAGCTTGTTATTCTTGATGGTTGGCAACACCTAGTTGGTCGTGGAGATTAGAGGTGTTCTCGGTGAGCTCTTGGAGGTCTTGTGGGAGCCTCGGGAAGCTCGTGTATTTTGTTTGATGCCCGCCAATATGGAGATGGAGAAATTACAATCACTAGTGAGCACTTGAGTCTTGGTGACTCAAGGAGGAGCGACATCCTTGTGTGGATGCTTTAATGAGGATTAGTGGAGAGTGCCAACTCTTCGATACCTCGGGAAAAACTCGGTGTCCTCTTTCCCTACTCTTGTTACATTCTACATTTTGCTTCTAGCATTTCCTTCATGCAAGTTTCAATTCCGCACTTTACTTATGTTCTATATGCTCGCATGTTTATGCTTATCATTCTAGATTGCTAGGTCGTCTAGTTGCTTTTATACATTCTAGGCTAAGGTTGCTCTTGGTTCTAGAAATCGGTAGTTGGTTTAGTTTTTGATTAGTGCCCTATTCACCCCCTTCTAGAGCCATTAGATTCTTTCACTCGGCTAATGCATTGTTGCTGGATGGAGCCGCCTCTTGGGCTAGCACCGCTATGGCAGGTATCACCACCGGCGGTTGTGGGCATGTCAAAGAAAAATCTTCATCCAAGAAAAATCTTGCTCTCAAGGTAAAGATGGTTGATAAAAAAAAGAAGAAGATGAAGCTCCTATCATCAAGCGAAAGCGATGAAGAAGATAGTGATGATGATGATGATGATGATGACTCTGACACCGAGCTTGCTCTTCTCATGAGAAGAACTACAAGGATGATCTCAAAATTCCAAAAGAATGGCTACAACTATGATCCCAAGAAGAACAAATTTCGTGCAAAAAAAATTTGACAAGTTCGATGGAAAAGACAAGAAAAGATGCTACAATTGTGGTGAACTTGGCCACATGTCATACGATCACCCTCAACCCAACAAGAAAAACATGAACAAGGGCAAGAAGATTGAAGAAAATGAAGATGAGGACTAACACAAAAAGAAGAGCCAAGATAAGCATTCAAGGAAGAATCTCTTTAACATGAAGGGTGGAGGACGTAATGCCTACATTGTTGATGAATGGGTCTCCAGCGAAAGATCAAGTGATGACTCAAGCGATGATAAAGACAATAACCTCGCGGGCCTTGCTATCACCAATGATGATGATGCACCCCTACCTCTACCGCCTATGTGCCTCATGGCAAAAAGTAACAACAAGGTGAGTAATGATGATGATGGTTTTTCTCCTAGTGATCTATCTAAGCTCATGAATGGTTATGCTACTATCATCAAGAAACAAAAAGCTAAAATTAAGTCTCTTGAAAATGCTAATGCTATGCTTAGTTCTTGTCATAATAAGTTGCTTGCTAAATACAAAGATGTGCTTAAGAAAATGATGAAGTAGTTTCATCTAGCAAGTCTCTGGAGGCTAGTAACAAAAAGTTAAAACTTGAGCATGTTGACATGAAATGCAAATATCAAGAACTTGAACTTACATATGATGCCATTGATTCTTCTTTAAATAAATTGTCTACTATTAAAGTAGTTAAGATCAATGCATCTACACCTTATGATGATCTCTTTGAAATACCTTGCTCATCTTCATGTGATGATGTATCATCTCTAAAGACTAACCATGCAAGGGAAAAAGAGCTTAGGGATGAGATTGCAAGCTTAAATTCATGTGTGGCCCGGTTGACTAAAGGGGAGTACAAGCATAAATAAATCCTCATGAAGAATGCTATGTACTACAACAAGAGAGGCATTTGTTGCTTCCCAAACCCGGTAGAAATATCATCAAGTCACCGGAGATAAACAAATGCTTCATCAAAGAAGTTGGCTCCTATTGTCAATATTGTGAAGTAACTAATCACCACATAAGGGAGTGTTCCATTCCTTCCAAACCCCTTCCCATTTTGCCATCTAAATATAAGTCTACATTTAATGGTCATCATTTTCTATTGCATAAGCTTAAGAGTGGCAAAGTCATGACTAAGTTTATCGGAACTCAAGCAAATGGCAAACTTTCAAGGCAAATTTGGGTGCCTAAGAATCTTGTATCTCACATGAATGATACCAAACTTGGTTGGGTACCTAAGCAAAAAGCTTGATCCCATATGTGTAGGTGAACTACAAAGCCGACGGAAAGTATTGGATGCTTGATAGTGGTTGTACACAACATATGACCGGCAATGTAAAGATGTTCACCTCTCTAGAAGATGAAGTGGGCGGACATGATAAAATCACCTTTGGTGATAACTCAAAAGCAAATGTGGTAGGTTTGGGTAAGGTGGCAATCTCTAATGATCTCTCTATCTCCAATGTACTTTTAGTTGAGTCTCTTAGTTTCAATTTACTTTCCATAGCTCAACTATGTGATTTAGGCTTCACATGCTTATTTAGTGATGTTGATGTTATCATTAATAGCAAGAAGTATAATGATCTAATCTTTAAAGGCTTTAGATATGGACATATATATCTTGTGGATTTTTCATCTAATGAAGCTAGCTTGATAACGTGCCTCTTCACCAAGACATCTTTAAGTTAGCTTTGGCATCGATGACTTGCTCATATTAGAATGAGCCAACTCAAGAAGGCATTCAAAAACGGAATGATGGTCGGTTTGAAGGACGTAACATTCGAGAAGGACAAATTGTGTAGTGCTTGGTAAGCGGGAAAGCAAGTTGCAAGCTCATATACTTACAAGGCTATGATGTCTACATTAAGACCCTTAGAGCTACTACACATGGACCTCTTCAGACAAACCACCTACAAAAGTTTTAGTGGTAATCTCTATTGATTTATCATTGTTGATGATTATATAAGATACACTTGAATTTTTTTCTAGATGACAAAAGCAAGACCGTTGGGATCTTCAAAAAATTCGTAAAGAGGGCTCAAAATGAGTTTGAAGCAACATTAGTGAAGATCCGAAGCGACAACGGGACGGAGTTCAAGAATACTCAAGTTGAAGAGTATTATGAAGAAAGAGGCATCAAGCATGAGTTTTCATCTACTTACGCTCCTCAACAAAATGGTGTGGTGGAGAGGAAGAACAAGACATTGATTACACTCACAAGAGCTATGTTGGATGAGTATGATACGTCGGAGAAATTTTGGGCGGAAGCAATCAACACGGTATGCTATGCGTCAAATAGAGTGTATTTCCACCGACTATTAAAGAAGACGCCATACGAGATTTTTATTGCGAGGAAACCCAATATCTCCTACTTTCAGATGTTTGATTGTAAGTGCATCATCTTCAAAAAGAGAGAACGCCTAAGGAAGTTTGAGCGTCGTTGTGATATTGGATTTCTTGTTGGTTATGTATCTAACTTCAAAGCATATAGAATATTTAACAATGTCATCGGTTTTGTTAAAGAAACGTGTGATGTTGAGTTTGATGAATCTAATAGCTCCTAAGGAGAAGGTATTGCTTGTGATGAACCTTTGAGAGAAGTAATGAAGAAGATGACCATTGGGGATATCAAGCCTAAGGAGGATGACAAAGACATGCCTACTACTTCCACTCCACATACCTCCTTAGCACCCCAAGTGGATCAAGATGAAAAAAGGATGAACAATATCTTCCAATACATGATACACACATCTCTCAAGAGGAAGCTCAAGCTCAAGTTCAAGACGTTGGACCACCGCAAGACACACTACAAGAGCCACAAGTGAAGCAAACTCATATCTCAAAGGATCACCCAATTTATTTGATCATTGAGAGTCCATCAAAGGGAGTAAGAACTTGCTCTCAATATGCTTCATTTTGTGAGCATTATTCGTTTGTTTCTTGTGTGGAGCCCACTCATGTAGAAGAAGCCCTTAAGGATTCGGATTGTGTGATGGCAATGCAAGATGAACTTAACAACTTCACCCCCAACGAAGTTTTTATACTTGAAGAGAGGCCTCAAGATAAGAACATCATTGATACAAAATGGGTCTTCCGCAATAAACAAGACGAAACTAGTGTGGTGGTTCAAAACAAGGCAAGATTAGTCGCTCAAGGTTTCGCACAAGTGGAAGGCTTGGATTTCGACGAAATGTTCGCTCCCGTGGCAAGACTAGAAGCTATACGTATTCTTCTTGCATTTGCTTCACATCATAATATTAAGCTTTATCAAATAGGTGTGAAGAGTGCATTCTTAAATGGCTTCATTAATAAACTTGTATATGTTGAACAACCACCCAGTTTTGAGGACCGTAGATATCCTAATCATGTCTATAGGTTGTACAAGGCACCCAGTTTTGAGGACCATAGATATCCTAATCATGTCTATAGGTTGTACAAGGCACTCTACGGACTCAAGCAAGCCCCAAGAGCTTGGTACGAGCGCCTTCGTGACTTCCTAATCAATCAAGGATTCAAGATTGGAAGGGTGGACACCACACTATTCACAAAGATCATCGACAATGAGCTTTTCTTTATCAAATTTATGTTGATGATATAATCTTTGGTTCCACTAACAAGGAATTTTGCAAGGAATTCGGGGACTTGATGTCAAAAGAGTTCGAGATGTCAATGATTGGCGAGCTTAACTATTTTCTTAGGTTTCAAATCAAGCAATTGAAGGAAGGGACTTTCATCTATCAAGAGAAGTACACGAAGGATATTCTCAAGAAATTTAAGATGGATGATTGCAATCCAATCAAGACTCCAATGCCTACCAATGAACATCTCGACTTGGATGAATCGGGTAAATCGATTGACCAAAAGTTTTATCATTCTATAATTGTGTCTCTCCTTTACGTTACCGTATCTAGGCCCGATATTATGTTTAGTGCATTCATGTGCGCTCGCTTTCAAGCTAATCCTAAAGAATCTCATCTTAGTACCGTAAAAAGAATCTTGAGATATCTTAAGCATACACCTAGTATAGGCTTGTGTTATCCAAAAGGTGCTAGTTTCCTACTCTTGGGTTACTCGAATTCGGACTTTGCTGGATGCTGTGTGGATTGTAAGAGTACTTCGAGTGGGGCCACTTGCTAGGGCGGTTCCTTGTTTCTTGGTCTTCTAAGAAGCAAAATTCCGTAGCTTTGTCTACCGCGGAAGCCGAATATATAGCCGTCGGAGCATGTTGTGCTCAAATTCTTTATATGAAGCAAACCTTGTTAGACTTTGGTGTTAATCTAGAGAAGGTTTCACTCATTTGTGACAACGAGAGTGCCGTAAAAATTACAAATAATCCGGTTCAACAGTCTCGCACAAAGCACATTGATATTAGCCATCACTTCCTTAGAGACCATGTGGCTAAAAATGATATATCTCTTAGTGGTGTAAGGTCGGAAGATCAATTGACGGATATCTTCACAAACCTCTAGATGAAGCCACATTTAGTAGGTTGCGAAGTGAGCTAAACGTTATAGATGCTTCAAATGTCATGTGATGCTTTTGTCATATAGATCCATTCATGATAGACGCTTATCTAACCTTCTCAATATAGTGGTGAACATGGGTTTTGCTTGAGATGGTGGTTCCTTAGTTTCTCTCAAGGTATGTTGTTGGGTTCACCATGAAGAAACTTGAGAAGGGAAATAATATAACAAGATAGTTTAATTTATGCTATGCATCCACATGCCATATAATTTGCGCTCATGTTTAAATTCATGCACTTGTTATGCATTGCATGTGCATTGACGGTAGAGATCACAAAGGAGAATATCACTCTTTGAGAATGTTGTTCGCTTTTCATGTGAACATACACCTCCATAAGTGTGATTAGAAAGATATAAATGCTTAATACCTATTGAGTCATATATAGTGAATTTAAAGCCTTAATCTTTGAATTCATAGGCAATATGGCTCAAACATTTTCTTAGAGTTTTCCTCCTCTTTCTTTGATTTTTATTGCCTATTTTGAAATTATTATAAAGTAGCCTTTTGGCAAATGTTTTAAAATGAGTGTTTGAGAGGGTGAGATTTCACTTAAACTGGTCCAAACATGTGTTTTCGTTGTGTGGTTGTTTGAAGTTTGAACTCAGTGCGAGATTTAAGTTCAACAAAAATCTTTCCTTCTCACCGGATGATTTGGTGCTCTCTTGGTTAATATCAACGGATCATCCGATGCTTGGTTGTCGGCGTTTGCTAAGATCTCTGGAAATCTATCCGGTACTCTTCAAGTTGGCTTCACTAGACCTTTCGGTGTTCATTTTAGAGGCAGAAAATTCTCAGTGGAAAGAAATAGTCTGGCAAGTTCAAAGTTTACATCACCAGATCATCCGATGTGCTTATTGGAATTTTTAAGATAGAATGGTCCGGTGAGCATACGGTCAGACATCGGACTATCCAGTGTTCAATTTTCAACGAAGATGCAAAATTTCAAAGGTTCTGTTAAATGGAGCGGTGCTTTGTCCGGTGCTCATTCCTGTCATCACCAGACTATCCGATGTTCATAATATTGGCGGGACCCACCTGTCATATATCTCTCACTCGTTCGGTCGCTCCTCTTCAACCCGACGCCCAAGCCTCCGCCTCCGCCGCTGACCCGTCGCCACAAGCGCCACCCGAGCTCCGTGCCCCTGCTTCGCCACTAGTGCTCACCGCCGGTCACCTCCACCACTGTAGTTGCCGCTCGCCCATACTCATAGCTGCTAGAGCCGCTTAGCCACCATTTTCGAGAACCCAGTGCCACCGCCGCTAATTTTCTCGCCGCTGCCGCTAGAGCTCGCCGCCAGCCAACAAGAATCTCACCTCAAGACTCTAGATCAACATATTCTCGTGGTAAGCTCAATTCCTTTGAGTTTTTCTGAATTCCCTAAACCCTAGCTCAAATTTCTTCAAATTCACTCAAATTCGTGCAAAATTCAAGCAAAATTGAGTCGAATTGCTTCAATTAAGGTCATATCCTATGCAACTGGACTTCAAGTGTCGTAATCTTGAACCCCTAGCATGTTTATCTAAATTCTCCTAAAATTAGGGCTTAGGATTCAATTTCGGGCAAATTTCATTCAAATTTCAAAAACCCGAAGCTCTCGCTCATCCATATTGTATCTTTTGATCTTCTAGATGGGTCATGAGCGCCGCGAGAAGGGCAAGGCCATCGAGCAGCCTAAGAAGAAGAGAACAAAAGAGTAGAAGGAGTGGGATCGAGCGATTGCAGCCACCAATGCTCCAGTTTCTTAGCGAGGGCTGCAGATCAGAGGCATAGATACGACTCCGCCGCGTCGGTCCACCCGCACTCGTCAGGCAGCTGGGTTGGGATCGATTCCGTCCGGGCAGGAGAGCCAGAAGAGGGCTCGTTAGGAGCCTCAGGGAGAGTCTGAGTCAGAGCAAACAGAGGAGCCGCAGCTTAGGGGGAGATCAAATTATTGGACTTGACCTCTTACAAGTCCCCCAGGATAAAGAAGCTCAGATTTGTGCCGATTGATGAGTGGTTTACCCCATAAAGGGATGAGGGGGTCAAACCCAAGTTCTGGACTATTCTCCAGGAGAGTTTTCACGCTTCTTATCTCAGGAGTACATTCAGTCTGAGCATGCACAAGAAGATTAACTAACATTATCTTGAGTTGGCAGCTGGTGGAGTTGATATGAGAGCTCACTTTGAGTCTATTCCAGGACTAACTGAGTTGGTGTCTAGAGTGAGCCAGTATGTTGAGGATTGGGTGAGAGTGTTCTATACCACGGTCTGGATAGCACCCGAGAGGAACTTCATTCAATTTATGTTCCAGGGTGAGAGCTTTAGACTCTACCGGAACAATATTTTAGAGGTGTTGGGTCTTCAGGCGAGCTCCCGATACTTACATGAGATTGTTCATCCTCATGCTCAGCCACCCCACCGTCCTCTCGTTGGTGGAGTCTTCCCGACAGACGATGAGATCCAATCGATCTTCAGGCCGCCTTTTGCCCCAGGATCACCAAGAGTGCCAGATATGTTGATTCCTAAGGCAAAGACTTTACATATGGCATTGAGACACATCCTTCTTCCGAGGAGTGGCTGATACTCTCCATCCTCACTCACCAGAGATTTGATGTGGTTGATTTGATTCTTTGTGAGATTGAGGATGTGATTGCTGAGGGGATGACCATGGCTAGACAACAGCCTTATGCACATTTCATATCCCACATGATTGCACATTCGGTCAGATTCCCTCAGTTCGTCCATGCCTACGAGCAGTCTCCTACACACTATAATGTGTATGCTCCCACAACATCTTCAGACAAGCGACAAGGCTAGCGTGTGATGTTTTATGCTCAGGAGCGGATGCCAGCTGATGTTAGCAAGAGAGCAGCAGCAGAGGATCAGCCCATTGCAGTGGTCGAGGCAGCGCTCCTGCATGCATTCTACTTGAGTGATAGCGACTCGGATTCTTCAAATCTTGAGTTCTTCCCACCAGTCGCTAGGTGTCACGTCCCAAATTTCATAATCGTGAGATTTAGCTTAATCATGTGTCATTAGCGTCATAATTAAATTGGAGGGGAATGATTTTTGCATATTAAAGCAATTCGTTTAAAATCATTTGGATAAGAGAAATAAAATTGGGAGAGAAAAGAATAGAAATCGCATTGAAAAATATCTCCTTTCTCTAACATGTGGGCCCCACCATCCCAACCACTCAAGTGGGCAGCCCCACCTGCTCTCTCTCTCTCCTCCCTCACTCCCCACGCCCCCACCTTGCAGCTACAGCTGCAGCAGCCCCCTCCCTCTCACTCCTCTCTCAAGTTCTCTCACTATCCCTTGGATTTATTTCTCTAGGAGCAAGGCCAAGGTATGCATATGGTACCATTGCATTTTCTAGCTCATGAGCTACTCATCTATCCAATTCATTTTCGTTTTCGTGGAAGAATCGAGTAGTTCTTGAAGTTCTTGAGCTTTTTGGAGCAAAAATAGAGTTTTGGACGAATATGAGCTCTAGAGTCATGTTGCTAGTTGATGAGTAAGTTCTAGGATCCTTGGACTATCCCTAACATGTTCCCTTTAGGCTTGGAAAAGATCGCAACTCGAATTGACCCAAAAATCCACTCGAGAGCAGTTTTCTTAAGCTATGTTGTGATGCTATCTGTTGGAAGGCATGTGTTCCGATCTTGGGTGCAAAACACGTGCCGAGACTACCGGGATGATATTTTGTTTAATCATCGAGGTTGTGATTATGAATAATGATCCTACTGGTGATTAATTAGAATATTATTTGGACGGTTTCCCATACTAGGTCACATGATGCTAAGGCTGGAGGGTCTTCTCAGGTTGTTCCTACTTCTACAGTTCCTTCAGTACCTGAGACAGCGACCTCCGTGCCCCCTGCTGCACCACCGTCCGAGTTCATTCTTATTCTTCACCACATGCAGCACCAGCAGGCAGCCCAGGCAGAACAGCAGGCCAAACTACACGCAGACATACTTCAGCAGTAGGAACAATAGCTCATGATGATGCAGTCGCTCTAGTAGCAACAGCAGGCTACCTTAGCAGCTCTTCAGGTCGATCGAGAGAACAATGATTGCATGTTCACATTTACCCCTGGATGTCTTGGGTCTCTCTTTCAGGCATCAAGCCTTCAGCTGCCAGTTGCTCCTTGGGCTCCAGCCCCAGCACATAGCCCTCTCCCGAGCAGTGTCAGTTGGCCCTTGGGAACACCAGTGTCAGCATTCCCTCTGTCACCCCTCTTCAGCACTGGTGTATTTTCTTAGCCTGCCGGGACTACGACGATGCCAGTTCTACCTTTGTTGTCTACTCCTATGAATGGCGCTCTTCGCTTTGAGGACTCTCCATAGCTGTCAGTGCCTTCTCAATAGCCATTCGTTCAAACTCCACCAGTCGTTCAGTTTGCCTTCGAGGAGCTCGATGCAGCACTTCAGGAGATAGCTACTCAGGGCACCACTACTACTACCAGCTCGGCCCCAGCTACAGTCTCAGAGGCACCATCAGAGTCAGCTTAGTCTCCTCAGCTAACTGTTGGCCCCGCAACTGTTGAGCTATCGGATTCAGATATAGACTCAGGCTCACAGTTCGAGGTGCGACCATCTCCAGCAGCGCTGACTTCCTCCTCTCCTCCGGATGTTAGGAGTGTGCTCTTTTTGGTGCTTTGATGCCAAAAGGGGGAGAGAGTCTAGGTGATAGAGGGAGTCTTTTGGAGAGAGGTAGATGAGTGACTAGTAAACTTTTTAGTTCATAGACTTAGAAGGAGCTTGGGTAGTATAGGGTCAGAGTGTTGGATCTTTATGGATTTTGATGTAATTACAAGCTATTTGTTTCTTAATCGATGTGTTTTGCTTGTCACCACATTGTGTTTTCTTTCGTGCTCTGTTTTAATTCTTATTCTAGTAGTATGATAGGTTGTTCTAGTACTAGGCTTTCTCTTGCTTATTTGTTATATGCCGTTCAATGCCTAGTATGATAGGGTGTTCTTCCTTTTCATTTCGTTATTTCTATTTGTGTTGCCATCAATCACCAAAAAGAGGAGATTATAGCATCTAGGCCCCTAGGTAAGTGGTAAGTGTTTTGATGATTAATGACAATCGTATCATTGTGACTAATACGTATGTTTTGAAGGAAATCAAAATTCTTTAGTTCACAATGATTGAATGATTTTTCTTGGTCTCTCATGGAATTCTATTGTTCGATCAAATGATATTTGTGTCAAGATTAAGGATCTTCTAGTTCTAAGTGTCACAAGGTGATGAAGGACACTTAGAGTAGATATATGTTTCCTTTTTGTCTTTTGACCGTACTATAAAAGGGAGCTAAGTGTTGTAGCTTGACCTAGTTGAGTC
Source organism: Phragmites australis (assembly GCF_958298935.1). NCBI lineage: Eukaryota > Viridiplantae > Streptophyta > Magnoliopsida > Poales > Poaceae > Phragmites > Phragmites australis. The sequence continues at coordinate 23,825,880 of NC_084934.1, read as the reverse complement.
TAGACATAGTTGGATGCACACTTGCAAAACTTTAGCACTAGGTAGCTCAAAGAAGTCTTTGGGTGAGAAGTTAGAACTCAAAGTCGATTGAATTGGATGAGTTACAGGAAGTTTGTTCTCACCGGATTGTCTGGTGTGAGAAGGAATATACTCACTGGGCTATTTTTGTTCTATGTGAAGATTTCAAATATGGAAGGAATTATGCAACGGAGCATTTAACAGAAGAGTCATTTTTTAGAGAAATTTGATGTTACATGCACCGGATTGTCCGATGATCTGAAGGACTCATACACTAGACTATTTAACAGAAGGACCGTTTTTCTAGAGAAAATTAGAGTTGAACTGACCGGATTGTCCGGTGACTTAAAGGAGTCATCACCGGACTATTTAACAGAAACTTGGTATTTTCGGAGGAAATGGATTATAACTCACCGGACTATCCGGTGATGCTATGTGAAAGAACACCGGAGCATTTTGCAATGGCTACTGATAACTGTCAAATCAGCGTGTGGAAAAAGTTAACTCACCGGATTACCTGGTGTTAACAGAGGCGTGTGCATCGGACCATCCGGTGTTAAAAAAAAGAGTGGTTAGGCAACAGCTAGATTTGGACTTCTAGCCTATATATACCCCCTCACTTGGTTTCTTTCGTCTCTCTTGCAACCCAGAAGCACTTATATATAGTGTGTATCATCTAGAGGTAAGAGAGAGCACTTGAGGTGATTTGAAAGTTCTTAATTGAAGATTAAGGACTCCATTAATGCTTCGAGAGTAGTGAGTGTGCATCTAGCTGTTGTTTTAGGTTTGATAGGGATTAAGTGAACCAGTTAGCTTGTTACTCTTGGTGGTTGGTAACACCTAGTCGGTCGTGGAGATTGGAGGTGTTCTCGGTGAGCTCTTAGAGGTCGTGTGGGAGCCCCGGGAAACTTGTGTACTTGGTTTGATGCTCGCCAATCCGGAGATGGAGAAGTGACAATCACTAGTGAGCACTTGAGTCTTGGGACTTAAGGGGGAGTGACATCCTTGTATGGATGCTCCAACGAGGATTAGTGGAGAGTGCCAACTCTTCGATACCTCGAAAAAAACTCGGTGTCCTCTTTCCCTACTCTTATTACATTCTGCATTTTGCTTCTAGCATTTTCTTCATGCAAGTTTCAATTCCGCACTTTACTTATGTTCTATATGCTTGCATGTTTGTACTTATCATTCTAGCTTGCTAGATCATCTAGTTGCTTTTATACATTCTAGGCTAAGGTTGCTCTTTATTTTAGAAATCGGTAGTTGGTTTAGTTTTTGATTTGTGCCCTATTCACCCCCTCTAGGGCCATTATATCCTTTCACTCGGCTAGTGCATCGTTGCCGGATGGTGCCGCCTCTTGGGCTAGCACTGCTATGGTAGGTATCGCCACCGGCGGTTGTGGGCATGGCATCGTTGATTTAAGCCCTAGGTGTGGCGCCGGACAAAGAGTGATGGAGATGCTAGATCTGGTAGGTCGTCGCACTGGATCCATTGGAATTGGAATCCTCATGTGTGAATGTCGGAGGAAGGTAATGCATCTCGCATTATAATGACCTTCAGTGCATGTTTCGTTTGCTCTTCTTCTCCGTTTTGTCGGCTCTGTTCTTCTCGCTCTAGGTCGATGAGCATTGAGCGTGCGACGCATCACATTGTTGTTGCTCTGTGCCCGGGGAACATTCAACCCAGGACGTCATCGTAGGCGACGGCCTCGCTCCGCTCCTTGTGATTGTTGGGGATGGCCGATTAGCATCACTGTAGAACAAAGATGCTGCTAATGTGTTGTAGTGCAAAATGTAATGATTAACAAAACTCAGTGAAACAATGGACTTGAGAATAAGATACTAAATCAGTTATATTCATTCCTTACACTTGTCACAAATATATATGCAGAGGGAAGGGGTCTCTCTGTGAGGAGATGGGCCACGTTGGATCAAGGATAGATACGTCACAAATATATATGCAGAGGGAAGGGGTCTCTCTGTGAGGAGATGGGCCACGTTGGATCAAGGATAGATACGTTAAATATTTATGTTTTTGTTCTAATGCGTGAGCTATTATTTTAAATGAGAGGATAATAATAGGGTTTTGTTTCACATACTCCAGTTTTATTTTATTTTATTTTAGTTTTCCTCATATTTTAACAAGTAGGCGGGCCCATGAGATATGGAGAAGGAACCGAATTTTGGTCCACGAGCGGTTACTGGTTGGGCAGGTCGTTCCGCGTGTGCGCGCACCGTCTTCACCGGCCTCTAACTGCTTCGCAAGACGTCAAAGGGAGAGGAAAGGAGACGACTCGCCACCGCATCTAGTCGGTGTCGGGGCCGTGCGCTGCTCCGTTTGGCAGGGCTCCTCGTCTCCTCATCACTCCGATCTCCATCGACATTGCCGGTGCGAGAAGCGGAGCGGAGCCGATGGCGGGGCGCTACGACGGCAACCCCTTCGAAGAGGACGTGAATCCTTTCTCGGTACGCGCGAACGAAGCCTCCACCCCCCTGCTTCTCCCCGCGATCTCACCATTGCCCGGGCGCAGATCTAGTCTCCTTATTTGTCTTCGTTTCCCGTCCAAGGAAATGGAGAGGCGTTCGGTCTTGTTTGGATCCGGCAGATCTGACAACTTCTCAGGGATGGATAAACACATCGTTCTCTTCTCTTTTTTCCCCTTGGCAATCTTACCATCACGGCATCACCGACGGTGCTACGGAATTTTTCTTGCTGGCACGATGATGCATTGGTGCCTGAACCCTCTTGTGTGCGCTCGAGATTGAAGTATTTTTTTGCTCTGTTACTTGGTAGGAACAAGCGCGCGGCAAGGCTGGCGGGCAGTCCAACTTCGGCGGCGGTGCGTTCTACATGCCGGTGAGTTCTATTCTTATGGCTTTTGATGTGTGCAGCCGGAGTTGGCGTTACTTTTGCTTGGCTGCTCACCGCCGTGTGATTTCTTCTGTAATGTAGAACCCCAGAAGTGTGCCTCCAGCGTCCAATTCACGGCTCTCGCCGCTTCCCCCTGAGCCTGCGGATTTCAGCGCCACCGTGGATATCCCTCTTGACTCATCAAAGGTGCGTATGAATGTCCGTTTTGTTCCGCATGTAGTAAGTACACCCAAAAGGAAATCCTCCTCATTGTGTGAGAATGTGTGCTTGGTGTTGCTTCGCGTTAATGTGTGTGTCGATGCTCCAGGACATGAAGAAAAGAGAGAAAGAGCTGCAAGCAAGGGAAGCAGAATTGAACAAGAGGGAGATGGTATGCTGCGCATACATGCATTCACGTCGCTCTTTCCATTGTGGTTATTACGATAAGACAATAATATTTTTAAAGCTCGAGATGGTTGGTTTAATTTTGCATTCCAAGCATCAATAGTTGGCAACTTAGGCTTAAATGCGAAGCATTTAGGATCAGAGGGCACTGTTTATTTCCCCTCTAGACTCCGCTTTGTGGCTGCAAAATGTATTATTCACTTGTGCTGTACTCTACTATAGTTGATGAGACCCTTTGGAAGTTTTTCCTGTTTCTGATTCTTACGTTGTTAACTCTCTTATACTGGTTAGGAGCTAAAAAGGAGAGAGGAGGCTGCAGCACGAGGTAAACGTTCATTGCTTTTCGTTTATCAATGACTCAGTAGAAACATTGTACCTTCATAGTATTTTTCACTTTTCTGATTGAAGGGAAAACAAGGTATGTGATATACCTAATGTTGTCATGTTAGAACTTATGGCATATTATGTTTTAAAGATACAGTAGGTAACGCTCTAGACAGAATTTTGTAAAGCATGTACAGCTACTGAGCTCAATTCCACTGGTGTATTAGCATAAGCTTTGGATAGTGCTCGTACCAAAGTTCTAGATTTGTCTTTTTTGGATATTCTATTTCTCTTTTATCAGTAACAAAACCGCAGTGTGTAATCCTTGTCTTTAAGGGTAATGTGGTCATGACACTAGATATAGGTATGTAACACCAGTATGGTTACTGAACATAAGAAACTTTGGGTGGCTTTCGTACATTCATTGAAAATTCTCAACAGGGCATTCGCATGAAGATTATTATGATCCATGTTTTTTTAACATAAAAGTTCCTATTTTTTGTTAAGTCGCTAAACATACACTTATTTGGTTTGACAGCTGGTATTGTTATTGAGGAGAAAAACTGGCCTCCTTTTCTGCCGCTCATCCATCATGATATCACTTGGTATTGTTATTGAGGAGAAAAACTGGCCTCCTTTTCTGCCGCTCATCCATCATGATATCACCAACGAGATACCGAGTCACCTTCAAAGAATGCAATACGTTGCATTTGCATCGTTTCTTGGTATGCTTCGATTCTCAAACTTCTGATGAAGAATATTCTGCTTTTTTATTGGAACAGTTGACGCATATCACCCATTTATTGGGGATGTTCTTTGAGTTCTACGTTTTGCATTTTTCAGTTGGCTGTATCTTGACCGTGAGATATGAACCTACTGTAAGATGGCCAAGGGATTTGGGCCAACCTTTGAGTCATGAACCCGACATTCCTGCAATGATTTTAGTCAAATGTGTTTTGCATCAAAACACAGATACTTTGATAGATACACTTCTTCAGTTTTTTCCAGAGCTTAAGTAATTAAATCAATATGTTAGCAGAGGCAATTATTAGTAGTTAAGTTCTTGTATGGCTGCATTCTCAATCCATGTTAATGAGATTTCTAAACCATAGGGAGAAGCTTTTAAGAAGATCATAATAATATTGAAACATTGCATTTTATTTCAAGTTCTACGAAGAAATAGCATTAAAAAATATACATATTTTTAGAGGTACAGATGGAAGGTCATATTAACATTAAATCTAATTAATTTGCATTTGAATTGTTGAATCATTTTATTTTGTTATCATAAAAAATAAGAAAGCTTTGTTTGGTATTGAAAAGGGTTGGTTTGCTGCCTCTTCTGGAACGTCATAGCAGTTACTTCAGCTTGGATCAAGGGGGAAGGTATACGTGAACCTCTTGGCATTGCCTGTGCTTCTATCAAATTATCTAATGCTTACTCCTTTTAGAATGACTTATCTATTTTTCAGGTGTGAAGATCTGGTTGCTGGCAATCATCTACTTCATCTCTGGTGTTCCTGGTGCATATGTTTTATGGTATCGCCCTCTGTATAATGCCATGAGGTAATTCTATCATTTTGTTTTGTGTATCTCTGTCATCCTTTTTTTGTTGTTGTTGTTGTGTGTGTATGGATAGGTAACATTTGCTGGAAACTTGTTTTGTAGGACTGATAGCGCATTGAAGTTTGGATTGTTCTTCTTGCTTTACTTGGTAAGTAAAGTAATAGGTAATCTAGAGGAGTGCAAATTCGGTTCTCAGATCAGCAAGTAATGCTGAAATAGCTTCTGAAGACATCCCTGTGACTATAATGTCATCAACATAGATCAACATAAAAATCTGTACACCTGACTTGGAATAGATAAATAAGGATGCATCTGACTTTGAGGCCTTAAAACCGAGATGAATTAATTTCGAGCTCAGCCTGGAATACCAAGCCCTTGGTGCCTGTTTTAGACCATAAATCGCCTTGTCTAGTCTACAAACATGATCAGGAATTTTGTCATTTATAAACCCAGGAGGTTGCTTCATGTACACCTCTTCCTCAAGAACACCATGAAGAAACGCATTCTGTACATCTAGCTGTCTTAAGCACCAACCTCTGGATACGGCTATAGACAGAACAAGGCGTATTGTAGCAATTTTCACCACTGGACTAAAGGTATCTTCATAATCAATGCCATACCTTTGCTTGAAGCCTTTTGCTACTAACCTTGCTTTATAGCGATCAATACTACCATCAGCCTTCCTTTTCACCTTGTAAACCCACTTACAGTCGATCAAGTTACTCCTTGGAACTGCTGGAACCAGCCGCCATGTTTTGTTCCTGTAGAGAGCTTCCAACTCTTCTTTCATAGCATTTTTCCAGCGAGTATCACCCAAGGCTTCATTCAGATTCTCAGGTTCACCTGTAGAGCAAAAATTCCCATATGGAATTGTGCCATCAGTACGTATAAATGGCTTAATAATACCACTTTGAAGACGAGTCCTGCGACGAAGGGAATGATAATCAGGTGGAGTTGAAAGAGGGCTTGGTGTAGGCGACCCAGTAGAGCTTGAAGATGTTCCAGTGGAAGTTGAAGTAGGCGCAGTAACACTTGAACTCGATGCTGTAGCAGATCCAGGCGACAATGATGTTCCTGTTGCAGGTTCAGGCGATTCCTGGGCAGAAACATCTTCACTGGATGGAATAGGTGACGCCAGTACTTGATCTGTGGTCTCTTCAGCATCCAGCCCAGCCGAAGGTTCAGCTGAACTGCCTCCAGGTGCACCAGAACCCGACAACTCCATGTTTCCGTCGCTGTTCTCCTGTGAAAACTGCACAACACTAGCTCCATCCTCAGCTTCATTAGTAATAATTGGATCAAAACGGTTTACATCCCCAGTACTATTCAAGAGATAATCAGGTAGGAGAAGGATTTCCTGCCTGAGACGAGTACCAGCATTCTCATGCAGTTTTTCAAAAGGAAAAACAGATTCATCAAAGACCACATCACGTGAGATATATACACGGCCAGTAGACACATCAAGGCACTTGAAGCCTTTGTGGAGAGAACTATATCCAAGAAAGACACATTGCTTGGATCGAAAAGCAAGTTTTCTCTCATTGAAAGGACGAAGGTTTGGCCAACAAGCACAACCAAAAATGCGCAGGGAAGAATAATCTGGCTTTTGCTGAAGAAGGAGTTCTACTGGCGTGTGATAGTCAATGACCTTTGTTGGGAGCAAATTTATGAGATAGGTGGCTGTGAGAAAAGCCTCATCCCAGAATTTCAAGGGCATAGCTGCATTTGCAAGAAGGGCAAGACCAACCTCAACAATGTGCCTATGCTTTCTTTCAGCCGAACCATTTTGCTGATGAGCATGTGGGCACGAAACTCTATGAGCAATGCCTATTTTCTGGAAAAAGGAGTTTAGTTTTTCATATTCACCCCCCAGTCGGTTTGCATAGAGAGAATCTTTCTATCGAATTTCCTTTCAACAAGATTATGAAAATTCAGGAAAACTTGAAAAACATCAGATCTGTTTTTCAGGAGATAAGTCCATGTATATCTACTGTAATCATCAATGAAGCTTACATAATAGGTGTGACGTCCCACAGACTCAGGCGCTGGACCCCACACATCTGAATGAATTAACTGAAGAGGGACAGTAGATATATTATTGGACTTGGAATAAGGTAACTGATGACTTTTAGCCCTTTGACAAGGGTCACAAACCGACTCACTATTACTATCAGAAAAAGATAACTGATTGTTCTTAAGCACATGTTTGACAATCTGAAAAGAGGGATGACCCAAGCGACTATGCCACCTAGAAGTAGAGGGCGGCTTGCTGACACTGCATGCTACTCTATTTTTGGGACTTTCGCCATCTTGAGGGCTGAAAAGAGGATAAAGGCCACCTTCACATCTTTCCTTGATGCATGACCTTCTTCGTTGCATGATCCTTTATGAGGAAAAAGTTTGGATGAAATTCAAGATAGACATCATTATCAGATGTTAGGCGATAGACAGAAGCAAGGCTTTTATGAGCACTAGGAACATGCAAGATATTTTTGAGATGAAGATTTCGTACTGGGGTATGTAAAGACGTATGACCAATATTACTAATTTTCATACCTGATCCACTAGCTGTGTGGACTTGATCATTGCCTCCATACTTGTCTCGTACTGTCATCTTCTCAAGTTCACTGGTAATGTGATCAGTAGCACCACTGTCAGCATACCAGTTTGTGTCAATTCCATAGGCGGCTACTCCTGAGTTGCTTGATCTGTTGCCTTGCTGATAATCTTCATCAAATCTGTGCCAGCACTCCATGGCAGTATGATTTGGCTTATCACAGATCTGACAGCGGGGCTTCATATTCTGTCCACCAGTCTTGACTCCATTGGATCCTCTGCCGCGGCCACCAGAGCCACGGCCTCCTCCACGGCCACACTGTTGACCACTGCCGCGGGAATTGAAGCCCCCATGGCCTCTGGAAGCAGAATTGGCCGACGATTGGAATTGGCCACTGCCGGCGTGCTGATCTTGAAGCATCTCAAGCCGGGATTCATAGGTGAGGAGTTGAGAGAACAGATCGCCAAGAGAGATAGGGTCTGTTCTGCTCAAAACAGAGGAAACAATAGGGTTGTAATCTGAATCAAGCCCAGAGAGTATAAAAGATACCAATTCATCATCTTCAACAGATTTTCCTGCAGCAGCAAGCTCATCTCCTATGGCCCTCATCTTGTTGTAGTAAGCTGCGATGTTCATGCTTCCCTTCTTGAGGCTTGCAAGTTGCATGCGCAGATTGGTCACTCGTGCGCGAGATTTCGCCGAGTACATAGCTTCTAGCGCCGCCCACACCTCTGCAGCAGATGCAAGCGTAGCGACCTGTGCCAATACCTCTTTGGAGAGGGAATTGACCAGGAAACCGAGTACTTGCTGGTCCTTGGCCAGCCAAGTCTCATAGGCCGGGTTGGATACCCGTTCCTTCTTGCCGTCCGTCGTCGTCACCTCCACTGTCTCTTCCGGCGCCTGGGAAGATCCATCAAGGATGCGGATCAGCTGAGCACCCCTGATTGGTGGGAGGACTTGCGCCTTCCATAGTAGGAAGTTGTCGCGCGTGAGTTTCTCTGATACAGGCTGCCCTAGAGGGGCAGAGCTTGGGGGGGGGGGGGGGGGGGCGGCAGAAGAGGGAGAGGCCATGGCGCTAGCTAGATGGGTTGAGGAAGAACGCTCTAATACCATAAAGTAATAGGTAATCTAGAGGTAAACGTGGCTGCCTTGCTTGGTCTGCCCACGGTTGCATGTTAATTATATAGGAAGGAGTCCCAAACCAATACAGAGTTAGAGTACAACTCGGTTACTAGAAGGACAGGTAATCCGGCTTCTTCCTATACATGGAGTCTATCTAAATTAGAACCGGTTACCTCCTTGCTAAGTATACCTGTGCGCCAAATATAGGTTTTACTTAATTACTCATGCCTTACTCATGCCGTGGCATGTTACATATATATATATATATATGTATGTTAATTCTAACAGTAAGTATTATGAGTCACTTACTGCATCCATGATTGTAGATGTCTAAAGTTCAATAATTTTAAACACGTATTAATATAATGCTTGAACCTCCTGCGCTGACAGCTCCACATTCTTTTCGTCGTATTTTCTGCTGTGGCTCCTCCTGTTGTCTTTGAGGGGAAATCATTGGCGTAAGTATCTTGCTTGTCTTTTTCATGTCTTGCGAACTATGAATACTGAAAGCCAGTGGTTTCCATAGACTTGCATTTGATGCAAATGTTTTTTTTGCTATGATGTATCAGTGACACAACCTCTATATTCGTGCACATTTTGTGTACCTGTAATATAACATTGATATTAAGGTACAGTTTAATTGGCTGTTGAGCATTATAGAACAAAGCTCCACTGCTACGTTTCCACTTATAACTGCACAACACTTTCATGGACCAACATAAAAAACATGATTTTAACTAATTTGGACAATGGGATCTCAATATATTGTGATCAATGCATACAAGGAGCAATAGATAGCTGAACTATTCATGTAGCAGCGTGTTGGATCCGTGTCATGAACTAACTTTGGTGTCGTACTCTTGCAGAGGAATCTTGCCGGCAATTGATCTTATCAGCAGGAATGCTTTGGTTGGGGTAAGCGCACCACCTTCTACATTCCCCTCCCCCACCCTCTGAGATATGCAGCTTTGAAACTTTTGATTGAAATTATCTTCATCCTATCCCTGTAATTATTCTGCAGATCTTCTACTTCATTGGATTTGGATTTTTCTGTCTCGAGTCGTTGCTCAGCATCTGGGTTATCCAGGTCAGTTTTTCCTATGAGCAACCGTTCCGATTTTTCAGAATTAACTTGATGTGAATTAGCTGAGCGCTTTTGGTTGCATGCATGTGCAGCAAGTGTACATGTACTTCAGAGGAAGCGGGAAGGCTGCAGAGATGAAGCGTGATGCAACAAGGGGTGCTCTTAGAGCAGCGTTTTAAGTGTGGTGCGGTACATTTCAGATGATAGTCCAGGCTGTGTGCCATAAACGAAGAATACATGTTTTTCCGTTTGTTGCTGACTGTCGGTAGGTTATCGTAATGCTACAGGTGACATTGTATGATTCACCATCTTTCAATCAATATACAGAATGTGCAGTTTTTACAGCGTTACTTATTCGATTTCTTCTTAGTTGCAATGTGGAGTGGAGCATGAATTATGTTTCATTATTGTAGAAAGCCATTTTTCATGATTTGTACAGTGATACTGGCAGAAGCACTCAAGGAGAAAGTAGCAAACAATCTACTAGGGCCAACGCATAAAGAAATAATGTTCATACTTATAGCCGTAAAAGTCAGTAGAATTTTCAGCACTTCGATGAACAAACAGGAATAAAAATGACAGCCAGTCTATCGCTCCTGTGGATTATACAGAGGAACACTGCCAGCTGCACCTCGTCAGCCTATCCTGGTGTTGTCCCTGCCAAACACGAGCGTCGTTGCCCAGTTCATCGCCACGTAGAACCTGTTTCTCCAGCTCACCACCCGCGTCAGGTACGCCGACCGCCACATCAGCCAGCTGACGAAACCCGCCATCGACACCCCCTTCGCATCCTGCAAAAACGATGGCCAAATTTTAGCACTAGTCTCATACCACATTTTGCACTGATCAAGTAACCAGAAGAGATTAATGGCGGCTCAGCGGCAGTGCCTTGTTCTCCCTCAGGTCGACGAGCGCCTTGTATCGCCCGACGGACGCCATGCTGCCGATGTGCTTGTACACGAACGGCTCGCCGAGATCAGCCTTGCCGGCGCAGTGCGCCTTGCCGCCGCTCTGCGCCGCGACCCTCCCCAGCAGCCGCGCCAGGTACCTGCCCTCCCGCTCCGCGACCTGCGCCAGCGCCGGGAGCACCGGCCGCCCTGTGCCCTCGAGGAAGCCCGCGCAATCGCCCAGCGCGAACACGTCTGGGGCGGAGGGCACGCGGAGCCACTCGTCCACGCCGATCCTCCCGCCGGGGGACTTGGGGACGCCCAGGGACCGGACGAACTTCGACGGGCCGACGCCCGTGGACCAGACCAGCAGGCCGTACGGGACGTGGGCGCCGTCGGTCAGGATGATCTCCGTTGGCTTCACCTCCTTCACTATGCCTCGCACCAACTTGACTCCGTACTGTCACCATAACAGAAGAAAAAGATTAAGCCTTGATCAGATCAGACCACGAGTAAACCTGCATTTGCATCTCATTGGCTCAGTGTCACACTGACAATGAAGCTTCAGCTACCTTTGACAGGTGATTCGTCGCGTACTGCCGCAGCCCGACGTCGAACGATGACAAGATCTCGTTTGCCTGCAGGCAGTGGACTTCAGAGGAGCAACTGGAAAGCCATTTCTTCCGGCGTCTTTTGTAGTACGATCCAGGCGAGATCATGCATGTCAGGCCATGAGCTATTGAGGTGAGGTGCAGATACTTACCTCGATGAGCGTGACCCTGACGTAGTCCTTGACGTGCGCGTACCTCTCCCGCACGTCGCGCGTGATGAAGTCGCTGAGCTCGCCGCTGAATTCAACTCCGGTGGGGCCTCCACCGACCACCACGCAGTGCAGAAGCCGTCTCTTCTCTTCCTCAGACAAGCCTAGAAACAATATATGCTCGATCATCACAGCCGAAGCTCGCAGTGCGCTAATTAACTAATGATCAATGCATTTTTTTTCCTTTTCGCGATGTGTGTGAACTGGTGTGGTTACCCGGGTTCTCGGAGACCATGAGGTTGGTGAGGAGCTTCCGCCGGATCTCCTGCGCGTGGCTCACCTCGCGGAGGAAGATGGCGTTCTCCTCGACACCCTTGATGTTGAAGGTCAGTGGCTCGGCGCCGCTGGCTATCACCAGCTTGTCGTATGCAATCTTGAAGTGGTACGGATCGCTAGGCAGCCCTTCACTGGACGCGGCCGTACAGTACACCTGCACGGACACAAGATCAAGAACACGCACCAGAATAAATTTCATCGGTGACGTGGCCAGTTGGGAGGAACAAGAGAAGCTTGCATTTTTCGCATGGCGCACCTCGTGCTTTCGGGTGTCGATGCCGGAGCAGGTCGCGAGGAAGAAGTAGGAGCCCGGGCTGGTGGCAAGCGCGGACTGGATGCGGTTGACGGGCTCGACGACGGAGCGGAACTCGAGCGTGCCGACGCAGGTCGACGCCAGCAGCGGCGTGAACACCATGTGGTTCCGCGGCGACACGCACACCACGTCGTAGGTGCGTGTGTCCACGTCCTTGAGGAGCCGGCACGCCGCCCACCCGGTGCCGAGCACCACCACGCGGGGCTTATCCTCGGGCCGCGTCGGACCGAGGCCCGGCATCTGGAGGTGCGCCGCGCCGTCGGGATCCTCGCCGTCCGAGGGCTCCACCGCTACCGCCGCGGGGGAGTGCAGCCTCGGGGCCGTCGTGTTGATACCTCTGCTCGGCGGCTGGACGTCATGGGCGGCGCCCGCGCGCCTGTTGGCGAGGCCCGTGAACGCGAGGCTGTGGAGCGACGACACGTGCTGGCCATGGCCACGGGACAGCGCGGTGGCATTGCTTAGCGCGAACGGCGCCGGCGTCGCGCCGCCCTCGGAGACGATCCTCGACAGGGACTGACACAGCTGGGAGCCCCTCCCGATCCTAGACCACGCCATCCGCGCGGCGCGCCTAGCACTACGTATCAGTTGGGAGGGAAACCTCAGTGCAAGAACTGCTTCAGCTGTGCAAGAAAAGAATCAGAAGAACCTGCAAACGAATGGTGCAAACTGCACTCAGCAATGCATGCATAATCAACGAGCAAAACTGCAAGACAATATATATCTGTGGAGAAGGAGCAGCGCAACGAAAAGAACATGAGGAATGCAACTTGGCTTTGCTTCGATTCGCTTTTTCTTTGCTGGGAAGTTGCGGTCCAAGGAAAAAGGACACGTCGATGTTGACCAGCCTCCCAGGAAATTGGAGCCGACGAACCCTACATCTACGAATTGTACTCCAAGTAAAACTCGTCAAACTGTTCCCCAAGAAATTAGGCGGAGAGAAGAACAACACTAGCATTTCGTTTGGTACGCTAGCTGAACATCTTTTGATTTTTCTTGGCCGGGCAAATCAGCACGACCGGCAGCACTGAACGCGCGCACCTACCGCATCCCAGGGAATATACGTACGGGTGGAGTCGTTGATACATGACGCAAGAAACAGAGAAAAGAAATGCGGCAGAACGGCGCTTTGCATCCGCCGCCGCCGGCCCGCGCGGTAGAGTTTGGTGGATCCAATCCCTTTATTTGCTCTCGCGTTACAAACCACACCCGGGCATTCGTCGGCGACCGGCCAGCCCAAATTCGCAGAAATACAAGGCAGGGTTCACGAAGAATTACCAGGCGTAAAATCAGAACAAAGGCGACGGGAGAATCGTCCTGCGACCCGTCGCCGTCACTTCGGTCGGACGAGGAATCCAGGATATGAACACGAGGCGATGAACAAGACAAGAGGTGTATTATATTAATATAGCTCCCAGATGGAAAGGGCTAGGGGATTGGAAAGGTCTGGAGCAAGAGCCGTGCGCGTGCTCTGTTCGTATCGATTCGCCCCTGACTTGCCGCTTGAGCTCGACTTGTGCAGCAAGAAGAAAGCGACCCACCCCACATGCACGGCCCGGCCCGGGTCCCTCGATATTTTGCTTGCTTCCCTTCCGCGCAGGCGCTGCATGCCGCTAGCCGCGCGAGGCTCCGTCCGCGCACGGCACAGCTGTCATGTGCGGTGCGCGGCGTGCGCCCCGGTCCGTCCGTCCATTGGCGCTGCTGAGATACTTGCGGTGCTGTGCGCGCGGACGGCTCGCCCCCCCCCCCCCCCCCGCCGTCCGCTGGTTGCAGAAAACGGAGAAACAAAACATCCCGTGAGACAATCATCATGGCTTGTTTCCCTCTCTCTCAAAAGAAAAAACATCATTTGTTCTTTTTATGTACAAATCGGACACGTTAACACTTATGCCTGTACACACCCACATGGGTGCATACGTCTAAAAAAATTAGAAGAGTATAATTTTAATACACATTTTAACTACTGAACGTACGTATATGTGCATATATTATTTTTTCTCAGGATTTAATTCTAATAAAATACAAACATCCATACCGAATCTAAAACTCAAACCTAATTAGATAGGTTACACCACAGGAACCGAGTACACGGTCATGTGCAGGAAGATCGCTAAACATCCTGTTTCTAAGGGATTTTGCGAGTATCATTTATCAAGCGCATGTATTTCTATGAACAATCGCGTGTAACGGGAAAAGAACAGGGTTGCACCAGATGAGCTCATCACGACCCCCCTTGTTGCTTTACCGAGACCTAACAGCTGATGAATCGATGATGGTTTTGTCCAGACAGAGGGGTAAGAGTGTTTCGTTTCAATCTCCTTTCTCGCGAGTCGACATGCTTCAGATCACGCAGGTCACGCAATGCACACCACGCTTTTGAACGCGCGGCGTGGCGTGCTTCAGAAACAAAGAGCTGCAACGGTGGTGGATGGGATCAGCGCGGCGGCTTGAAGATCTGGGAGTAGGGCGAGACGACGGCCTCCTGCACCATCCGCCTGGGGTTGCCGGGGTCAAGCCCCCACCGGACCTCGCTCATGTTGGGTGTCTCGACGAAGAGCATGGTGAACTCGCCCACCATCTCCGCGCGGCCGCGCCTCCCCGCGCGCAGCACGAGGCTGTTCCCCCTGTGGCACGAGAAGATGCCGCCCGTCAGCCGCACCATGTCGCCCGGCTCGAAGGCGCCGCACTCGCCGCCCCACAGCAGGAAGTGCGCCGCCGCGGTCTCGTCCGCCACCAGCGCCAGGCACGTCTCCTCCCCCGCTCGCCCTCCGTCGCGGGCCTGAGCGTGGGACGGCCGGGCCGCCGCCTTGTCGAGCACGATGAACGTCGTGTTCACGGTGTTGGTGGCCGCCGGGACCAGGTCCTTGAGCTTCACCGTCCCGCCTCCGCCGCTGCTGGTCGCGTCGGCCTGTAACAGGTTCCTATCAGGCATTTGATCGAACAAGTTGTGGACGTCCCGGATTTGCATATAGCAGGAGACAGGAGCCCACGGAACCAAACGCGTGATACGTGTGGCCGTAACAGGAAGGAGAGCAGAGAACGAGGCTCACCTCTCTCTTCGTCATGGGTGGCGCTTGGCTCGGGAACGCGACCCCCCGCCGCCGCCCAAGCGCTTCTTGTGCGTGTTGCGGATGCAATCGCACAGGGAACAGGCGGACTCGCCGCGCCCGAGCCTGAGATTTTTGCCGCGAGCTGAGGTCGGCACCTCCACGCGGTCGGTCGGTCGGTCACGCTGGGCCGTTCCGTGGGCCGTGCGCGAAGACCACACTTGAGAGCAGTGGCGGAGCCGAGTAAAATTAGATAGCCTGGACAAACTTATAAAGCAATAATTTATTACTAAAAATATGATCAAATTTATAAAGCATCATGAGGTCATAAAATAAGATCTGAGCTGTACAATCTGCACCTAAAAGGGCTGCACTGCACGTTCTAAAGTTAACACTACACTGCACTTTTTAACGATAAATTTTAAGTTTTCGTTCAGAACCTCGGCTACCGGTGTAGTCCAAAGATTCTAATAATGAATAATCATATAAAAGAGATATAAAGTAAGAGAAAAGTTTTCTCATTTTTATTCATCTATGTTTATAACGAGGGTTCTGTCTCGTATATATAGTATCAAAAATCTATAAGAGATATAATTAAATCTTTTAAGAGATTGATACGGACCCATAATTAATTGTAAAACTTCAGGTTTCCTAACACTCCTCCTTGTCACTTCTCTCAAAATGCATATGTCTCATCAAAACTCCCCCCCAAAACCTAATGAGAAAATTGAGAGAGAGTACATAGCTCGCGATATGATAACACGAATTACCTCATTAAAAACTTTATTATGAGAAAATTTAGGAAAAATCATCTAAGAGAAAAAAGTACAATCCACCCAAAATGTATTATATAATCTTCATGATTGACTTTGGATATTTAATCTTCTTGACTAAGATTTCATTACTCATATCGGTATTATGTGAAAAAAAAGTTCCCCCTAAAATGTGTAACTATCTAAGTATTATCATCCCAATACTACGAACACATCTTTCAAAACTAGATGCAGGAAGACATTTAGTGAATGAATCTGTAATATTTTTACATGATTTGATATGTATTACTTTTATTTCATTCATTTTTTGCAATTCACGAGCATAAATAACTTGAGGTTGATATGCTTCGTTAAGTTGTTTTTCACATATCCTGATTGCACTTGTGTAATCCATGCAACATTATTTTCATAGATAATGGTGGGGGTATTAGTAATGTTCAAATCACATGACTGTTGGATATGATTGACCACTCTTCTATGTCATGCGCATTTCTGTGCGGCTTCATATAAAGTTATTATTTTCAAGTGGTTCGTTGAAGTAGATACAAGACTGCTTTGATGATGTTCAGGATATTGCAGTTCTACCACATAGAAAAACATAATCAGTATGTGATTTCGGTGTATGCGGGTTTGACAGATACCTAACATCTGCGTATCCAACCAGACTTAGGTCCTGATTCTTTCTATAGAACAGACCCAGATCTTTTCTAGTTTATAAGTAACGCAGAATATCTTTCACGCCATTCCAATGCTTTTTAGTGGGCTCTGTACTATATCATGCAAGTAGGTTTACTGCAAATGCTATGTCTACCCTAGTGCAATTAGCCAGATACATCAGTACACCTATTGCACTTAAGTATGAGAATTCTGGTCCCAATACTTTCCCTCTCTTCTCTAGATCTATAGGAATCTTGATCTGCTTGCAATGACCTTCCGACAATAGGGGTTTTAGCGGGAAATAATTTTTCAAACCAAACCGCTATAACACCTTTTGAGTGTAGTTGGACTGATGTACAAACATTATATCATGCTCTAGCTGCAGGCCTAAGCAAAACTTGGTTTACCTAAATCTTTCATTTTAAATTCAGACTTCAAGTACGAGCTTGCTTCCTCGATTTTTTCTTTGTACCGATGATATTCATATCGTCTACATATATAGATATTATGCAGAATCCATTCTGGGACATTCTTATAAATACATAAGGATAATCTGTGCTATTTGTGTAGATTCGTTTTTCAAAAAATTCACTCAAATGATTGTACCACATTCTACTTGACTGTTTCAACCTATATAGCGACTTCTTCAATTGTACGCTATAAATGTGTCTATTTCTTCTGTCCTGATTTGGCAATGGTATTGTCCTTCAGGTACCTTCATATAAATGTCCGAATCAAGGTTCCCATAAAGATATACAGTCACAACATCCATCAATTTTCATTTTTTAACTCTAATTTGACTGTCATTGAGATTAATATCTAAAGGTAATGCCACCCATTACCGGAGAATAGGTTTCTTCATAATCAATGCCTGGTCGTTGAGTGAAACTTTGTGCAACTAGTCATGCTTTGTTCCTCACAATTTCATTCCTCTTACGAATAAAAACCTACTTATATCATATTGGTTTGATGTGGGGAGGTGTGCGGCATACTGATCCAAAAACCACTCTTTTGTTTAGGGACAATAATTCAGCTATTATTGTCTTCTATCAGTCTTCTCAATCTGACCTTGTCGAAGGGTGAACTCCTATCGCAGGGATCCGGAGGGACCCCTTTTTGAGATTCGGCCGGGGGGATGATTCTGAATATGTTTGCGGAAGAAATAAATGGATATAAATGCAGTGGTAGGTGGGGTGGAATGATCTAATGCAGAATGCAGTAAATGCACTGGAGGGATTTTTAGACAGGTTAGGGCCGCACTGAGCGTAATACCCTACTCCTGTGTAGATGCTATAAATGCCATAAGAATGTCTCTCAGGAATGTTGCTGGTTACAAGAATGTTTGTCTATCCTAGAGCTTCGGGCTCCTTGTTCTTCGGGGTCTCAGCTTCTGTGCTAGTACTAAGGGTCCTTCGAGTCTTAGCGCCTGTGCTCTAGAGTTCCTCAATCTCTCAGAGTGCCATACTGAGCGCTGGAGAGCTGGATCTGACCTCTTTGCCTCTGAGAGTCCTTGTGTGTGTATGAGAGTTCTCTGATTTGTCCGTGCCCGCTGGCTCCCTTAAATACCCGCTGGCGGTAGCGTGCCCCGAAAGGGAGGGCACGAGTTCTAAGGCGCCATAAATGGAAAAGCGATCATTATGAGCTGCTGCGCGAAGTGACGGCGGGGTTGAAAACGCGCCCCCTGCCCGGTCTCGATCGTCATGATGGCGCTGGCAACGGGCGCCGTGGAGAGGGCCCACCAGGCAGTCGCAGAGCAGCCCGGCGTGCCCGCCCGGTCTTGTTCCCCTGACACAGTAGGGCGGCAGGCGGGGCGCCTTGGGCCTTGCGATGCTATCCCGAGGTGCGCCGGATGACGCGGGATGGGACCCGTGCATTAAATGTCCCCACGCCCTTCTGCCAGAATGCGGCAGGGACTGACACCGAGCGTGGCAGGAGCAGTTGGAGGTGACAGGCCACGCACCCTCTTAAATGCGGCATCAGGCCTTTCACAGGCTGACACCTCACCGCTGGACCTCTGTGGGGGCCACCGACGAAAGACTTCTTGGGCCGTCGGGGAACCGAGTGCTCGGGGGTCACTGGTCACATCCCCGAGCACTCTCTCTCGAAAATGCCCTCTCTCGCTCCTCGGGGAACCGAGTGCTCGGGGGCCACTGTTCACGGCCCCGAGCACTCTCTCCCGGGATTGACTGTTCGGATCCTCGGGGAACCGAGTGCTCGGGGGCCGCTGTTCACAGCCCCGAACACTCTCTCCCGGAACTACCTTCCTTGGGTCCTCAGGGTACTCGGGTGCTCTGGGGCCACTGTTCGCGGCCCCGAGCACACCCTTCTCGGTACTCGGCTTTTCTGGTCGTCGGGGGACTTGGGTGCTCGGGGGTCATTATTCATGACCCCGAGCACTCTCTTTCCGGTACTTGGTCTTCGCAGATCATCGGGGGACTCGGGTATTCGGGGACCACTGTTCGTGGCCTCGAGCGCCCTCTCCCGGGACTTAGTGTTTCCGTGCCTCGCGGAGATGATCCCCGCGGGAGGGTGCCACGTGGCAAACTGCTGGCCTGGCCTCGAGATTCGGGGACCCCTGGTTCCTGATTCACCGACAGACCTTATTCTACATTCAGTGAGCGATGCAGGCTTAGGGTCATGATCTATAATTGTAGTAATTTTATTTGCGAAGTATATATCAACTATTGTGGTTACTTTGTTATAGAATTTCCCTGAATGCACATAGTTTATTGCTATTTCATCATGAGTTGCATTTTTAGGTGCTTCTTCATCTTGCTCTTCATTATTTTTACTGTAGGAGCAAGGTTCTTTAGTTTACCAGCGTCAATTTTAGCGCACGTATTTTCACTGGTTTCTTCCTACGTGGGAGGATTCAAATTCGGTATGTCTACTTCCTAAGGTTCCATACCATCGTTAGGTCTCAACTGGCTCACCTTCATTTTTCCTTTGGGGCATTTTTGTGATTGATTGTGGTAAGCTCTCGTTCCCCACTTTTGCATGACGTAGGGACGTAACATGAGCTGACTCGCTAACCATACAATATGAGGAAGTACATAATCGCTACCGTATTGCAGAACATGATGCCTCCTAGCATGATGTACAAGTACACCTCGTAATGCTCTATAATTGTAGTCTCGTCCGCATCCAGTGGGCAAGAACCGAACTGTGGTAGCCCATGAATCCATGACATGGAGAGCCTAACATCCTTCATGTCATATTGCACACCAAACCTATAAGATGCAGAGACTCAATGAAGCATGAATAACACTAGAATATATAAAGTGCATTACATAACAAATAATTACCTGGTCTAAATATAACTCTTCTACTGCTCCATTGCTGGTCATGAAAGTACTAACTGGGTGCCCCTGCGGCAGCCCGATCAGCATAGCCACGTCCCGTAAAGTTACGATCATCTCTCCACAAGAAAAATAGAACGTGTGCGTCTCAGAACGCCAGCGGTCGACGAGGCCTGTGAGCAGTGACACCTCAATCAGCAGGAGGGGAGTCCTGCCACCGCCATACATGGGAGCTCTGACCATCATGAGAGCAAACAGTAGTAGTTCTGCCCGTGCGAATGGCTCGTGGAATCGAGGGTCTAACTCCTTAATCTTGCGCATACTCCTGGAACGCAAACGGAATCAACTGTAAAGGTATCCAATACATTTATTGAGTAAGTACCAAGTTATCAGGGCAATTGGAGATCACGTATCCAATACACTGTTGTCGGAGGATTAACTCCTGTTGCAGGGATCCCGAGAGACCCATTTTTAAAGATTCGGCCGAGGGGATGATCCTGAATAAGTTCGTCGGAGAAATAAATGGAAGTGGAAGTAAATGCAACGGCCGGTGGTGGGGGATGATCGACCTAGTGCAAAGGGAAGTAAATGCAACAGAGTTTAGACAGGTTCGGGCCGCACGGGGGCGTAATACCCTACTCCTGTATGGATGCAATAACTTATCCTGAGGGGGATCCCTCAGGGATATATCCGGTTACAAGAATATCGTGTCTAACTAAGAGTTTGAGGCTACTTGTTCTTCGGCAGGAGCTTTGCTCAAGCTTGCTTGCAATGTTTTCGTCTGAGTGTGGCACGGTAGACTGCTTGGGCTTGTCTTTTTTCCAATTGTTCTCTTCTCTCGGTATGCCGATCCTTTTATGCACTCGCCGGCCACGACATACCCCGAACGGGAAGGAAGGGGCACAAGTTCCAAGACGCCACGACTGAGAAAGGCGTCATCATTTCCTCTGGGCGAAGTGACAGGAGCGGTGGAAAAATGCGGCGCGCGTCTGGTCACTCATCACTGTGGACGCCCTGGCGACGGGCACCGTTGAGAGGGCCCACCGGACAGCCACAGAGGCACCCGGCGTGCCCGCCCTGTCTTGTTCCTCTGCCACGGCAGGGCGGCAGGCGGAACGCCTTGATCCTGGCGATGTTATCCCGAGACACACCGGATGATACGGGACGAGACCCGTACAATTAATGGCCCCACGCCTCTCTGCCAAAGCATGGCAGGGACTGACACTGTGGTAGGAGCAGTTGGGGATGTCAGGCCGCGCACGCCTATTAAATGTGGCCTCGGACCTCTGACTAGTTGACACCTCATCGGCGGGCCCCTCGGGGGCCCTTCTGGGTCGTCGAGGCACCGGGTGCTTGGGGGTACTGTTCACCTCCCCGAGCACTCTCTCCCGAGCACTCTCGCACGAACCTTGGGGGAACCGAGTGCTCGGGGGCTGCCACGTGCAACCCCGAGCACTCTCTCCCGAGCACTTTTGCACTGACCCTCAGGGAACCGGGCGCGCGGGGGCTTCCGTACGCAGCCCCCCGAGCACTCTCTCCTGGAACTTAGCTCTTCTGATCGTCGGGGGACTAGGGTGCTCGGGGGTGACCGGGCACCTCCCCGAGCACTTTCTTCCCGGTACTTGGACTCTGCGGGTCATCGGGGAACTGGGGTGCTCGGGGACCAGAGGCTGTGGCCCCGAGCACCTTCTCCCGGAACTTAGATTTTCCTCATCCTGCAGGAGGGACCTCACGGGATGGTGACACGTGGCGGACGGCTGGCCTGGTCTCGGGACTCAGGGACCCCCAGTTCCTGATACACCGACAGTAGCCCCCGAGCCCATTGGCAGGTGATGGCACGAAGACTGCGGATGGGCCCTTCGTCGCGGACGAGGCCGAGGCTGGCGTGGACCCGAGGGGAGCCTAGAGTGAGCTCGGAGGGGAGGACCGCCTCAGCGCCGTACACTAAGAAGAATGGAGTCTCCCCGGTGGCGCGGCTTGGCGTGGTCCGATTAGCCCACAGCACGGCGGGCAGCTCGTCCACCCATCCCCTCCCATGCTTTGCAAGCACGTCATAGGTCCGGGTTTTGAGGCCCTTCAGTATCTCCGCATTGGCGCGCTCGACTTGCCCGTTACTCCGAGGATGAGCGACGGAGGCAAAGCAGAGCTTGATGCCGAGGTCTTCGCAGTAGTCCCCGAATAGGGCACTCGTGAACTGGGTGCCGTTGTCGGTGATGATCTGGTTCGGGACACCAAAGCGACTGGTGATGCCGCGGATAAATTGGAGCGTCGTGTTCTTGGTCACCTTGATGACTGGGACCGCCTCCGGCCACTTGGTGAACTTGTCGATGGCGACGTAGAGGTACTCATAGCCCCCGATTGCTCGGGGGAATGGACCCAGAATGTCCAACCCCCAGACCGCGAAAGGCCATGACAGGGGGATGGTGTGAAGAGCCTGAGCTGGTTGGTGAATCTGCTTTGCATGGAACTGGCACGCCCTGCAGCGCCGAACCAGCTCGGAAGCATCCTGGAGAGCTGTAGGCCAGTAGAAACCTTACCGAAAGGCCTTCCCGACCAGCGTGCGGAACGATGAATGGCCACTGCACTCGCCCTCGTGGATCTCAGCGAGAAGCTCACCGCCTTCTGCCCGGGAGATACATTTCAGGAGGACACCTCCTGCGCTACGCCGGTAGAGATCCCCATCTACTATAGCATAGCGTTTGGACTGCCGAACAACTCTTTCGGCAAACGCCTCATCCCCGGGGAGGGACTTTTCCTTCAAGTACCCTCGGATGTTGGACATCCACGAGGCATCTTGAGAACATTCAGCGAGTGCAGTACACTCGCCGGACGGCGGCACCCTGACAGGGCTTCCCACTGAGGGCACCGCCGGGGTCCCCTGAATTGAGTTCGAGGTTTCCCCTTCGTCCTGTTCGGCAGGCAGGACGGAAGGCCGTGTGAGTCTTTCTTCAAAGACTCCGGCAGGGACGCGCGCACGGGAGGAGGCCAGGCGGGAGAGCTCGTCGGCCAGAGTGTTGTCGCGGCGAGGGATGTACCGCAACTTCAGGCCATCGAAGCGCCTCTCCAGCTTCCTGACCGCTGCCACGTACGCCGCCATTTGAGGATCCGTGCACTGGTACTCTTTGGATACCTGGTTGACCACCAGCTGGGAGTCCCCTTTGACCAGGAGGCGACGAATCCCGAGCCCCACCGCAGCTCGGAGGCCGGCGATGAGACCTTCATATTCCACCATGTTGTTGGACGCGCGGAACTGCAACTGCACGACGTACCGGAGCTCTTCACCCGTTAGGGAGGTGAGAACCACTCCGGCCCCCGCGCCTTTCAGCGAGATGGAACCGTCGAAGTGCATGACCCAGTACCCGGGCGTGTCGTGCCTGGGATACACAGAAATCTCTTCTGGGACGACCTCGGGGATGGGTGTCCACTCTGCCACGAAGTCGGAGAGCGCCTGGCTTTTGATCGCCTGGCGACTGACAAAGTGCTGGTCGAACTCCGCCAGCTCCACCGCCCACTTGACAACTCGCCTGGTGCCTTCTCGGTTTCGGAGGATGGGTCCCAGCGGATACGTGGTAACCACCGAGACCTTGTGCGCTTGAAAGTAATGGCGCAGCTTCCGGGAATCGATGAGCACGGCGTAGAGCAGCTTCTGAGCCTGGGGATATCTTGCTTTGGCCTCCCGGAGGACTTCACTGACAAAGTACATCGGTCGTTGTACCCGGCGGGCCCGGGCGGCGGCTTCACTCGAGGGGCTGTTACAGCCCCCAGGCTCGGCGGCGCGGTCGGGGTTGGCCAGGTGCCCGGGCTCGACTCCCTGGTCGGGAGGAGTAGAGTGCTCGAATTCGACCCCTTGCTCAGGGGGAGCCAAGTGCTCGGGCTCGACCCCCTGCTCAGGGGGAGCCAAGTGCTCGGGCTCGACCCCTTGCTCAGGGGGAGCCGCGAGGACTGGGGAGTGTCCGGGGGCGGTCAGGAGCTGGGACCCAGCACCTAGCCCCGCGCACTCGTCACGCTCCACCACCAACACCATGCTTACGACCTGAGGAGTGGCCGATACGTAGAGCAGTAGGGGCTCGCCTTCGGAGGGAGCCACCAACACGGGTGGTGAGGTGAGGTACTTCTTCAGATCACGGAGGGCCTGTTCGGCCTCCGGCGTCCAATCGAAACGACCGGTCTTCTTCAGAAGCTTGAAGAGGGGGAGCCCTCGCTCCCCGAGCTTGGAGATGAAGCGCCTGAGGGCCGCCATGCAGCCGGCGAGACGCTGGACCTCTTTGAGTCGAGCCGGGGGTCGCATCTGCTCGATGGCCCGGATCTTCTCTGGATTGGCCTCGATTCCTCGGCCGGAAACCAAGAAACCGAGGAGCTTGCCCGCCGGCACCCCGAAGACACACTTCTCGGGGTTGAGCTTGAGGCGGGTGGTGCGGAGACTGTTGAAAGTCTCGGCAAGGTCCTCGAGCAGGGTGGCGCGGTCTCGGGACTTGACCACGAGATCGTCAATGTAGGCCTCGACGTTGCGGCTAACCTGTGAATCAAGGGTAATACGAATGGCGCGCTGGAAAGAAGACCCAGCATTGCGCAAACCAAAAGGCATTGACATATAACAGTAAGTCCCCACCGGAGTAGTAAAAGCAGTTTTTTCTTCGTCCTCGACGGCCATGTGGATCTGGTGACACCCCGGTCGGCAGGGAGTGCCCGGGTGTCACTCCGCAGAATGGGAGCGATGGCCTTAGGCGCCTGGAGGACACCTGCAGCTTTTCAAAAGCCTCCTTGGAGAGGAGGTTGAGGCCTGCACCACCATCAATCAGCACCCTGCCGACCTTGACATTGCAGATGGTGGGGGACACTACCAGGGGCAGTCGCCCCACGGCTGCAGTACTCGCGGGGTGGTCGGCCATGCTGAACGTGATCGGGGCGTCCGACCACCTTAGGGGCCTAGCGGCTTCCTCGCTCGGGGTTGCCGAGCACACCTCGCGCCGCATGACCTTGATGCCACGTCGCGAGGAAGGCGTGTAGGCGCCTCCGTTGATGAAGGCTCTTGGAAGCCGAGCTCGGTGTTGCCAGGGGCGGCCTCAGCATCGCCTCCCCCGCGGGACTCGTCGCGCTTCCTCTGGCGTTGCTCAACGAGACCTTTGACCGTACGACACTCCGTGAGATCGTGCCATCTGGTCTGGTGTATGGGGCACCATTTGCCTGGCTCGGGCCCCGCGGGAGCGGGGACCCTAGCTGGAGCAGGAGCCTGTCCGGGTGTCGGGGCTCTTGCGGGGGCCGGGGCCCGAGGAGGGGCCCTGGCAGGGGCCCTTGCGGGCGCGGGCCGTCTGTCGGCGGCCGCCCGGCTTTCTTGCTGGCGGTCGGGCTCTTGGGCCGGCCTATGGGTGGGGCCCTGGGCCGGTTCGACAGGAGCGGCTTCGCGCTTTCTTCTCTTCTTCTTTTCCCGCCTGTCGAAACGGGAAGAACTTGGTTGGTCGGCGGTGGGGCGCGGAGCATGCCACGCCCGGGCCTTCGCCGCCTTGGCGCACTTATCGGCCAGTGCGAAGAGCTCCGCAGTGGTCTCGATTTCGTGCGTACCTAGCTTTTCGAGCATCCGCTCGTCGCGGACGCCTTGCCGGAAGGCGACGATGACAGCGTGGGGGGCTACCCGCGGGATGGTGTTGCGGACTTGGCTGAAGCGCTGAATAAAGCGCCGTAGCATCTCCCCCTCCTGTTGCTTGACGGCGTGGAGGTCGCACTCCAAACCGGGGCGCGTGAATGTGCCCTGAAAATTAGCCACAAACTGGTGGCAGAGGTCATCCCAGGAGCTAATAGACCCTGGGGGTAAGTTGATGAGCCAAGAACGGGCAGAGCCCCTCAAGGCAACATGGAAATAATTTACCATCACCTTTTCACTGCCCCCGGCCGCTTGGACGGCCGTAGTGTAGATCTGGAGGAACTCGACGAGGTCGATGGACCCGTCGTACTTCTCCGGCAGCTCAGGGCGGAACTTGGAGGGCCATTTGACCCAACGGAGTTCAGTGGTGAAGGCACGGCAACAGGTGCCGTACCCCTTGGCGCGGGCGGTAGTCCTTGGTGGCGAATGCTGGCGAGCCGGGGATTCCCGGCGATCGTGGGCCGGGAAAGAGGAAGCCTGATCCTCTGCCTCGGCCTCCTGCCGGGTTTCCCGCTGGCGCTCGAGAGTGACGCGCGCATCTTCGTGGCCCCTGTGCTCGTTGAGGCGCAAGCGGAGGTCCTGGGCTTCGGACGCGGCCAGGGGGGTGGCGCTCCGCCTGGAGGCCCCCCGGCCCGCGCGAACGTTGCCCGTTGATGAGCCAGTTCTGGCAGCGCCACGCTGGGTGGTGGCGCGAGAACTCCCGGCCAGCACCTGGCGGCGAGCAGTGCCGACCAGGGCGACGACGTCTTGGATCCACCGGCCTTCCGGAGTGTTCGGCGTTGCCTGGACAGGCGGATGCCTGAGGAGAGTATGCGCCGCAAACAGCGCGCTCCCCGGGCCGGCCTCGCTGAAAGCGAGTCTACACCGAAGTGGCACCCGGCGCTGTCCAGAGGCGGACCTGGCGGCCGGAGTTTCGACCACCTGCTGGGGGTCGGACGGTGCACCGGCGGCAGCGGCGGCCCTGCTGGGCCCAGCACCCTGGTCCCCTTGGGAGGGGAAAGCCGCGCGCGCGGATAGTGGCTGCTGCTGGAACGCAGCAACGACTGGGGCCTCCTGGACGTCGGGCATCATTCCCTCACTGGAAGTGGAGCCGGAACGCTGGAGACGGTGTCCACCGGCCATTTTTTCCTGCGGAAGAAAACAAAAGAACAGATTCAGGGATGTTCCCCCCTACCTGGCGCACCAGCTGTCGGAGGATTAACTCCTGTCGCAGGGATCCCGAGAGACCCCTTTTTAAAGATTCGGCCGGGGGGATGATCCTGAATAAGTTCGTCGGAGAAATAAATGGAAGTGGAAGTAAATGCAACGGCCGGTAGTGGGGGATGATTGACATAGTGCAAAGGGAAGTAAATGCACCGGAGTTTAGACAGGTTCGGGCCGCACGGGGGCGTAATACCCTACTCCTGTATGGATGCAATAACTTATCCTGAGGGTGATCCCTCAGGGATATATCCAGTTACAAGAATATCGTGTCTAACTAAGAGTTTGAGGCTCCTTGGTCTTCGGCAGGAGCTCTGCTCAAGCTTGCTTGCAATGTTTTCGTCTGAGTGTGGCACGGCCGACTGCTTGGGCTTGTCTTTTTTCCAATTGTTCTCTTCTCTCGGTATGCCGATCCTTTTATGCACTCGCCGGCCGCGACATACCCCGAACGGGAAGGAAGGGGCACAAGTTCCAAGATGCCACGACTGAGAAAGGCGTCATCATTTCCTCTGGGCAAAGTGACAGGGGCGGTGGAAAAACGCGGCGCTCGTCCGGTCACTCGTCACTGTGGATGCCCTTCTGGGTCGTCGGGGCACCGGGTGCTCGGGGGTACTGTTCACCTCCCCGAGCACTCTCTCCCGAGCACTCTTGCACGAACCTTCGGGGAACCGAGTGCTCGGGGGCTGCCACGTGCAACCCCGAGCACTCTCTCCCGAGCACTTTTGCACTGACCCTCGGGGAACCGGGCGCTCGGGGGCTTCCGTACGCAGCCCCCCGAGCACTCTCTCCTGGAACTTAGCTCTTCTGATCGTCGGGGGACTAGGGTGCTCGGGGGTGACCGGGCACCTCCCCGAGCACTTTCTTCCCGGTACTTGGACTCTGCGGGTCATCGGGGAACTGGGGTGCTCGGGGACCAGAGGCTGTGGCCCCGAGCACCTTCTCCCGGAACTTATATTTTCCTCATCCCGCAGGAGGGACCTCGCGGGATGGTGACACGTGGAGGACGGCTGGCCTGGCCTCGGGACTCAGGGACCCCCGGTTCCTGATACACCGACAACTGTGCTAGATTCTGTTACGAGATCATAATTACTATTACGAGATCATAAATTATGCAAATACTTTACGTACTCTAATTTATCAACTTAATACAATTTAACCAATGTATTCGAACAGAATAAACACTCTACTTACTCTAATTATATTTTCTAATCTAAATATTAATTACATGCATAATCTATGTACTTACTATTACGAAAGGCAGTCCTCTCCTCGCGCTACTGCTCGGCCTGGCTGCAGCTGCTCCTCTTCGCTGCTCTGCTGCTGCTAAACGCCGAACGCTGCTACTCCTCCTCTCCTTACACTACTTCTCCTCGCTGCGCTGCTGCTGCGCTTCTACTCGACTGTTGCTGCGCAAACTCAGCTGCTACTGCGCTCCTGCTCGCGCCATTTTTTAGGCAGCGAAGCATGCAAACGTTCAGTCGAAAGCAGCAGCGGAGCACACGAGCCGGCCGGCCGAATAAAGCAAAAAGCGGAAAGGAATAAAGTGTAAAGGATAAAGCGTGACATGACGTGACGGCTGACGGTGTACCAAAAGGGTTTTTCGGCACACGGTGTGTCGAATACGCACTGTTGCCTGTATTTGACACACGGTGTGCCAAATACAAGTGATTTTTAGCATACCATGTGCTGAATATGGGCAGCAGTGTCGTATTCGACTCACGGTGTGCCGAAAATATTTTGTTCGGTACACCGTGTACTTCAAATCTATTTTCGATACACTGTATGCCGAATACGGATGCTAAATTCATAAATATGACTTTATATTATCTATTTCAATAAATACGCTCATATATATTATCTAATTTGAGATTTTTACTAAAATAAAAATGACAACACGACTGTTGTAAATTCATAAATACAATTTTATATTATCTATTTCAATAAATACGTTTATATATATTATCTAATTTGAGATTTTTACCAAAATAAAACGACAACACGACTGAGAAGTGACAACTCGTCGATAAATTCCTTGTGGTCGAAGGAACAACGATGTCAAGCTTGACAGCGCGTACACCAATCGATTGATTCTATAGGCTTTGTCCGCTTCTGCTCATCATGGCCTGGCCCGAATCATGACTAGATGGTACACTATGTGGCAAGCAATACCATCATGACAAATAGTGGACGCGGGCGAGTTATGGACGCACCGATTTCCATTATGTTGCCAGCATGGGCCTCCCATGGATTCTTAGTTGTTATTTTTTTAATAGTTATCTTATTTCTTAGTTATCTTTAACAGTTAATTTAAAAATTCATTCTCTATAATATTATTATAACATTATCTAATACTATAACAGTATTCTCTATTTTTTTCATCTCTAATAGCTACTATATTTCTTACCTATTTTTACTTTCCATCTCTTCTCAGACCAACAGTCATATGCAGCTACAGTAATACGGAATCCTTTTTCCTTCGACAAAGTTACCGATGTTGGCATCCATCTGTATTCCTATAGCACCGGATGGGGACTCTGTTGGAGAGCTCCAATCAGCAAAAGTGGTCGGCAAAAACGCTACAGGATGAAGAAAGTGATCGGCATAGTGAATTGCCTCCTCTGTTGGAGGTAGCCTTAGAGAATACTATGCAGTATGCATCTTGGTTGACATGGATTCTCTTACGATTTAGGAAGAGGTATAAAATCTAAGTTCTCTATCCAGTTATAAATACATAATATTATAGATAAGATATGATATATAATATATAGTTTTAGTCATTATTTTCTATTAAAATATATTTATAAATTCATTATATTATAAAGTACTTTTTAAGATAGATCTATACGTATGATTTTAAAGTTTTCAAATTAAAAGTTTTAAAAATCTAACCAAAATTTATCAAAAATATCGTGTTTTTATGACCGGATGAGTACCAGCTAGTAAAATCAAATTAAGTCGAAGACCATCTAACGATCCATGTCGCTCGCAGCAGCATTTGCTTGCCCAGCATACTGGCATCATGGTCAGACAAAATCGCACATCCTACCTACCTACTACAGGAGTATCTTGTGCCCTTGACAAGCGCTGAGAAAAAAAGTGTCGGTCGTGTGCCATGCTGTTCTGCTCCAGGACCAGGAGTGTCCCCCTTTTCTACTTCCGAAGGACAGAATTCAGCTTATCCAACAATAATTTTTCGCTTGCTACCGAGGGTGCTCAGGTTCAGCAGAGCTGACAACGGGAAAACAATACAATCGGTTCAGAACACACGTTCATTATCTTGCGAAAAATTACATGGATCACAGTAGAGAAACACTACTGAGGTCTGAGGGTTTGCTTGATACGGCAGCGACGATGATGACCACGACGATGATGTATTGTCTCAATAGTTAGTTGTTTAGGCACCTTTCATCCAAAAGGCTTAATTGGGCGGCAACCGCGCCGCATTTCTTCGTACAGTGTAATCGATAATAACCAGTTTGCCAAGCAGTCAAATCTTCCATGCGGAACTCTTTTCCCACTTTTGCACGGTCTGTGGGACGGTTTTTCCGTAAGGCAAGTGGGGTTAGGGTGGCCATTAAAGGCCACGACAGTGCCACCCGGCTCGCCTGCTGCGTGTCCATCTACTGACTCCAAAGCTATTTTCTCCTCCCATTAACTCTTAGGGTGTCTAGTTCGGTGGTTATACATATATTTAATTTTTAGAATAAAATATAGTATAAGTAGGTTGAAAAGGAGTAGAATAAATAAAATTATATTTATTAAAAAATAGTTTTTAATTGATTGTATTTATCTAAACAGACTAAGATGAATTTCTATTTAATTAATTTGCATATACAATTCATACAATAAAACCCACGCAAATAATCACACCCTTCTGTTACAGCCCTACCAACTCATCCGTTTCTCTCCCCTGTGGGTTGTCACCACGTACCACGTATAGCCTCTGTTTGGTACGTGAGAATTTGTAAGAATTTTATAGGAATCAGTACAAACCCCTTAGAAATTGTGAAATTGCCCGTATTGCAGACAGCTCGAGCTCATACAATTGGGTTTGTTTCTGTTCTTTCTCGAAGGAACATGCTCGAGGCCGTGATACAGATGACAGAGTTTCTTTTGAATCTCACGAGAATTGAACTATTTCATGTAAAAATCTTGTAGATTTTCTATTTAAGCTCCTGGTTTCCAAATAGCTGTAAACCCAACCAAAGACAATTAAGGCCTTATTTGTTTTTTTATTGTCACAATCTGAATTTTATAGGGAAACTCTTTACCAGATTATGGATTATGAGATTTTATAGTATATTCTGGTTTGTGGATTAGAAGAATAAACTTTTAAAATGTGCTCATTTATTTTTGCTTTTGTTTTTAGACTAGAATTCATAAATAAAATAAAAAACAAATATGGCCTAAGCCTTTAAAGGCAACTTCCTTCAAACAATAAGCAAATTTCCGGCGACATGTGATGGTGTGAGTCCTGCCTCACATGGCTATTGTCGATGATCGGTAAAATCGATTATGCAAATACTTATTTAAAGTAGGGATACATATATATACTATACATATTGAAGAAGATGACATGATATTTTATATAGATTCAGATTTTCCTTAGGATAATAGTCATATGTCATATTTTGTCTTGATTAATCTTAGGAAAAGATGGTTACAATGGGGGTGTGTCTAGATCTAATTCGAAGAATCTCGGCAAGTTATCTCGTGCTCTAAATCTTAAAGCCCTTGTCGGATGAATTGGATTTTGTCATAATTCTGTTGTGTATTTTAACGGGTTGTTTCTGCTCCTATGTGACTAGGCTTACTCTGTATTACTTATCCAGCTCCTCCAATTATATGGCTTGGAATCAGATTGTCCTTGGATGTACCCCACCCTCCTTAGACCATCCCAACCGTTTCCCTTCATTTCATTCCCTTGTCAGTCCAAAATTCCTTTCCGAAGGGATTCCCTTCTCAGGCTCGTTCCCTTCAGGTTCTTGCATTCCAACAATATTCCCTTCCTTATTTCCTTCTACAACAGACTTCCAATATTCTATCATTTGTACATAACTGTCACGACGCATACAATACGGCTACCATACACATCACGTATACTCTGTGCATGTATTTTGTGCGTGCCTAACATTGAAATTGATTTTGAAATGGAGTTTCTCGCAACCTAGTTTCAAATGTGAGCCGAAGACAGGAAGTCATTGAGATACGTACAATGCTTAAACATGGAAATGGCATAATCAAATGTCCCATGCACTACTCTTTTCAAGCATCGTTCAACGCAAAATTCAATTTCAAACACAATACTCCAGAAAGGCTAGTAGAAACATAAATGTCGAGTAAATTGATCATCTAAAAAAACAGGAAAGAGCGAGAGGGAGAGAGAGTGGAAGGGCGATGACGGTGGCGATTCGTGCGGCCACTCCGGCGCTAGCCGTGGGGGCCATGGAACCCCCGGCAAAGAGCGAGCTCAGGGGAGTTCTCTAGCAGGCGCCTTCCATTACGCTCTCGATGGAGGATTTTGGTTAGGGCTCCTGGCCATATCAAGCCTCGAGTCTCAGCCTTTCCTCACCCAGGCCCGAGAGCCAAATGATGAGGAATGGAGCCTCATCTCGACCCCATGGTGGGGCTCAGGGGACCTCGTTTGATTTGGGCAATGTGAAGGGGCTGTGTGGAGGACCCCCGCTAATGAGCCCGTCGATGTTTGGGATTTCTTTCGCCATGGATGGCGATTTTCGTAGGGTGTTGCTGCCTCCAAAATCTGCTCGACCATAGGGTGTGGTAAGGCAACCTACAAATGGAGGGCCATTTCATCACTATACCCTCTCATCCAGCTCGGTGGAGGATGAAATTCTAAAGAAGTTGAGAGCTCGCTCGACCTCGGTGCCAATAAAACCAAAATGGAAAGTGGAAGAGGAGTGTCTCCAACTTGCAATGGAAATTAAGGAACATTTGTTTCTTCCCTCACCAATTTCAGAAGAGTTCGCCGATCTAGAGTCTACGGCGCGCGATTTGGAAGAAGCCATTCTTTCGATCCCAAGTCAGACGGGTCTGATGGATGAGATGGAGAAGAACTGGCCGTCAGCGACCAAGGCGGGGCAGATGGTGGCAGAGACGGAGAGGATAGCAACGTGGAGCACGGGCCGAAAACCTTTGGCCCAGGTGGACTTGAGCCCAGGGAAGGGAAATGGGCCCCCACATCCAACATTGTTTGGATATTCCCACCACGACATATACGCGCACTCGTGCATTCCAGCGTCGTACCCTTGGCTTTGGATACCAAAAGCTTCCTCGCATCTAGGGTTAGGGTTCCCGACGACTCACTCGAAGGTGAAGAGATTTGGTGCTGGTGCGAGGAAAGTCAGGTCAAGGGTCTCCCTATCACCAGTTGCGCCCTCTTTTGCACAAGTGGTGAGGGAGGGACCA
Organism: Phragmites australis; assembly: GCF_958298935.1. Classification (NCBI taxonomy): domain Eukaryota; kingdom Viridiplantae; phylum Streptophyta; class Magnoliopsida; order Poales; family Poaceae; genus Phragmites; species Phragmites australis. The sequence goes on along the minus strand of NC_084934.1, from coordinate 23,792,620 downwards.
TGGCGAGGTGCTCTGAGCAAGATTCGGAGAGACCATAGGGCAAGCGACGACAAGACGAAGATTAGGCGGAAGAAGACAACCTTCTTGGGGGAGATCTGCATCGGGAGAAGGATATGAGATACAAGCTGCAGCGAAGCATGGGTGCTCAACAAAACCAAGGTGGGTCTCGAGCACCGCCAAGAGCTGAGCCCCCCTATCGTGGCCATGGAGGCCGGGGTGGGGGTTTCGGAAACACAAGGGCCATGGTGGCCGCGGCCTTAGCAGAGGCGAATCTAGATCTGATGCGGGCCGCGGTGGCCACTGCGGTAGGTAGGAGAACCAGCAGGATGGGCCTTCTGGAGAATGGCAGGGGCGGACAACTTCAGTGGGGGACGTCCCACCCAACTCACAAAGGTAAGCAAGAGAAATCTATCAAACCTACTGAGAAGATCCGGTGTTTTAGGTGTCAAATGGAAGGACATCATCTGGCGGACTACACCAATGAGCCATGTGTGTTACAAGTGCAAGTAGTCTGGACATATGGCAGTGGACTGTGCCACTGGATCTGGGAAATCAAGGAAGATCCAGATGTTTGGTTTTGCTACCCAAGATTTGGGTTTTTACTCTATGCATATACCTATGGAGAAGTCCCAGATTTTTTACTGTACTGGCCTGTTGATTGTCCTCAAGGGAGAGGCCACAACAGAGAAGATAGAGGCTGAACTAAAACATCTTATAGACCCCAAGTAGGACTGGAGAGTTAGGAAATTAGAAGATAATGAATTTATGGTGGTATTCCCAACCAAGGAATCCTTAACTACCTTCTCTAGGCTTAACTCAGTGGAGCTGGCCCTACACAAGTTGAAAGCTAAACTTAGCAAACATGGGAAGGAGCCAGACATCACTTATGTGCTCTAATCTACCTGGATCAAGGTATATGGGATACCTGCCTTTGCTAAAGACGTGGAGTCTGTCAAAGAAATAGCCTCTCTAGTGGCTGAACCTGTTCTTGTAGATGATCTAAGCCTTCTGAAAGATGATCCTGTTAGAGTTAAGGTTCTCTGCAGAGATCCACATAAAATCAGAAACTTCATAGAGATATTCTTCAATGGTGAAGGACACTTGATCAGATATGTAATGGAATGCTTCAATGACAAAACCTCCAAAGAGACCCCATAAAAGCCAGATAATCCAGATGATGGGGAAGATAAATACTCAGATGGAGGTGATATGAGCGAATTTGAAGAGGAATCCAGCCTAGGAGACAATAACACAAATGAGGGAGGAGATAAAGCCAAAAAAACTTCTACCAGGCCTCACAAGCCTATGGAGAAAGGCAAGCAACTTGTTTCTGAGGCCCCTTTGATCTCTGAATCATACAAGATTATCACTCCACTGGCTTCCTTTGATCCTTTCCAAGGAAAGTTAACTGTCAACTTGGATGTGGCTGCTGGAGGGGACTTAGAACTGATCCTGTCTCATGGTGAGGCAAATTCTGAAGGGATTCCAGGGGAGCCATCTGATCTTGACACAGGTGCCAAGATCTTTAACTCTTAGATGACTGATCAATACCTCACTATGGGAGATCCTCTTGACCAGGAGTTGACACACTCCAAGGAGGAGTGCCTGCTATTGACTGGCCCCCCCTGATAACTCTTGGTCACAAGGGGGTCAAGGGAGCAACCCTGCATCTTCGCCTCTGGGGGGCTCCAAGAGTCAAGATGAGGGGGGAGGTCCTTCCCCCTCACCTGTGGGTCATGCCATATGTGAACCTTTAGTTAACATGGATTTTAATGCTCAGCTCCATGAGGTTACCATGGAGGGCTCCCAAGAGGAGGCAGAGGAGGATTTTGATAAACTCTCTCACATCAGTTCTAAAAATGATGAGGCTGAAAGCACACAAGGCTGGGTCTCTGTCCCTAAGGCCAAGAAAAGCAAGACAACAAAGAGGAAGGGCCCTGTAGCTGCTGCTAGAGCCAGCACTAGGATCCCTAGAGATGGCATTCCTATACATGCCAAGGCCATGAAGAGAGCCCAGATGAAGAACATGACTGGAGGTACTTCCTGCACCCCCTCTCATTTTACTCTTATGAATAATACTTCTAATAAATACTCTGCTGAGGTCCTGGATGCTCTAGATATACAAGTTGATAATATTGATGTGCAAATTGATGCTTTTAAGGCTGAGGAGATAGCTAGAGCTACGATTTCTGAAGCAACTTATAAAGCTTATTTACATAAACAAAGTGGCAAAGAGGTGCCCATGGAACATAATTTAGAGCACGATTTGGCCATGGTTTTCACTGACAACTCAGTAAGAGATGTTGAATCTTCATTCCTGAAAGAATATCATACCACAAGAAGTGGTCCTATGCCTAGAAGTAGTACAGGGAACCACCCATCTAAGCAAAAATGAGAATTTTACTTTGGAATGCCAGAGGTCTTGGGAAATCAGTAAGGAGGAAACAAATCAAAGATTACATCTTTCAAGAAAAATGTGACATTATTGGTATCCAAGAAACTGTGAAGAAGGACTTCACAGCCAGAGATCTTAGGGAGGTAGCCGGGATTGAAAAATTTGCACGGGCTGTGCTTCCTGCCCAGGGTCACTCTGGGGGGATTTTGGTTGGTGTTAAAGAAGATTTGCTGGAACTGGAGAATTGTGAGATCTTCCATTACTGTATTAAAGTCACAATAAGGATGGGACTGTCTAATCTGAGGTGGGAGCTGATCACTGTGTATGGACCAACTGATCATAGCTTATCCAATGAGTTCATCCAAGAACTGGAGGATATATGTGACAAGGTGTCACTGCCTCTGGTGGTGGGAGGTGATTTTAACCTAATTAGAAATACAAATGACAAGAACAGTCACAACATTGATAAGAGGCAAACTGATCTTTTTAATGGTTTTGTTGGTAAATTCCAATTAAGAGAAGTGAAGAGGGCTGAACTTAAATTCACTTGGACAAATAGGAGACTAGACCCTGTGATGGTCAATCTGGATAGGTTCCTAATATCTAGTGATTTGGGAACTACACTTCCCTCTTTGTCATGCATGGAGCCTGACAAGGGTGGGCTCATACCATAGTCCCATCTGCATGAATTCTAGAGAGACCAGTTGTCAGAAGCAAAAGTACTTCACATTTGAGAAGCAATGGTTGCTTCATGACAACTTTAAACAACTGGTTGGAGATAGATGGGGAAGGAGAAAGGCAAGTAGGTCTGCAAATGGATACTCTATGAACAATTGGCATGGAAGCTTATGTGATATCAGACAATTCATGAGGAGTTAGCATAGACAACAGATAGGGGGACAGAGAAAATCCAAGGATGAAATCCTAAGCGAACTATCTGTTTTGGATACAAAGACAGAGTCACCTGGTTTAAACAATGAAGAGTGGGATACCAGGTTATTCATGGAGAGGAGCTTGGAAAAAATCCTTGTCATGGAGGAAATATTCTGGAAGCAGCGTAGTGGAAACACTTTGGTTAGGGAAGGGGACTCTAACACCAAATTCTTTCACTTGCTTGCAAATGGGAGGAGAAGGAAGAACCTGATCCTCTCTCTTAAGATTGATCATGGTAAAATTAGTGCTCATGACCAGATCATGGAACATGTGTATGAGTTCTACAAGCAATTGTTTGGGGCAAGCTCCAGGGAAGGTTTAAAGCTTTCATAATCTTTCTGGAATGAGCAAAGAAAACTGTCAGAAGAGGATAGTTATGCTCTCATCCAACCTTTCTCTTGCAAGGAGATTGAGATGGCTTTTAAAGGAATGAAAGGAGACTCTGCCCCTAGACCAAATGGTTTTAGTTCCACCTTTTTCAAAGTCTTCTGGTAGTGGGTGAAAGAATATATTTTAGAGATGTTCAATGACCTCCATGCAGGCATGTTAGACTTAAAAAGACTCAATTATGGGGTCATCACACTAACACCCAAGGTCAAGGAGGCCAGTAACATTAAACAATACAGACTTATATGTCTCTTGAATGTAGACTATAAGGACTTTTCTAAAGTCCTTAACAACAGGCTAACCTCAATAGCTAAGGAGGCTATTGGACAGAGCCAAACAATTTTTGTTAAGGGGAGAAATATTTTGGAAGGGGTTGTGATCTTACATGAAGTTGTTCATGAGCTGAAAAGAGCAAAGCAGAAAGGTGTGCTGATGAAAATTGACTTTGAAAAGGCTTATGACAAGGTGAAATGGTCTTTTCTGGAGGAAGTCATGAATGGAAAAGGTTTCCCTCCCTTATGGACTCAATGGGTCATGCAATCTGTTAGGGGGGGGGGGGTGGGAGTTTGCATAAACATTAATGGTTAGAGAGGCTCATACTTCAGGACCTTCCAAGGTTTGAGATAAGGGGACCCCTTGTCCCCTGCTCTCTTTAATATTGTTACAGATGCTCTTAATGCCTTGATGATTAAAGCAAAAGACAGGGGGCTCATCCATGGAGTAGTTGAACATCTGCTGCCTGGGGGGATCACACATATTCAGTATGCAGATGATACCATTTTGATGCTTGATGGATCTGACAGCTCCATACTTAACCTCAAAATCATCATGTACTGCTTTGAGTGGCTATCTGGTCTGAAGATCAACTTTCACAAGAGTGAAATCTTTGCCATTGGAATGGATCAAGGTGATCAAGAAAGAGTGGCTAATATGTTGAATTGTCAGTTGGGTCAATTTCCTTTGAAGTATCTGGGCATACCCATTTCTAACCATAAGCTGGGGCTAGCTGCTTATTCTGGAATTCTCACCAAAATGATCAGCAGGCTAGACACTTGGAAAGGCAAGAACCTGACCTCAGGGGGCAAGTTGACTCTTACTAACTCTTGCCTCACCAGCCTCCCTATGTATATCATGGGTTTTTATCACCTCCCTATTGGCATTCACAGTAAGATGAATACCATTAGATCAAGGTTCTTCTGTAGGGGTGCTGAAAATGGTAACAAATACCATATGGCCAAATGGAAGGCTGTCTGCAGGCCAAAAGACCATGGAGGTCTGGGTATCCTGAATACCATGATCATGAATGATTGCTTGTTTTCCAAATGGATTTGGAAAATCTGCTCATGGTCTCAAGATACCTGGTGCCAACTCCTCAAAGTAAAATATATGCCAGGTGGGAATTTCTTCACATCCAAACATAAGGGTACCTCTCGGTTTTGGCAAGGACTTCACAAAGTCAAGCATCTTTTCAAATGGGGGTTGTTTACAAGGTTAACAATGGCAGGAATGTTTTCTTCTGGGAGGATGTCTTGGTTGGTGATATCCCTCTGAAAACCCAATATCAAGATCTCTTCTATCTCTGCGCCCATCAAAAGGCCTTAGTTGCTGATTTCTAGGATGGTGGAACTTGGGAAAATCATGTTTGTTAGAAGTCTCATAGGGAGAGACATTGCTCAGTGGGATGAGCTTCTGCTCAGGTTGCAGCAGGTTCACCTCAATGAGGTGGAGGATGATGTCATTTGGGCCCTTGATAAATCAAGGAGATTTACCACTAAGTCTTTGTATAGATTTCTAACATTTGAGGGTGTCTCCAGCAGGGAGGCTCAGATGATCTGGAGAAGTAAACTTCTCCTTAGGATTAAAATCTTTTTGTGGTAACCGTCTCACAACAAACTCCCTGTTGCTACGTCCCTGAAGAAAAGAGGGTGGAAAGGGAGCGAGAGGTGCACTCTATGTGGTAAATTAGAGTCAGTGGATCACATCTTTTTTGGATGTGTGATTGCTCAATGTTTTTGGGGTGTTGTGCGAGACACTTTTGGATGGAACGACTTCCCTTACTCAGTAGCTGATTTATGGGCAAGTTAGCTCTCGAGGGATCTTTAAGATTTCTCAAACTTTGAGCTTATTCTTTTTTGCAGGGCTAGCTTGGGCTATCTAGCGATCCAGGAACAAAATGGCGATCGAAATGAAGTTTCCCAACAAGCCATTTGAAGTCTTATACGTTGTTGTGTCATTCATGCAGAGTTGGTGCATTCTCCTCAGAGAAAATGACAAGTTCACGGTGGATTGCGCCATCTCAGAGATCAAGAGGTGGATGCACAAATTCACACCAGCTGAGAGGCAGCTTTCTGATGTTTTCGAGGTTTAGAAACTAGCCTCTGTTGTGTAATAGGGTGCAGCTGATCTTAACTACCTCTTATGTGTGCACTGTTATTGTGAAACTGGTATTCCAAATCTAGTTTGTTTCATTTTATTTTTATGTTTCCCAGATATCCCGTGGCTTTCAATATAAACTGAGGTATTTGTCCCTTAAATTTTTTTGATCATCTGGATTAGTTCCAGTAAAACAATCTCATAACACTCTGGATTCATAGTGTGGAAGTCATATCGAACATCTTTACACAAGCAAAAGAGATTTAATTTATTCGCGACAGCAAAGCATGTATGCTGCGTAAGCAAATGGAAGACTGAGTTTATCGATAAGCTCAGATCAGATCCAAGATCACCTCGGCCGCAGGAGATTGGCCGCTACACTTATTGATAAGCAAATGGAAGACAGCCCCAGGAGAATGGCCGCTACACTTAAGGCAGCTCCGGTGCATCTTGATGCACGCTGATCAGCCGGAACAGGCCAAGGGTCCTTTTGCATTTCTTCTATAACCTACGTATACAGTTAAATCATATCATGAAATTGCAACATTTCATATTGAGAATATGTTGTATTGTAAGGACATTATCATTTCTATTGGGCTTCCACAGGTAGCTCAAAGGTTATCTGGCCTGCAAATAACAAATTAACAGAGATCAATATCTGTTTTAGACGGCAGAAAATGTGAAGAATCTCAGCACATAATTGAGATAAAGTAACCAATACTTCGTGTCCAACGTCATTGGAAAATCAAATGTTTAAAAGAATGCGCTCTCAGCTCGAACATTTAAGCCCAAACATCAATCCAAAACATATTGTTTCCTCAATCCCCAGCTTTGCTAATAATACCAAGGTTGCTTCGAGCCAGTATTATCACTGAAACTTTTCGCTTGCATTCGGAATGAATAATCAAATACACTGACCTGCAGCATAAAATTATGCCCAGGAAACTATAATAAATCTCAAAATTCAACCACTCTATAGAGATCAGAGCTGAAGTTTACGCCCAAAAAAAAAAACTAGCGAGGGCACCTTCCAGTTTCCTCTAAGCCAAAACCTACCGCAAAATACATACTCGACACCGCATGGATTCCAGGCAACCCCCACCCGACCACAAAATATTTGCACTGAATCAATGAAGAACCTAGATCTCCGCGAACATCATCTCAAATACGAGTAAGGGAAGAGAGAAGGCGGCTCACTTGCGAATGATAGCGTACAACGGAGCACCAAAGGCTATGGCAACTGCTACCGCTGAGCCAGCGGCTACCGGAGTTTGAAGGCGAGGCCGGTTGAGGGCGAAACGGGAGGGTGTGTGATCGATCCGGGAGCTCCTCTCTGTCGCTGCCAACCTCCAGCCGCCCTCCTCGAGTGCGCCTCCATCATTGCCCCTCGTGGCGCGCATCTCTTCCGCTCGAACGCGTGAGCACAACCTCCACCCCTTTTCCGCTCGACGTATCCGCGAAGGGATATGAGAGAGCTTCGTGGGAATATTTCTCCTATCCCGTTTCGCATCGGCCAGCGACGGGGAGCCGTTAGAGCTGATGTTTCGTTTCCGTCACGATCTTCTTCCTATCGTGAAGGGAACATGAAACTGGAATTGGAACACGTTAGATGGTCTTATATAGTTGGATCAGGGAGACGTACCTACCTTAAGTTGTCAAATATAATTTTTGAATGTATTACTTCTAAATATTTAAAAAACTCCATTGTAACCTGAGAATAATTTCTATATAGATTAGATAACACGATAAACTACCAGCTCGACTTAGATTGTCAAACGAACAAGCTAAAAACTAAAAACTAAGCTCGCCTTGTCAATGAACTGAGTCGAATAAGCCAAGCCGAGCTCCGAACCGAGGCAAGCCAACTCGCTGAGCTTCAAGTTTTTATCTACCCCTAATCACACACATAACGATCCACTTGGCAAGTCGGCGGACACGTTAAATAAGGATTAAAATTTTGCGAATTTTAGGAATTTTGAAGGGAAAATAAAATATTTAATTTTAAAATTTTCTTTCACTAACATACAAGACATACAGAAAAAATAACCAAAATTTCAACAAAATTCAGTATTTTCACTAATAAATAAAAAAATGTAAAACAAAATTGAAATCCTTGCGCTAAACCCCATCCCGGACATCAGCGGCTCCGCACCGGTGACCGGCCAGTAATTAGTGTCTTTGGTGCGCCTCTCACTGTGCACTGGAACTCCTGCTCCAAACTCTAGTCAAGAAGCATAAGCGCCATGGTCGGCCGGCAGGTCATTAACGCCTCCCTACCCGACCCCCACCCTCTACCACCCCCACTCCTCCTACCCCGCTATCAATGCGATCCATATGCTCCTCTTAAATGCCCTACCGCCCCGGTCCTCCCCTCCTCCTGTCGCATCACGAGACATTGCTTACTGCCTGCCTGCCTGCTGCTCGCCATTGCTAGCCGGCCTGGTCTGATAATTACTGCCACTATATATACGCACAAGCGGAGCGATTGATTTGATTAGTTTCCTTGGAAAGCCAAGCCAGCTTTGCTTCGTAGGGAAGAAAAGAGCGGGCCAAGAGACCAAGAAGCAGGGATGGTGTTCTGTTTCCTGGTGGACCAGCGGCGGACGGTGCGGAGCAGCAAGCCGGCGGCGGGGATCTGCTCGCGGTGCGGTGGGTGCGCGAGCGTGGCGGACATGGAGACGGCCACCAGGCTCTGCTACCTGCTCACTGTGCACCGGCGCACCTGGCGCGCCATCATCTGCACCTTCTGCGGCGCCATGCTCAAGTCCTACCGCCACTACAGGCTCCACTGAGAAGCGTCGGCTTCCCCCGCGGCTCGCTAGGTATAGGGAGTGATCTGTTTCGTGGTTGGTGATTTCGCACGCGGGTATTAGTTTTTGTTCTTGCTGCTTATTCTCAGCTCGCTGATTGTAACAATGCCGACTTGTCTGCATGCATGTATAAATGGGAGACAAGAAGTGAATAATCATGTGTCCATTCGAGCACCTGATGAGCTACGACTCATCTTTCTTCTGAGACATGCATGCTTCCAGATGCTTTGCTTGCATCTTGCTGTGAAGTTTCATCTTTTATTTTCCTCCATAGACAATTGTAGGATCAATCGTACAGCTTCGAGATGCCATGGAAAAGATGCAGAAGAAGTGTTGAGGTCGACTTTTTCTCTGCTTGGCCGGTATTCACCGGTCACACATTTCCTGTCTCTCCCCATAGCACGAACGTGTTTCTTCACGTGATCACATCACACCTGACCAACCTAGTCAGATACTATTTCGAAATAACTTTTTTAAAAATAAAATAAAAAACACTTCTGAACGTTTCAGGCTTTCATCAGGATTCAGGAAGGAAAAGCAACAAGCATTTAAATCCATGCCCGACCACCAATTGATGAGCATTAACATTAACTACGCCATGCGAGATTATTTATGTGGACGCGGGCGGGCCTCCATTACCAAACAATTCCAGTTTAATTTCGTTGACCCACAGTTGCTGCTCTTTACGCATGCGGCTCAGTCCTACGTAGGAGGCTAGGCGCCTTCGTCGGCCAGCCGGCAGCCGCCAACGAGGACTCCGAGCGCGGTGCGTTTCGTTCGAATCAGGCGGGGCGACGGCAGTTGGTGTTGCAAATTAATTTTGTTTTGGTATGTCTGGATAAGTTTAAGATTAATAGTATAGTCAAATTGATGTATGTAAGAAGTTAGAAAATTTTTGGTTAGCCAATTATCATATACATATTCGTGTAGAAAGTTTACGAGTTCACAAAATACATAACAGCCGATCAAGTCTGACTAATTTCATGCATGTGCATATGTCCAAGTAGAGCATGATAAGGGTCCGTAGAGTTCGAGTCGGCGTCTATATACTTGTTTGGTAAAATATGTTTAATCAAAATAACCCTATTAGATTATAATTATTATTTTAGTAATTAATGATAACATAATTATTGGGAGTAACATGTTTGTCAAGAATATATGTTAGTAGATCTTATAGATGTAATACATCAAGAAATCACCGAAGTCAGGATAAAGTTTGATTGAATTGAAAAAGTCGTAGGAAGATTTACCTTACCGGATGATCTAGTATAGAGGAGTTTGCACTCACTGGAGTATTGTGTCCAGAGGTTGATACCCTCACCAGATAGTCCGGTGAATATGACATGAGACCATCGGAGTGTTTCTGATAAAGGGAAGAAAACTGATGGCCTTACCGGATAGTCCGGTGATCTGCACTGGGTAATACCAGAGTATTTCTTATAGAGAAGAATGCAAATGTAGAAGACTGAAGATCAATCTACCGGATAGTTCGGTGCTTGGTTTGTGCACAGTGGAGTATAGCACTGGAGCATTTCTTGTAGAGACGACTGCAAATATTGAACAATGAAGAACAACCCATCGGAAGGTCCGATACTCTGAAGATGAATACACCAAAGCATTTTACACAAAGAGGCTGCAAAGGCTCGGATAACTCAAGATAACTCACTAGAAGGTCCGATGATGATTTTGAAGGCACACCGGAGTGTCGAGTGTTCACATAGGTATTGAGTGAAGTTCCAACAGCTAGTTTCTTAGGTTGTACTCACCGGATGATCCGGTGTTAGTATTACTATACTCATCGGATTATCCGGTGTTTAATAGCTTTTCTAAGCTATTGTGAAAATAGCTAGTTGGTGGGTTTAAGACTATAAATACTCATCCACTCAGTCATTTGAAGGGGTGGCATACTGTTGAAGTAAGCTCATACAAACTTGAGAAGACATCCAAATAACCAAAATGCTTAAAGTGATCATTCAAGGCAATTAAGCACAAAATTAGTGAGTGATTAATGCTTATAGGCCTAGAGAGAGTGTTGTTTGGTGATTGCTGCCTAGAGAGTGGATCAGTGAGTGATCCGAGCTTGTACCGAGAGGTACGCCGACGCCTTAGAGTCTTGGTGACTTGCCGGTATCTTTAGCCTTGGTGGCTCAAGCTTGATGACCCTCTGACTTGGTATGAAGTGGTGGTAAGACACGTGTACGGGGACGCGGAGACCCTTGTCTTGATGGCTCAAGCTCCGAATTAATCACGACGGTAAGTGATCGAAAAAGAAACTAGTGGTGAGACTTTATCTTGGTGGCTCATCCAACTTGAGGTCTTGCCTTGCTGGTTTGGTGGCTCAAGAGTTATGACCGGGTGCCAATCGGGAGCATATCCTTATGTAATAAAATATGTGTTAAGAATGTTATTGTAGAAATATGTGATGATCTTATTGCACAAGAAAATGGTGAGCTCAAGCAAGAAGTGGAAAAGCTCAAGAAGGACTTAGCAAGATTAAAGGGTAAGAACCATGTCCAACCGTCTCAAGATAACCATGCTACCATGGTGAAAAAACTTACAGAGAGGTCCACCGTTATATGTTTCAAATATCATCAAGAAGGCCATAAATCCTACCAATGCAAGCAAATCAAGAAGGAGGTCAAGGAGAAGAAGAAGATCATAAACCTCTCCAACAAGACCTCCAACATCTACACCAAGCATAACTATAAGATCAAGACCAAAAGCAACCACTGCAAGTTCAAGAAAAAAAAAATAGCAAGTTAGTTGCACACATGATTGGGAGAAAGAATTAAGGGGTAGAACCAACCAATTTGGATACCCAAGAAAGTTATCATCAATATGAAGGGGCTCCAATCAGATTGGGTTCCAAGGAAGACTTAAAGCCCCGATGCGGCTATGGGGATTTAGAGACTTGGCTCACAAGATGAAGTGAAGATTCAATCGAAGAAGCCAAGTACACAAGATTGAGCGTATTGATTAAGATCATGATCATCATATACCCAAATCCGTATCTAAAGGTAAATAAGGCAAATTTACTAGATGCTAAATCCTCTAAACTGATGAATTCATTTACCTTGTCTAGTGAGGGGAACTATCTAAGTAATATTCTAATTAATCACCAGGAGGATCATTATTTATAATCACAACCTCGATGATTAAACAGAATATCATTCCGGTAGTTCCGGCACGTGTTTTGTGCAAAAATCGGAACACATGCCTTCCAACAATTAGCATCACAACATAGCTTAAGAAAGAGCAAGTAATTAACATTTATATTACAAGTCTTTAGCATGCAACCATTTCCAACAAAAGGTAACAACAGCTACGTAGTAGAAAGTTAAACTATACAACAAAAGAGAGTAGAGCCACATACCCTTAGGCTCCACCCCAAAAACACGACCTCCGAGAGTAGGATGCACTACTCTTGCTTGCCATCCTGATCAGCAGGCACGAAGTAGCCAAACACTGGCTCTTCCTCACCAGCAGCACCTAAAAATACAGGCATGAATACGAAGGTACTCGTAAGACTTAAACCATATAGAGCACATATACATAGCTCGACTCTAAGGATTATGCATTGAGCCATTAGCAAGAAAAAGTCACAAGGTTAAGTTAAACATAAGCGGTAAGCAAACTAAACATATATGTGTGAGCCACTAACTTAACCAACAACAATATAACTTTAATCTGCCATAACCAACTGAACATAAATAACAGGAACCATTATGAACATACATGAAACAAGAACCAACTCAACCATCTCCCACATATCCAGCCATAAACCACAAACGAAAACTCTACGACCGATGCAGATGGACAGAAGCATACTCATGACTGAGAGAGTGGCGTTTTGAAATGTTTTTACACCCTGCACGGGATACTCCTGGACCCACACGACTTGAGGACCATACGGCTTATATGACCACACAGATCCATACAAGGGGTACTCATATCAACCTTTCCCAATAAGCCCTGATCATTTGAAACATACATCGCTCAGCGCGGTGGTACTAGAACTACTCCTGAAGCAAACTAGTACCACTACAAGCCCGCCCGCTCACACCGTCGATGTTCAGACCCCAAATGATCATAGCTACAAAGGTATTCGGCTCGCCTTACCATTAGATCGGCATGTGGTGAGTATGATAAGTGCTAAAGCCAACTACACCTATGATCGGTGCTTAAACGATGCAAGCGGTTTACGGTGTCTGATTTCCTCTCCCGCCCTACCCAAAGGAACTCCACATCCGGGTTGGATAAACACCTCCTAGCACCGCCCATATCTTGTCTCATACTCAACACTCATACAACCATCATCATCCCAAATCCAACATCGTTATCATTACGAAAGCAAATAACGCCTATGCTCGCGAACGATGAGATAATTCACCACTCGACTTCTACCGAATGGCCTATGCATTGCTAAGCATTTTGATTTAACTTGTAATCTAGACATCAACAACATACTCAAGGCTACAAGGAAAGGATAAACAACATTTTAAGGTAGAAGTAATGCATTCAACATAGGATCTACCGACTTGTACCCAACCTCGACTAGACACATGCAAACATACATAAGTGTAGTTTATCAATTTGAGACTTTATTTAATTGAACAAAGGTGCAATATGCTTAGTTATTTATCTTGCTGCTCAGGTGGCTACCTATAAATACCCACGCAACACTCGCATAAATCTGTAAGATTGGAGTCATCTTCAACTACAACTGCGCCACGCTCCGGCTCCTTGTTCACTAAGCAAGAACACGTGCAATGATGAGCATGAATGAATGTAAAAAGGTATGCCACAAAGCTCAAAAACATGCTGGAAGTATAAGACATGCGAATCAATACAAATCTAAATGATCTAAACGAAATCTGAAAAATAACAGCCATCTGGAGTATCCGGATTGGCTCGGGGTATCCGGGCTCGGACCCTCCAGGTGAACCTCCGGAAGAGACGCTCGGTTACTACCTTTTTATTTGACTGGCCCAGAGTATCCGGGTGAATCCGGAATATCTGGGTTCCGGAGTATCCAGACCATCCTCCGGTGAAGGTTCTCGGTTAGCCACTACTCTAACTTAACCCGGAACCTCCGGGTTGGTCCGGACTATCCGGGATGTACCGGACACTTCGAGCGAGGCTCCGAATGAAGCTCTCGGTTACTCGATAACGCAACTACTCGGAGTCTCCGGGTTTAACTGGATTATCCGGGTGATACAGACTTGGGTTCCTCACAACTTTTTCCTTGGGTGATTCGACTCACTTTACAAATCTGTGCTACACAAACGTGCATATGCCCTATCCAAAAGATTCTAAACCAATCTCGCACCCTAAACCCTAACCAATTTTGAACACAATTCAACGGACAATTTCTGCTGAACCCGGAGTATCCGAGTGAGTCCGGAATATTCGGGTCAGCCCAGAAAAGCTAGTCTCGAGTAGATTTTTGGTCGATTCGAGTTGCGATCTTTTCCAAGCCTAAAGGGGTAGTCCAAGGGTCCTAGAACTTACTCATCAACTAGCAATACGACTCTAGAACTCATTTTCGACCAAAACTCCATTTTTGTTCCAAAAAGCTCAAGGACGTCGAGAACTTTAAGAACTATTCGATTCTTTCACGAAAACAAAAATGGATTGGATAGATGAGTAGCTCATGAGCTAGAGAATACAATGGTACCACATGCATACCTTGAATCCTCCACTTGAGCTCGGATTTTAGGAGAAAGAGAGAAGGAGCTTGAGGGGGAGAGTGAGAGGGGCTGCTGCAGCAGCTGTGCTGCACAAGTAAGGGGGTGAGGAGTGAGGGAGGAGAGAGAGGGAGCAGGTGGGGCTGCCCCATTTGGTGGTTGAGATGGTGGGGCCACTTGTGGGGCTCACAGGTTAGAGAAAATGGGTATTTTCAATGCAATTTCTATTCTTTTCTCTCCTAATTTTCTTTCTCTTATTCAAATGATTTTAAATGAATTGCTCTAATGTGCCAAAATACTCCCCCTTGAATTTAATTATGACGCTAATAAGCTTAATCACGCGATTACGGGATTTGGGACGTGACATCTAGGATTACATGTGCTTATTTCAATTTATTGCAATGGCTAGTGTAGATTTTCATATGATAGGTTGCTTATGTTTCTCTCTTTTGTATGAGCAAACTACATGGTTTATTAGTTGTAAGTTTCTTTCATGATACTAGTTTTACAATTGGTATCTTTTATATGACATGAACTAATCTATAGGGTGTCTTTCCTATTATTGTTAATAACAAGTGCATATATCTCGTAAGTATTCAACACTTGTATGTACACATTTAGGGAGAGTATATCTTATAGATTCTGATTTTAAGACCAACATGTATTGCTAGATATATCTTTTATAGGCTCTATTTGGGACAACTTAATTTTGCAGAGCTTTTCTGAGAAACTAGCTGCCTGGAAAAGCTAGGCGTTTGGCTCCTGATTCTCTATAGGGAGATTGTCTGTGCTAAGTGTAAAATGACATGCATGCCCTTGAAACTGATAATGACTTGTTTTTTTCCTGAATAAGCGTAGAAGACCGTATTTGTATTGATTTTTGACGGTTTAAGATGTATCATGAGAATATTGTAATAAATCGAAACGGTTTAAGATGTTCAAGCAAACAACTAACCTAAAATCCATCATTGAAACAGCAAGACTCGTACATTTCGGAATGAAAATATTGCATTAGTAATTTTCAGATTGACCATGTCTATAAAAAACATACGTATACAGAGATCCAAATCTCTGGAAACACGATGCGGCTACTTCGGACAGTAACATGCTTGTCCGACAAGGTTCAACAAATCAAACGATGAAATCATTGTTCATTCTCATATTTTCTTTCTGAACTCTAAACTATTCTGAAACAACTGAAACTCTGAACATTTAGAGCACACAAGGCAGGGTCCTGCAATTGCAATCACACGCACAAGCACGCAACAAACGAAAATTTCCATATTTTCGAGCAAAAAATGAACATATCAACTATGTACTTCACCATGAATCAGTCAACACATGAATTGTACTAAGAATCAATGAAACATGGCATCATTAGAGGTGCATAAGCATGAAATACATTGAAATCGATCCATTTCAGAACAAGCATCTCTGAACATTTCAATTTCTCTGAACATATTCTTCATCCATACCTCCTGATATATTGCTCTGAAGGGGAGGGGACGGTGGGGGCGCTAGGCGAGGATAGCATGGAGCTTCACCTGCGGACTGGGGTCGTCGCTGGTGCTGCGGCTACGCGGGAGCCGGCAAGCTGGAGGACTTCAGATCAAATGATGAATCAATCTGCAGAAGAGAACTTCAGAATTCAGAGCACACGAAGTAGCCCTGCACGTTTGATCTGTTCCTGCATGCAAATGAGAGAGATCAGAATTCAGAACATATATGAAAACAGTCAGATGCAAATTTACACCACAACATATGCAGAACTGAATAAATTCAGATGCAAAACTGATATGCAGAACTTCATAAGTTCGGATATGCAGAACTGAATACACCAAGGCATTCATTCTCCTTGTGACCACCAAATGAACACACTGCCTGAATCAACTTAGAGTCTTAGAAGATCCTTAAAAAAGGTTGGAAAGATCTATCCAGAATCTAATTTCATAATCATATGGAGTTCATTTGTAGAGCACCAAATATTTCTATAACCAAACCATATTATCATCTGTCAGAACACTGCTAAATCCCACAAGGAATTATAGATACTACACATCTGTCCGAACGAAGCTATCACATGACCTATATCATCTGAGGTGAAGGGGACTGGCTGCAGCTTCCTTACCTTGACGAGTCGAGGACGCCGAGGCCCGTTCCTGCGCGTAGTTGGCGACGGCCGGGGCTGCAGATCTCAGACGGAGCAGAGGGGAGGAGGCGCCGGTGGAGTGGGCGATGGCGGCGCTAGGGGGCGCCGGCAAAGCGGAGGGGTAGCTGGTGGAGCATAGGAGAAGGCAACGGACTGGGGTCGTCGGCGGTGTTACAGCTACGCGGGAGCCGGCGGGCTGGAGGCGGCCTGACGAGGCAGGATGGAGGTGGTGGACACTGCGGCCTGGATCTGGGCGTCGTCTTCTTCTTCGGCCATCTGCATCGGCGTCAGGACCGGATCTCACTAGGGTTCCAGTTAGGGGTGGCGCGCTTCGGTCCTGTGGTAGCGCCTGTCGTGGGCCTTCCAAATCCTAGCCGCCCCCATGAGCCGTGAGAGCAACAGGGGCGAGCGGGTGGGGTTGGGTATCGCTCTAGCCTCGTGGACGAGGAAGGGGAGGAGGGATCAGGGGTATATCGATGGGAATTGCGGGTAATAAATGTGAACTTCATTGGCAGAGTGCTATTTCCATCCCGCAAAAGCCACTGTGTCCCAAATAATCACCGTTTCAGTTGCTTCTGCGTTCGTATGTAAACCATCGTGGCCGGGAGAATCATGTATGGGAGAAGCGGACGAGAAGCGAGCCGTTTGGTGGCCGAAATCGCTTATTTTGGCCAAAAGCGGACGGAGAAGCTGCTCCAAATAGGCCCATAGTTTCATGGAGAAATCAACATGTCATCAGAGGTATGCAATACTTAAATGCTTCAATTGGCATCATTATCAATTCATTTTTACATTTAAGCTATCTCCATGCATGATATAACTTAAACTTTCTACCTCTACTTATTGTTTAGATGTGCATATATTGCTACATTCCTACAAGTGGTATTCACAAGTGAGTCTCATTATATGTATGCATAAAGGAGAAGTTTAGATTATATCATGTGAGTTTTATAATTATGATCCTTGTTTGTCTTTTTCAATTGATATCAATGCATCATATCCTTATAATCAGTATATCTTTTCAATTGGTATCATTTCATTGGATCATGATTTATGAAGCTCTATCCCATGTGCTCTAACGCTTTTCCTCGAGTTAAACATATGTTTGTAGACTTTTTTTGAGATTGTTGACAAATGGGAAGAAATTTGATGACAAAAGCAAGAAGCTAATACAAGATGTCTAGGAATGCCAAAGTTGACAAATTGGCGAGAAGAAGAATATATAAGAAGCAACATGAGACACCTAGGTTGACAAAGGGGGAGACGTTCTTGCATGGGTCGATCAAGGGATATAGTTACAATGGAGAAAGAGGGAGCCACAACAAAGGGGATTAAATGGTAAGTACATGCATCTAAACAATATGGTAAGGTTTTGTGCTCGTTTGTAACATTTATTATTTGCCATTTATTTTTTTGATTGTGTTGTTATCAATCACCAAAAACGGGGAGATTATAGCGAAAATAGCCCTATTATATCATAATTGTGATTTTAGTGATTAATAGTCATTAGGACTAATATGTTTATAAAAAATATATGCTAATAGGTCTCATGGATGCAATAGATCAAGAAGCCATTGAAGCCGAGACAAAGTTTGATTGAATTGAAAAATTCCCAAGAAGATTTATCTCACCAGATGGTCCGGTGCAGAGGAGTTTGCACTCACTGGAGTATTGTGTTCCGAGGCTGATAGTCTCACAGGATAGTCCGGTGAATAGGACATGAGACCACTGCAGTGTTTCTGAAAAAGGAGAAGAAGACTGAGGACCTCACCGGATAGTCCGGTGATCTGCACTGGGTAACACTGGAGTAGTTCATGCAGAGAAGAATACAAGTGTAGAAGACTAAAGATCAACCCACCGGATGGTCCAGTGCTTAGTTTGTGCACATTGGAGTATTGTACCTGAGCATTTCTTACAAAGGTGACTGTAAGTGTTCAAGAATGAAGAACAACCCACCAGAAGGTCTAGTGCTCTGAAGATGAATGCACCAGAGCATTTTACACGGAGAGTCTGCAAAGGCTCGGATGACTCAAGATAACTCACCGAAAAATCCGCTAATGGATTTGAAGGCACACTAGAGTGTCCGGTGTTCACAGAGGTATTGAGTGGAGTTCCAATAGCTAGTTTCTGAGGTTGTACTCACCGGATGATATATCGTTAGTACTACTACTCTCATCGAATCATCTGATGTTAACAGCTCTTCTGACCCGTTGGGAAAACAGCTAGTTGGCAGGTTTGAGGCTATAAATACTCCTCCACTCAGTCATTTGAAGGGGTGGCATACTGCTAGAGTCTAGAGAAAGCTCATATACAGTTGAGAAGATATCCAAGCCACCAAAGTGCTTAAAGTGATTATCTAAGGCAATCAAAGCACAAAATTAGAGAGTGTTTAGTGCTTATAGGCCTAGAGTGAGTTGTAGCTAGGTGTTGTAGCATGAAGAAGCGATCAAAGAGTGATATAATATTATGCCTTGGTAGTTCAAGCTCTAAAGTGATCATGGCGGCAAGTGACTGAAAGAGAGGCTAGTGGTGAGACCTTGCCTTAGTGGCTTGGTGGCTCATTATGCTTGAGACTTTGTCTTGGTGACTTGGTAGCTCAAGATTCGTGATCGGAAAAGACTTGACGATCGGGAGCATATTCATTGTGGAGTTCCAACATGGATTAGGGGTGATATTCATGCTATCAATACCACATGATAAAAATCTCTTGTGTCGAGTTTGTCTCTCTACTTTATTTACGTTTCCGCATTTACATACTTGCGATTTACCTTACTAGAATAGGTTACAATTCTCTTGAGCGTTAGAGTAGACACACTAGATAAATCTAGAGCACATTTAGATAGAAATTGAGATATATTTATCTTTTGAAGTTTTTGGAGCCAATTTGGTTTATGTTCTAAGTGTCCTAATTAACCTCCCTCTTAGGACCTCACCTTTCCTCACAACATTGCATAGGTTGGTGGAGAGGTAAGTGCTGAGTTTACCAAGGTAAGTCTTTTGGCCATTCCCAACAGAGAAGAAGTGACTGAAAGTCTTTTTCCAAATTGTTCATGAGGGGGGAGAAGTGCTCCACCTTTGGTCTATTAGTCCCCCAAAAAATACCCAAATAGGTGAAGGAAAAGGAGCCAATCTTGCAACCAAATGTACTAGCCGAGAGTTGCATTTTATTGGCAAGAACATTGATGGGGACCATACAAGATTTGTTGTAGTTTACCTTCAATCCAGTGGATGTGCTGAATGTGTGTAGGAATCCTTTGAGACAGTAAATCTGTCTTTGAGAAGCTTGCATATTTAAAATAGTGTCATCAGCATATTGTACCACCAGGAAGTCTGAATCATGTTGGAGAGCTAAAGGATGACTGGTCAGTCCTCTGCTGGTTGCTTCATTAACAATAATTTGGAGGAGGTTAGTATCAAGCACAAATCGTAGAGGGGAAAGCAGATCTCCTTGCCTGACCCCTCTTTTGCAGTGAAATGATTTTCCTAGGACCCCATTGAGAAGTATAGATGAGGTACCTAAGTCTAGGATTACTCTCACTCATCCTATCCAACGATCAGTGAAACTGAGGTGTTTCATCAGTTTCATGATCGTCTGATGCTCAATGGTGTTGAATGCCTTTTCAAAATACAACTTAAGGATGACTAACTCTAGCTTTGAGTGGTGACATTGGTGAAGGTACTCAAAAGCCCATCCGAGGCGATATTGGATGGATCTACCTTTCATGAAACCATACTGGTTCTTGTGAATAATTTTTCATAATTATTGACTAAAGCCTTGTAACCAACAGCTTGGTTAATAATTTTAGAGAGGTGTTAAGAAGAGAAATTGATCTGTAGTCACTTAGATTCTCTGGAGTACTGATCTTTAGCACCAGAGTGGTAAAGGAGTTATTAATTGGCTGCAGATCTAGGTTGCATGCATAGAAATTAGTAGACAATGAATAGAAATCTCCTTTGATGAAATCCCAATATTTTTTGAGGAATAGGTTATTGAACCCATCAGGACCTAGAGCCTTATCTGGTGACAGCTCCTTAAATATGCCATCAATCTCCTCAGTGGTAAATGAGGCTGAGAGAAAATTAAGAACATCATTTGAGGAAACAAGCCCTTCCAAGTCAAAGATCATGACTAGGTTATCTGAATGACCCATTCTAGACCTGAAAGTGCCTCGTGCAACTGCGGCCTTTTCATTGTGGCTAGTCACTCCTCTGCCATCTTCTATCGGCAAAATAGTGATAGTGTTGAACTTGTACCTTTTTGTTGCATTTGCTTGAAAGAACTTAGTGTTTTTATCTCCCAAACGAACCCATTTGATAGTGTACCATTTCCTCCAATAATCATTTTTGTGTTTCAACATCAGTAGAATGTGCTTTTTAAGAATGCTGTTGAAATTCCATTCCTGAATATATAAGGGTCGTTGTTCTTCCAATGCATCCAGAACCTCAAGGATTTCACCTCTTTAGGACCCTCATCATATTTTTGAACGTTGATGTAATCTTAGCTACACTGGAAGTAGCCCTAACGTCCAAGTTCCTAGCAGATTGTGCCAGGTTGACGAAACTTGGTTGTTCCACCTAGAAATTTATAAATATGAAGATTTTGGCTTTTGGAATGAAAGTACCAATTTGGACTGTACATGGGGTGTGGTCTGAAATCGGTTTAGCCATTGGTATGAGGAGTATGTTTGTGTAGTTAGACTCCAGTTGACTATGGTGAAACTCCAATCATGCTGAATGAGGAGAGGATCTTCTTGCATGTTGCTCCAAGTAAATTGACGGCCCTTAATAGGGATTTCCAACAACCCGAGATCATTCATGGCATCATTGAATACCATTATATCATTCAAACTTCCACATGTTCTATTTCTATCGCTAGTTGACCTGTAGAAGTTAGAATTACCATTTTACATCCATTCTTCCCCATCTTGCAAATCAAGAGACATGAGCCAATTTATAAAATTAAGTCTGTGTTCCCCATGACATGTCCCATAAATAGTGAAAAGAGTCCACTTAGCACCATTCAAAGTGGATCAAAAGCAAACTGTAATAATAAAGGTATAAATGGAGAGGATATCACCCACATACAAGGCCCAATCCAACCCAAGAGAACCCACCTGAGACACCCTCATAAGAAGTGGCATAAGCAAATTTATTGAAGTGCTTCAGAGCAAACTTCTTGATGAAGGTGTGGTCAATAACCTCTTTCTTTGTTTCTTGGATGCAATATATAGCACAACCATTTCCCTCAATCTTATTACGTAAAGCCCTCCATTTCACTTCACTATGAAGACCTCGTATATTCCAATTAAGAATGTTCTAGCTTCTATAGTTTGAATTCATGGGAGGTAGGTTTGAAAATTTCAGCACTGTCTCGGTAGTCCTAGACTATCGAGGGAGAAGATGCAAAGAGGGCGGTCTGTCTATTGTCAGATTTGAAACTTCTACTGTTGAACCAGTAGCAAGGATGATAGTGCTCCAGAATGGGCGTGCTAGCCAAAGAACCCATGAGACTAGGACCGCCATCGAGATAAACTAACACCATCCGAACATTAAGAACCCAGGTGAGGGCATAGCTGGGGTGATCCCAGAGCAATTGAGGCCTAAACATAAAAAAAACACCATGAAAAGAGTTTGGGCACAAAAATAATAGTAGCAATACACTAGAGCGAAATATCTATGATAGCATTGAGCTCCACCAAAATAGCAAAGGAGATCCAACATGACAGTATACTAAGAAAGCTGCACTAGCATAACAACCAAAAGGGATAACGAAGTCCACCCACTGAGACACCGGACAGATAAGTTAATTGAGGGAAAGAGCACCCCATTACATCCATAAACCATACTTGTTACTTGGAGAGAGGCTAGAACCAACCCCTCCAAAATGTATCTAAAAGTTTGTCTGTCAATAGCTACTAGCTTTGGCCTTGCCCTGGCTCCTCCGATGCCCTAGGCTCCAACAACCGCTCTTGAGTCACCTCCTCGGGAGGTATGCTGCAAGTTTCCATTGCCACTTCCCTGATCACCTCCATAGAATTTATGGGAAAACTCCAAGATATTGGTCAAGGTCAGTAAGTGAAGGAAACTTAACCGACCTAGGAAAAGGAGAGAGGAGAATTGTATTACCATCACGTAAGTATGGAGTTGTGATCGGGGATGTGGGAGCCTTAGCTTTTCCTTTTCTTCTGGAGGATGTTGAGGAGGCGAGCACCGGGCGGCAGCCTCCATGCTTGGATTCCAACCTTATGCTTCTCCTCAAGCTACCATCCCTCTGATTTCTGGCCAATACACACTTAAACTAGTTCTCTCCTAAGCTTCTAGTCTTTTCAATCATCAGGTTTGCTTTGAGAGTGTGGGATTTCTTCCTCCTCTGGTAGGTGTTCTTGAACACAAGTTTGTCCCTAAGGGCAGACCACTTTTCATGGGGTTCCTCAATCATTTATTTGCCCTTGTCCACTACAGGTTCAATAATTTCCTTTATTTCCACCATAGATGCTTGGGGAGCTCCATCACTCCAAGCCAAGTTGGAGTGCTATTCAAAATAATCAGCAAATTGTAGAGGAAGTCTTTGACCACCTACCATGAAGATGCTCGGAATGGTCGGAACTCCATGCCTCCACCACACAGATTGAGGTGCAACTGGAATGGTGAAATTGAGGAGGTCCATCAAGGCCTCCAAAAGGAAGGACTTAAACCAATCGGGATGTACCTCCTGTGCTTCAAGGTGGATGATCGGCAAATTCTGAGACCGAAGGTAGTTGGCATGAGCATGGACGGTGAGCTTACTGGTTGAAGACCATTCTGAGCTAGAAGAGGAGGAGCTAGGACCTTGAAAAGCACTCTACGATGGTGAAGAGATGATCATCTGTTGTCCTTCATTTTGCCAAGCAGGCCAACCTTGATTCTGGAATTCATGTGCGGCCATTTCCCAATTAGGGTCTCCAACACCCTATCCAAATGCTGGTTATCCAGCCCCTCATCCCGCTCTTACTCTTGCTCCTGTTGTGGCTCCTCGAATGGGTAAGGGTTGCCATTGTGAGGCGGTGGGTCATATTAATCAAGGATGAAAGGATCTACAAAACCATGATTGAGAATATAGACTGGCACAATCCAAAAATGACTTGCACCTCCCATTCGAGAGCCCTTGGAGATGATCCGGCTTCTAGGAATCGATTGGGCCTCCTAAAATAGACATCTGACCAACACATATGCTTTGCTGCAAGCAATGGACTGCCAATGGACCAGCTTCCCAAAAGTAGCACAAACTTGATCAAGGTGCACCAGGTTCTATAATCTAGGGGGTAGCCAAGCAGCATAAACCAACCGATTCTATGAAATGGGGAGTTTCTAAGGTTGAGGGCTCTATCATGCTGTAACACCATAAATTCTCAATTTTCACAATAATTTAAAATTTTGCTAGAATTAAATAGGAGTTATAGATCTTTGTTCAATTAGAATAAAATTAATTTTTAAATTTAATTTGCTATAGGTTATATTTATGTTTGATGCATTTATGCTGTAGTAGTTGCAATAGGTTTTTATGAGTAGAAAATGGTTGCAAAATTTGCTAGAGGGAGCTCGTTTAAAAGTCCTTTGCGAAATGGTTCAAAAATAAAAAGAAATGAAATTTCCTAATCCCAAAACCCTCCCGGGCCATTTTTCCTCTCTCAAATCAGCCCAAACCCCCTATTCTCTCTCTCCTATTCTCTTTCAGGCTGACTGCCTCCCCTCTTCCCCGTGTGGTTCAAGCCCATTTGCTTTCTCCATTTCCCCTCCGTTCTCTCTTGGGTTGAGCCCGTCTGCCCGCGCCTGCTCCCCGCTCGCGAGGCCTCCTCTCCCTCCTCTCTCTTTGCTGTGCGGGTCCGGCTCAAGCCAAGTCGCAGCCGCGCCTAGCCGCACAGTCACCGGCTCACCTTGTTCCTCCTCCATCGGCTCCAATCCCCTCCGTCGGCCATTGAGTTTTCTATGCCTCCCCGCGCCTCCTTCCCCTCTTGTAATGGCTGGATTCAAAGCAATAAGCCACATTAAGGCACCCTCAACCATTTCCCCTTCTTTATTCCCTCTCTAATGCCCGAATCAACGTGGTAACCGCTGACCTTTATGGCCATTGCCGTTGCTGTTTTATCTCCGAGCCTCGGCCGCTCCGCTCTCCTCGCCCCTATTTAAGCCGCCATGCACCTCCGTGGAAAAGTTCCGCACCTCCACCACCCGCTCACACCCATTTTGTCGCTCGAATTTACCGTCGACACCATCATATTCTTCATCTCTAGTGAGGTTGCGTCGCCACCGCCTTTCCTTGCATTTCATGCCATCTTCGACCAATTTAACCCTCTCACCGGTACTGCAGGTCCCTCTGGAGTCTATCCCGTGAGTCTTCATCAACGTTCGGTCGCCGGAGCACCTCTCTCGATGCCACACCTACCGCCATCGCCATCCTCTCCATCGTCAGGCCGCCTCGACTCCACTCTGGCCTTGCTCTCACCCGAGGTGAGTTTGCCAACGCCCCTCTCCGTGTTCTGCCGCTCGTCGGAGCTCCGCGGCCGCCGGAGCACCATTCCGGCAGCTCTCCAGCCACCCTCCGCCTTGCCGAGCTCCACCGGCTCCTATGGTCCACTGTGGATCCGTGGATCGAAGCTTTTCTCTCAGTTCACAGTACATAGGCCTGGTCCACCCTGCTTTTTATGATTTAAAAATATTTGAAAATTGATTTATGACATCAGCATGCAAACTAAAAGAGTTTTTCAGTATAAAATAATTAGTTTAATCTCTGAAATTAAGTAAATTTGCAGAAAAGCCCATAGAACTTTAATGTTTGGTGTACTATTCTTAGTAGTTTTTTTGTATGCTTTTCCAGTGTGCCTTTTATGAGGTGAGCAGTTTGCGAGCCTACAAGACCAAGCTTTTGAAGACTTCGAGCAACCCTCAGCTGAAGGCAAGTGTCGTCGAATATCTTGCTCCTACTTTTAGGGTTTATATGTAGTTGCTTATTCTTCTTTGCATTCTTATCTAAATTGGAAGCCAATAATTAGGGTTTATTAGATTTTGTATGATCATCATTGTCGTTATTGTTTGAGTCATGAGAAATGAATGGTAGATATGCTAGTTGCTGTCATGGTTGGGGGTAAATGTTAAACTTGACTAATGATTATGCAATATGAACTGGGTATGGTAATTGTGCAGCAACATTGTATAGGGATCGTAACAGGATGGATGTGTGATGAAGGTGCGGGAATGCACGTGTGCGAGGAATGCACAGTTGGTTTGTGGTTGTTACTATGTGGGATCCTAAAGATCAGTTCTTGAACATGTCACCAAGTTAAACCGCACACCCACAAGGCTTATATTGGTATGGTCTGGCCGATTAATTAGTTGTTCCTCTGATTCTGTGAGTACCATCGGACGGTTGAGTGACACAAGAGGGGGCTTCTGCAGTGATGAAATCAGTGTTAGTAGTGAAACCTTAGTGGGTGCCCACAAGTCGGTGAGAGCTTTGTGAAGGCCTTGTAGTGAGACCATGACTCCACACCCCGAAAGTGTGAAGCAACACAGGAATCACGATTCATGGTGAAAGCTGTGCAAACTCTGCAGAGTATAAAACAAATTGATCAATCGTGCTCACGGTCAAAAGCGGGTTTGAACTTCTTTTGATTAGTTGGGATCAGGGTTTTGGTATGGTTAGTTGGGTAGCCAAGTAATGAAATCCGATGAGCTATTCTTCTTGTTTAAGTGGTGTCTGGGCCAGCACAAAAACTACATGAACTATAAGCACAACTCACCCTGAAAACATGATATGAAAACTGCTCGATTCCTCCATTGGGCTCCCTGCTCCAACACAACCCCAACCTAAACAACAGAAATTTGCTGCGAAATCAGAAAATAACGCAAAACAAATCAAGAGAACTCACCTGACTGAAGAAGCAACCTGTATTCCTCACCCAAGCCTCGATCCTCCCTCACTGATCAAAACATTAACAGAGAGGAAAACAAAAAACACCGGAGAATGAATGAAACGCTCAACAAATCGAAGTGCGCCATACGAAACCACCTTGGTTGGAAGGCGGCGAAAAATTCCGCGCAGATCGCGCCACACCGGATGTGTTGCCATACGTAGTCACCTGAGTGGGCTCGGATCCCGCGTGAATGGCGGGAGGAGGAGCACGGGGAGGAGGACCAGGGGTAAGGAGCCCTCGCCGGTGGTGGATGAAAGGGGGAAAGCAAATCCGAGGAGCCATAGCCGGAAGTCTGGAAGCAAATCTGGGGAGCCCTCGTTGAACTCTCATATGGGAAAACAAATCTCCACTGCCCTCGACGCTAGTCTGATGAGCCCTCGCCTGATGTTTGTGTGTGCCGCCGATGAGGGAATCAGTGTGAGCGGCGCGGCGACCGAGGGGGGTGGGTGTCTGATCTGCGCGGGGGGAAGGGGTCGTGGAGGAGGGGTGGGTTGGGCCGCTGGCACGGGGATCGGTGTGAGCGGTGGATGGAGCGGCGCGATGATCGCGTGCACCACCAGCGAGGGGATCACTATGAGCGGCGCAGATGGGGGGATGGTGCAGCCTGAGAACGCTGGGCTGGAGGTGGGCGCACTTGGGCTGGAGGTGGTGGATGCCGGGGGGCAGGGCGCACGCGGAAGCAGGCAGGGCGGCGGAGATGGAGACCAGAGCCAGCGATAGCTGTTTTTGCGTGGGGGGTGGGTCAATTCGAAGGATTGGATGGGTGGACGATATCAAATATATTTATGTCTTTATAGTTTAGAAAATGTACAAAGTAACCACGTTTTACACGATCTATATAATCTAAGAGAGAATTTAACACAATAACTATTACATAAACATTAATATAGTTTAAGGGGGATTTGACGTCTACAAAGGAGGGGAAATGCAGAAGTATATATCAAACTGATGAAAAAAAATGAAAACATCCAAATTTCAGAAAACGAGCAAATAGGAACTAGCACGCGAAAAACCTTTAAAACTTGAAGTCATTTCATCTTTCGATTCAACCAAACCTTCGGGCACCTTTTTCGATGAAAGTTTTAAAAATTTGGCGTACACCCATTTTTGGATATCTTGTAGGGTATCCAACAGATGGAAGATTGGCTTCTCATGAGGACATGAAAAATGTTAATCATGCGAGTCTGTCGCATGCTCTATGCATCATACGTACCAACCTTTCGCATACCTTGTTTGGACGGAAGGGAGCTAGACCCTATTCTTACATGAACTAATTTTTCTGCTTCGTATCTCTGTCAACCCAAAGAGGGCCTTAGGAAAACGGCCATGGAATGATGATTGTTTGCGAAGCATCTGTAATTTTGGGACATATATGTTGCAATCGATACTGCTCTGGGTGGTGTGAGCGTGGATGTATCATGTAACAAAGGGAGGAGAAATATCCGGGCTTAATCGTGGTCTGCCGTGGTTAGGCCATCAAACCCACACACCACCGTCATTGTCAATCAAACCACACAAATGAACTACTCCCGTTATAGATGGCAATTGTACGCAATAACTCGTCTACACGTGGCGCGCAAATAACTTAATATAGTCATATATGTTCTTTGGCTTTTTTTTCATATCTGTGTCGCCTATTCTCATATATGGATATACGTAAGACTTATTTATACCTATATATCTATTTATCAGTATACTCATATAATAAGTGAGTCTAAAGATAAAACTCTTTAAGTCCTAACATATACCGTACCCACAGACAACCGGTATGTTTCTAGTTTGGACGAGAAAAATGGTAGGTATATATTCGAGGATAACTCCAGTGATAATAGAAAGTAGCTAGCTCTTATTACTGCGACGTGCAGATAAAAGAGAAATAAGTGGAGTAAAAATGAAGCTGTCGTGAAGGGGAATCTTAAAAAGTTAGTTCAGAAAAAATAATAAATAGCTTTACGCATCGTGAGATATGAAGAATTAAAAACAAAATCTTTAAAAAATATACTAAAAACTAAAAAATAGCAACTACAAATAACCATAAAAATACTCCCACCTATAAACAAAAGAAGAAAAATGAATGAATAAATAAAACAACCCCAGAGAGAGAGGGCAAGCAAGCAAGCGAGGTCAAGCCGCGCGGAGCACGGATCTCTCCCCCTATTGCACTCCTCTCTCTCCTCGACCCTTCCGACGCGGCAAAGCAAAAACAGGGAGGAGAGAGAGGGAGGAAGGAGGAGTCCGAAATCCCAACCCCGAATCCTGGTCTAATCTTTCGATCGACCTCGGATTTGGGAGCAGCTCCCGTTCGGGTCGTGGATTCGGGGGCGCAGCCATGAACGAGAAGGCGTCCGTCTCCAAGGAGCTCAACGCCAAGCATAAGAAGGTCTCGTCCCTTCCTGCTCGTTGTTCTTTCGGGGTTTCCTTAGATCGGGACTACGTGTTTCCGCTTTGAATTCGAAAGAAAATGGAGGGAATTCCGCTGCTGGCGTGTGTTTTTCCTTGTCTTCAGTTGGGGGTTTGGGATCCGCTGCGATGTCGGCTCTTGATTTCCCCTCCCTAGATTCGATGCGTCGTTGCGCTGATCCGTGTAACCGCTGTGCGGTCCTCGCGGTGTGTTGGCAAGAGCGCGCAGCGCAGATCCGAAGTCTGGTCCGTTTCGTTTTGCCAAGCTTCATGCGGTATCCAAAAAACAGAAGTTGCTGTTTGTTTAAGTTTAGGGGACTCAGTTTTAGGGCTTTGGTGAATTTGCTATTCGAAGGATTAATTCCAAATTTCTGATCAGTATCCGTCTGTTAGACTGTTACATATTGTTTTTATTTTATGGAAATAGGGGGGGGGGGGGACATTCTTGACTTTATTTCACTGTAGTCCACAGTATAGATAATCTCACCAGCTGTATTTCGTTGTCACGGCAAAAAGTCGCCATTCTGATGACCCTCTCAACAATATCATGTGTCTGTTTATGTTGTGTTAGCATTCTTCTGGTATTCATGTTGGTCTTATTCAAATCTAGCCTTTATAACTCATGGTATTTTCTCTGTTGATTTCCAGGTATTGGAAGGTCTTCTTCGGCTGCCCGAGAACAGAGAATGTGCAGACTGCAAGTCAAAGTGAGTGGTCCTGTGCAATTTGGTTGTTTCAAGGGCAAATGACACGATAGATGTTGTCAATAGCTTGGTTACTACTGTTATCACTCGAGGAGGGCATGCCCTATCTTATGTTTCAAAACATCTACCGTTTGTTTTGGCATGTATGTTGCGTGTGGAAATAAATGTTTGATTAGAGGAAAGGGCATGTAGTGAAAGTTATATTTCAGCAGAAAAGGAGTTTAATGAAGCCGATAAAATGTAGTTTTTAGTTTGATTGTGAGATGTGTATGTATGATCGATTTGATTGTGAGATGTGTTTGTATGATCTATTTGATTGTGAGATGTGTTTATATGATGAGATGATTCGATTTGTGCATGCGGCGGTGGTGGCGGTGGTAGGAGCACGGCGGCAGCTGAGCTAGCTCGTTTATTTTTTATTTTATTTTTTGGCTCGGGAAACCTTTTTAGTGCCGGTTGGAGGCACGAACTGGCACTAAAAAGTGTTATTGACTATCAGTGCCGAGTAAAGAGTACCGGTTGAAAAACCGATAGTGAAGTCAGTTTTCAACCAGCACTGATCTATCTTTTTGTAGTAGTGCAGCCTCATAGCTAGTTAATCTTCCTTGAGTGATTTATATTCCATGTCGTTGCATGTAGTATGGATAGATGCTTGTGCTTACAACTCTTGTTCATGTCAAAACTCCTAATCGTTTGACCATATTGCAGGGGTCCTCGATGGGCAAGCGTGAATCTAGGTATCTTTATATGCATGACATGTTCTGGAATTCATAGAAGCCTTGGGGTACACATATCTAAGGTTAGTGACTAATCATGTGCATGAGCTTCACTGTTTACTTTTCCAACTCAGCATCGCCGTTGCTGGCAGACATTTTGTCCTTCATAGATGTCCTCACAGAATGAACTTGAAGCCACAATGTTGATGTATGGCTTAAGGTGATCATCTTTTGAGGACAATTTGCTAGCTGTTGTTTCAATGTCAAATGTTTTATACTCGAAATCTATACTATGTTGCCTACTCTAATTCCACTGTATAGTAAATAGCTGAAATATGTTGATTTAAATGTGACATAACACATCGAAATGGATTAACAATCATGTGCTGCTACAGTGCTACCCAGTTCTAGCGTGTAAGCTCTGTTGTCCTTATCATGCAAGAACCTTGACATCTAGTTGCGCTTATATCTTTTGTTCCGATCTTTTTGCATTTTAGTTCATTTTGTTTTTGGGAACCTTTTTTGTGTGTGTGTTTGTGTGTAAACAAGAGAGAATACAAAATGGTTCTTTAGTTTTACCTCATTTTTTTTTTATTTCCTTGGCAACACACATTTTCTTTCGTTTATGATGTATTGTCTTGATGCATATCTGATTATCAAACCAACCTCCAAAAAAGCTGTGTGATACCGATCAGATGCGAAAGGGCAGCCTTGGAACTGGTGGATACTACTCTCCAATGCCCATCATCTAAGTTTCCTACTACCTATTTGGGTCTGCCAATATCCAATAAAAAGTTGCGCAAAAATGACCTGCTACCTTGAATTGAAAAGATAGCAGATCGCCTCCCTGGTTCGAAGGCGAGTCTTATGAATTTGGCTGGTAGGACTACTATGGTCCAATTTGTCTTATCAGCTATCCCGGTTTATCTTCTGATCGCCATGAATGTGCCTAAATGGGTGATTAGGGCCATTGATAAAATCAGAAGATCGTTTTTATGGAAGGGTAGAAAGGATGTTAGCGGTGGTTGTTGTTTAGTGGCGTGGGAGAAAGTTGCACGGCCAACTGATAACGGTGGACAGGGCATTTCCAATTTGCAGATCATGGGCTGGGCATTACAGATGAGATGGATGTGGTTGCAGAAAACCTCATCAGACTGCCCATGGATAGGTCTTGAAGTTCCAATTCATTCCCAAGTTCGTGCTATGTTTGCTATATCAGTTACTACTCAAGTTGGAAATGGCACAAACACCCTTTTTTGGTCAGATAGATGGTTGCACGGCTGCTCGTTGGCTGATCTTGCCCCAGCTGTGGTTGCTTGTGTACCGAAGAGATCTGTGCTTAACAAAACTGTTGCTCAAGCTCTTGACAATCGTACTTAACAAAACTGTTGCTCAAGCTCTTGACAATCGTACTTGGGTGAGAGATATCCAAGGTGGTCTTTCTTTGGAAGGCTTGTCTCAATACTTGCAGATTTGGGATTCTATAGAAGAGATTACTCTAACTTAGGAAGAGGACCAGCATGTATGGAGACATGAGGGGAGTGGATCCTTCTCTTCTAGATCCACTTATAAGGCCTTCTTTTATGGTGCTATAACCTTTGAGCCATGGTGACGGCTTTGGAAGTCTTGGGCTCCATCCAAATGCAAGGTGTTTTTATGGCTGGCAATTCGAAACAAGTGTTGGACTGCTGATCGATTATCTAAAAGGGGCCTCCCTCATCCTGATCAATGTGTGCTATGCGACCAAGCTGAGGAGACAGTGCAACATTTACTCACAACCTGTGTGTTTGCTTGGCAATTGTGGTTCTACTGGCTATCTTCTATAGGTCTGGAACGCACGGTACCCAGAAGCAATGAGAGGAGCTTTGCTGAATGTTGGAGAATAGCAAGTAAAAAAGTTGGGAAGGCCCAAAGAAGAGGGTTTAATAGCGCTGTGATCCTGGGGGCTTGGACCCTATGGAATAATAGAAATCGAGTTGTTTTTGGTGGTGTATCCCCTTCCTTGCCGGCTGCCCAACAATTCTTCAAAGAGGAGTTGTGGTTATGGTGTCTTGCTGGAGCTCGAAAGCTTCATGAACTATTTTTTGGTCGCATAGAAGGTCGTGTAGAAGGTCTGGTGTGAGTCTTTGTATTCTGGTTGGGTCGTTTCTTGATGTATATCAGGTGATTTTTTCTGGTGTTAGCTCGTAACCTCCACATACCCTCTAGGCGGGGTAAGGAGGTTGCTTTGTACGGGATTCTTTTCCCTTTTTCTCTCTTTAATACAAAGATACGTAGCTCTCCTGCGTGTTCGAGAAAAAATTATCAAATAACCTACAGCTTCTATCATTTTAGTAAAGTGTTTTCCTTCCTGATGCAGGTAAGATCTGCTACCCTGGATACATGGTTGCCAGAGCAAGTTGCATTTATTCAATGTATGTATTAGTATCTGTCGTGAAACTTGAAGGATAGTTTTCGTCAAATAAAACTGTGATGACATTTCTCATGATGATTGTATTTATCTTCTTGCAGCAATGGGAAATGAAAAGGCAAATAGCTATTGGGAAGCAGAGCTGCCTCCTAACTATGATAGGGTTGGGATAGAGAACTTCATCCGTGCGAAGTATTATTCTTTCCAGCTCTTTCAGTACCTGGAAACCTAGCATAATTTGTTCTAATCTGCTTGCTTTTCAAACAATACATGTGACTAGTATTATGTATGAAATGTAGATACGAGGACAAGAGATGGATACCAAGGAATGGAACATCACGGGCATCCTCTGTTGCTCGAGATGAAAAGAGCTTAGAGTCTCCGGCTAGTGCTAACAGGAGTGGACATGGTCAAAGATCTTCACTTGAGCAACACCGTGCTTCACCAGGTGCCATGAGCAAAATTGCTCCAGTAGCTTCTAGGATGCCCACCCAGGTAACCCTTTACTACCGCATTCTTTCCTTGGCAACAGTGAACTTATCAATACATAACTGATTGGCGTCTCTTCAGAGCAGTGTTAAAAGATGAGCACTCGTTCTTAAACTCAAGCGAAATAATCCACATTGCAGGAATTTTAATTACTATCAGTAACTTTAATACATTAATAATAACATTACAACAATAACTAATCCTTTAGTCCCAAGGATTACTTTAATACATAATTGATTAATTGAGATGGAGATAACTTTAATGTCTCATGGGGCGCACTATGCACTAGATCATATTGACTGAAAACAGTTAAATGCTTAAATTGTTGATCATCGGACAAGCTAATTGATGTTTCACGAGTGAGCACGGATAATGACTTGGGTAACCATTATATGATAGATTGCAGTCAAGGGCATGTTTACAATTTATCTCATGCTTGGCCTTGACAACCAAGCTTGATGGTAATTATTGGTTTCATCTGGCTTACATGGTCTTCCTTGTTTATCTCTAGCTTGATACTTGGAAATTAGTTAGCGTTTAACATCATAGTCATGTATGATGAATGAAAATATAAACTTATACCCAGCGAACTGTTCCGCATTAGGATTATACATCATCCATTTGGATACTGCTTCAAGTTGTTTTGGAGACTAGAATTTACTATGTTGTTTATTTAGTTGCTATATTTTACAAAGTAGTTTTGTACATCATCATAATCATTTCATCTTACTTGCTATATTTTACTATATTGTTTATTTAGTTGATAACCTTGAGTTTCAATCTGGCATGACTGTATGGGAAGCAGGCATCACCTCAGCCAAAGTTAGAACCACCAGTTCCCAAGGTGGTTTCACCTCCTCAGGCAGAGAAATCTCCTGCTAAAGTTGATGCAACACCCCCTAAAGTCGAGAAGCCACCGGTTGTGCCACCTCCTAAAGTTGATTATGCTACTGATCTCTTTAACATGTTATCAATGGATGGGACAACGGAGAAAGAATCAGAGTCGTCTTCAAATGATGATAATGCCTGGGATGGCTTTCAGTGTAAGCTCTTAGTGACTAAATCTTCCATCTGAGTTATTCTATTTATGTAGGCACTTTACCATATCTATTTCTCTCTTTCTTTGGAGCTAGTACTTTAGAACAATACTTATGAATTGCCATGCCATGTTATTTTGCTCTTGCTCATGAGATATTCAAATTGTTCAGCTGCACAACCAGTACCTAGCTCAGAGAAAAAGGACTCTGCCAAACCAGCAGAAGGTAAGCCCCAGGCTACATCAGGAATAGAAGACTTATTTAAAGACTCACCAGCTGTGTCATTATCCTCAGCTCCAACTGTTTCCCAAGTAAATGTGAAGAATGATATCATGAGTTTGTTTGAAAAGGTGAGCACCAGCACTTCTGTTACAACTAATGTTCAAGACAAACGGCTCTACCCACAAAAGAAAGGGCCCATCTATGGTCTATCTAAGAAATAACTGTGTTTGCAGTCCAATATGATTTCACCGTTTGCTGTCCATCAGCAGCAGATTGCATTTATGACCCAGCAGCAAGCTCTTCTAATGGCTGCCCTTAAAGCTGGAAATGCACCCCAAATGATTCCGGGAAATGCCAATCAGCTAAATGCTAATGGTTCTAATACCCCTCATGGAAGCATGCCTTTCCAGAACTGGACAAACCTTGGCTATCAAAACCCTGGATCGACTCCAGCAGCAGCAGTACAGAACGGCACCAGCAAGGTAAAGACTTACATATGTTCTATATATTTATGTGCACAATAATTTCCGAATATCAGTTATTTGTTGATCTTTCTTTGTTTTACTGTTTGACAGGTCGGGAACAACAGTCAGGAATTCTCTTCTGGGAATTTCATTTTTGGCACACCTGGGTAAGCTATACCATCTGACTTGCTTTGTTGCAGATTGTGTTCGCTAGAATTTCATGATGCACCTCACTAGATTTGTAAACAAAATTTAGACATGCCTTGATGTCAGCAAATTAATCATAGGTCTCTTCTGATGTATCTTGTTGATTGCAGTGTGTACAACATTGGTTCAGCTGTCCCAGCAAATGGGGCCTCGGCCGCAGATGCTAACAGGAACACAGCATCCCCTGCCTCTTCTACCCTCCCACCTCAATCAGGCAAAGATTACGATTTTTCCTCGTTGACTCAGGGATTTTTCTCCAAACGATGAACACCTTGCCATACTTGGAAATGGAACAACAGGCCACGTGCTGTTGGGCAAAGCATATTGATTTAGGGAGAACAAGGTCCTTGTACAAATTAATTGAGGCAGCTTTTCTTCTGGTGGATATTTAGTTACGTGACTTTGCAGCTGTCCTGGACAAAAAAAGTGGGGAATATGGAACTAAATAGCTCATTCCTTGTCAGTGATGCCAACCGCTTTTAATAGAGGATTACGCCTTGTCATAGAAGTATAATGCAGCCTTTTCCTTCTCTTGGTCATGACTTAGCTGCAATACGAGATACCGATTACTTTGTATTCTACAACAATTGGATTTTATTGTTTCCACATGTCAGTCTGTATTGTTTTGAGATTGAACCACACCTATTCTCCAACATTTGTTCAATGTTCATATATATCATAAACCATTTTGCGTTTCAGCATGTCCTTACCAAGTTCATAGATTTCTCGAGTGTTCTCTAGTTTCATGTTCGTTCCCTTGATTCTGTTCAAGAATTCTAGTATACGACACGCTCTGCTTGGAATTGGTAGTTACGTACTTTCTCGAGAAAGAAATACACACGGCCTTATATTTGGCACTCATATTTTACCAATGCCATGGCATGCGCCAATTTGGCCAAACATCTAGTAACTAGTACACCAGCAAATGATCACCGTTTCACTACAAATGCGAAACTATTGATCTTCAGATATTGTAAACATTAATTCCTTCATACATTATACAAATGTGAGTATATGACGACTAAGCTACTGAAGCGGCATGTACAGGGGTGAAAAATGTGACAGCTCCGACAAGCTCGATTACCATTTACTTCAAAAATTTCAAGTCAGAACTCGGCAGCATTCATAAGTAATCGGCAGCTCTCAGCAGCAGTCACCAACTTATCAAACTGACACCATAGGGAGACCCTGAAATTACGGGGAACAAGCTGTGCAAACACCAGGTCGTTAAACCAGACCATGACCAACGCAGCTGGCTGCTTATCCCATCTCGTGAAAGATTCCTCCCAGCTAGTATATACAAATAATGCTGGCGAAGGGGAATGAATGCCAACTTTCTTCGGGCGGATGGGTAGGGCAGAAACAATATCAGGCCTGCGATGTTGCGATTAGTTTTACAGAGAGTTGACAGAAGTTTCTTGTGACTTCTTAGATTTCTTTGTAAAAGAATTAGTAGACGGATAATCTCCAGCAACTTAATAATCTACCTGCCAATGACCGTGCTGTAGATGTGTCGGTCATCTTATCCGCAGCTCCGAAATTAGTGTGTAATCACCAAAAGAGTAGTAGAACATCCATGTGTGTCATCTAACGCCTGCTTAAAACTTGGTCAGCAAATGAAGAGAACAAAATACCTTCTGGTGGGAGATCAGCAGACATTCTCCACACAGATGATTGAACAAATGATAGAAGCATACAACAATGGTTTCATTGATATGTAAGGAACAATTAAGATGATGCATGATGGATGCATGACAAAACTGTAAGAACGATAGTTACCTATTAGCGGTAATCCAATGTACCAGCTCCCAATGTGAATGGAAAAGTTAGAGAACCTGGAATGCAAGTAGCACATCAGAACCAGCCATGCAAGTAGCACATTTATTCCATGGCAACAATAAAAATTCAAATGGGAAAAAGAGTCAATACTTTAACACATACCATCAGCAGAGCCATTAATAAAATTAGCATGACTGTGTATGCCTCCAGCAACAATATTGTCAACTGAATTTTGAGTTCGATCACAATTAGCACCAATAAGAGCAGCTATGTCTGGTGGCCTGGTTTGAATAGCTTGCTCCACTTGATCCATCAGTATGCTTGACTGGTTTTCCATATATGCAAATGATTCTGCAGAGGTTGCAGCCCTAGCTGCTGCGATACTGAATATGCGGCACAATGAAGTGTAACGTTTTGTCTGAGCAGACTCAGGATCACCATCAAATGAGAAAGCATAACCACCATTTGAAGATCCTGACTTGGCATCCTTCCTCCACCTTTTCAAGATGTACTGAGCAGGAAGGTCCTTGATATTCCTTGTGTCAAGTACCTTCAGCATATGGTGACATGGGATGCCAATAAACTCAAACGTTTTACAGCTACAATTCAACATGGAATCGAGTGAATCGAATTTAACAAAGTGGTCTTTTGGACTGTCATCAACACATATCCTATACTGAGAAATTGTGCCCACATCACCACAGTTGTATAGCATGCAATCCATGTATAACTCAAATTCCCTCTCAAACATTTTAAAGGCAGCAGGCGTGTATACATTGGCAGCTTGCCTTAATATGCGCATAGAAGGTGGCTTCTTTGTGCTCTGATTAGCATTCACATCAGCCTCCAGTTCTGCAGACCTACGATCACATAATAGTCTTTCAAACTGCTCAAAGAAGTTCAAAAGGTCATACTCTAAGGATAAATGTTTTTTCAGCTCACTTGATAAGCTTTCCTTCTGCTGGACGCTTTTCATATCAGCATAAAATGTCTCACGGCCATATGGCAGTGCCCATTTCTCCTTTATTGAAAACAAATCTGCTAGCCATTGATTATCTTCTAGGTCATACTTTTCCAACATTTCCTTCCATGCTGTCAAAAATTCATCCTCGTCCTCACAATCAAATAGGCATCTCTTGAAGTTGCATTCTAAAGTTCTTGAACCGTGGAAAGCTTGACTCAACTGCTGAAGAGCATTTTGGTAAACTTGCCAGACACAATAACGATGGGACGTAGCAGGCCATGTGGCTGCAACGGCTTCACATATTTCAGCAGATCTATCGGTTAACAATGTCTTGGGATGGGTTCCATTCATTGCCATCTTGAAAGTATCTAATAACCATCTGAAAGCTTCATTACTTTCATCATAAAGCAATGCAGCACCAAAGATAACTGTTTGCTTATGATGATTCAAACCTGTAAACAAAGCAAGTGGCCTACCATAGCCTTGCAATGTATATCCTGAATCAAGACAAACTACATCACCAAAATGGATAAAATCCACGATAGACTTTGAATCTGCCCAGAAAAAATTCGTAAAGTTCTTATCCTCATCAGATTTTACAGCATAGAAGAAAGAAGGGTTATCATGTTGCATCTTTTGCAGGTACTCTAGAGTAGCACCAACATCACCATAGTGCAGAGTCTTTGTACGCTTGTATCTTTTGCAACTTCTACCTTGTAGAGAGTTTAGAGTAGCATTTTCATTAATAAGATTTTTCTTGTGAATAGAATCATCAGGTGATCCATCTGCCAGATCAGGTCCACCATCTTCATCATTTTCTATACTCTGCGATGCCATCACAAGATCAGAAGGTGCTGCAGCCCCAAGCTGGTGATTGTGGAAGGTAACAAATTCTGTGACATGATATTTTCCATTAGTCGCAAGCCTGATGACCATACATGCTGGACAACCTGTCCGGGTCTCCGGACGAGGCTTCTTTACTCTTTGCGCCCCTCTTTTCTTCTCACGAAACCCTTCTTTCGAGCAAACAAACATTCTTCTGGTGATAACATTCTCAGCATTCACTGTCATGCTTGCCCTTCGCACATTGAACCCAATTTTCCCCGCATACATGCTGTAAAATTCATAAGCCTCATCTTCATTCTCGAATTCTGGTGTTCTCACGGTATCGTCCACCAGATTTTCTCTCACAGCCCGTGCTTTGCGCCTGATTTTCTTTGCCTTCAGCATATGAATTGTAGATGCTGTTGCCAGCTGATGGTTATGATTTGGTACAAACTCTGTCAAACGGTACTTGCCATTAGTGGTAAGTCTAATGGTCATGCTTGCTGAGCACCCGATTCTTGTCTCAGGACGTGGGCACTTTGCTTCCTTGGCACCCTTCTTCTTCTCCCGAAAACCCTCTCTCGAGCAGACGAAAGTCCTCCTGGTGATTATGTTCTTCGATGTCGTCCAGAGTGTTGATCTCCGGACAAAGAAACCCACCTTCTCTGCATAGGCATTGTAGAACTCATATGCATCATTCTCGCCATCAAATAGCATGTTCACCTTCGGCAACATATTCTCGTCACAGCTATCAATGGCAGGATTAACATCAGCCGCAGCTACATCTGCCGCCGCATCCTGCCGATCAAGAACGGCATCAGCATGGCCAGTAGCTAAGCATTATTCTTCCTTCAACAAAATGAGTTAAAAGGACGGTAGACCAGAGCGTACCCCATTCTGCCGCGGATTTGCAGCATTCAGCAGTAGCGGAACGGGAGCATGAGGAAGCCAAGGCGCGCATGGACGCAGGAGGACTACATGGCCGGGCCAAGACTGCTGCGCTAACCTCGGGTCTGCGGCGGCGCCACCCGCGGCATGAGTAGGCCTGAAAGTCTGAACAAACGGAGGCGCCACAGGCCCCGGAGTGACTCGGGGATCATTCTCCCCGGGGGTGGACGGCATTGGGGTTCAGTTGAGCCCCCGATTTTTTGGAGGATAAGCTGCTCCCGCACGTTGGATGCCAAGTCGTGTGGCGTCAACTGAGGCCGATCGATGTTGCGCGCGCTGGAGAAAGAGAAGGGCCTAAACCAACCGAACCAGAAAAAAAAAATGGATGTTTGAGATTAGTACTCCGCCATCGATGGAGAAATGAAAATTTGGATTTGGCTCATCGGAGAAGTTCAACGGTGACCCAGAGCAGAATCCACTCCGGAGAACCGCATCCGAGCAAGTTAGGGTTCTTACAAACGAAAGAAATCAATTCCAAGCCCCGACAGAACAGATCTCCAGACAAAGCCAGTCCAGTACCAGCAGAGCAGACAGCAGGATGAGGAGGAGGAGGACCACTACGGGGGACGAGCTCTCTGGAGGGGCGGGGGCGGTAGGCTGGTTCGGCGGCGCGGGCGCCGACGACGAAGAGGACGATGGTGTCCGCAATGCTCTCTTCACTCTGAGAAAAAAAGGACAGCTTGAAGGCCTAGCGCCGGGCCGGGCCTGGTCGGTGGAGTTGCACCGGGATGGAATGGCCAGTCTGCGCATGGGCGGATCGGGCCGTGTCGTGCGTTTTTGCCGGATCAGGCTGCGTCTTCTTGGTCGGGGTGAGGGAGCCCATGTGACCCAA
Source organism: Phragmites australis (assembly GCF_958298935.1). Classification (NCBI taxonomy): domain Eukaryota; kingdom Viridiplantae; phylum Streptophyta; class Magnoliopsida; order Poales; family Poaceae; genus Phragmites; species Phragmites australis. Next base: position 23,751,939 of record NC_084934.1, on the reverse strand, counting down.
TTTTTCCGGAGAAAGAGGTGAATCCGGCCTGCAACACGCACGTTTCCCGTCCGATTTCGTGCTCGGTCTTCGGCCGTGCTGTTTGTACGGATGGGCGTGGTTTCATCCGTAGATCTATTTTAATTTAACTTAATTAAATAATTAATTATTTTCATTGAGCTCAGCTCTACTGTTTCGCCTTAGGCTTCACCCGATGGGTTCCTTCTTTTTCATTAGTTTTTTAAACTGATGGATAATGTCCTTACCATTTAAATGCACATGCACATTGCCATCACCAGATTGCTAATCCCTGTCTCCAAATACACGCAATCCTTTTGACAGGAAATTATTTTTGGTAAAACACTTGCAAATTTCTTTCTTTTTCTATACTACCTCGTTTTATAGTAATTGAGATATCATCGGAGGTTATTTTTACCATGGAAATTTAAGTTTATGGCATTGCATTAATTACAGTTTTAGCTTTTGTCATCATTTTTTAATTATTCGATTTGTGCTACTAGTTTCAAAAACTTATTCCGTCCTTATCACTGGTTGGTACGGCTGGATCGAAAAACTTCCGATTTTATCTCACTAGTTTGGTCTAATCAGTTGACATAATTTTAAATATTACAAAAGTAATAGTACAATTTAAAATGGTAATTGACACTGTAGCATAACCTAAATTTCTCTTTTCCCATATCCTTATCGTGATTGTCAAGTTACTAAGTATATAGGTTGTACTTATCCTGTTATCCAGTCTCCATCTCAGATTATCTCCGTCTCGACTTCAGTCCTTTTCACCGATGTTGACACGACGGTTTTTTCTGTACATACACTAGAGATTAGTACTCCAAGTATATATACAATGGCACCGTTGTTCTTGTGCACTGGAGAGTATAGATGCATATAGTCGGTACAAACGTACAACTGACACGGTGTCTGTAGGGAAACAATCTGTTTTTTAGGTCTTTCTGATCAGAGACAGAGTACTGTAGGTGTACTCTGACGACGAGTCGTGGTCAGGTTTGAAAAATCGTCAAAAAAAAACCACTCAATATTCGTAAAAACCGGTCAATTCGCTCCATATTGAATTCTAAATTTGAACGGCTTTTGACTTTAAACTAAAAATTCATAAAAAAAATTAAAAATACTAGATACAATTTTAAGACATTTTATTATTTTTTAAAAAATAATGTTATTTGTATTATAGCAAGTTTTTTTAAAAAAAAATACTGAAATAGGTCGGTTGAACATGATAATCCACATCACATTAAGAAAAAGCGTAACATGTAAACACATATTTTTTTATATATAAGGTGTATCTTAAGAGGATCTTTAAAACTTGTTTCACTTAATTTAGAGTTTTATTAATTTTTTCATGATTTTTACAAAGTTCACAAGCATAAAGTGAACATATTAAGAAATAAAATTGTAATTAACTTTGTCATATCTACCATTATTTTTTTATATAAAGCATAGTATAGTTAAACTAATAAAAGTAGATTCACTAATTTTTGAGGTGTGATTGGTTAGTTACGAATTAATCTAGTTGCAACACATTTACACAATCATGCATGTTATAATAACTATTTAATGAGTTCATGTATTTTTAAAAGACATGAGTTCATGTAAGAAGACTAAAAAAATTAGTTTCATAATTTTTAGATGAGCAAAGAATTAACTATGCATTTAACTGGGTTTAATAAATATATTTTCTCACAGAAAATATACAACTTTTTCAAGAGTATAAATATTTTTATCATGTAGATTATGTTACAAGGAAACCAATAAAATTTGTTTCACTTATTTTGAAACTTAGATTAATTAGTTAGATCATGTTACAAGGAAACCAATAAAATTTATTTCATTTATTTTGAAGCTCAGATTAATTAGTTATTGATATTACAAAGCTGAGCTATTTTTTGTTTTTATTGAACTTCACTGAAATTTGATAAAACCAAATGGTTATTTATGAAATTCGAGCGGTTTTCGATCACAAATGAAATACGGTCGGTTTTTGATGGAATTCGAGTGGTTACCAAATGATCAGTTTCACTGAATTTTACCTCTAATTTATAAATTTGATCAAGTGAATTTATCTGAATTCTTATTGAATTTTGATCGAATTTTCTGATTTCCGTGAATATCGGAAAATGGGGAGGGAGGGAGGGAGGCGGGGGGGGGGGGGGGGTTCGAGTCCCAAACGAATTTTGGAACCTTGGTCGTGGCAACGCGCATACCTTTTTGTTAGTTGGTCGTTGGATCTGTCCATGTCCAGTCCAGGTGCCTTCGGTCGCGCTCGAGCTCCACCGGTGCATGGCCGGTCGCTTGCTTGCGCAAATGTGGAGCAGCGTTTGGCTCGCCGGCGATGTGGCAGCTAGCCCAGCTAGTGTCCATCGATAAGATTAGGAATCTATCCATGTAAGATTTGGGTAAAAGTCCGTGCTTTACACTTGATTTGCTCATGCAAATTAAGCGCTCAACTAAGTAATTAAGCTCACAATCAAGTTTATTCCACGGTCAACGCGGTCGATATGTTGATCACGCAAGCAGTATATGGGAGACCTAGCCACCTTATCGTCACGACTCGCGGCTATATATGTATGGCGTGAGTTGCATGGACATCCCTGTCTCCATGCCGTTGTTATCTTCTTACTTTTGTCTCTATCAATGGCTTGGGTCTTGTGGTCTCTCATTCATTTGTAGGTAACTTCAAGAGACATCTTAAGATCTTGTGGGGACGACACATATAAACAACTTTGAGAGAGACTAAAATATCATCTCTTATATTATTATCTCTAAGCTTATACAGACTCACTACGTAAAAAACAGATAAAAAAGATAATACATAGGTGATGGATCATACTAGGATCCGTCACTTATATATAAACAACTTAAGAGAGAGCATATTTTAGTGATCATCTCTGATGTTGTTGTCTCTAAGCTTATAGAGACTCACTACGTAAAAACAGACAAAAGAGATACTACATAAGTGATAGCTCGTCAGGACCCGTCACGTAATAGTTATAAGTAACAGGTCATATTACGTCCCGTCACTTATGTAATATCGTGCCATGATCCGTCACTTATGACAAATTATCAGTGATAGGTCATAAAGTTACCCGTCATTTATGACATTAGTGACGGGTGAAGTTGTGACCCGTCACTAATGACCAACTCATCAGTGACGGATCGTCCTAGACTAGTCATCAGTGACGGGTCACATTACGATCTGTCACTTATGATTTGTCATCAATGATAGATCTTCCTGAGTCAGTCATAAGTGACAAGTGATATTACAACATGTCACTAATAACTCAGCTCTTTTATTAAAGCTAGCAAGGTACTGTGTTTTCTTACTTAATTTGTCCAACTAAAAACTAAAAGTATTATACAGATCTAAAAAAAATATTATGCAGAAAGGTTACAACCATGCTATAGTTGAAAATTTATAACTGGTATAGGGTACGACGGCGTAGTAAGCATAAATATTTTTTATTTTTTATTTTCCTCTTATTTTTTCTCACATCAGTAGAACTAGAATAGAAATTATTGTATATTTTTGCTCAATTTTAATGTAAAGGGTTGCGGCTATAGGCACAAACACGCATTCTAAAAATGGTGTAGAAACTTTAGGGGCAAGAACTCAATCTTCCAAACCATTTTTAGCCTTGAAAAATTCGTCGAATCCAACAAAATAGTGGAGAAACATATGTAGCTTTTTTCTGTAGATGTCCGTAGAGTAAAAAAAACCTCGAAATCAGAGTTTGTATACAAAAGTTATATCCGTTTTATCGAAGTCACTCTAGGTCACATATCAAATTGCGATCATTGACATGAGATATTTTGAAATTCATAAATATTTGTACAAATTTGGCATGAGATATTCTGAAATTCATAAATATTTTATATGTAAACTACCAATTCAGTAATCAATAATTCACTAAATTTAGTATCAAACAATTAAGTAATCTACAATTCGGCAAAAATAGTCATCGGTGATGGATCGTAACTGTAACCCTCGACAAAAAGGTTAGAAGGATAAAATATTCAACTTCCTTCAGAACGCACGTGAGGGTGAGGTGGTAATACGGCCAAGCGCACGAGCGTAGGTCGCTGGTTTGATCCTCATGGAACGCAGAGTGTAAAAACAGAGTGAAAAATAGCATATAACACGTAACGAGTGGTGATGGCCCCTGTGTGGGATGGCTCAGGTGAATTTTTTTTTTTACTTTTTGTGTCAAAAAAAATGTGAAAATCATTTATAAGGGACAAGTTATAAGTGACAGGTCAAGATTATGACCTGTCACTTATGATCTCATTATTGATGGGTCCTAATTCGTCACTTATGACTCATCAGTGATATGTTCGGAGTGAGACCCATCACCCATAACAATTATCACCCGTGACTTATGTCCTTTTTTCATGTAGTGACTTAGAGACAACCTATTTTTGCTTACACTTTACCCCACGAGAAGAAAATATTTTACCTTTTCTTCCGGGATTAGGGATCTTCATTGTTGTTGTTTTTCAAATCAGTGCCCACCACTAGAGAAATGGTTATTAGTGCCAGCTCAGTAGTACCATCAGTGACAGTTTTTGAACCGACACTGATTACTCGATACTAATAATCACGGACTATCAATGCCGCTTTATTAATCGGCATTGATAATGAGTATCAGTGTCGGCTCATAAAAAAACCGACACTGATACTGAGACTATCAGTGCTGGTTCATAACAAGTAACTAGTACTGATACTCAACTATCATTGCCGATTTTTGGTACAGAACGGCACTAATAGTCTCTGTATCAGTGCCGATTTTTTTTATGAGCCAGCACTCATGGCCTCTCCCCTCTTACAGAATCTAGCCGTTACCGACAATATCACAAATAATGTCACATACAACAAGATAAATATGCATTCAAGTTTTACATAGACGTATAATTATCTCAACACATATAGTATCACACACATACACAATTCATTCGCAGCCCATCTTATTCATGCATACGTAACCATGTTATTTCACAAGTCATTTACTAGAGATCATAACTAATACAAGTTTACAAACAAAAATTCATAATTAACAAAAGTATGCAATAAAGGGGGTAAGAAGAGATGTCATTCAATTATTCTTGTTGACCGGAAGATCCTGAACAACGCTTTTGCCTTGAAAAGAATCAGGTAACAAACTCCACGGGCTAATTGAAGGAATGGTTTGCGAACAACACCATTTGAAGACATGGTACTGCCCAGACTTTAGAATGACTTGGCCATTGATGAACCAGCAGAGTTGTCTCTAAATTGCGTTGATTCTCTATGGCATGAGAATACCTATTTCTAGCTCAAGGTCCTCTAATTATTAGAATTGAAGAAATCAATCTATTTGAATACGAGTAAGAACTGAAAATTAATCATCAATGTGTATACCACTTACCTGAGCTTTGGTAATGATACTATAATTGTTTTCGATTCATGCATGCATGAAGTCACATACATCGTAGCCATATAAATTGTTGCACTGGGTCTGAAGCCTACCAAGAAAGTCTATTATGATTTTTCATTCCTTCCAAAACGGAAAGTGACGTCCTTTCCTCTTGACGTAGCGCACGTATACCATGTACATGTGTGATTATTGACCTTAACTAGACTTATATTTAATCAATTTGAAGTTTACTAAAGCGTTGATGAAATGATTAGTTTAGCTTTGTATCAAGTCTATGACGGTTTGGTATTCGGCTACTGGATTTCTTTTCCCGTCGAGGACAACGATACTACTATAGTCAGTCTGGATGGCAAGAAGGGCATAGTGAAATCTACACATGTCACCGTAGGTAATTAGTCTTACGTCCTAATGTCGTGATGCTAAAAAATAGTAGTACAAATATGGAGGGAACCGCATACCCAAAGTTGTAAGGTAAACGTATTTATGTCTTTAATTGGTACGTTTGAATAAATTTAAGTGCATAATTCTCGGTTGCTTGTGGCAGGGTGGCGACCATAGTCTGGTTTATTTTCATTTATCGAAGAATCGTACTTCAGTGATGCCCTTTTGATCGCATGTATGTATCTCCATTCTACATCACAAGAAATTAAGACATTCAATCTAATGGTACAATAATTTATACTATAAATTATACATGTAAGACACTTATAGAGTCCACAAACTTATGAGTTGAACGTTGAGGCTGTCTTGGTGGTAGAGTTGATACATTTCATCGAAATGGATCCAGATTTCACCATCCCCATGGAGGAAATTACAATATGTGTATTGGAACGTGAACATCTCTCTACCGGCCTTTGATTGTTACAAGGACTAAGCATGGAATCTCCGTATTTGGGTTGTTAGCTCCGACAAGGACTCGACCAGTGGTTCATCAAGCTTAAATTGTTATTTAGTTTGTGTCTTTTCAACCTTGGACTTGTCATAAAGTGCTTCTTTTGTCATTCAAGCATCAATTAGAAAATTTCTTTCTAATTCTTCCTGTTATTCTAGCGCTCTTTGTTTTTTTACCTTCTTGATCGACGCCTTCCTCAATTATTTCTTACCCATGATGCGCGCGTAGTTAGATTTTAGCAGTGGGTCCACAGATCTTGTCAAAGTCTGAAGAAACTTGGCGACCATTACTGGATCAATAGCACTCTTCTCTAGCTCAGTACGTTTGAAGTGTGCAGTGACATCGGCGCTCACTTTCCTTCTGGTTTCCTCATCAGTTGAATCATAAGACAGGGGAGATGTCAGCATCTTAGATGCTGACTGTCGCTTCTTAGCTGCTGCTCACTGCTGTGACGAAGTCGATTTCTGAGATGACATCGACTTCTAAACTTGTGCAAGTGCTACCGGCTTCTACAGTGGGTACACGATGGAGGCAAAGGGGTTGGAGATCTTCTTGGTGGTTGTGGAGGCGGCAGCGGAGGTGGAGATCTTCTGGGTGGCTGTGGAGGTGGCTGTGGAGGAGGTGGAGAGCTTCTGGGTGACAGTGGAGGCGACGACGGAGGAGGCAAAGATCCTCTGGGTGCGTCTGACGACTCTGAACTAGACCTAGACTCGTCTGTGTCTTCGCCAAACAATATGTCGCGCTTGCGCCACATGACATAATAGCCTATAATTTTTTAGAGCCTCATTTCCCTCTCCTCTCCAGGGTAATACAGTTTGCTTTATGGTACTTATGTATTACACTGTTCATGTGCACCCTGGCGTATCTCTGTGGTATCAGACGACCGTTGAAGAGGGTCCCTTCCACCCATTGCTCAGCCAGACCCCTAGCACCATGGTGGGAACACCCAAGATTGGTACGATAAGCTTGCATGGTGTGCTTTCTGTGATGTCATCCATAGGGTGACGGATTAAGGCTTCTACTGGAAGCCCCATGGGTGCACAACTGCTTCGGGGACCATCAGGGCTCGACACCAAAGTATTATCTATGATAGCTAACAGCTCCTGCCTTACTTGCTGCCTAGCTTGTTGCATAGTTGCTTCTATTTTGGCGTCAATCATCCATCTCTCCTCTGCAAATTCTTCTTTTAGCACTACCATCATATCTGAAATATTTTCTTTTCTCCGTTTCTTGTAAGTGTCGGTGTTTTGTTCGAATCTGACCTTCCAAGGCCTCAAACCCTTGTCGCGTGTACGACCGGTGTGCTCCTTATTTTTTAGTGCCAATTTTAGCTCATCGTTTTCCCTGTCTGCCTGGAAAGAGACCTGGGAACACTGGGCGTGTGCATCTCTAATCTTCTGTGTGACTTCCAGTTCTCGTTTTCTTTTGAAGCATAAGCTTCCATCAACCGCAAGAGTCACCCCTCTTCCATATAGGCAGTTCTTCGCTCGTGGAATCCACTCAACCGTCACAGGTGTGACATCACCTTTAGTTACATCTTCTTCTATCTTATCCTATTGGTCAAGTTTCCTAACGTACCCATGCGAGCCGATTCTGTGGGGGTGTAAGTTCTTCTGGGAGTTGATCTTGTTTGCTTCACTTATCTTTTTTACTTCCTCTGAATCCCTGTACTCCACGAAGTCATTCCAAAAATCTTTCACGTCAGAAAATCATCCCAGTCTAGTGTTCAACCCGTCAAGTGATAATCTCTGTACAATTTACCCTTAAAATTTTTAAAAATTCTACCCATTATGACTAGGGTATGATGCTTCGCTGTGGCCATGTTGTATCCTTCAGCGTACTCGAACTTAATGTGACAACTTGCCCCACATGAAATCCTTGATGCTATTGGAAACTACCCACTTGTCACCTCGTTTGTCTCTCCAAGTTCTATAAGTGATTGCGATGTGGTCCCTTACGAGACACCCATATGGTGTCTTGAATGGCCCGAGTATATGTAGAGATTTTATGGGCTCCCTGGCTGAATCGACCTCCGTGATAACAAAACGTCCCTCAGGAATCTTGTTAGGACCTCGGCCACACCTCGGTCTTTCGTATGATTGACCATCCGGTGTAGCATCAGTGGTCAGAGATGAGAGCGCATCATCAGTGATCAGACCTTACGGGGCATCAGCGTCAAGTTGATTCAGGTTGAGGTATACACTTGGGCTTTACTCCTGAGCATCATCCGAGACTAGATCCTGGTCAGAGGAGAGGCCTTGTATCTGAGAACATGCCCGTGGGCGGCGACTTGATTTTGTATGTGTCATTCCTACATAACAATTCCATCTGTTCAAATTTGTTGCAACATCGACATTAGCATATATGACAACTAGTGGATATATCAAGAAATAACAACTAGCAGAAAAGGTAAAAGGTCCAAATCTTCTATAACATGTTCATCATGTATCTAACTATATATATTGTACCCATTATTCATGAATCAACAAGTGATGTTCATCATAAGTGCTCATATCTTAAGTCTACAACACCTACTTTTGACAAAACATGGACAAAATGCTCCTTCACCCAAATAGATGAAGCAAAACTAAAAGGTTATGTTTAATCACATTAAGGGATAACAAAACTTTACTTCTGAAATAGCATTGCAATAGTTTCTTTTGTTGCTTAATTAATAGACCGAAGAAACGTTGTTGAATTAGCAATGAAAAGAGAAATGAACAACAATTGATTGACATCCATGTCATATAGCATGTTTATGATAGCAACATAGCAATGTCACAACCAATTCATATAAGGAACAAAAATGAGAGTATGAAAGCAAAGTATTTAATTAAACATATCCTAACAGAGTATAAAACACATATTGATCAGGTCCATACAAGCATTATACATTTAAATTACGCATTAGATTCACTCAGCCAAAAGGTGGCCAACATCTTGACGGTCCAGCAACTCGGCCAATTGAATGGCCAACTTCTAAAAGTGCTCTTTCTTAGATCTACAACTATATCATTGATCTTTTTTATGGTCTACAACTATATCATCGTTCTTTTTTATGGTCCACGCCCATCCATCAGTTATTGTTCTACAACCATCCAAAAGAAGCATGTTTTGTCTGAATCTTATAGGAAAATAACAGTTTTTTCAGTTAACAAGGATATAATAACAATTAACAATGATTGACAATGCAAGAATCACACGATTCCATATAGCTCTACAATTTGAAAGACACATATACATAATAGGTTGAGTATGCATAGTTGCTTGCCTTGATCACACAATCCGTCAATGACCAGCTCGAATTCAATCACGTGCACGGGATCTACATGGCATAGCAAAACTTCAGTCCAAATTTGAGAATTTTTGGAGTCCTCATAAAAAAACTATTGTAGACGCTATCTGGCATATCATAACCCCATTTATTCATAAGACTATCAGTAAAACATCTCCTGAGAGTACATTTTAAAGTATTACCATCCCACACATTAGCTACTGATCTAATTTTCTCATTGACCAGTACATACAAATCCCAAAAGAACTATAGCTAAACTAGCAACACCTATCCAATTGTTGTCCCAAAACCGTACTTTCCTACCTTTACCTATATGCCAACTATACCCAACGTTTACAGCTTGACATGCCCACATAACAGCTTTCCAAAAATGTAAAGCATTATAAGTAGGACAAGTAATAAATTTGGACTATTAGTATTATATTTAAAGTCAATGATTTGTCTCTATGTTAGTCGTTTTGGATAAGACATGGTCTTCAATACATAGTTTTAACCACAATTTTTTTATTATAATATAATTATAATCCATTGAATTTGTGATGTTACGAAAATACAAAACAAATCTTCATATATGATTTGAAGATTTTCAAACTAAATAGTTTGAAAGTTATTATTAGTAAAAGTTTTAAAAAGTTTGACTGAATACTTTCCAAAACAACAAAACATGTATTTATAAGAGGGAGTAGGTGAGAAACCAAGTTAAAATGTAGTTTTAGTTTATTTGTAATGAGTGATTGATAAGATTAATTGAGTTGGTTTGATGATTTTGATATTGCATAAGCATGTCTCTGTATTGCAATTATGATCATGACTAATCAAAGTTGCAGAGAAAATGGAGTTAGCTTTTTTGTCTCTGGTCTAGAAAATTTGCACATGCCGGATGATCCGACGCTGGAGAGTTTGTATATGTTGGATGTTCCGTTGATGGGGTGTTGTGCACGCTGGAGTATTCTAGGAGGAGGAGCTAAGGTGCTCAATGCGCCGGATGGTCCAATGCTGAGTAGAAGTGTACGCCAGACTACTTTTCCTAAAGAAGAAAATTTTCAAAATACAAAGAGTTGTACACACCGGAAGGTCCGGTGCTGAGCAATGTGTACGCCGGATGCTTTGCTGGACCATTTGTTGCAGAGTAGTTGAAACATGGATTCTGGCAAGGTTGTACTCGCCGGATAGTCTGGTGATAAGTAATGTGAACGCCGAAGGATACACCAGATTAATATTTCCAGAGAGGATGCAAAATGGCATATCTGAGTAGTTGAACACGTCAGATGGTCCAGCGCTTAGGTGAACACCAGATCATCCGGCGTTCATGATTTGTCTAGGATGAGTTCTTCAACAGATAATTTTGCTTTTGACTAATTCGTAAGGGTGTTGGAGATGCATATTTATTTGTCTTGTGTTGTACAGGTGATGGATGCAACTTGGCAAACGATAGCAGGATGATCAGAGCCTTGGTGTCGGACGATCAAGGAGGTCAGATAGAGTCAATGGTGATCCTAGCTGTGCACGTGAAAGTCAATCAAAGTATGTGAAAGTGGATGAATATGACGTGTTGACAACGTCAAGCGAAAGAGATATCGGTGTAAGTGATAAGACGGCCTGAGGGATAGGACACAGAAAAGACTTGCTGGTGGTTAAGATCGCAATCCAAAGTACACGTGTCGATATCGGGTACTTATTTAAGGTGTAAGCAAGTGGTAGTGAGTCACGTTTTGAGAAGCGTGCAAGGTGGTTTCGCGGTTTGGCCTCAAAATTGTGGAAGGATGGAGTGCACGTGACATCATCATGAAGCTTGCGTCGATGCAAAGCTAAGTCATGAAGAAGCCACAACCGTTCGATGGATGGATCTAAAAATGAACCAAAATACTCTACTGATAGGCAGGAGGCCATTAGAAGAGATGAGTATTTTGGAAAAAAAAGAAAATTTAAAAGTCGAGCTACCTCCCTAGGCCTATAAATAGAGAGGCAGGGTTGTGTGGGTGGCTTGAGCCATCCATTTGAGTTTGAGTTTGGGTTTGAGTATACAAGTTTCAGAATGTTTTGTATGGGCTTAAGTAAGCGCCTATGATAGGCTTAAATCCTTTCTAGAGCATGAGTATGTGATGTGATCGATGAATAAAACTTTGTTTACCTTTAAGCATGACAATGACTTCCTACTTGTTTAGATATACGTGGATGTTATCATCTTATAGCCAAGTTTGCAGAAAATATGAGTAGGGAATTTGAGATGTCGATGATGAGCGAGCTTGACTTCTTCCTTTGATTTCAAATCAAGCAATGTAAGAAAGGTACATTCGTCCACCAGACGAAGTACACCAAGGATTTACTGAAGAAATTCGACATAAGTAATGCGAAGTCCTTGGCGACACTAATGGCTACCTCAATTGTGCTTGATCCGGATGAAGATGGCAAGACGGTAGACTAACGAGAGTACATGAGCATGATTGGCTCCCTCTTGTCTGACGGCGACAAGACCCAATATCCACTTCATCGTATGCTTATGTGCTCGCTTCCAAACATCATCAAGAACATCTCATGCCAAATGGTGAAGCGCATATTGAGGTATCTCAAACACATCTTTGAGTATGGTGTTTGGTTTTCTACATCATCTTCGCTTTCTCTTCGAGGTTTTTGGATGCCGACTTTGCTGGTTGTAGAATTGACAGGAAAAGTAACTTTGATACTCGTCATTTCTTGGTACCTCTGTTATTTATTGGCCTTCTCGCAAACAGTCTAGTATTGTGTAGTCAATTGCTAAAGCTGAATATGTTGCTGCCTCTAGCTGTTGTTCTCAGATTTTGTAGATGCATGCTAGCTTGAGAGATTTTGGGTTAGACTTCAAGAGTGTTCCAATTTTGTGTGACAATACCAATGCGATAAGCTTAGCCAACAACCCAGTCCAACACTCCAGAACTAACCACATAGATGTGGGATTTCACTTCTTATGAGACCACAGTAAGAATGGAGATATTTACTTGAGATTACAATAAGAATAGAGATATTGACTTGAGATATATAGATACCCAACACCAACTTGCTGATATCTTCACCAAACCTTTAGATGCAACCGAATTTACCTATCTGAGAGGAGAGCTTGGAGTGTATCATCCATATGGCATTGTATGAGAAGGAGTTGCCATTGTACATACTCTATCTTACTTTTATTGCATTTGCATAGCATAGCTTCTTGTAAGATACTTGTATATCTTTAGCATTTTCAGTTGTTAGTTTTGAATTTGGACTAAGTTGAGTAGTTGTGCAGAGCAAGCTTTTAAACTTAGGCTCCTCTTGTTGCTTTGACATGAAACATTCCAAACAAACTAGCTTTCCTAAAGATAAAATTTGGCTATTTTATGAATCATGTAGACAACGAAATGCTACAATTCTTTATCCCCATATTTGTAATTGTTTTGGCTTAGTCAATGTTTGTGTTAAAGCTAATTTGATGAATATGTTGCTCTAGGCTTCTTGGTTCAAGACCATAGATTGAGGAACATTGTACTATATTTTCTGTTGTTGTCAAATGTTTAGCTCATGATAGAACCTTGGGGGAACATGTATTCCTTGTGTTGCAAAGACAGTACTTAACATGATCTTATGAAAAACTTGATAATTTATGCAATTTTGAATCATCTTGACCAATCAAATTTCTTGTGGTCAGATGTGATCCAATATGGTTATCTTGAAGTCTCGAGATATTTGCCATACCTAGTCGTGTGATAATTCGTTTGGATAAGATGCAACTTGAGGATAAAATGAAAAACAAAAAACTATGCCTAAATGTTTCACTTTTTAAATCACTTGATCTAACTAAGTTTTGGTTTCATATGTGAGCATTTGCAAAGCTTACTGTCATTAATATTTGAATTGTATGCCTAGTTCAAGATTGAAGTTTGCTAGTTCTTAATTTTTGTATTGCCTCAGCACAAGTGGATGCTTATATGGTGGTCACTTTTTATATGATTCGACTATGTGAACTTAAATGTGCCAAAAATTCTTCAAGCTAAGCTTGTAAAGCTTCATGCTCTTATGCAACTGTCTCTTTTTGAGCCTCTATGCGATTGTGAGCTCCACAGTCTACTCTCTATAGCACTTTGATGTCTATAGCTTTTGCAAATATTTTGTGATATACTTGTGGAAGCTCATTAGGTCTACATGTTCATGCATTACATGGTCTTTTGTCCTTGATGTTTGCATTGGCATATGGGGAGAAAATATGCACTAAGCTTTTTGGGAGAATCTTGAACAATCTTGCATAACGAAAAATGTGCATTCATCAAGGAAGAGTTTTTGCATTTTTTGGCTTGTCGTTGCTTCTCTTTGGGCTTATGCATTCTTCTTATGCCAAGTAACCTCAGTTTGCTCTTTGCTTATCTTTTGGTCAATTGGATGTGCTTCTCTTGTTTAAAATTCTTCAAACCAAAATTTTTGTGTTTTGAGAGTTGTCAATGCATTCATCGAGGAGATTGAGAAACCAAATTGAAATATGCATTGGTTTATTTGTGATGAGTGATTGACAATATTGATTGCATGAGCATGTTTATGTATTGTAATTGTGATAATGATTAACCATGTTGCAGAGAAAATGGAGTTGACTTTTTTGTCTCTGCTCCAGAAAATTTGCACACGCCAAATGATCCAATGCTGGAGAGTTTGTATACATCAGATGTTCCATCGATGGGGGTACTATGCATGTCGGAGTATTCCTCAATGCACTGAATGGTCCGGCGCTGGGCAGAAGTGTACGTTGAACTATTTTTTCTGGAGAAGAAATTTTTCACAACAGAAAGAGTTGTAAACGCCGCAAGGTCCGACACTGAGCAATGTGTATGTCGGATGCTTCGGGACTATTTGTTGCAGAGAGGTTGCAACATGGCTTCTGGTAAGGTTGTACTCACCAGATAGTATGGTGATGACCAATGTGAACGACGAAAGATCATCAGACTAATATTTCTAGAGAGGATGCAAAATGGTTGATCTAAGGAGTTGAACACGTCGGATAGTCTGGCGCTCAGAAGGGGTGAACACCGAATCATTCGATGTTCATGATTTATCTAGGATGAGTTCTTCAATAGATAATTTTGGTTTTGACTAATCCATAAGGGTGTTGTGGATGTGTGTTTGCTTGTCTTGTGTTGTGCAGGTGATGGATGCTACTTGGCGGTCGATGATGGGATGATCAAGGCCAAACAGGGTGCTTGGTGCTAAACGATCGAAGAGGTCGGACGGATTTAAAAGTGATCCTAGTTATGCACGTGGAAGTCAAGCGAAGCATGTGGCGGTGGATGAAGACGGCGTGTTGCTAAAGTCAAGGGAAGGAGATACCGGTGAAAGTGACAAGATGAATTGAGAGATTGGGAGCAGAAGAGACTTGTCGGTGATCAAAATTGCAAGACGGAGTAGACGTGTCAATATCGGGACACTTGCTTAAGTCATAAGCAAGTGACAGTAAGTCACGCTTTAAGAAGCGTGCAAGTTGGTTTCACGGTTTAGCCTTAAAATCGTGGAAGGATGGAGTGCACGTGGCATCATCATGAAGCTTGCATCGAGACGAAGTTAAGTCATAAAGAAACCATGGCCGTTCGATGGACGAGCAAAAAATAGATCAAAATGCTCTAGTGGTAGGTAGAAGGCTATTAGAAGAGATGGATATTTTGGGAATAAAGAAATTTAAGGGCTAAACTACCTCCCTATGCCTATAAATAAATCGGTAGGGTTGTGTGGGTGGATTAAGACAACCATTTGAGTTTGAGTGCTAGGTTTTTGAGGATACGTAGATGATAGCTTAGCATATGAATTAGGTGAGGGCTTTTTGTGAGCAATTTTTTTTATAATCCACCAAAAATAGAGCTAATCTTTGCAAGCAATAAAGTATACGTTTCTTTCTATGGTTGTGTTTATCTTCTTCTAGCTTCCCTGTATTGGCTCCCTTACTTTGCTTACCAGTTTTTCAGTTTTCATTGTGATTTTCATTTTTATTGTTGAGCTGAAATTCTTCCACATTATGAAGTTGTTCTTTTTGTTGTTAGAGGCATAAAATTCATATACAGAGTTAGTCTTGAATTTTCTTGTTTCTAGATCATCAACTTAGAGAGTTTTTTTACCCGGTGCTTTCTTCTTTAGTTCTAAAGTTTCTTCCTTCAAATTGCTATATTTTTATGACGATGATTTCTAAAATGAGTTTCAATGGAACCTAAGGTTTACTTATATCCATGAGAGTCATGCTTGTTTTGTAATTTTGATTACGACTTGTTTCTTTTCGGTTTTTGCTTTTACTTACTGTTTTGAGATGCTTTAGGTAAAAAAATAAAAAAATATCATTTGTTTTTAAAAAAATTGGTAAAATATCTATTCACCTCCTTCTGATCGTGATTCTCATTCCTATAATGGGTAATGCAGCTGACTTACCTGTCCACCGACCCATATGATGAGAAACAACTTAACGCTCAAAATTCGCGTCACAATACAACACATGGACGTAATTAACCACACAAGATCGAGCCCTTTTTATTTCCTCTCACCGTCTCACCGATCGATACGTCGCAAAACGGCAAAATCAGATCGGAAAAGCTCTTGTCTGGATGATAAACCGATCAATATATATAATTAATCCATGCAGCATTAGGCATGGGTTAACCTAAACCATCCATGCATGATCAATCCCTTGTCATTACTAAATTTGGCCCTGCGTGCACACATGCGTCCGGCTCAGCCAACGCTGCCCCTGGTCGGCCGGCTCACACGCCGGAAATGGCAAATTAAAGTACTCATGATTGGTCAGGCCATAGATGAACGGCTGTCCATGCATGGCTTTTCGATTTCCATTTTTGCACGGCACGCATGGTGTCTGTGTGCACGATGCTTTCTACAAGTAGCGGCCGAACGAGGATGCCAACGTGCGCCAAACAGCTCGCGCGAATCCACACGCCAGCCGCGTCGAAAAGTACGCTTTCTGCCCGCCCGCCGTGGTTCTTGTAGTAGGCTCCGGTTAAAAGGTCGTACGATGGAGGAGTACGTGTGACACATATTTCCTAAAAAAAAGAAAAAAAAAATGAGGCAAATAAGACAAGATGACAAGTTAATCATATTTTTTTCTCATTTACAAAGAGTAACCTCCCACGTGGGATATATATCCTCTAACATTGCGAAGCAAAGACACTGAAATGTACAATAATCTGAGTCGAGATAAACAATATCCTACCTAGATCGAGGAGGCAGTTGCATTAGAATTTCGGCAAGAAAACAGATCAATTGATTATTATACTAGAATTAAGCGGCTAAATCTTGGTCACGATAGAGCCACCTTGTACTACTACTGTACATTCGCGTCACTTAGATTTCTCGATGTGTACGTATATACTCGATCGGGGACGCGACAGGTAGGCATAAAAAGATGTGTTGAGATACGTACATATATACAACACGAGAAAAGTTTGATTTGTATGGTAGAGTTCGCCGTAGAGATCGACGATATCTCAAAGTTGCACACGTGCAGTGCTGCTGTTCCATACCAAAGGAGACACGAACGAGTTCGCAGATGACTGTTCCATACCAAAGGAGACACGAACGAGTTCGCAGATGAGAAGCAAGCGTCGCCGGGGGCGCCAAGTCGCCTCTACTCGCCGGCTCCCGAGGTCGCCGACGTCGCCGAGTTCGGGAGCCATCGCTGCCCCGGAGATCCGGCGCCGACCGAGCCCAACATGTGCGTACGCCCGGCACCTGTGCCGAATCAATCATACACTATTACATGCCACTAGTTACTGGTAGTATAATCCAAAATTAGTCTCGAGTACTAAACTAATGATGACAGCTAGTAGTACTAAACTATGTGCACACTGGATATTTGTTACTCCTACTCCAGTAAGCTAGGTAGGTAGGAAGTCAAATTGATATCGCAGCCACGTCCTCTGTTCCTTTGAGATACTCTTGCATCGCTCGATGAGTACGTGTGCACCTGGAACGGTACTGATCGATATGTGTATGCATGCATGGAGCCCATGCACGAACACGCGTAAATTTGTAACACGACCAGCGAAAACATACTGCACTCTAGCTAGCTATTTGGTTAATTAATCCAGAAACCCGGCTGCGACGATGCCGTTTTTACCGTACGCCAAAGCCCTCGCACCTTCGCTAATACGTACCCTGCAGGCACGCGCGCACGTGTCACAAGTTAACGTGCTCTAAAGTGCTAGCTAACCAGATACGTGTCACGAGTAATTGGCTAGCTAATTAACCAGGTACGTACTAATTATAATACTCTAGACCTTGCGCGTGTGGTACGCACGGGACGTGTTAGCTAGGAGCAGGTGGCGGATACAAGATCACCGTGCAAGGCTAGCTTTTTCTCTTTTCTGTTTCTCTTTTTTCCCTCTTCCATACCAAAATATTTGTTGACATGAAAAGTTATCACATCAACACACCGAGCATCACGTTTGTAATACTCCGCGAGCAATACCCAGGGTGTCCTGGTTGTGGTGTTACATCGTTGGATATTCGTTGTCACTCACGCTCGGGAGGGACTTGTCAGAGCGCGAATGACCAGCGACTTGTTCTTGGTCGTCGAGATTAAGAACATGTAGCAATATAGATGGGAAAAAAAGTTAGGACTATAGAAGCTAAGCAAAAGACGAAAGGTAATGTAAATTGTGTTTGATCGATTAGTTGATGTCCTCAATCGGTTATGACCCTTTCGTATTTAAAGGGCAGCAGGTCTTAGCTATAAGAGATAAAGAACTCTTAATTCAATTAGAACAAGACTTACAGATATGATTCAGCTATGCCTAACTGATCTCTAAACTTTCTATAACAAACGTATCTTTCCTATTTGAACACATAAACCTCTCATATATCTACCGAAATAAGCTTTAACGTAGTTCGGCCTTCTTGATTTGACCAACTCTTTTATCTGTTCGGAGATCGACTGCAGGAATAAACTGTGAGCACTAGTCACCTGGTCATTGGTCCTGGTCACAAGTCACTATTCTCTAGTCTGAAATCACTATTCCCTGGTCGAGGTACTGTTCACTGTCCGGAAGTTACTGTTCACTAGTCGAAGCACTATTTACCGGGTTGGATCACTGTCCATCTGGTCATGTTACTATTCATCTAATCATGGTACTGTTCACTAGCCGCCCATTAAGACAGTCATCGCAGCAATGGCCACTATAAATACCAAATTTTATCATTAACACATGTCACCCTGTTTGTAGGTGAAGTTTGCTCACTAAAAACATATCATCTCCCCTTTCAGCTACTTAGGGCGATGATTAAGACACCGACCATGAATATTCCTTAGGGCGATGGTAATCAATACACCAGCTATATTTCTTTAAGTATCTTGCCATACGCTAGGATAAAAAATTTTCAAGTATCGTCTATTAGTAGCTCTAGACAATTTCTCCCATTGCAAACTTTGTAGCAAATAAGAATTTCTAGGGACAACACTCACAACTTTGTATGGACCTTCCCAGCTTGGAGACCATTTGTAAAACTTGTTGTCCTTCGATCCTATAGGGAAAATAGTCTTCTACACAAGGTCATTAATATGAAATGACTTAGCTTTTTTCCTTTTTGTTGTAGGCTTTAGCCACTCTTAGCTTGTCTTTCTCGATCTCCCTCAAATCCTTCAACCTTTCATCCGTCACTTCATAAATCGTATCCATCATTAAATCGTAATAATCCATAGCCGACATGTTATTCTGATCGGCCAATCTCAAAGCATTAAGATTCACTTCACAGGTAAAACAACTTCTTGTCCATAAACAAGTTCATACGACGTTACTTTAGTAGCACCATGTCTATATATATGATGTACCCACAAAGCCTCCGATAGAACTTCATGCCATCTCCTGGGATGTTCCTCTATTTTCTTCTTGATAAGCTTAATCAAAATTTTATTAATAGACTCGACCTGACCATTGGCTTGAGCATAATAAGAAGATGAATTAAAAAGCTTAATTTTAATGATTCGGCAAATTCACGTACCTGGTGCGACATAAATGAAGTACCTTGATCCGTAATTAAAATCCGCAGAATGTCGAATCTATGAACAATATGCTCGAAAATAAAGTCAATTACCTCCTTATGTGTCATATTCTTGAAAGAAACAGCTTCAATCCACTTAGTAAAATAATCAATAGCCACCAAAATAAAGCGATGACCTTTAGATGACGGAGGATGTATTTGGCCGATGAAATCTAAACCTCAACCTCGGAACGGCCATGGTCTGATAATAGGATGCATCATAGTAGTAGGAGCTAATTGGATATCGCCAAAATTTTGACATATCTCGCATCCTTTTTTATAATACCTGAAATAATCATTAAGCATAGTAGACCAATAAAAATCAGCTCTCTTCAATAACCACTTCATCTTACGCGTTGATTGATGCATGCCACATATGCCTTAATGCACTTCTCCCATAGCAATTCTGGCTTCATCACAATCCAAGCATTTAAGAAGCACATCATCCACAGTTCGGCGATATAAATCATCATTCAACAATGTATATTTGAAAGTTTGCCACTGAATCTTTCTATCAACACTCTCGCTTGGATATTTCAAGTAATCAATGAGATGCTTTCTCCAATATTCAATTTCAGCAACTTCAACATTCTCTCCCAATGAAGAAGATACAACCGAACCCAAAAATTCATGTTCGGCTATACAAGGAATACCACTTTCAAGAATCGGTCTTTCAATCACAAAGAATTTATCTCTACCAACTTGATAACTGGATGCTTGTTGTGCTAAATCATTAGCTCTGAAATTATTACGTCTAGATACATGATTGATAGTAAAATCATCCAAAATAGCAATAATGTCTAGACACTTATCAAGATAACTATTTAGTGATCCGTCGAAACATTGATAATTACCTAAAACTTGCTGTACAACTAGCGACGAATCACCAAAAGTCTCTATGTTCTTCACACCTATGGAACTCAAAATTTCTAATCATAATAAGAAAGCTTCATATTCGACTTGATTATATGTAAAAATATTCTAAATGACAAGATGTTTCAAAAACAGTATCTCTAGGTGACACAAAAACAATACTAACACCTTGTCCAACCCCGCAAGCCGAACCATCAAAATAAAACTTCTATGGTTTAATAGATATAAAACTGACATCTAAATCATGCTTATCATCAATCTGACGGTTAACAATAAAATTAGCTATAATTTGACCTTTCATAGATTTCAAAGATTCATAAGTCAAATCATATTCTATAAGTACATAAGCCCATTTACGAATTCTACCACTCAAAATTGACTTTTGCAACTTATACTTAATCACATCGGCTTGACATACCTTAACTTTGTGCAAGCATGATGATGAGCCCATGGCCCCTTTAGATAAGATCAATACTATTAATATTTCTCAAATCATACAAGTTCCAATTACAAGAGCACGTGTGTGATAATTAAACCACCAGGCGAACTCATTCCTTACTGTTCATGGTTCCTTGGATGAGTTACTACTAAATTCTTGTGATGTTTTATTGCTTAGGAACATGAGAGAAGTACCACAACCTTACCTGGATGTCACCCCTCGAAGGCTAAGTCTACTCGGACTCGAGGCTAAGCTCTAGTCATGGTTGAAGTCGTGGTCGTGGTCGTGGTCGAGTCCCAGAACAACACGTCAATAAAACGGGCATAATTCCCGCATACAGAGTCCAATTAAGACGTTCTTGGGTTTGCTGGAAAGCTTATAATGAACCATTTTTTAATAGATCTATGCTCTCCTTATAGTGTAGTTAGAGTCGAAAGAACAAGGTGATGCGCCACTGTTTTGGACCCTGTTGGGTCTTGTAATGGTGTAGGTATCAGAGTCCAGGTTGTGCATATCTCTTTCCACGGCTGCACAATCCTTGGTTGACCTCCTCACATCCCCCTATATATACACAGTAGTTGTCATAGTTTAGATTATTCTGTTTTATACAATTTCGTTGTTTAACAGTTTGTTGAAGCCCAACTCGAGCACTTCATTGGTAATTAGCAATATTCAGATTGCATCTACCTATTCTTGCTTGCGTTCTCGATTTGCTTGCAGGAAAAGCCTTCTTAGCGAAGTCAATCGCGTCTTGACACGGTTGTTAACCACAGAGTAGTGGTGTAATGGTTGCGAGGGTTCTCAATCTGTTCTGGTCGGATGTGAGGAACCGTCGAAATAATATTCTAATTAATCACCAGGAGGATCATTATTCATAATCACAACCTCGATGATTAACCAGAATATCATCCCGGTAGTCCTGGCACGTGTTTTGTGCCCAAGATCGGAACACATGCCTTTCCAACATATACATCATAATAAAGCTTAAGAAAGAGCGAGTAATTAACATTATATTATAAGTTCTTAAGCATGCAACAAGTTATCACAATTTACAGCAAAAGAGAGCTAGGAGGAGACTAAAACCTGCTCAACTCCTAACAAACAAAATAACTAAGCAGCGAAAGACTAAAAGCTATACAATAAAAGGATATGGAGCCACATGCCCTTAGGCTCCATACCAGAACACTGAGTTCGGAGTGGAGTGTGCTACTCGTGCCCGCTACCCTGATCGGTAGGCACAAAGTAGCCAAACACCGCCCCCACCTCGCCGACCTGCGAACCTGCATCAACTTAAGAGCAGCACCCTGAGTACGAAGGTACTCGCAAGTCTTACATAATATGGGTATATAATATCCCGACTCCAAGGATTATGCATTGAGCTGTTAGCAAGAGTAGGCCACAAGGTTAAATAAAACATATGCGGTAAGCAACCTAGACATATGTGTGAGCAACTAACTTAACCAACATATATGAAATTACCCTGCAACTATCAACTGATCATATGAAACTGAAACCACATTAGTATCAATGTATAACAAGTACCATCTCGACCACCTCCCACATATCCGAACCACAAATCACATATCTGAACCATACAACCGAACCAACCACGAGAACTCTATGACCGGGTGCAAATGAAACAATAACATGCTCATGACCGAGAGCGCGGTAGTTCGAACTGTTTATACACCCTGCAGGGGGATACTCCTGGACCCACACGACACGAGGACCAAACGGCTTGTGTCACCCGCTAAAGTGCACACGAGGGGTACCCGTGTCAACCTTTCCCAACCAGCCCCAACCGTGTAGGGCATGCTTCGCTCGGCGCGGGCGATACTAGAACTACTCCCGGAGCAAACTAGTACCACTTACAAGCCCGCCCGCTTACACCATCGATGTTCACGCCCACAAAGCCACAGTTCCGGAAGTATTCGGCTCGCCTTACCATTAGATCGGCATGTGATGAGTAAGGTAAGTGCTAAAGCCAACTTCCCCGACGATTGGCCTTAAACGATACAAGCGGCCTACGGTGTCTGGATTCCTTTCCCGAACTACCCTTGGACTTTCCTTAAGGGTAGATGACACCCCTAACACCGCCCACATGTTCGAACCACAAATATATATATATATATAGACACACACACACACACATACTTTTGGTTGGTGAAGCATTACTAGTGTGCACCTGTGAATCATCATAATCAAGCAAGTCTTCATCTTCTCCATCATCTTCCATAGGTGTTGGTGTTATTATTGAGGAGAGGGCTACCATAGGAGTTGTCTTGACATCTTGCTTTGGTCTCCACACTTGTTTTGCGGGATGCATTTGCTTCACTTCATTGAAAGTGTCATCCCACAATTTTTCAGCTTGCTGCTCCATTAATTCCTGCCTTCTACAATCTTCTCTTTTTCGTGTGAGATAAGCCAGAGGGACACCACCTCTGTTGTAGATACTTAGAAGGCGGATGGCTCCTATTTGCCTCATGATTATCATCCTTCAGAACATCATACATAGCAATAGGTATGCTTTCATATTTGACCGATTTGTTGCTTATAACAATCGGTCCTTTACCAAGCTCTTCGGCGACTACTTTCATTGACCCTATTTCAATAATATTAGCAGTAGTGGTCCGTGTTTTAGCAGTACTAGAATCTGAATTTCGAATAGAAACAAAACTTTCCTTGACTCGGTATACCTTCTTCACATTTCCATCATGTCGAATATCACTAGACTGCCATAATAGGTCGTGGACAGGACGTGATATTCTATCAAATACTGACCTATGTGGTGCTATCCATCTCGAATGAAAATAATTTAATTGCGCAGGAAGAGGAGGCATCCACATACCATTATATCCCCACGTTGGGCAAGGAGAAAAAGGCACTATAGGAGGCATCCATGACCATGATGCCGGATCAAGTGGGGGTGAATGGCAGCAACACAATCCTCCTTTGGGTGATGATGATCATGCACTTCTTGCTTCAAAGGTGATCTTGGCCACTTGAGATTATTTGGCCGATTCACATGAGTTTGGACGGCCTTATCTTTTTCATACCTGGACAAGAGTTGCTTGAAAGTGGGTTTGAATTGCACAACCTTGTCATGTCCCTTTGCTTCATTAATCTTCCACTTGCCAACCTCTAGATTTTTGGGTTTGATCATATTTGGTTTAGCATTGTCATGCCCCCCCCCCCCCCGGGTTGTTGAAGTGTTCACCACAACTTTTATTAATTCCTTACCTTTGGGAGTCTTCTCAAGTAGCACTTCTCTTAAAAAATTCTTGTTCTCTCCCAAAGGTGTTGGCCTACCTTCACCAATGATCACATTTTTTTACTTTAGCTGACTCGGCTTGAGTTGACCGAATTAGAACACTCTTGTCCTGGAGATCAATTACGTTAACCGGGAACGGTTGCTTGTCAACTTGCATCTCCGAGAATTTCAATCGTCCTTCGTTAATGGCCGATTGAATCTATGACGAAAAACATTACAATCATTAGTAGCATAAGAATAAGAATTATGCTATTTATAATAAGCTCGCCTATTCAATTCTTCTAATGGTGGAATTACATGACCATGAGGAAACTTAATTTGTTTTTTTTTTGCAGCAAATAATCAAAAATCCTATCACACTTGGCTATATCAAAAGTAAATATCATTTCTTCTTGTCATTTTTTGGGATGAATCAGCTTAAAAGCAGAGCAAACAAATAGTTTAAACTTAGAAGACCAAGCCCATTCGGCTACACACACATCAGCATCATCATCCTCTGAATTCTCATACTCATACTCCAGCATATGAACATTAGGACGATAAACTTTAAATTTATCATTTGATTTTTAAAAATTTCTAGACACTTTAGCGTGGCTTTCTAATGCCAGAGCTCTTTGCAAAACTTGGCTAACATCCTGAAATTCATAACCTTCTAGCTTTTCCTTCAAATGAGACAACAAACCCAAATAAACTAATTCAGCTAAGTCTTTTTCAGAAAGTGTCAAGTTAAAGCATTGGTATTTTGTATCTCTAAACCTTCTAATAAAATCAGCAACTGGTTCATTGTATTTTTGTTTAACTGATATCAAATGTGAACAGAATATTAGCACTATAAAAATATTCGTGAAATTTCTCTTCTAACTAAGACCACATATGAACAGAATTAGGAGCAAGGGATGTAAACCAAGTAAAAGTTGTTCCAGAAAACGACAAAAGAAATAATCTAATTTTCAGCACATCATTGGAATTAGCTTCACCTAATTGTGTAAGAAACTGACCTACATGCTCCCTAGTTGTTCTATTTTCATCCCGGTAAACTTCACAAAATCAGGAACCTTAAAACCACGGGGGTATGGGATTGTATCATAGTGCTCGGGATATGGCTTTTGGTATGCACGAGCTTTCCTTCAAACCTCCAAGCCGAATTGCTCTCTAAGCAGCGTAGCTACTTATTCTCGCATGATTTTAGTATAATCAGCTACAAGCCTATTAGGGTTAGCTATTGGCTCAAGCGGTGGTGTGGACACATTCGACACATGAGAAGTAACAGGATGTGGCGTAGCAAAATTTGGTTTAGGAATCGGCCCAAAAGGGATTCCTGATTTTTGCGGCGGTATAGGTGGAACACTATACGCTACGGTTTGGTAATATGGTGTTTGCGTGTTGGGATAATTTTCGGCTCTATAAGTTTGAGCTGAAGTTGAAGCGTTGTGCGTGTCATATGGTGTTTGGTACGGGTTTTATGTTAAATCAATTTTAATAGCATGAGAAGTGACATAATTAGGTGCAACACTACCCATAATATTTTACCCATCATGAGGATTATGCACATAAGAAACACTGGGTAATGTATTAACAACAGTAGGTAAAATTAGGGCACTAACATTACTAGTGGCAGGTTTTTTCAGATTTTCCTCCTCATGAATTTGTAGAACTAAAAGCCGAAGCTTATCAACCAATGTATCCTCAACCAATTTCTAAACACGATTAGCCATAGTTGCACCAACGGATTGATCGATCATAACAGCAACCTCTTGATAAGAAAGAGAGGGTTGAATACTCACATTGGTTGTCACTTTAGGGCTTTGGTCGGCAGGTGGTGGAGAATCTTCTTTCTTGAACACATCTTACCGAGTCTTCACATAGCGCGAAAGCAACTGTTGCCGATGTTACTCCAAGGCGGCTTACACGTCTCTTCCGGTAACTCATCGTACGATGCTATAATGATGTTGTCTTTGTCAATTTCTGAAGTAGACATGGCTAGGGTTTTAAAATTCAGCTACGAAAAAACCGAAAGACTTCTTCCCTAGCAGAGTCGCCAAAAAGTGTGTTAACGCGAAAAGTTGTCACGCCAACACACTGAGCACCTCATGTGCAATATCCGACGAGCGGCACTCAGGGTGCCCTGGTCGTGGTGCAACGTCATCGGACCTTCATCTTCACCCGCGCTCGAGAGGGACCCCCGTTGTAGCGCGGATGACCAGCGGCTTGTCCTTGGTCGTTGAGATCAAGAATATGCAGAAATATCGATGGGAAAAAAGAGTCAGGACTACAGAAGCTAGAAAAAAGATAAAAGGTAATGTAAATTATGTTTGATTGATTGGTTGATGTCCTAATCGGCTATGACCCTCTCATATTTAAATGGTAGTATGTCTTAGCCATAAGAGACCATTACTCCTAATTTAAATGGAACAAGACTTACATATATGATTCGGTTATACCTACCTGATCTCTAAACTTTCTATAACTAACATATCTTTCCTATTTGAACACGTAAAACTCCCATATATCTACTCAAATACACTTTAATGTAGTTCGGCCTTCTTGGATTTGATCAACTCTTACATTTATTCGGAGACTAACTGCAGGAACAAACCGTGATCACTAGTCACATGGTCATTGGTCATGGTCACAAAGTCACTGCTCACTGGTCTGAAATCACTATTCCCTTGACTTAAGTTACTATTCATCGATCGGAAATTACTGTTTACTGATGGAAAATTACTGTTTGCTAGTCGTAGCAATAGTTGCCTGGTCGGATCACCATTTCATCTGGTCAGGCACTGTTCATCTAGTCGTGTTACTGTTCATCCATTCGTGGTATTGTTCACTAATCACCCATTAAGCCTGTCATCGTTGCAATAGCCACCATAAATGCTAAATCTTGTCATCAACAATACTGATGGAGCTCTAGGTGCGCCCGGGGTAGAGACCTAGAGCACATGGTGTATCCGCCCTTGCTAGGAGTCACATGTACGTATGGTGATGGGCGTGGCCACTGCATGCATGCGACGGCATGGGAAATTATGGCGTGCAGTGTGTGAGCAAGATTATCTAGTTGCACGCACACGTGTGGTTTAGGTTGAACAGATAGGTAGGCAGCCAAGCTGGTAGGCTAGCTAAAGCCGCATGGCTGCGCACACAAGGAGAGACGAATTAGGTCGCTTCATTGCTACCAGCTCACCAACATTTTACCTGTACGGCCGGCCACAGAAGTTGGGCACACGTACTGTTATGAATAGACACTTTTTGGTGTAACCATGTAATCAATTACCAAGAGTAGTGTCTACTGGGAAGGGGTGTTTTGCCAATAGTCATGTCCTTTTATCATGTATAAATATATAAATACCCCATATATCAAAACAAGAGTTCATTCTTTCTATTCTCTACTATGTTCTACTTTCTACCCACAACACATTATCAATCACGATTGCTCTCAGCGCTAATCGGCCAATCTACCACCGAAGAGAGCAGGATGAACACCATGGGAGACTCGTCGACACGCGCCTTCGTCTTCATGGCCATGGAGCACACAATGCACACTGTTCTCCATCACCAAAACAACAACGATACAGAGGAATGAAGGCCTCTGCACAGATAGACGCATGAGAGGATTAACACTGCTCGGCCAAAAGCAACCAAGAACAGAACCCTCGATTGGAAAAATACCGCACGTGGCGCCAGCGCATCAACGACAACCAGCCGAATCCGGCCACAATAGTTCTCCAGTAGCGTCACCTCCACTCTCCGATGGAGATCTACCCTCAATGGCACCTGGCAGCGTTGCAATCGCTTTCGCTCAACACAATGTCTTTCCTGTGGAAGCAAAATGGATTTTATTCCGTAAGGCAGTGAAATAGCAAGGCTTGTAGCACAAGGGTTCACGTATAGATTCAACATCAATTACGATGCTACATACCCTATGGTATATGTGAAAAGTATGTTCTCATATTCAATATCATTGCAGATCAAATGAATTGGATATAGACTTCGCATTCTGAATCTAAATACAAATTGCAATATATATATTCTACAACTTGAAGTCATTCCATGACTTCAAACAATTAAGTTAATTATGGTACAATTAACTAAATAAGTTCCTTCCACAGAAAGGTTACTCCAACGATTGCATATGTGTGTTCATAATAAAATCCCAGTTGGATTTTATATCATCTCCAAACTACATATGACAAAATATATAATCATCTTAAGACGAAATTTGAGATGAATGATTTGATTAAAACCAAATTTTATTTAAGTCTGCAACTTAAGCATATTCCTTCAGAAATATATTTATCCATCAGTCCATCAATATCCAAATGATATTGGATAAACATATCCATCAAAATACTTATGATAATTCAATCCTTAAATATGAATCAAGATCAATTCATATATTATGTTGACGATGAAAAGATATTGAACCTACAGTTATATATCTTAGTGTCATCGAAGCGCTCATGTATCTTACAAATTGCAACATGCCTGATATTGCATTTGCAGATAACTGGCTAGCTTAAACAATGTAACTCTAACAACGCCATTAGATGAGAGTCAAAAAGGATATAAAAAAAAACCTTTATGGCACCAAAGATCTAGGTTTTTCTATCAGAAAAATCTAGATATAACCATAATTGGATATCCAGATTCTACCTATATAATTGATCTCTATAACACCAGCAAATAGACCGATTCTATAGTAATATAGACATCTCATATGAGTCAACAAAAGTGATTCCAGTAGTTATTTCCACCTATCATTCTGAAACATCACATACATATGTATGTCTTCGCAGAATGATAAAGCACATACATCAATCATGTGGCAGTGGTTCCATTGAATCACCAATCAATAATTATCTATGAAGATAATTTGTATGCATTGCTCAAATACAAACAGGTTATATAAAGAGCAATATTACCAAACATATTGTTCCTAAATTGTTATATCCTCATAATGGGAGATAGACATTTTGCAAACTAAATTATGTGATAACCTCGTTGATTTATTCATTAAATTCTTACCAACTTCCATATTCCAATATTCACGAAATTAGTATACGGCTACTCCGAAATTTGCAAGGTTCAGAGAGAGTTTATCCCTAAATAATAACATGTTCATATTTATATTGCATTCTTTTACTTTATGAGTTTTTTCTATACGGTTTCCCATATAAGATTTTTGATGAGGCAATATCTACACAAGATTATATGTCATATCTCTTATTTCTCCATCAGGGTTTTTAAAAGAGGTATACAAGACATATATATTGTTCTCTAAACTCGCTTATGGATTTTTCCTTTTACAAGGTTTTCTCATATAAGTTAGCAAATGGACAATAATTAATATATGCTGTATCATTTTCTCTTATTTTTTCACTAGGTTTTAAAAGAGTTTTAACAACATATCACTATTATTCCTCCTATTTTTCTAAGAGGTTTTTCGGAGATTTTAATATGATCCATATATCATAATTATTATTCTCTAAGCTCACCAAATGATTTTTTTTCTATCTAAATTTCTCATATGAGCTTACAATGAGACAACAACTAATATATGTTATATTATTTTCTTCTTATTTTTTTCTATTAGATTTTAAAGGAGTTTTAATGGCATATCAATATATTATTTTCTCTTCATATTTTTTCTATAGGGTTTTAGAGGAGTTTTCAACAAGGAATTTATAACTGAAATAATTAATCAAGAGAGAGTATTATAAATAGACATCTTTTGATATAACCATATGATCGATTACTAAAAGTAGCGTCTATTGGTAAGAGATGTGTTCCTAATAAATATGTATTTTTATCACTTTTTATCATATATAAATATATAAACACCCTATATATCAAAATAAAAGTTTAGTTTTTCTACTCTATACGATGTTCAACTTTCTAACCGCAACACATACGATCCACAATCGATCGATCAGGCTACCGCTGTCTTTGCTGTGTGCCACCACCGCATGTATGGAGGTGAGGTCATCGTACACCGCGTAGCTTTGTACGGCCACAATGCACACGTGTACGTCCCGTTTCGACACGATTCTTTGCACGGTGTCACCTTCTTTTGTGGGAGTACAGTAGCAAAGTGATGCACATTCATGCACGCATCAGTTTATGTAATCAACCAGCTATTTATAACCGAGCACTCACATTCTCATAGTAAACCAAAGAAAAATAAAAAATAGCTTTCCTTGTTAATTGAGATAAGAGCTACATTTTCAATCATCGCAATCAGAGATGCATTCACCAAATACAACTCTTGTCAAAGCCACACAAAATTGCATACTACTAAATTTACAGATCTGTTTCCAATTCATATTCTATACACTTTCTTAATCATGATGATTGCACGAGACACGATTACAAAAGGCATAATAAGGGAGTACTTTTTCATGATAAATTTATGAGTACGTACGTATCGTTTTCATACTAGATAACTGAAGTGAATGTTAGGTGTTGAAAAGCTGGCTACCTATATCTATTCTTTATTACTAGGCCGAGATGGTATAAGAGCATGGGTGGCATGTTTTATTTTAACACGCTTTCTAATCTTAAGGTATCAGATACTTCTAACGACGTTAAACTTAACAAGTCGGCAAGGTTTAGCAGTAAGGATTTGATTTTTAACGAGATTTTTTATCGGCGGACTTAAAGAGAGCTCATGGAGGGAGGGAGACCAACCCCATAAAGAAGATGGACGTGGGGGCGACACGATGAGGCGGCCGACGCCATCGGTCATGGACAACCGAGGATGATTGGTGAGCAAAGTCAATAGAGACGACCCGATAGATTCATGTTAATACGACAAGCACTGCTGCTCCTACCGTCCGAGACTAATAGAGGTGGAGGCTAGCACACGAGATGCCAACATAAGATGCGAGTTAGATGTTCGAGACTCACGGGACTCTTGGATCTCTATATTTGAGAGAAACAGGCGTCTGAATCAAAAAACAAATTTTATATAATTCGATATAAAAAGATTTCTATAAAACTCGGATCCATCCTGTACGTGTCTGATCTAACAGCTGAGAGCAACTCAAGCTATCTAACAGCGAGATTTTTCTAAAGTACCATATCTGTAGAATTTGTTTACATGAATCACCCTTATTTTAACGGCATCACTTGCTGTCATAAGGATTCCTCGACCGGAACAGCATGCAGGAGTAGTTTATCGCACAGGGCGTGTTTGCAATTTGTCTGGCATGGAGTGACACATATGGATGGACTCGAACCTGCACGGGAAGAAGAGAAGATAGACACGATCACTGACACGCCCTGCAACGCAGCAGCGGCGGTGTTGCACGGTGAGGTCAGCTGAGCTGGCGTTGGCAAAAAAAAAGCGGCTGCTACGCCGTGCCAGCTCGGCAGCAGCGGCGCGGGTCACCAAGCGGGAGCTCCAGCATACGTGGCGGCGCTGCAGGCCCACAGAAACGTGGTTGGTTTTGTCCTACACTGTGGGACCGGCGCACCCGCTCTCTCCTCCCCCACCGCACCCCCAACGGTTCTCTTTCTGACCGTTTGAGCTGAGCCTCAGCTCCCCCGTCATTTTCCATCTTTCACCATGAAAAAGAAAATTTATAAGATTTTTTGTGAAAAATTCTCATAGGATCTTAATTTATGTTATTCCTCTTATAATTCAATGTTATACAGGTAAGAAGAGGAATAAATGACACGTGTCATGTGAATCTATAGATCTTTTAAAAGAACATGTCTTATAAAATTTTTCTTTCCTCATCAAGCATTTATTATTGGCAAGGCCATGTAATATTGATTGTATTAGTTAGATTTAATCTCATATCCGACATGATTTATAAAATATAGAAGTTCATGCTAGTCTTTTAAATTGAGTTGATTAAAATATCAATCATTAAGATTGATTAAGATCAGGACATCGGCTCACGGGTACAATGAGCTGAGTCAGAATGATGCGTAAGCTAACAGCAGTAATGAACCCACAATGCCCTCGAACATCGATCTGAGCCGTCTGATCGGTAAACATCATCGTGTGGACGTCGTGGTAACCAGCCTAGGGGCCAGGCGTTTGAGACGGGAGGAGGTCGACATCGCTTGGCGCCACCGGCCAAGGACCCCAGCGTCCACTGCTGATCCAGACCTTTCCACCCAGATGAGCCGTGCTCGCGCGTCGAACCGATTCCAGACCTCCCGCCTGCGTCTCGCCCGTCAGCCCGGCCCCGTCGTTATAAATCGCTCGTCCCACCACCTCTCCCTGCTTGTCATCGCTTCCTTTCCGTTTCGCTGCTAGCTGCCGCGCGCCACGCACGCGCACGACGCCGAGAGGGGACGGGCGAGGACGGCTCTGGAGGGCGTGGCGCCACCCGTGTTGTGGGGTTGGCAAGGCTGGGGGGTTGGCAAGGCTGGAACGGCGACAGAACGAGGTGGGGAGATGGGGTACGCGCCGACGGTGAAGGTGGCGACGGCGGCCGCGGCTGCGGCGGTGCTGGCGGCGGCGGGGGTGCGGTTCATGGGGCCCGCGGCGGCGGCGTTCGTGGCGGACGGGCTGCCGCGCGCGCAGGCTGTGGCGGGCACGTGGCTCACGCCGCCGTACCTGTACCTCGTCATCAACGCCATCATCATCTCCATCGCCGTGTCATCGCGCTTCCAGCAGAGTAGCCGCCCGTCGGCCTCCGGCTCCGTCGCCGCCGCCGCCGGAGCGGAGGAGTCGGAGCACGTGGGGATAGAGCCGACGGCCACGTTGCAGGTGCCTGCGCCGGTTGTCGCGGTGCCCGTGGTGGCAGTGCGGGCCGCCGAGGCCGTTGCCGTTGAGGAGCCGGTGATGAAGGTGAACACAGCGGCGCCTGCGCTAGCGGGTGAGGAGGAGTTTTCCATTTCGAGGTCGACATGGACGCCACGACGGTGGGGTGCGGAGCTGGAGGTGGAGGCGGATGCAGAGAATGAGGTGGCGCCGTTCGCGGACCTGACGAACTCGAAGGAAAAGCCGCTGGTGTCATCTAGGTTCAGCCGGAAGGCGGCCAAGCAAAGCCCCGAAGGTAACGCAATGCTTATTACAAATTTGCCAATCCTTAACACGAAGCAACAACCTCCAATTCTGATCCTTCCCTGAATGTTCTGGCTTTGTCAACTCTGTTTCTGAGCCATAAAAATTGCGCCGCTGTTGAATTAGACCAAGGGAATTTTTTTACTTTGGTTTCGACCAAGAAATAGAGGTTTGTTTGGTACCAATGGGGATTTTAGCATTGCAGGGAGCAGGGCTCTGCGGGTGGCGCGGCCGCGGAGGGAGGAAACGCTGGAGAGCACGTGGAAGGCCATCACGGAGGGGCGGGGGCCGCCGCTGGCGCGGCACCTCAAGAAGTCCGACACCTGGGACACCCGCCCCGGGCGCCGCCCTTCCGGCGGCGGCGGCAGCGGGGAGGTCGAGTCCCTCGCCTTAGCGGCGGCGATGCGGAAGGCGGAGACGTTAAACGACGGGCGGAGCAAGGCGCCGGCGCCGGTGCGGCGGGAGCCGTCGCTGGGGCAGGACGAGCTGAACCGGCGGGTGGAGGCGTTCATCAACAAGTTCAACATGGAGATGCGGCTGCAGCGGCAGGAGTCGCTCAAGCACTACAACGACATGCTCGGCAGGGGCAGCCAGTACTGAACTGAAAATAGTTGCAACTCGCAAGGAAGAAGTGCTCCCCTTTTTTTTGTTTCGAGTTCGTTCTTAATTTTGGCTTTTGGTTCTTGTTCTGTGTAAGATATGGTTTTGTCAAAGCAAGAAGATGAGACAGTGATACTTGGTATTTGAGTTAATTGTAACCTAATCGCAGGAACACATAACCTTAATGCGGAATTAGATGGGTCTGACATTGATTAGAAGATGCCATCTTTGAGGTCTTCACGGATCAAAGTGGAGGCACGACAGGGTACGGTATTTCGGAGAAGCCATGTTGCCCATGTTGCTGGTGATGAAGAGAATCGCTGGAATTAGGTCGACGACGGTTGTTGGTCTTCGATCACCCAAAGCTTAATGTTAGAAAAAAGATAAGGAGAAAAAGAAAAAAAAAAGAGTCTACTTCTTGCTCTGGACTCCTATTGTGCTGATCTAAAGTCTCAAGCTTTATAGACCGCTGGCATCCTCATGTTAATATATCGTAAGATTATCTTCAACTATATTTTCTTTATTTCGTTTTCTTTCTTATTTTTTTTCTCGAGAATCTTGTTCTACAGGGAATGATCTTAAAAATCTTTTTTTGACAAAAAAACGTAAAAAAAACCGTTGAAACGTTAAAAAAAACAAAAAAATTTTCACAACAGAAATTTCGTCCCCTAAGGGCAGCCGTTGGGAGTGGTTTAAAGGTGGCTGGACCAAAACAAAATTCGGTTAAACCCCACCGATCATGACACGTGTAGGGTCACAGGTGCTGATTAGTGATGGCCTGAATGTCCCCCATTTTCTTTGTTTTTTGTGTGGGGGGTGGGGGTGGCTTGTGGCTTGAGTATTGATCTTTGCTTACTGAGCTGCTGTGCGTTGCATTTCGTTGGTTCTCGTATTCTGTTCTCCTCTGTTGTGTGTGACTGTCGATGCTTCAAACATCGTAACTAGTCAGCGCTGGTCGGGCCTCCTACCTGACTAGCCTGCCTGGACGCCGACTCATGAAGATCTAATGAGAAGGGCGGGGAAATACTCGGCTGCAGGATGGAGCAGGGAGAAGGCGAAATATACGGCGAAGGGCAGAATTTTGCGGCTGCTGAGGCCGACTTGACCTTCCTCAAGCGGCTGAGACCACCTAACATCGACGGTTAATCGCGGCGGGCGGGCATCCGCTTACGGTGTGAAAAGTCAATTGATCATAGATGAAATGGTTCGTTATAGGATTATCTTATACATTTTGGTAGGATGACTTAATTCGTCGTGGTTAAACTAAACATATACTCAGAAAAGGATAATGCGATGAATAGGGATGAAAATAGACGGAAATAATTGGGAAAATCTTTTACCGTTTTCATTTTCACATTTTCTTATCCGGATAGAAATAAAAATAAAAATAGGAAAATCGGAAATAAAAATA
Organism: Phragmites australis; assembly: GCF_958298935.1. NCBI lineage: Eukaryota > Viridiplantae > Streptophyta > Magnoliopsida > Poales > Poaceae > Phragmites > Phragmites australis. Next base: position 23,716,684 of record NC_084934.1, on the reverse strand, counting down.
AACATGAAATTACCGGTTATACGAAAACGAACCAATTCAAATGGAAATATATCGGTACCGGATGAAAATCGATAATTAAAATGGGGAAGACCAATCTCACCAAGTGCAATAGAGCAAGCGCTGCTCCTCCTCAGTATGATTTGCTCGGAGAGCAATGAATTGGCACCAGCTCTGATTTGTTGACCTATCCAAAAATAAAGATTCAATAAGCAATCCAGTTACTCCTGATTTGTTTTTTATGTTGTAAACAAATGTTAAAGCTAAGTCCTTGACTCCTTGCTCGCTCGACAATCAGAAGTATCTTAAGTTACATGCATATAAGACGACGGACACGAAGCACATATTATTGTACTACACACTGTTGGATAATGACTCTAATCAGCGGGAGTTTGAGACGGTATAAAAATAGGATAAAACGGTTTTACCTCAATAAAAATAGGATTCTGAGAAAATGGATGAGAGAGACCTCACCTGTTTTCGGCCCTGCTTTCAGACTGTTGAATAACTACCTCTAGTGATCAATTTATCAAGGGTTTTGTCTATTGAGAAAGGATATCTTTCCAATAGACATGTTCTTCTATTATATTCTTCATCATATATAAATATGTAATCACATCATGAATCAATAAAAAGAGTTCATTCTACTCTCTACTTTCTGTCTCTACTTTCTACTTGAAATACGTTATCAGCCACCTCACTCTACCGAGACTACAAGGCTACACCGGGCATCACAAGCACAGAGAGGAACTGGCTAGTACATCTAATCAGCCACTCCACTCGACGGTGGCGGCACAAACATATGACCACACAACGGCTGAACATGTTTGGCAATCGTGCAAAGGCGACACCTGGAGCACAATACATTCACCGAACGCCTCAAACAAGAAGAACCCCTCATGGTGGGGCAGCTCAACGTGGCTACCTTGTCGGCGTGCCTTTGGATGGCGGCAACGCATGGCCTTGGGCCAGCGCGCTCTCGTCTAGCATGAACATCGACGACGTCGCAGAAGCACTGGTCTAGAGAACCACCGACCAGCGTGCATATCGAGGCCATGCGCACCCAAATCACCTCGACTACCGACGAGCCCCCTTGCTGGAGCGTTCGTAGGCGTCTCTATCTGGGCTCACCTGAGTTCACCCCAGCGCACCCGTCCTTCGTCCTCGGCACCATGGCGGCTCGTCGTGGTGCGACAACCTTCTTCATCGTGGCTGCGCTGGACTCCAACCGGGTTGGGGCCACCGACACGGCATCCCCAATCCTCTTCACTTTCAGCGCAAACGGCGTCACCATGGCGGCCAGCCATGGTCCCCCCTCAGCCTTCATCACCTCCATCTCGCCGGCTCCACATATGAAGCCCACGGAGAGGATGGTGGAACCCACTGACGTCACTTTGGCGCCTGGCCCCGACAGATCTGCCCAGGTCCCTTCAGGTCGTGGCACTCCAGCAGCGCATCGCCACCAATCGATGACGCCTGACGCGCCCCTTCGCCCTCCGGTGTCCTCCTCGTCGTCTGCACTCTGACGCAACTGCCCTCAGGCGGCCTCCTATCGCGCCTCCTCCGGCCGCGAAAGAGCCCTCATCTGGCGCCACCACACCCGGCGGCAAGATCTGTCCAAGCTAGCCACTGCCCAGTGATGGCGGTGGTCCGGCCACGCGGCACAACGGCGTGGCCCCACGGCTGCCCAACTTGACGTAGTGGCGCGCCAGCGCCATTGAGGCTTGGGTGCGGCGGCCAGGGTAGGGGAAATCCCATTCGTAACCGTCGCCCACCTCCCTTTATACAGCACGGGGATAGGGGCACCCGCATGGGCCTTGGGCCGCAACGTCGCCTGGGCTGAGGCCCAGGTTGCTTGGCCCCATGCGCAAGCGCCAGCATCAGTAGAGCCTTAGGCCATTTTGCAAAAATTTCCCCAGGTTTCTCACAAATTGCAAGATGATCCAACTAATAGTACTGTGTATATAGTACTTTTCATGTTTAGGTCCTCGGTGTTTTCAGTATTTGCACATTGTGTTTTTTACTGATGTAAAATTGTATTCCATACTCTATTTTTCGAGAAAATTATGTAATGTTCAATGTGTTTGCTTCATGCAATCCCTATAACATGCAATTATTTTTACGACCACTTTAATTTTGCAATTGAGAATCATTTTCTTGCAAGATTATACAATAATTCACCTTAATTAATCTCAATGAGCTCTTACGCCAAATGTGCTTAATTCAAGCAGAATTATAATGCAAAAAAAAAAGTGATTACCTCAATTTAATATTTGTGAAACACAAGGTAATGGAGATATGGATCTTCTGCAAATATACAGATTATCCACTATTACTGTGAGGTCTACATTTTGTCATCTTAACTTAAGGATTACCTTCAGCGTGTTCTTCTAAATATTTTACTTAGCATAACACAAGGTAATAGGAACATAGACATCTACTGATAAATGACAGATTATGCCTCTTACTACTGCAAGATCTACACCACATTTGGTGATTATCTTCAACGTGTTAGCTACATAATTTGAGATCTACACTATGTAATTCAAATCTCAACTTGACTTTACAAATTTTGCATCATTATTACAACATTACCATGATGATTTTTAATTTACCCACAGTAAATTAATCAAATCTATGGTCAAAATTCATGTACGATACAATGACCCCAAAAAGTTTGATGAACTCGCACTCAATGATCACAATTATCTAACATGGATAATGGACATCAAGATTAGTCTTGCGTCCCATAGAATAGTAGCGGTACTCCAACATCCCCAACAGAGAGATCCACCGCTACCAGATCATGTTAAATATGGTGCATTATACATATGACATCATATCCATCTGGATCTCAAATCTGAGTATCTGGTGGAAGAAAATCCGAGCACTCTATGGCTAGATCTCAAAATAATATATGAACAGGAGAAGACAATCATTCTACCCAATGTAAGTCATAAACAGACACATCTCCAACTTCAAGAATTTATGTCCGTTGGAGATTATGATCATGTTGTTCATAAAATCTGCTCAAAATTGCGTTTCTGCGAACAAGAACCTAAATATGTGAAAAGATAGAGCTACTATGCTTCCCGCTGATAGGATCTTACAGCAACAATATCGTGCAAGTGAATACCATGTTTATTTTGACTCAATACATGTAGTACTTCAGGCCGAATAGCATGATGAACTCCTTCTAAAGAATCATCATCAGCATCCAATCGGTGCTGCTCCTTGACCTGAAGTACATGCTAATATCAAGAATAACAACAAGTTCGATGGCTCTTTTAGACGCCATCCAAAGAACTTCAATGGTAAACGCAAACGCAATAAAAAGCAGATGCCACATGCACCAGATCAGGGTCAAGGCATTTCCAAAGTTGACAAATCTAATATTTGTCGCAAGTGTGGATGCTACAAGTGCTCCACTAAAAAATGCCACAACCCGAGACATTTAGTTGATGTGTATTTACAATCTGTGGGACATATCTGACCTGTTCAAGAACAAAGATTTGAAGCAAACTTAAATCTTCAAACTGACTCCATCAAGGAGACTAGTTGTTCACAACAAGTTCTACAAGAACCAAGTGACAACCAAACTCTTCTGCAACCAGAAGATTCCATGAACACGAAAAACATATTTATCAAATTTTCTTTGCACGACATGTTCAGAGATCTTAACTAATCTCCTAATTCCTTAGATACCATGTTATGTACGTCTCATTAAATGTTGCGATACAATATTGTATCAGCACTATGATACTACAATAAAGTATGTATGTATTTTTTATATCTGATAAAGAATTTCATATCAAATTATTCAATCCTATATATATATGTATGTATGTATATATATTTCTACGGTAGTCAATCCGATGGAGAAAATGTGCCTTGTAGATAGTTATACCATAATTTCTTTACTTAGAGAAACCAAAATATTTCCAAACTCTTACTAAGAGATAAGAAAATATTTTGATAATCGTTGGACACGATGTAGTAATTGTTGACTCTGATCGTGCCATAATTACTCTCCCTATGGGTACTCAAGTCAAAATCGATGATGGTCTATGGTATTTTGATTCAACTCGTATCTTATAAGTTATAGAGATATCCGTCATAATGGTTTCCATATCGAAACCCATGATAACGACAAAAGAGGAATTTCTCCTCTTAATCAACGGATATGAAAAGCTTCCCAAAATACTATCTAGATTATACTATACATACATCAAATCTCGTACCACATATTACGTACAAAATAATTTTTCTATCTTGATCAAATCAAAACTTAGCGTGATTGCCTTGGTCACTCTACCTTAGAGATGATGAGAAAAAATATTAACAATTATATTGATCACAATATTTCTAAAATCTTCAGATTTATGTGCACCACATGTGTCACGGGAAACTTAATGTTAAGGTCCTCTTACCTTAAATTCAAAATGTGCCACCTATTTTCTTGAACACCTTCAAGAACATATATGTGGCTCTATTCAGCAATATTATAGACTATCTAGGTATTTTATAATACTAATTGATGCATCTACAAAATAGTCCCACATATGTCCTTATACATAAGGCATCACAATTATGCCAAACTAATTGCTCACATAATTAAAATTAGAGTAAATTATCCTGGACATAGAATCAAATCCATCCACATGAATAATGTTGTCCTTTAACATGCATTCAATTATTGTTTGGCTTTGGGCATTACTGCATTAAGTACCCTATGTCCATATTCATAATGGTCTAGCTGAATCTCTCATAAAGAAAATCAATTCATTTGCATGACCAATCATAGAGTTACAATTTACCAACATCTTGTTGGCGACATGCAGCTTTACACACCGCATCATTAAATCAAATTCATTCAACTGCAATCATACGGCTCCGTCCGTTACAGTTAGTACATGGAAATTTGGCCCCAACTAAGTATTTCCCATCTACGATTCGGTTACGTTCTGCACGTACCAATATCACCATCCTACAGCATACATCAAAAAAATATTATGGATCCATATGAGGCATAATTATCTGTCAATCATAAAATACCTCGAATCCCTCACTTGAGACATATTCATTGCCCGTATACTTATAACAATTTGAGGATAATTACATGCATTAGGGGGAGATTAATACCACAAAGAATGCCAGTAATCATAAGAGAATGTTACATACGTTCACATTTAGTCCTCAGTTTCACGTACTCAAGAATCTGAACTCCAAGTTCAGAAAATCATAAATTTGCAACATATTGCAAATAATATGCCAGATGTATTTACTGATAACAAAGGTGTCACTAAATCCTACATTCCTGCTAAGAGTGCCGAAAAGAGTGGAGGTAACAAACAAAACCACTCAACTCCCAAATCAAAATAAGAGGGGGAGAAATACAGCCACAAAGGATAAAACTTCTTTCAAGCTACTGCGGAAACAGAGAAATCCCTCCTCCATGATAGTAAATACAAATCAACATCAAGTTGATAGACACCTTATAGATATTCACTATCCAAACGCCTATGGATGTTCAACATCCAAATGCCCACCACAAATGTGTACAAAAATCAGGCGCTGGGTCATGATAACACCCTAACTCCATTTGTTTTGGGTAATACACAGAGTTAAATGGGATAATATTTTCACAAATTATATTGACTCCATAGAATCAATCAATATTAAAGACTACAAATTATCAACAAATATTTCTCCTCAAAAATTACAAAAGATCTTCAATTGGATCCAGGCTAAAGTCTATGGCCATGGCAGGGTACCTCAAGCACTTAGACTGGACCAAATAGAAGGAAGCAATTAAGGTAGAATTGCTTTCACTCACAAAAAGAGAGGTATTCTCACAAAAAGAGATGTATTCACAAAAGTAATACATATACCTCCAATATCTTCCTTACAGAAGCAAAATGAATTTTTATTCCATAAGGTGGTGAAATAGCGAGGCTAGTAGCACAAGGGTTCATGCAGAGGCCTGGCATCAGTTATGATGCTACATACCCCATGGTATGTGTGAAAATTATGTTATCATATTCAATTTCATGGGCAAATCAAATGAACTGGATAGATTCAGACATATAAGTCCATAATGGACTTCGTATTCTGAATTTAAATACAAATCGCAATATATATTGTTTACAGCTTAAAGTCACTATATGAATTCAAGCAGTTAAGTTGTTTGTGGTACAACTAACTAAATGAGTTCCTTTCACAGAAGAGTTACTCCAACTACAACGATTGCATATATGTGTTCATACTAAAATCCCAATTGGATTTTGTATCATCTCCATACCACACACGACAAAATATGTAATCATCTTAAAGACGGAATTTAAGATGAATGATTTGGTTAAAACCAAATTTCGCTTAAGTCCACAACTTGAGCATATTCCTTCAGGAATATTTATCTATCAATCCACGAATATCCAAATGATATTGGACAATCATATCCATCAAAATACTTATAGCTATTCAATCCTTAAATATGAATCAAGATCTATTTATACATTAGGTTGACAATGAAAATATATTGAACTTAAAGTTCTATATCTTAGTGCCATCAAAGCGCTCATGTATCTTGCAAATCGCAACAGATCTAATATTGCATTTGCAGATAACTTGCTAGCTTAAATAGCGCAGCTCTAACAACGTCATTAGACGGGAGTCAAAGATGATATCCACAGGTATCTTTATGGCACCAAAGATCTAGATTTTTCTATTAGAAAAAATCAAGATATAACTATAGTAGGATATCCAGATAGTGGTTATATAACTGATACCCAAAATGTCATATCATAGACTGATTTTATGGTGATATAGCCTTCTTATAGGAGTCATCAAAACAGATTCCAGTGGCTACTTTCACTTATCATTCTGAAACATCACATACATATGTATGCTTTCGCAGAATGATAATCCACATACAACTATCATGTGGTATTGGTTTTATTGTATTATCAACCATTATCTATGATGATAATTCGGTATGCATTGCTCAAATGCAAACATGTTACATAAAGAGCAATATAACCAAACATATTGCTCATAAATTGTTCTATCTCATAATAGGGAGATAGAAATCTTGCAAACTAAATTATGTGATAATCTCACTGATTTACTCACTAAGTCCTTACCAACTTTCATATTTCAATATTCATGAAATTTGTATGTGATGACTACGAGATTTGCAAGGTTTAGGTGGAGTTTATCTCTAAATAATAACATATTTATAATCATATTGTACTATTTTCCTTTATAAGTTTTTCCTATACAGTTTCTCATATAATGTTTTAATGAGGCAATATCTACACAAGATTATATGTCATATCTCTTGTTTTTCCTTTCGAGGTTTTTAAAGGAGGTATCAAAGTCATATCTATTGTTCTCTAAACTCGCTTATGGGTTTTTCTTTTTAAAGGTTTTCTCATATGAGTTTACAAAGGGATAATAATCAATATATGTTGTACTATTTTTTCCTTATTTTTTCGCTGGATTTTAAAAGAGTTTTAACATCATATCACTATTATTCTTTCTATTTTTTTTTCAAGAGGTTTTAATATGATCTATAGATCATAATTATTGTTCTCTAAACTCACCAAATAAGTTTTCCTCCTAGGTTTCTCATATGAGCTTATAATGAGATAATATCGGATATATCATTTTCTACTTATATTTTTCCATTGAATTTTAAAAGAGTTTTTAATAGCATATTAATATATTATTTTCTCCTCTAGTTTTTTCCACAGGATTTTTAGAGGAGTTTTTACTTGATGTATATGGATGACCAAATTGATCAAGGAGAGTATTGAATAACTACATCTAGTGATCAATTCATCAAGAGTTATGTCTATTGAGAAACGATACCTTCCCAATAGACATATCCTTCATTTATATTCTTCTATCATATATAAATATTTAATCACATCATAAACCAATAACAAGAATTCATTCTACTCTCTACTTTCTGTCTCTACTTTTTACTTGCAATACTGACATTATCGTCACGTTCCCACATAAGACCAAAAGGCAAGAAACGGTCACAGAATATTTCCGTACCGCTTTCATCCCTAGTGATGAATCAACTGATTTCTCAAACCAACTTAGAAAATAAGGAGCGAGGTGATTCCATCGCCTCCCCACTTTTCAAACCATCCACACCATTAGTGCGCCGCTGGATAGCACGCATACCGTTCACTGTCAGGGTGCTCGTTAACATTTACAGGCAGGATATCTGATGTAGCCTACCAGCGAATGTCATCACCACAAGCATCATACGAACACAGATTCTATGGGAACAACGCGTTTACGACGATTGCTCGTAAACTATGCAGCGATCATCATTACATCAAAGAACATACGGAAACATGTGAGAGATACAGCAACGCAGTTATGCTGAACAGGGACAGCATACCAACAGGGGAGCGCCAGCCGTCCCTGGAAGAAACGGCATAATCCTTCCATATCAAAGGGATGGACTGGACTAGATACATACATGAATAATTTCCCCGATTCACGCAGCCCAGAAGCGCTGGTCTTACAATACATACAGAGTATGCAACGCCCCACACAACACCTACAGCCTAAACACCAACCGCCTGATCTATGGTATACACGACAACATAAAGATTGAGTCTGCTCCACAGAAGGAAACCGGATCTTTGGTATGGAAAGGTAACATCTAAGCTACAACTCCGCATGACTGATTTTCTTCATTGGTATAGACATTTCGAAAGGATATGTTCCATCAGATATCTATCGCCACTTTCACCAGTATGGTCACACCTGTTCGAGCAAGCCATCCTAAGTCGGATTGTCTCGGAGGAGTCTTGCTGCACCAGCTGCGTCAGATTTCGGTGACTGCTCGTCGTCCCGTTCAGGCTGAATGTTCAGGTCAATATGGTTCTTGACAGGAGAGGATGTCGTCTTATGATCAACAGCCATGTCTTCAGTCCCATCGGCATTTACATTTGCTTTCTGAGGGGAGCTAGTTGCACTGGCACTGGCCGCTAGTGGGCCAGATACAGTTTGTGAAAGCATCTCACTGGCTTGGCCTGGTTCTTTCTTGCGAGGTGAATCAGTATCCTTAGGTTGGCGCTTCTCGCGTCGAAGCATGAGTGTTCTGAAACGGCGACGGACCGTCATACAGACATTGCAGGTGCATGTCTGCTTGTGCTTAGGGCCCTTCCCACTTGGTGGTTGAATGCAGACAATGCATGAGCAGCCAGGACGATGGCGGGGATGTCTTGTGGTTGGCTGGGAAGGGAGAGCTTCACCTTCACCAAGAATAGCAAGGTTTGCAAGCGTGTCCAGCCCGTCTGAAGCATCAATTGTGTCAGCTTCGATTCTCGTTTTGGACTTTTTTGTGCCACCTAGACCTGCAATCAGCAAAAGATTTCTTGGTAATGTAACTCAATCCAGAAGTCCATTATCTAAGGACCATGGATCACACACTTGCATCTGTAACAATAAGTCTATAACAGACCATTAAGTATAGTTATAGCTCATTGCATGAGAACCCCAACAAACTATGCAAAGGTCTTAATATAGAATAATTAGAGGGCCATCGATCGAATCAAACCTAAGGATGCATGACCTAAATTCCATAAAGCAAGGGGTCTCAAATCTTAATATTTTTATCAACAATAGGAGTAACATGTAGCACAACAGGAACTGAATAACAAAAAGAGTCTGTTGGTGCTATGCAAAGCACCCCCCCCCCCCCGGCTCCCACAGCTCCCATTGAAGGGGGATGGACATGTTGGGCAAGCTTCAACACAGGATTACGTAAAAAACGGAGGATGTGCATGGCTTCTCTTTTAATATTGCCAGTACCACACTATAGCAAGCACTAAGACTATGTAGCTCTTTGGCACATCCAGTTACTGGTAACACTCAGCCCTTCTCCACAGTCCATACCTCAGGTTGTACTTTTGTAGGCTCGCGGCATGTAACTCACAGCTCTATGCAATTTAGTGCTACACTTTTCCTTCTGAAATTCATCTTCAGCGTTTCTATTTGGAAAGAACTACTAAAGAAAATCCAACTTCTGCAGAAGCATAGATAAACATTTTAGAGGGCATGCGTATCTTACCAGCTTTTATAGGTATCAATTCTGCAAGCTCCTCCATACTTATCTCTTGCGCAGGTCCGCAAGAAGATCTAGAGACAAAAGTAGCAGCGATTAGTTGAATAGCTAAGATACAGTAATGAGCAAACCATCTTTAACCAGTTACAAAACAATTAACTGCAATACATGTGTGTGTATATGGTTACTACATGTGCGTATACATGTGTGTATTCTAATGAACTTTTCAGTTTTCAGTTATGTACTAAATTTTTGCTATTTAATATAAAAAATTATGATAAGTCTGTTAAAGTATAGATCAACAACCATATCGCCATATCTTCTACAACGCTCGAGAAATAAGCTCGCTAGTTTCCGCCTGGTGCTGAAAACTGTTTACCAGTTGGAAATGGTTCGGTATCAGCGCAAGCAATTTTAGTGCTCAAATTCGATGATGATGTTTTGAAGCCAACATTTGCTCATACATTGTAAGTAATCAGTTTTCTTCAACCTCTTAGAAGGGGTTACTTACAAATTCTCAGAAATACTTTTCCAAATATATAGTAAAAATGATGTGTCCAATTACAAGTGTTTTGAAACCAAGTTCAAACATAGAATTATCCAAAAACTTGAATCAATCAATGCAATGTGTTCCTAAGCGATAAATTCATGAAACCATCTAACCACATAACAGAACGCAGAGATCGGTGGTACTGTATAATTGAGGTAAAAAGAAAAAAAATGGCACAACTTATAGTCGCAAAGTACATAACTGATAATTTAAACTAAAAAAATGCAATATCTTACAATTGATAAAGTTACAAATCAGGTGAAATCACGTATCAGCAAATTGTATTCAAAGGATTACTGGAAACATTTGCTGGATATGATAATCCTTGAGCAAGTACTTGGGCGAAATTTTGGCCAGCTACTAATGATGAACTAACAAGCTGATGTGAGTAGCTTTTAAATAGGTGTTGCATCAAAATGATGAACATACAATCTCTAGGAGAACACAAACTTTAATCTGCACACCGTTCATGCATTACATGGTTCGATCCTTCCTAGGAGAACACATGTTCAGTGATGGTAGCTTTACATGATGCCTTTTCTTATGAAGAAAACTTTAAGTTGCACACTGTCTAGAACATAAGTGATTCTTTCTCCAACATTTTGCTCCATAATTTGGTTACAGTTACATGGGATAAATTATTAGTATGACATTATGGCTAACAAAATATATGACTAGGTTGCCTTTTGTTATAATATTTATTTCCAGACAGGTCCAACAGTTAAGTGTAGCAGAGATGCGTATGTTGTGATGGATTTGTGGCCATACAAGAAAGAATCGGATCCGAAATTATGATATATGTGATAGGATAGGGATAGCACCAATTGAAGAAAAGCTTATACAACATCGGTTCAGATGGTTTAGACATATCCAGCAGAGGCCTCCAGAGTCACTTGTGCATAGTGAGATACTAAGATGCGCTGATAATGTGAATAGAGGCAGGGGTCGACCAAACTTAATATAGAAGGAATCTGTAACGAGACTTGAAGGAATAAAATATCTCCAAATAACTATCCACAGATAGAAGCGCGTGAAAGTTAACAATCCACGTGCCAGAACCATAACTTATACATCAGTCTCATTGTACTGTTATTACTTTTATTTTTGAGTGAATTGCACAAAACTAGAAGTATTGTGTCATTTGTAACACAAAACTAGAAATATTGTACCTAGTAACATAAAACTAAGTATTGTACACTAATTTCACACAAAACCCGATTTTAATTAGATTCGTCTAAAAAATAGTCTTATATTTCTCAAAAATCCTAGAACTTTTTGTATGTGTTCCATAATCCATATGCAATCTATTTTAATTGGATTCACTTAAAAAACTTGTGTAGAATTTAAACTAAAATTCTCCAAAAAGACTACTTTTATAAATCCTAACCATTGTTAGGGCCTCAAATAAAATTCCAAAAACATGGAAAAAAATCACTAATATTTTTCTTATATAATGAACTAATTTCTAAAATTATTTCCAGCCTTAAGTTATATGGTGAAAAAGTGAGTTCCTTTATGCAAAGGCACAATCCATATGAAATTAGTCCATCATATAAGAATATTAGTAAATTTTCCCATATTTTTTAGATTTTATTTGAGGCCTTAACAATTGCTAGTAGTTATAAAAGTAGCTTTTTTTTGGAGAATTTTAGTTTAAATTCTACACATGCGTTTTGATGAATCTAATTAAAATAGGTTACATATGGATTATGGAACACGTACAAAAAGTTCTAGGATTTTTGAAAAAACATAAGACCATTTTTTGAGTGAATCTAATTAAAATCATATATTGTGTGAAATTAGTACACAATACTTATAGTTTTGTGTTACTAGCACAATCCATGTAATTTTATGTCACAAATAGCACAATACTTGTAGTTTTGTGCAATTCCCTCTTTATTTTTTTACTATTACTAGTACATTTATTATCATTATTGTTTTCTCATCATCTTTTCGGTTGCATCTTGTGGGTTTCATCTCTAGCCTACCCAACTTGCTTGGGACAAAGGTTATTGTTGTTGTATTTATTTCCAGACAGGGCCACTTCGATTATATGCAAGACCACATGGTCCACATTGAACGAAATTTTTTACCCAAACATAATTTGCTACCTCGAGGGACTCGATTCATCATTTTACTATCAGTCAGTGTTACCGGGACACAGGTGCAGGTGGCGGTGTCCGACTCGGGTGCGGGTATCTGATTCGACAAACTCTAGAAAATATGATTCGGGAATTTGTCTAATATATATCATTTTTTAATTTTAAAAATGAAAGAAAATAGGTAAAAGATAAGATGGAAATAAAAGAAGAATTAATAAGTGGGCTACCAGAATGTCCAGCCCACCAAACCAGCCCACATTACCTTTCTCTAACCCTAGCTCATCTAGCCCACCTCCTCCCCATCAAACACCTCCCCGCCAACTGCCCCGCCTCCTCCCCACCCGCCGCCTCTCCATCAACCGCCCCCGCCTTCCCCGCCGCCTCTGCCTCTCCTCCCCTATTGCCGCTACCTCCTCCTCTCCTCCCTGTCGCCGCCATCCCCTCTCCTTCCACTTGCACCGTGTCGGACGCGAGTTGATGTGCAAATACGCGTCGACATGCCGAAATTTTTTTTGTACACTCGTGTCCCGGTAACACTGCTATTAGTGGTGGGGGGGACTAAATGGAAAGGAATCTTGATGAAACAATGAGTCACATTAACAAGTCACCTTTCCGGATCCCATTTGTTGTCGGAGCAGGTCCACCTAGAGGGCAAAAGTGCATCTACTGGCAGTTTCCGCCATTTGGAACAATCCTCACACTGGGCCCATTGATTATTCGCACTGTTAAAAAAAATGATAAATTTAGATGCAAGTGGAAAGAGAGTATTGTATTGCCAAAAAAGTTCAAGTTGCTGGGAAAATACAGGTTGGACTCGAAAGAGTTTAAATTGCAGTGTCATTTCATAACTCATAGGTAAGAAGTATTGACGCAAGTTATTACACATTCAAACCACTTAAAGTAAAAACACAGAAACAGACAGAAGAAAGATAACTAGATAAGTATGGTGAGCACTGAGCAAAACCAATGCATTATTGTAACAATAGCAGAAAATTTTCTTTGCATCTGTTTCCACACACAAAAAAGGCACATGCCAAAAATTTCCAGTTCAAAAACCATTACCCTGATTGGTCTGTCACAAAATATGTCTTCCTCCCAAGTATAGGTGGTTCCTGAAAAACACAAGATTTCAATGCAGAAATAAATGTGCTTTATTCTTCTCAAATAAACATGTACAGCAAAACAAGCCACGAGCATAAATAAGATGACAGCATGCACAGAATTATCTGATGTTCAATGGTAACTTAGCGATGTCCATAAAAATGGATCCTCAGAACTAGTTCCAATTAGAAGGCAATAATCCAATATGTCTAATGTTGAAAATTAAAAGGCACAGCATACCTCATATTCCTCGAACTCATGGCCATCAACAACAACAATGGAGGGGGCCTTGGGAGGAGGACGAAGCAATTCTTGAGCTTCCTCCCATGTTATCTTCAATTCCATTGATTCCTCATTATCCATCCGCAGTCGTTTAATCTTTTGACTAACAGAAGTTGCTTTTCTCTTGACAGGTCCTGGGGAAGACTGACCAGTTCCTGGCCCTTCCTTCTGTGCTAATCCGCCTGTGTCCACTTTAGAGGCAGTGGCTTGTTCCACAGGGCTAGAGCTTTTGCTCTCTGTGTTGACCTTATTTTGTCGGGAAACTACAGCGTTTGGACTGGAATCTGGAGCAGAAACTTTACCATTTGCCTCTGAAGATATTGGGGCACCATTGACAGGCTTTGTTGTTTCCTCCTGTCAAAGGAGACAAAGGATGAGGAAAGTCCACTTCAAAAACCTAACAACCTACTCCAGACAAATTAATAAAGTGAAAGTGTCAATTCCTGTAAAAAAAATATTCCATCATAGTAACCATGCATTACACATTGAGGGAAAAAACAATTGCACAGGAGTATTAAGAAAAGAATAATGCAGGAATATAAAGACACCATATTGTGAACTAATAATTTGGTTAAGAAACAGTTCACAACAAATTTTATTGGATGCAGACATAGGTGTTGCAATAATTATCTCATTTCAATTGATACAAATTCATAAAAAAACAAATGTGGAGCTTTAATTTTGCGAAATGGACTAATACAGGATGCAGCATATCATCTAAAGATTGGAGAGATATGGGCATTAAAATAAGGTTTCATCAGACAAACAAATATTAATAGAATCAGGCGTGCATCTAACTTATATGTTCAAGCATTACAGTATATACTGCAATAACTGCACTAGAGGTTTTTTTTTTTAAAGTTAATTTATATGGGAGCTACAACCAGAGCTAATTAAATACCATATTTTGCATACCTGTTCGGAAGAAAGATTTGTTGCCTTCCTGAACCCCATGATCAATTTCCCTTCTGGATCTGTTCGGCTGAAGGTTACTAAAGAAAAATAGCACCATAAGTCAAAACAGCAAGAAAATGGTAGCTGCAAGAATAATGAATAACTTACAAAAATATAAGTGACACATAAGGTGGAAGATCATAAAATAAATACATCAACAATGCAACAAACGATCAGGTCAGGTAATGTAGTTTAAAAAAAGCAGAATGACTGGCGTAGAACACCAAACACATTTTTTTTTTTTTAAAGTCAGTGAGCTACAAATGAACTAGATGAGTCCTGAGTAATTTCAGACTATAATATATCCAAATGAACTAGATAAGTCCTAAGTAATGTCAGGATGTAAGATATTAATTTAGGTACTATTTTGTTGCAAGTCCTTTTAAAGACATACTACATCCCTATGCATCTGAAATAGGTCTGTGCAGCAAACTAATGTCATTAAGCTTTTGTAGGCTTATTCAAACATCCATATGTTTAAGCAAAGATATCTACCTGTATCGCCTGCTTGTAACTGCATTGACTGAATGCAAGGTGTGACACCCTCCAATACATACATCCTGCTGTTATTATTAGGCCAGAAACGGAATTGGAATATCCATTCTTTACCACTGGCATCCTGAACCTTTAAGGGTAGTCCTTCAGGCTGGGAGATTGGAGGGAAGTATGCCTATGCAAAATGATTTTTCCATTAGGACTTTTTTTGGAATAAGACATGTACAAAAAATATATAGAAATTAAGACTAAATATCTAAGATTCTAAGTACATATATCCTACGAGAATAAAATCTCAACAGATTCTTCTTCAGCAAACCCTGCTTTCAATTAAAAAATTTGGAACAAAGGTTAGACTTGCTTAGAATTCTAATAACCCAAAATACTATATGGTTTAGTTATGCATCAGATCAAATTTAGTTAATGAACTTATTGATAATTTCTGATTTGGCTCGTGATAACTAGCATATATCAATTTTAGCCCGTAAGCTAATAGACAATTTCTGATATGGCACAAGATAAGTAATAGACCTAGTAAAGATAAAAAGAGAGATCACATCGGCATACTAAAGAACTAGTAAGCAACAATGAAGACAATTTTCCATGGTCAGTAACCATAGGCCCCCAACATAATGTAATCACGGAGAATCTAAACAATAACAAAAAAGAAAATGATAATTGAATCAATAACTCGCCTCAGCACACTTCTTCGGTAACACCAAG
Organism: Phragmites australis; assembly: GCF_958298935.1. Lineage (NCBI taxonomy): Eukaryota > Viridiplantae > Streptophyta > Magnoliopsida > Poales > Poaceae > Phragmites > Phragmites australis. The sequence continues at coordinate 23,700,387 of NC_084934.1, read as the reverse complement.
CGACCAATCCGGCCAGCATCACTAGCACTCAACATTTTTTCAAACAAAGGAGTAATAACAGAATTTGAACTGTAGGAGAGTTAAGGAACACTTAATAAAGAGTTCAAACTAATAACATTTTGACAAAAGTTGGGAATTACAAATATAAAGAGGAGTAACTTTTTAAGAGAAATTGCTCATGAACATAATTAGAATACGTTGGATACTCTCCAGATAAATGTTGTAGCTCTTGATCTGTTATTCTAGGCCAATAGCGGGGAAGTAATTGAGATCGCGCCTTTGCATCCATTCTGGGTCTTCCATTACGCAATTGTGCTTGGAATTCATTATAACCACTCACAGAGTGAGAATAGAACTGTTTCTGCAATGAGGAGGAAGCCATTTGTGTTTGCTGCTGACTAGGTGCAATTCTGATATGGTCTTTCGGTCCGTTCGATGATGCAAAATTAGAAGGCAATCCAACTGAAAGGGATGATGGATCATCCCTTAATATGGCTGTATGATGTGAATCAAGCTTGAAGCCAGCATCAACACCTGTAGAAGCATCTGGAATCGCCACTTTTCTTGAAGACAAAGAGTCATTTTCTCCTCCATGGTGACTAGGATCATGAAGACTATTTGGATGTGGTCCGTCTCTGTGGTAGAGGGCATAAGAGTATGCTGGGTCAAGATTAGTGGGCTGACCGTGCCCATTGGCATCTCTCTCCCTCATAATCTGGTTCATGCCTGCAGGTGTTGTTGGTCTGTCATGCATGTCATCAAATTTCCTTTCCTGAGCATGAATAAAAGTGCGCCCTGGAAGTAATTTCTCACTACCACTAGGCCTATCAAACTCATAAGCTAGGCGCTGCTGCAGGTCTGACTGTATACTGGACACACTCCACAGATTTGTCTGTCGCCACTGACTTGAAATTTGCCCGGCAGGAGGTCTCCAGCTCTTTACAGGATTGTCTTTTCTGTCAGCAACATTCTGAGTCGTATGCATAGCAGATGACCATACTGGATTTGGTGGTGCCTAAGAAGCACAAGGGTCAACTGTGGTCAAGGATGCATCAAAACAAGAACTAAATCTAAAGAGAACATGTGAACTGCAAACTCCCACTATTCCAGTTAATATAACAAATGCGTGCAAATACAAAAATGGACATCCTTCTCGTAATTCAATTGCTAGCTTCAGTAAATGGCATTAGCAGGGTTTCAATACATAAGTGAAACATCCTTCAACATAACTGCATACGTTGATTGCCAGGTTCAGTAAATGATATTAGCAGTCTCAATAGCAGCTTCAGTAAATGAAATTAGCTGGGTCAAAACAGGACATCAGCTAGATATCATCCACCTAATTAACGTTGCCAGCCAAATAGTAGAACTGCCACATATCATCCACCTAGAACGCAAGTGACAAACAAACCACTGAAATCACTCATTTAAGAGATTGCTGCCTAGTAATGGATGCAACATGGTCAAAGCTCGCTAACTTAAAGAGCCAGACAAGTAGCTCGTGTTGCATACACTTAGCATCCCCTATCTAATCGATCCAATAACAGTAAATCCTCTGCGACAATGAAAAAAAATCACGTCATACCATGGCAGCACGGGTATTGCGAGCACACTTGGAGCAGTCAACCCCGCCAGCGTCGCGCAGCTGATACTTGTGGATAGACACGATGCACCCGCAATGCACCCTCTGCTCGATCAGAACACAAACACACGAACCGATCAATCAGCAAGCACAAAGCATGACGGCGGACACTGAGAGGAATAATCAGCATGCAAGTGCACGTACCCTCCCGCAGGATTCGCAGTTCCTCCAGCCGCCCTCCTCCGAGTGAAAAGTCTCGCAGTATATCCCCTGCTCAAACTGCGAACTGCGCACACAAAACAGAGTGCAGTCAGGACACATGCATGCATGCATCAAAAACAAAGGAGTCGCACGCAAGTCAAAGCACCCCACAAAAACCACCCAACTTTACACAAAACCCCCGCGTATCCCGCGAAATCGCAGCGACGTGGCGATCACTCCAGGTAGATCCGGTGTGCGCCATAGGCGAATCCGCCCCTCGATGGAGCGAGCTGCCGCCGCACGAATCGAGCACGCTGGCCGCGCGAGACGCCACGCCGAAGGCGGGATTGGGCGGAGAGGGGAGGGAGAGGTGGTTAAGGGGTACCGGTACGTACTAGCATCTCCCGCAGAGGTCCGCGTACACGGAGAAGGGCGGGCCCGAGCGGACCTTCCAGCCGCGGCGGCCGAAGGAGTTGGGGTCGGGGTCCTTGCAGTACGAGTTCCAGCAGATCGGGCCCCGGTACAGCGGCGGCTGGGGACCCAGATTCAGGAGCTGCGCCGGCGTCAGCGTCGGCGGGGCGGCGGAAGCACCCGGCGGCTGCGGCTGCGGCGGCGGCGGTTTCGGCTGGATAGGGGCCGGCGGCTGCACCGAGATGGGGGTCGCGGAGACGGGGGCGGCGGGGGGCGCGGACGGCGGCTGCGACGCCGGCGACGACATGGGCAGCGGAACCCTAAGCCGGCAGCCACGCGGCGAGGCGAGGCGAGGCGAGGTGGGAGGGGGGTTTTGTGGGGGGCGTAAGAATCGTGGGGACGAAAGGAATAAGACGAGGTGAAGGGGGGGGGCGAGGGGAGGAGACGAAGCGAGGGGAAGGCTTTTAAAGCAGCAGCAGCAACTCTAGCAGTACTGGCGTTCGGATTGCTCCTGCTACGTGTACACCGGCTCGTCTCGGTCTCACCTCCCACGCAACTGGCAGTACTGTAGCACAAGTATTTTCCTCCCGTTTCCTTTTTGCTTATCGCTAAGCAGTACGCAATCGTTTACGTGACGGTCGATTCGTTATTTTTACCAAGAGGGGGAAGAAATGTGCATGCATGATTCACCGTCGCTGCTTGCAGATTCTAGTACGTCGCTGGGTGCATGGAGCCATATATGGGGATTGACCATGCATGCACCGATAAAAAAGAGGAATTTGTGGACGTGTCATCTGGCAAGTATTCAGATTTTGGGTTTTTTTAGCCGGTCATATTTAGTTTAAGAAATTCAGATATGAAACTGTTAATGGATTAAGAGTATTTAGTTAAGTGATTTGATTAAAAAATACAAGAAAAATAAATATTTAAATTACTTTATTTTATTATACATATTTTAGATCTAACATAAATCTCGAATCTAGAGCTACGACAAACTTACCTAACATGATTCAATCTAGGGACGGATCCAAATGGCTCGAGTAGAAAACTTTTGAGTCTCTGATAACTTTGTTTTGTCATGAATGAGAGATAAAGGAAGAAGAAAAAAGATAGAGAGAAGAAGAAAAAGATGATGAAGAAAATAGGAAAAGAGAGATGAGCCTCTCTACTTAGGTTTTTTCGCATCTGCCACTGATTCAATCCGCCGTAAAGTCAAACGGAGAAAAACGTGCTCGATCCACCCATGCACGTTCAACCCAAGCACCTCCCCTATCCTCCTCCTAACATGACTGCATGAAACCTGTAAAATAAACCGAGTAAAGGACAACTGGTGTTTTATAGTCTCAATGGCATAAAAGTAAACATGTAATGGCTGATCGGCGAATGAATAAACAATCGTGCACGTACGTAACTACGTACGCAGTTATGGAGCTCATTTACGACCGGCGAGCAGATAAACGTGTAATAGTTTGCACGTACATAAACATGTAATGGTTTGGACGAGCGAACTAACCGATCGATGTGAGGTGATCTTGGTACGTGTAGTGAAAGGGCGCAGCGGCGTCGGATCGGGCTCGGCGTACGTCGCGACCGGCGAGCGGGAGATGACGCGGCCGGCCACGCGGAATGAAACGCCACGGGCGCAGAGGCGCGGCGCGGGGAAGGAGATCCTACCATGTAATGTCCATCCCGACGTGGTATCTGACACGTGGGTAGGAGTGGGCAGGAGTGGGTCTAATGTCCTGTTTGTTTTCTGCTTCTGGTTCTATTTCTGCTACAGGTAGAAGTTAGAAGTTAGAAATCAGAACAAACGGGGTTCTGGAGAAGTGGCTTCTGAAGAAGCCAGAAGCTTGCTTCTGAGAAAAATAAACTAAAGCTGAGAAACTCGCTGAGATATGCTTTTCTGAGAAGCTATGTGTTGAGAAGATAAAAATTTGTTGTAGAAACCAACAGTCTATTTTCAAAAGCAGCTTTTCAGACAAGTCAAAAGCACAGCTTTTTAAAAAAGCTCAAACAAACAAACCCTAAGTGAGAGTATCGGTGTATAGATATATATATAAATTTTTTTCATAAAAACTAATTATAAATCACATTTGTTTGAGGAGTAATCATTGAGTGTATTAATTTTTTATCAATACGGCGGCAGACACACTTTGTTAGTGATATATTGCATGCAACGGCTATGACGCACCTTGCGATAGAAGTGAACGTCCGAAGACTTAGCAAAGTGGTAAAGGTGATCACACAGTCAGTTGAGGACATGCATAATGAGTTGGTAAAGTACATATAGTAGTTGAGGATACACCGAATGACTCGTTAAGGCATGCAGTTGTTGAGGACGTGCCAAAAGGCTTGGTAGCTGTCGATGACATTGGAACCAGGGGTTTCCGAGTCCTGAGGCCAGAACAGCAGAGTGCCACGTGGCGCCCTCTCTCGGGGGTTATCTTCCCGAGGTCTGAGAAAATCAAGTTCCGGGAAGAGGATGCTCGAGGTCATGAACAATGATCCCTAAGTGTCCGAGTTCCCCGATAATCCAAGAAGACCAAGTTCCGGGAAGAGGGTGCTCGGGGCTATTAACAGTGGCCCCCGAGCACCCGAGTTCCCCGATGACCTAAGAAGACCAAGTTCTGGAAGAGGGTGCTCGGGATCATGGACAGTGGCCCCCGAGCACCCGAGTTCCCCGATGACAAGAGAAGTCAGTTTCGGGAGAGAGTGCTCGGGGCCGTGAACAGTGGCCCCCGAGCACTCGAGTTCCCCGAGGACCCGAGCAGTCAAGTTCCAAAAGAGAGTGATCGGGGTCATGAACAGTAGTCCCCGAGCACCCGGTTCTCTAAGGACCAAGAAAGGGCATATCCGGGAGAGAGTGCTCGGGGCTGTGAACAGTAATCCCCGAGGACTCATAATTCCCGGAGGGCCTGAGAAGTCCTTCGCTGGTGGTCCCCACAGGGTCTCAGCGGTGAGGTGTCAGCTGTTGAGAGGCCTGATGCTGCATTTAAGAGGGCGCGTGGCCTGTCACTTCCAACCACTCCCCCCACGCTTACTGTCAGTCCCTGCCACGGCCTGGCAGGGAGGCGTGGGGACATATAATGCACGGGTCCCATCGCGCATCATCCGACGCGCCTCGGGATAACGTCGCAGAGCTCGAGGCACACCGTCTGCCGCGCTGATGTGTCAGGCCTGCTTTGACCGGAAGGGCACGCAGGGCTGCTCGGTGGCTGCCCGGTGGGCCCTCCCCACAGTATTCGTCGAAAAGCAGAATGATGACGGACAAGATCGGACGAGGGCACGTTTTCAACCTTCCCCGTCACCTCGAGCAGCAGCCTATGATGGATGCTTTCCATTTATGACGCCTTAGAACTTGCGCCATCCTTTCTGGGCACGCTACCACCCCGACGGGTATAAAGGAGGGACGGGCTCCCTGGAGAAGAGAAAGTCTCGAAGAACACAAGACACAGAAGACAGAGGCTTGGATCGACCGAAGAACAAGGAGCACGAAGCTCTAGACTTAGACAAACATTCTTGTAACATAGTAGATCATCAGAGAGGCATTCTCAGAACATTTATAACATACACATATGAGTAGGGTGTTACGCTAAGTGCGGTCCGAACCTGTCTAAAAATCCCCTGAGCATTTTCTTCCTCCTGCATCCGATCATTCCACCCCACATACATCTCATTTACTCCTATTTATTTCACCTACGAAACGGGTTCAAAATCATCCCCCGGTCGAATCTTAAATAGATCTCTCCAGATCCCCGCTTGAGGAGTTCACTCTCCGACAGTAGCACCAGTTATTACTAAATCAGTTGCGCTTATAATATTTTCCTTAGCCTACTAGATTTTTACCTTTTTCTCGTACAATAGCTCCTGATAGCCCATGTGGCCAAACCCAACAGGATAACACGCAACGGCCTAGGCGTAACGCGGCCAGTCATCAGTATCCAATAGTAAATGTACGATGCCCAGTCGGTCGATCCTCAATTACTCAAATGTACAACCATGTCTAGGTGGTCTAAAACCTAACACATACGTACTAGATGGAGGACGATGACACTTGGCCTCACGGCAGCGTGAGCACAGCTGGGAGGGATGCACATGTGCAGTAGGGCACCACTATGGTAGTGCAAGCACGAGAAGAGAGGATGTGCTAGCATGCAGAGCGTTGTGTACTTAAAATACTACACCTGCCATTGCATGCGGGCTGACTCTAATGGACCCACCCTGTAAGCAACCAGGACGGCGGCGGCATGCGAAGGGCGCCGGTGCGGTCACGCCCCGCGGTGCGGTCACCCCGCCCGCGCCCTCGCGCTGACGGGACAGCGGTGCACAGCCCACGCCAATCCACCGGGTGCGCGGGCCATGGGTACGCGTCCGCCGAGCAAAATGCTTTGTTTAGGCGCTAAACAAAATGCCTTTAAAAGTGCTAAACAAAATGCCTTTGGCGTCAAAAAAACAAAATGCCTTTTAAAGTGCCAAACAAAATGCCTTTGGCGTCAAAAAACAAACAAAATGCCTTTTAAAGTGCTAAAAAAATTGCTTTTGCGCAAGAGGAAACAAACAACGGACACGTCGTGCGCGCCTTTCGTCGCGTCGCGACGCCACCGCCCGTTCGTCAAGGCTACGCCACACGGCACGCCACGGCCCCGCCGTTTGGCCCGTGTAGCCGTAGGCGACTCCTCGCCGCGCGTCCCAACGAAGCGAGCGCGCGGTGGTTCGCGACTCGGACCAGTGGTGGGGCCGCGGAGCAGGACCACCAACACGTGCCGTGCTTTGAGATCGGTGAGGCCACGAGATGCCACCAACACAGCTGCACGTCCGAATCCATCGATCGGATCGAACGGTACGCTGTACCAATGTACGGATACTGTTACGCCTTATCGTGCCTATTCGATCTTTTCCCGTCGTGAGGACAACAACTACTACTATATGACTTAGACACCAAATAGTCCGGATGTACGTGCTATTGTACTCTAGGAAAACATAGAATGTGAAATCCACCTCCTTTTTTCCAAGAGCTAGACTTGTTTTAAGTCTCCTGCAACAGCATGATTTTCTTGTGTCTGGACTTTCTTCTGTGCATACACATGGTTGTGAGATTTGACGACGCGAACAGTATGCGGTATTCATGCGCGCGACATCTACGGGCCAGTATGGCAGTATGGAAAGAGTGTTAGGATTTGGTACAGATTGTACTAAGGCTTGAAAAATCCCAGAGCCCCTACGTCGTAAGCACGCGTTACAAGCTTTTACTACGCCATGCACGAAGTACTACTCGCATACACCATCGTCTCATCCACGTGGTGCTACCTCATTGGATAGGAGCACCAACAGTTATTTTTTAGCTGACGTCTAAAAGAAGAGAGTAAGAATTTATGGTTAAGAACTAAGTTTTCAATATATACATGTTACTAGTTCATTGAAATCTCCTAACACAATTAATTGTCTCACAGTCATGTAGTATTATTCAAATAGCTAGTTTCTTTTATAGGAAATAAACTTATTCCTTCTTTTAAATTGTTTACCATATCAGTTTTTTAGATAGACACCTAAATAATATGAAACTTAGGGTCACTTTGAGCATTTCCACAAAATAAGCTAAATTAATCGGGAAGGAAACTTGATGTAAAAGCCACATCCATCTACTATATATATTCTATCAGCACCAACTAGTTGCATGCGTCAAATGGCACGGTAAAATACAATTGCTCGCATGCATGCATGCAGTTGCAAGTGACGATCAAAATAATAGCGAAATTAATTACCGCACGAATGTTAATCGATTACTTAATGGTAAGGGAGTTCGTGTAACCAAACCTAGGTCACGTCAGCTGATTTGCGTGTCCTTTTCTTTCTTTTACTAAAAGGAATCATAGAAAGTTCAAAAGAGCTGGTGGCTGTTAATAAGAGATGAAAATGTTGGATAAGAATATGGGTGCGCCAAAACAATTTGTGCGTGCAGTGGATTGGTGCATGGCCCGCAAAAGACGCATGCGTGCGTAAGCTGCAGATTCTCAGTGGACAGCAATTTCAAGAAAAAAAAATATTTTTTCCGACGTGGACCTTTTGAAGTTTGGGGTGGCAAGGATCGAGGTCTGATTAACTTGATAATATTTTATTGGTTGTACTAAATTGAATCAGATGAAATTGTTTAGGATGGACAAATGATTCATCTTAGATGAAATTGTTTAGATGGACAGATGATTCCGATGAGATGGTACAAATATTACATTTGATTAGATATATGGAATACACATATAATTGTGTTTATGGTTGCTAAAAAGATAAACATTATATTTATTTATAACTTAATTTATTTATAATATGATAATTTTATAATTATAATTATCAACATATTATTATAATTAGTACTAATCTTTACGAATTATAATTAGTTATAACTTAATAGGTCACTATTCATCACTAATTACATATAATAATACTTAATTATTTCTAATAATATTTAATTGTAACTAATGCATAGCTAATTATTCTTAATATTCACTAATCATCACTAATTACATGTAATTATAAGAGTTGACAGAGCTTGTACAAAATATATATAAGATGATTCAATATCTTGACAAAATATTCTTAGAATCTGTATCACATTATCTTGAACGAGTTAGTGTCGTTAATCTAACCAAACACAAGAATGTCAGTATATCCCGCATCATCTATATATGTACCACCCTTGTCGGAGGGTGAACTCCTGTCGCAGGGATCCCGAGAGACCCCTTTTTAGAGATTCGGCCGGGGGATGATCCTGGAAAAGCTTGTTTGTGAAATAAGCGGGAACGGAAACAAATGCGATGGCTGGTGGGAGATGATCGCCCTAATGCGAGAAAAATTGGTGCACCGGGGTTTAGACAGGTTCGGGCCGCACGGAGGCGTAACACCCTACTCCTATGTGAGCGCTATATTTATCCTTGAAGGGAATTCTTCAAGGATGTATCTGGTTCCAAGGGGAGAGCCGTTTACAAAGAGCTTGAGGCTCTCGTGTTCTAGCTTGGCTTGAGCTGGTTCGAGCGTCTGCGTCCTCTTCTTCACACACTTCCGGTCTCCCTTTTACGTGTTCTCCATCCTTTCCTTTTATAGGCGCGCCGACCTCAACATATCCTGAATGGGAAAGAGGGGATGCGAATGCCAAGGTGCCACGGAGAAAGGCGTAATCATTTCGTCTTGGCGAAGTGACAGGGGCGGTGGAGAAATGCGGCGCGCATTCGACCATCCGCCACTGTGGAAGCCCTCGGGCGCCATAAAGGGGGCCCGCCGGGCAGCCTCAGATGTGTCCGGTGCGCCCACCCTGTCTTGTTCTCCCGCCATGGCAGGGTGGCAGACGGAGCGCTTCGATCTTAGCAACGTTATCCCGAGGCACCCGGATGAAACGGGACGGGACCCGTGCATTTAATGGACCCACGCCCCCCCTGCCAGTGCATGGCAGGGTCTGACACTGTGGCGTGGGCAGCTGAGAATGTCAGGATGTCAGGATGTCAGGCCGCGCGTGCCTATTAAATGCGGCATTGGGCCTTTGACTGGATGACACCCTGACGACGGGACCCTTCGGGTCGTCGAATGATCTTGCGCGAACCTTCGGGGAACCGAGTCCTCGGGGGCTGCCACGTGCAGCCCCGAGCACTCTCCCCCGAGCACTTGAGTGAGACCTTCGGGGAACCGAGTCCTCAGGGGCTGCCACGTGCAGCCCCGAGCACTCTCTCCCGAGCACTTCGGTGGGACCTTCGGGGCACCGAGTCCTCGGGGGCTGCCACGTGCAGCCCCGAGCACTCTCTCCCGAGCACTTCCTTCTTGGTATTTGGGCTCTGCGGATCATCGGGGAACTAGGGTGCTCGGGAACCAGAGGCGGCGGCCCCGAGCACCTTCTCCCGGGACTTAGCTTCTTCTTACCTTGCAGGGTGGTGACATGTGGCGGATGGCCGGCCTGGTCTCGGGACTTAGGGACCCCTGGTTCTGAATACACCGACAGTAGCCCCCGGGCCCATTGGTAGCCGACGGGACGGAGACTGCGAATGGGCCCTTCGTCGCGACCGAGGCCAAGGCTGGCGCGGACGCCATGTGGCAAGCTTTCGAGAGGTGGCCCTTGCGGACCTAGACCTCAAGTACGCTCCAACGGGAAAATGAGTGGACGCGTGTCCACACAACTTCCGAAGGGTATGATGACCATACGGGCGGCACGCGCGGTCGCCGCGCAGATCGAGGAAAATACGCCTGGCAGCCGCTGATATCGCGTGATTGGTGGGAGATTTGCCTGGCAGTTGCGCCGATCGAGGCGACGCTTCGCCGAGCGAACTGTTTTGGGCGGCAGTTTTTGAACTTTGAGATATAAAAGGGGGAATGGATCAGTCCGTTCCCCTTTTTACGCTCTCTCGCACTTGCGCTCCTGCCTTCTTTGTGCTCCGAAGCCCTCAGGAAACTCCCAGGCGACCGGAGCGTTCTCCCTTCTCTCTCTCTTCACCACCAAAAACACCCTCCATCCTGACGAGATGACGAGGGTTGGAGGAGGTCGCCGGGACAAGACTTCGGACAGCATCTTGCCGGAGTCTCGTCTGAGGAACGAGGAGGCGGCGGATAAGATTAGGAAGCTGCTGGTACCGGAGGGTCAGGAAGGTGCCGTGGTGGTGAGGCCGGTGACTCTGACGCCGGCGACGACCGTCCCTGGGCGGACCGTCTTATTCACTTCCTTTGTGGCGGCGGGGTTAGTGCCGCCGTTCTCCGCCTTCTTCCTGCAAGTGCTGGAGACGTACGGCATTCAAATGGTGCACCTAAGCCCCAATTCCGTCGTGGCGTTGGCGGTCTTCGCGCATCTCTGCGAAATGTTCGTGGGGGTGATGCCGTCGGCGACGCTGCTTCGCCATTTCTTCGTCCTTCGGCCGGTGGGGAAGAAGAGGGGGCACTCCACGGCGGACGTCGCGGGGTGCTGCAACCTTCGGCTCCGGGAAGGCCTGGGGGACCATTACATTCCCCAGGTGCTGCGCAGCAAGTGGGAGGAATGGCGACGGGACTGGTTCTTCGTCGACATTGACCCCCACGAGCGCCTCGAATTGCCAGAGAAGGCGGCGGAACCTCGGCGATCGACGTGGGAGGCGCCGCCACCAGAAGATGCGAGACTGAAGCCGGTGCTGGAGCGCATCCTGGAACTGCGCGAGGGCGGGCTGACCTCAGTCATGGTGGTTGTGGACTTTCTGCGCCGTCGGTTGGCGCCCTTGCGAGAGCGGGCCCGGCCAAGCTGGTTCTACACCGGGCCGGAGGACATCACCAGGACCCAGATTGGCGCGAGCTGGGATCTGGGGCAGGCGGAGCTGCGGGGGATGACCCGAGTGATCACCGGAACGGAGGACATGAGCCGGACGGAGCTCCCGTGGCCGGAGATGGCGCTCTGTGCCAACCCCAGCCGGGTGGCCATTATGGCGGGGCTACCGGAGTTCGATGCCCAGGGGCCCGTGGACCGGCCAAGAAGCCGGAGTCCTGAGGCCTCCGAACTCCCCGGGCTGGAGGAACAACTTGGCGATGAGGTTGCTGGCAGTTCGGCGCAGGCTGGCGAAGGGGTCGCCGCAGGCGGCAGCCGCCGTGCCAGAGAGGAGGGCGCCACTGAAGTTGTTGAGGAGTTGGCGCCGGGAGACCGGGGAAAGCGTCCCCGGGCCTTGATCCTAGTGCCGGACTCTCCGCCGTCGCCGACGGCAGCGGCGGCATTTCCGGTGCTGGAGCCGCGCCTGGTGCGGATGGGGCCTGCATCGGCGCCCGCGACTCGCACGGTGGAGACCGAGACCCGTGCGGCGGCACCCGAGGCCCGCACGACGGCGCCCGTGGCCCGCGCAGCGGCTCAGCCGAGCCCCCAGCGGAAGAGGTGGCGGGAGGAGTCCGGACCGACGGCGCCGGACCCGGACATCAGGCTCCCAGCGGCCAAATGGCGGTATCGGTGAGTCTTCTTTTTTGCTTTTCCATGGGCATTTCCGGCCCGAACTAAGTTTTGACAATTTTCACTTGTCTCCCGTAGGCCGGCCGCAGGCGCTGCTGCGACGGAGAGAGAACAGGCGCCGGGGCCAGAGCCGAGGCCGCCCGCTGCGCCGACGGAGGCCGGCACAGGAACGGCGGAGGCGCCAATTGACGTGGCGGCCCCTGGGAGAGAGGCGGAGGCGGCGGCCAAGAGAAGGGCGCCGGCGGAACCTACCTCGGGCGCGGAGAGCCCGGGGCGGATAACGGTGGAGGTGGATGTTCTGCCGGGGCCGGTGGACAGGGCGGCCGATGCGGGAATGCGGCCGCCGTCCGAGACCTTGGCTCCGGCGGAGCCTACCCCGGGCAGGCAGAGCCCGGGGCGGATGGCGGTGCAAGGCCCTGCGGAGAGCTCGGCTCCCCTGAAGGCACTCTGCGGAGAAGCCTGGGCCCCACCGGTGCCCGGTCAGCCCGCCGATCCTTTCCTGGCCGCCATTGAAGGCGTCCAAGTAGCGGTTGGGCGGCTGGGCGCAGTGGTGAACGCCAAGGAGGGGGAGCTCGAGGCCGAGCGATTCCGCCTGGCACTAGAGAAGGCGCAGCTGGCGGGCGCCCAGGAGGAGGCCCGTGCGGCAGCCGCGCGGGAGCAGAAGCTCCTAGAAGACATCCGCGCGGAAGCCGCGCGGGAACGAGAAACTCTGAAGACCGCGCGGGCAGAAGCCGCGCGGGAACGAGAAGACGCCGCCCGCTTGGCTGAGACGTCGAGGCAGCAAGCTGCCGAGGCCCTCGCCAGGATGGGGCAGGCGCAGGAGAGGGAGGTGGCAGTCGCAGCCCGGGAGCAGGCTGCGGAGGAGCGGCAAGCCGAGCTGGCCCGCCGGGAGGGCGCGGCCGAGAAGACGCGCGCCGACCTCCAGCGCTGGGAAGACGACCTCCGGAAGATCAGAGAAGAATTCAAGCGCTGGGAGGAGGACGTCTCCATCCGGGAAGTGGACAATGAGCTATCGGCGTCGGATCTCGGTGCCCGGGAGGATTCGGTGGCCCAGCAGGAGGATGTGTTGGCCCGGCGGGAGAATGAGCTGAGTCGCCGAGAAGGCGAACTGAGTCGCCGAGAGGGCGAAGCTGCTGCTGCGGCGGCCGCCGCGGCTACCAGGGCGGAGGAGAATGCGAAGCACGAGGCGGAACTGGCCGCCCGCGAACGCGCCTTGTCCGAGATGGTGGCCAAGACGAAGCAGGCTGCCGCCCCCGCCGCGGCTGGCGGTTCTTCCGGTCCGGCCGGGGACCAGGGACTCGAGGCACAGCTGCGGGCCGCCAAGGAGAAGCTCGAGACCGCCTTTGTCTCGCGGGTCAACCTCTAGCATATGCTGGAGGACATACTCCGGCGGATGCGACGGGCCGTGGAGAAGGGTGGTCTCGGACGGCTTGTCGACGACAAGAAGGGCGACGGCCCCGCACGACAAGTGTTGGGGCTGCAGCAGGTCTGCGAGCGCCTCGAGACCCTGCCTTGGGCAGTCCAGGAACTTGCCGCCCGGGAGGGACGTGGCTTGGCACGTGCCGTGGCCGAGCACGTCCTGGCCTGCTACCGAAGCAGGGACCCGAACTTCCCACTGGAGCCGGCGCGGGAGGGAGTGGTCGAGGCTGAGGGGGAGGCCGCCCGGGCAGCGGTCCGGAGTACCGCCTCCGTGGTGGCGGCCGGCTTCAGGCGAGAGGTGCCGCCGCCAGCCCCCGGGGACGACTCAAAGGATTCAGCCGACGCCTCCGCCGCCGACTAGATCTTTTGTAGCCTTTGTCTTTCTTTTGCCGTCTTAATGGATGTAAATATTAGGAGTGAACCCTTAGAAAACGCCTTGTATATGTCTTGTGAATATAATGGCAGCTTCTCCTTGGGCTCGCAACTCCAATTTCTCTGTGTGTTTGATGTTTCTTCTGGTGTTCTGCCTGGAAGTCCCGGGGAGTACTCAGTCGGGCCGTTCCCGACCTTCCCATCCCCGAGAAACGAAGTTGTTCCGATCGCTGACGTTGGCGCAGCCAGCCCTCGAGCTCTCGCGAGTCCGCATTGCCTAGGTTAAGAAATGAAGACACAGACTCCCTTGTCCGGGAGATAGATCGATCCCGCTCGGAACACGCCGTGCCTAATGAACACTTTTTCACTTTCCGACCACTCAGTTAGTAGAAGGGAGACGCGTGCGGGCGAGAATGTGACCAAGAGTCCTCGCGGTCCGGTGGTGCCCGGGCTTAAAACGGACCAGACCGAGCACTGACAGCCCGCCCCCGAGACCTGAGCTCCGGACTACCCGAGTAGCTCGAGCGATAGGATTACCCAGGGCACCCGAGGACTCGGTAGTGCTCGGGGTCCTTAAAAGCGGACCGAACACCACGACCACCACGAAGGGCTTCGGTCAGACATTATCGCAAGCACGCTACTCTTTTCTGCAAACCGCTCTGTCGTTCTGGGAAAAAGTAGACACGCGGCAGGGTTTTTGCGTGCGAGAAAACCACCTCACCGAACAGATTAAGGCGCGAGAGCCCCCGAGAATGACTCGGGAACATAAATTTACTGAAGGTAGATTTGTCTGAATATAACCACTCACCAGACAGCTGTCGGCCTTCCGGCCCATCGATCCAGGAGGGATGTGCTTCCGAGTTCAGGTGTCGGGAACTTAATTCTTTTAACGGGGCGCCCGAGCGCCTGGAGGTGCACGAGGCTCCTAGGGTCGGGTGATCTCGACCACCCACGCCTAAGTGGTAGGACCACCCGAGGACCCTTGGGGCCGACCAAAGACCGGGGCATTGAAGCCCTCGCGGCCGAGCTGCTTGTGATCGCCAGCCTGTGACTTTAAAAGAGAAAATAGGATTTCTTTGTCTGGCGCGCTCTGCCAGTGCGGTACTTGTTATAGACTACTCTTGTTTTCGACCCGAGACCTCTCGAACACCCAAACTGGCGGACAAGAGCGGGCAGAGGCATAACCCAGAGGTCCTATGGTTTGGTGGCGCCCGGGTATGACAGACCAGACCGAGCACCGACAGCCCGCTCCGGGGGCCCGAGCTCCGGACTACTCGAGCAGCTCGAGCGATGGGATTACCCGGAGCACCCCGGAACTCGGTAGTGCCCGGGAGCCTGTCACGACACCGAACACCACAGCCTACCATGGCGGACATAAGTCAGCGGCGACTGCTCGCATGCATACCGATCGGGATTCTTTTGTCAGCGGGGAAAAAGAGAGAGAGCGAACTTTTTCTCGCACAACCGAGCTCCTCACCAGACAGATTAAACATACGGAATCCAGAAAAAGTATTTTGACATAGCGATTGCTTATTGAAATACTTAATGTGCAATATTTACAAGGTTGGGCGACAGCGACTTACCCCACGGGGCGAAGCCTTCAGACTGCTCGGGCGGGGAGAAGCCCCCGGCCTTGCTGACCTGAGCCGCGAGCACGACCATCTACGGGTAGAAGCGTCGGAGATGCTCGATGTTCCACGGATTCGGGAGTGGCTGTCCTTCCTCCGTCGCCAACCTGAAAGAACCTGCCCGGGGGACCGCGATCACGGTGAAGGGACCTTCCCACACAGGGGACAACTTATTCATTCCTTCGCGCGACTGGATGCGTCGGAGAACTAGGTCCCCCACCTCGAGAGACCGGGCCCGGACATGGCGCAGATGATAACGCCGCAGACTCTGCTGGTACCGAGCCGCCCGGACAGCAGCACGCCACCGGCGCTCTTCCAGGTAGTCCACGTCGTCGCGCCTTTGATGCTCCTGCTCACCCTCGGAGTATGCATGCACTCGAGGGGAGCCCAGAGTGAGCTCGGAGGGGAGGACTGCTTCGGCGCCATAGACGAGGAAGAACGGAGTCTCCCCGATGGCGCGGCTTGGCGTAGTCCGATTGGCCCACAGCACGGCTGGCAGCTCATCCACCCATCCCTTCCCGTGCTTAGCGAGCACGCTATAGGTCCGGGTTTTGAGGCCCTTCAGAATCTCCGCATTGGCGCGCTCGACCTGCCCGTTACTCCGAGGATGAGCGATGGAAGCGAAGCAAAGCTTGATGCCGAGATCTTCGCAATAATCTCCGAACAAGGCACTCGTGAACTGGGTGCCGTTGTCGGTGATGATCCGATTGGGGACGCCAAAGCGGCTAGTGATGCCGCGGATAAACTGGAGCGCCGTGTTTTTGGTCACCTTGATGACTGGGACCGCCTCCGGCCACTTGGTGAATTTGTCGATAGCGACATATAGGTATGCATAGCCCCCGACTGCTCGGGGGAATGGACCCAGAATGTCCAAACCCCAGACCACGAAAGACCATGATAGGGGAATGGTATGGAGAGCCTGAGCTGGCTGGTGAATCTACTTTGCATGGAACTGGCACGCCCTGCAGCGCCGAACCAGCTCGGAAGCATCCTGGAGAGCTATAGGCCAGTAGAAACCTTGCCGGAAGGCTTTCCCGACCAGCGTGCGGAACGATGAATGGCCATCGCACTCGCCCTCGTGGACCTCAGCGAGAAGATCGCCGCCTTCTGCCCGAGAGATGCATTTCAGGAGGACACCTCCTGCGCTACGCCGGTAGAGATCCCCATCTACTATGGCATAACGCCTGGACTGCCGAGCAACTCTTTCGGCAGACGCCTCATCCTCGGGTAGGAACTTTTCTTTCAAGTACCCTCGGATGTCAGACATCCACGAGGCATCTTGAGAACATTCGGCGAGCACAGCGCACTCGCCGGACGGCGGCGCCCTGACGGGGCTTCCCACTGAGGGCACCGCCGGGGTCCCCTGAATTGAGTTCGAGGTTTCCCCTTCATCCTGTTCGGCAGGCAGGACGGAAGGCCGTGCGAGTCTTTCTTCAAAGACTCCGGCAGGGACGCGCGCACGTGAGGAGGCCAGGCGAGAGAGCTCGTCGGCCGGAGCATTGTCGCGGCGAGGGATATACCGCAATTCGAGGCCGTCGAAGCGTCTCTCAAGCTTCCTGACTGCAGCTACGTACGCCGCCATTTGAGGATCCGTGCACTGGTACTCCTTGGATACCTGGTTGACGACCAGTTGGGAGTCCCCTTTGACCAGGAGGCGACGAATCCCGAGCCCCACCGCAGCCCGGAGGCCGGCGATGAGACCTTCATACTCCGCCATGTTGTTGGATGCGCGGAACTGCAACTGTACGACGTACCGGAGCTCTTCACCCGTTGGGGAGGTGAGAACCACTCCGGCCCCTGCGCCTTTCAGCGAGAGGGAGCCATCGAAGTGCATAACCCAGTACCCAGGCGCGTCGCGCCCGGGATAGGTAGAGATCTCTTCTGGGATGACGCAGGGGACGTGCGTCCACTCTGCCAAGAAGTCGGAGAATGCCTGGCTTTTGATTACCTGGCGGCAGACGAAGTGTAGGTCGAACTCCGCCAACTCAACCGCCCATTTGACAACGCGCCCGGTGCCCTCCCGGTTCCGGAGAATGGGTCCCAGTGGATAAGTGGTAACCACCGAGATCTTGTGCGCCTGGAAGTAGTGGCGCAGCTTCCGGGAGGCGACGAGCACGGCATAGAGTAGCTTCTGCGCCTGGGGATACCTTGTCTTGGCCTCCCGGAGGACCTCGCTGACGAAGTACACCGGTCGTTGTACCCGGCGGGCCCGGATGGTGGCCCCACCCGGGGGGCTGCCACAGCCCCCAGGGTCGGCGGTATGGTCGGGGCAGGCCGGGCACTCGGGCTCGATTCCTTGGCTGGGAAGAGCAGTGTGTTCGGGCTCGACCCCTTGCCCAGGGGGAGCCGCGAGGACAAGTGAGTGGTCGGGGGCCTCTGGGAGCTGGGACCCAGCACCCGGCCCTGAACACTCGTCGCGCTCCACCACCAGTACTACGCTCACAACCTGAGGAGTGGCCGAAACGTAGAGCAGCAGGGGCTCACCTTGAGAAGGAGCCACCAACACGGGCGGCGAAGTAAGGTACTTTTTTAAGTCGCGGAAGGCCTGCTCGGCCTCCGGCGTCGAGTCAAAATGACCGGATTTCTTCAGAAGCTTGAAGAGGGGGAGCCCTCGCTCCCCGAGCTTGGAGATGAAGCGCCCGAGGGCTGCCATGCAGCCGGCGAGGCGCTGGACTTCCTTGAGTCGAACCGGGGGTCGCATCTGCTCGATTTCCCGGATCTTCTCTGGATTGACCTCGATCCCTCGGCCAGAGACCAAGAAAGCAAGGAGCTTGCCCGCCGGCACCCCGAAGACACATTTCTCCGGGTTGAGCTTGAGGCGGGTAGAGCGGAGACTGTTGAAAGTCTCGGCAAGGTCCTCGAGCAGGGTGGCGCGGTCTCGGGTTTTGACCACGAGATCGTCGATGTAAGCCTCGACGTTGCGGCCAACCTGCGAGTTAAGAGTGATACGAATAGCGCGCTGGAAAGAGGATCCAGCGTTGCGCAGGCCGAAAGGCATTGACATGTAGCAATAAGTCCCCACCGGGGTAGTAAAAGTAGTTTTTTCCTCGTCCCCCACGGCCATGCGAATCTGGTGATACCCAGAGTTTGCATCTAGGAAGCATAAAAGATCACATCCCGCAGTTGAATCTATAATTTGATCAATGCGAGGTAAGGGGAAGGGATCTTTAGGACAAGCCTTGTTAAGGTCGGTGTAGTCCACGCACATGCGAAGCTTGCCGTTGGCCTTCGGGACGATGACTGGGTTTGCTAGCCAGTCGGGGTGGAGGACTTCTCGGATGAATCCGGCGTCGAGGAGCTTGCTGACCTGCTCGCGGATAAACTCCTGGGGCTCTGGCGCCTGCCGCCGGACCTTCTGCTTCACTGGGCGGGCGTCCGAACGCACGGCCAAATGATGCTCGATCACCTCCTTAGGGATCCCGGGCATGTCGGACGGTTGCCAGGCAAACACGTCTACGTTAGCCCGGAGGAAGGCGACGAGCGCGCTTTCCTATTTGCTGCCCAGGTCGCTGCCGATACGGACAACCTGGGTAGCGTCTTCGCCCACCTCGACCTCCTTCATTGGAACAGAGGTGTCGGCGGCGAGTCGGGGTCTGGATGAAGAGGGTCCCGGGCCCCCTGTAGAGCCATCAACCTCGGCCTGCGCTGAGACCAGAGCCATGTATGATTGTTTAGCGCAGGAGACGGCGCCGCCAGAGTCGGCGATCACGGAGATAGAGCCTGCGGGGCCGGGCATCTTAACCGTAAGGTATGCATAATGCACGGCCATCATAAACTTGGCAAGCGCCGGACGCCCGAGGATGGCGTTGTAGGGGAGAGGGAGCTCCGCGACATCGAAGAGGACGCACTCCGTGCGGAAGTTGTCCCGGCTCCCGAACGTGACAGGCAACTCAACCTGCCCAAGGGGCAGGGAGTGCCCGGGGGTTACTCCACAGAAGGGGAGTGACGGCTTTAGGCGTCGGGAAGATACTTGTAGCTTCTCAAAAGCCTCCTTAGAAAGGAGGTTGAGGCTAGCACCACCGTCGATCAGTACCCTGCCGACCTTGACATTGCAGACAGTGGGGGATACTACCAGAGGTAGCCGTCCCACGGCTGCAGTACTGGCGGGGTGATCAGCCATGCTAAAGGTGATCGAAGTATCCGACCATCTTAGGGGCCTTGTGACCTCCTCGCTTGGGGTTGCCGAGCACACTTCGCGTCGCATGACCTTGATGCCACGGCGCGAGCAGGGTGTGTAAGCGCCCCCGTCGATGAAGGCGACCGCATGCTCGGGCTCCTGGAAGCCGAGCTCGGCGTTGTTGGGGACGACCTCGGTATCGCCTCCTCCGCGGGACTCGTCGCGCTCCCTCTGGCGCTGCTCCACGAGTCCTTTGACCGTACGACACTCCGTGAGGTCGTGCCATCTGGTCAGGTGTATGGGACACCATTTACCTGGCTCGGGCCCCGCGGGAGCGGGGGCCCTCGCTGGAACAGGAGCTCGGCCAGGGGCCGGGGCTCTTGCTGGAGCTGGCGCCCTAGCCGGTGCCGGGGCCCTCGCGGGCACAGAGGCCCGAGGAGGAGCCCGAGCAGGGGCCCTGACGGGGCGCCGATCGACACCCGGCCGACGCTCTTGCCGGTGATCGGGCTCTTGCGGCACCCTGTGAGCGGGGACTTGGGCTGGCTCAACGGGAGCGGCCTCGCGCTTCCTTCTCTTTTTCTTTTCCCGCTTATCAGAGCGGGAAGAACTTGGCTGGTCGGAAGCGGGGCGAGGAGCATGCCACGCCCTGGCCTCCGCAGCCTTGGCGCACTTATCGGCCAGTGCGAAGAGTTCCGCAGTGGTCTCGATCTCGTGCGTACCTAGCTTCTCGAGCATCCGCTCATCACGGACGCCCTGCCGGAAAGCAACAATAACAGCATGGGGGCCACTCGCAGAATAGTGTTGCGAACCTGGCTGAAACGCTGTATAAATCGCCGTAGCGTCTCCCCTTCCTGCTGTTGGACGGCGTGGAGGTCGCACTCCAAACCGGGACGCGTAAACGTGCCCTGAAAGTTGGCCACGAACTGGTGGCACAGGTCATCCCAGGAGCCGATAGACCCTGGGGGTAAGTTCATAAGCCAAGAGCGGGCGGAACCCCTCAAGGCAACATGAAAATAGTTTACCATCACCTTTTCGCTACCTCCGGCCGCTTGGACGGCCGTCGTGTAGATCTGGAGGAACTCGACGGGGTCGATGGACCCGTCGTACTTCTCCGGCAGCTCGGGGCGGAACTTGGAAGGCCACCTAACCCGGCGGAGCTCGGTGGTGAAGGCACGGCAACCGGTGCCGTACCCCGCAGCGCGAGCGGGGGTCCTCGGTGGCGAGAAGCGGCGAGCCGGGGATCCCCGGTGGCCGCGGGCCGGGAGAGAGGAAGCCTGGTCCTCTGCCCCAACCCCCTGCCGGGTCTCC
Source organism: Phragmites australis (assembly GCF_958298935.1). NCBI lineage: Eukaryota > Viridiplantae > Streptophyta > Magnoliopsida > Poales > Poaceae > Phragmites > Phragmites australis. The sequence goes on along the minus strand of NC_084934.1, from coordinate 23,679,418 downwards.
CGCTGACGTTCGAGAGTAACTCGGGCATCCTCATGGCCCCTCCGCTCGTCAAGGTGTAAACGAAGGTCGAGGGCTTTAGACACGGCCAGGGGGACGGCGCTCCGCCTGGAGACCCCTCGGCCCGTGCGGGTGTTGCCCGTTGAGGAGCCGGCTCTGGCGGCACCATGCTGAGAAGTGGCGCGAGGACTCCCGGCCTGCACCTGGCGACGAGCAGTGCCGACCAAAGCGACGACATCTTGTATCCACCGGCCTTCCGGAGTGTTTGGCGTGGCCTGAACGGGCGGGTGCCTGAGGAGAGCATGTGCTGCAAGCAGCGCGCTCCCTGGGCTGGCCTCGCTGAAAGCGAGCCTGCGCCGAGGCGGCACCCGACGTGGTCCAGAGGCGGACCTAGCGGCCGGGGTTCCGACCACCTGCTGGGGGTCGGAAAGTACGTCGGCAGCGGCGGCGACGGCCCTGATGGGCCCAGCGCCTTGATCCCCTTGAGCGGGAAAAACCGCGCACGTGGATGGCGGCTGCCGCTGGTACGCAGCAGCGACGGGGCTCTCTCGGGCGTCGGGCAGCGCTCCGTCACTGGAAGTGGAGCCGGAACGCTGGAGACGGTGCCCGCCGGCCATCTTTTCCTGAAAAAAAAAGTGAAACAAATAATCCAGGGATATTCCCCCCTACCTGGCGCGCCAGCTGTCGAAGGGTGAACTCCTGTCGCAGGGATCCCGAGAGACCCCTTTTTAGAGATTCGGCCGGGGGGATGATCCTTGGAAAGCTTGTTTGGGAAATAAGCGGGAACGGAAACAAATGCGATGGCTGGTGGGAGATGATCGCCCTAATGCGAGAAAAATGGGTGCACCGGGGTTTAGACAGGTTCGGGCCGCACGGAGGCGTAACACCCTACTCCTGTGTGAGCGCTATATTTATCCTTGAAGGGAATTCTTCAAGGATGTATCTGGTTCCAAGGGGAGAGCCGTTTACAAAGAGCTTGAGGCTCTCGTGTTCTAGCTTGGCTTGAGCTGGTTCGAGCGTCTGCGTCCTCTTCTTCACACACTTCCGGTCTCCCTTTTACGTGTTCTCCATCCTTTCCTTTTATAGGCGCGCCGACCTCAACATATCCTGAATGGGAAAGAGGGGATGCGAATGCCAAGGTGCCACGGAGAAAGGCGTAATCATTTCGTCTTGGCGAAGTGACAGGGGCGGTGGAGAAATGCGGCGCGCATTCGACCACCCGCCACTGTGGAAGCCCTCGGGCGCCATAAAGGGGGCCCGCCGGGCAGCCTCAGAGGTGTCCGGTGCGCCCACCCTGTCTTGTTCTCCCGCCATGGCAGGGTGGCAGACGGAGCGCTTCGATCTTGGCAACGTTATCCCGAGGCACCCGGATGAAACGGGACGGGACCCGTGCATTTAATGGACCCACGCCCCCCCTGCCAGTGCATGGCAGGGTCTGACACTGGGGCGTGGGCAGCTGAGAATGTCAGGATGTCAGGCCGCGCGTGCCTATTAAATGCGGCATTAGGCCTTTGACTGGATGACACCCTGACGACGGGACCCTTCGGGTCGTCGAATGATCTTGCGCGAACCTTCGGGGAACCGAGTCCTCGGGGGCTGCCACGTGCAGCCCCGAGCACTCTCCCCCGAGCACTTGAGTGAGACCTTCGGGGAACCGAGTCCTCGGGGGCTGCCACGTGCAGCCCCGCGCACTCTCTCCCGAGCACTTCGGTGGGACCTTCGGGGAACCGAGTCCTCGGGGGCTGCCACGTGCAGCCCCGAGCACTCTCTCCCGAGCACTTCGGTGGGACCTTCGGGGCACCGAGTCCTCGGGGGCTGCCACGTGCAGCCCCGAGCACTCTCTCCCGAGCACTTCGGTGGGACCTTCGGGGCACCGAGTCCTCGGGGGCTGCCACGTGCAGCCCCGAGCACTCTCTCCCGAGCACTTCCTTCTTGGTATTTGGGCTCTGCGGATCATCGGGGAACTAGGGTGCTCGGGAACCAGAGGCGGCGGCCCCGAGCACCTTCTCCCGGGACTTAGCTTCTTCTTACCTTGCAGGGTGGTGACATGTGGCGGATGGCCGGCCTGGTCTCGGGACTTAGGGACCCCTGGTTCTGAATACACCGACAACCCTGTACAAGAACCAAACACTACATTAGTTGCATATAGTTCCGCATTAAACAAAGTTCTAGACCTCTTATAAAAAGAATTTTACTGGAAATAGAAAATAATATATATAGCGTATACACATGTGCTCGATCGAGCAGTCAACCAGGCTCTGACACATGCGCTAGACTCATAGATCAAGCACGCGCCACCCACGCCCCGAGCTCGCTCCCACCCACTGACCCCACGGGCCCACTAGAGAGCGATCGAGCAGCGATTGCAACCAGTTGCAACTTCGTGCATAGAGAAGTTACAATTATAAACATGTTGTAATTAGTCCACACTAAAAATGCATATCGTAATTAGAATGTCTACCATGTTGTAACTAGAGTGTTTATAATGTTGTAACCGTAATGTTCACCATATTGTAACTAGTGTATCTACCATGTTATAACTAGAGTATTTATCATAATATAACTGTAGTATTCACCATGTTGTAACTAGAGTGTTCATCATATTGTAACTAGAGTGTTCGTCATGTTGTAACTAAAGCGTCTACCATATTGTAATTAGCACTCACTCGACAATGTATATCATAACTAGATCGTTTATTATGTTATAACTATGTTGTTGAGCATATTGTAACTCAACTGTTGGGGGCGGTGGCATTTGAGGCGGATGGAAGGTGGACTTGATCGGACGTGCATTGAAGCGGTCAGGGGTGCGCGTGGGAGTGAGGCTGGCTCAGTTAGGGCACCCACGGGGAAGGAAGCATGACTTGATCGGTTGATCAGTGCACAGCCGAGGTATGTTTTGCGTACAATAGACTCGTTGTGTGTATGTATGTATATATACACGCGCATAACAGACTCAGTTATGTGTATATATACACACGTGTTTTCTGGCTTCTATTGTGGCATACGTCTACTGTATTTTAGTCCATTTGTCAGCGACGAATGTTTTGGGCTTTTATTTAGCGAGTGTAGCACGCATTCAGCCCCTCATGCCAACGTAGTCGATCTCCGTGCTCTGCAGCCTGCAAGATACAAAAGAGAGGCCACGTTTTAATGATAAAATAGGAAGCAACCAGCTAGATAAGCAATTGATGAATGTGGCAAAAATCTAAAAATAGATAATAAATATCATCATATTTAATAAAATAGATAGCATATCGGTGATACGCAAATCTACCATCTATATTCAGCACCTTAAAATCAAAAAATTAATTCCGATACCTAAGGTACTGAAAAATGATGGGCCACGCCTATATTCGGCACATGAGGTACCGAATACAATACTGTTCACCGTATTCGACACCTCAGGTATCAAAAACTTCCTGTATTCGGCATCTGAGGTGCCCAATACGATGTATAATGCTGTATTCGGCATCTCAGGTCGATGCGTTCCATCACTCACATCGCATCTTACCGTGTGTGAATTTGTTTCAACATAATTTTGTCAACATTTTATTATTCATTTAATGTATTTGTGTATGTAACTTTTTAGTGAAACAATGTTGGTAGAATATAAATTCTAATTTGTGTAGGTAACATTTTATTATTCATTTAATGTATTTGTGTAGGTAACCTTTTAGTGTCCTCCTTTCACGTGGCCGAGTGGGCCAAGGCTCAACCCAGCCGCCCTGTGGTCGCACCCCATGGATTGGCCCAGCTTTCAAGCCCATTAACCAGCCAGCCTAAGACCCGAGCAGGCCTACACTGTGCGAGCCCAGCACTATACAGCCTGGCCCATCCGAACCCAAGCCCAGCCTATCTAGGCCCGATTTGAGCCCAACTCGGCCCAAACTAGTATTGTTCATATGGGCCCCAGAAATTCACTGTTCAGTGGGCCCCACTCGTGGGTCCCATCTATGAATAGTGTAATTTCATAATTTCCTAATTTAAATTTAGATTTAATCTTTCAGGAGTCATAACTTCTCCGTTCTGGCTCTGATTTCGGTGATCCTTTCACCGAAGTTCATCTAAATTTAAGATCTATCTATCCATCCCAGTGTGATGTATGTTAGGGCTCATTTTGGCTTTCCACTTGGTGTTATTTGGATCTTCCCTAGCATAGCCCGTTAATGATCATAGTCACTGTTGCAGAATTGCTAGAATTCTACGGGTGCTACGCGGGAAGCGTCAGGAGCGAGGAAGATCTTGATTACAACCAAGACTTCGAAGAAAACTCCAGAGAAGGCAATTCCTAATTCTTTGATCATATTGGACCTATGTTTTCAAATTATCTACATGATCAACTAAAAATAGACTTACTATCGCATGTGCTATGTATTGCACTTTTACAAACTACTTATGGTAGTTAATCCTATCAGACACTTGCTATGCCTGTAATATCATCATCCAGAATACATATCATCCTAGAATTAAATGTTGTTATCTATATTAATGACAGACGACGCCTTGATATCTAGCATGCTTAGGATTGAATATGTCTCCTCGGAGATTTCGCTTTTAAAACACCTCTCCTTGGAAATAAGATTTGCTGTTACCAATGATAAATCATATACCATAAATCCTTGATGGTTGTGAATTCTATGAAGGTTGTGAAATCCTTGAAGGCGTGTGGGATATAGTGGATGGTGTGTAAAATTGGGGGGAAACTGATTTGGCTAGGGCGGGTGGAGTGGTACTCTAGGTGAGTATGCTCCTGGGGGCTTGAGTTACCTTTATTGTATTCATTACCAGAAGATAACTGTCCTGATCGCTTAAGGACCGAGTCATTTCGCCACCATACTTAAGCAACCTTCGTGCAACCATGCGTCCTAAATGGACAGGACTTGACTTTTCTTTACCAAACTGGGTTGGGTATCATACTAGGAGGCTGGGGAGCAGTGAGAGGCCAAGTGTCCATTCGCCCCTCTGTTCGGATATTTCGAGAGACGGCATAGCCAATCTGGTATTCGGTTCAAGGACTCTGGGACTTGGGGTGTCTCGTAGAAAAGCCCGACAGGAAACGTGTTTAAAACATCTCGGTATGATTCGCTCCTCCGCCTGCAACGGATAGAGGCAGAGCATACCGCATGGGTAAAGCTATACAAACTCTGCAGGGTGTAAAACTATTCAAATAGTCGTGCCCATGGTCATGGAAATGGGAAGGTAGAACCTTTTTGACTAGACTCTGAGTTTATGTGTCTTGAGGAGTGAATGTGTAGACTATATGTCCGTGTGATGAGGTTGCTAGCTCAATCTGGCAGGATCTGTGTGGTAGTAGAGGTACACCAGATGTGACAAAAGAGACTGCGGAGTATGGTGTAGGCCCTCTCAAGACCGAAACCCGAGATATAGCTCATTACCCAGTTTTGAACTATTTAAAATGTTTTGAAGTCAATCATAGTTGATACAATTGGATGCCTGCATAAATTGCTTTACGCATAAATCTGAACCGTAAAAGCCTTATCCTTGAATAACCCCCTTTATGCATATATCAACACATTAAAGTAGTACATGGCTTGCTGAGTACCTTCCGTACTGACTCTTGCTATCATTCATATAAGGAAACTGATGCCGACTTCGCCGAAGGTGAAGTCAAGGATGAAGAATAATCTTATAAGTCGTATTCGCACCCTAACTGCTTGTGACTTGGGCTTTTGCTTTTCGCTGTGTTTTGTTGGCCTCTTGGCCAGGTTTATAATATACAGTATGGTTTGTAAAACTTTTGTGCTCTGAACTATAATACTTATGTACAAAGTTTGACTGTGATACTACTACTGTTATACTATGCGTATCAACTACTTGATCCAGGGACTGATACAGGAGGTACAGGAGATCACGGGTTTATGGTCTTACATTAGGTACCTCAACTGAACTCTCTATGTGCTGGCAGTTCTGAATTGTTACGAGCCTCCCGTGTAAAACGGTGGAACATTCTATATAATAAATATGGAAAATCATACCGTATCTGCTAAATAAAAATACATCTAATAAAATAACTACTTAGATATATACACGACTAATTATACCTCTTGATAAATAATAAATATATTATTAATGCAAATTAAATAATATAATACTTACCAATGCTAAATATTCAAGTAATTAACAATGCTAATTAAATCATTAATATTGAATTCAAATGAAATAATTAAACAGGCTTACACCACTATCCATCCATCGTTCTCATCACATTTCATCCCTGATCACCTCTCTGGCCATGCAGCTATTCGATGCACACCACTATTTTAATGGATTCAATTAAAATACTAATTAAACAGACACACACCACTATTAATTAAAAATTTTAATTTTACAATTTTTGGTGTATTGTGATTTTAATCAAATCTTTCTATACAACCCAAATTTTTTGAATCTTTCTAAAATTTATTTTTTTCTTTTTTCTTTCTTTTCCCCTCTTTTCTCTCATTGTACCAACACCCTATTTACACCTAGAAGAGCATGTATGCACTAGGCCATCACCCTATGTCACCACTAGACTATCATATTATTAAACTAATTAAATAATCTAATTACACTAACTAATCAAATTTAAGCTAATTACTATTATACAATTTACTTACTCTCAGTAAGTAAATAATTACTATTATACAAATTCACGCTAATTATTATTACACTAACTAAACAACTAATCAAATTCATATAATCAAATTAAGCAAATAATCATACAAATGTAATTGAATGGATTAAACAATCTACTTACTCTAATTACTATTATTATTGCAAGTATTAATTAAATACATAAGTTAATTACTTACTATAACTCGCGCAACTACTTCTCCTTATCTTAGGCTAATTCTTCTCTCCTCGCGCTGCTACTTCTCCTCTCCTCCTTTGCTCGTATTGCTCGTCTCCTCTCTTCTCACAGCACTGTGTCTCATTACCAGCTTGTGTCTCCTTATAGCGAAACATGACAATGCGGGGGTTAAGAGATGCGAGCACGTGGGAACAACAACATGTGGGGTGCTATCAAAACCGACAAAAGCGAAAGCGACTAACACACAGAAAGTGACGACACGACACGATGTGAAGGGACGATAGCACCACGTCGACCTGTATTCGACAGTGCACCATATTCGACGCATCAGATGCCGAATACAGAGAGTTTTCGGCACATGAGGTGCGAATACGGTGAACAGTACCATATTCAGCACCTCATGTGCCAAATATAGGCCGGGTCCATTGTTTTTCCGTGTCTCAAGTAACGGAACGGATTTTTTGGTATTTTAGATAACGAATATACGTGTTAGTTTTATAAATACATCGATATTTTAACTATTTTAAAAAATATGATGATATTTATTATTATTTTTTAGATTTTTGCCATCTATGGATCGCATCGGCATCTAGCCCTCTATTCATCGCGGTCCAGACCCGAAGAGATCAGTGACTCAGAGAAAGAGAGAGAGGACAGATCCTGCCACGGCAGCTCTACCTCCATGCATGCATGTCACGTCCTTTTTAAAACGAGGTATGCATGCATGTGCCACCTGCCATGTGCTAGCTAGGTCTCGTAGTACCAATGATTGTCTATTCTCTATTGCTGCCAACTACTACGAGCACTCCATGCATGCACCTATGAGTGCACGCAAAAATGCTCATTATCCGGTCTCTTGCGTGTGGGTGATGAATATGTTGGAAAACTTCTAGAAAAAGCTACTTCCTCCGGACATAAATGGAATAAAACACTGTTTTTAATATATATTTTTGACTATTATTTTATATTAGAATATATTTATAAACTTTTTGAAAAATCTTTGATCAATATATTTATAAAATCCATTAAATTTGTGATATTATAAAATTATTTTTCAAAACAAATCAACACATATGATCATATTTGACAAATCATCAGGAAAAATTTCAAAGTTAAAGATGGTCTTACTCATCGGATGTGGCTATGCTATATAGGAACAGTTGAGACACAGGAGGAGCTACAACAGTAGATCAACTTATAGCGGTTAGTGGGAGACATCGAGCTGCAACCCAAGGTACATGACACAATATCATGGACGTGGATGGCAAATGACCAATATACCGCAGAAAGTGCATATAACGTCCACACCCGACCGTGCTTCAGAGGATGCATTTATAGTGGTTACCATGCATGGAGATTGAACTAGTAACTACCTCACTGTCGAGAGCATGAGATGAATGGCATGGCCAAGGGAATGTTTTTCTTTCATTTGCACTACCTAACTTAGGAATCGGATTGATGAACTGATTGCTAGGAGATTGATGATTGCGTGCTTTTTCAATACTCCATACATGTTGACATGGTTAAATGAATTATTTAGACTTTTTAGTGATATTTCTAATGCTTGTGTTATATTTCAATCGAGTGCCATCACTACAATAGAGCTAGTCATCCGCGTTGGATCATCAATGCCGGTTAGGTCAGAACTAACATTGATGCCATTATCACTAGCGGTTCGTAAGGAAATCAATATCAATATCAGTTTTAAAAAGCAACTGGCACTAATAAGTTATTATTAGTACTGGTTTATACTGTCCGATTTTTAATTTGAACTGACACTGCTGAGAGAGGCGGACTTGAAATTTTTGTTGAATAGCTTTCTGGCTCACCTCACGTCTGTGGCTCGGCTTTCTCCACCTTATCTCCCCATATGTTTGATCCCGGTCTTCTCTCCCTCACCTCCTCTCTCTCTCTCTCTCTCTCTCTCTCTCTCTCTCTCTCTCTCTCTCTCTCTCTCTCTCTCTCTCTCTCCACCTTATCTCTTCCCCCACCACTATCCTCCCTCTCTCTCCACCTTATCTCTCCCCACACCACTATCCTCCTCCTCCTCCCCCACCAGCCCCTCTCTCTCCCCCTCATCCCCTCAACCGGCCTCCTCCTCCTAGCCTCCCCCATCGGCCAGCAACTCCACCCCTTGCGAGATCCATGGTGGGATCCACGGCCATGGATCTCCCTAGCGTCAGAGATCCACAACGGGATCCATGGTGGTGAGCGAGGGGTCCACGGATATCCTTCATGCCCCGCGATTTCTGTGGCAACGGTCTTCATGCCTCACGATTTCTTTGTGTAGGACAGAGCAAGGCTCCACCGATGAGTCGAGCAGCGGCGGCAGACGAGCCGGCTCAATCGAGCCAACTCGTTTACTCTTTTTTTTTTGCTCCCGAGAACTACTTTTAGTGCTGTTTATACAACCAGTAGTGATTGGGGGTGACTTTCAGTGCCGATCAATCACTGTCGGTTGGAAAAGTGGCACTGAAGGGCCCTTTTGAGCCAGCACTAAAGGGTCTTTCTGTTATAGTGCATGATGAGAACACCAGGATCATTTGTGAGTTGTTCGCTGAACAAGCGAACAATAGTAATCGGCCAAACACCCATTTGAATATGCTGAGGTATTTTTTTTCCATTTAACATGAGATTCTAGGCTCCTGGTTGTTCAGGAAGAGAGGGCTTCCGAATGAACATTTAACATGAGATTCTAGGCTTTTGACAACTATTGAGATTGTAATATTTTGATAGCTACTCAGTTGTAATATTTTGATGTCAGCATAGCCCATGTATTCAAAACTTGTCCATTTGCAACCTTTAAGTGTTTCATGCTCATTATTGATTTGCAATGCTCTTAAAAAATATAAATATTCCGTGTGGAAAATTCTGGTTATACAAACATATTAATGTACAAGTAAAAACACTAAGGGTAGCATTGACAATTCACCCTACACCTTATTCGTGAATATGGAGCCAATCTCCTAGCCAAACAGTTCACTGACAGCTCTAACTCCGGATAGATTTGCTTCACTGTGGAGCAAAGAAAAAAATTGGAGCTAGAGTTTGGCCAAATAAACCCTAAATTACACAGAGAGGGGGTTAGAGAAAGCAACTATACATATGGTACAACGATCATTTCACATAGTGAACAAAGAAAATGAACCAGTAATGATGAAGATTGTACAATACTGCACTGTAGTAAAGTAGATGGCCGACGTCCAAGAGGTTATAAGACCAGACAGCAAAGATAAGCCAGGGAAAATTTAGATCTGAACCTCAAGTCTATAATTGCATCACATAACTGAAAACAATACCCTGGCCATACCAAATCTCGAATGACTCTTTCCTCATGCCCATAAGTCATTAATATAACATGATGTGAATGCACATACTACAGAAAAAAAAACAGCATCTTCTTTACCCCTAAAGAAAAAGGAGATAAAAACCGGCACAAGAAACTGATAAATCTTCACGTTACACTATATCTGTATCGGTATCTCTAATATCTGATCATAGTGTGGCTACACCAGTCAATTGAAAAAGTTGACTTGCTGATTCACAATCAGTTTTCTAATAGACAAAGGGTAACTAACTGTTAGGTACCTGTATAAAAGAAATTGCTACAATATTCCTCTTAATGACTCTTAAAATCAATTTTTAGCTCAGCCTAAAATCTAGGACTGCAAACTGAAGAAACACCTAAGTAAGGTACACTAAGAGATGTATTTTCAGCACTGGTGGAGCTTATGTAATTTTGCAAATTGCAAAGTTCGAGTTGTCAAGCACCAGATTGCAATGAACCTTGCAAGAACCATTGATTACCTGATTGCATAGCTCACATAGCCATTTTTAAGAACCAAAGAGCAGGGTGCTCCTTGGAATCTTCTAGAAAAAGAAGAAAAACTTCAGGTCCAATCTTTTCCACTGTCAAGTGGTTTGTTAAAAGAAGAAGCCAATTGGATAAGAAAGCTTGCCAGAAATGAATTGAACTGAACTGACATTCGAGAGCTGAACAAAACTGAACTGAACTAGCATTTGCGTCATGAGAAACCAAAATAATTGGACTAACAGAATAATTGTGACAGTGGTGCTTATATTCAACAGATTAGTCTTTGATAAATAGGAAACTTAAGATTAAGATGCTCCGGAATGGAAATGAGGGAATGTCCACAATAGGCCAGAATAATTCAACAAAGTTTGAACTAGCAAGCCAAACCATAACATTCATCAATTAGAAGATTGGAGTCGGAACACACTACAGATCCATTAGCAAATTAATGATAATGTTCCGAGTTAACTAGAAGGAAGGCAAGTGCACTAGTGTCTCGCCATGGGTCGGGATGCTGGAGGGGGCTTGGCTCCCAGTGTTATGGGGCTCATCATGGCAGCGAGGCGATGTGCTCTAGGGTGAGAGGGTAGGAGGAAAGATCCTGGGGCGCGAACGGGGCTCCGGTCGTCGAGTCAGGCGGCAAGTGAGTGCCTTCGTGGTGGGGAGGCGGTGAAGGACATCACGCCTGGCGGCCTAGGCGACTGTCTTGTAGGAAAAGGAATTCTTCATAAGAAAATTGATTATATGTTCTAAAGTTGATCATTATTTGATAATATATTCCAAGAAGACTATCATTTGATCATATGTCCTACAAGAACCAATTTGTAACAAAATTGTTGGAATCATGATTGCAACATAGTGAACAATTCTCGTAATGGTGAATGTAATAATTGTTCCTCTCTTGTTATTATACCAGTCTGGTGGGGTATTTATAACCATACCTCAATCACTCTATCATTATTACATTTATGCCCCTTGTCCATAGTATCGTTACCTCTAGCACTAGGAAATATTACAGGATATCCCCAAGGCATGACGGTCATTGTACACCTATAGTGCTCCATTCTATCTAACCTTGACACATGTCCTAAGGGAACCCGCATTGAGCCCTCCTTCGGGGCTATCGGTGAGCTCCCTCCGGTCATCTCCTGACCAGATTTTGGTTAACCCGCAGGCTCCTTCTCGGACTAGCCTTCACTCTTTTATCAAAGGTCCTTGCACCGCCTCCCTTCTCCCTTAGGGCTTTGTTGTACCCTTCGTCCTCTAGGCTCTGTTGTACCCCTTTGTCCTTCAGTCCTCGCTTCTGGACTTCGTCCTTTGGACTCCACTGCCACTTGCACCCTTCGGTCCTCGTGCCTGGGTTTTGCCCTTTGGACTTCGTTGCCGCTTACATCCTCAGGCTTAACTCCTGCAGAGTATAAAGGAAATCATCTTTTTCTTGACATTATCTTTGCTACTTTGCCTTTAGGATTGACCGTTATTGCCGAAGTCAATGAATGGGGGCAACCGTGGTACCATTTCTCTAACAGTGGCCCCTTCGTAGTTTTGGTCCTAACTTTGGGGTGAACGAAGCTGAAAATCTATAGACAGTGGGGTGTACCCCTTCTCTCAGTCCCCCATTTGGCAGGCCGAAGTCAATCCCCAAAAATGGCAAAGATAACTTGTGTTTCAGAAGAAAAAGACACACACACACACACACACACACACACACACACACACACACATATATATATATATATATATGAAAGGATCGAATGGCCCAAGAGGGGGGTGAATTGGACGCTAATTAAAACTTCTACCGCTTTCTAAAACAAATAACAACCTTAGCCTATATAAAAGGAAATGCAACTACATGATTTAAACTAGGACAAGGCAACTAAACAAGCAAGATAAATAAGAGAGAGAGCGGTAAAGAAAGACTTGCAAGAACAAAGATACTCAAAGTAAATTGCGGGAATGTAAATAGTTGGAGAAGAGAACACCAAATTTTTTTCTCGAGGTTTCGAGAAGTTGGCACTTCCCCCTAGTCCTCGTTGGAGCATCCACCAAGGATGTAGCTCCCCCTTGAGTCACCAAGACTCAAGTGCTCCCTCTTGATTGCCCCTTCTCCATCTCCGGATTGGCGGGCATCAAACTAAGTACATCATCTCTTCCCGGGGCTCCCACAAGTCCTCCAAGAGCTCACCGAGAACACCTCCGATCACCAAGACCGTCTAGGTGTTGCCAACCATCAAGAGTAACAAGCTTCAAGCTTCACTTGACAAAGACCAAGCCTAGACAACAGCTAGATGCACACTTGTTACTCTCCAAGCACTAAATATGTCCTTAATCTTCAACTAAGAACTTGGAATTAACACAAGTGCTCTCTCTTGCTTCTAAATGACACACCAAGTGTATAAACTGCTACAGGGTCGCAAGAGCGCAATATGAGACCAAATGAGTAGGTATTTATAGGCTAAGGATCAAGAATTATTCGTTGCCTAACAACCCAGAATTTTTCTTAAAGCCAGAAGGTCCGATGTGAATAACTCTCTCCACACCGGAATATCCGGTGCTAATACCCCTGACAGAATAGCCGTTAACTGTTCCATTAGCCGTTAAAGCTCCGGCGTTTCATCCGGACTAACGCCGGATCATCAGGCGTATTGAAATTGGCCAGATGATCGTTTGCAACCTTTCTGTATAAAATCATCCGGTACGCCGGACCATCCGGTGCATATACGCCGACTCTCTCTGTGTAAAAAAAAAACTCCGGCGAATACTCTTCAGTACGTCGGACCATCTAGCGTGTAGAATCACGCCGAGACTGCACTGCAAAGATTGCTTCGGCGATCTCACCACTCGAACGCCGAACCATCCGGCGTGGACTTCAACAATTTTTCAACTCAGAATTCTTAGGAAATTGCTCCGGTGCTGACAACAATTTTGGCACCGGACCAACCTGACCAAGCTAAAGATCTTTGCTATCCTCGACCAAAATAAACTCCGGTGAATACACTCTTCATCCGGTGTGTTGAATTTTCACTGAATTCATCCAATTCAAACAATATTGAGTTCTAACTTCTTGGACACTCAACCAAAAGCTTGTATGAGCTACCTAGCTCTAGAACTTCACAAGTGTGCATCAACTATGTCTAGACTCACCTAGGTCAAGCTACAACTCTTAACCCCCTTTATAGTACGGTCAAAAGACTAAAAAGAAATAGAACCTATACTACTCTAAGTGTCCTTCATCTCCTTGTGACACTTAGAACTAGAAGATCCTTAATCTTCATGCACATGTCCTTTGATCGTCCATATAAGCGCTTAAAGGACCAAGAGTATCAAAGCATCATTGTGAACTAAGTTTTTCTTTTTCTTTGATACCGTTCAAAACACATATATTAGTCACAATGATACAGTTGTCATTAATCACCGAAACTCTTACCACTTACCTAGGGGCCTAGATGCTACAATCTCCCCCTTTTTGGTGATTGATGACAACACATACGAGAAGTACATATGTGAAATTGAAGAGCACCCTACCATACTATGCAATTATCGGCATATATCAATTAAGCAAGAGAAAGTGTAGCGCTACAATGACCTGTCATGCTAGTATAAATAAGATTTATGTGCGCATGAAAATAAACACAATGTAGTGACAAGCGAAACACATCCATATACAGAACCAAATAGCCTGTCATTACATCAAAAACCATAAGATCCAACAATCCGAACCTAACTACCCAAAAACCTAAGCTCCCCCAGAATAAAAAACTCACTGGACTCTCCAGCTACTCTCTCTCTACCAACTCCCCCTATCACTAGGCTCTCCCCCTTTGGCATCTAAGCACCAAAAAGAGAAAACTAGGACACGACTAAGCATCCGGAGCTAGAGGAGACTGAGGACCCGACGCTGCCGAAGAAGGTGCCACGACGAACTGAGAACCGTCGACCTCGGAGTCTGAGCTAGACGGACTGTGACCCGCAGCTGCTGTCACCTCGTCAATCTGATGCTGCACTGACTGAAGAGTAACATCTGGCTCATCAAGTGCAGGCTCAGCGACTGGAGGAGGCACGATTGGCTGCTGCTGCTTGGTAACTGTCGGCTGTGGAGTATCCTCGAAGCGCAGAGGACCAGTGGGTAGAGGTGAAGTCAATGACGGTAACACTAGCCTCTGAGACGTCCTGACAGGCTTTGAGAGAACTCTGGTGGCCAAAAGAGCTGAGAGTGGAAAGCCAGACTCCGGAGTACTGAGCAGACTAGTGCTGCTGCCAAGGAGGGGACTGGGGGCTGGAGCTGGTGCTGGCAACTGCTGCCCTGGCTGCTGAAGCAAGAATGAGAATAACCGAGTGTTGTTCTCCCTGTTGGCCAACAGAGCCTGCTGCTGCTGCTGAAGGGCTGCAAACATGGCATGCTGCTGCTGCTGGAGAGACTGGATAATCAGTGTATGCTGCTCCTGCTAGCGAACGGAATTAGTCTGATACTTCAACTGCCTCTCCTCCTGGGTTGCCTGCTGCTGTATGATCATCTGCTGCTGCTGCTGCACCAACATCTGCTGCTGTTGTTGCATCATCTGCTGCTGCTGCATCTGCTGCAAAAATTGAGAAAACTCTGAAGACTGTGCAGCAGGTGGTGGCACTGGGGGGTCATCTCAGGTGCTGAAGGAAGAGACGCTGAAGGCTGTGCACCCTGAGTATACCCACCTGCCTCGCGGTCGTGACGACGTGGGAGAGGCGGCAAGAACTCCTGGTCCTCGGAGTCTGAGTCACTGTCAGAGACTATGTCGAAGAACGCCTGTGGTAACTCAGCCTTGGCCTCTGCAAGGGCCTCATCCTCAGCAGCCACTCTCTCTCTCTCCTCAGGTGGGATCTGCTCCTGAGCGTGAGCCATCGCTCGCTGACCACGACGTCTGTCAGTAGGAGGAGCTGGAGCATACACCTTGAAGGACCGAGAAGACTCGTAAACCTCAAAGAACTCTGGGGGTCTGGTGGTTTGAGCAAGTAAGAAAGATATGATATGAGCATATGGCTGCTGTCTGACCATCGTCATCCCATCGGCGATCACATCCTCGATCTCACACATAATGAAGTCCACAATATCAAACGGCTGGTGAGTGAAGATGGATAGGATCAGCCACTGCTGAAGACTGGTGATCGACTCTGCATTCATGATCCTCGGTAGCAAGCTATGCCTCATAGCATTGTGAATGACTCGCACCTCCAGTATCAGCATATCTGGCAGTCTTCGAGAACCGGGAGGGAACGGTGGCCTGAACAGAGGTCGGATCAGGTCATCCATCGGGAAGATCCCTCCAGTCAGACCACGGCGAGGGGCGCTGGCGCCTGGATAGACAATCTCGTGCAAACTCCTGTCAGACTCCTGCAGCCTCAAAGCCTCGAGAATGTCGCTCCTGTACAGACTCTGAAACTCACCCTGGAACATGAACTGCATAAAGGATCTGTCCTCTGCGATCCAAGCTGTAGCATAGAAGACTCTCACCCAATCCTCAACATAGTGGTCTACATCTGTCAGCAAATTTGTAAGGCCTGGAATCGAGTCAAAGTGGTGCCTCACATCTGCTCCCCCTGCGGCTACCCCCATATACCTCCAGTTGAGCGTCTTGTGAACGCTCAAGCTGACCTTCAGCTTTTGATACGAAACAAAGAAGCTCTCCTGCAGGAGGGTATGGAACCTCGAGTCTGCTCCCTCTTCTTTCTCCTCAGGAAACCACTCGTCAATAGGTACAAATCGCAGCTTCTTGACCTTTGGTGACTTGTAGGAGGTCAAGTCACGCAAACGTCTCTCTGCCCGCGGCTGAGGCTCCCCTGACTGCTGCTGCTGCTGCTCCTCCTCCTCGGGCTCTGGCTCCTGACGAGCCCTCTTCCGGCTGCCTGACTGGCCAGAAGGCGTTGAGCTCACCCCTCTAGCGGAACGGGAGCGGGTGGATCGACGCACAGGAGTAGCGGTGTCTCTGATCTCAAACCCATGCCCCTGCTGCTGCCTATTGTAGGCATCCACTGCTGCATTTGCTCTCTCCCACTCCTTCTCAGTCGGAGTCCTCTTAGCCTTCTCAACAACCTTGCCCTTGCCCTTGTCAGTGCGCTCACGACCCATCTGAATAGATGAAAGATAATGACGAGATGAGCGAACGCATTGGGTTTATGAAATTTACAAGAAAAGAAACCCAAACTTACCCTAAGCATGTAAAAGATGTGAAAATCAACAAACATGCTAGGATTAGGATTACGACACAAGGGAATTGATCAATTTGTAGAGTATTTGAGCCGAATTTGAGCAATAAAAGGCATGAATTTAAGGCAATATTGGATGAACTTGACGAATTTAGCAATTGAAGCTCAAAAATTATGAACATGTCCTCAATTTATGATAATTGAAAGTCAATTGCCACAAATTGCAAGAATTTGACTCGAATTTGCATGAATATGGATGAGATTTGCATGAATTTGCTTGGATTTGCATGAATTTGACCAAATTTAGCACAAATCGATGAACATGTACTCAATTCATGACAATAAGTGGGAATAGAAGCCAATGATACAAAGTTTGCCTCAGATTGATCAAGATTTGAAAGAAATTTGAACAAATTTAGACAAATTTGCATTCAATTGATCTAGGGTTTTGCACATTTTTGAAATTTCGATTGAAATTTGTGCTCACCACTGCTTAATAGATGTAGAAGCCGGCGGTGAGGGAGAAGCTCGTCGGAGACGATGGCCGGCGGCGCTGGAGCACGGCGGCGCGGAGAGGAAGGCAGCGACGACGCTAGGGCGACGGGAGGTGACGTGCTGTGGTGGAGAGAGGGGGCGGCGCGGCGACGTGCTGGAGGTGGTGATCGGCGACGAGTGGTGGTGGTGGTGCTCAGGGAGGCGTGGGAGCTCAGCTCGACGGCGAGTCGGCGAGTACGAGCGGCGACGAGGGAGAAAACAGAGGAGAGCCGACCGATCGAACTCTCATATGACAGGCGAGGCCCGCTCAAATTTGCGAACGCCGGAAGGTCCCCTGATTTAGGATCTGAACGCCGGAAAGACACCGGATCAAAAATTCCCGAGAGCATCCAACCCAGGTCGTGAACGCCGGATAGTCCGGTGACGAGGGCACTGAACACCGGATAGACGTCGGAACAAACTTTCCAGAGAGCACTCCATACTGCCCAAAAACATCTTCTGCACGCCGGAAGTTTCTCTGAGGCATGTACTGAACGCCGGACCTTTTGAGCTCGTTTTCATTAAACTGGCCGGAAGGTCCGGTGATGACTTCGAGCAGACGTCGGATCATTCGGTGATAAAAAAAACTGAGCTGAACTAAAAACTCTCACTGCGTCCAAATTTCAAATAACCACTCAACAAAAACACATATTTGGACCAGTTTGAGTGAAATCTTTACCCTCTCAAACACTCATTTGCAAATATATGCCAAAAGGCTTTACCATATATAATTTTTCGAAATAGGCAACTAAGGACCAAAGAAAGAGGGAGAAAATTCCAAAGGAAATGTTTGAGTCACATTACCTATGAACTTAAAGATTAAGGCTTTAAATTCGTTAGGTCATGACTCAATAGGCATTAAGCACTTATATCAATTTAAGCACACTTATAGAGTTGTATGTTCACATCAAGAACGAACAACAAACTCAAAGAGTGATATTCTCCTTTGTGATCTCTCTACCGCTAATGCTTATGCAATGCAAGACATATGCATGAAAGTAAACATGAGTACATATTATATGACATGTGAATGCGAGGCATAAAATTAATCTATCTTGTCATATTACTTCCCTTCTCAAGCTTCTTCATGGTGAACCCTACAACATGCCTTGAGAAAAACTAGAGAACCATCATCTCAAGCAAAACCCACGTTCACCACTATCTTGAGAAGGTCAGACAAGCTCCTATCATGAATGCATCTACATGACAAGGCATCACATGACATTAGAAGCATCGATCACATTTAGTTCATTTCGCAATCTACTAAAAGTGGCTTCATCTAGAGGTTTAGTGAAGATATCCGCTAATTGATCTTCCGATCGAACACTACTAAGAGAGATATCATTATTAGCCACATGGTCTCTTAGGAAGTGATGACGGATATCAATGTGCTTTGTGCAAGAGTGTTGAACGGGATTGTTAGCAATTTTTACGGCACTCTCATTATCACAAAGGAGTGGAACCTTCTCTAGACGAACACCAAAGTCTAACAAGGTTTGCTTCATATAGAGGATTTGAGCACAACATGCTCCGGCGGCAATGTATTCCGCTTCCGCTGTGGACAAGGCTACCGAGTTTTCCTTCTTAGAACTCCAAGAGATTAGGGATCGCCCTAGCAAGTGGCACCCACCCGAAGTACTCTTGCGATCCACACGGCATCCGGCAAAGTCCGACCGAGTATCCCAGAGTAGGAAACTAGCGCCTTTCGGGTACCACAAGCCTATGCTAGGTGTATGCTTTAGGTATTTAAGGATTCTTTTTACCGCGCTAAGATGTGATTCCTTAGGATTAGCTTGAAAGCGAGCGCACATGCATACACTAAACATAATATCGGACCTAGATGCGGTAAGGTAAAGGAGTGACCCAATCATAGAACAATAAAGTTTTTGGTCAATCGATTTACCCGTTTCATCCAAGTCGAAATGTCCATTTGTAGGCATGGGGGTCTTGATTGGCTTGCAATCATCCATCTTAAACTTCTTGAGGATGTCCCTCATGTACTTCTCTTGATGGATGAATGTCCCTTCCTTCAATTGCTTGATTTGAAATCCAAGGAAGTAGTTTAGCTGCCAATCATCGGCATCTCGAACTCCCTAGACATCATGTCACCAAATTCCTTGCAAAACTCTTTGTTAGTTGAACCAAATATTATATCATCAACATAAATTTGACACAAGAAAAGCTCATTGTCGATGATCTTTGTGAACAATATGGTGTCCACCCTCCCGATCTTAAATCCTTGGTTGAGGAGGAAGTCAAATAGGCGTTCATACCAAGCTCGTGGGGCTTGCTTGAGTCCATAAAGCGCCTTGACCAACCTATAAACATGATTAGGATATCTAGGATCACCCACTTCATCTTCTAGAGAGTTGAACATCGTTACATTGCCGGTCATATGTTGTGTACATCCGCTATCAAGCACCCAATGTTTTCCACCGGCTTTGTAGTTCACCTACACACATGTGATCAAGCTTTTTGTTTAGGTACCCAACCAAGTTTGGTACCTTTCATGTGAGACACAAGAGATTTAGGCACCCAAAGTTGCCTAGGAAGCTTGCCCTTAGCTTGAGTTCTAATGAATTTTGCTATGATTTTACCACTTTTAAGCTTATGCAATAGAAAATGAAGATCATTAAACGTGGACTTGTATTTAGAAGGCAAAATAGGAAGGGGTTTAGTAGGAATTGGACACTCCCTCGTGTGGTGTTCGGTGACTTGACAATGTTGGCAATATGAACCAACTTCCTTGATGAAACAATTCTTGATCTCCGGTGTCTTCATAACCCTTTTTACCGGGTTAGGGAAGCATCCAAGTCCTCTCTTGTTGTAGTATAAAGCATTCTTTATGAGAATTTCCTTGTGCTTGTACTCCTCCTTAGTCAACCGGGCCACACAAGACATGAGACTTGCAACCTCACTCTCAAGCTCTTGCTCCCTTGCATGGTTAGTCTCAGAGGATGATGTAACATCACATGAACAGGAGCATGGTATATCAAGAAGGTCATCACAAGAGGTAGATGCATTGACCTTAACAACATCAATATCAACCAATTCATTCAAGCTACGATCAATGGCATCATAAGCATACTCAAGTTCTTGGTGTTTGTATATCAAGCCATTATGCTCAAGTTTTAGCTTGTAGTTACTAGCCTCAAGAGACTTGCTAGATGCAACTACTTCATCATGTTTCTTAAGTACATTATTGTATTTAGCAAGCAACTCATCATGACTAGAACTAAGCATAGAATTAGCATTTTCAAGAGACTTGATTTTAGCCTTTTGCCTTTTGATAATAGTAGCATAGTCATTCATTAGCTTAGATAGATCATTAGGAGAAAGACCATCATCATCACTACTATCATCTTGCTCACTACTCACCTTGTTGTTACCTTTTGCCATGAGGCACATAGGTGGTGGAGGTAGAGGTGGATCATCATTGACGATGGCGAGGCCCGCGAAGTTGTTGTCTTCATCATCACTTGAATCATCACTTGAGCTTTCACCGGAGACCCATTCACCAACAATGTAGGCCTTGCGTCCTCCACCCTTCTTGTTGAAGAGCTTCTTCTTCCTCTTGTCTTGATCCTTCTTCTTGTGCTTGTCCTCATCCTCAATTACATCAAACTTATTGGACTTGTTCTTGTTTCTCTTGTCGGGATGAGGGCAATCATATGATATGTGGCCAAGGTTACCACAATTGTAGCACTTCTTCTTGTCTCCGCCACCGAACTTGTCAAATTTCTTTGAGCGAAATTTGTTCTTCTTGGGATCATAGTTGTAGCCCTTCTTTTGAAACTTAGAGATCATCATTGTGGTTCTTCTCATGAGAAGAGCAAGCTCGGTGTCGGAGTCATCATCATCATCTTCATCATTATCATCATCTTCATTGCTTTCACTTGATGATGGAAGCTTCATCTTCTTCTTCTTCTTGTCAACCATCTTTGCTTTGAAAGTAAGGTTTTTCTTGGATGAAGACTCATGATCTCCAAACAAGAACATCTCTTGAGTACATATCTTTTCCACGGCATCGGTGATGGTCATGTCATTGATGTCCCTTTCATGAAGAAGAGAGATGACAATGTTGTATTGCGGCTTGGGAAGCACCATCAAAATCCTACGAACAATGTCCCCATCGGACAATTGGGTGAGTTCAAGGGAATTGATTTCTTCCACAAGCATGTTCATACGAGAATACATGTCATTGCATAATTCATTTGGAAACATCTTGAATTGATTAAGAGCATTCATAAGCACATGATATCTTTCCTCACGAATTCTTCTAGAACCCTCATGAATTTCACAAAGAGCGGTCCAAATGTCATGAGCGAATTCTTTGCTTCTAACTCTAGAGAAAACTTCTTCACTAATTCCCTCAAATATAACATTCTTTGCCTTAGCATTCCACCTAACTTCTTATTCGGTAAAAGGTTGATCAAACCCAATAGAGGTGGCTTGCCAACACTCGGGGGAAATAGCCTCAAGATAGCTCGCCATGCGAACTTTCCAATAGGCAAAGTTTTTTCTCTCGAACCTTGGCACGCTACTTCCACTCCCCAGGGCCATTTCTCTAGGATTTTAAGCCTATCAAGAGCATGAGACTCTGATACCAATTGAAAGAATCGAATGGCCCAAGAGGGGGGTGAATTGGGCACTAATTAAAACTTCTACCGCTTTCTAAAACAAATAACAAACTTAGCCTATATAAAAGGAAATGCAACTATATGATTTAAACTAGGACAAGGCAACTAAACAAGCAAGATAACTAAGAGAGAGAGCGGTAAAGAAAGACTTGCAAGAACAAAGATACTCAAAGTAAATTGCGGGAATTTAAATAGTTGGAGAAGAGAACACCAATTTTTTTTCCCGAGGTTTCGAGAAGTTGGCACTTCCCCCTAGTCCTCATTGGAGCATCCACCAAGGATGTAGCTCCCCCTTGAGTCACCAAGACTCAAGTGCTCCCTCTTGATTGCCCCTTCTCCATCTCCAGATTGGCGGGCATCAAACCAAGTACATCATCTCTTCCCAGGGCTCCCACAAGTCGTCCAAGAGCTCACCGAGAACACCTCCAATCACCAAGACTGTCTAGGTGTTGCCAACCACCAAGAGTAACAAGCTTAAAGCTTTACTTAACAAAGACCAAGCTTAGACAACAGCTAGATGTACACTTGTTACTCTCCAAGCACTAAAGATATCCTTAATCTTCAACTAAGAACTTGGAATTAACACAAGTGCTCTCTCTTGCTTCTAAATGACACACCAAGTGTATAAGCTGCTACAGGGTCGCAAGAGCGTAATATGAGACCAAATGAGTAGGTATTTATAGGCTAAGGATCAAGAATTATCCGTTGCCTAACAACCCAGAATTTTTCTTAACGCCGGAAGGTCCGGTGTGAATAACTCTCTCCACACCGGAATATCCGGTGCTAATACCCCCGACTGAATAGCTGTTAACTGTTCCATTAGCCGTTAAAGCTCCGGCGTTTCATCCGGACTAACGCCGGATCATCCAACGTATTGAAATCGGCCAGATGATCGTTTGCAACCTTTCTGTATAAAATCATCCAGTGTTTATCCGACCATACGCCGGACCATCCAGTGCATATACGCCGACTCTCTCTGTGTAAAAGAAAAAACTCCGGCGAATACTCTTCAGTACGTCGGACCATCCTGCGTGTAGAATCACGCCGAGACTGCACTGCAAAGATTGCTCCGGCGATCTCACCACTCGAACGCCGAACCATCCGGCGTGGACTTCAACAATTTTTCAACTCAGAACTCTTAGGAAATTGCTCCGGTGCTGACAACAATTTTGGCACCGGACCAACCTGACCAAGCTAAAGATCTTTGCTATCCTCGACCAAAATAAACTCCGGTGAATACACTCTTCATACAGAGGATCATCCAGTGTGTTGAATTTTCGCTGAATTCATCCAATTCAAACAATATTGAGTTCTAACTTCTTGGACACTCAACCAAAAGCTTGTATGAGCTACCTAGCTCTAGAACTTCACAAGTGTGCATCAACTATGTCTAGACTCACTTAGGTCAAGCTACAACTCTTAACCCCCTTTATAGTACGGTCAAAAGAATAAAAAGAAATAGAACCTATACTACTCTAAGTGTCCTTCATCTCCTTGTGACACTTAGAACTAGAAGATCCTTAATCTTCATGCACATGTCCTTTGATCGTCCATATAAGCGCTTAAAGGACCAAGAGTATCAAAGCATCATTGTGAACTAAGTTTTTCTTTTTCTTTGATACCGTTCAAAACACATATATTAGTCACAATGATACGGTTGTTATTAATCACCGAAACTCTTACCACTTACCTAGGGGCTTAGATGCTACAATATATATATTATATATTGAACGATAGCACACTCTTTCTTCATCATGCAATGAGTACAAAATACACCCTTCACACGACAACTTAACTATATGGTCATTAGTGGGTATTGCCAAAATATGTCCTTCGCATGACCTATACAAGATAGCTATGTGTGATATGTATACTAAACTACCGTCCCCTTGTCATGAACTATCCTACTTCAGGCTTGGTATGAACCAAGTGCATGGTGCCCACTGAGATGCCACGAGAACGGTCTTGATGATTGCTAGGACATTCGTTGCGATGTCCCATCCCCAGATGTGGTACTCAGCCATGCTGTGGTGATCGAGCCAGGTGAGGAAGTAGCAGTCCTTGCAAAGGCCTGCAAGGTTCTTTCTCCTGAGAGAATGTACCATGTGTCGTCCCAACTTTGCAATATGACCTTTCCATGAAGCTCTGAGGTTTGATGCCAGCCTACACGACTTGCAAGGTTCCAATACCCGTCATTAAGCATGTTTTGGTCTACGAAGTTGTGCGGTGCTCACGGAGGTGGGACCTAGTGGGTATTCTCGGGTGGTGGAACCTACAACTTGTCGCTTTGGAGGAGGAGCACATGGCCCCCTGCTTGGATGATTTGCGTAGCTCCCTTCCCCCTTCGGGCCATATGTTCACCCAGAAGCGCACATAAGTCCTTCGTTAGCTCTGAGACCCAACCGTCTGCGCTGCCAATCTACCACCCTAATGCTTCCTTGAAGCGTTCCCCCGTTGTCAGGTGGAGGTTGTGGTACGGGTAGATGACAACGATGGCTCCCGGTTTAGCTGCCAACTTTTGGCGCACGAAGATACCCCTCGGGGACTGGTACTGAGCCCATTCTGGGAGCTGTGTTAGAACGAAGGTTTCTCCCGTCAGCAAGTTTGTGATCTTCGTGGAGTCATCGTGGTAGTTGAACCCTATGAGGTAGATTCCCTCAAAAGTTTGAACCCTCGTTCTACGCCTCGCAAATGCTAGGACGTGTATGATGAGAAGTTTTTCCTCCGCCATTAAGTAGAAGGAGACCTCGCTCGACTGGTGGACTTCATCACTCTGGAGCACCCACGGGGTAAACTACGAATGATCTTTATGACGGATGTTGGTGTGCCATTAGGTGTAGACTGCCCTGAAGGACACGGCATACCTTGACTCATCAAAACAAACGACAATGTATTGAAGGGTGGGCAACGAGAGTTCCACCTAGTCCATGACCAGGGCTGGACAAAAAGCTCACGGTTCACGAGCTAGCTCGGGCTCGTCTTTGCTCGGCTCAAATCATTGTCCAAATGAGCCAAGCCCGAGCCACATTGCTAGCTCGTTTGTCATTTGGACTTTGGACTCCGCTCCTCCCTATCCCCTCCCCCTCTTCCTCCCTTGACGGCACCCCACTCGATCTCTACCCATTCCACGACCATAGCATCGCTCCTCTCGCTGGTCCAGTGGAGAGCAATTGGGTTCTTCTTCCTTGGGTGACTCATTCCTCTCCCTCCCTAGTTCCCACGCGGAGGTGATGGAGCTACACGCTCTCACGTCACTAGGAGTCCAGGACCTGTAGGTTGCACCATGCCAGGAGTCCAGGAGCAAAAGTCACACGCCCACATGCCACCAGGAGTCTAGGAGCCAGAGCCTAAGCCCCAAAGTAGTTTGCACTCTGATCTCCCATCTATCCTCGCAAGATTTGTAGGGTTTGGTTTGAATCTTATTTGTTTTAGTTGATCTGTCCATCCTTACTTCCTTACTAGAACTTGGAAGGGGTTTTAGGTGTGGTACTGATATTGGTTGATCTTGTTTATTGGTGATGGACTGATGGTTTTTGTTGTCAAAACTCATACATGGTACTATCGGTACATGGTAGATTGGTAGGTCAGTTCCTGCTGGCTACTGCAATTAGCATTGGTTCGCAAGATGTTAGCCTGTTAAATCTATGAATATTTGATTTGGTACTTGTTCAATCTGTGTCCCATAGGCATGCTTCAGCTTGACTGCATGTGAATAGAGGACATGACATCAGTGTTGTCAGTAGTGATGGATTGATGGTCTGCAGGCTCACAAGCTAGCTCAAGCCAACAATCAAGCCGAGTCGAGCTAGCATTTTAGCTCAGTTTGCAAACCAAGCCGAACTAAGACAAGCCTGCAGATCACTGAGTTAACATGAGCTGAGCTGAGCTCGGCTCTGCTCAGCTCGATTCCATCCCTATCCATGACTACCTTTGGCGAGACTTGGCTAGTTTGAAGGCCGGTGGCTAAAGGGCGGAAGGGGAAAGCTGAGCGAGTGTGAATGTTATGGGAGAGTCATGGCGGTGAGTTTCATATAGGTGGCAGATTATGCCAGTTTTAAGAGGCAAACAGTAACATGTCGTTTGGAGTTAAGTGGCAACAGTTGTGATTCCCGACGGAATCTCAGGCATCATAGTACCTCAACCGCACAAAGTTATGGCATCGTACGACTACGTGGGAGGTTCCTAGGCACCATGCGGGTCCCCCATTTTCGTGACGTGTCCCTCCCACGTCCCATGATTTTTTACCATGCAAATATGACACGGACATTACGGGCCCCATGCGGCAGGACATGTCACTTTAGGATTCGTCCTACGTGCGGTGATGTAACCAATCTAATCCATTTAATGCCATCTACTCATGCATTTTCCTTCCCTAGTCACCCTTTTGACAAGCAAAGTCGTGGACGGACGCGAAGACGGTGTGACCCGTCCTATATTATTTAATGCTACAGGATGGCCTAGTAGGCAAGCATGACGAGCGTGTAGTGGCCGTGACGGTGTTTGTGGACAGGACATGGCGTGCAGGATGACTAGGACGGGTCGGGTGTGCCCACCCTCCTATAATGATAGCACAAGAGTAGCTATTTTTTCATATATAGATCAACCACCGTATGTGGCACCATTTGCCTGTATGTACACGGTACACCCCGTCTCCTACTATATAAAGGGGGAGGACCTGGCTTGTAAAGGAAGAGACTCTGGATAAGTTCATCCAACCCATAAGAAAATACACAGGGCACAGGGCTATTATGTCGAGGGAGGCTTGAAACGTTGATCATATAACCATCATCTGGCATACCCCAGATACATCATCGGGGATTAACCCTCGATAGTTGGCGAGCCAGGTAGGGGTGTGTTTCCATGTTCCGATAAGTGTTGATAACTCGATTGGGCTACCCATGGTCAGATCCACAGCAACCGCTGAGTCCCGTTCTGAGGACCTCGGTCGTCGTGAGGTGTTCGTCATGGGGTACAACCTAGATGACCCGTGTGCTCTAAGTTTGGGACACCGAATCAGAGTCCAAAGGCTCCAAGACTCAATATGAAGTTTGCGTGGTAGACCATGCAACAGAGAGCAGTGGAGGCCCTCATATCCCAGGCACTGTTGGTGAGCCTTAGGCCTTGCACCCAGAGGGAAACTAGCATGGCACCGAATAGGGAGAGCCTCCGATATAGCCCTCGCATAGGGCGCAGTCCTTGGTGGCATCGTCATCGAAACTGTCACACCACGAGAGCGATGTAGACTCTCCTCTTCGCAATATTTCAATGCTCCATGCTCAGCAGCTCAACTATGAGGCCATGACGCCCATGAAAAATCTGCAGACAATACGAATGCTTCTCAGCCACCAGTCGGTGACCGTGTTGAAGGGTTTTCCGGTAGCACCATGGCTACGCGATCTCGCCCTATTTGTAGAGACCGCCAAATTCCAAACCATGATGGAAAAGACCATGTCCGTTGCAAGGACTGGTCAAGGTTGCGACTGCCAAGAATCATAGCAGGCCATGCGGTAGGAAAGATCCCGTGCTCCCTCCATGACAGGAAGTACTCGGAGACCTCCGCCACGTCGGGACGGCCAACCCACTGACCTACGCAACTCTCTTCACCAACGCGACCTCTGCGGTGTGATCCAAGGCTTCAGGGCCGACCGAGAGCAAGAAGATCATGCTCGTCGAGAGCAGAAAAGGGGGTAAGCAGCCATACAACTCACCCCCAATCGCAGCGAGGCGTCGGACTCCTCCACCCAATCACTAGGGCCACAAGACTGCTGTCTCTCTCCCCGAGCACGCGCCACCACCCATCAGCGAGTGACTCCCCATTATGGCACGACGTGCAACGCCTTGTCTGCCCGCCTACGAGAGGTGTGCTGGCTGGACATGTTTTGGCCAGTCCTAGCTGAAAAATATGATGGCTTGACCAATCTCGAGGAGTTCCTACAGATTTACACCACCATGGTCATGGCCAACTATTTCCCGACCACCTTGGCTTGGTCAGCATGGTCCTGGCTTATGAACCTCCTCGCGGGTCAGTTCACTCCTGGGAGGACTTGTGCGACTAGTTTGTCGCCAACTTCCAAGAGACCTACGCCCGACCAAGGGTCGAGGACGACCTGTACCAAGTCAGGAAGCGACAAGGCGAGTCACTGCGAGACTACATCCGGTGTTTCACCAAATGCCAGTATACCATTCCAAGGATCAAGGGTGAGTCCATGGTCATATCATTACAGAGGCAGGTCAAAAACCAAAAGATGATCGAAAAGCTGACCACCAAGGAAGCAGAGAGTACCACCAAGCTCTTCGAGCTCACGGACAAGTGCGCACAGACCGCTAAGGCCCGAGAGAGCCAAAGTGTCCTAAAGCCACAGCCAACCTCTAACTAGCTCGTCTCTTTCAAAGGGGTTGGTCAGAATGAGAAAAAGACCAAACACAAGGCAGGACCACCCGACGTCATGGCGGTCGACCAAACCGGTCAACCGTGCTGGCTCTTTGAGAAAAAGGACGGAAAGAAGGGCCGAGGCTACTACCCGATCCACCACATAGACGCCCACGACTTGACTAAATGTAAGGTCATGTGGGGCATGATCGACAAGGAGCTTGGGGAGCGTAAACCCAAGTGCGACGATGCTGAGTGCTGACCCAAACCAGTCAATGCTGAGTTTCCAGCAGGTCGATCATATGGTCCACCATATCTTTGGGGGCGCTGCAACGTATTCCTCAAACAGGGAATACAAATCGGTGGTCCTTGAGGTACGGGAGACCATGCCAGGCCCAAGCCCACGCCTGAAGTGGTCAGAGGTACTCCTCGCCTTCAGCCAGGCAAACCACCCCTCATGTGTTAGACGCCTTGGTCGCTATCCCATCGTGGTCGAACCCACGGTACAGAACATCCAACTAGGTTGCATACTGGTCGATGGAGGGAGCTCCATCATCCTCTTCACCGACACGCTAGATACCCTGCAGATTCTGAGGAGCACGTTGAAACCATCTCCTCCCTTCTTCGGTATTACCCTGGCTCCTCAGCTAAGCCATTGGGGCAAATTGAGCTACTCGTCACCTTCGGCTCGATGAGTAACTTCAAGACCGAAAGGGTCCTGTTTGATGTGACAGACTTCACAACCGCTTACAACATACTCCTGGGGCGACCAACGATAGCCCAGTTCGTGGCCATCGCCCACTACACTTACCAGGCAATCAAGATCCTTGGTTCGGCAGGGGCCATCACCGTTTTTGGCAACACAACGATGACCCTGCACTACGATAAGAGGAGCCTTGACTTGGTTGAGCTGACTCCCGAGTCTTAGCCCAAAAATGTCGGGCCCAGTGGTCGCCCGGTGAAGGTCCGTGTTGTCACTAGTCCAGACGATCGGCTCAATGCAGTTTAGCTAAACAACTTCGACCCATCCAAGTCGGTCCAGATAGAGGCCGACCTGGACCCCAAATAGAAACTCGTGCTCATCACTTTCCTCCGGACGAATGCGGATGTCTTTTCTTAGAGTCCGTTTGATGTGTCTGGAGTCCCTAGGGACGTGATCAAGAACAAGTTGTTGGTGCGACCTGACATACGACCAATAAAGCAAAAGGCATATTGGTTCACACCCAATCGAATAGAAAAGCACTTCGTGAGGAGATTGACAAGCTCCTAGCCGAGAGGTGCAGTAAGTGGAGTGGTCGGCTAACCCAGTCATGATCCAGAAGCCCAATGGTATGTGGAGGATGTAGGTCGACTTCACTGACCTCAACAAGATGTGCCCGAAAGATCTCTTCCCTCTACCCTGAATTAACCAGCTAGTTAACTCAACTGCAGGCAACAATCTGCTAAGCTTGGGTACCATTAGATTAGCATGTATAAGGAAGATGAGGAAAAGACAGCTTTTGTAACACCCTTTAGGGTCTTTTGCTATGTAAAAATATCTTTTAGTTTGAAAAGCACCAGTGTCACTTACCAATATTGTATTCATCTCGTTCTATGACCACAACTTGGTAGAAATGTTGAGGCGTATGTGGATGATGTGGTCGTGAAAAGTAGGACCAAGGACGACCTGGTCATGTGCCTTAAGGAAACGTTCGATAACCTTCAAAAGTACCACATGAGGATGAACCCAGAAAAATGCACGTTCGGGGTATCATCGGGGAAATTGCTCGGCTTCCTCGTATCTAGCTGAGGAATAGAAGTGAACCCCAACAAGATCAAGGTCATCAACTAGATGAGATCCCCGACTAGGTTAAAGGAAATCCAGAAACTAACAGGATGTGTAGTAGCTTTAAGCAGGTTCATCTTGAGGCTAGGATAAAATGGGTTACCGCTCTTCAAACTTTTCTGAAGAAAAACAATCACTTCCAGTGAACACCGGGGATGAGCTCCCCATAGTACTCTAGTCTCTGTGAACAACCCCCAGTAGGGCCATGGCTGAAACTCCCTTCTTCCTGGTCTTTGGCACAAAAGCATTGCTCCCCTCTAAGATCACCCTTCAGTCTCCTCAAGTGATGAGCTACTCAAACGATGACTAGATGGTCCGATGAGAGGGTGACATAAACCTGATCAAAGAGTTCCACGATCATGCTCTAATTCGAGCAGCTCAATATCAGCAAAGCTTCAGAGCTATTATGACCGCAAGGTGTAAAAGTGGACACTGGTCGTAGGCGACATTGTCCTTAGGCAAATCCAATATAAGGCAAGCCGGAATAAGATCTCCCCAAAGTAGGAGGGGCCCTACAAGGTGGTTGATATTACTTGATGTGGTGCAGTCAAGTTAGCCATGCAGGACGACCATGAATTACACAATCCTGGAATATAGCTCAGTTGCACAGGTTCTATGTGTAGGGTTACTCGAAGACGAACCTATTTCTCTATTTTGTAATATCTTTCGAACAAGCGTGGAACATAGCTTGTAAGTTTTCAAATTAAAAAACCAAACTCTTTGTTTTGTAGGATTTCCCAAAAAGGAACAGTCTCCCACTAATTTGTAAGTTTTTCCGGTTCATAGGCTTGACCACTTGGTTAGCAGATTTTTTGCCGGCCAGACGATTGGGGACTAGGGCAGTTTAGATTATGTAGTCCATTTTTCCTATTTTTTTCATGTTGCTAGTTACTTTGTCTGTTTACTTATGTGGTGAGCACCAACCGTAAGCCTTAATTCGGATCGAGCGCTGGTCGCCACCGAATGGAAAACCATGCCAATTGTTTCCCTAGACGCCACCAACCTAACTGTCACACCCGGTTTTAACGTCCAAAATCAGATGCGACTTATGTGTGCCCAAGATGTTTAACACATCTAAGGACATCACAGGTGAAGTAACAAAAGCAATACTTTTATAGAATAAACGTTAATTCTTACAGCAATTGACATATATTATCTTCTATGAAGATATTTGCAGCGGAACAGAAGAACTGGTGCCTAACAACACTGCAGGCAACCGACCGGGGGACACGCGCCTATAACGTGACAACCTCGTCTCGATAGTATTCACCATCTTCTCTCACTGAGCAGCAACACACATGTTGCATGACATAGAAAAAATAGCAAGTGTGAGCAGATAACGCGCTCAGCAAGCGTGGGAAAGATAATGACATGTAGGCTTACAATAAGAATAGGCTAACACATGGTATATTTGTGTAAGTGCGAGTAAAGAAAATAGTAGTGTAATTCAAAAGCATTAAGCAGTTATTAAGTGAATATACCCCAACAACCCGATAACAAACCCTCCAAGGTTAACCATCCCATAAACCATAACAAACTAGTACTCCTGTATTATACCATAACTATTTAATCAAGTGATGATCCAAGTCTCCTATAACCGAGGGCACGACTGTTATAACAGTTTTACACTCTACAGAGGTTGTCCAACTTTTAGCCACGAGTCATGATATCTATGTTGCCGTGTTAGCTAGACACTTAACACACGCCAGTGGTGTGCCGCTAGGAGATCACTACGAAGCATTGTCCATCAATTAGGTCCTGGTACCCCAACGAATGCTAGCCAGATGTCTAATTGATATGCTAAGCCTTACCTATATCGACCTCATGTTCAAACGGTATTTCTTGGGTTGTCGCTCCTCGAACCAGTCCTTATATGTGACATTTGGGCAAAGACTATCCAACAGGGAAATAACCAACAAAACCTAACACCTTTTCTTGGAACGTATCCATAATCCCACCACATGAACCACCATTATCAAACCAACTCCTTGCTCGGCCAGAAGCAAGGAGCACTCCTCTCCTCGATGAGCTACGACTGGTGAAAATGACGGTAGTGGGACTTGTGCTTGTCTGAGGACCAGTGGGTCTCCCTCGGACACCCTTCATTCTCCTTCCCATGAGATGTTTTTTCCTCTCCTATCCTGTAGCTTTGGGTATTTGAGGTTGGCCAGTTGGCGTGCCTCCTAAGCTCATCCTCTTCAGCCCTCGAATACTCATCCATCTTGGTGGACAACTCGTACACGTCCTTGGCTAGCTTCTGTGCCAGGCATGATGCCAGAGCCCCTGTCTGGAGGCCTTGTCGCGCAACGTCTATCACCATGTTGTTGCTGAGGCCCTTCGCTTGGGTGAACTCGCACGAAACACTGGGTGAACTCCTTCAAGCTCTTGCCCTCCTTCTGTTTTACTACGAACAGGTCTCTGACGGTGATTGAGGCAACATAGTGCCACTAGAAGTGTGAGAAAAGCTCCTCCTGGAGCTACTCCCATGAGAATATCATCCTCGCTAGGAGGGAGGTGTACCACGAGAGTGAAATCCTCTTAATGGCTAGGACAAAAGCCTTAGCCATAGTTGCTTCATCTCCCCTTGCGAACTCCACTATGGGCTCAAAGCTCACCACGAACTCCTTCGGATCAGTCTCGCTGTTGTATAAGTGTAGCTGAGACATCTTGAACCCCGGTGGCCACAACCGCATTTGTAGGCCTACGGATAGCGGAGAAGCTTGATCTACCATTCGCAGCCAATAGGGTTCCTCCGACCCTCGATGATGAGTTAGCTCTGGGTCCCTACTGTCACTAAGTCCCCTCGAAGGCCCCTGCTGAGAGGAGATGAACTTACGGAGGGACCTGAGCTCTTCGCATAGCTTTCAAATATGCTTGTTGGCCTCCTCCACCTAATGCTTGTACTACGTAGTGTTGCCTTCGTGAGCTTCTACAATGTGGTCCCCTTGGGCATGTGGGCGGCCAAGCGATTCTCCTGGACATCTTACACGGTTGTCCGACCCTTCTGGGTGCTCGAAGTGATCACCCTGAATGCCTTCGTTCTGCCTTCTGTAGCCATGCCGAGCCCAGCTATCTCAACCCTAAGGACCTCACCTAAAGCCCCGGCTCCTTTGGTCGCCATGGCTTCTCCTTGCTATGACGTTGCCTCCGAACCCCCCTCAGTGTCTGTAGATCATTATGCTTTTTCTTTCCTGGTATTCAGTGGCATGAGATCATCACATGGTCATGGGTTCGATCCCCACAGCCGGCGCCAAATGTTGGGATCGTGATGGCAACACCATGAGCAGTACTCGTAATGGTGAGTATAATAATTATTTCTTTCTTGTTATTATACTAGTCATGTGGAAGTATTTATAACCATACATCAACCACCCTATCATCATTATATTTATGCCCCTTATCCATATGAGTGTTACCTCTAGCACTAGGGAATATCCCAGGATATCCTAGGATATCCCCGGAGCATGCAGTCATTGTACACATATGGCTTTCCATTCTATCTAATCCAGATACGTGTCTTAAGTGACCTGCATTGAGCCCTCCTTCGGGGCTATTGACGAGCTCCCTCCAGTCATCTTCTGGCCATGTTCTGATTAACCCGCGGGCTCCTTCTTAGATTAGGCTTTGCTCTCTTGTCAAAGGTCCTTGCGTCGCCTCCCTTCGTCTTCAAGGCTTCTTTGTACCCTTCATCATCCGGGCTTCGTTGTATCCCTTTGTCATTTGGTCCTCGCCTCTAGGTTTCGTTCTTTGGACTCTGTTGCCACTTGCACCCTTCAATTCTCATGCCCAGGCTTCGCTACAGCTATACATCCTCAGTCTTAACTCCTGCATAGTATAAAGTAAAACATCTTTGTCTTGATAATACTTTGCTACTTCGACTTTGGGATTGACCGTTATGACTGAAGTCAACGAATGAGGGCTAACATGGTAACATTCCCGTCTCCCCCCCCCCCCCCCCCAAAAATGGATATGATAGGTGAATGCTAAAGTTTGTTAAAAAATGAATCAACTTTTGTACATATAATCCAATTTTCTTCTAAAGGCACGCAACGCTGCCACCCCGCGTGACGCCAAAGCCTCCGCATCGCATCACGAGGCCCCAGCTCCCCCGTTCGTTTCCCTCTGCGACAGGAGAAAGAAAGGGTGGCGCCAAGCCACCACCAATTCACCATTCACTGGCATCACCAGGCCAAGGCAATCGATGCGATGCGTTCTGGGCCCTGGCAATTCAATTCCATGCGCCCTTCACTTATCCCTCACGTGCCCCACTGCTGCGTGAGCGTGAGGAAAAAGAGAAGCCCCACTTCCCAAAACATAGGTGGAGTCTCTTCTTTGAGAAGCCTAGCTCACAAGTGTTTATTTGCACTGAGGTCTGTTTTGGACCCAGTAATGCAATTTACACACGAATTTAACAGGAGGAGATTCAATTCTTATGCAGGTTGCAAAAAGAAAATCATGTATTCTAATCAGGATTATCGCGCAGTTCTCATTTCTCACACCATCAGTACACTGTACGTGTAGAAATAACGAATCTCGACAGACATTGGCTCTTGCATTGTGGTGTGAGTATTTTCAGACGGTTTCAGACGCGAGGAGGCAAGAACAGGATGAAATCAAGGGTGTAAAATCGCAGCTTTGCGGAACAGAAAGAATCGTCATCTCGGGGAGAAGATGGTTGCCAGCCCCTGATCCACCGTCAGCTGGATCGGTGGGCCGTAGGCCATCGGATGCTCCAGCTCATGCCCGGCGTGGGACCCGTCGCCCCTCGCGATGACCTCCCCGTCGGAATCGATGATGCCGCCTTTGGTGCTGCTGCCGACACGCAGGCCTGGCTCGATCTGGAAAGCCTTCACCTGTCGTTACAGCAAGTGCAGAGGCGGCGTTCCAGTACATGTCGTTATGTGTTAGCAGAGTTCAGGGACAGAGTGCGTAGAATGCATGGGGGTAAGTGACACACCTTGAAGTACTCCACGTATGGCGAGTTAACGTAGGCGCCGTCCTTCATCTGGAACATCAGCCCAAGAACATCCCACCGCGGGCAGTCCCTGATTATAGCTGCATCCAAGTAGCCATCTGCAAACTGCACGGAGGGTGAAGAAGGATCAAGCTATGGAGCAAGGGAACCCGGAAGCGGATTTCTAACTTGATCATGAAGAGTCTACCAGCCTTTAGTTATTAGATAAACAACATAGGAATAGCCAAATAAGTAAACCGAAATGGAGAGAGATTAACCTCTGCTTTTGGTGCTGCCATGGCATCTTCACTAGCGAAAGAAACATTGCCGAGCCAAACTGAAACAAATGGACCGTTCAGTGATCTCCATTGTAGATCAGCTTCTTCGATCGATGGGCCTGCATAACCACACGTTTCGCCATTACTGTCATTTTCTTTGTCTTCTTGGACACCATTCTTAACCCCGTTGGATTTACTGCTGGTATGTTGCTCTACAGGATCACCAAATTCTTCATATCCTGGGGCTGGAACAAAAAGGACACGCCCATTGTACTGTCGCAGGTTGAGCGTGCGGAACAGGAACTGAAATGAAGTTGTATTGCACATGATAGACCACAGTGTGAAATTTTACAGATCCAAAAGACCGTGCGAAAGAGAACATAAAGATGCTACACAGCAACATATGCAATACGATTTCACATCCTCTGCGTCTATTCTGCGTACAGATTAAAACTCAAACAGTATATCACTGTAGTTTCATTCTTTCAGGTATATAATGCATGATTTCTTTTAGGACGACAATGCATGCACATGTATGTATATATACTTATACACCATTTACAAGAATGAAAAGGCCATTTTCCACGGTTGGAATATGGAACTAAGTAGTAAAGTATGAGATGCATCTGTTTGTATGCCATCACACTGTTACTTTAGGGCATCTAATTTCTGAAGCACCTGTATGTGTTATGCGGCGATGCCAGCAGTCCATGATGACAAAAGGAAGAGAGAAAGAGAGGACATATAGACGCAAACAAAATCAAGTGCTTGACATAAGCTTTTAGGGTAGAAGGCATACATAAAAGTCAAGGCGAGCACTTCCCATCCACCTATACTTCTCTGATTCAATATCAACATCAGCTAGCAGGCCTGCAGTTCATAGATCATTTTCAGGCTTGTGAATTAAATTTTTTATTACTACATAAGAGAAAGTGACAGATCAATCTCTGAGGAAGGTGGACTATGTTATCAGCTGTGGTTTGGAAAGAGTTAGCATCAAGCCAATACACTACATACCCCATGTAAGCATCAGGACACTGAAAAACTTTGTCTTCCCCTGCACAACAGAAGTAACATCAAGTGCACGTTTATGACCTGTGTAACAGAAAGAAGCTGCATGAACAATTGCTCAAACAAATCAAACGGAGGTGATTCTGAAGATAGATGACGTGTATCCCCAGATGGACACTGACAAAAAAATCGAGGAGAAAAGGACTGACCTCTGATTATTGCAAACACAGCATTAGATATAGAGAAGGGTTCACCAGCGGCATGCAATAGAGATTTTGCCATTCCATTTCCAGTACCTGTTGCACATGTAACATGTGAAAACTCTACACAGAGTACTAATGATAATAAAGTGCACAAATGCTACAATCTGAACAAAAAACAGAAAAAATTACAAGCTACCTCCTAGTGGAGCATAACTAATCTTGGGCACAATGTTTTTCCAATGATTTCAGAAAGAAATGAACATAAGACATAGTACTACTCACCAGTGTGCAACATTACATCACTAGGATAAGAGAATTGCTATGATTATATACCTGCTGGGATGATCCCAAGTGGCACTTTTATTGCTGTTTCCCAGTCCTTCCTTTGCAGAAGACCATTAACCACCTAAAGTCAAAATCAAATAATATTTAAGAGATCGAACCAAAATACATCAAGGAGGCAAATAGAATCAGCAAACCTCGAAATTTCTGAAAAAGGAGATTTTCAGAGTGTAATTTGCATTGAATTGCATTTGCATATGGGAATTATTTATTTTGCTAACCTCTACTAGGACACCATCTCCACTGACACAAATTATCCCATCATATTTCCTAAGATCCAGTGAACGGGAAATCTCTTGAGCATGAAGGCGATGATTGGTTTCTAAACAAATTTCACAAATTGAAATTAGATGCAGCTTAATGGGGCATCACAGTTATAATTCCAGACGTATGATAAATAAACATAGATCACAACCTTGGATTGTGTAAAGAATGCCAGCAGCTTCAATGAGAGGCAGGACCTCGGTTTGGAAAATACTCCTCCCGCTTCTCTTCCCACCATATGGGTTCACTATAATGAACAATCTCTTTGGCCGGCCTTTGGCATATAGCAGGAGGAATAGATAAGAAGTCATGAATAGGTTAAACTATTGTTCTAATTGTGTTGTTAATCTAGTATATGCTTTTCTGAAGGACAGTATAGAAGCATGAATACCTACTACCAATAAACTAGAATTTATGCAGGACGAGGAACAGTTGGATCAGCACAATCAAACTATGATAAATAAATGAGCACACAAAGAGTCAGCTTGGTCAAGTGCTTAAAAAAGAGGTGAACCGAACCAATGATTTCAATCCCACGAGGAATATTTTTTTCGTTGAGAACTACTAAAACTCTAGGGTGACATTGAATGGAAATAATGACACTGAGAACAACAGTTGAACAAATATCACAAATGGAGCTATAAAAAGGTACACATAGCATTAGAACAAAAATATTCACCTTGCATTAGCACTAAATGAAACGGGCATAAGGCATCATATAGATAGATATGATTCCTTGACCTAAGCATCAAACTGAAAGACAGCTCACGGTGACACAACAACAGTTGAAGTGCAAAGTATTGTATGCCATCACCAACTTGTCCTTTTGATTGAAAGTGTAAAAAATGAACAGACCAAACATGGAAAACAAAAAATCTATGGACAATTCCAAATTCTAGTAAAAATTGTTTGCCAGGACAACTCGGAGAAAAAATGTTTCTGCAAGAAAAGTTGCATATTGTAGTACATTCGAAAGTTTGACGGCAAAAATCCAAAAACAGGCAACAAACACCACCGTATTTGTCAAAATAGACAACATATCGACGTATTTACAAATCTAGCACTCATATTCGGTACCTCAAATTCCAAAAACTAGAATCCGGTACCTGAGGCACCGAAAACGATGGGCCCGGCTTGTATTCGGCACCTAAGGTGCCGAAATACGACACTGTTCACCATATTCGGTGCCTCAGGTGCCGAAAATTCCCTGTACCGAATACGGTGCACAATGCTGTATTCGGCACCTGAGGTGCCGAATATGACCTGGCGTGTTGCGGCCGTCGCGTCGTGTCTTTGCTTTCGGCGGGCCCCGATCACGTTGTGTCGTGTCATTTCGCTTTTGCTAGTTTTAGAGAGCCCCGCGTTGCCGTGTTTCGCTATAAGATGAGAACACGCTCGCGAGGAGTAGCAGTAGCGCATGCACAAGGCACAGCGTAAGAAGAGAGCAGAAGCGCGAGTAAAGGAGCAGAGGAGAGGAGAAACAGTAGCACAGCGCGTGGAGAGGAGAGGAGAAGCAGCGCGCGATGAGAAGTAGCAACAGCGCGAGGAGAGGAGAAGCAGCCCGAGACGAGGAGGAGCAGCAGCGCGAGATACAGTAAATACTTAAATTATGTTTTTAATTAATACTTTCAGCATTAATAGTAATTAGAGTAAGTAGATTTTTTAATCTGTTTAATTACATTTGTTCAATTATTTTGTTAGTTTGATTATATGAATTTGATTATTTGCTTAGTCAATGTAATAGTAATTAGCGTGATATTGTGTAATAGTAATTATTTGCTTAGGTAAGTAGATTGTATAATAGTAATTAGTGTGAATTTGATTAGTCAGTGTAATTATATTATATAATTAGTTTAATAACATGATGGCCTAGTGGTGGCAGTATGCTGTAGTAGTGACGTAGGGTGATTGCCTAGGGTAAGTAGTTTAATAACATGGTCTCCATAGATATAAGTAGGGTGTCATTGCAACGAGAGAAAAGAGAGGAAAAAGAAAGAAAAAAGGGGAAAATTTTTAGAAAGATTCAAAAAAAACTTAGGTTGGACAAAAAGATGCAATTAAAATCACAATGCACCGAAAAGTTAGTATTTTAATTCAATTAAAGTAGTGGTGCGCTCAGGAACTCCTGGCCTTAGTTAAATAAAAGAAACAGCTATGAAGTAAAATAGAGGAATGTTTTTAGTGTCTTCTACTCACCGTAGACCGAAAAGTTAGTATTTTAATTCAATTAAAGTAGTGGTGCGCACAGGAACTCCTGACCTTAGTTAAATAAAAGAAGCAGCTATGAAGTAAAATAGAGGAATGTTTTAGTGTCTTCTACTCACCGTAGACTAGTCCATTACTTCCTTCAGCTCACTCAGTATAAAAAATATATGAATAGGTTAATAGTGCATTGTCAATTTATAATGAGATTGAATATTTGCTCAATATAACTTTCATGTAAGTTTAAATAATATTTTAATTCAATATTGAATATTAATTATTTCATTTGAATTCAATATTGATGATTTAATTAGAATGTTAATTACTTAAATATTTAGCAAGTGTATAGTGCATACATCGAAGTAGTTATTTTATTACATGTACGTTTGTTTACCATATATAGTATGACTTTCCATATTTATTATGGAGAACGTCCCGTAGTTTTGCATGAAAAGTTCGTAAGAATTCAGAATTGTCAGCACATAGAGAGTTCGGTTGATGTGCCTATTGACCTAGATGGCCTGAAATCATATATTATGAGTCTTTTGCGTGTGAACCAGCAGTCCCATATTATTGTCCTGGAAGGTGTACGGCCACGGCTTGTTCCAAACAACTCGATTGTTGTCCATACGTTGTTCGAGATGAGTAGGAACAACACATGGTTATGATGATTTTTTGGTGAACTTGCCCCTTGATTGTGGGTTTTGTGCATGTTTGAATTTATTTTTATTCAAATTGAATTTAAAAGAGAATATCATATGAAATGATAAAAATACATATAAATAAAGTATTACAAAGGAATTTAATTTTTCACCAAATAACCTAGGGTTGAAAATATTTTTATAAATTAGTACATCACATGAAAAGAATATTAGTGAATTTTTCTAGATTTTTGAGAATTTATTAGAGGCATTAAAAATTGCTAAAATTTATAAAAATAGGCTTATTTACAAAATTGTAATTAAATATTAGCTCAGACTTTTTGGATCAAACTAATTAAAATGGGTTGCTAGTGAACTCTAGTTTGCTTATAAAAATGTTTAGAATTTTTAGACTATTTTTATACTCCTAAATAAAATCAAGAATTAAATAAATAACATGAACACACGTGTACAATGACTGATAGCTTTCTTCCCATCCTTTCTACCGTCACTGTCCATGCGTACCGAATATGATATTGTGCACATATTCGGCACCTGAGGTATTGAATACAGCTCATTTTCAACATCTGAGATGCCAAATACGGTGCATAGTACCATATTCAGCATCTCAGGCGCCGAAATCTAACGGGTACACCCTTTTTGGTGCCTCACGTTCTGCAATCAGGCTTTCAATAAACGAGATGTCAAATACATATGCTAAATTTGAAAATATATAAATATATTGTTTATTTTGTTAAATTTATTGTCATATGTTGTCTATTTTTGAATTTTGTTCCATGTTTCACAAGTGCATCCCAGAGGCCAGAACAGTCACCAACCGCACAGTTGCACGCTTACCAAGAAAGATTCTGAGCCAGCACTGTGCATGCCTACGACCATTGGATCGATTACTCCAAGTTATCATCATTGAATCGAATCAAAAACATGTGGAAGATACTTTTGGTTTGGGGGTTTTCCTCACTACCCAGCTTTTTTTAAAAAAAACTAATATTTGTCACTGCCCCATTTTTATTGAACACCATAAATAAACTCACTTCACCCTACAAGCAAAGCCAAATGAAAAATCCTGAGCTCAGGAATCGAACCCAGAACCGGAAGGATCCTCCCACCAAGCTAACGCTCGGTTTCTGCTACCCCCAGCATTTCTCGGCTTCTCGCCCAACAATTCAATCGAGTCAACGAATTCAACAAAGTCCGCGACGCAACCACCACAAAAAGAACCAAGCCGCCAACACTCCAACCACAAGATTGAGTTGAAAAAGCAATATTTGTGTAACCAAATCGATCACACACACCACGAGTCAAACACTACTCCCAACTCCCAAGTGCAGGGGAAATAATGGAATTACTACTAGCATAGTAGTGAATACTGAATTACCAAGCGAGGCGAGGCGATCTCTCATGGCGTCCCCCCACCGCGCTGCGGCGTCCTCGCTCTCCATCTCCAACACCACCTCTCCCCTCCGCCTCCTCGTCCCTTCCCCTCCCCCTTTGGCCCCGCCGCCGTCTCCATCTCCACCACTGCTCGCGAAGATCGCGACTTTGAGCTTCCTCCCCTCCACCCGGCACCCGAGCACCTCCGACTCCAGCTCCAGCTGCCGCTGGATCCCTCCGCCATCGCCGGGCCGCCAGGCCAGCTCGCCGCCCGAGAGCGTGGCCTCCGCCGCAGCGCCGTTGATCCGCACGGACTCCGCCAGGACCTCGGGTTGGGACTGGGTATCGGCCATGGATGGATGGATGGAGGAGACGGGGGCGGAGGAGGATCTAGCTAGCGTGCTGGGAAGTGTCGATGGGGTTGGAAGCGAAGCGAAGGCAGCCGAGGTTTGGGAGGAGTAACTGAGGAAGAAGTTGTCATTGGCGCCTTTTTGTGGTGGGGTCCGTGCAAACGTATGTATGTGCACGTGTTGTATTTGTACGTTTTTTTTTTGTGAGGGTGGAAAATAGGTAGCAGTAATTTAATATCTGTATCTGGTAAAATGTAAATATAGTGAGAAAAATCTACATCTAATTAACAAATCAATATGAATATAGATATATCTTAATTTTCCCTCCCTATATATATATGGATGTAGTATGTAAAATCTTGATGAATATGGATACAAATTTAAATAATATTTGTATTTGAATATATAGAAATATCTCACTGAAATCTAATTAGCTGGTATATTCTATTATTTTATCTTGTTCTCTCACCTAGTTTCTTCACTGCATGTTTCACTCCTCATATGTTAAAGGTTTCACTTCCCATAGGTTAAAGGTGCTACTCCTGATCGCAACATGTTGCTTTGTGGGTTTGAAGTACTACTTACTTGTCAGTGGTTT
The DNA here is from genome assembly GCF_958298935.1 of Phragmites australis. Lineage (NCBI taxonomy): Eukaryota > Viridiplantae > Streptophyta > Magnoliopsida > Poales > Poaceae > Phragmites > Phragmites australis. Next base: position 23,637,009 of record NC_084934.1, on the reverse strand, counting down.
CTTAGTTATATAATAAAGGTAAAAAAGAAATATTAGTTCATATTAATAGCCAATAATCATTTGACATATAGTTATATATATTATTAAATGTTAATTTTTTATTAACCATGGCTTATAAAATATGTGAACAACTAAAATAAGTGGTTTTGAATCATCGTCGGGCTCATGTTATATAAATACTTGTTCTAGAATTTGTTGTTAAAAGTTATAGGATATTATATTCAATCGAAGTAAATAGATATTTGATTCAGATTCGGATCGATCAATCCGATTTATATTAGTATTTGAGGATATTAAACCTGTACGTATATTTATTTTAAAATATGGATACTAATGCGGAAGGTGTAATATCGATTCGAGATGTGGTTGTTTTGTAAAGAGATCCTGTTGTTTAAGCATATTGGTGCGTAGGATCACAGGGTGCATTTCTTGACAATTATCCGAGAGCTTCTAGAAGCACGTGTAGCGGCGTAGGCTACTGCGTGGAATTCTTCGGATGGGACTGTTAAAGTAGCGTTTGTCTTCTCTTTAATTGGGCAAATTTGGAAATTTAGACAACATACGCGACCGTATTTGCGAAATTAGACAACATGTCGACGTATTTGCAAATCTAGCACTCGTATTCGGTATCTCAAATACCGAAATTTGAATTTCGGAAACTGAAAATCCGAAAACACCGTATTCGGCAACTGAGGTGCCGAATACGGCACTGTGGGCTGTATTCGGCACCTCAGTTGCCGAATACACCCTGTACTCTGCTGTATTCGGCAACTGAGGTGCCGAATACGGCTCACAGTGCCGTATTCGGCACCTCAGTTGCCGAATTCAGTGCATCATGTCACTTTCACGTCCTGTCGATGCTTTCGGTGTGTGCGTGCCAGCGGGATGCTGCTTTTGCGCTTAATAAAAGCCCTGGCTCGCAGAAGAGAGAAGGGAGAAGAGAAGAGAGCAGCAAAGGAGAGAAGGGAGAAGAGAAGAGAGCAGCAAAGGAGAGAAGGGAGAAGAAAATAGAGCAGCAGTGGAGAGAAGAGAGCAACAGCGGAGCAACGCTAGGAGAAGTAGCTCGAGCAGAGGGGGCAGCCGGAGAGGATCAACGCGAGCAGCAGCCGCGCTCAATTTCCTTAAGGTAAGTTTTTAGATTACGTAGTTAATTAGTAATTATAATTAGATTTTTCTTAGTTCGTTCAGAAGTATATTAATCATTTCGTCAGTATATTGTTAAATTCATTCAAGTACATTTGATTAATTATATTATTTTGGTAAATTAGAGTATTTAAATTAATGATTTAGTTGGGTTATATAATTTTTATTAGTAAGTGTGATTAGATTCTTTACTTAATATAGTAACATGAATTTACGGGATTTAATCTAGGTAATTAGTTTTATTAAAGTAATATAATTACGTAGTTAATTAGTAATTATAATTAGATTTTTCTTAGTTCGTTCAGAAGTATATTAGTCATTTCGTCAGTATATTGTTAAATTTATTCAAGTACATTTGATTAATTATATTATTTTGGTAAATTAGAGTATTTAAATTAATGATTTAGTTGGGTTATATAATTTTTATTAGTAAGTGTGATTAGATTCTTTACTTAATATAGTAACATGAATTTACGTGATTTAATCTAGGTAATTAGTTTTATTAAAGTAATATAATTAATCAATTAACTTGATTAATTAGTTTAATCGCTTAGGTTTGGTAGAACCGTAGAAGATAGTGTCCAGTAGCAACAAAGATGCATATTAGTTGTATATTGCACTATTTAATTAGTATTATTTTTGTACTTATTATTTATTACATGTATATTTATTTAGGAGATACGGTATGATTTTCCATATTTATTATGGAGAACGTCCCACAGTTTTGCACGAGAGACTTGTAACAATTCAGAACTGCCAGCACATAGAGAGTTCGGTTGAGGTACCTATTGATCTAGATGGCCTGAAATCACATATTATGCGCCTTTTGCGTGTGAACCAGCAGTCCCATACTGTTGTCTTAGAGGGTGTACGGCCGCGGCTTGTTCCAAATAGCTCGGTCATTGTCCATACGTTGTTCGAGATGAGTAGGAACAACGCATGGGCTTTGTACTCACGCAAGGCATTGGAGGAGAACTTTGATATGGCGGTGTACGTAAACATAGTGTCACGACTGGTGCAAGGTGATGCAGTGACCACTGTGGAAGGCTCAAGCCAGGAGGTGATGCATGAAGAGGATGGAGGGCATGTCGGGGAGGGCAGTTCCAGTAGAGAGGGAGGTAGAGTGGACCCTGGTGAGGTCGATGCAGGATGCATGGATAATGAAGACGGTGGTAGTGGGGATGAAGAAGCTGCTGACAATGATGACCCGGTCCCGGCGATCCAGTACTTTCGTGGTACTGGGCTCCTGGAGTGTGTCGTCGTTGAGTATAACACCTTATCTAACTGGGGATACCAGAATAGCGACATTCAGGTCGGGCAACAGTTTCGTAACAGAGGGGAGGTCATCCACTTTATTAGCAACTATGCTGTAATAACAAGAAGGGACCACAAGTGCGTCCGGTCTAACCCTACGGAGTATGAGGTCAGGTGTACGAAGCACCCGAATTGCCCTTACTTCGTACGAGCACATCAGCCGAAATATGAGAACTATTTTGTGATTAGTAGACACACCCCACATACATGCAGCGAAGAGGCTATTAGGAATGTGAGCCACGCCGTTGATGCGAGGTTCGTAGCCCAACTCCTCATCACGCTTATTGGCACAGAAATTTGTTTGTCGCCAAAATCGATTATGGGGGAGGTGCACACTAAGACTGGCATGCTTATCAATTACCACACCGCGTGGCGAGCGAAGCAGAAGGCGTTGAAGATGCTGTTTGGAAGCTTCGAAGAGTCATACAACAATGCTCCGAGACTGCTGCAGAAGATTGCCATGACGAATCCAGGGACTCAGTGGGCCATGGCGGATGAGCCGATCAGGCTAGATGATGGGTCATATAGCACCACTGACCGATACCTCATTAGGTTATTCTGGTCCTTTGGACAATGCATCGAAGCATTCAGGCATTGTAGGCCGATTGTATGCGTGGATGCCACATTTCTAAGCGGCAAGTTCCATGGTACCCTTATGACAGCAATGGCGGCGGATGCAAATAATCAGATCATTCCTCTCGCATTTGCAATGGTTGAGAGTGAAAACAATGATAATTGGCTGTGGTTCCTCACCTTGGTAAGGACACATGTCGTGGGAAATAGGGAACGAGTTTGCGTTATCTCAGACCGCAACAAGGGTCTTCTGCATGCGTTGGACGTGCTGCATGATAGCACAAACTGCTCCATTGCATGGCCTGATGTGGAGAGAAGATGGTGCATGCGACACTTGGGCGCGAACCTGTATACAAGGTACCGCAGCAAGTCGCTTGTAAAGAGATTCAAAGGGCTATGTCTTCAGAACCAGCAGGCGAAGTTCAACGAGATATGGAGAGAGTTAAATGAGACCACTCGCAAGATGATGGCAGACCAGCAAGCATGGGAGGATCAACTGCGGGCGCAAATGGTTGGGGGCCAAACTATCGTTAGTCGTTCACGTGGTACATTTAGCCAGTGGATAGCGGGGAAGCCGGCGGAGCGTTGGGCCCTTATCCATGACACTCATGGTGCCAGGTTAGCGCATAGAATTGTAATGATCATATTGTACCGATTCTTATGCAAATAGCCATTCTAAAATTATTGTATCCCATGTTAGGTACTCCATCATGACAACGAACATAGCGGAGGCGTTCAACAATGTCCTGAAGGGAGTACGGGGCCTCCCGTTGTGTGCCATTATTGAGCTCACATTCTACAGAACGGCGGACTACTTTCGAGACCGTGGTAATGCTGCTATGAAGTGCAGCACACGGTTTTCACCTAAGGTGTAGCAAATCATATCAAGAAGGAGGAGCAAGGCACACTTTCATCGATCGAGGATCTACGACTTGGCCAACAATGACTTTGAGGTCATGTGCCGCCGTAGGTATGCTTCAGGGTATAGCGCCGGGGACACCGTGCAGCAATGTCAACTTGGACCTAACGAGGTGAAGTGCACATGCAATAAGCCAAAACTGCACCATATCCCGTGCTCGCATGTCTTAGCCGCTTGCAGGGACATAGGTGGCAATGACGGATCACAGTACGTATCACCGTACTTCACGATCGATGCATTGAGGAGCACATGGCTTCCAAAGATGCGGTCCTTTAACATCGGAACCAACTACAAATCGATCGAGGGCCCTAAGTGGGTACCTTATCCACGAGCACGACGCACAGATCCTGGAAGGCCTAGATCTACGAGGCTGCAAGGTGACATGGATGAAGCAGATGCTGTTGATGGCCTTCGCAGGTGCAAACTTTGCAAACAACCTGGACATGACAGGAGGACTTGCCCGACCCGTCAGTAAACTATCAGCCCACTGTCAAACTGAACTGTCTTAGAGACTTTGTATTGTAAAATGTTATTCACCTGTTAGTTGTACTACTTATTGTGCATTATGTGGTTTGCACTGTACCCCTTTAGACAAGAAGTGACCATTGTATTGTAAATGTAATTTTATTTATTTATTTCGTGTTTCTTAAATATTCATGGATCCGTGTTTTGATGCAGAGACAGAGCGTAGGTAGTCAGTGAGCAAGAAATCTATGGCGGGATCCTCTAGTACAGGCTTTCCATGGACACCTGCAACGATCACTATAGCACTTAATGCCTCCTTACAGGTTGTGCGCGAAGGAAACGATGATCCGTTAAAGGAGAACAACATAATCCAAGCCGTGGCGAAATTGCATGCAAGACCCATATGTTCTAGGTTAACCGCGCCACTCCAATGTGTAACCACCGAGGACCTTAGGGCCCTCTTGTATCACCGGCGTCAAATGTATCTGAGGGTCCGCGAACTGGCCGACCATCCTTCTGTGATAGGTTTCTCTAGGAGGCAAAGAACGATAGTAATGTCGCCAGACCAGTATGCATCCCATATTCAGGTTTGTCATATAAACATTTGGTCACCCTACTTATCTTATTTTCATTGATTCGAACGGTCCTCTTCTGCGTCAGGCTTTCCCGGAAGACGAACAGTTGATCAACAAAGAAATCTCACACTTCTTGACGATGTGTATGCTCTTCGGCGGGGGTGTGATGCCTGGTTCGCGTAGAAGACGACGACAGTCAGCGAATCAAAGGGGTACAGAGGCGACCTCTACGAATCATCCAGATAATGACGAGGATGAAGACGATGACGATTTCATGCCCCCCATGCCTAGACGTTCGAACAGAAATACAGGAGAAAGTTCTACGAACACTGCAAGAGGACGTTCACGCACAACATCGAGATGCCATACAACTGATAGGGAAATAGGACGTGGTACCACCTCGGATAAACCTCAAGATGATGACGACGACGACGATTTCATGCCACAACGACCCCGCCCTCCGAGGCTTCCATCTCCGGAGGACACCGATGACCCTGAAAATGATGATGGATTTGCTCGTACTCATTTTTACAACTTCCCAGAACCACCTCGGAGACGACAACCATCTTACCCGGATAGCTTTGACCATCGCACCTGGAATTCTTACGCTAATTTGCGTCGCCACTTTCCTTCGCCCTAAGCATCTATTGTAACCCTATATATTTTATTCCCTTAAGGCATGATATTATGTTCTTTAGGCGTATCGTACATGATAATGTTTGTTGTTGTTCGCTCTTTATGTGTAACCTCTGTACCGGGTTCCATGCTACTTATGCTTTACAACTACTATTGTTTCCTCTGTACTGAGAATTTATTAAATTAACAATACAGTGAATAAGACATAATAGGGATGACCTCGACATTAAAATCAATAATACATGTGTCATGACAAATTGTCCTGGCTACTCAACGGCGACGATGCCTCACACAATCTCCAGGCGTGTAAGCGTCTGGCGGGTGTGTGGCTCTCATCCCAGCAGCCTGCGCAGGCCCCTGCCTTGCGTGCCCTTGGTCGTCTTCATCATCATCTGCCTGCCCTGTGGGAACCCCACCGAACGTGTATCCCGCCCCGCTTACTCGGCTCTGCATGTACCATGCCGAAGGATCCTCGTGCGGAAGTGTGGACGGCCCTAGAACGTGCTCCGATGGAGTCCAGTGTGCCGAAGGCTCGCCATGCTGTTACCAATGTGAACTTCCAGGTTCATTGAGATCATGGGAGGACTGTCCGCCGAGTAGATCAGTGAAGGTGGCGGTCGCATGCATTGCAGCACCCCAGTCAAAAGCATTAGGGTCGCTCCAGCAAGGGGTCTGCTGCGTGTAGTCAACGACGTCCTCCTGATGAGTAGATGCTGCAGCCGGAGGTGTCATTGTAGCCGGAGGTGCTAGTGAACCCAGCGTAACCTGCTCGGGCGCAGGAGGCTGCGTGCACTCCTCGGCCTCAGCACCGGAACATGAGACATGACGCGCCAAAGCTGAAGATGTATGTCGTGATTCTGACCGGACGGGTTCCTCACGAGCACTGGATGACCGCCTGCTGTGGGAGGACCGCCTGCTGTGGGAGGCACGAGACGGGTCCATAGCATGTTGGTCGTACCCCCTCCATTGCGGGGCACACCCACCTAGACCACGTATAGCGTTTAGGAAGCGGGATCCTCTTGTCCTCATGTACTCCCGGAGAGGGTTACGATCCCTCTGCGATGATGACCTGCTTGGTTCCCCCAAAAGGTTGATCCGCTTGCGTATGCATCTCATATGCCTCTTCAGTCTGTATAAGATGAGGGACATGTCAGTAATACACAGATTTTCCAAAGAAAACCAATATAAGTAACGCATCACTTACCACAACATGAAGTAGGCGGGCACGATCCTCGGGGAAGGGTCTGGGGCCCGGCTGTACAGGTCCGCTGAGTAAGGTGGCACGCGTGCGCGGACGGTACCAAGCAAGGTAGTCCCAGTACGTGGCCTCGTCGTATTGTCCAGCAGTAATGATGACATCCACCGCAGCTGATTCTGTCCACCTCCGTATGTACTCGGCATTCTTGGATGCCCAGTCCTGCGTGCCTCCGCCCCCCTTTGAGCTCCACCTGTACGTGACATAAACAGTTATAATTTGTTAACATGGATAACCAATGTACTAAGGCAACATACAATAACACACTTACTCGTGCGCCCGTCCGGCGTCTCGTGGTGCTGGAACAGGCACCACCTGTCGGTACCCGAACTGCCTCTGTACACGTTCTGGAGAATATACTTCCACGCAGTTCATGTACAACAAGAAGCATGTGGTCAACCATAAGTCTGCGTCATGGCTACAAGAGGATGCCAGGAGTCCACCATCTGCAATTTCTTTTACTCGTGCCATACGCCATGGATCCCAATCCACTAGATCAGCGCTAAGGATGTCCAGGTCACTTATCACCCTGGAGTAGTTACCATGGTCTTGCTGCTGACTCCATCTTAGCCTGGCATGAATCCACCGATACCCCATCGTTGGCCTTATGTCATCTGCAATGCCATCAGAGATGTGAACTGGGTAGTAGCACTTGAGCACCCAAGGTCTGGAAATCGGGAGGTACTCCCAACTCCATAACTGTAAGAGATGTAAGCACCCTGTAATGGTTGCCTTCCTCTTTGTTCGCTGGGTTGCATCACACAATCCTCTGTAGGTTGCAGCCAACACTGCAGATCCCCAACTGTAAGATGTAGGCTCATAAGGATGTGACGCGAGGTGGGCTGCTAACCATACAATATGTGGGACGACATAATCGCCTGCCGTGTTGCAGAACATGATGCCCCCGAGCAGGACGTATAAGTACACCTCATAGTGTTGCATAAGTGTATTCTCGTCTACATCCAGTGGGCATGGACCGAACTGTGTCAGCCCATGAACCCAGGACATGGAGAGGCCAGCATCCTTCCCGTCGTATTGCACACCAAACCTATAAGATGCAGATGGTCAATGACGCTTTAATAGCACTGTAATATTTTAAATGCATTACATAACAAATAATTACCTATCTGCAACATAACCCTTCCACTGCTCCCTTGCGGGTCGCGAAACTATTAACGGGGCACCTCTTATTGGCAGCCCGGTCAGCATGGCCACGTCCCGCAGTGTTACTGCCATCTCACCAAAAGGAAAGTGGAAAGTGTGTGTCTCAGGACGCCAGCGGTCGACGAGACCTGTGAGCAGTGCCTCATCAATTGCCGGGAGAGGTGTCCTACCACCGACCTCCATGGGAGCTCCGGCCATCATGAGAGCGGAAGGTAGTAGTCCCGCCCGTGCGAGTGGCTCGTGGAATCGAGGGTCCAACTCCTTAATCTTGTGCACACTCCGGGCTCGTAACGGACCCAACTGCATGAGTTATCCAATACATGTACAGCGTTAGTTCAAAATTCTCGTACCAATGAAATAGCACATATAAACGTGGTACCTGTTGTCCTGTGAATATCATCCTTCCCCTATGGTTCTCGTCGTACCGCTGCTGAAGAAGCTCGGGAAGACCACCATGAGCCATGATAATAATTTAAGGCTTCATGGTTCAACAAATAGGTGAACAACAAATTAGAATATATTACAAGCTTCATAATATTGTATCTGCTAAACAAAGGTACACGTAATTTTTTCTAATTTTACCGGATAAGGACATTCATATAATTATACTAAGGACACAATCTAATTACAATGTTGAAAGAAATTCATGATATCAAACTAATTAAATAATATAATTATATAGACTAATCAAATTCATATAATCAAACTAAGCATCGTAATTAATTAATCTAAGTACTCTAATTTATCAAATAATTTAATTCATTTAATCTAATTAAATAAACTAAGTACTCTAATTAATTAATCTAAGTAATCTAATAACGTAATTAAATAATCTAATTTGTATAATCTAAGTACTCTAATTAAATAAACTAAGTACTCTAATTAAACTCTACGTACTCTAATAACGTAATTAAATAATCTAATTTATATAATCAAAGTACTCTAATTTATCAAATTAATATAATTAAAAAAATGTAATTGAACGGATTAAACAATCTACTCTTGAAAAACTAATCTACTTCGAAACGGACTAACCAAATAAGCTAATTACTCTAAATAATATTACTAACCTAAGTATTAAATAGGTAATATAAGGACTAACCGGTACGAAAGCTAATTAAGTGCTTGCGTTGCTCCTCTTCTGCTGATGCTTCTCGCGTTCCTCTGCTCCCTTCTCTTCTCCCTTCTCTGCTCTGCTGCTGCTGCGACCTCAATTTATTCCGCAGAGCAGCGATCTCTCCGCGTGTGGCGCCAAAACAACAAATGCATGCACCGGCCGAAAGCATCACGGGAGGGAAGGGAAAAATGATTGATGTGACGTAAAAGAGATTGATGCGACGCAGCAAAATCGGTGGCAAATCGGTCGGCCGGCGTATTCGGCAACTGAGGTGCCGAATACGGCACTGTGGGCCGTATTCGGCACCTCAGTTGCCGAATACGGTGTTTTCGGATTTTCAGTTTCCGAAATTCAAATTTCGGTATTTGAGATACCGAATATGAGTGCTAGATTTGCAAAAACGTCGACATGTTGTCTATTTTCGCAAATACGGTCACGTATGTTGTCTAAATTCCCAAATTTACCCTTTAATTGTAGACTAACGCATGTATACAGTAATTTGCATGCCACTCTCATACGACCCAATTGAAATTACTTGGATGGTTATTGTGTAGTTGTAGGAAATGGTTGTTCTTGAAATATTGTATGTCCCTTCAAGTGGATATGTGCAATTCATTGGCTCGCTCAAATAATTGAGCGTCAATTGTTGGCTCGCTCAGATCAGCATTGAGAAGCGCAGTTTATTTTTGTATCCATGCGTTGGTAAATTGAGCTGATAAAATTGCTCGTCAATCTTAAACAAGCCAGGGTTTTGACGGAGCTAGGCATAACACAATCCAAACAAAGGTTCCATTAGACCTCTTTGAAAAAAAAAACTTTGAAGAGTGTAGGATTGAAAGTAGTAACTAGATGAGTAAATAGGTGTCTCAATAATTTCTTACGAAATAGATGATCTTCTCTTATTTTTAATCACTTAACGCACTTTAAATCTTGAGCGGAAGCAAAATACTCAGAGAGACAAAGTAAGATAGAAAGTTTTAAGCAATAATGACTCTACGATAGAATATGAACCATAAGTTTTATTTAAAACCATTTCATGTGTTTTTATGTACAAAAACTCAGAACTTTGAAGATGAATGAAACCGAGACAAGATTACCAAACAAGTAAGCTCTCCAACATAATAGTCTAGAGGTAAGTGAATTTAAAATCCTATAATATATGCATGTGTATGTGAATTCTATACCTCTAGCATCTAAGAAAAACAACTTTCTAATGTGTTGAAATTTTAGCTCAAAAAAGAAAATAAAAATCATAACAAAACACCAAGAACTTACAAGCAAGAAAAACAATAGAAAGAAATTAAAAGAATGGGAATTCAAGCATATGCAAAAACTTATACTTCATTACTTAAAGATGTCAGGCCTATTTTAAACCGATTAAAAAGATTTATCTCTTCAAACTCTCAACTATTATATAGACTGAGCATTCCTCTTTCGCTCCTCTAAAACCCTAGCACAAAACTCTTATATGGATGTTTCAAGAGGACTCTTCTCAACTAGCCATACCCTTTATTCATAGCCTAGTAAACTTGACCTCTAAATTTTCTTGGCTGTTACTAAAATACCCCTCTCTTATATTACGCTCTTACTTATCATTGGAGATATTTTGGTATATTTTCTCCTTCATCCATCGGATGACTATGGCGCCTTCACAACTTAGGTTTGTATCGATGTAAGTTTCGTGATGATGCCACACGCACTCCATCCACCCGCGGTTTTGTGGCCAAACCGAGAAACTGACTCGCACGCTTCTTAAGGTATGACTCACCACTGCTTGCTTTGATCTCAAGCAAGTCTTCCGATATTGACATGTGTCTTCCGTCTTACGATCTTGACCACCGGTAAGTCTTTTTCACTTCCGATCCCTCGGCCCGTCTTGTCACTTACACTGGTATCCTTTTTTTTTTACTTTATCAACACGCCGCCTTCATCAATCTTCATCTCTTGCCTTACTTGACCTCCATATGTACTACTAGGATCATCATTGATTTCGCCTGACCTCATTGATCGTCCGACAACAAGCACCCCGCTTAGCTTCGATCACCCACCATTGACCGTCAAGTTACATCCATTATCTGTATATCATGAGACCAGCAAACATGCATCTCCAGAATCATATAGCATCATCAAATGTTAGTCCAAATCAAAATCAAGTTGAAAAAGATCAGACGTAACAAAAGTGTGAACACCGGATGGTCCGGCGTTCACACCAGTGCAACACCGGACCATCGATGAGTACAACTCCACTGGAACCCGGTTTGCATTCCTCTCTGGAAAAATTAGTTCAGTGATTATAAAATCCCAACACCGGACAATCCGGTGAACACCTCAATATTTGTCTCAGAACTGAAAGGCTCCAATGATACTCTCCGGTGTTCACACGTCTATCACCGAACTATCCGGTGAGTACATCATCACTGGAACTTAGATTTCCAACCTCTCTGAAAATCTTTGTCCGGTGAAACCTTCAATGATCACCCGTGCACACATCGGACCATCCGGTGAGGCTACCGCATCAGGCTTTCACATTTGCACCATTCTATGGAAAAATTAGTCAGGTGCTCACTTTCATCCACACCGGACCTTCCGGTGAATAAATTTGTCTCTGCCTCTACGCTGAAAAGCTCCGGACTCACATCTACCACACACCGGACTATCCGATGAGGTCAAAAATTCTCACACCGGACTATTCAGTGAGTGTAAGCTTCTTGCACCGAGACAACGATATAAACTTCAATTCTTTTCAAGTTTGATTAGACAAAATCAATATTACAGTATATAACCATGCATATGCTAACCAATAAAAACCACATTAATATCAATCACTCATCACGTAAGATAAATTAAGACACATCTCAATTTAGTTTCTCGGAAAGGACAAAAAAAAAAGTCGCTGTGGGGGCCGCTCCCGTGCTGACCAAAAGTCACCGTATTGGGATTTAATCTCAAAGATCGAAGGGAGTAGACCTATGGTTAACCTGCTTAGCCGCGCATGATCAGCACATTAATTGGGCACGCGGCGAGCCATAGAAGTCGCACACCGGGTGGTGGACCGGTAAACTGCACGCCAGCTCTGCATCCAAAACTGAGCTCGACCCTCTCTTTTCCCAAATAAATTTTCAGAGGACAAAAACAACTTTTTGAATCTGTTTGGAAGCAGAAATTAAACTCTATACTCACAGGATTTGAAAATTCCCGTGCCCAAAATGAGACACGACGACGACGTGAAACTCCACAGCCGCACTGCGAGGCAGCCGTCGTCAAACGAGATAAAGAGACACCAGTATCGAGTCTGCTCTAAGCGAGCGGATTAACGGTGAAACGAGACGTGGAGCTAGTGGTTGTCAAGTGATTTTTTTTTCATTGCCGCATAATCACTCACCGGTCAGTTGTCAATTTGTCATCATTCACAGAAGAAAAAATCAAGATGGAAAGGAAAGAAGTCGCATTCTTCCATAGGCAGGGGTGGATCAGGCAGCGGTCACCCTCTATATTTGTGCACATATCTCTAGTTCATCGGTCTTTATTGATGATTAAAGATATTTTGGTCTGAAATAGAAGGAATAAGTGAGAATAGACATGAATGAGTGTGTGGTTGTGAATTGTGATAGCTTTCAATTTGTTACTTAATTGTTTGCCCATTAAAATAGTTATAGTTATATTTGATCTATTTGTCTCAGGTTAGCACTAATAAATGAGCCCCCGTTTATTTCATTCTTGTCTCCACCAACCGAACGCGGCGATCTCCGCCGTGAGCATAACGAAAACGGCGCCATGGTTGCCGCCGCCGTAGCTTCACAAACTTGCTACGAGCGACACGACGAGGCGCTCTCCAAGGGAACAAGGAGACGGCGCGTCTCGTATGCGCCGACCCATACGTGATTCCTGATGTCATGTCGCAGGATTTAAGCAAATGACGGAAGACCTTTCGCTCCACGAATCTTTTGATCCGGATTGTTCGAGTCCTCATGGGCTCTGAGCCAAATTGTAAGGACATCTATTTTGGATCCGTGTGACGCATCGGAGAATGACATTTGTTTTGGATTCTGGATCGGAGTAAATAGATGAGAAACTAATCGATTTTCAAACGATTGACTTTTGCGTCTTTTTTATGTATATAGTTTCCCTCTAAATGAAACAGGCCTGTCAAAATAGATGATTTCGAACTCTGCTAGAGGTGCAGTACATATATGGTCGTTTGCCTTGAGAGTGAGTTCTCTTTTGCGTAAGAACTGGATCTGAAAAAAGGTCGAGAGGAACACTCACTTCATTTCCTCATGAACCAACTAGTTGAGCTACCAACTATCCAAGTCGATCAGAGCAAGTGCACAGTATACAGTACATACAAATGACGTAGCCAATGGCAGTCGACAGTCGATAAATAAACTAAAACCAAATTGGCGTCAAGAGCAAGCCACCCCTTGTGCTTCTATCCCAGATGCAGATAAAAATCTTCAACGACTTCAACGGAAAAATCTTTGGATTCTTAGCCGAAAGGAAAAGGGAACACAAGGAGATTTGTTTGTTAGTCGCTGAATTCTTACTCTTGGTAGTAGCTGAATTCTTACTCTTATCAAGAGAGGATGACACTAGGAGTTGAGGCAATTTTTTCTGGTTTATTTCTCACACAAATGCCATGCCAACCTGAGGGGTTGGGGATACATATTTATAGGCTGCTAGCCAGCCAAGCATATGCTAAGATGCTGTCCTAGATGCTGTCCTAGCTGTCCTAGATGCTAAGATGCTGTCCTAGATGCTAAGATGCTGTCCTAGATGCTGTCCTAGCTGTCCTAGATGCTAAGATGCTGTCCTAGATGCTGTCCTAGCTGTCCTAGATGCTAAGATGCTGTCCTAGATGCTGTAGCCCTAGAAAGGACCACAAAGACCAGCCAAGGACCATCTGAAGCAGCCCCACAAAGACCATATGCAGCACAGAGACTTATCCCATCATTCTCCCCCTAAGTCTTGTGCGTCGTCTTGTGGGAAAGTTGAACCATCCCAGTCCTGGAGCAGAGCTCAAGGAACTTGATCCTCCCAAGAGGCTTGGTAAGCAGGTCCGCGAGCTGGTCCTTGGTGTTGATGTAGCTCGCCTTGATGCTCCCTTCCTCCAAACAGCCTCGGATGAAGTGGTACCTCACCCGGATGTGCTTACTCCGTTCATGGAAAATGGGGTTCTTTGCCAGGGCCAGAGCGGACTTGTTGTCCATCCTGAGCTCCACCGCTCTAGTGTCTCTGCCGAGGAGATCACCAAGCAGTCGAGCGAGCCAGAGCGCCTGAGTTGAAGCGGTGGAGGCCGCTATGTACTCGGCCTCGCAGCTGGACAGGGCCACCACCTGCTGCTTGACCGACTGCCAGCTAACGAGGCACTTACCGAGGAGGAAGAGGATCCCGCTCGTGCTCTTGCTGGTGTCGATGTCGCCGGCGTGGTCACTGTCGCTGTACCCGACGAAGTGTGCCGCCCCAGGGCACCTAGGGTAGTAGAGGCCGTGGTCGAGAGTCCCCGCAACGTAGCGGGTGATTCTCTTCACAGCCTGCTGGTGCTCCGTCGTCGGTCGCTGCATGAACCGACTGACGTAGCCGACGGAGAATGCCAAGTCCGGCCGTGTGTGGGCGAGGTAGCGAAGGCTCCCCACAAGACGCCGGTACTGCGTAGCGTCCACCTCCTCCGTCGTGCTGTCGCGGCTCAGCTTCAGCCTCTCCTCCATCGGAGTGAGAGCTGGGTTGCAGTCGGTGAGCCCAGCTAGCTCAACGACGCGCTTGGCGTAGGCGGTCTGTCGAAGCGTGATCCCGGAGTCATCCTGGTGCACCTCGATTCCCAGGTAGAAGGAGAGAGGCCCCAGGTCACTCATCTGGAAAGTGGCCTTCATCTCTTCCTTGAATGCCGCCACCTCCGCATCCTTAGTGCCGGTGATCACCAAGTCGTCGACGTAGACACCCACCAGCAGAGCATTTCCTCCACTGCCCCGTCGGTAGATGGCCGCCTCGTGCGGGCTTTGCTCGAAGCCCATCCCCTTTAGCGTGGAATCCAACTTGGCATTCCACGCCCTCGGCGCCTGCCGCAAGCCGTAGAGGGCCTTGCGCAGGCGGAGCACCTTGCCCTCCTTGCCGGGGATCGCAAATCCCGGCGGCTGGTGCACGTAGACCTCCTCCTTCAAGTCGCCGTTAAGGAACGCCGACTTGACGTCCATGTGATGAACACGCCAGCCCTCCTGGGCAGCTAGCGCAAGGAGGAGTCGCACGGACTCCATCCGTGCCACGGGAGCGAAGGCGTCGTCGAAGTCGACCCCCTCCTGTTGCACGAAGCCTCGTGCCACCAAGCGAGCCTTGTGCTTGACGATGGCGCCGGCTTCATCCCTCTTCAGCTTGTACACCCACTTAAGGGTGATCGCGCGGTGACCACGAGGAAGGTCAGCAAGCTCCCAGGTGCGGTTCTTCTCAACCGCATCCATCTCCAACTGCATCGCGGCGCGCCATGCCGCGTGTCTCTCGGCCTCTGCAAACGACCGAGGCTCGCCGTTGTCACACGCAAGGTGCAACTGCGCCTCCAGGTCGTGAGGCACCAGTCCCGGCACCGGCTGGTCGCCGAGAAGGTTCTCTATCGTACGGTACCGCAACGGCTCGCCGTCGTGGTACGCGTCGATGCGCTCCTCGTCGTGAGAGAGCGGAGTAGCGAGCTCAACCGGGTTGTGCTCGACACGAGCTGGTGTTGGAGTAGACGTGCCCGGAGAGGTGCCTGTCGGTGCTGGTGCCAGCTGTGGTGGAGCCAGCGAAGAACTCATCGCAGCCGAGGTCCTGGCTGGAGAGTGTGGTGCTTCGGAGTAGCAGGCGCCGGGGTCGGTGAAGGCTCGGGGACTGGGGTAGACGTGCTCGTCGAAGAAGAGCTGCCTACTCCCCCAGCTTCCTCGAAGTGGACGTACTCGACAGTGAAGTCGTCGTACGTTGGAGCAGAGCCGTCGTCCACCGCCTTGTCCCACGCCCATCCTCGCCCTTCGTTGAACACAACGTCGCGCGCCGTGCGCACACGCTGTGTCTTCGGGTCGAGGATGCGGTAGGCCTTCGAGCCCTCCGCGTAGCCGATGAACACTCCCGGAGTGCTCCTGTCGTCGAGCTTGCTGATGTGGCCAAGCTCCTTGGCGAACGCGAGGCAGCCGAAGACTCGCAAGTGGGAGACCGCCGGCTTGCGCCCATGCCAAGCCTCGTACGGCGTCCTGCCGTCGAGCGCCTTGGTAGGCGAGCGGTTGAGGATGTAGACGGCCGACACCACCGCCTCTCCCCAGAAGACAGCCGGCATCCCCCTCTGTTTGAGAAGGGCCCGAGCCATCCCCACAACCGTCTGGTTGCGTCGCTCGACGACGCCGTTCTGCTGCGGGCTGTATGGCGCGGAGTAGTGGCGCTGAATGCCCTTATCAGCGCAGTACGACGCGAATTCAGCCGCCGTGAATTCGCCGCCATTGTCGATGCGCAGCATGCGCAGCTTGCGGCCGCACTCCGCCTCTGCAGCAGCCTGCGCACGCCTGATGGCGTCCGCAGCCTCTCCCTTGCTGCCGAGGACCATCACCCACATGTAGCGGGAGAGGTCGTCGATGAGCAGCAGGAAGTAGCGTCGTCCTCCCGGTGTGGCCGGTGTCACCGGACCACACAAGTCCCTGTGCACAAGCTCGAGCCTCTCCTTGGCTCGAAAGCTCGCCCGCTGGGGAAAGGGGAGTCGCCTCTGCTTCGTTAATACGCAGACGTCGCAGAGCTGCTCCACATGGTCGAGGCACGGCAGGCCTCGCACCATCTCCGTGGCACTGAGCCGCTTCAGGGCCTCGAAGTGAAGGTGCCCGAAGCGCTCGTGCCACTGCCACGCCTCGTCATCCCGACGAGTAGCGAGACAGAGGGGTTGTGCCACCTGCACGTTAAGGACGTAGAGTCGATTTGCGCTTCTGGTTACCTTGACAAGAAGGCGACGACGGCGATCCCAAATCCTCATGACTCCATCCTTAACCACCACGCGCAAACCGTTCTCATCCAGCTGTCCCAAGCTGATGATAGAGTTCCTCAACGCGGGGATGTAGTAGACTCCGGTGAGCAGCCTGTGCTCACCAGACACGGCGGTGAAGATGACGGAGCCGACGCCTTTGATCTCCACGCCGGAGGCATCCCCAAACTTGACGGAGCCTTGGACGCTAGAGTCAAGCTCGGTGAAGAACTCCCGTCGACCGGTCATGTGATGGGTGGCGCCGGTGTCGAGGCACCACCCGTCAGTCTTGTCGTTGCCGGAGCCGTCGCCGAGGAGGGCGTGTGCTTTTGGCTCGTCAAGGTGGAGGAGAGCCGCTGCGGCCGGTGCCGCTGGAGGTAGCTCGATGCTTGCATGTGCCATGAACAGAGCCGGCTCCTCCTCCTCCGCCTGTGCGACATGGGCCTGGCCGCGTCGTGGCTGTCGACAGTCCTTGGCCCAATGGCCAAGCTGGCCGCAGTTGCGGCAGGTGTCGTCTCGTGCTGGCTTGTACTTGCCAGCGGCACCGCCCTGGGCGCCTCCGCGGGCATCACCCTCGGCACGTCCTCGCGCCCCGGCCTGGGCGTCTCTGCGCGCCTTGCGCGGCTTGCCACGCTTGCGGCCGCCTGTCGCGGAAGAAGGCTCCCCCTTCTTCCGGTCACCTTGGCAGGCAGCCCACTGCTCCCGAGTGAGAAGGAGCTTCCCGCCAGTGGTGATGGGCCCCGAGAGAGACTGTGGCTCATCGCTGTCGACGACCTTGAGTCGACCTATCGCCTCTCGATCGACATCGTGGAGAGATCCAGCAGGGACTCGATCGAGCGAGCCATCTGCTTGTACTTCTCGGGGACGCAACGGAAGAGCTTTTCGACAGCTCTCTCCTCGCCGTAGGTGTCATCGCCGAACTGCACCATCTTCTGCAACAGAGTGTTGAGATGGAGAGCAAAGTCATCAACGTCCTCACCTGGCTTGAAGGCCAGGTTCTCCCACTCCTTGCGAAGTGCCTGCAGTGTGGACTTGCGGGCGCGGTCGCTGCCGATGCGTGCCGCAGCGATGGCATCCCAAGCCTCCTTGGCAGTCCGCTTATTGGTAAGCGAGAACTGCATCTCGGACGGGACTGCAGCGATGAGGGCATCCAGCGCCCGTCGATCCTGGTCGTAGTCGACGTCGCCGTACCGGACTGCCTCCCACATGTGCCGCACCTGGAGCTTTACCCTCATCACCGCAGCCCACTCGACATAGTTGGTCTTAGTGAGGGTAGGCCACCCACCGCCGGGGCCGACGTCCCTGACAACAGCCTGGAGCCCGTGGTAACCACGGTACCGATCCGGGGAGAGAGAGCCACGCTGCCTGTGAAGGCCGCGCTCTCCATCGGCCCGTCCGCCACCGTTGCCGTGCTCGCCCCCTCCAGGAGCGCCACCGCCGTGCTCGCCTCCTCCAGGAGCGTCACCGCCGTGCGCGCCTCCTCCAGGAGCGCCGCCGGCGCGTCCACGTCTGTCTGGGCTGCCACCGCGCTCGTGGGCGTGCGCGGCTGCCCACTGCGCCGCCCGCGCTCGGGCTGCCTCCCTCCCCAGCAACTCGAGGTCCGCGTCGGCGCTGTCGTTAGCAGAAACGGAGCTGCTGATGCTGCCGCGCAGAGCCTCGACCTCTGCTGCCGCCGCACGCGCTGCTTCCGCCTCCGCTCTGACTGCTGCCAGCTCCGCCGCTGCCAGCCTCGACGCCCTTGCCGCCGCTGCAGCGGTCTCTGCCGCCGCTCGCTCGCGTTCCTCTGCCGCGGCAAGTTCGGCCTCCTGCCGACGCCGCGTGCTCGAGGCGACCGAGCGCTGAGACTGCCCTGCGGACATGACGCGCTACCCGGGGGCTGCTGCGTGGGGAGAGGGCTGCTTCAGACGAGCTGCTGCTCGTCTGCGCAGAGGGAGAGAAGTGAGCAGGAGCGGCCGGAGCTGCTGCTGCTCCCAGCTGGGGCTGTTGCGCGGCTGGGAAAGGAGGTGAGCAGGAGATGCTCAGGCTACAGGATACTACGGCTCTAATACCACTTGTTAGTCGCTGAATTCTTACTCTTGGTAGTAGCTGAATTCTTACTCTCATCGAGAGAGGATGACACTAGGAGTTGGGGCAATTTTTTCTGGTTTATTTCTCACACAAATGCCATACCAACCTGAGGGGTTGGGGATACATATTTATAGGCTGCTAGCCAGCCAAGCATATGCTAAGATGCTGTCCTAGATGCTGTCCTAACTGTCCTAGATGCTAAGATACTGTCCTAGATGCTGTCCTAGCTGTCCTAGATGCTAAGATACTGTCCTAGATGCTAAGATGCTGTCTTAGATGCTGTCCTAGATGCTAAGATGCTGTCCTAGATGCTGTAGCCCTAGAAAGGACCACAAAGATCAGCCAAGAACCATCTGAAGCAGCCCCATAAAGACCATATGCAGCACAGAGACTTATCCCATCATTGTTTTACTTTTTTCGTCGCAACAAGCCATTTCAGCAGATATATCTTTGCTCAAAGCTGTTTGTACCGGGAACCAAATTAAGATTTCAGCGAATAGCATATGACATATCCCATCAGGAATATGCTTACGCACCAGATCACCTTCCAGGTTCACAGAATCAGCTCAATGGTGAGCCATGACCCAGGTTTGCCTACGATTATGCAGGTTGCAGGGCACATAAAAAAGACGCTTCGGCACTGAAAATAATTTAGTGGGGTGCAGAAATCTGTTTCTGCTACGGCAAATGAAATTAGAGTTTTCGAACTGACTTGCATTTGATCGCTTTTTTAAGACCAATTTCAAAGAATACGACCTAAACACCCAACAAACTTGATATGTGCTGCTATTACCAGGCAGCATGGCACAGGCGATTCCAGAGATCATGGAACGAAGCTCAGAACAATCTATGCAGGTCAAGCATGCCCTTTTTCCTTTTTTGAAATAAATAGATTTGGTTCCAATACAGGACAGAAACCTATGGGTACAGAAAACTCTGCTTACTGCTGAACCTTCAATCATACAAAGACTTGGCAGATTGAATCCTTGTCTTCTTGCTTTTCGCTTTCTGGATCTTCTCCTCAGACTTTTCATTTTTTGATATGGCCCTGGCAATTGCTTTCACTTTCCTCACGTTTTTGGACCTTTTTACCTGCACTCCTTTTTTTATTTTCCTGGTCAAAGAGGCAGAACTTGAGTAAAGAAATATTCAACGCAAACTGAAAACATTTATCTAGCCGCAACAAAGCAGATTACGAGGAAGACAACTAAGTCATAGCAAAAGTCAACCACGTTACTTTGAAACTTTTACTGATTCTCTGTTAACATCTACTAAAACTTTAACATACGGTTTCGGAAGGGGGTAGGAAACTGATGAATAATCATTTAAATGGAACTTCAGTAGCTCTCAGAAGCCCTGAAATAAGTAATGCAGGGGGCACCTTTATGATATCAATGACATTTAGGTACAAGCCTACACGTGGAAACTGCTTGAACATCTCCTCAGTCATGACCATGGTAAAAAAACTTTGTTGAATGCCAATTATTTTGCTTTTGTTTAACCTCTGACAGCTTGACTTTTCCATATACTTCCAATAAGCTGGCTATATTTATTTAATTCATTTATTGCAGAAAAGATAGCCAAACACCATGTGACTCGAATAACTTAAAAGATTTCATGTAGCCGGCTGCGACGATGACAATTACCAACAATCAAACCTGATGACTGCTGCCAGACAACAAAGAATGGAACATATTATACTAACATATTCCATAAGCTAAGAGGTCAGAAGTTCAGTTGCTGGAGGGATAAGTTTGAAATTTCTCAACCCTCGTAGATATATTATCACATTCAAGGGAAGACAACATTCAGAATTCAGAAACTATTCGTGGCTAACATGATTCCACATACAAATGTGGAGGTAGTTCCTGCCCATGTGTTCCTTGTAGCAATCAATTGCGCCTTCGACACGTATATAAAGATCATCGCAAGAACAATCACATAAATGCTTACATAATCCATCACGTTAATCATACCAAAAGGTTTCCCTACCTATGAAATCAAACTAATCTCTACTACTTAAAAAATCTCTACTGCATCGTATCTTCACGCATCCGTTCCGCTCCCATCCCTTGTTCCGCTCCCCCATCCACACGCACGCCAACCCCGCTCGGCCTTCCGCATTCCCTCCTCTACGCCCCCTCTCCTCGTGCCCCTATCCAAATCACCCCCTCTCCCGCTTCTCTCGTCCCCATCACCCCCTCCCCTGCACCACGAATGTCGTCGGCCCGAGGGTGTGCTCCATAGCGGAGAGTGCCCTCTCACAATCTCCTCCTGTCTCTCCTCTCAATCTCCTCCCGCAATTCCCAATCCCCTCCATAACGAAGGGTGCGCTAGATTTTCCCCAGCCAACGCCATGCCACGCCCAGCTACCGCCGTCTTCATGGTACACCGTTCCTCTCCTCATGCCCCTGCTCGCCGCCCTTTCCCGCACATGCAGTCTCCTCCCATCTACTCACTCTTGCCGGCCTACTCACGTCCACGCAATGTTCATTGGAGATCCCTCGCCATGGTAGCGGCGGAGAACTCAATGCATTTCATCCTCCTCCTCGCCGTTGCCGAGGTCTAGGAACTGTCGGCGCACCGCCACCACAGGCTTACGGCCCACATGGAACTCGAGGCCCTCGTGGGATCCCTCGCACCTTGCCGTTGAGACTCGCTACCTACCAGACCATCGTGACTGCCTTCCTCGCTGCCTCAGGTGGGCTTCTCTGATCCTGCGCCGTCTTGCCTAGCTCCGTGGGTGGTCGCATTGCTGCTATCGAGGGTTTTGTATTTGACATATTGCGATCTTGTACATGTAATCTTGGAGTCAATGATGCGCCGCTGGAACCACGCGTCTGCCGCCTCTCCACCCCTTGCTCCTCACTACCCATCCCCACAGTTCCATTGGCGATGATGGAGCGCAACGGAGTTCATGCATGATGCATCTCACCTGTCACATACTGCAGAACATGGTAAAGCTCTCCCGGAGCATGCAACTTATACTCACAATGATGGTGCGTGAGCATGTGCGCTGGTCCTCGAAGGTGTATGCATGCATAGTTCTTGTCCTAGTTTTGGTTGGGAATTTTGATGCATGAATGTGTGGATTATCAGGGTTTTCTCAATTTTCATTTTTTATCATCAGCCGCATGTATGCCTTGTATGTCGCTAGGTACATTTTATATAACGGTCTGCATTTCCATTTTTTGTCCAGGATGCCATGGCTTGCACTTTGGGAAACCCAAAACAACTACCAGGCACAAGCAACGCTGAAGAAACATGGTTCTTCAGTTGAAGATATTGAAAAGGTATTGTATCATTAATGTAAATTGTTTAAGTTGACAATCGATTACACCTTTTATGTCGACGTAAATTCCGAGAAAGAAGCAGCATAACTATGCAAGATATGTGGTTCTGGGTTTGGTCATTGCCCCAAAAAAAATGAACTTATGTCGAACACCAACTAAACTCGAATATCTGATTTGTTTACTTTGTATATTTGTTTTTATCAGAAGCCCTATGAAGCTGTTGGTTTATCATTTGAGGCAATTCCATAGTTTGGCCCAAAATTGCAGTTTGAATGTTATTAGGATAGTGATACAACTCGATGGAAAGGTAAGAATCCCTAATCTTCTCTATTAATTAAGCAGCAATTTTGATTTATCTGTGGACTGGCCTTGTATCGATATGTTTGGCTTCTACAAGAAGTATCATAAGCAGAGTTTCTCAAGGTAATTTGAGGGAATGCTTAGCATTTCACTGACAAAGTGCACTTTTACTATGCAGATAATCTATGCAAGATTGGCTTATGGATTAAGCAGGGTGAGGAGTAATCGTGGAGGAGATCTTGATTATTATCTAGATCAAACAAGTGACAATGATATGCAGCATCTTCTTTCATCGGTGAATGGCAATTTACTGAGATGATATCTTGAATAGGAAGTAAGCCTTATATCCTTCTCCTTTTCTGTATCTCAGTATAAGCATCTCCTTTCCTTAGGAACAATATGTACTCATGACCGTCCATTAAAAAATTGGAGGTCTTGTGGCCATTGGCCATTACACGTGCAAGGAGATCTTTAAAGATTTTCTTCTTAGAAAACACATTAGAATGGTCTTCCCTACCCTTCTATAAAAGAATAGGTAGCTTATCGTAGTAAAGTTTGCTAGCGTTTAGATTGTGCATCTAAAGTTGAAACATGTACCTTAACTCATCTTTATTTTTAAGTCAAATAAATTCTTATTACACATTTTAGGATAGAGAAGAAGGTATCTTATTTACTAAAGCAACAATAGTGTTGTTTAGGACTATACGAACAAAACTTGCAAATAGTTGTGCTATTTAATTTTTGGGGTAATACTTCTGTAGATTTTTTGCATGTGTGATTTACTTTTTTTTGTTGCATCTCAATTTGTTTAATATCTTGCTGAAGCTTTCTGATTCTGCCATCCATAGTCTATAGTTAGTGTACACAACTTTATATTGGCGACTATTTTGCACACTGTACTTGAAAATGCACTGATGCAACACCATGTTGACCTTCCTCCTGGTTCTATGGGGAAAATAAGCTACATTGCCCTTGCTTGTCAGTACAGTTTGCATGTTAGTAGATATATTGTGCAAAGACTTGTTGCTTTTCTGCTTCATTTCTTTCTTCTTCTTTTTTTGCTTAAGTTTGTTTGATCCTATTGGCTATTGATATATGAATGCAGGATACATTACTAGAGTTGGAATTTCAGGGCATCAAAAAACAATTTGCTATGCTCCAGGTAAAACAATTTCTCTTTTCTAAGTCAGAGCATACCATGGTTATGCATATCTGACGGTCCTTTCTAATAGTTGCATATGTCCCAGTCTCTCTCGTTGGAAGCCTCGGAGGATACCTTAACAGAACATGTGGCTCAATTCTACATTGCTAAGACAATTATTGCTATTGAATTCATTCATAAACATAACTACATCCACATGTTACGTATCTTTGTTTAAAACATCTAATAGATTTTAGTTCTTTATTTTGCTTATTTATGTATCCGGTTTGTTATCATTTGCAGAGATATTAAGCCTGACAACCTGTCTCTAGACAAGAATGGTCATATGAAGCTGTCAAACTTTGGGCTATGCAGGCAAATCGATAGTTCAAAGCTCTCAACCTTGAATGAAGATGAACCTATGGGTGAAGACAACTTGAGGGAATCAATGGATGTTGATAGTTATTTGACTGAAACTACAAAGGGTAGAAGATGGAGAAGTCAACACGAACAGCTTCAGCACTGGCAGATAAACAGGAGAAAATTTGTATATTTGCTTTACATTTTACATATTGGGCGTCATATCGATCTAGTATAATTTTTCTTCTGCTTGCATAATATCTTGCACAGACACTTGTTAGAACATATAGTATCATGTGTTTATACTGTACAACCTCAACCTTTCGTGGCAGCTTTTCTTACTTCAAATTTATGTTGTCACACAGGCTTTCTCGACTGTTGGGACGCCAGACTATATATTTCTCCAGGGGTTCTGCTAGGTAAAGATTTTTTAGGTTTGAGCAGTACAAGTTGGATAAACTTGTGCTTGTGGTCTATTCTCTTCAAGACATAAGTTATGGACTTATGGTGTTGTAGTTTATGGGAAAACATTTTTTTATAATTTTGTCCCTATATGCA
This sequence comes from Phragmites australis, assembly GCF_958298935.1. Classification (NCBI taxonomy): domain Eukaryota; kingdom Viridiplantae; phylum Streptophyta; class Magnoliopsida; order Poales; family Poaceae; genus Phragmites; species Phragmites australis. The sequence continues at coordinate 23,612,169 of NC_084934.1, read as the reverse complement.
TATGGGCTTGTGTTATTTGGCATGTTTCACTCATCTAAATTAAATCAGTTGGAAGCTGCATAGATTAGTGGGCATAAAAATACAATATTGGGTGCACGATTTGAGGACCGTAGCAACGCACGGCACATTACTAGTCAGCATAAAACGGCAGGATACAAATTATCATCCCATCCCACGGCAGCATGTTACTCGTGTTAGGTCGAATTCTTCTTATTCAATTACCATAATAACCGAGCAAGTTAATTAAGACTAGGCACTCCCAAAGAAAAGAAGAGTAGCAGCAGATGTAGTCCTTTTGCTTACCTACTGATCGAACTGAGCGCCGCCGACGTCGACGAAGGCTGCTCCCCCACGGACGTATCCATCGCTGCGGAGCAAAGAGGAGACAAAACATGGAACCGAGCCATCTTAGAAGCCAAAGAGGCAAACACCAAGAAACCACTGGAAGGCAAAAATTACGCTGTGGAGCTTCCGCGGCCGTGGAGGCAGCGGGGCCGCCCTCGGAAGTGTCCATGGCTGCGGCGGCGCCGCCGTTATTGGCCTTGTTCTTCTTGTTCCGGTTCTTCGCCATGGCTGCGCCGCCGGCTCGCCCTTCTCCTCTTCCGCACTCCTAGGGTTTCCCGGGGCTCTGGTGGTCTAGGAAGCGGGAGGCCGGAAGCTGCGTCTTGCGATCAGGAGTTGGTGCGTATAATGAGGTTTTGGCCCATGGGCCGATAGCGTCCGGATATACTATAGATTGGGCATGTGCCAAACCATTTCCTTTTATTTTCCTTTTCTTTTTTCCCCTTCTTGTACTTAAAAAAAGAGTGTGTCAGTACTTCGAATGTGTCTGAAACTTACTATGATAGATTGAAGACACGCACCCAATCACGTATCTGGTGGTGTGCTCTAGAACACGTTTAAAATTATACTTACTTAAGATTATAATTGTGTGCATCATGAATGTCAAGGACGTCTAGTTGATGTAAAGGTTAAAAGTTGTACTCCTATTATCTAAAAGAAATAATATATTAAGAATTTAACACGTGAGCATGTATGAATCTGAACGCCTGAACAATTGTTTCTTAAATCTAACGGACGATGACCCCATGTTTCTAAAAAATGCAAAGAATGTGAAACCTGGTGTCACAACTGTACCACCTGAATCTAACGGAGGATGGTCTCACAACTGTACCACCGAACTGAAGGCGGTGGATTCTGGAATATACTGTCGGATTCAATTGTACAGGCCATTCTGTCACTGCGTTTTCTAGTTGTGTTCCAAAGAGACCTGAGCAATTCTGCCGCCACTCGTATACCGTGGATCGCGTTACACGATTCCACGGGAAACATGAAAAATATTTTCAGTTGGTGGCTGACTCCTCTCCATAGATGTCCACATGGCAAAAGGTTGTGAAATCTGAACCAGAAAAAAGGGAGACTGGGAGAAACAATCATCCAGGCGGCGCCCCGGACAACCATCGAGGTCAGACATGTTGGCCGCGCAGCTGCCCCGTCCGAGCTCCAACGCACGCCACAACGTTTTCTGAATTTTCAGCACCCAGAACGGCGCTGTTGCATCGATACATCACCAGGAAAAAAAATAACGACGGATCAGCAAGATCCGACGTCCATGGCTGACAAATCCAAGCCATGTGTCTCAATCAACTCCCTCCACCACATGCCCCGACGAAAACCGCAGCCACGGCATGGCTCGATCAGAGTCGTCGAACGTGCAGCAGCCCTTCCGTCCACTTGGTGCCATCCAGTGCAGTCTTTCAGACAACTGCTCTGCAAGTCTGCAGCGAGTGATCCACCTGCCTTTCGTTCTGGACCAGTGACTGCGCTGCTCTTCCACCGCCAAGCAGCGCACGCCGCGCCGCTTTCGCTGAGGACCGGCGCGTCTTGATCGGCCGGCTTCACCAAACCTGCAGCTGCTGCAGGAGAAGGATGGATACGTAGCACGCGACGTGGCGCGCATTCCGGGGCGCGCCGCTGGCCGGCCGGCCGGCCGGCCGCGACAAGGGTAACCGGCAAAGCTAAGCATGCACGGATGCACCTGTGTCGTCCGAGCAGCAACGCATGTGATAAAAGCCATAGAAAAACCGCGGCGGCAGGGCGCGTGATAGGGAGATCTCCCGTCGTTTTCGTTTGAGCGTACGCACGTCTTTCTTTCTGCCACGGGAGAAGCTAGAAGAAAATTGACGGTGGTGCACAGATATATAATTTTAAAGTAATATTATCGATTTTAGTTATTGTAGTGGTCAAAATAAATTATTTGGTGCTAAAAAATTTCTAGCTTGCATTGCAGGAGAGGATGTACCACTTTGACTCTTTGACTCAATGTGGCTTCGCCACTGTGTAGGATAGATATCTTGCATTGCAGGAGAGGATTTTGGAAGATAATTTAGTGGATCAAGATTGTAGGAAAATGCAAAGCTGAATTTATAGGAATTTTTAATTATTTATAATCAAGTTTACGTGTCAACTCAGGTCCAACACGGATATCATTAAGCTGAGAGTTTGTTTCGCCTGCCAGATAGAAGTACCTTTTGGTTTTCCCGAGCACGTTTCTTTGTTAGACACTCTTATTGATTGCTAATCATGTATAAAACCAAAACGCAAATGGTAATATATTTTAGGCCTTGTTTTTATTGATATATCAGTTTTCTCTTTTCTTATACAGTGATATAAAGGTTTTTTATTTTTGAAAAGTATATTTTTAGTTGATTTCCTGTACTCTAAATGAGGCTCTTTAGCTTTCTCTCGCTCATTCGTCGCCAGTATGATTTGTTAGTTTATGGTGTATTTTCAACTCTGCTACGATGGAAAACTAACAACTCTCCTTTATCAACATGTACAGAAACTCTTTATTTCAAGATTTACAAAATAGAAAACCTTCTGGAGTCAAGGAACCAGCAAAGTATGTAGGAGTAATAAAAAAATCGCCAGAATATAGTACTAGCATTTTTCTTTTTCTGACTTACGATGGTTGCAGAGCTGTAGAAGTGAAGTAGGACTGGCGCATTGGATGCATGGTTGGTTGGCTCATTGGCTGTCCCCTTCCCCTCCCCTGCCCTTGCCGTCCCAGTGCGCCCTCGCTTGCAAGCAAGGCCTGCAATGATGGCGTGCCCCTCATGATCCTGACCGAGCTTTGCTACGCCTAATCATCTGTTCAAGATGGCAATTGGGTTCAATGCCCATACGAGGTGGATCTTCATCATGACGTGGCCACTATGATCTGTTGATCATTAAGCTTGCTAGTGGTGGCTCAAATTCTCTATTAGTTGAGCCCAGTATTGTATTAATCTTTTTAAGAGAAAGAAATGATCAAAACAGGGGCGGATCCAAGGATCCCCTTATGCTTCGCACCCAATAATTTTTAATTAAGAGAAAGAAATTAATGGTCTTCCAATATATTTTTTTGTCATAGATATGAGAGATGAAAAAGAAGAGAAAGAGGAAGAGAAAATAGAGAGGTGGATAAGACCTAAGTGGTTGCTTTGCATCCTCCGCTGGATCTAAAGGCTTGCATCTAGTAGAGTGATCAAAAGGTTCGGAGCACTAACCACTAGTAGTACATAAAGTTTTATCAGTGTCAGCTCAATACGCTATCACTGTTGTTTTTTAACCGATATTAATTACTTAGTACTGATAGTCTATGACTATCAATGTCGGTTTATAAAAACCGACACTGATAATGAATATCAGTGTCAATCCATAAGTTTAGCCGACAGTGTTATTGTTTTTCAGAGGAAAAAAAAATCTATAGGAAACAAGTATCAATGCCGGTTCTAAAACAGAAAATATTACAAACACAAATCGGATGCACTTGCACAGATGAGTTTTGATTATCACGAACACTTTGCACAAACAATTGCACATATGAGTTATGATTATCACAAACACTTGCACAAATCAAACACAGAACAAACATTTGCACAGATGAGTTCCGATTATCACAAACAATTGCACGGACCAATAATCCTAAACGAGGAGAATCTCATCGGTAATCACAAACATTTACACAAACAAATATTTGCATTGACGCCAGCGCATCCGTGGCCCTGCTCTGCTCATCCAATCACATCAGTAATCTTAAACGATGAGAGAGAGATAGGGGATTAATTTCACAACACAATAGAATGGAGAACAAAAATAAATCCAACTTTGCAACATGTAGAAGGGCGCGCGGGCGGAGGAGCTACAGGTGCAGAGGTGCCGGGTGTGGCTGGATCGGCTGGAGACCGCGAGCGCCGATGACGACAGCGAGTGGCAATGGAGGCAGGCAAAGGAGCCAACAACGTGCCAGGGCAAGATAGGGCCTGGGTGGCCCAGCACAGGGCGCATGAGCAAGAAGTTGCCTCGCGCACACGCATGAAGGAGGTGGGGAGAGGATGTGAGGGGCTGAGAGTGAACCGTGAATGCGTGAGGACTTAGTAAAAATCAGCGGATACGAGGGTGAGCAAAAACCGCTTCAATGAAAATTTCGAGTCCAATTCTCCCATCAGTGTTAGTTCGAATCAAAAACTGATATTGATAGTATCAATGCCGATATATATCAAGAGTTGTCGAGGGTTAGTCCTGACAATAATTCTGGGATGTACCGGTCGATGGATGCGTGATCAGCGTCTTAAACAGGTGTATATCTGTTAGAACTTATGAATACTAAGGGTTATTCAGATTTAAACCTCCCGAAGGATAATAAATATATGTCCTATGTATTTTGTTATAAGCGTTTTCTGAACTGGTTATAAATAAGATCCTCCTCCTAATCCAAGACATATTCTCCTATTTATATATAAGAGAATGAGAACTTACAAATAGTTCCCTTCCCATAGACCTATATCTAGTTGGATATTATTTTCTTAGGTCATCACCACGCGGAGCTTGCGATATACTTACGCTGGTGGTACTATGGTGCCCATCTTATCCCCACGGATGCCTTCACTTTTTATTTTACCTAAGTAGCCCCGTATATCCCCTCGTAGTGAGCTACAAGCTTATCTACTAAGCAGTTATGTCCCAGCCCTCCATGAGCCCACCTGCGAACTCGTCTACTTGTTTGGTCGTTCTGCAGACTCTATCCTATCCGTCGCACGACGCCAAATCGGTCTGCAAAACCTCACTCCATAGCAATTAATGCTATAGGACGGGGCATTATCTATCTATACCGATCACGACTTTGTTCGTTGAAGGGAGGTGTCTTGAGAAGAAAAATATTTGAGTAGAAATCAATAAATATGATTAGACAGGTTATGTATAGAAATCCCACGATCAACAAGGGTTGTTCGTAGGATCATAATATATCGCAAGGAGGCTGATCGCGCAAGCCTCGTACTGGTCGAGCGAGCTTTGACCTGATCACGTGATGGGTCAAGGTTCAGTAAATATCTCTCGCCGGTCATCATACCCCTAGTGGGGCCTGTTAGCCAGGACACCACTTACTCAATACTTCGACAAGAGCCGATAATGATACTTAGTTACGAACCGGTATTGATGCTTCATCAAGTGTGAAAAGTTATGAACCGATATTGATACTTCATCAATAACGATTTTATCTTAGCCGATATTAATAACCCGATTCGAATAACTATTTCTGTTATAGTGAACTTTAAAAAATGGTCATGTCATCGACCGTTCACCTGAAGTAGAAGGGACCTTGATTTATACACACACCTGATTTGCCGTTGGGATTACGGATGCTTTGGACCACCCTATCCATGGTGGGACACTGCGAGAACTAACGTTTGGCCGAGATTGCATCAAGAGCGAGCTCACCATGCTTTATCTCAATGAGGATATGTTGCTCGGCCGGGACAGGAGAGCTCAGCTCACGCGCGCACCACCGTATGAATCCAACGGCGGACCTCACCTGGACTTTTTGTTGCTGCGGAATACAACATCTGCCTCGAGATCTGCAACCGAAGAGCACAAGTCACGCATCATGGCATCGGGCCTGAACTACGGGACAGCGGCCAGCAGATCCGCGCTCGTGTGTTTCCTCGTCGCCGAGCAGCCAATAGAAAAGCAGCTGCGAGTGCGCACACCCGCGCCATCACGACGCTGCTCTGCATTGGGCACAGGGAGTGTCCAGAGGAGCAGTGCTCCAGCTGGTACTTAGTTCACGTCAAGAAAAGTACTCCCAAGTCACAAAAGATTGTGATTTGGATATTGACATGGTCACCGACGTGCTACTTTAACTACAAATTAGTCATATAAAGTATATGTAAAAAATAGCAAATATGTAATATAATTGAAATATTTAAATAGATATTAATAATCAAAGTTTAAACGTATTAACCACGTGCAATATAAAACAGTGATTTTTTTGACAGGAGAAGACAACAGGAGTCCTAGCGCGTAATCTAATCACCGGAGCTATTTACATACTACTTTGCCTCCGTAACAAAGCAAAGTCAAGTAAGAGATGAGAACTTTCCATTTGCTACAGTGCAGAGAGGCGACTAAGTAGGTGTTCGTTGAATCTGGTCATAACTGGCCCCTTCTCTCTCGCTCGCCGGCCTCGTCATTGGCGGCGAGAGGGAGGCGGGGCGGCCCTTGTGTCCTGCAGTCCTGTAGCTAGTTTTCTTCTAGTGTAGGGTTTAGTTTTTTAGTGTTTAAGTTCGGCCTCCGCACATGACGCCGATGACTGGGTGTGGCCACTTTCGTGCCGGTGGCCGACTGCTGGGCTTGTCTGTGGTCCTGGAGGCTGCTGTGGAGGCCCCAAGGAGCGTATTGGGTGGCTTCTGCGAGAGCATGAGGTGTTCTTCGTGTGATGTGTTGCAGGTGCCTCGTTGCGGAGGATGCTAGCCATGAGAGCGCTCGTCACCGCCACTGTGTTACAGGCGGTCGTCGTTCACGTTGCTGGTTTCATTGTCACTGGCATCTTTTGTTCCGTGCTGTCTTTTCATAATCTGTAAGTAAAGTTTCTACGGCTTTTGTTTCCTTCTTGGATTCTCTGGAGTTGGCAGCGGACGTTTTTTTCGACGAAGGTCAAGGAGGGTGTGTAGTTTGAAGTTGCGTGTGAGGGGGGGGGGGGGATTTCTCAAATCCCCTTGCTGTTGCTCTGGATCTCTGTATCGTCGAATCTTTGTTTGACGGCTCCGGACAAGGTTAGTGGACCCTCGACTCCACCAAGCCAGTGGTCAGTGGTGCCAGTCCGTGTTATTTCCTACTGGTATTCCATGTCGAGGCTGCCGGTTCTCATTCAGTGGTATAGATGCGACTAAGCGATGGTTTTTGGTCATTGGCTTTTGTGGCTTCACAATGATTGGGTCTATGCGTGGATTCTAGTGACGGGTTGGTTGCCATCTTGTCATGTTGAGCTAATGACTCTTAGTTGCTAGCACTAGTGGCAGCGGAAGGCGAGGAAGATGGTGAAGATTGCAGAAAGATCCTTGAAGTCCTGTTTTATAATTTTCAGTTGTTGTTGGGGTTTAGATGTAATACGAGAATGTAATTCTAAGAATTATGAATGAAAAAAAAAGCAAAGAAAAGGAAGACGCACAAAGCTGAAGAAGCCTAATCAGTGTCTCCAGCCGCATCTTTTAGCGCCTCTGCCGCACCCATGCCGCCTTGCCTGTCTGGTGTGCATACGCGTCCCGTAACGGCCACGGGTCACTCACTGCATATGGGCCCGCCCGGCGCCACCGTACGTACGCGTGGGCCTAGCATAATACGGTGGCCATTACGAGATGGAGATGCGTACACATACGTAGACCCCGCATCTTCATGTGGGTGCTCCTACCAGTGTACTCTGAACGCCATGTTCTCCGCTTCGATCTCCCAGCTGCCAAGAATTTATATTCTGCACCGGGAACGAGAGCCGGTTGGCCGGCCGGCCGCGAGGGTAGTTTGGGATAGGATCCTATGATTTTACCGTTTAAAGTTTGCGTGATTTCACTACAAATAGAAAAATGTTACATAATTAGTTACGAAACTAGAAAGTATTACCTAATTAATTAAAAAATGTTACACTTGAGATTCAACCTTAAATGTCAATTATAGATCGATTATAGATTGGACGGTTAGTAAAATCATGCCATAATTTTACAGGAGTGAAGTTAGATGACGGTGATATGGCAGTTTGATGTTCGACATGGTGGAAGATATTGTACTGCCACCAGCAGGAATTTCAGCGTTACTGCTGCTTGCCAGGGATGTTTCGGCTCCTTTTCGTTCGTTTGTTTGATGGCCATGAAAATTCAGGCCGTACTGCTATGTTAACCCAGCCAGAAACTGGCATCACGCCATTAATCCGAGTGATCATCGCGTGCTTCGTTTTCTTTTGCGTTGGAGATAAGCCGTGCTGCCGTGCTCCTGTTAGGGTCCTATAAAATCCGTGACTTCTTTATGGAACGTCCCTGTGTTGGCCATAGAATTTTGCAACGCGGTGCGGTACGCACACCTTGATTGGTATCAGGCAGTGCATTCACAGGATGTCAGGATATACATTGTCTGCAAAAAGGGGAAAAAAAAAAACAACTCCAACATAAGCTAGGGCTAGTTTGGAACTTAGGAAAAAGATCAACGAGTCACGTAAGAACAAATCGATCTGTTGTTACCTGTGAAACTCATGTGAGAATCCTACGCGTTAAGTAGGTTCAGGATCCATGTGATTGACAAACACTTTCCATTGAAAATAGTGAGTGCACTCATAGGATCTTAAGAATGGCAGCAGACTTTAGACCTCACAAGGCTACTTCTAGCACAAAGTTGAGGCAAGAGTACAACAGAGTAACTACAGCTGCTGCTTGAGATCTCTATACATAGTTTTAGCTAAGATGATAGGAACAACTCTTATTTTACGCCCACCAATAAGCACACTCATCCAAGTCCATAGAACTTTCCAAACTCTCGCTAAACAAAAGCCATTAAAACAAAACCCCGTAAAAGACGCCAACCATAAATATTATACTACTACCACCCTCATTGACCATGACACAAAACATTGCTTTTTTTGGGGAGAGGGGGAAGTCATTTGTGGAAAACATGATATCATGGGTCTTCCCATGGACCACACCACACACAACACAAGAAAGACTTGAAGCTTCTCTTCCATAAAAAAACCGAAACTTCTCCCACCACTAACAGTTAAAAGTTATCACATATTATCCTACTTGTTGAGTTAAAAGCTATCACATGTATTATTATTATATTTGATGGATTATTGAAAAATAAAAATTTAACTGGTGTCATACGGACACAAGTAGGTCCACGCATATGATTTTTTTTCTAGATAACAACCTACTAATTTTTTTCTTATATCACAACAAAACAAGATAACAACAACAATAACAAAATGGACTAAGAACCAGCACCCTTTTCCCAAGAACACACAGGGACAGAAATGGCTTGGTGCCAGAGCACTAACCTCGAGGGGCAGTTGCGTAACTTCTCACCCTCAAGCGAAGTCGTGGAGCGGAAGCCGCAGCCGCTCGCACCCAACGGTCTTAAACCGAAGACCCTAATCCGCAACGCTCGTCCGTAAGCCCCCCATTACCGCAGGATTTAACCAAAACGCCACTGTCGAGGCAACGTAATTAGCGACTAAGCTCGAGGGTATTCATGGCATTTCGCTTGCTTTGGCCTAAATATGTTTTTCCCACTCCCTAAGTAACGGATCAAGGGCCCAGGGGAGGGGAAAAGGACACGGAGATATGGGGGAGCGGAGGTTTGAAATGTGAGGGAGAAGCGAAAGTCCCTGGAAAATAATTTCGTGTTCTTTGTTTTTGCCTTTTCGATTTGGGAGCGGCTCGCAGTGGGCTCGCTTCTCTTGCGGCGGGGCGGCTTGAGGGGGAGGAGGAATTATCCTGTTTCTCTAGTGCTCGCGTCTTGACGCGTTTCGTTTCATGATTTCTTGGCCTCCTGCGTGCTGCTGCTAGTGCGTACGCCGGCCCTTTGATTCGGGGGATCAGGCTTTGCTTTCGTTTAGGGTTCTTTCACCTTTTTCTTTCGCCAAAGATTGCAGCTTTCGCAGTCGCTTTGCCGATTCCAAGCTTGGCCCGGCTATTTCCCCTTCAAAAATCACGCAAAGTCTGGGTTTTTACCCCGTCCCTTCGTGCGGGCAGCACCAATTTTTTTCGTTCGCGCCTGTGATTGGTGCTCAGTTGAAGCTGGGAGCGTGAAATTTCCAGAGATTTTTGGGTAAATTTTGAGTCTTCCCACTGTGAAATTTTGAGATTTTTGGGTGTGGAATTTGGGGTTTTGGGGGGGGGGGGGGTGCCACTTTCGAGCCTTTGGTGAGTTGGGGTCTCTCACGCCTACTTTGGATGCGAAATGGGGAAATTTCTGGCCCCTATGCTATTCTGCTGTTGGATTTGGCGTGTTGGCGTGTGAGCCTTGGTGTAGGTCACCGGTTTGGGCTGGTGGCTTGTTGATTTCCCGGTGGTAATGCTGTCTGCAGCAGCCGTGATGGCACCAGCACTAGCCGCTCCGAAGAGCTCCCTCGAGGTCTTGCTCGAGACGATAAAGAAGCGTGATGAGCAGCCCAAGGATGCGCCTCCGGCATTGCCAGCCCGACCGACATGCCGTGGCCGACTGCCCACCACAAGACGACCGTCACTGCCTTCCGGGTTCAAGCTTGAGAATGATGTGGTGAAAGGCGCTGCCACAGATATGATGGCGGTTGGCAAGAAGCCAGATGTTGAGAAGGAGATTGCTGGGCTGGAGGCCAAGGAGGAAAAGTCGGTGAAAGCTTGCATCTTTGGTACTAAGAGGAAGTACCCTAATGCAGAAGTGCTGGAGGAGTCGCCGTATGTTGAGAAATTTCACGAGGAGAGGAAGGAGACGACAGTGTGTAAGGGTCCCCCTTCTGTTTCCTCAGCAACGGCTAAGATGAATGGGAAGACAGGGTGTACAGATATCTTGGATTATGTGCTTCAGAAGGTGAGAGGTTTGTTCCTTTTTGAATTTGTAAGATTTCTTTATCTTATTGCCATGTGAACGAATGGAAGTAGGTTGCATACTTGGATATAGGTGGGCTGACTTCTTGCTGTGACATTATGGGGAAAGATGACTCATGAGTTAGAACAAGAAATGTAAATCTAATTAAAGCTTAGACGTGTTTGCTTATATGCTGAAATTATACACCTGCTTGCTTAAAGGTCGCTTCTATATGGTATCTTAAGACTTTTATGTCAAGTCACTGTTATTTTTGGGTTTATTCTGAACTCATTATTGTTTAGCATTTGGCTGTAGATGCAGTTAGTTGTTGCTTAATGCTTTTTCCTGGTCAGGGGATTTAGACTTCATACTTTCTTTGGCCAGTTTGTCAAGTACATGAATGGATACTTTTGCATGTTACTGTAATCCTTAGTAGTATGGATATTGGATAACCAGAGCTTGTTGTTTTGCAACCTTAGAAGTATGGATACTGGACAATCATAATGTGTTGTTTCTTACAACAGTATGGGTCCCAAGGAACTAGTTCTCTTATAAATCCTTTCTTTTGATGATTTGAGTATGATGCCTTTAAGTTTCCACCTTGGTTGAAAAAACCATTCAAAATCCTAAGTTCTGAACGTTTTATTTCAGAAGCTGCGAGTTTGGTGTTCTTCACCAAATGCAAAGTGGGAACTTGGACAGATTCAATCAATATCTGGAGATGATGCTGAAATACTCCTGGCTAATGGAAAAGTGAGTGTCTTATGTTGCCATAATGGTATAATTATTTGGGGAAACTCATGTAACATTCTTACTCAAGATTTCTTTGCATAGGTTTTGACAGTGTCACCAGAAAGATTATTGCCTGCAAACCCTGATATTCTTGATGGAGTGGATGATTTGATCCAAATGAGTTACTTGAATGAACCTTCAGTTCTTTACAATCTGCAGTTGCGATATTCTCGTGATGTTATCTATGTAAGCACTATGCAGGAATCTCACTATGTGTTTCTGTAATAATTTGTGGCTGTGTGCATAGTCGGATGTAGAGGCCAGATTGATGTTTCCAGTATCTAAAAAAAATATAGGAATCTTACTATGCTATATATGGCCTACTGTATGTCTCCTCATTTGTATTCTTTTCTATTTGTAGACAAAAGCAGGACCTGTTCTGATTGCTGTCAATCCATTGAAAGAAATTCCACTCTATGGGAAAACTTCCATTATGCAATACAAGCAAAAGGTCAAGGATGATCCACATGTGTATGCAGTTGCTGATTTGGCTTTTAATGAGATGTTGCGAGGTAGGTGCTAAAGAGAATAGAGGGTTTATACTGTTTTGCTAAATTTTCCTTCTAATGCAAGTGCTGATACTCTGCAGATGGCATAAACCAATCTATAATAATAAGGTTAGCATGTCCCATCCACATTTTTAAACTCTGGGTTTCCTAATTTTTAATATGTTCTCTTTGTCCCTTGTCATATTTCAGTGGTGAAAGTGGAGCAGGAAAAACTGAGACGGCTAAAATTGCAATGCAATATTTGGCTGCTCTAGGGGGTGCTAGCGGAATGGAGTCTGAGGTTCTTCAGACCAATGTCATTCTGGAAGCATTAGGGAATGCAAAAACATCACGAAACCATAACTCGAGCCGATTCGTGAGTTTATCTTCATGTAGAATTGTTATACTATTGTTCTTCAGTTAATTATTCTTGAGTAGCTCTTAGATGCATGACGATTTTGATGTAGGGAAAACTTATTGAAATACACTTTTCTGAAACTGGGAAGATGTGTGGTGCTAAAATCCAGACCTGTAAGCATTTTGTACCATGTATTATTGGGATGGCTTGTCATGATATCTTTAAACTTCCTGTAACTTGTTTCCTTGGGCATGTATGTACCTCTGACTGAATCTCATGGAGCAGTCCTGCTTGAGAAGGTACAATAGTTTCATGCATTGCTAAAAACTCCAAATTTTATTATTTCTGAAAGGTATAATATATTATTCCTTGCCCATGCAGTCGAGGGTGGTTCAAAGGGCACAAGGAGAGAGATCATACCATATTTTCTATCAACTGTGCTCTGGAGCTCCTTCCCTTCTTAAAAGTAATCATACAGTCATGTTTGATCTGCCTATATTACAAGGAGGACGCATGTCACATTCTGCTGATATTACGTGCTTACTTGTCTTTGAGTAGCGATATGTAAACTATTTTTCCTTATATCTCCTCCCACTTTCTCACTTTCTAATTCTGTTACATGCATATGCTGCTGCAGAAAAATTGTTTCTGAAAAGTGCCATTGACTACAGTTACTTGAAGCAGAGCAATTGCTTGAGAATTGACGGTGTTGATGATGCCAAAAAATTTTCGGTGCTAGTGGTAATGTTACTTGAAAATCCAAATAACTTCTCCAACCAAAGTTCTGCTAGTATCTTGTACTATTGTTATTCATGCATTTTTTGTCATGTGCAGGATGCATTGGATACTATTAAGATATCTAAGGAAGACCAAATGAAATTGTTTTCTATGCTTGCGGCTGTCTTGTGGATGGGAAATGTTTCGTTCTTTGTCATAGATAATGAAAACCATGTGCAAGCTGTTTCAAATGAAGGTACAATTTCCCCTTCTCTATAATGTCCATTTCTTTCGTTTGGTGCATCCTGTAGAAAATGTTCCAAAAATGCTAACATGTAAACCACATTATCTTTGTTCCGTGTTTGCGTCAAAAGTTGGTGTGGGTTTCCTTTGACCTTTTCAGAGTTCGTTGAATAACCTTCATTGTGTAATGTGTTCACAGGGTTGGCTACTGCTGCAAAGCTACTAGGCTGCTCTGCCAATCAATTGGTGACTGCTATGTCAACTCGTAAAATCCGAGCTGGAAATGACAGTATTGTTAAAAAGCTGACATTAACTCAGGTATGTAATTACCTGGAAAAATTATCTGCATGGATCATTTGGTACTTATTGATTTGATCCCTTGAGTTTGTATTTAAGTTTTTTCTAATTTTTGTAGGCCATTGACACAAGGGATGCACTAGCAAAGTCAATCTACTCCCATTTATTTGATTGGATCGTTGAGCAAATTAACCACTCACTTGGAATGGGGAGGCAATGTTCACGGAGATCCATAAGTATTTTAGATATCTATGGGTTTGAGTGTTTCAATGTATGGAGTATTTTGCATTTGTTTAATACCGATTTACTTGGTGATTCCTCAGTTGTAACATTTAATTAAAACCATTACAGAAGAACGGCTTCGAGCAGTTTTGTATAAATTATGCCAATGAAAGGCTGCAGCAGCACTTCAACCGACATCTTTTCAAACTACAACAGGAGGTAAGCTTCTAAATGTTTCTTGAATTACTTTTGTTAGTGTCAAAGGCGTGAATAATTATGATTTGTATTACATATGGCTTCTTTCCAGTGTACTGAAGATGTAATGGTGCATTGTTGTGTACTGAAGATGTAAACAGCGCTGCAAACTTTGCCACTTATGTCTTCATAACTAGGGCGTGTGGTCAGATGCTGAAGTTGTTTTTTCTAACCTATGCATGATTCGATCCGTTCCAAATATACCGCATTATTTGTTTTGTGTTTTGCCTTTTGAGTGATTCTGTGCTTCCCTGGACAGAAACTGTGTGGATGTCAAAATAGTTGCAACTTGCAACCAGGGTTCCAAGTGGTTGACAGCTGTGATCGGTTACCACTCCTCCAACCTACTATGATTAGGAAAATCAGCCAATGTTTGGTATTATTTTATGGTAGTTTGAGGAAATGTTAACATTTAATGAATATCAATGGAGGAAACAGGAAAATTTTAGTTTTAGGAAACACAAAAACCTGGAAACCCATGGGGAATGACTGGTTTCTGCTTTGGCAGCAAGGCCTAGGATTTATACTAGTTCCAGTTTTGCTAGAACTCTGATTGCAACTGCTAATGAATTGGTCCACCATGCACATGACTCCCTTAGTTGTTTTAGCATCTATGTAGCCTGCATTATCTTTTTTTGTGTATAATTGTAGAGCTGATCGCCTTGTTGTTTTCATGTGTCTGCTTGTGCATGCAGCATGCGGTTGCTTGCTGCTTTATACTTTTATCCTTTATATTCATGTTCACATGCTAATTTTGTTCTTTCCAGGAATACTTGGAAGACGGAATTGACTGGGCCACTGTGGAATTTGTGGATAACACTGACTGCTTATCTCTCTTTGAGAAGGTATGTAGTGTTGTTACTTGTTTCATGCATGCCCTTTACATATGGACCATAAGTCCATAACTTCTCTGTTTGTACATAGTTGAGTAATTTTTCAAGCCTGATATTTGTATGCATATATTTTGTAATTTCTTACCTGACACGTGCAGACGAAACAATATATGTGTTTTAGCTCACAAGGTTCTATGACCATTTACGTTGATTCTCTTTTGCTTTCCAGTCCCAACACTGAATTTCTTGCAGTAGATACAGTTTATCACCCTTCGAGATATCTTGATCTGCAAATCTGTTGTACTTTGCTTTTTTAATGATGTCCAAGCTACTAGAATGCCCGAATTTTGAGCTATTAGAACGGAAATGGGTATCTCCCAAGATAAAATGAGGAGCAAAAGTTGAACAGATGGAAATATCCTTAAGAGAAGTTGGTCCATGTTTTTTTTTCTAAAAGAAAACTATAGATCTGAAAGCAGCTGTAATTATTCGGTTGGCCTTGTACATCACGGCTGTTTGGCCTTGTACATCACAGCTGTTGCTGTGCATATATGAAGAGTGCACCCAGGCATATTGCCGTGCAGTGACTTGCCCTCTCTACTTCTCTGTTTCAATTATGAACACTGTAATTTTTCACTGGTTTAAATTCTTTAAATTTGTATATTTACTATCGTACATCATTACATCATTTTTTTTATTGCGTTGCAGAAACCTCTAGGGCTATTGTCGTTATTGGATGAAGAGTCTACATTCCCAAAGGCAACAGACCTTTCCTTTGCTGACAAGCTTAAGCAGCAGTTAAGCGGCAACTCTTGCTTCAAAGGTGAACAGGAAGGTGGTTTTAAGATTTGTCATTATGCTGGGGAGGTTAGTGAATCCTCGTGTTCATTTATTATTCTTTTATTTCTAATCTCCAACATTCCCCATGTCTACAAATTTGCCCATTCAACCATCGGTTTAATTCATTTGCTGTTGAAGCTCTTCAATAATTCAACTTGATAACTGTGGTAATTGTGATTCAAGGCGACATATGATACAGCTGGGTTCTTGGAGAAGAACAGAGATCCATTGCACTCTGAGTCAATCCAACTACTCTCGTCGTGTAAATGTGAACTTCCAAAGCATTTTGCCTCTGTCATGGTTGCTGATTCTCAGAATAAATCAAGTCTTTCATGGCACTCAATTGTCGATACACAAAAACAAAGTGTTGTCACCAAATTTAAGGTACTGATTCTAATCATTCATGCAAGCCTTTGTTATCGTTTCTGTAAAGTTGAACTCCATTATTCCATGTAGCCATCTTGATGTTCTATAATGCATTCAGGTTCAACTGTTCAAGCTGATGCAACAGTTGGAGAGCACGACTCCTCATTTTATTCGATGCATTCAGCCAAATTGCAAACAACTCCCCAGGTTATTTGAGCATGATCTTGTCTTGCACCAGCTTAAATGCTGTGGGGTGCTTGAAGTTGTACGGATATCAAGAACAGGCTATCCAACTAGGATGACTCACCAACAGTTTTCTGAAAGGTTGCTGTTTCACAGAATCTGATATATATATATATATATATATATATATAGGACACCTATTCTATACTCCTAGGAGTATGTACTCCCACGTGCAATATACCACCTAAACAAAC
Source organism: Phragmites australis (assembly GCF_958298935.1). NCBI lineage: Eukaryota > Viridiplantae > Streptophyta > Magnoliopsida > Poales > Poaceae > Phragmites > Phragmites australis. The sequence continues at coordinate 23,595,455 of NC_084934.1, read as the reverse complement.
ACTTTATACTCTTTTATCATTTTTAGTATACTCTAATACTAATTCTAAGATACTCCAATATGAGTTGTATGAAAAAAATTCAATGTTAGCCTTTCATTTTTGCTATATACTCTTTTTTATACATAAAAGAAGTATATACGCAAATTATGATAAAAATCATGGAATTTCATAAATTTTTTTGTGGGATTTCTATTGTAGTATCTTATAATTACTAATGAAGTATATTTAAAGTGATAAAGAAGTATAACACACGTATAAAAATGGTATATGAGAGGTGGGAGTACATACACCCAGAAGTACATACTAGTTTTCCTATATATATATATATATATATATATATAAAATTTTGTTCACTTTGTGCCACCCCTGACTTACAACTAGTAATATAATGTGCAGATACGGATTTCTTCTCTTGCGTTCCATTTCATCTCAGGATCCACTTAGTGTTTCAATTGCTGTATTACAGCAGTTGAATATTCCCCCTGAAATGTACCAAGTTGGCTACACAAAATTGTTTTTCCGTACAGGACAGGTACAATACAACAACCATTCTAGCTTTTTTCATCCTAGTCTTGAGCCTCAATTATAGCATACAAAAGCTTGATAGTTTGGTCAACTTTACTTTGCGATAATATCTATTCATATTTATGGAATTGGTTTGTTATTCTTGATTATTCTATAGGTTGCTTCACTGGAAAATGCTAAAAAACAGATGCTCCATGGAACCCTCTGTATTCAGAAACACTTTCGGGGGTTGCATTCTCGCCAGGGATATCAGGGGCTGAAGAAAGGAGCAATGATTTTGCAGTCATGTAATGCACTTTATTGTGCTTTTATTTTTGTTCATAACATTCCTAAGTCCTATTAATTTGACGTCCTAGCATTTAGAGTTTTTAAAATTAAATGTACTTCCTGTTTTAGTTATCAACCTATCATCTGATAAATGCTGGTTATTTGGTCTTAACGCTTCTCCCTTGCCAATCTGTAGTTATACGAGGTGAAAGAGCCAGAATACACTTTGATTATCTTGTCAAGAGATGGAGGGCAGCTGTTCTCATGCAGAAGTACACTAGGCGTCGACTTGCAACTACTATGTTTAATGATCAACTGAAATATATCATTCTTCTACAGTCTGGTAATTTATGTGATATCAGGAGGTTTAGTAACATCATATGTCCCTAGAGTAGTGCATCTGTATAATCTTGTGTTTCCGACTTCCCGTATGTTTCTGCAGTGATCCGTGGGTGCCTGGCCAGGAAGAAATACAAGTGCCTGCAGAATGAAAAGGAGTCACAGTTCACCAGCAACAAAGTTCAAGGGGACACAAGAAAGAATATTTCAGAGGCGAGGAAATGTCATGTGAGTTCCTATGCCAAAGGACTTCTGTAGTTGTATGTGTTCCGATCTCCCACTGCTCTAGCTGCTGGATCAGCAGTACATAATCTGAAGGATTTGCTACTACGGCAACAACAAAGCCTTTTAGTCCCAAGCAAGTTGGGGTAGACTAGAGATGAAACCCCAACAAGAGCCACCAACAAAGAGGATAGAAAAGTAAAAAGATATTAGTAATAGTAATAATAGTAAATGGAGATTGATAACTTAGGTCATGGTTCGGGCACATGGATTGCTAATTTCCATGCGCTCCTATCTAAGGATAAATCTTTGGATAGGATTTGCTACTGCTAGTAGGAAATCATTGTCTGGAATTTGCATGAGCATGGTCACTCACTATATTTGCTTAGTTACCAACACAGAGCTACTGAAATTTTCGTTGTTTGTGATACCCGATTGTATTTTTTTTTTTAAAATGAGAAGTTTTCCTGTACACATAATTGATTCAATTGTCTAACGCATAGGCGTCAAAGGTATAGCAGTTCCTAATATTAGCGTCCAATGGCAGGAAATGAATTTGCATTATCCTCACCAACCAGTTGTCACAGAACTTCAGGGCCGTATTTCGAAAGCTGAGGCTGCATTGCGGGACAAAGAGGAGGAAAATGTAATGCTAAAACAGCAATTAGAACAGTATGAGAAGAAATGGTCAGAATATGAGGCCAAAATGAAATATATGGAAGATGCATGGAAGAGACAGCTCTCCTCTCTGCAGGTAATCATCTGTATTGAATTTATATTTTTCTATTTGCTTGTGTTCTTGTTTAAGACAATGGACCGACATTTTTTCAAACATGAATTCATCTGTTACAGAATGACAGTACTCCAACATGCCTTCTCATGTGATTACTTATGAAACTATTCAAGAATTTTCCAATGAGATGTCTGAAACAGGTCCTGAACTAAAGAACAATTGCTTTGATATTGAATTTAGTTATGCACTACGAAGCTACTTTAGAAGTTTAAATAATTGAATTGTTAGAAAAGTGTCGGGTATTATGGGGCATGCAATAATGTTTTCTTGCATTATCCTTGAAAGACGTGTTCCTTTGGTTCTGATTCTTTGTTTTCCTCTCAGCTGAGCCTTGTGGCGGCTAAGAGCTTAACTTCTGATGATGTGGCCACCAGAGCAGCTAGGATTGATGCTGTTCCAACACATGCTCAGTATAACTCTGAAGATACATTGTCCACCGGGACCCATACACATGAAGTGACAGAGTTGAGACACCAAAACTACAACCCTGAATCTAAAGTGTCAGCAGGAAACTCAGATAGGCGAGTTAATGCTGTGAACCACCTAGCAAAGGAGTTTGAAGACAGACGGCAGGTGTTTGAAGACGATGCTGGTTTCCTTGTCGCAGTCAAGTCCGGTCAGGTTGGTTCAAATATGAACCCAGACGAGGAACTCCGGAAGCTCAAGGACCGCTTTGCTACATGGAAGAAAGATTACAAATCTCGGTTGAGGGAGACGAAGGTAAATCTTCTGAAGGTTGGCACTTATGATGAGAGATCCTGGAAAAGATGGTGGGGGAAGAAGAGCTCCAAGTGAACGTGCAAGACAACTTCAGGTCCCCCCCCCCCCCCACCCCCAACATTTTTCTGCCATTGGGTCAAGAGAGAAGAAATGACCAAGAATGGCCGGGCAAGAGAAAAGAAACCGTCCCAGTTCTCTCCATCACAAGCTTGATGAGATGATGATGAGCTCCATCGACGGTGGCGGTGCTGTTATTCATCCTGTGTTGAGTGTCAGATCATATAGGTGAAACAAGAGGTCTGTACATGTATATTAGTCCTCAGTTGTCAGTGTATGTATGCCATCATGTATTTAGAGCGACAGACCTGAAATATGGAAGGGTAACTAAATACAGATTATCCGCCATGAGCGAATAGAGACGTGACAGCAGTACTGTAAGATGTGTACAGTAAGAAACTGTTCAACTGTGCAATGCATTTTACTCTGTTCTTTCCTTTGGTGCCTGCTTACTCTGAAAAAGTTATGCTCCGCTGTTATACCAGAGTTTGGAAATATTCTGAATGACTGCTGCCGTTAGCAGTCTCTTCTTGACAACTTTCCTTGCATTGTGCAGTATTCTTTAATAAAATTTCAGTAAATTACTCCTGGAATCCGAGTTTTGAAATTTGTTTTTCTCTAATTAGCAGTGCTCTGAATTTCTATGTCACAATATAGTCTCTCACTATATTTCCAGGCCGCTTAAATATGTCACAATATAGTCTCTCAGCTGAAATGGAAGGAAACAACTGCATTGATCATAAATCTCACATCAACTGTTTCAGGAGCACACAAGCTACAACTCAGGACTGACAGAGAGCACACAAGCATGGAAGACCAAAACTCCTCCAGCACGTTCCTGAATTCCGAGATCATAATATTTGCATTCATTCATGGTACAAATGTAATGTCACAACTCACAAGCGAATAGTCTACAAATGGCGGCACGGCGGCCGGGCAGCTTAAGACCCCGGAGCGAACTTGGTGGCGTAGACCCATGCATTGTTTGCGACGGGGTCGTCGAGGTGGTCGAGCAGGTTCTCCAGGGGCCCCTTGCCAGTGACGATGGCCTGCAGAAAGAATCCGAACATGGAGAACATGGCGAGGCGCCCGTTCTTGATCTCCTTGACCTTGAGCTCTGCGAAGGTGACGGGGTCGTCGGCGAGGCCGAGCGGGTCGAAGTACTGGCCGCCGGGGTAGAGGTTGTTGCCCTCGCCGACGCCGTCGAGGCCGTTGATGCGGAACCCCTCGACGAGGCCCATGAGGATGACCTGGAAGCCGAGCACGGCGAGGATGCTCTGCGCGTGCACCAGGTTGGGGTTGCCCAGATAGTCGAGTCCGCCCTCGGAGAAGATCTGCGCGCCGGCCTTGAACCAGACGGGCTCCTTGAAGTCCACGCGCACCCACTTCTCGAGCACCTCCGGGGTGATGCACCCCAGAGCGCCCAACATCGCCCACCGCCCGTGGATCACCTCAAGCGCCCTGTTCCGCGCGAACGCCTCCGGGTCCGCGGACAGGCCGGCAGTGTCCCAGCCGTAGTCGCCGGGGAACTCGCCCCTCAGGTACGACGGCGTCTGCGCCGAGAAGGGGCCCAGGTACTTGACGCGGTCAGGGCCGTACCACAGCTCATTGCTCTGCGAACGCGTTGTGGACGCTTGTTGGTTAGCACTTAGCTCCAAAGAAACGTGTCACGGACCGATGCTGTAGGCAAGTGGTTCGTGGCGCCTGCGTAGCGTACGTACCATGGTGATCCGGCCGCCGGCCGCGGCGGCGACGTCGCGGAGGGGGATGGCATTGGCAGCGGCGCGGCCCTGGCCGAGGAACGGCGTCTTGGCGGCGACGACGCCGGAGGTGGCGGCCATGATCGTCGATGCCATCCTCGTAGCTTGCTGCGGCAGGGCGTTAAGGCTTGGAGAGGGGTTAGTCGACGTATTTGTAGCGCTGCTGTTTTGTTGCAGGGGAGAAGCGAGCTAAGGTTGCGAGGTGGAGATCTCTGGATTTGGTTCGAGCCAATGAGGGCGAGGTGCTGGATTCCGGAGGTGCGACGGTGCCACCTCGGATGGCTCCCTATCCTATGTATTATCTGCTGCACCACAGGTCCACAGGGTTTGGGCCGGGCTGCTCAACAGTTCTGGAAGCCCAGCATTGCTCATCCTGGCATAGGCATTGAGCATTTGATTTTTTTTTTATGTTTTCTCAATATTTGCAAAACTATAGGATCATTTTAAAAAATAGTAGATCTACCTTACTGTCGTCTGTTGGAAGGGTGATAATAAGGTGTCGCTAATCCAACGAGCGGCACCTAATGGGGCCATAGGCAAACAATTAGGAATTAAATATAATTGCTGACATGGTTGTCACGATGATGTGTCACCTAAGCAACGTGCTCATTGGAAGTGCGACAGGAGAATCTGAGCAGCGCACGAGCCCACTGGAAAATGTCGCGCCGTGCCTAAGGGGTGTCATCGATTCATTTCTCGCTGCTGGCGTCCAGAGAAGAGATAGTAGAGTAGAGAGGAGGAGTGGAGAGGAAAGGAGAGGGAAGGGGATGGAGGAGAAAGAAGCAGCAGCGAAGCCCTGTCAAAAAAAGTAAACTTTTTTCCTTTAATTTTTTTATGAACCAGTTAGGGTAACCACTAGATCTAGATTTAGACATAGGTTGAAACTTAGATCTAAGTTTAGACATAGCGTAGAATACAAATCTAGGTTTAGGCATATATTAGTAATTAGATCTAGTATGTAGGCATATATTAACAATTATATCTAGTATTTAGATATATGTTCGAAATTATATATATGATTTAGACATAGTTTAGTAATGCGATGTAGGTTTAGACATAACTTAGCAAATAGATGTATGATTTAGTGATATTAGATGTATTGTTGTTAGATCTATTTTTTAGCAATGCATAGTGAATGTTGGACCTTATTTTTAAGCATTTTTGCACAGCTAGATGTAGGTTTGTATAGTAAGTTTACATATGTTATTTTTTATGCTTTGTAGTTGTAAGCATATTGAATATAGTTGTCCGTACACGTAATAACGGTAGAGTTTTTTATCGATCATTGGCAGATATGTCGGATAAGTGACGGTTTAGAATTTTTTTTATGGGGACAATGATACTCCCTCTGTTCGAAAATATAGGGCGCATTTCTTTTTGGCACATAGACCAATAATATAGAGAAGATGTCTAAACTACCTCCAATTAAGTTCTCCAAACAATGCTCTTTATCTCTACCATGCAATGATGCCAACCACTTGCTCTTCACATTCCGCCTGAGTTACCTCTTGGCATTCTCCGCTGAGTTAAAATGGCATGCATGCATGCATGTGCATTAATTCAACAAGCAAGCAACAAGCTGATGCTTAGCGCCAAATGGAAAAGAAAAGGCGCCAGCGCCAAAGGGATTTTGAATGATCCTAATCAAGATGATCTTGATGTCAACGCAAGTAAGCTACCCATTCTACTCAGTCTTTTTATACCATTGTATTACTATCTTCTTGTACATGTAGTGCTTGAGTATGAAAGCGATTGAACTTGTTTTTTTTAATGTTTTAATTAGATGAAAGTGGAGCTGGTAGGACAAGAAACTTCTTATGTGATGATACACGAAGAGCCATTTACTCCATGATTTTAGAGTGAACTGCTCCGGGTGTTATGAAACATGGAGTGATGAAATCTGTAGCTGAAGATATGGGCGTTCCATTGAGAGTTGTTCAGCGTATATGGACAATAGGGAAGCGTGGTGGAGGAGTACATGCTGTTTGCAATAAGAGGGCTAAGAATTGTGGCCGTAAAAGAATACACATTGACCCACAAGACATCCGTGATGTGCCTCTTCGTGATCGCACAACTTTGAGAGATTTAGCACACTCTCTGCATGTTACTCCGAGCACATTGTTTCTTCGTTTGAAGAAAGGGGAATTAACACGGCAAACAAATGACATTAAGTTCTCTTTGACCGAAGAAAACAAGAAATCACGTCTGCGCTTTTGCATCTCAATGCTCGACATCCACAACATACCTCATGATCCAATATTTATAGGTATGTACGACATGGTTTACATAGACGAGAAGTGGTTCTATATGACGAAGAAATGTCAGAACTATTACTTGGCACCAGGTGAAGATAAACCACTGCGAATTGTGAAAAACAAGAATTTCATTGGAAAGGTGATGTTTCTTGCGGCCATTGCTCGACCAAGATTTGATGACCAAGGTAATGAGATGTTCTCTGGGAAAATTGGTATTTTCCCTTTTACTTATACAGAGCCAGCCCAGAGGAGTAGTGTAAACAGGCCTGCAGGTACCATGGTCACCAAACCTATGCCGTCAGTAAACAAGCAAACTATCAGGTCATATCTTATCAACAAAGTTATGCCTGCCATCAAACAAAATGGCCAATAGAGGACTCAACACATCCTATCTTTATTCAGCAAGATAATGCAAGAACCCACATTGATCCCAATGATGAAGAGTTCTGTCGAGTAGCCAAAGAAGATGGATTTGATATCCGTTTGATGTGTCAACCTCCAAATTCTCCTGATCTAAATGTCTTAGATCTTGGTTTTTTTGCTGCAATTGAATCCATACAAATGAAGAACTCATCGAAGACGGTAGAAGAACTTGTGAGTGCAGTGGTGAAAGCATATGAAGAATATCCGACGGATCGGTCCAATCATGTCTTTCTCACTCAACAATCTTGCATGAGAGAAATTATATGAGAGAAGGGTAGCCAGCACTACGTCATTCCACATATGCAGAAGAAAATGCTAGAGAGGAATGACGAGCTTCCAAGAAGTCTAAAATGTGATACTCATATTGTAGAAGAAGCCAGGGTGTACTTGAATTAGTCTTCTGTAGTTTTAATTTGGCTTTTTGGTTAGCTACTTGTTCACTACTTGATCAAGATGTTTTATGGACTAAATCAAATTGTTGTTTAATTTCTGATGGAATCACAAAGAACATCATATGTTTACGCATGTTAATTTCCTCATGTAAACTAGGCCATGCGTGCATATTGCTAACACAAGTAACAAAAGATATGAGAAATTTGATCTCAAAATAAGAAAGGAAGGTAAATTTTTAGAATGGTCATCGCTCTCGCCCTCAGAGTCTTGGACCACCATGTTCAGGAGCTCGTTGTCGCCATCGCTGTGGTCGTGACAGTCGTTGTGACCATTGCTTCGGCCTTCGGAGTCTTGAGCCACCACGTCGTCGTCTTGTTTCTTCATTGTGCAGCTTCTGTATGGTGCAGCTTTCACCTGTTTGCATTTAAACATGCATGCATGCCAGCCGTCCAACTTCAATAGAAATGATGTGAATCTTGCGGCTGTTGCATCCATACATGCTGTTAATGGCGTGCATGGAAGAAAGTGCAGTGGAGTAATTAGCTCAGGGCAAAAGGGTCAAGAAACTAGCTAAAATACATGAGAGAAAGTGTACGCCTTACAAAGTTGAACAAATGCAAAACTGAAGTGCGCCCTATAAAGTTGAATAAAGGGAGTATTTGTTATGATCCGGAAGGGGTAGTGTTGTCTGTGTTTGAATCAATGGGCATTGATATATATAGACCTATGCATAAGAGTGTCGGGTATTTATACGACTGGTTAATGCGAAGTTTCAAAATAGACCCGAGGTTTAAGAGATGACCATTAGCATTGTAGACAAATATAGATTGATTGTGTGCACTGGGACGTGTACTCGCTCAGGAAAAACCAAGTTTGGAGGAGGTACCTACAGAATTTAGTGCAAAGAGGTTAGCCATCTATGTTGCTTGTGCAATAGAAGAACGAGAAGGAAGTTAGAGAGATGCAGGGTGGTGGGTATGTGGAGGAGGAGGAGGGTGATGAGGTACATGAAGAAGAGGTTGGCGAATCGAATGTTGGGCAGTCATCAGTTGTTCCGATTGAACTCACCGGTGAGGCAGACGAGGGGGAACACATCTTTGGTTTAATTAAATAGATGGAGCGGGATGATCTTGAGGCCGATAAAGCTCCTGAGTATGACATGTCAGATGATGAGGACGATGCTCCTGTCCCTGCGGACTGGAATAATTCGAATTTTAACAACCTAGTGGTGAATGAAGAGAATCAGATGGCGTGGGAGTATATTCAGAATGAGGTGATCGAGGTGGACTAGGTACCCTACTAGTCAAACCATGAAGGATGATGTGATTCAATGGGCGACATGGCTTCAATAGTAATTTGTTGTTGTGAAGTTCAGTAAGAAGGAGTACGATGTGAAATGCGCGAAGGATGGTTGCCCGTGACAGGTGCATGGCTTCAAGAGGAAGTGGGTTGACTATCGGGAAGTGTTGATTGTGGTGAACCACAATTGCATGCTTGATGAACCTGAGTCGAGCCACAATAACATGACATCAACCTTTGTTGCCAATATCATGTATGTCCATATTGTGAATAACTTGAGATGAGGTTCAGAGGGTGAAGAAGGCAATTGAGATGAGGTTCGAAGCATACACTATCTGCTACAACAAGGCTTGAAGGGCGAAGAAGGCAATTGAGATGAGGTTCGAGGCATACAAAACGTCATAAAACCTACCATGGTTGCTTCAGACCATTATTCGAAGGAACCCTAGGATTTATCATGACATTTATAAGTACTCATTGCTGTCTAAATTGGGCAAGTTCGTCTTGAAGTGCACTTTCTTTTCCTAAGCATGTATCAAAGCTTTTGAGCATTATCGCCCTATTCTTTGCATCGATGGGACTTTCCTTACCAGTATGTACAAGGGTCAAATACTTACTGCTATTGGGGTTGATGGAAACAACTAAGTGTTACTATTGGCCTTTGCATTTGTGGAGAGTGAGAACACTAGTAGTTGGTATTGGTTCCTATACTATGTGATGATGATAATTGTGGGTGCTCGACCGGACATGTGCATTATACATGATGAGCATGCAGGGACACTGAAGTCAATTCAGGAACTACAGAATGGTACGGAGGATGGCACCTTGGGTCATGTGTGGCCATATTTGCAGAGTATGTGGTGAATAAGACATTTTTGTGCTAACTTCTTCCAGCAATTTAAGAACAAAAACCTCATGAATATGTTTATGAGGTTGTGTTATAAGAACCAACAGCAGAAGTTTGATGCCCTGTTGAAGATACTAGATGAGTTGACCAAGAAGCAAACACAGGAGCATGCACGGAGGTCAGTGAGGGGATCGAAGGACAAACTAGCTGCTCTTGAAGCCCTACCAACGGACCATGAAGAAATGATGAGGATGGTCGGGTCATCTACCATGTCATTCAACGAGTGGATTAAGAATGAGCCGAATGAGAAGTAGGCTCTTCTCTATGACACCGACGAGGTTAGGTACAAAATTATGACTACAAATTTAGCAGATGTGTACAACCGGGTTATGAAAGGTGTGGAGGCTCGCCTCTAGTCGGGATTGTAGAGTTCATTTTTCAAGGAACCTATAAGTACTTTATGGACCATTATGCATTAGCTCTGCCAGCACAAAATGATGCTCGTCTGATATATGGGACGAAGATCACTCAGTACATGACAGACAAGATGGAGATGGCAAAGATACACTGGTTGAAGCTTATGGGTACTGCACAACATAGATAAGAAAGTTCTATACAGGGGGGAGGCAAGCGTGAGCGAACTATTCAGGACACCCTATTTGCAGTTGCTTCAAGTCGATGCTCTTGCACAAGTCATGCTCACATGTGATTTTTGCGTGTGCTATGACATACACGAGGACTCGAAGGTATGTCTCTAACTACTTTAAGAAGGAAGCTCTCTTCGGCACATGGAACCATGAGCTATATGATTTCGGAATATATGGTTCATTCACAAAGGATCCTAGGCCGGACAAAGTGTTCATCCCTGATCCAGACAAGATGAAGCAACAACGAGGATCCGTAATGACATGGATGAAGCAGAAGTCGAACATCGTGTCAAATGGTGCAACAAGTGCAACTGAACATGTCACACTTATAAGAAATGCACCGTTGGTGTGCCAGGTACCAACCCCGTTGAAGCAAGTCCTTCGGGCTCAGCTGGAGATGAGAGATGTCCTCATGCTCATCGATCGTTGGCTTCGTCAACTCATTGAGTTTGCTTTATGTTGTAACTCATGGTGTTATTATAAATACTGTTGTAATGTGTTACGTTGTACGAGACTATGCTAAGTTACATTTTTTTAGTATGTTCTGTTATGTGGTATGTATGTATGGGACTATGTTAACATATGTTTGTACTTATTCTACGCTTTCCTCTGTCATGTCATATGTTGCATTCTTATTTATTACTTTCTATGTATTTTACTTAGCAAAGTCTAATTAACTTTCCAATTTGTAGGTATGGCTCAAGCGCACCTGGAGTAGGGATGGCAATTGAACCTGTGGGTTCGGGTACCCATGGGTTTTGCGCTTGATGGGTTCAGGTTTGGGTTCCATTTTTCGCCCATAGGTCTGGCGGGTCGGGTACTCAAAATATGGTGGGTCAGGCTCGGGTTTTAAGTTTTACCCATGGGTGCCCACAGGTCACCCAAAATCTTACCCAACTGCCCCCGTCCCACGTCTAGCTATAGCCCATAGCCCAGCTGGTGCACCAGATCAAGTTCTGGAGCAACTTCGTGTTCGATTGGCGTCACCGCGAATCGTCCTCCTGGGAGGCCTCCACCGCGTCGTCATCCTCCAAGTGCGTGTCGCCACTGTTGGCGAGGAGGTTGAGGACTCCGCACTGGGTCGACTCATCCTCCTTCAAGTCTAGATGCCTAGACTGCCACATCTTCCTCAGTTAGCTTCCCCTTCGCAATCAGCTTGAATCGAAGCATGCCATGCCCAACGAATAGGTCTGATGAGGAACTACATGTACAGGTAAGGTGGCCGGCTGTGGCTACAACGGTCTCTTTTGTGATTTTTTTGGCTGTGCGTATAGGTGTTGCAATCTTTTGTGTGCGTGATTTTAGTTGTTCTCCGTGGTTGTTTGTGAGGGATTAGGCTAGATCTACATGCTAGTACTAATACTTGTCTAAATATGGATATTCGCTTACCAATCTATGCATTTCCTTGGTTCTGCACACTGAATTATCTTGATCAACTATATTTCGGTGTTGCTGAATTTCAATTGAAGCAATTGCAAATGACAAGTAATAGAAATCTGATGCAATCTTGGAGCTATGATGCTTTGAGACTAAACTATATTGTTTCATTGGTACTGAACCAATTCTTGTGAGCTTTGTTTGCTTTGCTAGTGATGATATTGAACCATTTCTCGTGAATCGTAACCTATTGTTGTGATACACTTGTGTTTTCTTGATGCAGCCACAACCTATTGCTTAAAAATACCGGATGGGCACACAAAACATGATGGGCACCCGATAGGTACGGTTTCGGGTGCTAGGTTTTGCCCGTTTGGTATTTCATGTTCGGGTCAGGCTTAGGCTGTCGGATTTTGGGCCATGCATGGTTTTGCTCCACCTGAACCCAATCCGACCCATTGTCATCCCTAACCCGGAGCTACTTAACCCTCAGCTTGACATCAATCATTGGTCGTACTTAATTGTTGTGCTGGCTAACGAGCTCTCGGTACTACTACCCTGTGTGTCGGACAAGCTCATGAGGCTTGACGATCGACTGATCCCGAGGTTTGCATCACTTTTCTATATCGCCGTGTACATCTTATTTTTTGAAAGACTTCACTCAATATATTTCTTTTGCACATCACTTTTCTCTATCATCGTGTACGTCTTATTTTTGAAAGACTTCACTCAATATATTTCTTTTGCAAGTTGCATGCAGTTGGGCTTCTTCTACTGTGCAGGATGGTGGAGGTGGACGGGGTGCTGGGGGTGCCAAGTCAGCGAGGTGCTTCAGCTATGATAGGGCCTTCTTGGAAGCCCTTGTTGATAGGTGGCAGCCCAAGACACACAACTTTCACCCCCGTGCGGCAAGATGGAGCCCACGCTTGTGGTCATCTCCCTCCTGCTAGGACTGCCTTGCACAGACACTGCTGCTGGCGCTAGGGATGTAGGCATAATGTGGCGCGAGGAGTTCCTCAGATGGTTCAGATCCATTGTCTGGAGGGATGGCTTAGCCCCCTTGAGGATGATACCTGGGTCAGAGAAGCATGGCCTGATGAAGGCGTTCCTCCTATAGTTTGTGATACGTTGTTCATGTTATGTTCGTTGATGTGATTCATGTTTCTCACCAATCAACTAATTGTTTGTCGTTTCATAATTCATAGGCGGAGAACATCCACCCACTAGCAGGCGACGACGGTGTCTCACAACACTTGGTGGCATACTTGTTGTGGTAGTTCGGGTGGATCATATTCACCGAGAGCCATAGAAACTCAGTGTCGCAAAGCATGGTCCCGTAAGCCGTGGAGATAGCGGATGCTGGCACTACGTGAAAAAATACCATAAGTGACGGGTGATAACCACCATAGGTGATGGGTCTCGCACCCGTCTCCCCTAACACGTCACTGATAACTAATCGTAAGTGATAGGTAAGGATCCGTCACCAATTAGTTAATTGGTGACAGGTCAAAATTTGACCCATCACTAATAAAGCTAATAAGTGATGGGTCGTAATTTTAATTTGTCACTTATTATAAGTTATAAGTTGTAACCCATCACTTATAACTTGATGAGCTTTTTCCACGTTTTTAAAAATGAAAAAAGTCTAAAAAAATATGTTTGACCTGACTTGAGCCAACCCGAGCCCATCGCATATGCTCCACAAGCCATGCCCTTTTTCAAAGTATTTTCAATCTTTGCGTTCCGCGGGAATCGAACCCTCCACCTCTCTCGCGCGTGAACCCCCTCACCAACTCAGCTATCACTTTATTGTGATATGAAGCGGTTATTTTATCCTTTTAAGCTTCATTGCTGAAGGTTATAGGTGACGGGTCATAATCGTGACCCATCACCTAACAATTTGAATTATAGGTAGCTCCAGAGCTTAACCGCGAAGGGAATGAAAACACTTTTAATATTTTGATTCAAAATTTTGGAATCAGAGAGAGATTAAAGTTTAATTGAGCGATTCACTTCGACCCAAAGCAACTGCATAATTGAAATAAGTAATATAACGAATGTTTCAAATAAGTGACCCGAAGCATCCTTAGTAAAATGGGCTTAACTTTTGTATACAGACTCCGATTTCAACGTTTTTTTACTCTACGGACATCTATAGAAAAAGTTACATCTGTTTCTCATCTACTTTTTCAGATTTGGCGAATTTTTTGAGGCAAAAAATGGCTTGTAAGATTGAGTTCTCGCCCTAAAATTTTTTTGCACTGTTTTCAAAACGCATGTTTGTGTCCATAACTGCCAACTCTTACATCAAACTTGAGCATATATGTACAATAGTTTCTATTCTAGTACTGCTGAGGTGAGAAAAAATAAGAGAAAAAAATTATAGCAGCGTGCTATGTATATATTTACTATATAAGCAAATTGTTGAATGTGTATTATTTATTTTACTACATATTTTATAGTCTGCAAATAAATGCAACTAGTTATTATTTTCAATAATTAGTTATTATTTTTAATTAATAGTAGCTAGATTTATAATTGATAAATTATGAAGGATAAATTATCTTTTCTTACAACTACATAAAAAATTGATGAGTTGATAGACGAATACATCTAATGTTTCATCAAACTGATTGACTAATATATCTAATGATTGAGTAATTAAAATTCCTTCCTCTGCTTTGTTGCATCAAACTGGTCATTAGTGATGGGTTAAAACTTGACCCGCCACTAATGACTCTCTAGGATAACCCATCAATGATAAGTTAGTAATTGGTGACAGATCATAACTTTACCCATCATTTATGACTGACCTAAGATGACCCGTCACTGATGACGAGTCATAAGTGACGGGTCACAACTTGACCCGTCACTTATGTTTGGTCTAGGTGGACGTGAGGTGGAGGCCGTACACCAACAACGAGGTACACACTCAAGCCCCCCTCAGAGTGTCTATCATGTGCACACGGGGCAGGGAGTACTGGCTAATGAGGAGTGCCCTCATGTTCAACATCTGCATCGAGGAGTACTCCCCGCATCGTGTGATGCGACAGTTTGGGTGGTTCCTGGCGTTTCCGCTCCCACCCACTCGGACGGTTCATGTTAACATACACAGGTAAATTTGTACCCCTCTAGTCTAAAATAAATGTTGTTTTAGGTTGTCTGCAGTCAAATATTTCAAATTGTGGCTCACACACAAATTCGGGTCACGTACACACCGTCCGAGCCTCTATCCCACGTAGCGACACATACCCGGTGCACAGGGACCAATCACATTCATATGAGGTACATTGTAACACCCTGATTTTCAGAATTGATAGCTTTTTAAAATTTTCCAAGATTATTGAATAGGTTCACCAGTAGAATAGGTTTAAAATCTATTTTCTTAATCAATTAATCAATATAGGTTATTATTTTATGTGCATTGCATGCTGAGTTTTGTTAGGAGCTAGGTAAATGCATTAGAGTTCCTTTTCTCTTTCTTTCTCTTTGGTGTTTTGAGTGAAAATGATTTCAAAAAGGTTTTTGTAAAACTCAATAGTGAATCAGTTAAGGATATTAATGGTTGGAATTCAAAATTCCTGAATTCATCATCTATTCAATCATTAATCATATGTAATCCTTCTTTAGTTCAATTCAAATTTCTCTGCAAAAGTTTCTTTTCTAAAGCCTAGATATACCTAAAGTGCTTTTGGGCTCAATCTTACTCAAGTTCAAACTCTTAGCCAAGTCTTCTAGAAGGCCCAACAAAAAGGATCCATGAAATATGTAAATATTCGCGGAGTCCTGGATATCCTCTTCTTGGCACGCGGTTTCAGAGTTCAACACGGACTCAAATGCAAATATTGACAATTCCAAAGTTGTAGGTCTTGTCTGCGCAGATAAGTCTGAGTTCAAATAGTAAATCTTGTGGTGCAATTTTGAAAATCAAGATAACATTTTAAGAAGTTCTAATGAATACCAAAGTTGTAGATCTTTTTAAGTAATACAATTTAGAGTACAGAAACGTCTAATTTGGAGTTTGGACGGTGAAGATATCATCCTTAGAATAGAGAGTTGCGAAAAAGGAAACCGTAACCAATTCAAACTCGAACCCGAGTCGTGTCCGGTTTGGGCTCCACCTCAACCAGCCACCGCTAGCCTTATAAAAAGGAGTTGCACGCCCTCTCCTATCCCTATTTCATGCCCCAAGCCCTAGATGCTGCTGCTGCTACCCTATCCGTGCGCCGTTGTTCGCCGGAGCCGCCGTCGCCCGTGATGCGCTACATCATTGTCTTCGCGAATCCTCCTTCCTCGACCATCGAAGCAAGGTGAGGACCCCTTGTTATCATCCTTTACTACTGTTTTACCATCATACTAAGTCCCTAGCTAAGCCCTAGCCCTGACCAAAGCCCGATCTACGCAGTCATGGTTGTCACCGTCGTGGACAACAGCGCTATTGTCAATTGGCATCGACGTCTCCGGCCGACCATAGGTCTAATCATCATACCCGTTGTCCAGCTTGTGCCCCAGGATGTGTCCCACACCCTCTCTAATCAGATGAGCTATTAGAGCACCGACGCCCCCAGGAACGCGATCACCATGCCCGCTGCCCCAGTCTGGACGTGTTCTGCACGCGCACTAGATTTGCATTCATGTTCCCTGTCAATCTAGAAGCTGTATAGATGTGCCATTAGCGTCACGGCATGTCCCATAGAGTCTAATACTTCAGATTCCTTCACCGTTTGAGGAGCAACACGACCGGAACGTGGTTCCCCATCGTAGCATGTCACATCCATCACCCGTCTCAGCTCTGCTGATCGTTCTTCCTCTAAGGGGATGATCTGCCCAAACCCATGCTATATCATTGTGTTTCTGGGAAATATGATCGTCTCTATTTAGATTGTTCATCAAAACTCATAGCTAATCTACAGGAACGCGAGCGTCTTTGTTGTTGCATCTTTGGATGACCCCTTCCAAAACCGATCATGCCTTTGAGTTAGCCTTTCTGTATTTTACACCATGTATCCCTCGTTTCACTGAAATGTCATCGAAACCCAATGTCAATGTCAGTGGCCACACACCTGATCGCTGTCTTTGATGAAACTCGAGCCGCCACCGCTATGCAGACTTACCGGTAGTATCCTTAATCTAGAAGCGTAACCCCGACCATTTGATCATGGGTGGTCAAGACTGGACCTCAACGTACCTCTTCTTTAATCCAAGTCGATATTTGCATAACATGCTAAGTCAGCACCACATCCTCTTCCTTAGTCTAGTCAGCCCTATACTTCTTAAACCGCATAATGACGTTGTCAAGCCTGGCGCAATGAGTGCACAATAAACTCTTTTTCCATAGGAAGATAACTCAAGTGAATTAGTCTTTACTTTTCAGCCTAATCCATCTTCCGAAAGCCTTCTCTTTCACCTTAACTCCGATTTAGACGATTCTTGCATCTAAATATTTATAAAACCATACCTATACAACCATAGTATTTTTAAAGTGTTCTAATAATATTTGGTACATTGTTCTTAGTGTTTGCTTTGTGTTGTTTGTCGGTAGTTCCTACGATTAGTCGATAGCGTTCCGGAATAGTTCAAGAGACTTCAAGACCAAGGTTTTGTCAACATTGAACAACGTTGGGTAAAAGGCAAGTGTCCTTGATCATCTTAAACCTATGTTTTAAATGTTTTGTTTTACAAAATTGCATGCAATGTCTGTCACTTGATGGGTAGTAACCTATGTTAGGGCTTACCTAGTTCTTCCTTTACATTCTTTGAAGCCTAAGTGGTAGTTGATATGAGTATTTTGGGTAGAATTGCTTAGCCATGCTTTTGAGATGTTGGGAAGTGTCATATACATGTTTAGTGGACGTATGCAATGGTGATGATAAACTTGTTTTAGTAACATGGAACCCTAGGACTTGGGCAAGGAGTTGATTTAAAAATGGTGATTCAGGTAGTGGGCTTGTGGATACGTTCCATTGTGTTGGTTGTTTCCCCGTTGGATATTTTTTGCCCAAGTGACATATATAAGGACCGGTTCGTGGAGCGACAACCCAAGAAATACTGTACCAAACACGAGACCGACATGGGTAAGGCTTAGCATATTAATTAAACACCTAGCTGACATTTGTTGGAGTACCAGGACCTAATTGATGGATCATACTTTGTAGTGATCTTCTGGCGGCACACCACTGGTGTGTGTTAAGTGTTTGCGCAATATGGCAACATGGATATCACGACTCATGGCTAAAAGTTAGACAACCGCTGCAGAGTGTAAAACTTTTATAATAGCCGTGCTCACAGTTATAGGAGACTTGGATCCTCACATGATTATGGTTATGGTATAATACAGGTGGTACAAGTTGGTTATGGTTTATGAGATGGTTAACCTTGGATGGTTAATTGTCGGGTTGTTTGGGTTACATTCACTTAATAACTGATTAATGCTTTTGAATTATATTATAGTTTTCTTTACTCATACTTACGCAAATATACCATGTGTTAGCTTATTCTTATTGTAAACCTACATATCATTATCTTTCCTACACTTGCTGAGCGCGTCATGTGCTCATACTTGCTATTTTTTCTATGTCATGCGACATGTGTGGTGCTGCTCAGTGAGTGAAGATGTTGAAAACTATCAAGACGAGGTTGTGAAGTTCTAGGCGTGTGTCCCTCGGTCGGTTGCCTGCGGTGTTGTTGGGCACCAGTGCTTCTGTTCCGTTGCAGATATTTTCATAGAAGATAATTTATGTCAATTATTATAAGTGTTTAACGTTTATTCTGTAAAAGTATTGCTTTTGTTACTTCACTCGTGACGTCTTTATGTGTGTTGAACATCCTGGGCATACATAAGCCACATCTGATTTTGTCCGTTAAAACCGGGTGTGACATACATTCTTGACAACACAACTTTTCTTTTATTACCAATTTATCTTACAAAAAAGTTGTCTAATCCAATCAAACTTTTGTTCATAGAGGGACATACTGAACAGATTGGGGTCGAGGCAAGGACAAACCGCGAGCGGTTGGACAGTGACATGGACTTCCCTAGGAGCGAGTTGAGCACGACATTCGACTGGATCTTCCAGATGGTCCAGTAGGCCCTCAGGATTGCCAGCTACAGGTGCTCCACAGATGTTTCTATAGGACGTCATGCACCACCTTCTCTACCACTACGCTCCTCCGCCACGTTCAATGCCCTCCCTCAGCCACTAATACATCTGACATACGTCGCTGAGCCCTCGAGGCCGTCTTTCACCAACACTCCTGATCCTTACTACTACGGTGGCTCGGCGAGACAGTCTTTCACCGGTGCCGGTTACCCCCACTATGGTGTCGTCTCATCGAGGCCGTCTTTCACCGGTGCCAGCGACCACTACTACGGCGACAACTCATCTAGAACTTTGGTCATAGACCCCGATCCTTCCTCTTTTCATGTCGCTAGCTCAGGTACAAAAACCACTTCATGACTAAGTACTTGTTACATATCTCAATCTTCATTGTTGCTAACATGTTTTCCTTCTTTTTCCACATGCAGAGATCGCAGATCTCAGGGGTGTACATGCAATGATGTAGCACATGGAGTAGATGATCAGGGATGGTACTCAGGTCCTGGCTACGAGTACATCTCCAGCCCTAGGGACAAGCTCATGGCTTCATAGTTGCCTGGCGCACCAGACACAGGGACACAATCGAGCTAGGATGACAACACAACGCCACCACCCGTTGGATGGCATGTGTAGCCAATTGTTCCACCCGACCTGCTTATGTACTTAGATCACCATGTTAGAGAACAGAGGCGTAGGGTTCCTAGGTCGGGTGAGACCAGGGGATGGCCCCCCAGCTGGGTCACTTTTATGTTCCTCTCGTATTGATGTATTTAGTTGGAATGTTTGTAGTAACTTAATTTTACTGGTGATGACTTTATAGTACCTTATTGTTCTATGTTATTGCTACTATTTATTTGTCAATGCCATATTATATTTTATCTACTATTTAGTACCACTATTTTTACCATGGAGTCATACCGTAAACATTACATAACCAACATAATAAACACACTTGACCTAAATTACAATGTCTTGTACGATACATCTAATGGCGTACCGGAGTTTCGCCTAACATACCTTAGAGAATGTAAATTGCCACCCATCGAAGGTACCCTACAAACATTGCAACGGGGACATTTCCCCTCCGTCATAATAATCGTTCTAATCATGTTAACTTAGAGTGAACTACGAGGAGCATCCTGACTCCTAATATGCTCCACCACCATATTGCGCTGGTAGCGGTGGAGGGGTAGCCGTTTTGTGGCATGGGCAAGGGCACCGTGGATCGATGCATATAGTAGGGTCCTTGAGCTGTATGATTAGAGGACTTGTAATAGCATCAACCTCCCACTGCAAGTCAAAGATACAGTTCAGAGATGGTTGATGTAATCTTGGATATGTTGTAGAACAGGGGGATCGACGCATCTTGTGTCTTGGCAGTTGTCGGGATCATCATCCGAGGCCTGCAGAAATGTGAAGGTCACAATCTTCATTGGTCCAAAAAATATGATATTGACATTCAAGTTGTTACAGTTCTCACCCTCCAAAGAGGACATCAGAAGAATCATCGCCCTCCATGAATGCTCCCATCGTATATCTGGACAACGCAGTCATAGCCATAGGAGCACTTGGGCCATGCCTCATTCTGGTGATCATAGTGCCTTAGGTGATTTGGAGGATGAAACTCATTCTTATCCTACAAAGGGAAATTATGTAGCAGCTCGTCATACTCTGTTGGACCAAAGGAACCCTCCCATCATCGCTAGCCTCCCCGCCTCCTTCTTCCTCAGCCCCTCCCTCCCCTAGCCTCCATTGATCGATATGGTTTTGGTTTGAAGATACATAAGCTTTTTATAGATGCATGGGAGCAACCGAGCTACTTTTACCATGTCATAATTTTTTTGGTTGTGACAAATAGGAATTGCTTTTTGACCAAAATGACAACATACTGATGTGCTTTTCATAAATAGTTGACACCAAGCAGAATCCATTTTCTGACCGAAATGACTCCAAAAATAGCATATAAAAGGACACAACAAATATGAATACATATGTAACTATATTAGCAGTGTACATGCCATCATTTTGCTTACTAATTGTTTATTTCTGTCATCTCAAAACATACCATCATGGATTCCTAGAGGAACCACCCCATGGGAGTTCCATAATGGCACGATCGTCCTTTGTGCAGGTGTGGCAACTGAGCTTGAATGTCGACGTCCTTTGAGGTCAAGACTTTATTGTAGTTTTGATGACGACTATTAGATGATTACCATATCTGTGCACCCTAGGGTTTCCTGTAATTCTTGGGATGTATATTTGTTCCTGTAATACCCTAGGTACATACATATGACACCTCCTATATTAACGGAGTCTAGGGACCCTACGAAGGACAAATCTCAACAAGTCATTAGGAACCAACCGACGACAGAAGGTTACAGGACACAAGAAGCTGTTTGACTAGGATAAATCTATCTAGGCTAGCCACTTACCCTCTTGTAATAATCCACTGATCAATACAAGACAAACAAGATGTAAGGTTATTATCCTAAGGGAGGTATGATCCTATCTAAAAAACCCTATGTGTGTTACTTTGATTCGTCTATTCGAGGCTTCCCCATATATTCTATAAATTCGTAAGATTGACGATTCACCAATCATCGACAAGGTTCTTCATGTGTCCGGACCTTGATGATGATTTCATGGTGTGTCCCTCTTTTGCACTTCGTTCACCTTCCAACTATATATTGCGCACAACACTACTAACACCATGTTTATTGTTCCAGGAATGGATCGACCTTGTTATGCCACCTTACAATGGGGTCTACATCAGAGGGGCTCAAACCAAATGTGAGTACAAGATTAGGATAGAGGAAGCATGCTTGCGGCAGTAGGCATGTCACGAGCGCCAACGGGAATGTCAACGCCGAGAATAGGAACGCAAGCGACATGTCGAGGAACTTCAAATGCGTGAGGAGGAGCACCATCTCGGATAGGACATTTTAAGGAGGCAAGAGGCCAATCTTCAAAGGTGTGAAGAACAATTACCAAGGCGTTAAGCGCTTCTGCGTTGGCAGGAAGAGGCTGAGTGCGAAGCGACATGTGGAAGGCCAAACATCCCCGGTCTACCTAGTAGAATCCTTTTTCAAACCGTACCTTTTTCAATCCATAGCATTGTAATATTATCATGAACTTTGTGTTAATTGTAGATGTCCAATTGTGCTAAAAATACTATACTCATCTGATTAATACACTTGTACTCATTTCAAACGCAGCCTTTGCAAACCTAGTCTTTGCAGAAGTAACCTTTTCAGATATAGCTTTTTTAGAAGTAGCTTTTTTAGACATAACATTTTCAGACCCAGCCTTTCCAGTAGTAGCATTTTCAGTTAACATGATCACTCCATAAAGGGGAATATGTTGCTTTCCCAGGTTCAATTTCCATGGACTTAGACCGTAAACCAGCATGAAACTTCAGTATAAATAGAAGAGCTGCTAGTCACAGCTAGAACCAAACCAGTAGCCTCAACCTCTACAACTCCTACTACAATGACATCCGATCCTTTTCCCAAGAAATACTTACCGGATACTACGACTGCTGGGGTCAAAGTGCCCATGTGTTGGTGTGGAGACCTTTGCAGGGTGATGAAGTCCTCCGAATTCTCCGACACCTACGGAAGGAGGTTCTTTATGTGCCCAAACTACGAGTACGATCCACCCCAGGGCAACATCTATAGTGGCTATCGCCGCCAGGTAAATACTTCTGGCTAAACTACTTCAAATACAACTGAGATTTACCACTGAACATTTTGGCCTCCGTTGCAATCTCTAACACCACTATGTAATTTCGTACAGTGACCGGATACTGAGCAGTCGCCAATAGATATGTTCCTCCTACATCAGCAGTACCAGGCCTCTTGTAGACGCTTCCATGAAATGGAAGCTGTTGAGAGGAGGGAGGCTGAGCTCAAATGCTTTCATGAGGAACAACAAAAGATGAGGGAGGACAAGAACCGTAAGAAGGAGAAGGCCCATGAGGCAGAGAGGGAGAGAAAGCGCGAGATGGCATGTTGGGCGCGTGAGGTAGGATCGGAAGCTGCAAGGAAGAGAAAGTACCCACATTGCACTTAGTGGAGTTGATGCTGTAATCATGTTGTTTAGGCATTTTAGGTTTAGGGAAAATAAACATGGATATGTTAGAATGATCGTGCACCGTACATGTTATTGTGTATGTTACAACTCCGATTAAAATCGCCGTGTTCAACCATCCTTTTTTGATAATTCCACATATCAAAATATCTCAAAAACATCGATTGGCGACTTGCTTTTAAATACTCTGAAAACACCAAATGACAACGGATGAACGGTGCTAACTTTGGCGCAAACCGAAACGAACACGTTGAAACCCTAGAATCAACATTCAACAAACCCTAGGATTGGGCGATACCAAGATGTCACCTATCCAATGGACGACAGGAAGATGTCACCCTCTGATTGGGTGACACAAGATGGCGTCCGTTGGATGAGCGACATCTTCCACGCCAGGTCATGTGGCCGCCACGCTGGCTTGCCACGTCAAGTTGTCACTCGTTGGATGGGCGACACCTTTTTGTCATCCTTCCAACGGGCGATGGTAGGATATACCTGTAATTTTTTGAAATGACCGTGTAGTTTTGTAAATATTAAAAAAATATAAAAAAAATTTCTTGAGCATTTGAGCCTCCTGGTTTCTGGGCGCTGATTGGTTGAGTTTGGCTTTTGGGACCTTGATCCGGCTACAATTTTCTTTTCACCTGGACTCAGCTTGGTGTGCAAGTGCAACACTTTCTTGTATTATCTAATACATATAGACAAATATATTCACAAACTATCTCATACATCTAACCAAACAATATACTTGTACTACTTTATTTAGGACAATCACATCCATTCAAAACGATCTCATCGATTTGACATCGTCCGACTAACCAAACATTATCCTAGCAGTAGTACGTCTTTCCAATGATCCATAAAAGCTGAACCTAGCGCTCGCTTTTGCACTACCACCAGCAGTACGTCGCGAGCACGTAGAGGCCATTGGCCAACATACCCGAGCGACGATGAAGCTCAAGGTGGGGGCGAGGCTGCTCAGATGCTTCGGCGGCTGTGCGCGCGTCGTGGACGAGGAACAGATGATCGACAAGGGAGATTGTTGAGTTCGCGGCCCAAGTGACGAGGCTTGCAAGGATCTATCGGAGATGGCGTTCAGGTTGTTACACGTTACGCTAAGCCTGGGTGACAAACAGAGCATCTGAATAAACTGCAGTCTGTAGTGGCCAACTGAAGTGACCGGCCCTGGTGTTGTGGCCTGGGCCAATTAAAGTTGGGTCAATCCCATGTCTCGAGAAGCCCATCTTAGGCATGGAGGGGACTCATCTGTTATAGGTTGTAATCCTGAGAGTGACTTTTAATTTAGTTATTAGTAGCTTCGCCGTTAAATGTAATTAACCTCTAGGCTAAATGACTTTAGTAGGTTAACTCGTTTAATCTTGTTCTAGCGTTTATGTGTAATCTCAGTAGGTTAAAAAAACTGCTTAGTAAGTTTTAGTTACCTAACAACTGAAAATGGACATTAGGTAATAAGAGGTAACAACCTCCAATAGGATGTTCAAAGTCTAATTCTTAAGAACATATCCAGCATAGAAAAGTGAGCGCGTTAATATAAACATGGCGGCTGTTAACAGGGACCGCTCGAGCGGTATATCCCTTGTCGCCCTATGGTTATGGTTAGGTGACACCGCGGCATGGGTATATTTGTGTGAAATTTGCAAACCTGACCTGATTTTGTAATATTAATAAAAGATAAATATATTTCAAAACACAGAAGAGCGCACGTGACTGCAACTGTTGGGTAGTGCCCCTGGCGCGTGGACCTTGGCTGCGGACGGCCTCAACGGCCGCATGCGGGCTTTACTCGTGCGTGTGAGAACGCTGGGCTGGACAACGCGGCGAGCGGCGTACGGGTCCTGCCGTATATTGGGCTGCCGCGTGGGGGACTGGTGAACAGATCGTCGTTTACGGCGCGCGGGACGGGAGGATGCTGAAATCTGAGGCTTGGCCCGCGCGGCGTGCTTTGCCCCAGCCGGCGTGAACAGGTCGTCAGGTACGCAGCCCAGGCCGGCGTGAACAGGTCGTCAGTTATGCAGCCCAGGCCGGCGCACGGTGGCTTTGCCCCCCGGCCGTGCACTCACTGAACTAAACAAGCTGCGAGAATAGCGAACGAACTCGTAGGGTTGACGCAGCGCCATGTCATTTTCACTGTTGCTTCCTCTCATGAGCACGGGACGGGCGGTTTCGCTCTCCACCGGGGGCCTCTCGGCACACGACGCGCGTGAGCGAGCAAGGAAGTGCGCGGCGGCGCACACTGGCGCCCCGACCAGCACCCGTCTAAACCTGCAGTGTTATAGATCTCGTCCGCTACGGCGAGATCGTGTAACGCGGCGCCTTTTTTTGTAACAAAGCTGTGCAGTCAGCCGGTCATGAAGCCAAAACTACGCATTTTTTTATCGCGTAATCGAGACGATCGACATGTGAAAGTGTGCTGTCTTGCTGATTCAGCCTGATCATGTCCTACGGTGTGTATTCCTACCGTACTATTGTCCCAGCGTCATGCAAGTTGCTGTGATGCAGAACACACTAAAATATGCCTTATGCATCAGGTGAGTAGATGCATGACCACCGAATTCATTGGCATCATGGGTCACCACTCACCACTGACTCAACCGGCCGCCGTAAAAAAAAACACGGACCGCTCCATAGCTGACGGAGAAAATAGGTGCTGCAACGCCATGAGACACCATGCCACGTGTGCCTATCGATTTCCCAGCAGCCCTCTCGGGTCTCGGCTCGTCCTCTGCATCGGCTCCCTCGTTTCTGTCACTTTTTTTTGTCTCGCGAGTGATCAGGACGGCGAAAGGCCGGTGAGATTGTCAGGACCAGTACCAGCCAGCGGCAGAGACGACTAGAGAGTTATTTGAAGGTGACTAACAACTCCATATATGTGAAATATATGTAGAATTGGAAAGGAGATTGTATATATGAAATTTATAATATGATTATGTAATTTTAAAAGAGAGGAGAATATCGAGTATCTAAAAAATATGGGGGAAGGAATCATATCGTTTAGAGTTGACTATCCGTAGTAACGCCGTGAGAATGATCGAGATAATGACCAATTTTGTGAGCGAATGAAAACAATTCTCGTATAGTATTTTGGTGTAAAGATAGCGTGACGGAGGTAACCTTCTTCGTAGATGACGATGGAGGCGACGTGCGGGTGGTGGCACCCCTCTCTAGAAAGCTAACGCTGTAGGCGAATTGCGAGAGGGCACACCCTCTGGAGAAACCCTGTGCTCTAGGTGAAGTGCAGGAGACGGTGTAACCTCAGAAGAAACTTGACGGTGAATGTATGTAAGACAAATATTATACGTCTAGGTATGGAAAATAAATAATAGTAGATTAAATGTATTTTTAGAATATATGGAAGATAAATATTGGATGTCTAGATATAGAAGGCAAACAAGAGGAGATTGAATATATTTTTGGAAGGAGAAACATGATCCAACTTTGCATGATGACCGTTTGATCAATTCGGGTAAACAGTAGAGATCAATCGGGTCTACCATAATTCGTGTATTTTATATGAATATAGATATAGATGTGTGTAAGAGTGTATGCTCTGACTCAAAACTCATTGTTTCCATTGATCAATGTCCATCTATTTACAGTACAAAGACTTAGCCGAGTCAAGCAACAAAATAACATCAAACAAGAGTGTTGGCGAGGAGTGATCCAACGGAGTAGCAATATCCGAGTGGGCCCAGCCTTGCCACCGTAGGATCCGGTGGCCTCGGTCCTACCTTGGCACACCACGTTGCCGCTAGATGCGGGTGGGCCTTGGCCTCGTGGCCGCCGCCTCCTCACGCGAGCATCGCCCCTCAGAGTAGGCGCCATGTTTTTCTCATGTTGGCGTCACATCTCCATGTTGCCACGCGAATGCTCAGGAGAGTCATCACATCCTATCTTCTAGATCTAAGAGAATAGGGGAGGTAAGA
This sequence comes from Phragmites australis, assembly GCF_958298935.1. Taxonomy (NCBI): domain Eukaryota; kingdom Viridiplantae; phylum Streptophyta; class Magnoliopsida; order Poales; family Poaceae; genus Phragmites; species Phragmites australis. Next base: position 23,568,401 of record NC_084934.1, on the reverse strand, counting down.
GCGGAGGAACAGAATAAATGAAGGATAGAAGGAACAAAATAAATGTAGTAAGGAGGAGCTCCATGAGGTTCGTCGACGATGGCGTCTGGCAGCCCATGGCAGCGGAGGCTAGCAAAGAAGAGGGCAGCGGTGACAAGAGAGGGATGAGAGAAGAGTGAGTGGATGAGAATGACTGGGTGTTGGGTGGGAGGAGATATTTGTCCTCCTCGATAGTGACAGGTCTTTATAGACGTGTCACTAATGGCTGATGCATCAGTGATGGGTAATAACTTAATCCATCACTGTTATTATTAGTGTTGAGTCAAGTTGAGACCCGTCACTAATAACCTATCAAGATGGTTCTGAGCCCAATGTTGTTATTAGTGAATCGTCATCTTTGGATCTGTCACTAATCACACATTAGTGACACATTTTGAGTAGCCATCACTAATGTCATGTCTCTTTTGTTGGTTTATTACGTAGTGACAGTAAACTCCTCTAACATAGCGTTTTACCAATTGGAATCTTTGAGAGCAAAACAATATGAAGAAGGGATAGGAGAAACAGTGGAGGCTATGATGTTGAAATGTTTCTTGGAAGAACAATGCCAAAGCGCGATCTTGTTTGCATGTTGTGCACTAGAGGGTGAGGAGGTGCAGGATCAACAGCTGGGTGCATGGAGCGAGTGGTTGGAGCATCGACCGGGTGCCCGGAGCAATGAGATTTCGGATTCCTAGGTGAGGGGAAAGAGGGCGTGGACACGGCGTGTGGCGTTGAGCAGCTGGCAGGCGCACCAGTAGGCGATCCATTTGGTTGTGCGGGCTGGTATTAGGTGGGGAAGGAAATTCTGTGAGGCTCTTTACAGAAAGATTCAAAAAAGAATCTTATACCGTTTTTTCTCAATCCAACAGCCTGATGCAACATAGATGAGGGGAGAGGAGGACACATGTCATGCATACGATAGGGTCTTTCTGTGAGACCAGGTCTTGTAGAATTTCTTTCCCTAGGTGGGAGGTAGACGCACGGGAACGAGATCCAAGGACGACGCTGGAGGATCACCTGTGCATTTTTGTGGCTGTAGAGAGGAGCTCAGTACAACAGAGGCAAAAGGGAAGGTCAGTTCATCAAAGGAAACATGCCGTGAAATGATAATCTTGTGAGTGGATAAATTGAGACATCTGTATCATTTGTGTTCATGTGTATAACCAAGAAATGATGTCGGGAACAAAACCAGATGTAAACTATGGCCCCGTTTGGTAGAGCTCTGAGAGCTGATTCCGCTCCGGAATCACTCCCAGCGCTGCCAAACGGGCTGGTCGGGGAGTGATTCTGCTCGGGAATCACTTCCCGTTTTGTATAGCGAGGTGGGAGCTGAAAAAACTAGCTTCCACCTGATTCCCGACCGATTCTCCTCGATTTCAACACAATATCCTCTCAGGAATCACTTCCACTACTAGCATACCAAACGATTTTACAAACAGAATCACTTCCACCACAGAATCACTCCCACCCTACTTCCACCACAGAATCACTCTCACCACAGAATCAGAGCTCTACCAAACGGCCCCTATATGTATGCCAGAATCAAGTTTCATACATGCAGCGACTTCATTAATGTATCACATACAATGCCATTATTACAACGTTTAACTTAAATAAATAGAAAGAATCTTAGGGTCTTAACCAAAGCACACTAACAAAACACAGCGAAACTCCCATCTTTCATAAGGTAATCGACTGAGGTCCACCAGCCTAGCAGTCTTCATCTTCGTCCGTGACATAATATGATTCTCCTTCATTGTCTGAACAACATTTTGAATCACATTTGTATGGAAATAGCAAATATGAGTACATGACATACTTTGCAAGTGTGAAAAATAAATAACATGCAAGCTTGAATAAATAAACATGTTATAACTGGCACAATTTGTATAAATGCCAACTATACTAACACAAGAGTTATAAAAACATCCTATTTAACTAGTTGAATCATCATTAAACTTTCATTCTAAAAACATCTACACATATTTCCTAACAACTTAAAATCTACATCAGACTCCCAAACCAACCAACTTGATACCCATCACAGGTAACCAAGAAACATCCACTATTACCCATCACAGGTAACCAATCACCAATCAAACCAAAATCAAAACCCAAACCAACTAATCATGTGAAGGGACTACGCTACTCTTAACCATGAGCACAACTGATATATCAATTTTACACTCTATAGAGATCGTACAACTTTACCCATAAATCGTGATTTCCGTATGCCCATGGCATCACAACACTTACACACTTCTGAGGTGTGCGCCTAGGTTTCACTACAAAGCTGTTACAAAACGTCCTCCCAACAAGAATAAGCTCGCTGAGGTTTCACCGTCATTAAAGTGGCATCGCACCACCTAGAAGCCCCCTCTTGCGTCTTGTAGCTCCAGAAAGAATCACTCTTTCCTTCTTACACCACCATTGGATTATACTATATTGAGGATCTACTAATTAATTGGTTAAACCGTACCCATATAAGCCCCGTGGATGAACTGTTAATTGAGGTTATCCATTGCATGAACGGGTCCTTAGGATACTGAGCAAACACTACCACCAACCATAATGCTTCCACACACCTGTGCATTCCCACACCATCCTCATCTAATTGTCTGCTCAACATCCCTATGTTCTATTTTGCTACAACAATTATCAGTATTCCCAACTCTTAGTTGCATAGACCATTAGTCATGTTTAACCAACTACTGAACCATACTCTTAGTTGCAAAGCCAAGCATAAGCTGCCCAAAATAACCACTACTAATAACTAGGGCGACAAGGGATATATGGAACAGAGTACTATAAGTAAATATGATTCAGAATTATAAGCATGTATATTTGAAATAAAGATCGTATTTGAAAAACTAGGATCATAAAGTTCAAGGACACTTGCATATTCCAACTTGCTGCTCAGACTCTTTAAAGATTTGGTCCTGGAGATTCTCGAAGTGCTCCACGTCTGCTCTCGATACACACCAGAAAACACACAACAAAACTATCTAAGAACAATATACAAAATAATAGCTAACATCTTAAAAAAGGGTACTAAACAAGAGTACACGCTGCTACAAACGCGAGAGCATGAAACTCGTCTAAATCGGAGCTAGAACAAGAAAGTTATGCTAAAAACAAGTTTCGGGTTAAATCTAAAAAAGAAAAAGACCTATTTGAATAAAACAGAAAGGACAAAGGTCTTTTTGTAAAAATAGAGGGACCTTTTGTAGATAAAAAAGTTTAGGGACTAAACTATAAAAAGATAGGGCCTTTTTGGTAACTACAGAAAAGTTCATGTTTTTAAGTGCAATAGCGCCAATTTTTTTAATTAAAACAAATAGGTAAATGATTGGGTAAAGGCTCTACTGACGTGGCTCTTTGGTTGAGGTGGCAGCTGACTTGATTATGAAGCTGACATGTGGCGTCGTGTGATTGGGTGGTGAAGGGGTATGTTAGATCTTTTCTGGACCATTGGTGATAGATCGGACAACTAAGGCACACGGGTGGTTAGGACACCGGTGGTGGCAGCGGCTATGCACAGTGGCGCTTCGCCGGAGAAGTGCGCAAACCTCGTTGTGAGCCTCAGATCTCGACAGTGAGCAGTGGAGGTGGTTCGGGGAAGCAAGGGTGTTCCATTTAGGGGTTTACCTGGGGGGGGGGGCACGGCACGGGAAGGAGGTTAGCAGCGGGAGGGATAGCGAGGGCTCTCGGTTCTTCATCGACGGTGATGCTCCGGTGACCAAGCCACGAAGGCGAGCACACCAATGCTCTTAGGAGGCGGCGACGAAGCTCGTAGGTGGGTTAGACGAGACAATACGTGGTGGATTTCAACTGGTGGCGAGTTCGGTCGAGGCGGCAATGGCAACGATGACTGGAGCTAGGATTTGGGGGTGGCTTGGTCTGGGGATAGATCGAGGAGGGGCAGACTTATATAGGCAGGGGTATCACGTAGGGCGTTCAGATTCGGTGGGGTTCGTTGGGATACAGCTCAAAGAGGCAGCGGTGGGATTCGGGTTTGAGCCGGACTCTTGGCGGCGTGGCGTGCTAGGGTCGAAGATGGAGGAAGGGGACGGGCCCTACCCATTGGTGGCCGGGAGAGGCAGCAGCGATGCTGGACACTTTCACGTGGGGAAGGTGGAAGGTGAACGGCGAGGGCGACTGACGCGTTGGATAGATGGGCCTGGCTTTCTACCGGCCCATGCGCGAGACGGAAAAGGGAGAGAGATATGGGCCAGCCCGAGAAAGAAAGAGAGAGCTATAAGGAATAAGAAGAAAAAGAGAAAAGGAAGAAAGAAAGAGAGAGACATCCCTATTATCGTTGTAGGTACTGTTATAATTGGCGCGGTTCATAAGCCCAAGGGGCGCATAAAAAGCCAAGCCATCAAGAACTATTAGTGATAGCGATTCTCACTGCCAGTGCTTGTTATGAACCGGCAGTGATATATCCTGCATGCTCGTAACAAGATCTTGTAGTGATACCAACTTATAAAAGATGTGCCTTTAAAAACCAACAATGATAATAGCTATCACTGCCTGTTGTAATTATGAACCAACAATGTTAGCCCAAAAACCGTATGACTTCCAGCCTCGCCTGCAACATCCCAAAATTCCAAAATTTTGAAGATCAAATAAAAAAGAAAAATCTTTCTTCTCTCTGGGCTGACTCCTTGTCTCTTTGGGCTAACCACTCCCACGGGCCCATCTATTTCTCCTCGCCTCCTTCTCTCTCCCTCTCGCGCTGGTCCACTCCCCTTTCCCTCTCCCTGGCCTAGCCCGACCACCCCTTCATGTTCCTCATGTGTGCGCACAGGAGCAGCACTACCCCTCCTTTTTTGTCTCCTTCCACGCGCGAAATCCGGCAACAAGCACCCTCCGAGACAGCAGCGCTGCGCTATCCGCCAGCAACTAGCTAGTCGTACCGTGTGCGCACGCAAGTGCTCCCTGCCCCTACCCTGAGCCCTTTCGAGTGCGTCGTCCCCCACCGACATGCCAGCCACCTCAGCCTATAAAATGGCACACGCTCGCGCCTTGCCACCACAACCCCGCCAGCATCCCAAGTAGGTAGCTGCATCACACTCACCCCTCCCCCACTCTCCTCTCTCTGTCTTCCCGTTAAGCCGAACCACCGCCTCTGCCTTGATCTCGCCCTTTGACTCAAATCCATCATCACCGAGCCACAGCGAGCACCACCTCAACCACTGCCACCCTCTCCCTCACCTTTCTCCCTCCCCTCGCCCCCTTCCGAGCTCCCCACGAGTTCAGCAGGCCGCTCCCATGGTGGCACTCTGTCACCCTACCTCCACCTCCTTCCCCACTCGGATTCCTCGCAAAATAGGTTCCATGTGTCCCCCTCACTCCCCCATGCCTTCGCTGTTGAGAATGGTGACTGGAAAACCCATTCTGGTGAGCTCACCGTCACAGACCGGAGACTAAGTGGCGGCGCTGCCCGATGCCTATTCGTCCTTGATGCCATCTCCCCCGCTATCATCTCCCTCTGTGTGTGTGTGTTAACTTGATGGGTGCGCCCGGCCGCTGACGCCGTCACCCCCTGGGCTGATATTGGGATGCCACAACCCAACCACATCCCGTCAACCCGAGGCCATCCCTTTCGCATAATACATGGCCCATCTTCCTAAAACCAGCCCAAATGAACAGTACCCTTTTCCATTTATTTCCAGATTTAATTTTTGGAAGCTCGTTTCTCCTCTATTTTAGCTCTGATTTTGATGATTCTTTCACTAATATTCATCTAAATTCAATCCCTATCCATTCTCATAAGTTTCTTAATTTTCGGAGTTTATTTGTATGTTGATGTGCATTTATTTTGTTTGTTGTGTGTCACATTTTAAAAACTAGAGCGTTCGAGGAGGAGGAGGGGCCGAGAACGTAGGAGTTTGAGCAGGACCCTTTCGAGGACTTCAGTGGAGACAAATCTCAATCTGTTTTCGCTCGTTGATCATATTAACCAAGATTTTATCACCACAAACTATACTAGCCATTTTCTACCAGATAATTGCATAAAGTATTAATTGATGGCATAATTTAAATTGTTGATCTAGTTATGTCCAATTTTAGATTAGCTAGCCTGGTTGCTTTGACCGGAATATAATCTTGGTAAATCTAGGATTTTCGTCTTGGCAATATTATTTATGCTAAGATGAACCCCTTGCTACTAGCATGCTTAGGACAATGTATTACATTGTTATTTCAGGTTTTACCATAGTTAGTATTGTGAACTGTGTGTAAATGTGGTGCTTGTTGATGTGTGGCAGTGTGGGTTATCAAGATGGGAAGACTTACTGGATAACTAGTAACATAAGAGAACCTATTAGAGCCTGGGTAAATCAGGGTTCCCGTCGGGAATGTTTTGGGATTTTAAGTGTTGCCCGTGTGGCATGTTTAACATGAAGATGTTTGCCTTGGCTCGATTGAGGACCAAATTAGTGTGACATCTTACCTACTCTTCTCAATATAGCCATTCGACCCTGTATATGGTTGGGCTTAGTCTAAACACCCTAGCTAGTTTACTAGTCATCTGAAGGCAAGAGTGTAATGGGAGGCCAAGGAGCATGTGCAAGCAGATGCAGGCTTGTCGACTCGGTTGGAGGCCTAGTTTGTAGGTCAGGAACCTCTGGTTAGCTCCTATAGGTGACTGGTGGGATGATGCTAAGGTGGGTAATGGATTTGTTGAGACACATTACCATGATAGTGGTATGTTATCAAACTCAGCTTGTGGGTAAAGTGTACCCCTATATAGAGGTAAACTATTTAAATAGTCGTGTTCACGATCACTGATGAACTATGGTATGATCACAACAACTAGCATTGGTTGTGTGTGTTTCTTTGGAGTGTGAGTGGACAAGGTGTGCCCATTTTTGGAAATATGTTCGGCAATATGCCGTGTGTTGCCGTGGACGGAGTGTCCGACAACATTAAAACTTAGGCCCTAGTGACTTTCCACCACGGCTGAACCCCTCCTTCATTTAATAATGATACTGTGTTTTTCACAAAACCCGCCTTATGAAAATAAACTCTTGCATGTGTAAACTTGGCATTATCGCAAAATTACACTTATAGCCGTACCCTTATCAATATTGTATGCGTGTATTTATACCTCTTGATGTAGGGCAGGGGTTGGAACTTGCTGAGTATGTTTGTACTCACCTTACTTATGATTTCAGAGGAAGATCTGAACTTCACTGACACCAACAGTGAGGCTGACGAATAAGTCTTTGTCATGTTCACACCCAGGTTGCCTATGGAGTGGTATGTCCCCATGCTGATCCTGATGGTTCCCTCTAGTGATGTGGACCTTGGTGCTCACGAGCCTTTGCAGAGCTCTTTATGTACTATTAGTTTGGTGGGTTTATTTTACCACTCTTTTTGTTGTATGATTGTGATATTACCTATTGTAATACTTGTATTTACTAGAAATTAATTCAGGGACACGTATAATAAAGTTTTAAGCACCGAGGATGACCCGGGACGCTTCACCCGCATGTTCGGCTTCTCCCAACACCTTTAAATTTAATTCCAATGACGATCGCTCAACTCACTCTAGCTCTCACATGCTTGCACTCTCTTTCACCCTCTCCCCACCACCGCGCGATGGATACTCCATCGCCATCTCTCACTCCAGCCACTCCACTGCCCCCTCCACCACCAAAATTTTTTGCCACACCACCCACCCTCACGCCTTCGTTTGACAACGAGGCTCAGCACCGCCGGAGAGCTCAAACAAGGTGCAATCCTCGAACTCTGGATCGGCGGGGTCCCCTTCTAAGGACAACATTTGAGACTACTTCATCGACGAGCCAAAGACGAAGAGGCTCTGGAGCAACTTGGATGAAGAGGATGAGGACGAGAAGGAGGAGGAGGAGGAGGACGCTGAGGATGAGGAGGGTGACGGTGACAACGGCGACGACGACAATGACTACTTCTTCCGTCGTGGCCGTGGCAGACACGCGTGACAATACTAATTAGTGGCCTTTCGTGGCAATGACAAACCAACAATTTTAGGCTTATTTTGTGTGTGGGTGGCCGCATCTTTTGTTTTTGGTGTACTGTGATGGAGACAAAGAAGTATTGCTGACTTAATTAATTATTAGTGCGATGTAAACTTGTAATTCTGGAGATTAGTAATATAAAACTCGAATAAATTATTGAATGTCTATTTAAATTTCGATTTTTTTGGATTGAGTATCATTGCCGGTTCGTAGTTGGAAACTGGTAGTGATAAGTATATCAATCGGCAGATGTGGCTCAACAACCGACAATGATAGTTTGTATCAGTGGTGGTTCGTTGATCCAACCGGTAGTGATAATGGATATCAATGTCAGTTCTTGAGCCAGATTATCATGGCAGTAATGCAGTTTTTGAATCGGCAGTGATGACCTTTTTTGTAGTAGTGAAAGGAAAATAACTCTTAGTTGATGAAGTAGAAAAGGGTCAGTCGCACATGCTAACCAAGCTTACATGCCTCGCATACAAGATTGCGGGTAAATTTGTTTTGAACAAGGATTATCATGAGTAAATTGGTGCACATATATTAAATTTGTGACGAGGGTAGGAGTATGAAGGACATTGTGTAGATGAAAACTGGAATTAGGAGAATGAAGAGTTTTTGTGCCTATTTTGACAAAAAGGTATTTGTGCATCGTTACCGATGGTAACACAAGAATAAGACACATGAGGACGAGAATAAGAAGAGAATCTACCATTATTGGCGGACATGTGGGAGCTTGCTCTAGTGTCCATGTGCTAGTCACCACTGGAAGAAGGCTGCCCAAAGGGACATGGACTGTAGGGCCTGGATTAGCCCTAGATGTCCCAAGAAGGCGCATTGGAGGAAGTCGGGGGTGCGGCCTGCTATTGAAGCGCGAAGTATGCTTGATTGTTGGCATCAGAGGCAGCAGGTCGATGGCCAAGAAACCCTAGTCCTGTAGAGCCTGTCCAGGCAGCACGCCATTGGCTGCTACTTGCTGGAGCAGATGCGGAAGAGTTGTTGTCGCCGTGATTGCCTTGTTTGTTGTTCTAGCGGCCGCCAGGTCCCCGGTTGCGGTTGCGGTCACGGGAGCGACTGGAGTAGGGTTGATAGCGCTCAGTCTGATCACGACAGGAGTTGGACGAGTTGTCAGTGGAGTTGGAGCCAATGTCGATAGTAAGAGTAGAGTCGACTGATGGATTGGCGTTGCCGGCTTGAGAGGCATCCTCCATGGTTAGAATGTCTCATGCTTACATGAATATCGGGAAAGAGGGTAGTGCCACTAACATCTGACGGAGGACGTTGAACTTGGGGTTGAGGCCCCAAATGAGTTGATGGACCAATGTCCGCTTGGAGACCGGTTGTGGCAAGAGTCTGAAGCCGATGGGAATAAGCAGAGACAGAGAGCTCGCCTTGATAGAGATTGTGGAACTTAGCTTCAATGTGGACAGCCCGGCTAGGTTTGTTGCCGGTGAAGATCACGTCAAGGTGCTGCCAAACACTGAACATTGTGATGTCATGCTTCATGACGAGCTCGAGCAATTCATCAGAGATGGTGGCATACAACCACATAAGCATCATCAAGTATTCCTTGACCCATTCAGGATCAGGATCCTCATGACGGGGCTTCTGATCAAGGACGTGACCACACAGGAAAAACGTCAAGACCAACAAGGAAGAGATTCTTCCACTTGGAGTAGTTATTCGCAGAGATGTCAAGATTGAACGGGATCAAAGATCTGATGTTGAGGCTCTGGATGGCATGCGAAACAGAAATGGCAGCTGAAGAGCTTTGTCGAGTGGTGGGGAGTGCAGGGGGAGGAGGAGTGTCCATGGTGGAAGAGGAAACCATGGCACAGGGAGTGCCATCGCCCATGAGGAGGTCTTAGAAGAGAAGACTGGTACCATGTAAGAGTGTATACTCACTCAAAACTCATTGTTTCCATTGATGTACATCTATTTATAGCACAAAGACTCAATCGAGTCAAGCAACAAAATAACAGAAAACAAGAGTATCGGCGAGGAGGTGATCCATGCAGTGGAGCAACGACGTTGGAGGAGTCAAGCTGGACTTGCCGTTGTGATCCTGTGGACTCGGGCGACGTTGGAGGAGTCAAGCTGGAAGCCATGCGATGATAATCCACAACAGAAGCATGCGCGACGTTAGGAAATTCTGGTGTTGACCATGCGCAGCAAAGAAGGCTTCCTACAATGCGCACACATGGCGTGAATCGAGCATGGTGCCTCACTGAAATCAAAGAACTTTCCCTATAGCTAGTCTGTACTTGCTCTCAGTGATGTGGTCCATGTGGATGGTCCAAATTTGTACCTTAGCTCACTCGGACCAAAAAAAAAAAAAACTGTCGGAAGGGAAATGCAGTATGCACGGGAAGAATATCTTGTACTGGTAGTAGTCTGTCCTTATATTTTCCGGGCCAATTTTACGGCTTCGACGTGCATGAATGTGTTAATGCAGTGTATATATGTGGGGACACTACTTTGCTCGAGTTCCACAAACTGGCAGATATTCAAGGACTGCATGAATTTTTAAAAATGAATTATATGCAGCAACTTGACGGCAGCTTACACGAGTGAACAGCGACGGGCTTGACCTGCGAGAGCAGTTCCTACTGCACAAGCATATCCAGCAGCGCCGCCGAAATATCGCGGCAAGAAATTACTGTGCAGTCGTGAAATCAACATGAACGTTATAAATTACACGAGATCGCTGTTGTTCTTCGTGGCAATGGCGGCTGCTGTGTTGGTGCAGGACGCGACGGCGGCCTCATTTTGCTCCTCCTCCTCCATGGTGTCCGACATGCTCCGCCCCCTCGTCTCCGGCAGGCAGGCGGCGAAGAGCCCGAGGCACCCGATGGAGAGCCCGAACACGCCGAACGACCAGAAGCTCCTCTTGCGGCCGAGCGCGACGAGCACGGGCGCCGCCACGCCGCCCAGCACCAGCGCCTGCCGGACCAACCCCACCGCCGAGTTGCGCACGGACGTCGGGAACAACTCGATGGAGTAGATCATGATGACGTTGAACGCCGTGCAAGTCGCGAAGAAGGAGAGGGTTTCGGCGGCCATCCGCGCCGCCGAGCCCTGCGCGATGGCGACGCACGCGAGGCTGAGCGCCCCCGCCGCGGCGGTGAGCGTCACCACCGAACATCGCCGGTTGATCCTGCCGATGAGGAGCCACGACAGGATGGACGACGGCAGCTCGGCCAGCGCGTTGTACGTGACGCTCAGGTAAAGATTGGAGCCTAAGTTGCCGACGTTGAGCGGCATGCCGTAGTAGACCATGCCGACGCCGAAGCTGGCCGTCATGATCGCCGCAAGCCTCCGGAGCGCCCACGGCCGCTCCCACATCGTCTGCAGCGTGGCGAACACGGCACCTCCGCCGCTGGCCCCGTCGTCCTCGTGCATGGTGCACGCGTGCAGCATGGAGAAGCTGGACGTGATGCCGTTTCCGTTGAGCGAGGCGATCTGCTGCAGCGTCTCCATGGCGTCCTGCTTCCGGCCGCGCACCAGCAGCCACCGCGGCGACTCCTGGGCGAGGAAGTATAGCAGAATGGAGTAGCAGAGCGAAGGCACGGACGTCCAGATGTACATGTTCCGCCAGGACGCCTCGCGAAACGTGTAGGCGAGCGCCGGGAGGGACAAAAACCCGACGGTGAAGAAGAAGAACCCGGCCACGCTCACCGTGTCGCGCCACCGCTTCCCAACGAGCTCCGTAGACAGCACCAGCGTGCACGTCCCCACCATGGACCGGCCGAGCCCGGACACGAACCTCAGCGCGGCGTACACCCACACGTTGGGCGCGAAGGCGGTGAGCACGGCGGCGACGGACATGGTCACCAGGGACACGAGGAGCATCTTCTTGCGCCCGAGGAGCGAGTCCGCGAGCGTCGTGAGCAGGAACCCGCCCGCCAGGCAGCCGGCGAAGAACGACGACGCCGGGAGCGAGACGAGCGCCGGGCCGGCGCAATTGAGGGCCCACTCCGAGACCACCGACGTCTCGGCCGGGCGGTCCCACGCCCACGCGCCGGGCGGGAGCGCGCACGGCGAGGCTTCGGCCTGCGAGCAGGACGCCGCTGGGGCGTCTGTTGTGCAGTGCCACCGTGGCTCGGCGTCCGTGAACACGGAGATGAACACCTGCTGCGCGTCGAAGGCCCACGCGAAGGCCAGAAGGACGGCCTTGAGCAGCTGCATGGCGCCGGTGGAGCCGATGTACGTCTCGATGGTGTCGTCGATGGACGGCGCCTTGGCAAGCTTGGACTTATGGCTTGTAAGGAGCGGGGCGGTGGCCGTGTCGGCCATTGCCACGGTAGTGTGTATGTGTTCCTGTGCGTGGCTGCTCGTTCGTAAGTTGCGAGTCGGAGACGATGCTGGGAGTGGTATTTATATGGACCATGGCTAGTAGTAGCTTCTTCGGGGGCTGACCTGTAATTTTCGGTGCCAATTTGCTTGTTCGCTCTCCTCTGCCGGCTCTATCTAGACGCTGCAGCCCCAGCCTTGCATACCGGAGTGGTTTTTGATGGACTCCAGCCCCTACCGCGGGTTAACATCCTGCGGCAGAGCGCGGCGCACCTGGTGCATGTGTGGGACCAAGTGTCCGACACGCCAACATGCCCGAAGCGACTCTACTCTCACACACTGATGCAAGCAGGCACAGGAGTCGGGCACCCATCTATCTTCTCATCCGATCTACTCTAGTGTCCACCAAAATTAATTAAATAATCACAGTATAAAATTAAATCTAATTTTTTCTTCTAAAAATATATTTAATCTTCTATTATTTACATTCTATAGCTATATGTCTAATATTTGCATTCTATATATTTTAAAAATACATTCGATCTCTATTTATTTGTCTAAATATTCGATATTTATCTTAGATACATTCTTCGTTGGGTTTTCTACAAGGTGCACCGCCTCCCACACGTTGACTACATCATCGGGTTTCTCCAGATGGTACGTCGCTTCCCGCACTTCGCGTATAACATCAACTTTCTGGAGAGGGTGTGCTGGTGCCCACACGTCGCTTCCATCACCGTCTACTACAGTGGTTGCATCCGTCGCGTTATCTCTATACTAAGATACTATGTGAGAATTATTTTTATCTTCTAACAAATCGGTCACTATCTTTATTCTCCTCATAAAATTGCTATAGATGACTAAATTTGTTACTTTTTTAATTACTATATACTAAATTGATTTTACATTTGTGCCGTTGCTAGTTTTTTAAAATAAAAAAACTGAGTCCGACACTTTTTTTTAAAAAAAACACAGTCATGCTAGTTACTATCTTTAGGGCTGTTAACAAAAAAAAAATAGAGACTCGCGAACTATTGGAACTCGATTCATTATAGGTTCGATTTAAGTTTGATTTGAGATCCTAACAAGCTAAGCTCAAACCTAACCATAAGCTCGCGAGCCTGTTAAGCTCGTGCTCAAATAGCTCGCCAAAACCTCTACTAACTCTAACTATTTTCCGTCGAGACAAAGCCGATGTCAAATTACTTTAGTCAAGTTTATTTTTTAACCTCACCATCCAACCTAAAGTGTAATCGTCAACCTCAAAATCATATGATTACATACGCATATGACTCATAGATAAAGCTATAAAAAAACTAGAGACTCGCGAGCTACCCGAACTCGACTCTCTAATTTTGATTCGAGCTCGACTCAAGACCATAACAAATTAAGCTCAAATATAATTATAGGCTCAATTAAATCTTTAACTTAAATCAAACTTGACTCAAATACCTATCAAACTTAAACTTTTAGATGATGAGTTTGCTCGAGCTTGTTGACAGCCTAACTATCTTATTCGACTTACACGGTCACTAACAATGAACACCGATTACCAGTGGTATTGTTTTGGCTTATCGCCAGATCGTCTGTAATGCAAAAAAAATAAAATAAAATGTTATCTTAGACACGTGCCTTGATCTCAAAACCTTATCACGTGCCGTTTGGTACGGGTCGCCTGTACCGGGGAGTTGCTTCTTTAAAACAATGTGCCTGTCCTACGTCACGCTTATCAGGTACTCCCTCTGTTCACACACACATATATGTGTGTGTGTGTGACGTTTAAGTTTTTGGCTCTAGGATTAAGAAGCTGTTTCAAATAACCATATTAGTCCTATTAATTATATCATTAGTTGCTTTGCAGTAAATACATTTTGCCTATTCGGCTCCTCCCAAACACACATGCATGCATGCAGTTAACCTGGCACCAAACACTTCTTTAACCTGGCGTCAAACACATACTCCTATTTAACTTGGCGCCAAACACATGTCTGTTCAGCTCCTTGCTCTCTCAAACACACATGTCTATATAGAGATCACAATAAAATAACAGTATAGTATGGCTTCCAGTAGTACAAAGCCCTTTCTTGATCTAAATGAATCCATCATCACCCCTTTCCCATCCATTACTCCAAGTGCAGAAGCAATCTATCATGATGAGTTCCCATGGTTTGATCTAAATGTCGATTATTTACATGAATACTCAGTTGAAGATGCTGCTAATCCTGTACAAGAAAATGTTTAAGATGAAGTCAATCAATTACAAGAAGATGTTGAAGATGTCGAGCATTCACTAGTTGATCTAAATGCTGATCCTTCACATGCTTTAAGTTCAGGTAACAAGATCATCTAGCTTTAACAACTCTAGTTATTGTTTGCTTTGAGATGGATTTGTACTCTGTTTTCTAAAAAACATGTAGGAGTACTTATGAGGCAAGGTTCTGCTATGAACATTATTTTTTAAGAAAAAAATTACAATGATATGATAGCTCATGATGGTTTGCTTCTCTATTTTTATTCCTACTAGCACTACACCTATAGCATCTGAAGAAGAACAAATGGAGCTAATTGTACACCTAGAGCTTTCCATGCCATAGTGTACAGCAAAAGGAAAGCACGAATGAATCAGTTGTTAATAATGCATCCCAGTTGAACAGCATAAATGCATGTAAAGAAGCTCTTGATTTGTCTAAAGAAGCAGCATAAGGCATGTAAAGAACAGCATAAGGCATGTAAGGAAGCAGTATTTTCAGAGTTAACTTTCCATGATGCTTTTATACATGCACCAGTTTCAGATTTAATTACCAAGACTAATTGAGTAGATAATGATACCTGGCCCGAGTCTTCTGGAAATATACTGTGCCTTTCTCCTTGCACCTATAAAAAAAAATACTCCTTGATAGGGAAAGGGAATAATTAAATCTGAAAAGGAGAACATTTATCAGCAATGCTCAATCAGAAAAGGAGAACATTTGATAGGGAAAGGGAATAATCAGACACATTTTTTTTACAGCATATACATACATATTTCGTGAGGTATAAAGTTTATGCCAATACTTTTATTGAAAATCTCACAAAGATACGATGCTTTGAGCAAAATTATACGCATGTGCTTTTCTCTGTTTGTTATGCCTTATTCTAATCAGCACTCATGTACTCAGTGTGCAGATCTGACCTAGTATTGAGTAATGACATGCTCTGATTGTTCTTTTTATCTATACTCCACAGAAAATTCCTACACATCTAAAGAAGATCAAACAGAAAGAAGGGGTAGAAAAGTATTGTCCAATGCAGAAAGACAAGCTATATACAGTGCTTTATTAGAGAAAAGTTGCAATGGAAAGTTGAAGAGGAATACAACTACAGAAATCGCTTCATTGTTCTCTATCCCGATAAGATCAATTCAGCGGTTATGGAAGAAAGTGAAGCAGACTCCAGAGGGTGTCGCTGTGGATGTGTCTCACAACAAAACACGTTGTGGGCGTAAAAGGGTTCAGGTAGACCTTGAGCAAATTCGTAATATCCCTTTGAAGCGAAGAAATAGTATGAGGTCATTGGCTCCAGCTTTGAATGTCGGCCTTGGCACTTTGCATAAGTTAGTGAAGGAAGGCCATCTTCGACGCCACACCAATGCTATCAAGCCGCATCTTACAGAAGAAAATAAGAAAGCTCGTCTTCGGTTCTGTATCTCTATGCTTGAACAATCTAGTTTACCTCATGCGCCGAAATTTGGTTGTATGGACAATGTTGTGCACATCGATGAGAAATGGTTCTACATGACCAAGAAGAATGACAAATATTATATGCTCCCAAGTGAAGAAGATCCACTTCGGACATGCAAAAGTAAGAATTTTATCACAAAGGTGATGTTTCTGGTGGCATTGGCTCGTCCAAGATTTGATGAACAAGGTAATGGATTGTTCTCTGGAAAAATAGGAGTCTTCCCATTTGTCACAAAGGAGCCAGCCCAAAGGCGAAGGCGAAACAGAGATGCTGGTACTTTAGTGACAAAACCTATTAATGTCAATAGGCAAGTCTATAGATCATTTTTAGTCGATAAAGTAATACCGACAATAGCATACATGTGGCCGAGAGATGCTGGTAGGACATTAGTTTACATTCAACAAGATAATGCCAGAACTCATATTATTCCCGAAGATGAAGAATTCAAAAATGCTTGCTCTCAGTATGACATTGACATTCAGCTAATGAATCAACCATCAAATTCTCCAGACTTCAATATTTTGGACCTTGGGTTTTTTAGCTCTATCCAATCTTTGCAGCATCAGAATAACACAAAGACCATAGATGAACTTATTGAAGCAGTAGAAAAGGAATTTGAGAAGTATGAAGCGACAAAGGTTAATCGGATTTTTTTGACACTCCAATCTTGCATGGTGGAGGCCATGAAATGCAAAGGTTCTAATGGATATAAAATCCCACACATGAACAAAGATGCACCAGAAAGAGAAGGTCAACTACCTCAGCAAATTTCTTGTGATCCTGCTCTTGTGCAGGATGTTCTTGATTATTTGCAGGCATCAACCTAGCAACAACACGGCAGGCAAGAAGTTACTCCTAGTATCATGAATTAGTGTCACCATATGTAATTGTGTTTATTTGCAGTAGTACTCGTGTTATGAAAATTCAATGTAATCAAGCATCGAAAACTTACATGACATAGTACCAGCGTCGTCCCCACCACCAGCGTCCGCTCCTGGAACCGCGCGTATGGAGGAAGGCCGCCGATTGTTATGGACAGACTCGCTGATAAGTTCGTCTACCGTATTGTTGTTGAGCAGGAAAAGCATAGAGAGGGTGGCTGGCATTTCCACGCCGCTATACATTGCCGAGCTGCCCCCTATCATTTGCAGATACGCGAAGACAGCCCAGCGGCGGAGAGGAAGGACGCCCCACGCCGCTCCTCCATGGCATCTCCTCCACCCATACCTCTCCTCCATAGCATCTCCTATGCCCCAAGCCTCTCCACGAACGGCTTCTCCTCCACCCCACCCTCCAATTTGGCCGATGCTGGGCGATGGTGGTCT
The DNA here is from genome assembly GCF_958298935.1 of Phragmites australis. Classification (NCBI taxonomy): domain Eukaryota; kingdom Viridiplantae; phylum Streptophyta; class Magnoliopsida; order Poales; family Poaceae; genus Phragmites; species Phragmites australis. Next base: position 23,551,036 of record NC_084934.1, on the reverse strand, counting down.
TCACCGAGGGAGCACGGAGCACGGGATGGCTAGAGCGTGACCTCGGCGGGAGGGGGAAGAGATGGCCTCCTCATCGTCGTCCTACACCCCCGTCATGGCCACGAGCTATAGAAGCTCGATTCCGCCGGATCCAGGTGCGGCGGCAGCAGATCTGGCCACCACCAACCGATTTTTGGGGTGCACTTGCTCGGCAGACGGGGCGGATTTGCGGGGTGACGATGGAGATTGAGATGCATATCGTTGGTTTGGGTAACAGAGGCATGTTTTAGTGGAACAAAGAGAATCGATCTGCTGGGGAAGGAGAGAGAGAAAAGAGAGACCGGAATTCTTTTCCTCGACCGTGGGTCCCACCAAACCGACACTCACATTGGAGCAGTCAAACCAAAGCAGCATTCGCTTATCCAGCGTTCGATGGTCGAAGCAGCACTGCGGATGCTCTTAGGCGGTGCTGCTCTCGGCTGCAGACGCGTGAGCATTGCCAGCGCAAGAGAGCCTAAGTAACGTGTCGTTTTTAGCATCAACTGTCGTGTTTTGTTGCGTCTGAGAGCCCAAGTAGTTAGCATTAACGTGTCGTGTCGTTGTTTTGTTAACATTAAAAATATCGTGTCGTTGTTTTGTTAGCATTAAAAACTGTGTTTTACTGTAGCATTTACTGTTGGTATATACAAGGGCATAATAGGAAATGCTATAAAAAATTCACCTTGATATTGTAGAACGTCATATATTCTCGAACAACATTAGAAATCTAAAACGTCATATATTTCCGAACGGAGGGAGTATCTTTAATAATTATCTCTAGTTATTACTTTCTCTGATTATAAATGTAGATTGTTTTAGCCTCCTCAACTATTTTCTAAATATAATTCATTCTCGAATTTCTATCTACTTTTTTCTCTTTTATTTCCTTCTTACCCTTGTTTAATAAATAATACCACTCTCACAAATGAATAAGTTATCTTTTCTAATACAGAATAAATAAAAGTCAACAAGGTAATTTGATCTACTTTCTTAATCTCTGTGTACAAATCTAAAACGAACTACATTTATAATAGGAGGGAGTATCTTTTATTTCTTTTAGCATATTTTTTAAAAGATTTTGTTCATAGTTTTTCATATCTCATAATATTTATTAGAGTTATCTCTTATTTTTCTCTCTTTAAGAGTTAGCTCTCTAAAATTTTCCTCTACATAAATAAGATTTCCATCCACATCAATTTTATTTCTATCTCTATCAACTTCTCCTCTCTTTATATACTATAGTAATAAAAAATAGCTGCTATATATAAACATTATAGATACCCTCAAGACAACCGAGGATGCTGTGGAGCCGGATCAACTCCTCGAGCGTGCAGCGTTTTGGGGGTTTGAACCGTGGGATCCGCAAAGTCTGCTCGATTTCGACGTCAAGCGCACGACATCTTGGCGGGAATTGGGCCGTGTGGCCTGTGTGTGTATGGTCCGATTTGTCATTATGGGCTGTGTCCCGAGAACATCTGTGATTGGTAGGCCACCGGCCAATGGGATTTTTTATATACATTTAATTTAAAAATTGCAAAATTATGCGGTTAATTTGGAATTTGTAAAAACTGGCGTCTCTTGCCCTTTCAGTAGAGGAGAAGTAAAATCCATCGGACGAGAGCTTTGAAAATTAATAAAATATTACATTTCAACCTTCAAACCACTGTCAAAATAGTCATAAAATATTTTGAAAAAAAAAGTAATGTAGAGTATGCTATCATCGAGTGCTCTACAAATTCTTAGACAAAATACGATGCTAAAATTTGTTTTTGTTTCTCATTGTAAAAACTATTGTTGAGTTGAAAATTTATGGAGCGTTAGATGATACTCCCTTTAGTTGTAAATGTAGGTTGTTTTAGCCTCCTCAACTATTCTCTAAATATAAATCATTCTTGGACTTTTATGCATTTTTTTCTCTGTTGTTCCCGTCTTACCCTTGTTTAATAAATGATATCACTCTCACAAATGAATGAGTTATCTTTTCCAATGCAGAATAAATGAAGGGCAACAAGGTTGTTTAATCTACTTTTTTAATCCTTGTGCACAAGTCTAAAACGACCTATATTTGCAATCGGAGGGAGTAGTATTCTCTTCACCATAATTTTTTTTCTAAAATTGCTCATAACTATTTAGATAGCATTTTAAAAGTTAAGTACTGTAAAATTGTGTGCTCAGTAGAATTTATACAATGTACAGGTTCAAAGTGAGCCACAAGGCTCTAACAGAAAACAAACGAAAAGACATGCATGCAAGCAGGTGTGGCATGAGACTAGGATCCACCTGTGAGAATAGCTCAAACAAAACAGAAGCTAGCTGGGTCACGATTCAGTGCTTCGACTCCAACACCCCCCCCCTCCCCGGGCAGTCGATGCTTTGAGCGTTGTGATGCAGAGACTTGGATTTGAAATCTTCAAAGAGCGAAGTAGGGAGCACTTTCATCATCATACCGACAATCTGGTGTCTGGTCGGCACATGAAGAACTCGTAGATGACCAACGGCGACCTGTTCCCATACAAAATGAATGTCTAACTCTACATGATTTGTCCAGACATGGTGGACTGGATTGGCAAAGAGGTAGACGACGAAGATATTATCGTAGTAGACTAATGTGGCTTTCTTGATTGGAACATGAAGTTCAGAAATCAAGTTTTAGAGCTAGCAGTATTCGGTCGCAACATTAGCAGCACTATCAAGGGTTAATCTCAGATAATAATTCTGAGGTGTATCGGATGACGGGTGCGTGATCAACATCTTGAACGGGTGTGTATCTGCTATAACTCAAGAACACAAGGTGTTATCTAGGTTCAGGCCTTCCAAAAAATAATAGTCATATGTCCTATGTATTTTATTATGAGTGTTTGTAAACTGATTATAGATGAGATCCTCCCCTCAATGCTAGACCCGTTCTCCTCTTTATATAAAAGAGAAGGAGAAGTTACAAGTGAACTCCTTTCCATAGACCCATACCTAGTTAGATATTCTTTTCTCAGGCCATCACCACGTGGAGCGCGCGCTACACCTTGTGCCAGTGGTACTGCGGCGCCATCCCATCCCCATGGACGCCTTCACTTTTATTTTACCTCGGTAGCCCCACTTGTTCTCTCGTCGTTCCGTCCCAGCCATCCGTGAGCCCGCCTGCTGACTCGTCAACTTGCTTAGTCGTTTTGCAGATCTTGTCCTATCTGTCGTGCTTCGCCAAGTCGGTCTGTAAAACCCCACTCCATAGTATTTAATGCTACGGGATGAGGCAATGCGTATCTGTGCTAGCTATGACTTTGTTAGTTGAAAGAAGGTGCCTCGAAAAGGGAAAACACTTGAGTAGAAATCAATAAATACGATTAGACATATTAAGTATGGACGTCCCGTGACCAGTGGTCTCGGGATCACAATATATCGCAAGGAGGCTGTCGTGCAAACCTCGTGCTGGTCGAGCGAGCTTTGACCTGGACGCATGATGGGCCAGGATTCAGGAAATATCCCCGCCGGTCGTCATACCCCTCATGGGGCCCGTTAGCTAGGACACCCCTTACTCAATACTCCAACATGCACACTTGTACTCAGCTTCTGCACCTGACCGTGACACGATTAGTTGCTGCTTAGAAGACCAAGATACGAGTGAATCACCAAGAAAGACACATAATCCAAAGGTAGAACAACGAATATCTAGGCATCCAGCCCAGTCCTTGTAAGAGTACGCAACAGCTGATATCGATGGCGAAGCCTTGATCTGCAGGCCTTGTGACGTTGTGCCATGGACATACCACAAAATCCACTTGAGAAGGCTCCAATGCAAATCACGCGACTCTTGCATGTGCAAGTAGACCTGTTGCATGACATATGCAAGATCAGACCGAGTTAAGGTGAGATATTGGAGGACGCCCACAATACTTCGGTAGAAGAATGGATCAGTCGCTAGTATGCCTACGGAGGACGAGATCTTTGGCTTGGTATCCATAGGGGTGGAAGCAGGTTTGCAATTGAGGATGCCGGCATGTTGAAGAATATCAGTGGCATACTGTTCTTGCGATAAAAAGAAGGTAGAGCTGGAATGCCTAACCTGGATGCGAAGGAAGAAGTGTAGGGGAGCGAGGTCTTTCATGGAAAAAGCTTGGTGAAGCTGAGCAATGATTTGACCCAGGATTGATGCCGACAAAGCTATTAAGACAATGTTATCGACATATAAGAGGAGAAAAACCATCTCATCACTGTGCCGGAAGATGAATAGTGACAAATCTGATCATGAGGAAGTGAATTCGATGTGCTGCAGATGAGTGGTGAACGTCTGGTACCAGGCTCCCGGAGCTTGTTTAAGCCCATAAAGGGACTTGGAGAGCTAGCAAACGTGGTCAGGGTAGTTGGGATCAACAAAAACTGTTGGCTGCTGGCAGAAGATGCGTTCTGTAATGTCGCAGTGGAGGAACACGTTCTTCACATCTAGCTTGTGAACACGTAGCTGTGAGATGAAGCACCGTTCGAATAGTTGTTCGCTTCACCATTGGGGAGAGAGTTTGATTAAAGTCGATGCCAGGGCGTTGCGAAAATCCATGGACGAACCATCATGCCTTACAACGCTCTAGTGTGCCATCAAGATTAAGCTTGTTGCACAAAACCCATTTTGCACTGATGATGTGGGTGCATGGTGGTCGTGCAACCAGGATCCAGGTCCCATTGGCCTTGAGAGCATCAGACTCATCCTTCATCACCTCACACCATGTTGGATCACGAAGCACAGCGCGTACAGAGGAGGGCATGGAGTGGATGGAGTGTGCGACATGAGCATACCGTGGATTGCCCATCAAGATGCCAGCTTTGCCACGGGTAATCATGAGATGCGTCGGCTGGACTTGTGGTGGAGAGGGTGATGAATAAGGTGATGTGGAGGCCAATGTTGTGTGTAGATGTGCTGATGATGAAGTGGTACAAGCGTCAGGTTGTGAGACGTGATCTCCACAGGATGCAGGCGATGAATCCTGATGAAGAGAAGTGGATGCAATCTCGGTCGACGTGGTCGAAGCAGCTTGGTCAGGAGCCTATAGCGATGTCGAGTGTGCATGGTGCGATGTTGTAGGCCTTGATGATGCACTGGTGTAGAGACGACGAGAGGCACAATATCTGGAATTGCTACAAGTGCCTTTGGATGATGGTGCTCTGATGAAGGTGTGACCTGATGAAAAGGAAAAATGTTCTCATCGAAGTACACATGCATGGAGGTCAGAACATGTTAAGACACTCGATCATAACACCTGTAGCCCTTGCTATGTGCCAGGTAGCCTAAGAACACGCTAGCAACCGATGTGGGAGCAAGTTTATGGGGCACGGTTGAAGTAGTATTTGGGTAAAAGAGACACCCAAATGTATGGAGATGATCATATGTTGGTGGCGACCCAATCAAAAGAGGGTGAGGTGTGGTGTTCTTGCGTGCTATACAGGGGCGAATGTTGACCAAATATGTGGATGTAGAAAGGATGTCAGGCCAAAATTTACACGGAATAGAGGAGTGAAATAGAAGATCACGCAAACACTCATCGATAGTCTGAAGAACTCGCTCAGCACGGACATTTTGCTGCGAGGTATAGGGGCAACTGAGATGTAGCAGAATACCGTGGGAGGAGAGAAAAGATCGAAAAGCTTTGTTGTCAAACTCTTTGCCATTATCGGTTTGAAAACATAGCATTGGAAGCTGAAATTGATTTCGGACGTAAGAGTAGAAAGAAATTAGTGTTGGTACCACATCAGACTTAGACCGAGGGAATGTCTATGTATAATGAGAGTTGTCGTACAAAATAACTAAATAGTATTGTAGTCTAGAATTACTTAGGATAGGAAAGGTCCAAACATCACAGTGCAAGAGCTCAAAAGGAGAACAAGCAATATTATTGGAATAATAACTTGAGTCCATTCGGTGTCACCGACCATCAGTTGCGCATCAACAGATCCATCAACGTGATCAAGCAAACCAAATTTGCGGAATGCGATCATGAAGAAGGTGCTCCAGGAAGAAAAGTTGGATTCAGTCAAATCTATCATGATCGGGACATGAGAACGAATGTTGATGAGTTGAACGGAGGAACAGGCGATGGCAACAGGAGCAGCTGGTGGAGGAACCAAGGGATTTGCAGAAGCAGTAGATGAGGAAGAAGAGCTGAAAGCCATTGGTGGGAGGCAGCAGAGAGAGCAGAGGGGATCGAAGGGATTTACCATGTAAGATTGTGTGCAATACAATTGCATTCATGTGCTCAGTATAATTGATAAGTACATGTTCAAAGTGATCTGCAAAGCTCTTACTGAAAACAATCGAAAAGATCTGCAAGCAAGCAGGTATGGCATGAGACTAGGATGGCGTGAGACACGGATCCGTCATGATAATAGCTCAAACAAAATAGAAGCTAGCTGGGTCACGATTCAGTGCTTCGACAAGTACATTGTATCATGATATTTATGATTTTTAAACCTCTCGCCCGATGGATAGGTATAGAATCATAGACCACGCCCTCCCGCTCCGCCAGAGCAAGCAGATTCGGCTATAACCAGCTAGAGCCTCAACTGGATAGGTACATCTAAGTTCTCGAACAGACTATGAAGAAAACTGGAAATGTTCTCCACACTTCATTTTCGTCTGGGAAGAGTAACTCAATAGCATATGCTCAGCTCGCCAACTTGTGAAATTCCATCACCACCTTGCGTAGCACCTGAGCTCATCTCATTCGCAGCAACTGAGCTCACTCTGCTCAGTTTTCTGAAACCGACCAATAATCCATCCAAGAACACGTCATGAAAACAACCACAGGTGGATCAGAAGGCATTAAACAAGCTGGTGCTGGTGGAGTTTGGTTCAATTGTTGGCCGTGATGAGTACTTGTGAAACGATCAAAACTTGAGTGTGATTGGTAGGTCTCGTCGGGGAGTACATGACAAAGTGCCAAACAAACTGCACACTGGTACGTACGTCGTCCGGTTTTGCCAGGTCAAGCTTGCGTCCATGGTGTCCATCACTCATGCACGAGCTTAGGAAAGAAATTGGATAGACCTTGGATTCACATTACTATAGAAAGTATTATCAGTGCCAGCTAAAAAAATACTATCAATGATATTTTTTAACCGATATTATTTACTTGGTACTGATAGTCCGTGACTTTTAGTGTCGATTTATGAACCGATATTAATAATGAGTATAAGTGTTGGTTCATTATAAGGAATCGGCACTGATACTCAAACTATCAGTGCCGGCTTTTTTCATAAGCCGGCACTAACGAACCCTCCCCACTATACAGAATCTAGCTGTTACCGATAAACATACATTCAAGTTTCACATGCACATATAATCATCTCAGCACATATAATCTCACATACATATAATCATCTCAGCACATATAATCATCTCAGCACATATAATCTCACATACATACACAATTCATTCACATGTCATCTCATTCATGCATACTTCTTTCACATGTCATTCACCAAAGTTCATAACTAAGACAAATTTGTAATAAAAGTTTATAAATAACACAAGTATGCAACAAAAGGGTAAGAAGCAGTTTCATTCAAGATTTCTTGTTAACCGAAGACCCCTAAACTACGCTTTTTGCCTTGAAAAGAATCGGATAACGGACTCCATGGGGTAATTAAAGGGACGACGTTCGAATAGCACCATTTAAAAATATGGTGCTAGCCGGACTCTAGAATGACTTCGTCATTAATGAACCTGCAGAGTTGTTCCTAAAGTGCGATAATTCTCTACGGCATGAGGATACCTATTTCTAGCTCGAGTTCCTGCAATTTCAAGAATTGAAGAAATCAATCTATTTGAACACGAGTGGGAACTAAAAATCAGTCATCAATATGTATATCACTTACCTCAGCATCAGTAATGCTGCTAGAATTGTTTTTGGTGAATCCATGTATAACGTCACATATATAGTAACTACATAAATTTCTACCTTGGGTCTGAATCCTATAAGGAAAGTTGGTTACGACTTTTCATTCCTTCCAGTATGGAAAGTGACATTCATTCCTCTTGATGTAGCGCACATACACCATATACGTGTGTGATTATTGACCGTAACTAGACTTAGATTCAATCAATTCAAAGTTTACTAAAATATTAATAAAATGATTAGTTTACCTTTGTAGCAAGTATATGAGGGATTGGTAGTGGTCTAATGGATTTCTTCTCTCGTTGAAGACAATGATACTGCTAAGGTCTATCTCAATGACATAGAGGGATCATGAAAACTGCACACATAGCACCGTAGAAAATTAGTCCTAAGTCCTAACATTGTGTTGCTAAAAAAGAGTAGAACAAGTATGGAGGGAAATACATACCCAAAGTTGTAAGGTAAAAATATGTATATCTTTAATTGGTAAGTAAGAATAAAATAAAGTGCATAGTACTCGGTTGCTTGTGGCTTGGTGGCGACTGTCGTCTGGTTTATGTCCATTGGGTCGAGGAATCCTACTTCAGTGATGCCCTTTTGACCGCATGTATGTATCTCCATTCTACATATACAAAAAATTAAGACATTCAGTATAATGGTACAAGAATATATATTATAAATTATACACATAGGACACTTCTAGAGTCCACCAAATTATGAGTGGAATGCCCAAGGCATCTTGCTGGTACCATTGATACATTTCATTGAAATGAATCCAGACTTCGCCGTCCCCGTGGACAAAATCATTATGATTGTACTCGAACGTGAACATTCTCTATCGCCATTCAACTGTTTCATGTATCACACATGAAATCTCCGCATTTAGGTTGATAGCTCCGATATGGACTCGACCAGTGGTTCGCCAAGCTTAAATTGTCATCTAGTTTTGCTTTTTCAACCTTGGACTCGCTATCAAGTGCTTCTTTTGTGATTCTGGCGTCATGAAGAAGGTTTATTTCTAATTCTTCATGTTGTTCCAGCACTCTTTATTTTTTACCTTCCCGCATGGCATCTCCCTCAATAGTTTTTTACCCATGATGCGCGCGTAGTTAGATTTTGGTTGTGGGTCCACAGGCATGACCAAATTCTAGAGAAATTTGACTGTTGTTGCTGGATCGATAGCATTCTTCTCAGTGCTCAGTATGTTTGTGGTGTGTAGTGATATTGGCATTCACTTTCCGTATGATTTCCTCGTCAGTTTTATCATAAGGCAGAGGAGATGCCAGCTTCTTAGGTGCTACCTACCACTTCTTAGCTAGTGATCGCTGCTGTGACGAAGTCAATTTCTGATATGACATCAATTTTTAAGATTGTGCAGGTGCTACCAGCTTCTGAAGTGAGATAGGCAGTGGCAATGAAGGCTACTGCAAATTGATGAAAGCCTGCAACTTCTCGATAATGTCAAGCTTGTCAACAAATGTTCTTGGAAAACTACATGGTCAAGCTATATGTATGCTGCAGAAAGCCCTATAGCCTGCACCATTGTGTGTGGTTTATCATCTTTAGTGCTGAAATTTAAGGGCACAATTATCTAGCATGTTATTTGTTTATTGTTACTTTAACACTAGGTTAATTACATCTTCTCAATTCAATTTGTTTTGTTCCAACACCAGCTAAACAGATATGTATCATGATCCATGATTCAAAATTTGTCCATCATGGAATTATCTCGGTGATCATGATTCTCCATATCTTGACACAGCTCTTAGCTGCGAGAAGAAAGGAATACATTTTTTATCTATAAACTATGGAAACTAGATATTTTTAAAAGCATATATTTGTCGATGGATAATTCTCAAAGGTATAGATATCAGCTAGAGTACGAAAGGACTAGTGTTGAAATAGTTTTAGTGTCCAAGATGGTAGAAAAAAATAAAATCTGGGATCGTGCTGCATGCAATGACTAAAATTGATTAAAAAAAGGTACAATCGAGGGCTGGTGTTCTGTTACTAGGCTGTATTGGCAAATCATGATCACTTGTTCACTGGATTATCTACAACCAACATTATTTGATCTTTCTTTTAGCGCGAATGTAGGAAACTTAGCTAGTAGGCCACAACATGCACAAATGTGAGGATAGAGTTTTGTGATGAGGATGAAAACATTGCTTACCCGAGCTCAGGGATGAGGTCTCCAGAGTGGAGCTTGGGGATGATGAAGCTGGGCTTAGGATTGAGGCATGGGGGAGGAGGTGCTCGGGGCGGCGTCGGGCTTGGGGAGGAGGAGGTCATGGAGGAGGTGCTCGGGGCGGTGTGGAGGAGGCCCTCGTCGTTGGGATCGAGGAGGTCGCGTGGTCGTCAAGGAGGAGGCTAGCGGCAAGGCGGTGCCTTGGGGAGCCATCGGGCAGATCCGAGGGGCTGGCGGCGGCTTCGGGAGATGAATGGAGGAGGCTACAGTTAAGTGTTGAGATATATAGGGAATAACACATTAGTGCCATCTATGGTCTACAACCGGCACTGATGCAAGCATCAGTGCCGGTTGTAGTCTACAACCGACACTGATGTTAGGACTATTAGAGACGGGTTTTTTTTTCTAGAACTGTCATTGATATTGTTTTCCTTTTTTTGACAAAACATTTTCTTGTATATCCATGTTTGTAACTTATTGTATAATAGGGTTTATATTAGATCTATAATTTGTGTAGTGCTTAATAATTATTTTTTGCTAGAAATAATTTATTGTATATTAGGTAATTTATTTTATATTAGGTTTATAATTTGTATAGTAAATTTTTGTTACATAAGGCAATGTATATGTTTAATAAAAACTAAAGCTTTTTTACTTAATAAAAATTAAAGCATATTCTTAATAAATACTAATTAGATCTATAGCTATCATACAATAACTTTATTTGTACTAATTAAAGTATAAATGATTGTTGTGAACTTTTTACTTAATACAAATTAAAGCATATTCTTACTTAATACATGTCCTTGATACAAATTACAATGAATCATGAATTAATTATTACATTAAAGTTGCTTTCATTTAACAATTATAGCTTCATTATGATCATGGCGTATGTCGGTAGATTCCTCAGTGTCATCAATAAGAGGCAGGCCAACATTCTCTCCGAAAGTAGGCAGACCATCGAATTGATTGTACTCTTCCTCATTGATGACATCCTCAACACCGACAATCTTTCTTTTTTCTTGAATAATCACATGGCACTCCTCCTTGTTAGCTGGGTTCATATCCTTTACATAGAAGATTTGTGTAACATCTTTGACAAGCACAAATGATTCTTCTTTGTATCCAACGAGTTTGAGGTTAACGATAGTCATATCGTACTTGTCGATATTAACTTCACTTGAGAGTTTGACCCATTGGCATAGGAATAGGGGGATCGTCAACTATTCTCTATATTGAAGCTCCCAAATCTCCTCTATGAATTTATAGGTCTCTATGTTGCCATCGCAGTTGTAGGCATCAATACGGATACCGCTATTTTGGTTAGTGCACTAGTTGTCTTGTGATATTATATAAAATGTACAGTTGTTAATATTGTATGCTTTGTATATATGAATCGTAATTGACGGCCCATTAGCCAGTATTTCCAATAGTGTATCATCTGTATCTTTATCCATCATGTGTCTACGTAACTAACTATTAAAATTATCTCTGTGCTCTCTTGCAATCCAATCTTCTGACCTTGTTGGATTTGTGGACCGTAACATTTGCATGTGCATATTGACATATGGGCCACTACAACTAATTGCTGCAAAACTACCAAATGTGTTTGGGTGAATGAAACATAATCGTTGGTACGTACTATATTATGCCCCTTTCCCCTTTATCCTTCCCTCATAGCGAGATACAAGCTTATCAATTGCTTTTAGATTCATGTAGTTTACAATGAACTCAACGACCTCCTCCATTCTCTAGTCTTGGGCCATGCAACCTTCCAGCCGACCTTTGTTATAAATATATTTCTTCAGGACTGGTATGAACCTTTAGAAATGATACATCTGATGCAGAAACACGAGACCAAGATACTTTATCTCATGCACGATGTGAACAATGAAATGGGGCATTATATAAAAAACGATGGAGGGAAAATACTCTTAAGCTGGCATATAGTGTGGACCGTATCTTCTTGCAACATTGTTAGTTTGCTCGCATATATTATGGACTGTATCTTCCTGCAACTTTGTTATTTTGCTCGGATCGATGACTTTCTGTGAAATTATATTAAAAAATTAACACAACTTTATGATTGTGTCTCGAACCTTATCCAGCAGAATACCTCTAATTGCAATAGCAATCAACTGTGTCATCATTATGTGATAATCATGGGACTTTATGCCAACTAACTTCAAAGTTTTCATGTTTATTAATCTCTTTATGTTGGAGGAGTAACCGGTCAAAACTTTGATTCTATGCAAACAACTGCACAGGTTGGTCTTCTCTTCCCTGCTCAGGGTGTAGCAAGCAGTGGGAAGTTTGTTTTCCCCATTGCCTAGAATTTTAGGATGCAGGATTTCCCTTAGCTTCATATCTTTCAGCTCCAACCGTACATTAAGTGTATCTTTTGTTTTGTCATGTATGTCTAGTAATGTACCAATTAAGCTATCAAAGATGTTCTTCTCCACATGAATGACATCGATTGTGTGTTGGACCATCAAGTGCTTCCAATAAGGTAGGTTCTAAAAAATTGATCTCTTTTTAAACATAGAAGCGAGTTTTCCAGCTCGAAATTCTATATTGTCTTTCTCCTTTCCATGGACAAATATAAGCTTCTTTACCATCTTATATACATGTTCTCTAGTGTAAACCTTCGGAGCTCTACGAGTTTCCACTATCCCGTCAAAAGTTCTTTATTCACGCGGTATGGGTGATCCGAGTGTAAAAACCTATGATGACCTATGTAGACCATTTTTTTAATAGTTTAGCCATATCCCTTGTTTCAGTCAAGCACCATACATATCCATTGTAGCCTTTTAAAGTCTATCCTAACAGGTTAGCAAGAGCAACCTAATCTTGGATCATAATGAACAGTATTGCTCATAGGGTGAAATGGTCACATTTGTATTCATCCCACACATGTACGTCATCTTTCCATAGTACAAGGAGATCTTCAAGCAACAGTTGGAGATACACATCGACATCGTTGCTAGGTTGATTCCGCCCACTGATCAGTAAACACATCAGAAGGACTTTCGCTTCATACACGACCAAGATGAAAGGTTGTAGATGCAGAGAGTCACGGGCCAAGTGCTATAACTATTGCTCATGTTACTGAAAGGATTCATTTCATTAGTACTTAACCTGAACCTTATATTCCTCACTTTAGTTTTGAATTTCTTGTATTTTGTATCAAAATTCCTCCATTACATTCTATCAGCAAGGTGTCTAAGCATTCCGTCTTTCTTGCGCCATTCGATGTGCCATCACATCAACTCGACATTCGCTTTGTTGACAAACAATCGCTTCAAATGGAAGATTATAGAGAATTACCAAACCATCTTAGCGGGGGATCTTTTATCTTTACTCTTCTCCCCTACATCATCGCTATCGATATCGTCAATGTTTCCCTTGTACCGTGATACACCGCAAACGCGACACACTTCCAAGTTTGTATACCAGTTGCGATATAGCGTACAGTCATTTCAACAAGCATATATTTTCTCTACTTCCAACCTTAACAAGCAGACAATCTGCTTGGCGTGGTACGTATTTTTAGGTAACTCGTTACACTCTATATGCAAGTCCCTCAAGAATAGTAACAACTCATTGATGTCCTTATCAAACCAACCATTGCTAGACTTATTTTACAGCAACGTTTCAGCATAATATATAGCTTGTTGTGTGCTTTCTTATAGCTCAAGAACAACAGTGTTTTATAGTCTTCTATCATACGGTGGAACTTTTTATATTGCATATCACTGGTAAAGTCTCCCTCCGCATTGCGTAACATTTCGTCTAGGTCATCATCATCATTGCCGATAAAAGCATTTTCAAACGTTGACATATCAATGTCTTTGTTAGCCGTCATATCGTTGCCACCGTTTTCTTCGATCATGAGCTACTCTTCATGTACAACCTCCTCATGTTCACCAAGCTCGATCTAACGGATATAGCTAGGCTTAAAACCCTTGTAAAATAAGTATGCACAAATTTGCTCTATGCCTGAGAACTACTTCTCATTTTTACAATCAATGCACTGATGGCATATATAGTTATCATCACACTTGTTTTTTCGGCTTCCTGTACGTTGCGGTAGCTCTCAAAAAAATCTCCACACTATGAAAAAACTCTAGGCCCCGACGATCAGTCTTGTACATCCATACTCTGTCCATTTACAAATTTATGATTGTCATTACATTTTAGTAATCATTAAAAACTATTAAACTGATAATCATGTAATATTTTAAAATACACATCTAATTTATTGGGTTACCTTGTATCTTGACTACTCCATGTTAGAGAACCATCACCTTCCTGCACTTGATCCGGGTCTGAGGACCCACCTTCTGAATAATATTGCGTCTGCTTGCGACTAGCAGGTGGACGTGCCATCTCTACAGTAGAATATTCGATCTATTTAGAGGTGATTTTAATCTTTTTTCCTAATTCACTGCTAGAAAACTGGAGCTAGGTTTTAATCTATTTAGAGGTGATTTAAATTTTTTTCTTAAATCATTATAAAAAAATTAGAGATCTAGATCACCATGGTATAATCACATATTTTCAAATCTAGAGCAACTAACCACAAATAAAATATAGATCATCTTTATATACCCAACAATGAGAAAATTATAATTTTACTCAATTCATCCCAAAATTCATCGCCATGGAGCAATCACATACTTTCAAATTTAGAGTAATCTAGCAAGTCAATATAAATAAAAATAAAATATAGATCATATTATTAATCTTGAAGCAAGACACGTAGACTCCTCCAAATTTTGAAGTCTTCAAGTGCAAGATTGGGCACAAATAGCAGGAGTCGAGCAGAACAGAGCTCCTCTCTGTTCCATTCAAGCTTGGGGAGAATAAGACGTCTCTTTTATATTGTACACTTATTAGTGTTGATTTATGATTACCGATTGGTCAGTTTATATCAAAGATCGATACTGATATTTAGTATCAGTGTCGGTTCAATCTGACTTAATCATTGATTCAGCATAGGATATTACGAACGAGTATTGATATTTTATCAGTACCGATACTGATCTACCCCGCACTAATGATCTAACCCAGATAACCAGTTGTGTTGCTGTGTCACCTCCGGCTTCTACCTAGTTCGACACCGAGGTGCCAAACACACTGCGGCTTCTGGATCCGGTGCGCATTTTGGTCGATGAACTACGTAAGCTACATGTGCACATCGGTTGTGAAAAATTGTGGAATGACATTCGTTCAGAAACACCGGGAGTACCACGCGTGCCGTAGATCAGTACAGTAAGTACCCTTGGGGACTTGAGCACAGTCTGATGCGCATGACCGGCAGCCTGGCAGCTCTGCCTGCCTGTCCTGGTTGCCGCCTATCCTTCATCTGTGTGCTCGTGCCCGTGGTTTGGATTTCTGTGTCGACGAGACCAGCGTCCGGTCCAGCTCAGCCAACTTGATCCCCTCTTCCTTCCATGCAGCCGCCTGTCCGCCCGCCCGCCGCTTGGTTTCGTGGTTCGTTGTGTCATCATCTCCAACCAATTTTTTTCTATTTTATTATCTTCTCGATTTTTTTTTCTTTGTTTTTATTTTTTTATTTTCTCTCATCTTTAATAGATTCTCTTCGAGAAGAATCGCGAAAAGAAAGAAGAGAGAATTCTATTCTGAAGAAAATAACATAAAAATCTCATTGTAAAAAAAAACTGTTAAAACGCTGAAGAGAAAAAAATTCTCTCACAACGGAATTTTCGTCCCTAAATGAAATCATTAGGCTTAGGCTTAGTGGCATTTGTTTCGGCGCGGCGGCGGGGCCTCGTCCGTGCCGTGCTGCACATGCATCCGCGCCGCGCTGACGCGGCTCGGAGGATCTCGCGCGCGCGCGCATGACGCGGACGCGTGCGTCTGCACGGGCGCGGCGGCCGGCGGGGCCCGGCCGAGCCAAGTTGGCTTGGTCTATACATGTGCTCCCGTTGAAACGTGGCATCGCTGTCATCGGTTTGTTTCATTGGTGAATCCACTCTCTAGGCACCCAGTATGAATGGTTGAGGCAATTCATAGTTGATGCATATCCCGGTCCTTTCGAAAGTACTCCCGTCTGTCGCGTTTCTTTTTTTTTATAGGGTCTGTCGTGTTTCTACGCTGCATATCATGCAGTTCGGTGCGACTGCTCTCCCTACGCCATAGCACGTGTCTTCTCGTCAAACCAATCTGCATCTGAGGTCCCGCAAATTGGCCAATGGCCATGACGCCCAGAGCACTGCTCATCTTACCACCAGTAGCAAAAATGGATGAGACGTCTCTGACGAGGCAGACACATGTTTCTGCGGATCGCTAGTACATCAGTCTCACCTATCCTGAAGAGGGAGGGAATGAAGAATCCAAAAAAACTGATATGTGCGCGGCGTGGTGCTCTAGTTCGTGTTTGAGTCGGCCGCGGACCGGTCGGTGGCTGGTGAGGGAGGTCTAGGATAGGTTAAGATTAACATAAAGGTTTGAGATTTGGGGCTAGGATTTGGAGTCTGGATGGGTTTAAAGGGGGTTCGCGGTGGCAGCTGATGAGGCGGAGGAGGAAGGCGGTGGGGTGGTGAGGGCACTGTTGGTTAAGCGGTGGAGAACTATCGGTGAACTATCGGTGAACGGTGTTATCGACGGAGATGGTAAAGTAATTGTCCGCTAATATCGGGTTAACGTGGCGGCATGCGGCACCGCCACCGGAGATGATAGGATAGGACGGGGTATGAACGAGCACGTCAGAGAAGAAGGAGAAGGAACACGAGTAAACTGAGAAGAACAGGACAGGAGCGAGCCATCGGAAATAAAAAAGAAAGAGATCTACTAACACACATGATTATTGTTTTACTATCTAAAATCGTACGTGAGCAGACCTACTAACACCCACGCTAATTAGACACCCCATGAAGAATTGTTCGTCTGTTTGCGTAGCTTGGTTACTACTAGTAGTAGTATTCGGTCTCGCCAAGGCCGCTTTCCAATTCCAAGAGCGTGTTTGTCTGTTTGCGTAGCTTGGTGCCTTGTGCAGTCTGTTGGAGCGACTGAGCTTGTCCCTGGCGAGAAAAGGGAGAGCTGAGCTGATTTTATAACAATGGCACGGTGGCAAGTGGCAAATTTGTCAGGCACTGGAAGGGTCACTTGTCTTATCCCGTAACATCAGGGTGCTTAATGGTGATAAGTATACGAACTAGCGGTGGCTAACCATTTGCGTCCCAAATCCGGCAGCCTATGCTACGGATCGATTTCCTTCTCGTGATTTGAAGCCTCAGCGACATGGGAAAACGAAATGACAAATCTCTTCGTCGTCATTAGCTTGCACGTGTCTTATTACTAGTCGTTCGAGAGCTCAGGATGTATTTAAACACAAAAAAATGTAAGGGGAAAGAAAATTCATTGGCCTGCAACCCTGCATGCAAAGTCGTGTTGCCGCTGCCGCACTATGCTCCAGGGGCCGGCACTCGCCATGCGAGAGGTCGTCACAGCCGCGTTGCCATTCATGGGCCGCCCCGCCCTCGGTCCGCCGAACTTCCCTCCAAATCCGCGCTGTCGCCACCCTCATTCCTTGCGCATGCCATTCGTGTGGTATTTAATTAAGTCTTAACCTGGTTCATTATGCACTCTTAGGATCGGATAGATTAGAGTATGTGGGGGAGAAGATTTAGCCTAACGTGAGAATTGTGATCATATGCCGCACAGGATTCTCCCTGTTTGGTTTATATATCGCAGCATAAGGTGGGACCATAACTATTTATTGGTTGGGGCTCCCGATCAGAGCGCCGGAGGAAAACAGACTCCCCCTCTTTCTCAGTCACGTTAGGGATAAGGCTGAGATTAATTCTAATATTCTCCCTCTTGATCGTAAGGCTAACATCATAAGTCTATTCTTAATGAAATAGCACACCAAAGCAAAGCGTTATAGCGGCCAATGAAATGCCACTAAAACCCAAAAACCTATAGTGTATCACTTCATCTCAAAATGAAAATTCATTATTACTAATGGGAGTTGGTTTGCATTATGGTCCTCTTATCTAGAATCATAGGCTTTCAGTAACCCCATGCTGGCAATATGATCACGAAAGATATGAGGTGGTAAGCTTTTAATGAGCGGATCCGCAAGCATTGACTTAGTACTTATATGCTTGATATTTATTGTTTGATCCTGGATTCTATTTTTCATAACATGATACTTAATGTCGATGTGTTTGGCAGCACCACTTGACTTGTTATTACTCGTATAAAAAATTGCGGGTTGATTATCGCAGTATAATGTAAGTGATTTTGCAATGCTGTCGACTACCTTTAATCCTGGGATAAAGTTCTTTAGCCATACAGCCTGCCCGGTAGCCTCATAACATGCCACAAACTCAGCTTGCATCGTTGACGATGCCGTAAGTGTCTGTTTGGAGCTTTTTCACGAGATAGCTCCTCCAGTGAGGGTAAAGATATAACCTGACGTGGGTTTCTTAGTATCCACACACCCCGCAAAGTCTGCATTTGAATAACCAACAACTTCGAGGTTATCGGATTTTCTAAATATGAGCATGTAGTTTTTAGTGCCTTGCAAATAGTGAAGGACTTTCTTAACGGTTTTTCAGTGGTCCGATCCTGGATTTGACTAATATCTGCCAAGCATTCCGGTCACGAAAGCTAAGTCAGGGTGTGTACATACTTGAGCATACATAATGCTTCCGACAGCTGAAGTATAAGGAACCGACTTCATTTGATCAATTTCATATTGGTTCTTCGGACATTGAAATGTTCCAAACTTATCGCCCTTAACAATAGGAGCAGGCGTAGCAGAACATTTATACATATTGTATTTCTTCAGTACTCTGTCAATATATACCTTTTGAAACAAACCTAATACTCCTTTGGACCGATCTTGATGAATTTCAATGCCAAGAATGTAAGAGGCTTCATCGAGATCCTTCATATCAAAATTAGAAGAAAGAAATCTTTTGGTCTCAAACAACGTATCATTATCGCTGCTGGCTAATAAGATATCATCCACATAAAGAACTAAGATGATGAATTTTCCCCTTTTGAACTTTACATAAATGCAGTTATCAACTTTATTTTCTTTAAAACCAAAATTTTTGATAACTTTATCAAACTTGAGATACCACTGCCTGAATGCTTGCTTTAAACCATAAATTAATTCTTAAGGCGACATCCCAAATGTTCCTTGCCTTCGATGATAAAACCTTCCGGTTGAGCCATGTAAATATTTTCTTCCAAGTCATCATTAAGGAATGCCATCTTTATATCCATCTAATATAGCTCTAAATCATAATGTGTCATAAGCGTCATAATAATTCTAAAGGAATCTTTACTTGATACAGGAGAGAAAGTTTCATTATAATCGATCCCTTCTCTTTGCGAAAAGCCATTAGCTACGAGCCTCGCTTTGAACCTTTCGATGTCCCCCTTAGAGTCATACTTTGTTTTGTCCATTTACAGCCTACTGTTTTGGCTCCGTCAGGAATTTCTACTAGGTCCCATACATTATTATCGCTCATAGACTTTAATTCGTCCTTCATGGCATTAAGCCACTCAGGCAAATGATCACTCATCATGGCCTCTTTATATGAGTTGGGATCTTTTGCCCTCCCTATGTCATTAACATCCTCATTCATGTAGATAACGTAATCGTTCGAGATGGAAGGTCTCCTGTCACGCTGTGATCTTCTGATTGGTTCATTATGCACTACAGTAGTAGGACTGGGTACTGCAGGGGACTACTGAGGCTCATTATTAGGTGCATCGTTAGGAATCTTAGAGACTTCAATAGGGGTTTCACTAACATTAGTTTTTACTGAAGGTGCAACCACCTGGGGTACAGGGATGTAGGGCTTGTGGATCTGCAGTGCAGGAACATAAACACGCTTTTCCTCGAGATCAACTTCTCCGGGCTCCATATTTCCGTTCTCAACAAATACAACATGTCTTGTTTCAACAAACTTAGTGATCTTATCAGGATAGTAAAATTGATACCCCTTTAATTTCTCAGGATACCCAATAAAGTGACAACTAATTGTCTTAGAATCTAATTTTCTAATATGTGGATTAAAAACTTTAGCTTCAGCTGCACAGCCCCACACACGCAGATACTTCAAACAGGGCTTTCTCATAGTCCATAATTCGTAAGGTGTTTTTGAAAATGATTTACTAGAAACCCGATTAAGAATGTGTGCAGCTGTCTTAAGTGCCACCATCCACAGTCCAACTGGTAACTAGAATAACTGAGCATACTTCGCACCATGTCTATAAGCGTGCGATTGCGCCGCTCGGCTACCCCGTTTTACTGAGGTTCATTATGTGTAGAATATTGGGCTACTATGCCATTTTTCTGAAGTAATCTGGCAAAAGGACAAGGGATTTGCCCATATGGGACATGTCTCCCATAATACTCTCCCCCGCGATCCGATCTCGCTATTTTAATCTTCAGGTTGTGCTAATTTTCTACTTCAGCCTTAAATATCTTAAATTTGTCGAGAGACTCAGATTGATCTTTAATGGGATAGATATAATCGTAACGGGAGAAATCATCAGTGAAGGTAATGAATTAATCAAAACCATCAACCAATGTCACAGGGAAGGGACCGCATATGTCCGTATGAATTAATTCTAATAATCCCGTGCTCCGAGTGCCCCCCTTCTTTATTTGCTTAACGTATTTTCATTTAATGCAATCTATGCAGTGGTCGGAGTCAG
Organism: Phragmites australis; assembly: GCF_958298935.1. Lineage (NCBI taxonomy): Eukaryota > Viridiplantae > Streptophyta > Magnoliopsida > Poales > Poaceae > Phragmites > Phragmites australis. The sequence continues at coordinate 23,530,243 of NC_084934.1, read as the reverse complement.
AGAAGTCTAAGGGTTGGAGAATCTCTTCCTTAATGAGATGCTCCATTCTCCCCCTCGCAATGTGGCCTAAATGATAATGCCACAGTTTTGAAGAAGTCTCATTAATTGTAATTCTCTTTCTCTTATAGCTTACATCACAAACATTCATAGACACAGAGGATTCATTAAGAGGAAAGCACATAAAGTTTATCTTGTCGGATGGCAAGACCAACAACATCTGAATTAAACTTAAGAATACACTTATTGTCTTCAAAATTACAATAAAAACCATCATCGTCTAACATTGAAACTAAAATGAGATTCCTCCTCATGTTAGAAACATTAACTACATTATTCAGTCTAAGAGTGAAGCTACTATTAAGAACTAATGGAAGGGATCTGATAGCTTCAACTTCAGCTTCCTCCCATTGGCCACTCTAAGACTTCGCTCCCCCTTTCCTAATGTTCTTGTGGTAAGAAATCCCTGTAAGAAGTTGATAACATGCACAGTGGCACCTGAGTCAATCCACCATGAATTAAGGGAAAATCAGCATAAAGAGATTCATCAATAAATGTAATTAAATCATTACCCTTCTTTGCGAGCTACTTCAGGAAACCAATACAGTTCTTTTGGTAGTGGTCCTTCTTGTGGCAGAAGTTGCATCCATCATCCTTAGATTCTTGAGAAGCAGGAGTAGATGGAGCAGGTGTCTTGAGTGCCCTTTGTGTTGCCTTGTCATGCTTAGCGACAAAATGCAACTTTGTCTTAGACTTGAAATCTCCTTAGAATTTTCTTTTATTGTTGGGACTGCTAACTTGATTCATAAAGTCTTTCTTCTCAGCCCTCACCCTCTCTTCCTCTTGGATACACATCGCGATCAAGTCGCTCATGTTCCACTTCTCCTTCTGAGTGTTATAATTTATCTTAAAAGGAGTAAACAAATGAGGGAGGGAGATCATAATAAAGTGGACAAGGAAACCCTCAGAGATTTCCATGTCCATGCCCTTGAGTTTAGCAGCCATGTCTGTCATCATCATGATGTGTTCTCTTATCCCGTCAGACCCATAATTATACTTAGTGTAAGGAGCTTCTCAATCTGTGTACTGGCATAAACCTTGGAGGTGCCTTTGAATTGCTACTCCACAGATGCCAAGTACGTCTTAGTCTTTTCTGAGTTTGGAATTGCTCCCCTTATAGCATTTGATATCGAGTTCCTCATTATCATAAGGGACATATGGTTAGACCGCTCTCACTTCTCAGAAAGTGCATCATAAGTTTTCTTTAATTCATCATGATTTTCCACGCCAATGGCGGGAGTAGTGGGAGCGTAAACCCTGAGTGCATAGTCAAGGTCCAAAACACCAAGGACAATAGTCACTTTAGCTTTCCAAGCGGGAAAATTATTGCCTGTATGTTGCTCTATATCGTCAATTGTGGCGGCAACAGAGGAAGCCTTAAGAGCTGGAGAGTAAAAAATTGGATCAGATTAGAAATTTATTATAAAAAAATAATTTGCACAAAAATAACCCAACGTTGGTCTAATTAAAATCATGCAAAAATAAAACTCCAATCCGCATCACTGTTGGGCAGAAAACGAAAAATAATTTGAATGATCACATAAAATGGTGCATAATCACAGTCAACTTTGGTCAGAAAGTAATTATGAACCCACATAAAATTGAGCGTAAAACTCTCCGAAAAAAAATCTTCCCATTGGTTCCAATTTTGTCCAGAGAATTAATCGTAATTTTGTGCACTAATCATTATTAATTTTGGGCCATAATCCAGTGCATAAATGCATAAAAGCATTAGATAACCACTGGAAATTGTAGAAAATGGAAAAGCCCAAAGACATAAAGAAAATTGGCCCAACCGGCCTATTCAGCCTTTCGGCCCACGCGCGCGCATCTGGCTCATAGCCCGGCGCAGGCCCAGCCCGGAGGAAGCACCGGCCCACGTCCCTTGCGCGCGTGTCGGCCCAACCGAGGGCGCAGCCCAGCTTCGCGAGTGGCCCAGAAAACGCCAGTTGGCCCGACCGACGCGCATTGCACCACCTTGACCGTCCATCTTGATCGAACAGCCCGCCGGTGATTTTGCCCGGAACAAAACCGATGGCCTCCCTGAAAACCCTAACCCTAAAACATTTCTCTTCATTTTCTTCGTCGCTCCCGAGAGAGAGAGAGAGAGAGAGAGAGAGAGAGAGAGAGGCGGCGAAAACCAGCCGCCAGGAAAAGAGGGAGAGAGTTTGAACTGAGCGGGGAGAGAGAGAGAGAGAGAGAGAGCGAGAAACGATGCAACCATGGGCTTGCTCGCCAACTCGTGCGCGCGACCGAGTCGCGTGCGGTGGTGCCCGGAAGATGGTGCGCGCGGCGAGAAGGAGTCCTCAGTGGCAGAGCTCCAGTGTGCGTACACAAGACGGAGACACCAGTGGCTTAGGAAGATCCGCACGCACCTGACACCGGGGAGAGGAATTTGCCAGAGGCAAGGGCGAACCAACTCCGGTGACAACACCGGCGACGAAAACCACCCTAAAAAAGGTAAGTAAAATCCACCTCAATTAGCTTGAGGGTTTTGACTTAGGGATTTAGGGTTTCGGAGTTGGGGGAAATTGGGGAGTTCTTAGGGTTTTGAGTTAGGGTTCTTTGGAGTCCCCAATATCCCCTCCTTCTAAGTGCTACCCGAGGACAAAACAGGTCGATTTGCCCCCATACGGACCCCAAACCACACAAGCATACCCATACATGCACATAAACATGATCAAACCGAAAGAATTCAACTTTAAAAACATGAATGAGTGTATAATCTGAGCCTAATTGAACATAAAAGGGACTGCTTCGAAGCATAAAGATGTTCTTCATCAATATTAATCATGAACCGAAACATAATTAGGCATAATTGCATCTAATCCGATTCTAATTTGAACTTAAACACATAATTGATCATCAATATGCTTAAACCGATCAAAATTAAGTCTAATTGACCACTAATGGGTGTCAACCAAACATAATAAAGCCTTAATTAAGTATAATTGGGTCTGATTAGGGCTAAGGGTGGCTCTGGTACCATTGTGGTACTTGATTAAGCCTTAATTAAGGAGATCATTAACCCTAATATCAAACACCATCTTAAGCAGAAGCGTATGGACATGTACCTGCGTTCGGTGACGCCATTAGTGCTTGACGGTGAGGACGAAGAGCGTCGGTGTAGATATGGATGCTGTCAATGGTGACGACGGCGGCAGTCTTCACCTTGTTCACTGCGCGCTCTTAGGATCGGATAGATTAGGGTATGTGGCGGGAAGATTTAGCCTAACGTGAGAATTGTGATCACACGCCGCACATGACTCCCCCCTTTGGTTTATATATCGCAGCACAAGGTGGGACCGCAGCCATTTGTTGGTTGGGGCTCCCGATCAGAGCGCTGGAGGGAAATAGACTCCCTCTCTTTCTTGGTCACGTTAGGGATAAGACCGAAATCAATTCCAACAATTCGCAGCTCTTGCCCATGTCACCACCCTCTTCAACAGCCCCTGGCCCATGACGCTGCCCTCCTCCATGACCACTTTGGCTCACGCCACTGGTTGCTTCCCTCACGTCGTCGCCACTCAGTGGATGTAACTGGGGAACCTATCCCAATATCCTTAGTGATTGTAGCTACGTCTAGGCATGCTGTTATGCGGTGCTTATCCGAGAACTTCTTCTTTTGCAACTGCAGGTACAGGTGCATGCAAGCTAAGCCTGCGGGTGCTGTCTTGGGCGGCTTCACACCTTCACCAGTGTGCTTCACTACGCAAAGACGGACAATAACATGCTCTGGTCCGCCCCCTCTGACAACCTCACTCACTTTCACTCCTACGACCTCCTCGTTCTCTACCACCATAGTAGCCTATGGCTGCTGACAGTGAGGATTGTATCTAGATTTTCTCTGACAATATATTCCTAAGAATAATAGGGTTATCTTCGTGATTCAAGAATCGAACAGGAGACAAGGCAGACGTAATGTATACAGGTTCAGAATTCCAATTGAAGTAATACCCTAAGTCTTGTGTGGTCAATGATGTATCTGTATTCACTTGAGTACCAGCAATATGTCTAGATCTATTACAAGGAGTAGATGGGATCTAAACTAGACTAATGAGGAAGTCGTCAAGTATCTCTTGTGGTCTTAGTGATTGTGTCTAGTTGCAAATGAGTTGTGCTTCTCCAGGAAAAAAAAGAGTCTTCCTTCGGGGGTCTAGGTCACCGTCTTATATAGGTGTCTTGTACCACCTCCTATATCGCCATAATCAATAGGGAGTATTTCATCTTATCCACTAAGAAAAATCAGGTAAATCCAGTTGGGATGCTAGTTGTTCTCGAGTTGGGTAGCCAATCGAGACTTTCTTAGTATGCGCCTACTAGATCTCCGAGAGTATCACGTACCGCAGATTCGATTCCGTAATATTCAGCGTTGTTAAGTATGCACACAGTATATCTTATTTGTATATGGTATACTCTTTATATATATATACTTCATAGTAAGATATTTGATAGTACCCCCTAACTCTGCTCGGGATAAAGGGTTTCTGTAATTTCCCACTCGAGTACCGCCAAGTCTAAGCCTGGTCTAGTAAGGTGGTTCAGGCTTGTAGTCAAGACAATCGAGTAAGAACTAATCATATTATGAGTATCAAGTGGAAACATAAAATGGTTGAGCGCCCTGCTGTTAACCGCACTTGAAGCTCAAGAAAGGATTAAAAGCTCAATTAGTCGACACCCGATTATGAGTAGACTTAAAAAAACCTTTCAAAATTTGAACTGATGAGTATAGGCACATTCAATGAGTGTAGAGATTCACATAATATTATCACTCTACGTTTCACATTTACAATGATTAGATGGAATCTAAACTAGACTAATGAGAAAGTCGCCGAGTATCTCCTGTGTCCTAGTGCTTGCATCGAGTTACAGATGAGTTATGCTTGTTTTGGAAAGAAAAAAAGAGTCTCCCTTCAGGGGTCTAAGTCCCAACCTTATATAGGGGTCTTGTACCGTCTTCTATCTCACCATAGTCGTCATTCATTTTATTCATAAAAAAGATTAGATAAATCCGGCTGGGATGCTAGTTATTCTCGAGTTGGGTAACCAACTGAGACATTCCTAATATGTGCCAACTAGATCTCAGAGAGTAATAGGTACCACATATTCGGTTCTGTAATATCCAGAGTTGTTAAGTATATACACAATATACTTTATTCATATATAGTATATTCTTTATATGTATATATCTCATAGTTAGATATTCGACAAATTGAGACATAAGGAAGTTCACGAGCTCTTACCGGATACAACTCCTGTGGCTGTCAATGAGGATCACCACGCCGTGAGAAGAAATCACCAAAGAATCCTTGGGAGGAAGAAGAACATAAAGGGAAAACTTTTCAGTTCATTCTGTCAATGCCTTGCTCAGTACATGACTTGGCTTATAAGTCTTCTCGCACACTCTCTGATAGCTAGGACCCACTGTTCATAGACTAAGCCCACACACAACACATGTGTTACCCTTTTACCCACCAACATCGGCGAGCGGGCCTAAGAAGGGATAAAGATGTACATATGTACAATAAAATGTTGTACAATTTTTTTATATATCAATTATATAAAACCTAGGTTAATTTTTACATCACCTCTTCCCTTTATTCTCCTTATATTTAATAAAAAATTACTATAACTCAAATAATTTATCTATTTTTATTATTCACTCTCGTACTCTAGACTCCTCGTCTCGTTACCGAGTACAGATATAGGCTCATTTTACTAATGAAAATAATTGAAAAAATTAGGAGAAAAATTAGTCGATAATCTCTTACTTCTTTTTTAGATTCCATCTAAAATCAAACTACGGTATTACTTCCGACGTATTTATTCAATGATGCTCCTATTACACATCCATATCTCCATACCATAAGTTTATATTTGATGTTATCGTGTCTAATATTTATATTTTTGTTATATGGACACTTAACTAATGTCATGTTCTGTAGGTGTGTCTGGTGACTGCGGTTCACAATGGTTCAAGCTCATATCATCACGACCTGATCAACGTTGACGTGGCTATAGCTCATGACTCATTTCCCACGCGACGCATAGTGGCCCATATGCCCTCGAGGCACAAGTGACGACCATGTGCGCATGTCGATGATTCCTAAGAGACTGAGACCGTGTGTATGACTGCGTGACGACCGCATTCTTGAGATAGAGAGCAGTGGCGGCGTGGGCTCGAGTGAGACAGGGTGTTGCGTGGGTGTGGGCTCAAGCCTAGAGGGAAGCGACCACGGTAGCACGGGCTCAAGCTAGGGGGGGCACGGCGGCGACGTGGGCATAAGCGAAGCGGGACACACGTGGCTATGCATACAGATAAGAGCACGACATGTATATACACTTAAGTGGAAAATGCTAAATCCACCGCTACCCACCAAAAGTTGCTTGTCCCCCAGCGACATCGTTACAGCTAGAGCCTGCTCTCTACTCTTTCTCGATTGCCCATTTTCTCTGATGAACTTGTGCTGTTAGGCAGATCTCACTGGTCTCATGTAATCTGAACTTAGGAATATCTGGATCCCAAGGCCGGATGATCGACAAGATAACCAAGAGCAACTCCTTAGAATTGACAAGAGGAAATATCTCTACATATAGTGCATTTGTTCCACAGGAAATATTGATGAGCACCCGACACAGTGCCGTAATTTTGCCCTCTCTTTCACGGTACAAAATTTCAGCATCAAATCTCTTATTTTAATTGCCCATTAAAAAGAATGTTGTTGAGAATATCATTGTTATACCTCATGAAGTGAACCATGAATTACTTACCTATGAATGAATTTTATTCATATTAAGAAACACATATATTTGATTGTACTAACATTATGATTTATCAAGATTGCCCATGCGTGCCTTCGATATACCAGGAAAAAAAAGGCAAATCTTTTCTGTAACATAGGTTCCACATACACGCTTACTAGCCCATGCTTAGCGCTATTGCAATAATTTCAAAACGTTAGACATTGAAATATAGTCTTCTTTAATGCCCCTTTAGCGAAACCTTAGGATTGCTATGTGAAAATCACACTATTTTAGATGCAGTAGGAGATTATGCTTCCATTTTCTTATCATTTAATTTGCAGCCAAAAGATAGCAATTAGGTAGAAAATATGGTGAGAGTTCAAACTCAGCGTGTCAATTCGATGTCTATTGGGGGTGAGTAAACTTGATGTCCACACTTTGCTCTTTCTTTCTCTGTTCCGTCCACATTAGTCCACCAAATTAAGGATTGCTTTTTATTTTTAACCGATTAACTAATATTTTAGAAAATAATCTTCTACCAACTAAATTTCGAAAACTACTCAATCACGCCGGAGCCTTATGCAATATGTGGTGTGGCAATATTGTCTTGCCACGCCATCTTGGCATGGTTAAAAGAGATATTTTTAAATTTTAGTTGGTATGTGGTTATCAAATACTCCATTCGATTGCAAATATAAGTCGTTTTAGACTTATACACAAGGATTAAGAAAGTAGATTAAATGATCTTGTTGCTTTTTATTTATTCTGTATTGGAAAAGATAACTCATTCATTTGTAAGAGTAGTAGTATTTATTAAACAAGGGTAAGACGGGAACAAAAGAGAAAAAACACATAAAAGTTCGAGAATAATTTATATTTAGAGAATAGTTGAGGAGGCTAAAACGACCTACATTTGCAATCAGAGGAAGTATTAGTTATAACAGGCTAAAAAATATTTAAAACTGGAGTGGTTTTGTTATCAGGACATGGTTTTTAATTGGTGGCACTATTTGTGTTGGTTATAATGAGCTATTTAATTATTTTATTATACTAAATAGGTTGTGATGCAGCCCATAGCACGCTTAATATTGGAGTTAAATATACTAGCACTTGCATAGCTTCGTCTTAAAAGTAAAAGAATGACGAGATTTCTTCGGTTTTAGCCGCACGAGTCTTGCTAATCGTGTTCGAGCTAAAAAACAAATGGGAAAGTAGAAAGGTCCTTGGTCGACATGCTAGGATACGAAACTAAGGAAGTTCAGAGCTTTAGATTTTTTTTCAGATGAATGTTCAGAACTTTATATGGTTTGAAAGCCAGCGGTCGGAGTTGAACAGCTTCATCCGCCAATCTGGGCCTACGCTGACCGGCTGACGTCGACTTGGCACGTCGGCCAGGGCCGGCCTACGTGAACTGCGAAACCTGGATGCGGCCGGGGCTGGGCTCGCACACGTCGCACGCCCAACCAAGGTTGTGCACCTCTGCGCTGCATCAGTCCGGTGAGATCCAGGCCGTGGCCCCGCGCATAAAACGAGACGGTGGAGCCCCGACGCGTCCCCGAATACCCGATGCATCCGCAGAGGCGTGGCGCGGCAGCGCCGGCGGCGCACGCGGGTGGCTGGCTGCTCGCGACGACCGCGCGCACGCCCCCCCCCCCCCCCTTCCCACGACCCGTTGCATGCATGCTTCTTGGGCGGATCGCAACGGGAACGCGGCCCAGGAGCGGGAAACTGCAAGACGTGCGGGGCCGACCCAGTAGCCGCGCCGCGCGCAAACCCAAACAAAACTGGTCGAGCCGAACAGCCCCGCAAAGGTGGAGGGGCGGCCGGCACAGACGGGCCTCGCTACGCGCCAGTTGAGAACTCACGTCTCGTTCCGGATAGCCCCTTAAATTTTTTTTTTTGATTTTTTTCTCTCCACGACTTTTTATTTTCATAAACTTTAAAAGAAAATATTATATCAAAATTTTTGAGAAAAAAGTTTAACTCAAACTTTTAAGATTTTTTAGAAAAGTTTAACTTAAAAACTTTTGAGAAAAAAATTAGCTCAAATTTTTAATGAAAAAATTACACACGACCCCCATACGCCATCACGCGCTCTCGTATGGGCCGTCACGTCGCGAGTGCTCGGATCAGCTTTTTCGGGCACAGACCCCACTACCCGGTTAGTTTCCCTTTGACTCCGCTCATGCTTTTGCCTTTGACTCCTGTTGCTAACGCAGACATGGTCAAATGCGACGACGTCTCAAAACTAACATGGAATACGCAAACACTTGCACGCTTGCTTCCGGAAAGTACTCATTTGCCAACTAGTGATCGATGAAAAATATACTTACCCATTATACTTTCTGGAAACACTATAAAGATGGATAAAAAATATACTTACCCGTTATAACGATGAAAAATATACTTACAAAATATAAGTATCTGGTACGACATATCAACCCATCTAGGATGGGTTGACCCATCATGGAGTTCATCTCATGAATTTCGTAAGGATGATATTATTTCTCATGATTAAATTAGCTATGAGCTTGTCAAGGATGAACCAGTGATGGAACGACTCATTTTATCATTGAACAGAACAAGTGTGTTAGGTTCAGTGCTAGAATCAGCCATCGGCGTGACATCACTCGAACCCAACACTTCAGAAGACAATCTTTAACGATTTTTTTTACGATTTTTGTTTACTTCAGCGTTTTAATAATTTTTTTCACGAAAGTGTTTCTAAGATCATTTCTCTTTACTTTATGATTCTCTTTTATTTCTCTTCGTGAATCCCTTTGAATAAAAACGGCCAGAGAAGAGGAAAAATAAAATAAATAGAAACGAGAAGAAGAATTAAAAAGAAAATAAAATGAAAAAAAAATAGTTGGAGATGGCTAACCCACTTACCTAGTTACTTCATCAAAGTCTCTCCTTAAGGAAACATGTTAGACTTACTATTCAGGCAAACGAACAAACTAGCTAGTTTGCTAAGCTGGTGCTGTGGTGCAAATGAGTAAATTTAAAGGTGTTTATCAATTTCTTTACTTTAATTAATTACATTAATTCTAAAAATTTACTTGATTTAAAAAATTTATTGATTAAACTAAAAGATCCGTGGGTACTATCACATTCATCAATTTCCACCACTAGCTAGTGCTGGTGCTGCTGCTGGAGAGAAATACTTGTATCCCAATCCAACTCCACCTGTGCTAACCTTTGCCCGCTGTTACCGCCTCACGAGTTAAATTTTCGAAATTAACGCGGGGTCTCACAACTCAATGCTAGCTGTCCCGTAACCATCGGATTCGGCTTCGGATTCGAATTTAAATAACCAGAGAACAAAAACACTCGAAATACACGCGCCGAGAAAATAGTGGGTGGGCGGCGGTGGACCGACCTCCACCGACTTACTAGTCCCGGGGGAAAAAAACATGGCGTGGCGATCTCATCTCAGCCGCCACATCACCAACCCCACTCGCCACGTCCCAGCCCTCCAACGGCTAGTCCCGGGGCCACGGGATAGCACCACGTGCGCGATCCGCCACGCGTAGGGGGTAAGGCCGCTGCCCCCCGCCGTCCGATCTACGCGCTCCGCACCCCCGCGCGGTCGAGCGCCAAGCCGCCGCGGTTTCCAAAAAAAAAATATCGCCGTCGATCCCACACCGCGCTCACCCTGGTCATCCGACCCACCAACACCGACATGTGGGACCGGAACCACTTGCCCTACATTTCAGTCTTTCGTACTAGCCGGCTGCTTACAATTTGCATCCGCACGACCCAGCCTTGGATTCGGCGGTTCCCTAGTTTTCTAGAAAGGCCCCGCGCGGATGGGCAGGTTTCCTTCGGGGGGGCTGCTATAAAACCAGGTAAGGGGTAGGTCAGTTTGCCATATTTACCACCTCGCAGGCTAGGTCCTCGATCATTCATTCGCGGGTTAGGCTGCTTAGCGGCAGGGAAAACCTTCCAAGGTTTCACGCACAGGGTCCGGTTTGATCTTGCGATTTCAGGTAAACTTTGCTTGCTTACGCTTGCTACCAATCACGAAATCTTGTCTTGGTTTTTGGTTTCCTGGTTCGACTTGCAGGTAGGGTTTTGGGTCAGGGTTGTTCTGTTTTGGGAGAGCGGTCTGATTGTTCTTTTTTTGGGGGGATTGGATTAGAGTTCAACGATTTGTGACTTTGTTCTGGAATCTGGATTGCTCGTTTCGAAGTTGTTTTGTTTAGTTTCGGTGGCTAGTTTGCTGGTAACCTTTTGTGCGGAATGCTGCGGCGTTGATGGTTCTCAATTGGGTTTCCTTCGATTTATTTTTGGTGGACTTGGGGATTTCGGCTCGATGGTTGGCCTGTAGGATTTCCGGTTTACATTTTCAGCAAATCAGTTGATTTTGCTGCAGCAAAAGCCTGTTCCTTTTGGGGGCTTATTTTCCAATCTATGGTTCTTGTGCTTTCCTTTGACGAATGGCTGCTCTGTCTGAGGATTTCCAATCTGGGGTTTTTATGCTTTTCAGCTTGATGATCTTTCCAACAATATGCAGGCAATCTTCCTTACAAGATCTCCGATTGGATTAGTGATTACCATCACGGGCAAGAGAGTTTAACAAGGAAAAGGGTGGAAATGGCAATTGGACAGGGTGAGGCGAAGAAGGGCTCTCTTGCCACGAGCTTGAGCTTCTCAAACTGCAGGAGCAGCACCAGAATCCTAGGGAGGAAGAGGGTTGCCGTCTCGCTGACTCCGGGCTCCAAAAGCCCGCACTCGCCGGTGCACACTCTGCGCAAGCAGCGCAGCACCCGGCTCCACATGGACGACGCCGTCAGCCTTCTCGAGTCACTGCCTCAAGACGTCCTGGTAATTATTCCTCACCGATGTGTTATTTTAGGCTCAATTTGCAGGGCTGGAATTTTTTCCATAATCGTGCGGCACTGAACTCTCTTGTATGTCGTGCTTATCCTGATTTAATCATAATCTTGCAGATCAAAGTCTTGTGCAAGGTTAACCACGGTGATCTGAGGCAGCTCTTCCTTGTGTCGAAACCAGTCAGCGAAGCAGTAAGCACTTGGATCCCTCGCTCCTCGTAACCCAAGATGGCGACTGTTTCCTACTTAGTCTCGCATCGCTGATTCGATTCCGTCTTTGCAGACAATTGTTGCTAGGGAGCTGCATTTCGCGTTTACGACTCCGTCCCCGAAGGCCGTCTTCAGAGACGACGAATGCGCTGAGGAAGATGATGATGATGGCCCCGGGGCGCCCAAGCAACACAGGGTTTCAAGGTCGCGCCTTGGGGGCAAGAACCTGGCGACCATCGCCGTCAACTTGTCGACGTCGTTCGAAAGCCTGCTGGAGGTTTAAAAGGATGTAAATATGACAGCACAGGTCTTGAGTTTTCGCGTGAATTTGCCCATGTATTTAGCGTCAGGTTACAAGGTTTAGTCCTTTTTCCTAGCCCACGTTGTAGAGAAACTTTTAGGTGGTGTCGTAGTGCGATAGTGGTATACTCATGTGTTAGTAGTAGCTTATATGGTCGTGTTCTTCAATGCTCCGATTGAAGAGCACACGCGATGTTTTTTTTTATCTTTATGTATGAATTCTGTAAGTTATGAGCGTCGAGTCGAGTGTTCCAACTCGGCAAGAGAAGGTATGCTGCGGTGTATGATATCTGTATACTATACACGGGAAGGTAAACTATTTTATGTCGATGCAGAATAAATCAAGTGTCCCTGAGTGATGGTGTAAAATGATGGCGTGTACACTAGTCCTTCGCCTGCGTCAGGAATGTTCCTTGCTGAAGAATTGATTGCGGCATCGGTTCTGCAGTTGCAGGTTCCGTGGTGTGCTGCCAGATTCAGTTTCCAGGGCACTGGACGCGTCGCAGTACGTTCTGATTTTGTTTTGGTGTTGTGGCTGGTTGGTGATTTCAGCTCCTGTTTCTTCGCAGCTTTTTTAAGGGAATGTTTCTTCGCAGCTGACAAGTAGATAAGGTTAAAAGGTAGTTTCTATTGTTACTTAAGTTTGTGAAAGAGACCCTTGTCCTTATCAACGAGAGGTGGACACGCATCCTCTAATATTGCTTCACAAAGTCATCAGAATGTTCAGTAAAATGAGTTTGGGTGAATAGTATCATGACATTATTCTATTGTATCAATTTTACTGTTTATAGAGTCACTGTAGTAGTTAATCTGGTGCATCCATTCCAGATCTAACGGTTAAAAAATCAATGTTATGGTACTGTTCATCCTCTGACTTTGTAGAAGCAATGTTAGAGGATGCGCGTCCACGAGATGTGCACTAAAATTTTTAATTTTTTTTTAAATATTTCAATATTATAGATTCGTTTGAAAAATAATAAGTATACCTTTTAACGGGCGAGAAAAATGTCTCGCCCATTAAACGGGTAAGACTTTGTGGGTTTTGATTGCTAGCAAATTTAATAACTGGAGAGACTAAGGTCTCGCACGTTCAGCGAGAAATAACTGGATCTCGCCCGTTGAACGGGTGAGACCTTTGTGGTTGTAATGCTACGCGAGTCTACCTAAAAGGACTCACTCGTTCAGCGGATGAGATCTTTTTAGTATTTAGGTCGGCGTGGCCGGCTCTAGCGACGTCAGCATCGCATTTCGTTTCCATTCAGCCGAGAGAAGAGAAGAGGAGATGTAGGGGAGGGAGATTTGTGTGGCGAAGCCCTGCTGTAAAAAAGAGTTAAATTTATTGTGGGCAACTATTTTGCATTGTAGCGAATCGAGAATATGTTGTTACAGTATAGATTACATGTTGGGTTATGCTTGTAATAAATTTTGCATTGTAGATATAGTTTAACATGATTCTTTCTGTTCTGTCGTAATAATGTCATGATTCTTTCTGTTCAGTCGTAATAATGTCATAGTTATTATCCATGGTTGATAGATATGTCGGATATGTGGCAGTTTATGATTTTTTACGGGGATAGTGAAATTTTATATGGTTTGAAATTGATAGTATTGTCCTTATTTAAATCAATGGACAAGAATATATCCAGACCAATGCACAAAAGTGTCGAACACTTGTATACCTGGTTGATGCACGATTTCAAAATAGACCCTGAGGTTTAAGAGATGACCATTAGTATTGTAGGCAACTATTTCAGAGAAGATGTGTACTGGGAGGTGTTCCGCTCTGGGAAGATAAAGTGTGGAAGAGGTAACTGCACGATGTTGTGCACAGAGATTGGCCTCCTATGTTGCTTGTGCAATGGAAGAATAAAGAGGCAGTTTGGGAGATGCAGGGTGGAGGGTACGCGGAGGAGGAGGATGTTGAGGAAGAGTATGATGCAAATGTCAATCTAGATGATGCATATTCATCGGATTATCCGATTGAACCGACCGGTGAGATAAATGAGGGAACGAATCCTTTCTCTAATTAAACAGATGGAGCAGGATGATCTTCAAACTAATAAAACTCTTGAGTATGACATCTCGGATGATGAGGACGATGCTCCAGTTTCTGTGGACTGAAATAATCTAAACTTTAACAACCTTGTGGTGAATGAGGAGAATCAAGTAGTCTGGAAGTATACGTAGAATGAGGCGACCCAAGGTGCTAGGTATCCTACCAGTCAGGCTATAAAGGATGTTGTGACTCAATGAGCGATCACGCTTCGCTGTGACTTCCTGAAATGGCTGGATATGGAGCAAAATGAGCATCAGAAGTGGTGGGTTGATAAGGAGATACGGTGGAGGAGGGAAGCTTACGAATGTCGGAAGTACTTACAACATCAGAAGAAACTACGACTGAAGTATCAGGAGGAGAAACGCATGAGGAAGACAGCGGAGGAACGCGTTGCGGCTAAAACACGCGAAGCAGAGAGGGAAAGAAAGAGGGAGAGGGCCTGTTGCGCTAATACGGATGGCTCGATGCCTTGACAAAGATCAAATATCCTAGATACATTCAGTAGAGAACATTTATTGTACTCCGATCTATTTTTATTCTCTAAGTCATGTTAGGTTTAGTAGCGGCACGCTATTAGATTAGTTTTTAGGCGTACCGTACATGTCAACATTTGTTGTCATCTCTTTTTGGTTAGGATCCATTCACACAGCGATAAAAAAACCTTATATTTTATGTAATTTATCAGCGTATGTAAACTTTATGTCAGGTTATATGATATTTGTGCTTCATAACTACTATTATTTGACAAATTAGATTTTGTATTCTCATAAAGTCACTTCATTAAAAAAAAAATCACACACTTTTACACCAACTAAATAAAGAAATATCGATAAAATGATATCAACATAAAATTAAGGATAGAATGAACTGTTTGGACAACTGTATGCATAGCTACTATTTTTCGTCGAATGAATGTGCAATATTTTATCATTTACCGAATACAAAATCTATATTATAAAAACTATACATATATTTTGTAATTAAATTAAATCGAATATATCACCCAGGAGGTGGATGATACAAATATGTTATCCGTTGTATGGGTGAGATAAAGTTATTGTCCATTCAACAAGTAAGATCAAGTTCTCGCCCGTTAACAGACAAGAAACTTACTCTCTCCGGTTATTAAATTCACTAGCAGCTGGGACTCAAAAAGTCTCGCTCGTTCGACGGATAAGATCATATTCTCATCCGTTAAATGGGCGATGGTAGGTATACCTCATTATTTTTCAAACGGACATATTATATATATATATATATATATATATATATACATATATGTATATATATATAAAATTCTGGTGCACTACAACTAAACTGAGCTCCGGCTTGGCCCAGCCGCCCGGGCACTACGGCATGGGCCAAATTATCGTGTTCAAACTGCAGAGGCTAGTTCAAGATTAATTTACCGGCTCAACATATGCATTTTATGCAATCTGCTGTCGCTAGTAAACAGACATCTTCTGCTGTAAACAACATGCTGTGATTGTGGAATTGGGATTACAATACAGTGAATAAGTGTATAGTGAAACTGAAATTTATTGTCCCATTGCATGAGGGTGCTAAGGTATTTATAGTCACACCCTAATTACCCGGTCTACATTACGGTAATACTCTATCTGTTAGGATATTCTCATAATATCCTCATGTTATTACAGAATATCCATGAGTTATTATAGTCATTCTCGTACATACCGTATAAATATAAGATTTTACATTTATACCCCTATAGCTATATTTGATTGGTGGGACCTTTGGTGCTTTGGCCCTTTGTCCCATGTGGCAGTTTCTCTCGGACCTTGGATAGTTGAACCTCCGACTCACCCTCATCCTTCATTGCGTTGGCTCCGATGAATGCTTAGTTCCTTATGGCTCCTTGCTTTGCGTTGGCTGAACCTTCGAGTTTGGTTGACTCCTCTGGTGATTTTTGACCTCTCGGAAGTTTAGCCTTCGAGCTCCTCGCTCCTCGGCTATTCTTCGAATCCATAGCTACGACCAAAACAGCTCAATGAAAATGGTAGCGTCATGAATCATTCCCCGTCTATGGAGTTAGCTGATGCCGGCCAAACTCAAAGATGGTCAATACGGTACCATTCCCCCAAGGCAACTCAAGCATATAGTTAACTGGAATATATACTTGTTTTATTAGGGACTAAAAGTACAACTGTAATTACCACATTCCTAAGCTTCAAGGAGAAAGGGCCATTTGATCGCATCATTTAGGTAGTAGACACTAGTTTACATCTCCAACCCAGCTGTGTGGTGAAGAAAACAATGAAATCCAGGTGCCTTTACAAGAGCAAATGCAGGTCCGCCGTTGTGCCACTGCGCTCTCCACAGTCCACACCGATGATTCCGCGAACCCGGAAACGAGATCAACATTGCTCGTGCAATCATTTGAGCAAGCGGGCCGCAAGTCCGGCGGTTTTACTACTGGTACCACTACCACACCACGGCAACAACCGTGCCACAGCAGCAGGCCAGGCCAGGCCAGCCGCCCCACAGCGAGAGGCACCACTATGGAGTCCCACGCGCTTTACGTCGGCAGGCCGCTATGGCGTCTGACGAGCGAAGCGACAAGTGGATTTGATATTCTCTTGTTAATTCAATTTAAATTTAAATAGATTCAAGATGCACTAAATTCAATTTGAATTCAAATAAATTCAAGATGCACTATTTTTTAAATTAATTGTGCATCTTGAATTTGTTTGAATTCAAATTGAATTAAAAAGAGAATATCATTTGAAATGACAAAAATGCAAATAAATGAAGCATTACAAAGTAACTCATTTTTTCACAAAATAACCAAGGGTTAGAAATATTTTTATAAATTAGTACATCATATGATAAGAATATTATTAATTTTCATTGATTTTTGAAAATTTATTCAAGGCATTAAAAATGTCTATAAGTTATAAAACTAGGTCACTTTGGAGAATTTTAATTGAATATTGGCTTAGAATTTTTTATCAAACTAATTAAAATATATTGCTAGTGAGCTCTAGTTTGTCTATAAAAATATTTAGAATTTTTAGACCACTTATGTACTCTAGATAAAATCAAGATTTAAATAAAAAATATGGAAACACATCAGACATGGCTGGGTAAACAGTGCACGCAAATGTACTCGTCCGATTAGTGGACGATATATTTTGGTGGAACTACTGGCACAAGATCTCACCCGTTTAACAGGTGAAATAAAGATTTTACTCACTGAACAGACGAGACCTTATAGCCTCCGCATGTTTACCAATTTTTTATTACCTAACATACAGGATTCACAAGATGTCGTCTGTCCATCGAACGAGAATTTGATATCGCCCGATGAATAAGAGATAGTAGCATATTTTTACAAATTTTCCAAATGAACATGTATTCTTACACATATTAAAGAAAATAATATAAAAAAAATTCCACCGAAGATCCGGTCGCCGCGGTGCCGTGCCACGGCACGGACGAACGGCGCTTGCTTCAGCGCCGCGGCTCGGTTGGGTTCGGCACGAAAATTGGTGTGATAGTGCGGTGCCGGCGTGTGGTGTGGCGGGCGGCATGTGGTTTCGGGCCGCGGGGTCGATCACCCTGCCGGCTGCAGCGCCCCGAGCCGCCGAATTATTGATGTCCCGCCGGCCGGACCGGGCCACGCTGCTGGGCGCTGGCGCGCCAGAAAGTAAGCGAACAGCTCGGCAGAGCCTCGTCGGTTGATCAAACAAGTTCATAACGCCCTGGTCCAACGCCTGCACGGTCCCGAACCTCGATCTCACTTCCCTTCGCCGATGATCTGTTTTTTGTCACTGACGCTGCCGACAGACTATCTCCTTTTTTCTCTAGGCTCTGATTTGTGATTTCCCCCACGATGTTGTCGTGTACGCTGCTGTCCAGCTCTGCTACTGACGGTGTATTTAGGTGTGCAGGGAAAAAAAACTCCACATGTTGCTGCACGGTGTTAGCACTCACCTGTTGTTCAAGCATCAGATCCATTTTCCTTTTGTGCTCCTTTTCTGTTTCTCTTCCTGCTTCCAGTCCATATCCTGCTGAACTTGTACTTCTTTGCTATATGGCGAAACCAACTTGCTGCACATGCCCGAGTTACAATATTCCAATGTTCTTGCTGCGACACTTAAACTTCATCGAACAGTCCGATAAACGAGTTATACTTCCGCTCGCTCTGTTCTTGCCGTAGCATTTAGCTTCAGTTACAGTGCAGCTAGGACTAATCAGCAATTCAGCATACGACAGCGAACCTAATACTGAATTAAAGTGGACTTCGCCCTCGCAGTACTCTTCAGCTCGCTGTGCTTCGCTCGCACCTTTTTGACCGGCCGCACCGAAACCTCGCCATCAGTTCACGTGCGGGTCGGAAGATGCCCGGGCATCATCATGGACAAGAGACACATCGCAATCTTTAGGTGCAGGAGCAAGACGTTCTACAACATTTTTCATATCTTCAGCCTTCAGTAGGATATAAGTTTTGGATTTTTAGTCATTAGGTCAATATAAAACTCATTTAATTAAACTAAAGATTCACTTCTATCTAGTTAACTTAAAAAATAAACTAAATAACGAGCATCTATAGAATTCAGTTACATGTCCCTTTTTTTTAATAAAAATGCTAGATTCCTCCGTCCTGCGATGCAAAAATAGTTGCGTGCGATTGCACTTTGAGGATCATCATACCATAGCCTTGGAAAGGCCATCGTGTCGATGCCGTGCGTTAGTCATTGCAGTGGCAAACTGGAGATTTTTTTTACGGGTCACGTTTCTCTCACGGGGACAGTTCCATTTGGTCGCTGCCAAGTACAAATTCAGCAGCACTCGTATAGACATGTGAATTGATCTACAGCTCTCACGTGCGGATGGCCCGGAGCTTAGTATATATAGTTGAGTGAGTCCAAATCCAAACTGAGGTCAAATCGCTAGAAATGTCGGCTGATCATGACTTATGAGTGATCTGGCAAACAACATTTGCATGTATTGCACAGGATACAATGTCTGGATTCCAGACACTGTGATGAGATCCAGGGTTCAAAAACCGATGGTTACCGAGAAAAAATCGTGATAACTGGTCATCTTGGTCCAGCTCAGTTTTAGAAACCGAACGGTAACCGAATTTGAATTCAAAAAATTCGAAAAAATAAAAAAATTCAAAACAAATCTTTAAAAAAACTATACACAATTCTAAGATCTTTTGTGAATTTTTTTTCAAAAATAATGTCGCTTGCATCATATATTCTATAAGGAGGAAGTTTGAAAAAAATGAAAAAAAGTTGAAGTGTGCGGCTCAGTTATTAACTTATGTTAAAGAAAAGTTTAACATGCAAACACATTTTTTCTAAGAACGTATCTTAAGAGGATCTTTAAAATTGATTTCATTTTATTTAGAGTTTTATTAATTTCTCTATGATTTTTACAAAGTTCACAAGCATAAAGTGAATATGTTAAGAAAAAACATTGTAATTAACTTTTTCATATCTACTATTATTTTTTCTACGTAAATCATAATATAAATAAACTAATAAAAGTGGTTTCACTAATTTTTAAGGTGTGATAGACCAGTTATGAATTAATCTAGTCGCAATATATTTACACAATCCTGCATGTTACAATAACTAATTAATAAGTTCATGTATTTTTAAAAGACATAGGATCATGTAAGAAGACTAACAAAATTAGTTTCATGGTTTTTGATTAGCAAAGAGTAAACTATGGATTTAACTTGATTTAAAAAATACATTTTCTCACAGAAAATTTTGAACTTTTTATGAGTATAAATACTTTTATCATGTAGATCATGTTAAAAAAATCAACAAAATTTGTTTCACTTGATTTGAAGCTCAGATGAATTAGTTATTGATTTTGCAAGATTGAGATAATTTTTTGGTTTTTTGTTGAACGTCACTGAAAATCGAGAAAACCACACGATAAATCAAGAAAACCGGTACCAACAATGCGAAAAATTTGAGAAAACCGCTCAATAAATCGTAAAAACCGCTCGGTAACCGATCCAATTCGACCGGTTACCGAGCGGGTAAAATCACAATTTTTCCCTAAATTTTAATTTTTTAAATAAATTTTGTCCTAATATTTTAAATTTTTGTTCGGTTACTCGATAACCGTAAATTTTCGATTATCGTCAGAGCTCGTAACAGTCGGTAAGCAAAACCTTGAAGAGAGCTACCTGTTGCCTACTACATGAAACTGAAACATCAATTTGCTCAGACGTGGACTATTACATGCATGGTAGCACACTAGAACTTTGAGCGCCTCCAGTCTCCCAGTCGTGTAAAATCAACACTCAACAGAGTAGTACTATAGTACAAGGGGGATTCAGGTCACGTGATCTATACGCCAGAAACCTTCGCCGATCTTCGGAACCTAAAACCCCTCAAAGCATCCCCCACTCCATACAAAAATCAAGAAGCTAAGCTCAGGTTGAAGAAAACAAGGACTAGTCTGGTACAAATACAGTTCAGCCGTAGGCCTTACATGGAAGGAAATTCTTTATGACATTTATAGAGATACTTCTTTATGACATTTATACTGTCATTTTTCTGATCTAATGATTAGGGATGAAAACGGACAGGAACAGTTAGGAAAACCCTCTAATCATTTTCGTTTTCACATTTTTTCAGTCGGACGAAAACGAAAACGGGATAGACGGAAACAGAAACGGTCGGGACATAATCGGATGGTCGAAAATGAACTAATCCGATAGGAAAAATGACGGTATCGGTCGGGATTCGAAAAACACAACGAAAACAAAAACCCACAAAACCATCAAGATATATCAACATGTATAAGTTTAACATGACTACAATAAATACATCATTCATACTTAATGAGATAACATGTGATACAACATAACGACGATATGTATATATTTAACCACGTAAACAATAAGTCTCAAACAGATACATAAGTGAATGATAGTACAAATATCCATACAACCACATAAAGTCTTAACATAATAACATCGAACCACTAGTCCACCACGACGTCAACATATAACAATAATAGGACAACAAAACACGAACATAAATATTCTTCAATGACTCTCGGCCTACAGCTGCTCATAATCATTCATCACATCTGGATCACTTGCTATTTCTTCTTCTTTCTCCTGTAATTTTACAATGCATGAAAAAAGGACATGTTAGACAGGATGTACATGAAGAAAAATAACTTGCTAATTGCTGAAGGCCTAAAATTATAGAGTTATAGTATTGCATATTTACAGTTAAGAGAACAACAAAAAAAGAGCATAGCTAGAGAGCGAGTGTGTGATCAGCTTCGAACACCCATGCATCAAAACGACCAAGAGATTCTATGCACCTCCAGCCTTGTACCATGAGAGGATAGCATAAGTACGGTAAGTACCTCATGCATCAGTTTATTAGAAATGGTCTCTAGAACCTCGAGATCATCCACAATGGAAGGAAAATTCTTGGAATCTAAAAAATCAAACAAAGACACATACATCAGTCAAAGAAAACAACCAATTATTGCACAATTATAAATGGCAAACTATTTAAATTATCACCATTTATCAAGTAATTCTTTTATCTCACTGAAACCTTTATAAAACATATTTGCAGTTGGATATAAAGTACCAGAGAGAAGTTCAGTAAGATCATAGAATTTCATCAAGCACTGAAAAATAGTTATAGCCATATTCCATTCATCAGAAGATGGAGCAAGCGACCTAAACCAAGATACTTCTCTGGTGGCCTCGAGCTAGAAGGGGCTTCTCCAGTTGGTAGCATCGCGCTGCCGCTCACTTCACAAAGCTCACTTGCTAGTTGCTCTGGACAAAGCACACTGCACACAGCAGCACAAAGCACACAGTAGTACAACACAAAGCTCACTTGCTCATGCTCTGGACTTCTTTAGGCTGGACAAAGCTCACTTGCTCTGGACAAAGCACACAACAGTACAACACAATTGCACAAAGCTCAGTACAGCACAATTGCACAAAGCTCACTTGCTTAGTTGCTCTGGACTTCTGGAGCGCGGTCACCACAGAGCCGGACGCCACGGAGGCGGAGCACTGGTGGGGCGGGCCGACGGCTGGCGGTCGGACGCCGCCGAGCTCCTGGCATGCGGCGGGCCGCCTGTTGGCGTAGACGCCGCCGAGCGCGGTCGGGCGGAGTGGCAGCGGGCGCGGGCGGGTGGCTGACGGTGGCGGGCGCGGCCTGGAGGGCGGCGGGCGCTGGAGTCTGGAGCGCGCGGCCTGGGCGCCTGGCTGGCGACGGGCGTTGGAGCCTGGAGCGCGCGGCCTGGCTGGCGGCGGCGCTGGAGGGCGCAGTAGCGTGGGGGAGTTGCTGAGTTGGGGACTGGCGGCTGGCGGCTGGGCGTGGGGGGCTGGGATTGGGAGCCTGGGATGACCGACCGGATGGAAAATGATAGCAGGCCGGCAGACCGCAGATGGGTCTTCGTGGGCTAGGGTTGATGTATTCAGGCCTTATCCTGCGAAGGAAAAACAGGACGAAAACGGGAATATCCCGAATAAAAACGAGAAAATAACAAAACGGACGAAAATATCTCAAACCGTTTAAGGTACCGTTTTCGCAAGAGCTATACCGTTTTCATCCCGTTTCCGAATAAGACCCGAAAATACGAAAACGATAGGGAAAAAACGGGATACGGCACCAGGACGGGACGGAATTTTCTCGTTCCGTTTTCATCCCTACTAATGATTGACTCGTGTAGGAGAAAGAAGAATGATGTAAGTATCGTATTGAGAAAGAAGATCTTTTAAATGATTCGATCTTATAAAATTTTCAATCTAGGTACATGCCCTACCCCGCCGGTCCGCTGCCAGTGAACCGAGCAACGGAACATGCCTCTAGATTCTAGGCCGTCACTGCTGGCAAGCCTTCGAGTGCAAGCGATACTGGGCGCTCTCTCCGCTACCTGCGCGAAACCAAAAAAGTTGGCCAACAATGCATGGCAGGGAGATGCTTGCGATGCTTGACCGGCATGCGTTCTGCCAACATTCAGACGAGTGATGGAAACATGAGGAGGACCGTAGCGTGCCCTTGCCAAAGGGCGCTTTTCCCTCCTCGGCGCTGGCTGGCTGCCGCCTTTGCCCACCTCCGCCTCTGCGTCCCCGTTTGGATCCGTCCCGTTGCTCTTTTTGGTGCTCAATGCAGGCATGCAGCCTTCGTCGGTCCGTCTGCCCGATGGAGCCGGAGCCCGAGGCACCGGCCCGCTGCCGGTGCTCCGTTTCCTGCGGTCCCGCGCGGCCGGTCATCAGCGCACTGCTGCTGCCGGGAGGTGACAGGTGCACGCCGTTCTGACCGGCACAGGTCTTCTTGGCTGTGGAGGCGGAAACGCTTTGGGCACATCCAAAAAGCCAAAAAAATTGCGACATCGATGTGTTTGGTCGAATTTTTTAAACTTGGAACGATACATAAATAGGAGTAACTCTTCATGAGTATATTGGGTCTCATAAATTTGCACTGCTAGGTTACTATTCCTGAACTGTACAAAAGAATTTTGAATGCATGAAAATCACTCGAAGAAATAGCTGAAGCAGCGATTTGCCCAAGCACGGTGGCACTTAAAAAGTTACCAGAGTTTTAACACTGACTTGCTATTCCAGTGTCCTGCCTCGCGTACTTGCAAGAGATCGTGATGCTGTAGTGTTTATGGGAAGGGGTTACGACGTAACTATACCGTGATATGACTATTAACACATTGGCTAACTTAACTATAATACGCGAGACCTGCTGAGAATTTACCCACGTGTGACCGACCATTTCACAATGCAGCATAAGATCTCCTCCTGTGTTCATCGAGGTTACCAGCCTCTTCTGCTAGCTGGAGCTTTGCAGCATATCTCATCTGCTTGTCCGCTTCTTCTCTACTATATAAAAACCGACTTGGCGGGTGCGGTTGCTTTAACTGCCCCACTCCTCCCGCCATAAATGACCACTCCCTCCCCGCCGCCGCCGCGGCCACCGCCGCAAGAGCACGCCGCCCGCGACAAGAGGCCACACCACCCGCTCGTCGCCGCGGCCGCGGCCGCCTCCCTCCTCGCCTTCCTCTACCTCCCCCGGCCACTAATCCTGTTCATCTTCTCCCCCGCCTCGCTCTCCTCCCTCCTCCTCCTCCTCTCCCTGCTCCGCCTCGGCTCCGCGCCGCCTTCTCCCTCTCCCTCCACTCCCTCTCCCCCTCCGCCGCCGGAGCAGCAGCAACCTCCGGTGGTCGCGCATCCGCCGCCGCCGCCGTCGCAGGAGCGCGAGAGCGTGTTCCCGGAGCAGCCCCCCGAGTTCGCGTCGTGGGCGGCCAAAGGGCGCGCCCTGGAGGTGATCCACGAGGAGTTCGAGGCGGAGTGGGGGCGGCCGGAGGAGATGGGCCTGGCGTGGGCGTCCGACTCCGACTCCGACACCGACTCGGACAGCGGCAGCGGCAGCGACGACGGCGGCCAGGAGGATGGGATGATCGAGATCGAGCTGGAGGAGGACAGCCTCATCGAGATCGACATCTCGAGGTGCCGGTGACGGATCGACTGCATGCCCGGACAAGCGCATCGCCTTCCTTTTTTTTCTTGGGGATTAATTCTTGGTTCTTAGGTTGGCTTCTTGACAAAACTTTTGCTGATTGCGAAGGAGCATAGTGCTGGATGGCAGAGCCGCAGGGAGCGGCTGAGCCCACCGGGGTTCGATCTTCCGGTGTCGCACGCTCCCATCTGGTCTTCAAAGAAGATCCCAGGAAGGGAGCCCGGTTCTTAAAAAAAATCATGTACTTTTGTTGATTAGGCGTGTGGATTGGAAGTTCTTGAGTCCATTTATCTAGGATTCTAGATGGCTTGCTGCAATGTACATATTGGATGATGAGATACTGAGCGAGAAGCTTTGGCTGCTTTCATTCTCTTTTCTTTCAAACGGATTGATTTGGTTATTTGAGATGCCGATGACGATATGTATCTTGAGATCTTACCACTTTTGAGATACAGTGATCACCTTTGAGCTTGTGATGCTTCTACTTCTGTTATGTCCCTAGCAAGAATTGAGCATCATGAGCTATTGTGATTTACGAATGATTATTCTGTGGTCTCAGTGAGGCATTGCAAGATTGGCAGACAATCTTCCTCGCGAAGGTTGCAACTGCTGCTGCACCACAATGCTCAAGAGTGCCTTGGTGATGCGGCTTGGATCTGGATTCCGGAGCAGCGCAGGAAGAAAGGCAAATCATGTGCGAAGATCTCGTCATTGGTACTAGCTTGTTTGGTAGCTGGGTTGGTTAAAGTTGGTTATCCGAATCAGTTCAGAGTTCAGACCACAGGAACAACGCCGATGCTGATGTGATGTTGTGTACTACTCCAGGCCTGTCCAGTTTTCATCAGCAACTTTAGGTGTGCGATTGCCTGCTGGATTAACATTTTCGGTTACCAAATTACCTGATACGTGATACGCTACTGGAAAAAATGTTTCAGCCTAGTGGTTTCTAGCACCTTGCCCAGATTGCATGTTCTGAATCTTCTGATGTCAAATAGTTTGTAGCTGTAGCACCTAACAGGCTGCAGAAGATCTGGCACGCTCGCTGTCGTGCCACGTGAACATACTGCTTCAGTTCAGTAAACATGATTTAGACGGCAGCTAGCCAATTCAGATTTTTTTACAGTAGATACCTTCCCAAGGTCTATATTAGAGGTCTTACCTGTAAGATCAAGTTCGTACATCTTGCCAGTGAACCGTTGGCTCGTATGCAGGATATCGAGACTAAATTTTCATAAGGACAGGTATTCCTAGACATCTTATTTACATCTGACTCTGTTCTCTGCACGTGCACCACATTTGCCTTTTTGACAAGTGAATGGATTACAAACACATGACAATGATGTGTGCGGAAAGGGAGAAGGAAAGTGAGATTGTCTGTCACTGAGCTAGCTTTGGCCCCCTAGCTTTGCCCCCCGGTAGGATGTTAGGTGTTCTGGTACTCAAGTCAGGTCACAGATTGTTAGAACAAGCGTCGAATATGTGTATAGATACCTTACATATTGGATTTTAATTGTATTAGGTGGTTAGGATAGAATTTATGTCGAACTTTGTATTTTTAATCTATAAATATTGAGCATCACCATTATAATTGTAGAATGAAATAGAGGGTAGGGCAAGGGGCGGCGACGACTAGGTGCGCATATTAGGCGCAGGTCATGCGCGGTGGCGACCTTGGTGTCAATGTACTGCTAATTAATATTAGGGAGGAGCATACATAGTCATATTCAGAGGATATAGTAGATGGTTGAACTTTATTAAAAAAAATATCATGTCTTAGTGTCGTTGATCTTGTATTTTGCTTTTGTGCTTGCATGTACTCTAACACATATGACTGAGGTGAGCACCCTCCATATATCCATTTGTATATCCATTCCAAAAGATTCACTCTTCATATTTCTACACACTTCAACAAACTAACTAAATTCTACTCTCTATATTCCATTACCTATATTTTATTGGTAACAACTTTTTTTTTCAACGAATAATTTTTTGCAATCTCTATATTGTAATGGCTAGTTTTTTTTTTTTGCAATGGCTATATTCCAATGACTATATTTCTTCTCTATATATGCTCAGCACACATTAAACACTAAAATTTCCCATGTAACTTAGGATTTTCAATAATTTTTAAAAATTAATACATTAGTTAGATGAATGTTCATAAACTTTCCCTGAATTTTGAGAATTAAATTTATTCCCTGAAAATTCAAATAAGTTAAAAAACAATCAAATTTGGAGAATTTTCATTTAATATATGTAAGAGATTTTGAGTTAAATCCAGTTAAAATTAATTCTTTATTATTTATTCTATTAGCAAAAAATCACTATAATTTTAGAAGTTCTATAAAATTATATTTTGAATTTATAAAAGTGGAGAGAAGGAACGGAGTTTTGTAGCAAAACGCCTCAAGTTGCTGGAAAGGTGGGTGGCCACGCGGAAGATAGGTGGACACACTTGGAGGTTGGGATAGCGAGGTGCTATTTGTCGATCAACTAAGGACTACGATGGCGAGTCTTCAGTGTTGGCGAGGGTCTATGATGGCAATCTATACTGCTGGCGAGGCTGCTAGAGAGACTGCTGGAGGCTTGTTTTTTCCAAGATGACGAGACATATGACGATGGCACGTGTGATAGCTCCTTTGCTAGAGATGCTCTTAGAGGCCGATAGAAAGTCTGTTCATGGGCCTATAGTTCAGAAACAAGGCTGAGCGAGCATTTTCCAGTTGTGTCCCGGGTCAGGATTTGGCCCATGTGCTTTACTCGGAGGAAAAGATGATGAAGCACACCTAGCTGCTTGGAGACAATCGACTGTTACCAAGTGAAGAAATTACATGCGGAGTATCTAATATCTCGTTGCCGGACTCTCTCTCATCCCTTTGATCATGCCACTTAATTTCACCCCGCAATAAGGAGCAAACACGAGCTTCTAGGACACGGAACACAACGATCTACACTCTATACCCTACGCCTCTCAAGCCTCGACGGCTTTCGCCGCCGTGGGCTGCGCCGCCGCGGCATCGGCATCCTGAGCCTGAGGCGCTGTGCCAGCGCCACCACCCCTGAAGAGCAGGGTGGCAAGGCTGACGATGCCGAATTAGACGTAGCAGCCGCAGTGGTAGGTCACGAACGAGCCGAAGTCGGTCCCCACGATGCACTGCCATCCGGGTCCGTACGACCTGTCGAGCTCCTGCAAACACACAACAGAAACCAAAACTTTAAACACTCACAGGAGAGACTACAGCAACAGCTTTCTTTGATCAAACGTCAAACCGTTCTGAATGTAGCAATATACAGTGGACTGTCATGCTTAGTGTTTGTGATATGCGGTTACGCTTAACCGCATGTTGTCTAAGATCTGTGAAAATAAACGATTTTTACAGATATAAAATAGATTGTCTGTGAAAATATTTTTCATACACGGTTCTCTTAAGGAGCCATCTGTGAAAAACGATTTCCGCAGGCGGTTCCTTAAGTGAACCGCCTGCGAAAATGATTTTTACAGACGGCGCACTATAGCGTCTGCCTGTAGATATATAGATTTCTATATGCGGGTTATTTTAAGGAACTATATGTAAAAAATAGATTTCATTCAAAAAATAATGAGCATATATTTTTATTTCCTCCAGATTTCAACACATTTTCAAGACATATTTCAACATCACAGATTTCAATAGCATTTGAATCTAACACAAGTCAAATATTTAATACAAGTACAATAATATTCACAAGTACAATATTTTTACATCAAAAGTCAATTTACATCACAAAGCCTCGAATGGCTAGCCAATTCGCCTCCGGGATCAAAGAATCTACCACTCTTAGGATGACTTCGTACATAATGAACCGGCACATATCACATTGCACATTTTGGATATCTTCGTCTGTGAGACAGGTGTTGATACGTTCAATCATTCGTGTCTGAAATGAAAACACAATTAAAAGAGTTAAAACACTACTGACAATGAAAACAAAACCAAATTAGAATGTTCAAGTGCAATGATGACTTATATCCTCGGGGTTCGTTTTGTACCTCCCGTTTATCCGAAGAAACTCGCAAACATAATATCCGCAAAGAACGGTATCAAAACCTTGCTTGTGGCACTTAAAAAAAAAACAACGTATTCGTTAGTTCAATGAGACACTTCGTCATAAATAGTGAGATACAAACATTAGATATGTGTTATTACCAGAAAATATGTATGGACGGCCATCGCATCTAGCTTGGCCGTATCATGTATCACACCTTTCGTTACGTACCACTTGCAGGTCCTACTCGAATGCCAATAAGTAATTATAAATTCATAAATAATTTTTAAGAATTTTATATATGTGGATTGTCTTTACCTCTGTATAACGTCGATAAGATCTTGGTAGAATTTTTAGGGGAGATCGAATGAGTCAAGGACCACGAGTCAACTCGACTTTGGTATCAGCATTATACAAATAAAGTGGTTGTTACATGAATCTTTACGTTAGGTTCTTGATCGACCAATTAAGTTGAATACTTATGTTAGATTCTTGACGTATCACACTTACTTAAAGTTGTAGGGAGCTATGATGTAGTCTTTGTCTTGTATTTCTAGCATAGTCTTTTCTATGTAGGTTGACATTTCAAGCTTGTGTGTTTTGGTCATTTCTGAGGGTCATCAGTCCTCAATTTCACAACCAAATTAGGCTGTGAAATTCGTTACGGATTAATGAATCCGACCGGTAACTTTAACTTTTCCGCATCGTTAAATTGCGTCCTATAAAACAAGTTACTAGTCATTAACTTTTATAGCATACATTGGTAGATATATGAACGTAGGTGTAGATTGTAGGCACTTACAGACACCATAATCTTATGAGATTGATGTCGAGTTTGTCGCGACGGAACAAAGCGTGTATGCCTTTAAAATCCATCATGAGATAGGAGTCTCCGCTTAGATAAACGTTAGTGGGGACAGAAGCAGTGATTATGGAGAACCCCGCGTGACATGCTCTCATGTATCATTCGTGGAATCTCCTCATCTCCCATGGATCTTCTTGGAGTTGAAACAATGATAGAAATGACTTGCCATTCTCATATTTCTTAGCAGCATCCGATGTAGGCAAGAAATCCAACTGAGGGGTACTTCGTGTTTTGCCAATCTCTTTCACGAGATCACCCTTCGTTGGAGATTCCAGAGCGGATGATGCCTTTGCTTTTGAGGACAAAAGCCACCTCTTCACCGGTAATGTTAGAGTCTTTTCGTATGGGGTAACCACGATAGGGACTCTCTGATGCTCAGGTGAATGTGCCGGAGGCACAAATACTGGAGGCGAAAATGCCGGAGTCACAGACGCTGGAGGCGGAGGTGCCAGAGTTGCAGACGGTGAAGCATGATGTGAAGATGCCTGAGGCGGAGATACTGGGCGTGGGGGCGAAAGTGCTTGAGGCGGAGAGGCTTGGCTTTGGGTCGGCGGTTCTTGAGGTGGAGAGGGTTGGCTCTGGGATAGAGGTGTATGAGGCAGAGATGTTGGGCGCGGGGGTGGCCATGATGGTGGAAGAATGGACTTCATGTGATAATAACACTATTTTTACAGGCTGATCACATAAGGAATCTTTTGTGAAAATAAGTTTTCACAGTTTAAAACCGTATGGGCCCCCAACCTACTACTCAGACAGTTTATCATATGAACTGTATGTACAAATAAATCTTATGTGTTTCAAAAAATAACTTTTTTAGTAGTACGGTGGAATTAGAGACGATGGAATAAGCATCCCCGGCTGCTTGACAAGTGGCGATGCCGGTTGTGCCTCAACGTTTGTGGCTGGCAGCGGGGTGTGAAGGCTTATGCCGTGTCGAATGGTGGCCACTGAATAGATTATGGAGGCCCCTGCGCCAGTTGGCAGCTGTGTAGAAGCAGAACCCTCAAGGCTCTTCCCATGCCTGTGGGCTATGGCTCTCCGACGTCAAGTAACACAGTCGACGGTTTCGTCTTGTTTGCTGCCCCTCTCTGCCACATAATGTAGGACGACTGGCTTGTCGATTTTCCATATTTGGTACACGCTGCATTATTTAGTTTTAGGTCTCAATTTAGAGCAAGTACTGAGGTGATTATGACTGAATCAGATGTAGCTGCAGACGACAGTTGGAGTCTTCAGAGAGATGAAAGCTTAGTTTGTTGTTTGTTGTTTTGTATTTTTTTAAACAGATGAAAGCCTAGTTTGTTGTTTGTTGTTTTGTATTTTTTTAAGGCGACTAGAAAAATGAAAAATTTGCACCTAATTAAAGAATAATCTTGCATAAATGAAAAATGTGCATTTATCAAGAGGGAGCATTTGATTTTATGTTTTGAATTGTTATTGCTTTTTTGATGTTTTTAGATTGTTTTTTTTTTGTCTTTCTTAGACCTTATACAACCTTTGTTATGTTAAATAACATATTTTACTCTTTCTTGAGTTATTGTCATTTGGATAAGTCTATCTTCTTCAAACAAAAATCTTTATGCTTTGAGGTGTTGTCGATGCACTCATCAAGGGGAAGATTAAGCAACCAAGTTGAAATATGTCTTTTTTTATATGTATGGGTGATTGGCAATGTTGTTGATTTGGTTTATCGAGTTTTGGATTGCTTGAGTTTGGTTAGAGCATTTTGATTATTTGGAGTTAGAGAAATGTGTTTGCTTGTCTCATGGTGTGCAGGTGACAGATGCAATTTGACGGTCGATGATGGGTGATCGGGACTAAATGTGTGCTTAGTGCCAGACGACCAAGGAGGTCGGACGAAGTCAAGGGTAATCCTAGTTGTACATGTGGAGGTCAAACAAAGCATGAAACGGAGGATGAAGACGGTGTGTTGATAAAGTCAAGCGAAAGGGATGCCGGTGCAAGTGACAAGATAGCCCGAGGGATCAGGAGCGAGAGAGACTTGCTAGCGGTTAGGATTGCAAGACAGAGTACACGTATCGATATCAGAGTGCTTGCTTAAGGTGTAAGCAAGTGCTGAGTCACGCTTTAAGAAACGTGCAGAGGGTTTCATGGTTGGGTCTCAAAACCGTGAAAGGATTGGCGAAGTGGATGTCCGGTCTTGTCGTCGTCAGGTACAGGAGGGAGCCAATCATGCTCCTGAACTCTCATTGGTCCACTACTTCGCCATCTTCATCCGGATCAAGCACAGTCGAGGTATCCATCGATGTCACCGAGGGCTTCACGTCGCTCATGTCGAAATTCTTCAGTAACTGCTTGGTGTACTTCGTCTGGTGGACGAATGTACCCTACTTGTGTTGCTTGATTTGAAGTCCAAGGAAGAAGTTGAGCTCAGCCATCATCGATATCTCAAACTCCATGCCAATAGTTTCTTCAAACTTGGACACAAGTGCATGAGAAGAGCCAAAAAAATGATATCATCTACGTAAATCTGAACAAGTAGGAAATCTTTTCCATGCGTGAGAGTGAATAAAGTTTTATCAACTGATCTCATGATATACCCATGCTCTAACAAGAAAGACCTAAGCTTATCATACCAAACCCTAGGTGCTTGCTTAAGCCCATACAAAGCTTTCTGAAGCTTATATACTCTTCGAGAGTACTTAGGGTGCTTAAAGCTTGGGGGTTGCTGGACATAGACCTCATTCTGTATGAAACTATTTAGGAAAGCATTGTTGACATCCATTTGATATAGCTTGAAACCCTGAGATTCCACAAATACTAAGAGGATCCTAATAGATTCTAGCCTAGCTACCGGTGCAAAGGTCTCTCCAAAGTCTATCCCCTCAATTTAAGTGAAACCCTGAGCCACTAATCTAACCTTGTTTCTCACTACAGACCCATCTCCCTGTTTGTTTTTAAAAACCCATTTTATACTTATGGTGTGAACAATAGGGGATGGCTATACAAGGACATAAACTTGGTTTCTCTTAAAATTTTCAAGCTTTTCATGTATGGCATTGACCCAATTTGAATCAGATAAAGCATGTCCAACATCATAAGGCTCAATGGAAGCAACAAATGCATAATCAGTAAAATGAGCATGAGAAGCAGATTGTCACTGATCATTGTCTGTGGAGGGTGTCGCTGCTGAATGTGGTGAGGGGCTTCACGCCTTGAGAGAACATCCCCCTCAAACACAGCTGGTGCAGGCTCAAGAGCAGCTGAAGTGAAAGTAGAGGTTACAGGACCCTCTCCTAAAGTAGAAGAAACATGAGCCAACTCTGGAGCAGGTGTAGTTGAGGGAAGTAGTGGATCATCCTCGTCATCACCAAGAGCTGGAAGATCACCATCTACAAAGATGCTCTTGCTCATCTCCTGATCACCTGAACACTCAAAGACAGAACTAGCAGAAGGGGTTGATTTATCAAAAGTCACATCATAGGATTTTATGATAGTGTTAGTGTTAAGATTTTAAACAATGTAAGTATGACTATGAAGAGAATACCCCAAGAAAAGCACGACTCGAACTTGTCAAGATTGCCAAGCTTTAGGATAGAGCGCCGACAACCGAAAACTGTCAAATGTGAAACCTTTGGCTTCCTCCCAAAACGCAACTCATAAAAATTCAAATTCAAGATCGAGCGCAAGAAAATCCAATTTGAGATGTAGTGTGCTGTGCTAATAGGCTCAGTCCAAAACTTTCTAAGAGTCATATGCTCATTGAGCAATATCCTAGCCATCTCCACCAAAGTCATGTTCTTTCTTTCAACCACGTCATTCTGTTGAGAAACGTGTGGGACAAAAAATTGATGCTCAATGCCATGTTCAAGGCAGAAAGCATCAAAGAGATAGTTTTTGAACTCGATGCTATTATCACTGTGAATTGCTTTCAATGCACTTGAGTGAACAATCTTAAAGCTACGCTCCGAAAGTATGAGAACACTTCATCCTTGCTTACAAGAAAGAAGACCCAAGAGTAGAGAGAATAATCATCAACAATAATAAGTACATACCACTTTCACTCACCGAATGAATTTGAGAAGGACCAATAGTGTCCATATGGAGAATTCCTTTAGGACGTTCAGTCATCACTAGATTGACTGGTGGGTGAGGAGTGTCAACCATCTTGCCATGCCGACAAGGAGCACAAACAAGGTTCTTCTCAAACTTGAGCTTAGGTAATCCTCGGATCGAACATAGGGCGCTCAAACAAGTAAGCAAATCAAAGCACATGTGTCATAATCTCCTATGCCACATCCAAAGCTCAGAAGAAGGATGAGCAAGTAAACACTGAGAAGAACCAGAAACTTCAGAAAAATCAGCTCTAAAAATTCTCCTAACTCAAGAAATCTTGCAAATCAAAGCTCCAGAAGAATCAAGAACTCGAGAAGTATGGCACTTGCAATGCACTTCCAAGTTCTCATCTACCAACTGAGATACAGAAAGCAGGTTGTATCCTAGATGCTCACCAAACCCACATATTTGAGAGTAAAACTCTCATTTACCTGTATCATTCCTTTATCCTTCACTCTACCTTTCCGATCATCCCCGAAAGTGATGTACTCGTGATGCTTTGTCGGGATGAGGCTGGAGAACCATGATAAATCTTCGGTCATGTGGCACGAACAACCAGAGTCAATGATCCACTTATTCTCCAGACCTCCACCTACCACCTACATAGAAGAAGAATAGAATGTGGATAGCTCAGTACTGGGGTTAGTTAAAAACTCATGAGAATCCAGTACTAGATCATTCGCCTTGAAGCTGAAACAGTAAGAGCATCCATCTCAACACCAACACACTGAGGACAAGTACCACGATGGGGAATACGTGGTCTGTCAAAGCGCTAGGACTCAAAGCCTCTCACACGTGGACCAAAATCATATGAGTCATGGTAAAATCCACACTGGGCAATGCCTCTAGAAAGAGACTAAAAAGCGCTAGAGACTTATGGGTAGGAGCGAGAAAAAAGCTCATGTACACCAACAGAGGGGTGGTATATATCCCGGGTACTCCACTCCCACTCACGCCTCTCATCTCCTGGGCATTACAAAGGAACTCACTTTTTCATCATATAAACTAGGACTGGAAATAATTTTAGAAATTAGTCCATCATATAAGAAGAATATTAGTGAATTTTTCTAGATTTTTGAGAATTTATTTGAGACACTAACAATTATTACAAGTTATAAAAGTAGTCTCTTTTGAAGAATTTTAGTTTTAAATATACAAAGGATTTTTCGGTGAATCCAATTAAAATGGGTTGCACATGGATTATGGAACACGTAAAAAAAGTTTTAAAATTTTTGGAGTAGCAGAAGACCACCATTTTAAAAAAGAGGGAAAGCGAAATTCAAACGTATTGTTCATGCGCGGTACTGTTCATAACCGGGGTTAATGTATCCCATTTTCGGCACACCGTGTGCCGAATATGGTGCTACAGTGCCATATTCGGCACACTGTGTGCCGAATATGATATTTTGGGTGTACGGTGTATCGAAAGTCAATTTTCGGTAAACGAGGTGCTAAATACGAATGCTAAAATTGTAAATACGATGATATATTGTTTATTTCAGTAAATATGGTCGTGTATGCTATCTAATTTTGTATTTTTGCCTCTGTTTCATCTGTGATACGCTGGTGTATGTAAGCACACTTCATTTTTGTCTTGTGTGCGTCTGGCTTTGTTTTTGTGTGCAAAAGCAACTGAATCACGACATTTGAAGGCAACCTTTTTTGACAATTTTTACTTTAATCTGTCTTAATGGATGCTTTATACACCAGTCCCTATAATTGCTCTTACCTTCGACCATTTGTCTTTATCGAATGCATATATTAAATCAGTTTTGTGTCGGAACTGACGCCGAGCATGTGAAGTGGTTTTAGTATAACAACTTACTCATTTTTCTACCAAATATACCACTTTTTTTTATTCCCGAGCACTTTATTGAACACATCAATCTCTATATAGTATTGAAGGAGTTGGTAAAATGACCAACAACAGGTTATTTAAAACTTTTTCCTGCCTACATTCTACTGTAACACACCTTGGATCCCAAAAATCCGGTACAATTTATAATGCTCCAAGAATAGTACTGCCTAGATTTGTTAAAATCTGGATCTGGGATTGTTATACAATCCTGCTTCGTGATCCAGAATGATGAGCGAACAAGAATTTCTATGCACTACAGTGGTAAACCAACACTACTGCAAGTAATAACTGACATCCTCAGTAAACCAGTAAAACCTCGGCAAGTTTGTGATAGAAGAACATGATATATACATTTTTCATTGCATCACGAAGCCAATAACAATTTAAGACAACTTAGGGATGCAAGGCACTTTCCTGGTTGGTGGTGTATTGCTTTCAATTGACTAAATGTAGCTACCAGACACTCTCCATAAGGTTTCCAATAATGTTCTGGTAAACTTCAGCAGTGCTGACCCTACTTTTCTGTATGTATTGGCTTGTCTCTCCAAAGCAAGAAAAGCAACTACACCACATGATCTTGGATGGTAAAGCAGCGCAAGGACAAGATTGGATGCATCTACTTTGGATTACATGCCTTCACTTTTACTTTTATACTCCTCAAATAACGCATCCTAATCATTTATGTGCTAGTACATTGGATCATATGCCACTAAATGTCAAGTTTGATTTGTCCCTTGTAATCATGTTTTGTTTCAGTATTAATCGCACTGCATCCAGAAGCATTTCTTGCATGCAGACAACAACAAGGCATTGAGCCACTCAATGCGCCTAGAGAATCAGGCCCCTAGGTTTGACAATCACAGGCCAGAATTCCTGTGATTATTTGAGTCAATGCATAAACATTGCAGCAAAAGATAGTTGGATTACAAACTTTTTTCTTCTCAAGAAAGTGGGGCCTTTTCTGTCCATGGGGAAACTTTTACTACTGCATCGATCCTATGGGTTATAGTTTACTGGTAGCACAAGTACTTTGGTCACCCACAACCACTTTCCATGGGACCAAAGCTTTGGGGGCACTTTGTGAGCCACTATCCATGATGATCTTGAGGAGCGATCATGCATGGGCCCAGATCACACCTTTTCCATTGGACATGAGACTGTATTAGTACCAATTTTGTCCAAGGAACAATGGTTTATGAGGATATAGAGCCGAGGCTTCTGAAGAATCAAAGGAGAGGGATTTTTCTATGGAGGAGATGGTCTCTTATGCTGCCGAGCTCAAACATGATTCCCTCCATGCATACGTGTGGCCACTCCAACTGCAAATGCAAAATATTTATTGATTTCATTATCGATACACAAGTGACACCTACTATCTATATGCAGTTTCCAGCCATGTGCCGAGCCCCGGCACGCATAGGCTCACATAATCCAACCACAAGAATCGGACGGACGGACGTAGCATACTAGCATGGCAAAATGATGCTAAACCGTTCTCATTTCTGTTGCCTGATGGAATGTTTTATCCTTCAGTAGCCACTAAGCCAGTCAGTAAGGACAAATCGCATGTTGTCATTCTGCATCTTTACCACGGCATGCATCACAGATCACAGTAATAAACCGGTAGCTGAGCTAGCAGCTGGTTTGCCTCGGCCACATGACCAGGTATGATCAGCAGATCTCCAGAAAGAGGAAAGCGAGCGCCCTTTTCTTGTCATCAGGGCAAGCCTCTTGCGTGCAAGTGTGATCCTTGCCATGCAGATCTTTATTCATCTTCTCCTCTGCTCCCTTCTCTCTTCCTATCTCCTTTCCCTTCATTCCTTCACATCCACACCAGCTAAAGTTAGGTTAGCCGCTCTCGTGAGCGACAGCGCAGGGACAACCATTACCCCCATGGCATCGAGGTGCATGCGGCCAGACCAAGGGCTCACATGGAGGAGGCGCCAATGGACAAGGCTGGCTAGCTTAAATGGACTCTTTCCGAGGTGATGAGGAGATCGGTAGTTCTAGAATAATAATCTACATGGCACAGGGATGCAAACACACGTACAGGCAATGTGCACCCGTGCATGCACGGTCCGGTCGCGCGCGTTCTATGGCGTCGAGTGTGGATGATGCTTCGGTGTCAGTGCTTCATGATTCTCGGCTGCAGGCTGCGCTGCTGGATGCCTGGATTGATTCGACAGAGACTATGATCGCTTTGACATGATTCAACCCATCGATGGTTACTGTATGTTGCATCTTGTGATCTGAATACTCTCTTTTCTTTTCCTTTTTCTTTCTTTCTTTTATTCTTTCTTTCATGACCTAGCGT
This sequence comes from Phragmites australis, assembly GCF_958298935.1. Taxonomy (NCBI): domain Eukaryota; kingdom Viridiplantae; phylum Streptophyta; class Magnoliopsida; order Poales; family Poaceae; genus Phragmites; species Phragmites australis. Next base: position 23,492,396 of record NC_084934.1, on the reverse strand, counting down.
GTTGGTTCGGTCTTTTTTACTGCACCAGATATGAGAATACTCTCTGAGGTTCAACTTGAACAGAGGATTTTCAACCCAATTCCAATGGTAATTGAATTGTTTCGTGTAATATTCCACAGATTCTCATAAAATTTATGCATTTTAAACATGACCAAGAATGCCAAGAATAATTGGTAAGGGGGAATGAAATGAAGTAACCTCGAAATGGTTTTAGTAGTTCTTTCGGGCATATGTTATCCTGCCTCTAATCTAATCCAATTTAGAATGCTGGTTTTGGTTTTGCATATACTTGATTTGGTTTTCAGAGGTGACATGTTCTATTAAGTGCCATATTGATTGCATATTGCTACCGGAGCGATGGATATACGACAAATATGGGTGATCTATTACAAAAGTGAAGCACTAAATGTTTTATCCTATATGTAAAAGCTGAACGTCTAGTAATCCGAGCCAAATGGGGTATACTTGTTAACAATGAGTTATATTGCGGATTTATATACTTCAAATCGGTAGGCAAGTAGTTTATACTTGTTAACAATGAGTTATATTATAGATTTTTCACTGGTGCTTTCTCGTACGGACATTGGTTAAGAATTGTATTTAGGCGGATTAATTAAGCTATGTGTAGTATCTATTCGAGTCCAGGTTTGAAGCAAAATTGAAGCATGGATGATTCGATCCTACTTTCAAAATTGAAGCATATGATAAAGTCAAAGAAATTTGATAACAACCTTGAATGCCCTTGATGGTAACACATGAATGTTAAACAAGTAGATAAGATCACATCAATCTCTCCCTCACCGTGTATATCCTAATCATCCTTGTACTCTAGCTATTAGGCTGTTGTACTGTTGAGATATTCTCGGACGGCTCTATTCACCCATGAGGGACGATTATCAAGGCAAAGGGCACGACAACGTTTTGGATGTGCGAGTCCGCATACACCATTGTGATCCTATGTTCTTCACATGGTATCAGGACCTAAACCGATCTACAATGTCTTCCGCCAACTCCACCAACTCTATCATGGGATCAACATGCCCAACTCTTTTTCGTTCACCATGAGTTCCATCCCGACTCCAAGCCTCACGCACTTCCTTAGCATCAAGCTGACTCGCGACAACTATCTGTGTCAGAAGGAGTAGTTCCTTCCGTTTCTGAGCAGCCAGCAACTCCTCAGTTTGGTTGATGGCACGGCTGTCAGCCCAGCGAGTTGATGACATCGACCACTGAAGAGGGAGCATCCTAGGTACCCAATCCAGCGTACCTACAATGGCTGCAACAGGATCAGTACGTGCTCGAAGCACTACTGTTCTCCCTCTCCACCAAAGTGTTTGGGAAAGTCCTCTTCCTTCCCACAGCATAGGAGGTCTGGGCTACCCTTGAGCGTCTCTACTCTGCTCAATCACGGGGATCATGCAGATCCATATGCAGATGGCAAATCTCAAGAAGATGGACATGTCAGCTATTGAGTACTACAACAAGGTTAAAGGTTTTGCCGATGTGCTTGCCTCTACAAGAGCGCTGGTTCAAGACAATGAGGTCATCTCCTACCTCCTCACCGGTCTGAGTGAGGAATATGACACTCTTGTAACATCGGTCACCACTAGAGCCGACACAATGACACTGAGCAAGGTGTACAATCATCTTCTCAGTTTCGAGATGTGGCTTGCAAGTCACAATGGATCACTGCAAGGGGAGAACACACCCTCAGTTCAATATGCATCCAAGGGTGGCCGTGACAAATCATCTGGTGGTGGCCGAGGACACCATGGTCACGATGGTGGCAACCATGATGGGAGAAAGTGAAAAGAATCTAATGTCACCTAGAGGGGGGTGAATAGGCGAAATTTGAAAATTTTACAAACTAAAACGCAGTAGATCAGCAAAATACGGACTTTCCGCAAATATGCGGAGGTTACACAGAAATATGCGGATACTCCGGATATTTCTAGAAGAACTCGAAAATGTGCCTATTCAACAACAACGTGAATCAAGTCCGCGAGCTACCAAACACCAGAGGATGTGTTCCAACCTTTTTCTCCAGATACCTGCAGCTCAAACCTTACAAAGAGATAGATCGGGTCGAAGCCCTAAGAATCAACAGATACAAGATTATGTAACAAATCACAAGAGATTGACAAGTGAGACACAAGAATTTATTCACCGAAGTTCAACCACTCCACAAAGAAGTGCCTACATCTCCGTTGAGGAGCTCACAAAGAGCCGAATCTTTTTCAACCCTTTCCTCACGCAAGCGGTCACAAAGATCAAGGTAGGGTTATTTACTCAATTCGTAGGGGTAAAACAAATGTCCCGGGGCTCACACAAGATTAGGAGCTCGACGGGCAATGCCTAGCCGTCTATGTGGACGAATCACCAAGAGTAACAAACACGAAATTACCGGCTTGACGAAGAAAATGAGTGCTCAAAGATTAGAGTTATTCTCTCTAGCACTAGATCTCTCTCCCAATCCAACTCCCAAAACTTTGCAAATCTCAAGCTAAGCAAGGTGGGGGAGAGTGCTTTTGGCTCTAAAGTTGTTCACCTTTTCAAGTAAAGCAACAACCAACTAAAGGGGGGAGTGATTAGGTATTTATACCCAAACTCTAAAAAACTAGCCGTTACAACTGTCAGAATGCAGACTCTCCGTAAAAATGTGGAGACTCCGCAAAAGTGCAAACCTTCCGCATGCCCTTAGCTAACCCAAACTCCGCAAAAGTACGGACTGTCAGCAAAAATGCGAACACTCCGTATTTGCACATCTTTATAACATAAGGGCTAACCTAGATGCAGGTGTAGTGTTCGAGGTGTCTCTCATAGGTTGTTAGATCTTTTGAATATTGTTTCTACGCAAACAAGTAAATTTCGTATCCCCCTTAATAGTGCAGTATCCTAAACTCAATTTCAAAAGATAAATGAATTTAAAACTATATGATCCATGAGCCACTTTTCTTTTTCCTTTTTGGGGGGATCACCATGCATTAAATTCTCACTTGATTGAATTACACATGTCCATACTTCATAAAACTTACTAGTTCTTTAATTGTTTTGTCATTATCACCAAAACCCACTTAGGGGCCTAGATGTACTTTCAGAAAAGGGCAAAAATAACAGTGGCAACTCCAACTCCAACTCTAGCTCTGGCTTTGGTCGGCCAATGTGCCAGCTTTGCCACAAGGAAGGATACAGGGCATGGAAGTGCTATAAGCACTTTGATCACTCCTTCAATGTCAACAATAGTCGTGTTGTTACGTACGCCGCCTCTCCTTCATACACCGTCGACTCCAACTAGTATTCCGACGCAGGAGTGACTGATCACCTCACTAGTGATTTGGATCAGCTCACTATGAAGGAAAGGTACTCAGGCAAGGATTAGATCCAAACAGCTGATAGATTAGGTATGTCCATTGCTCATGTTGGTCAATCTATTCTCCACACACATCTAAAAAGCCTTAAACTATCCAATATACTTCATGTGCCCGAGGCATCTAAACACCTTCTGTCAGTTCATCGTTTCACTTGACATAATGATGTATTCTTCGAGTTTCACCCTCATTTCTTTGTTGTTATGGAAAATACAACGAAGAGAATCCTAGTCCATGGTAGATGCAAAGGAGGGCTCTATCCAATTACAGATTCTAGTGCCACATTGTTGAGAGAAGCACTACACACGGCCAGACCTACTACAGAGATGTGGCACTGTTGTCTAGGACACCTTAGAACTGCTGTTGTTTAGCATGCGCCGAGGCAGAATAATCTTCTAGTTTCATCAAGTCATAGTGTAGCTTCTATTTGCAATGCCTGTCAGATGGCCACGAGCCATCAACTTCTGTTTTCATATTCAAATAATAAATTTTCTTCCCCACTCGAATTGATTCATTCTGATGTTTGGGAGCCAGCCATAAGATCCTCTAATGGCCACCAATACTATGTGAGTTTCATTGATGATCATAGCAAATTCATCTATATCTATCCCTTGAAACACAAATCTGAGGTTGAAAGATATTTATTCAGTTTCAAACACATGTAGAGCGATTGCTTAACAAGAAAATCTTGAATGTTCAGAGTGACTAGGGTGGTGAATATCAAAAGTTGAATACCTGTCTCCAACGGATGGGAATTCATCCTTGTATGTCTTGTCCACATACACACAAATAGAACGGTACTGCTGAGCGAAAACATTGACACATGGTCGAAGTTGGCCTAGCACTCTTGGCTCATTCCTCCCTACCATTACATTATTGGGATGAAGCTTTCATCATTGCTTGCTATTTGATAAATAGATTGCCCAGTCGCGTGATTGACAATTTTACTCCCTTTCAATGTCTTCTTGGCAAGCAACCAAATTACTCTCATCTTAAAACCTTCGGATGTTCATGTTGACCCAATTTGCGTCCCTACAATGCAAATAAACTCTCTTTTCGCTCCACAAGATGTGTTTTTATTGGGTACAGTAACGCTCATGAGGGATGCAAGTGTCGTGATGTTCGATCCAAATGTATCTGCATCTCTAGAGATGTGTATTTGATGAACTTGTATTTCCTTTTGCCACTGATCGCACATCATAGCCACCCACAGACTCTAGTGTTGTCACTGAAAATAATCTTCTCATTGACAACCCTTGGCTCTTGCCAGTACCCGCTGTTCCTTCATCCAACTTTGCACCTACTCCAACTGACCAAATAAACAATAGGAATTCACCTGTTGTTGCTTAATGGAGCTAATTCTGGTCCGAGAAGATCCCTTTGTTGTGGATAGGAGTAGGTCGCTGATGATTTGGAGCAGCCGAATGGTGCAAACACTCCGTTGTCGGACAATCATCAGGTCTTTGTTGCCCCCTCTTGAGAACTAGTCGTATCTAAATCAGCAGCATCAGAAATTCCTCAGCAAGAGCCTGATTTTTTGGATCACGATTTAGAGTCCACTTGTATGCCAACACGACCACATACCAGGTCCAAAGCAATATTGTGTGACCCAAACAATTTCATGATGGTACTATGCTGTATGATCCAAGCATGAAGGGATTTTTCACTAAAAAAAGTGTGCTTGCAGAAATTGAAACTGAGACATCTTCTCATATTGAAGCAATGAAGCATCCCAAATGGAAAAGGGCTATGCAAGAAGAGTTTAATGCTCATATTCAAAACAAGATTTGATGCCTAGTACCTCCAAGGAAAGGCTTGAGCATTGTGGACTGCAATTGGATATTTAAGATCAAGAAGAATGCCGATGGCTCTGTTGAAAGGTATAAAGCCCGCTTGGTGGCCAAGGATTTTTGGCACAGGTATGTAATAGACTACGAGGATACTTTTAGTCCTGTAGTTAAACCAGTTACCATCAGATTGATATTTGCTTTGGCTGTTTCTTGAGGGTGGAGCTTAAGATAGACTGATGTTAAAAATGCTTTTCTGAATGGTAATATGCGAGAAGAGGTGTATATATAGAAGCCTCTAGATTATGAAAGTCCAAATCACCCACAACATATGTGCAAACTTAACAAGGTCATTTATGGTTTGAAACAGGCTCCTTGTGCCTAGTTATCAAAATTGAGTACCAAACTTCATGAGCCTGGCTTCATATCCTTCAAGGCTGACAATTCTTTGTTTATCTTCAGAGATCATGTTATGACCATGTATGTTCTAGTATATGTGGATGATCTGATCATTGTGAGCTCCTCCACTTCTGCTTCTAGTTGGCTTCTCTCTCAACTCAATGATGATTACAACTGTGTCCTGTGTAGACTCCAAGTTGAAGAAACTGCTCTTCATCTTTTCTTTGACTGTCTCTTCAGCAGAAGATGTTGGAACCATATTGACATTAATTGGGATTTTACCAAACCCTTCTTTGATATGATGGAAAAGGCCAAAGAAGACTTCATCCCCTCCTTTTTTATGGAAGTTTTTATTATTGGAACCTGGCAACTTTGGAAGCAACGAAATGCAGTCATCTTTGAACAAAATCTGGAAAATTTCCAACTTTGGCAAAAGAACTTCAAGGAAGAATCCCGGTTGCAATCCCACAGATTTAAAGAAGATAAAAGGCCTGAGTTTTTAGACTGGATTTCTTTCTTGTAGCTAGTTCTTCTATGCTCATGTTCTTGTCTTGTTGTTTCCTTGTACAGTCAGAACGCTTCCCTTTCTTTTGGTTCTTTTTTCTGCTCTTGTACAGTTCTTTCCTTTTTAAATATATATTTTCCATAGTATAGGTTTCCTCTATTGTTACCTCCCCTAAAAAAAACTCAGTGATGATTTTGCTATCAAGGACTTGGGTGCCCTCCATTTCTTTCTTGGTGTTCAGGTTCACCCAATTTTAGGGGGCATTCTACTGTCACAACAAAAATACATCACTGAACTACTTCATAGGACAAATATGACTCTATGCAAGCTAGCATCTACTCCAAATGTTCAGTTCAGAGAACCTGTCCAAATTAAGTGGTTAGCTATTTTCCTCAGAAGAAGCTACTCACTATAGGAGTACTGTTAGGGCACAGCAATACCTTACTGTGACATGTCCTGACATCTCTTTCTCCATCAATAAAGTGTGTCAATTTATGCAGTCACTGACCGACGCACACTAGAGTGATATCAAGTGCATTTTGAAATACCTGAAGTTCACACGAGATGATGGCATGAAGCTGTGCAATTATGCATCCACACTTGTGAGCGCCTTCTTGGACACGAATTGGGTTGGCCGTTCTGACCACAGAAGATCCATTGAAGGATTTGCAGTGTTTGTTGGTCCCAATCTTATTTCTTGGAGTTCCAAGAAGCAAGTGACAGTCTCTCGATCGATCTTTGAGTCAGAATACAAGGCTCTTGCTAATGCCACTATTGAATTGGTGTGGATTCAATCTTTGCTAGGTGAGCTCGGGATTTATCAAGGTCACCCTCTAGTGCTATGATGTGATAACCTTGTAGCAACATATCTCTCTGCCAATCCCGTCTTCCATGCCTTCCATGCCTGAACCAAACACATCAAAATGGATTTTCATTTTGTCAGAAAAAGAGTTGCTAGCAAGGCACTAGAGGTATGATTCATTACATCAAATGATCAAATTGTCGATAGGTTGACAAAACCTTTGCTTACTCACCTATTCAATTATTTTAGATACAATCTCAACTTAGTTTCACGGAAGTTGTGATTGAGGGGGGCTATCAAACGAGTAGATAAGATCACAATGATCTCTCCCACACCGTGTATATCCTAACCATCCTTATAATCTAGCTGTTAAGCTATTGTACTGTTGAGATATTCTCGGACAGCTCTATTCACCCATCAGGGACAATTATAAAGGCAAAGGGCATGTCAGCGTTTTGGCTGTGCGAATCCACATACAAAATTGTGATCTTGTGTTCTTCACAATGAAAGCGAGAGCTAAACAAAATCGCCTAAAAGCATGCTCAAATGTTTGAGATAGAAGCAAGACATGACAAGCATGGTTCTCCTTAGTCTTTGTACCTCCATCCACGACAAGAGCCGTCTTTGCATAAATTATAGAACCGAAAGTGGTGACTAGAGTGGGGGGGGGGGGTGAATAGGCGCCTCAATAATTTCTTACGAAATAGATGGTCTTCCCCTATTTTTAATCACCCAACATATCTCAAACCTTGAGCGGAAGCAAAATACTCAGAGAAACAAAGCATGATAGAAAGTTTTAAGGTAATATGCCTCTAGGGATAGAATATGAACCGTAGGTTCCATTCAAAACCATTTCATATATCTTTGTACCTAAAAGCTCATAACTTTGAAGATGAACGAAACAGAGACGAGATCACCAGACAAGTAAACTCTCCAAGATAATGGTCTAGAGACAAGTGAATTCAAGACCCCATCACATATGCATGTGTATGTGAATTCTATGCCTCTAGTATCAAGAAAAATAACTTCTCAAGGTGTTAAAATTTCAGCTCAAAAAGAAAAATAAAAATCAACAACAAAACACCAAGAACTTGCAAACTTGCAAGTGAACTAATAGAAGTAAACTAGAAGGAGGGGAATTCAAGTGTATGTAAAAACTTAAACTTCATTACTCAAAGAGGTCAGCTCTATTTTAGGTGGATTACAAAGATTTATCTCTCAAAACTCTCACCTATTACAAAGGCTAAGCACTCCTCTCCCTCTCCTCTAAAACCCTAGCATAATGCTCTCATATGGATGACTAAGGGGCTTGGCTTTCCAACCAGTCAAGCCCCTCTATTTATAGCCTAGGAAACTTAACCCCTAAGTTTTCTTGATTGTTTCAATACCCATCTCTTGTAGTACATTTTTACCTACCACCAGAGGTATTTTGGTCCATTTTCTCCTCCATTCATCAGAACACCATGGCGCCTTCACGATTTAGCTTCACCTCGACGCAAACTTCGCGATGATACCATATGCACTCCATCTGCTCGTGGTTTTGTGGCCAAACCGGGAAACCGACTCCCACGTTTCTTATGGCGTGACTCACAACTGCTTGCTTTGACCTCAAGCAAGTCTTTCGATGTTGACGCGTGTCCTTCGTCTTGCGATCTTGACCGCCGGTAAGTCTCTCTCTCTCTCTCCCGATCCCTCAGGCCGCCTTGTCACTTGCACCGACATCCCCTTCGCTTGACTTTATCAACATGCTGCCTTTATCAGTCTTCATCTCTTACCTTGCTTGACATCCACGTGTACCGCTAGGATCATCTTTGACTCCGTCTGGCCTTTTTGATTGTCCGGCACCAAGCACCCTGCTTAGCTCCGATCACTCGCCGTCGACTGCCAAGTTGCATCCATCACCTGCACACCATAAGACCACCAAACACGCATCTCCATAACCATATAACATCATCACCTGTTAGTCCAAATCAAAATTAAATTGAAAAAACTCAGATGTAACAAAAATGTGAACACTGGATGGTCCAGTGTTCACATCAGTGCAACACCGGACCATCCGATGAGTACAACTCCACTGAAATCCGATTTACATTCCTCTCTAGAAAAATTAGTCCAGTGATCATAAAATTCCAGCATTGGACAATCTCGTCAACACCTCAATATTTTCCTTAGAACTAAAAGGCTCTGGTGATACTCTCTGGTGTTCATACGTACATTACCGGATCATCCGGTGAGTACATCATCACTAGTACTTAGTTTTTCAACGTCTCTAAAAATCTTTTTCCAATGAAACCTCCGTTGATCACTCGTGCACACATCGGACCATCCGGTGAGGCTACCGTACCAAACTTTCATATTTGCACCTTTCTATGGAAAAATTAGTCTGGTGCTCACTCTCACCCACATCAGACCTTCGGTGAATGAATTTTTCTCTGACTCTACGCTGAAAAGCTCCAGTGCTTACATCTCTGACACATCGGACTATTCGGTGAGGTCAAAAAACCTCACACCGGATTATCCAATGAGTTTAAGCTTCCTGCACCGAGACACCAATACAAACTACAATTCTTTTCAACTTTAGTTAGATAAAATCAATATTACATATATAATCAAGCATATGCTAATCAATAAAAATCACACAAATATTAATCACTCATCACACAAAATAAAACAAGTCACATCTCAATTTATTTGTCATAAATAATAAGTGGTTTTTCGCGTCACCATAGCCCGTGGCCCCGTGATGGGGAACTCCACTCGTACGTGTAGCATTTTGGGCGTGTCACGCGATCCTAGCTCGCAGCCAGTAGCCGCGCCCCAAGGCAGACTTTGGTCACTTGTGCCGCTATTCCATTCCCTCGTCGTGCGCTTCTCCTCCGCCCCAAAACTCGCCGATCCCCAGGGCCACGGCCTCGTCGTCGTGTTCCCCCAGAGATCCGAGCCGAGCGCACGCATCAACAGTTGCGCGCTTCTGCTGCGCCCCCACCGCCGACTGCTACCTTGAAGACGCCAAAGCTGTCCGTCGCCAGTTCAGCACCACCTCGCAGCTACAGTTATCACACACCCCGCACCGCTGCTTCCGCCTCTCTCCCCCCTTCCTTACTCAGCTCAATACCAGGGCAGCAAGAATCGCAGCGCATGTCAGCGATGCTGGGCTGTGAGCTCTGAAGGATGGGTGAAGCAAGGGAGGAAGCGACGGCGGCGGGAAGCCAAGAAGCGGAGCTGGGTGAGCAGGGGAGGCTCGCGGCGGCCCTGGACGCCGTCAGTTCTTTGGTCTCCGCTTCCTTGTCCGCATCACTCTTCCCGCTCAAGTGGCAACTCATCAGGGACAGGCTCAACCGGCTCCACGCCGGCCTTGCCGACATCACCGTCACCGCGGACGAAAACGGCGAGGACAGGTGCGACGCGTTCGCTGAACTCCTGCGCGACGTGGCGGGGACAGCCCGGGAGGCGCGGGAGCTGGTGCCGCTGAGCCAGGGGAGGCACTACGGCGGCGGCAAGCTGCGGCTGCGCAGCGACCTCGACGTCCTGGCCGCGGCACTCGACGCGCACGTGTCGCGGCTGGACGAGGTGTACGCGTCGGGGGCGCTGATGCGGGCGCGGGCGCTGGTGGTGCCGCGGCCGGCGCCCGGCGCGAACCACGATGACGTGCGGTTCTACGTGCGCGACCTCTTCGCCAGGCTCCGGGTGGCCGGCGCGGAGATGCGGAGGGAGGCTGCGGCCGCGCTCAACGAGGTGCTACGCGACGACGAGAAGTGCGTCCGCGTCGTCGCGTCCGATGTCGACGACGGCGTCGGCGTCCTCGTCGCGCTGCTCGAGTGTCCCGACGCGTGCGTCCAGGAAGAGGCCCTGGAGGCGGTCTCGGTGATCGCCGGTTTCGACGCGCACAGGGGCGACCTGGTGATTGGCGGAGTCATCGCGCCCGTGATCCGGGTCCTCAACACGGACGCTGGCCCGGCGGCCAAGGAGCGGGCGGCGCGGGTGCTCTGCAAGCTCACCGAGAACTCGGACAACGCGTGGGCAGTTGCTGCGCACGGTGGAGTCACGGCATTGCTCAACGTCTGCACGGACCACCGGACGAGCGGTGGCCAGCTCGTGTGCGCGGCGTGCCGGGTGCTGAGGAGCCTCGCGGGCGTCGACGAGATCAGGAAGTACATGGTGGCCGACGCCGGGGCCGTGACGGTGCTCATGTCGCTCTTGCAGGGCGCCACGGGCGACGCGGCGCAAATCAATGCGATGGAGCTCCTGGCCGCAATGGCCACCGGCGACAGCTCCGTCAGGGAGGCCGTGATCCAAGAAGGCGCCGTCGAGTCCCTCGTCCGCGCGCTCGACCCGGGCTCCCCAAGCTCCTCAAAGGCGCGCGAGGTCGCCCTCCGCGCCATTGACTCGCTCTGCTTCTCGTGCTCAGGCTCGATAGACCGGCTCGTCGCCGCCGGTTTCGTCTACCGCGTCCTCTTCCTCCTCCGCAACGGCGACAACACGCTTCAGCACTGCGCCCTCAAGGCGGCGCACCGCCTGTGCCACGTGTCGGAGGAGACCAAGAAGGCGATGGGCAACGCCGGGTTCATGCTGGAGCTGGTGAGCGTCCTCCGGGCGGCCAAGTCCCCCGAGGCGCGGGAGATGGCCGCGGAGGCGCTCTGCGCCATGGTGTCCGTGCACCGAAACCGGAAGCGCTTCGTCCAGGAGGACCGCAACGTGGCGCAGGTGCTGCAGCTGCTGAGTCCCGACGAGGAGAAACCCTCGCCGGGGGCGAAGCGATTCTTGCTTTCGGCGCTGATGCATCTCGCAGACAGCAGCTCCGGCCGGAGGAAGATCATGTCCTCGGAGCACGTTAGGTAGAAACAACACCGATCAATCATTAATCACCAAATGTTCATCACCTCTCACTAGAATTCTCAGAATCTCTTGCCTCCGTTTAAATGCAGGAATCTTGAGAAGCTTGCAGAGACCAATGTCCCGGACGCCAAACGGGTCGTGAAGAAGCTTGGCGGGAGCAAGCTCAGGAGCATTTTCCATGGCATTTGGAGCCTGTAATCCTGGGACAAGCACTAGCTGTTACTACTCCTTAGTACTGTACCTCTAGCTAACACATATGTTCCTTTCATCTTTTGTTACTGTGAAGGAATGAAAGAATGGATCACTCCAATGTCTTTAGCAGTGATAATCAGTGATTTGTCACTCCTGAGACCGAGAGGACTCTCCCTCCACGTGTATATTACTAATTTCTGTCAAATAAAAGTATAAGTCCGTTCAAGAACGAATCCATGATCCATCCATACAGTGAGTGCATCAGCATCAGAAATCACAACGTTTCCCTGTGCATGGGATGATTTCCTGCTCCTGGGCATATTCGTCCTTGACACAAAGGAGGGCGGCGTGGGTCATGACTCCAGAGTAATGGAAACCATTCAGCAGCAGAATGGCAAATCGATCTGAGCTTTCGCAATTGCGCAGTAGGGTAGGGTCGCCTTCGCGTTATGATCTTTGCAGTACGAGTGGGTACAGTGCAGGTACGACGTGCCTGCCGACGAGTTGTGATGGGCTGAACCTCTGGCAATCGCAATAAGTCGCCGTCTTCTTTACCTCCGTCCATCCATGTGATACTTATTGCACGTAGAGCTGTGGATCTATCGGCATCCGGTCTTCTCTGATTCGCTCCACTGCGAGGATCCTGAGTTCTGAATGCAGGTCTTGCAGGTGTTGTTCTGAAGATGTACTCTACTCTCTCTCTAGTCAAAGCAGGGCAATGAAATTCTCTGACTGGTCCTGGAAGATACTGTGAATCTGTAATTGGTGTGGAATCGGCACGGCCAGTTCCATAGAGTTCCTTTATGTTCTACGCTAGCACTTGGATCTAGTAACGGCTGACTGAAATCTGAATTTTGCATTAGTGAAGTGTATGGTTTTCTTGAGCAGGATCCGGTGTTTCTTCTCTTCTGCAGGACCTGGCGTTTCTTTCTTCTGCAAGATCTGGCGTTTCTTTTCTTCTGCAGGATTCGGTGTTTCTGCTGCCCAGAAACTCCCATTTTCAGGTGCTTTCGCCGTTGAGAGAAGGAGACACGCTAACCTTTTGTCATTTTCAGGTCAGCTGAACCCTTGTTAGATCAGTAGTTCGCATTCGTTTGCTCCTTCAAGATTTTCAGACAAGATTGCTCAGCGATCATCATGACTTCAGAGCATGAGCCGAGGTAGCACTTGGACAACATCGACATCCTACTCGTACTGCTGCTCGTGAGGATATAGGTTTCAAGACAATGAACAATGCATCTTGAAACACGGCACCATCTATTCAGACAAGACTGGTTTCTTTTCCGTAGGCTGGTTCAGTAGTCCGTTCCTCGGTCACCAGTCAGGCGAGCTGCCGGAACTTTTTCCCTCATCCATTCACTGAGCAGTAAACGCATGAAAACGAGTGCAGAACAAGCATAATTCCCCCCTCGGTTGGACTTGCGAGTTCCAACACCGGCCAACCATACAGTTCTCTGCACCGTCAGCTGCGTTGCGGCATTGGCCCTTGCGATGTTTTGCTTCTTCGGAACGTCGTCAATGCAGGAAGGAAGCTGTTCGTGATGGTGACAATAAAAGATGTTCCGGATTTCCGGAAGACCGTGAGATGGTTGTTGAGTTAGGTTAGCTACCATTTTTTTTAAATAATATTATTTTAGTAAAACATTGCAAAAATATAATTTAAAATGAGAAAATTGTAGATATAGATATTAGTTGGCACTCTACAGATGATCGGTATTTGGTGTGCCTATAAGGGACATGTCGGGTATCAATTACTGATATGTTCTGTGTCTCGTAGACGATATTCAAAGAAAAAATTATAACTTTGTATATGATCTCGGATAAAGATGATGTTTATATAAAATTTTTACCTATTGATAATATATACAACTTTATAGTTAAATACTTTTTATTTGAAACTATTTAAATGACCAAGAAGTATCTAGAAATTTCAGATCCGAAACTTCTAGCCACTTTTTGGCACTTAACGGATTCAAATAAAGAAGTGCTCAATTGTGAAGTTGTAGATATCATCGATAGGTACAATTTTCATATAAAAATGATCTCCATTCAAAATTATATGGAAAATTTATAATTTTTTGTTTGAATATCATCCACATGACACAGGACTTATCAACAATTGGTACCCCGATAGATCCGTAGAGAATTACTTATCGGCACATCGAATATCGATAGGCTATTCGATTGTTGATAAGGGACTAGTTGACAATTAGAGTGCCGACTGACACATATATTTGCAATTTTCCCATTTTGAACTATATTTATTTTTAATAAAATAATATTATTTAAAAAATTGGTTAGCTACCACATCATCGGGAGATTATAATAATCTGACGATGTTTTCTCCCCTACGTTTTTTTCCTAGAGTTGACCTGACCACCCGTATAGCACTATAGCGAATGAACATTGTCGTCGTAGCGAAAATATATCCATACAGGAATACGCGTAGGTCAGGCATATGCTTTGCATCGCCGCATGCTTTAATTGCAAATATAATGTCACTATATAGGACGGCGAACCTATAGTATTTGGCGTTTGTAGTCCAATGGTTAGGAGAATTGCCTTCTAAGCAACTAACCCGGGCTCGACTACCAGTAGACTCACTTTTTTATACTTCCTTTTTGGCGCGTATTTTTGCAGCCCTTCCATTCCCGAAACCTCGATGGGCTCGTCCCGCTGAAACAGCTATTCAAATCCAAAAGCCAGGAAGATTTGCTTCGTTTCGGCCCACCGCATCGTTTCCCGCATCGGTGGAAAAATCGAACCTGCCCGTTTTGGCCTGCTAAGGTGGTGTCTAATTCGCGCGCGTTAGCAGCTACCTCCGGTGGTTTGCCCATGTCTCTTTTTCTCCAACGGTTCGTCCCCATCTCGTCCTCGTCTGTTCACGCTCTGATATGCTCATCTCTGCCCCCACCCTCCTCCATCATCACTGGTGGTTCCCTATCATCAGATCTGACACCGCCGCACATCGCCACGCTAACCCGGTATTGCTGGGCAATTGCTTTGTCGCCCCACTGCTGACACCGCTCACCGGCTATCCTCCATCACCCAGTCAGCAACACCCTCGCCGCTCGACCGGGGACACCCCCCCCCCCCCCGCCTCCTCCGCTTCACCGCCTGCCGCCCTGGACATCTCTCTAGACCCACTAGGACCCTGAATCCTAATCCTGAATCTCAAACTCTAACCCTAACCCAAACATCCCTCATCGGTTGCCGTCCGCGACCGACTCGGATACGAACGAGCGCACCACGACTTCCTAAGTCGCGCACACGCTCGTATCAGTCTTTTCGCCTGCTAAGCCCAAGAGGTTGTTTGATAATCCTGTTTTTTATATGATTGTTTGTCTATTTTGAGTGTGAAAAGACTAGGGTGTTTCTAAGAAATATGATGACTTATTTGTTGCTAGTTGAGTAGAGATAATGATGTCTCATTACTTTTTAATATTTTCATGACAATATTAGTAAGAAGAAATTCTACATTCTATGTAGACACATAGCAACACAGGGTGAGAGGATGCATGCCCTCAGCTGGCTTGACCCGAGGGCGACACTGCTTTTCTCCATCACGGTATTCTTGAACGATGAATAGGCATAAGTAAATGCCTCCTTCAATTCAATTGGCTGCTCCGGACGTACGGATGTTCAATATTTTCCATATTACTAACTCACTTATTCTTCATTCAAATACAAGAGTAATCTCTGCTTGTGCCTTCTTTGAACTTGGCCATTAGGTTAGTGTAGCCTTTACAAAATTTAGACATACAGAAAGAGGGCTGAACAAAAATTCCTGACAGATTCAGACATTCAGATATGTTGCTTTTAACTTATAATGATGAATGCCTATTACTTAACACCAAACCTTCACTGATTAAGTATATTAGCCACCATGCAGAATTCCTAACCGAATCCATGGAAACTAACCGAATCCATAGAAACAGTTTGCTGGAGGGCTGTACTTGAGTATGTTTTTTTTGACACATTCTCAAAATTTGGAGCATTGTTTCTTGACACATTCCCAGAATTCAGAATTTAGACACCATATTCAGAAACAGTTCAGAATTTCTTGAACAAAACTTCACTGATTAATTATATTAACTGTTGAATTGGGATAAGATATGACGATGAATAGTTAGCTGGAACAGGTTAGGGAAACAAAATTGATACGATTGTTGTTGACCTGGCTTCTCTGAAGCTTACAAGTAGGACAAACTAAAACAACAAAGAGCTTAGCATATACACAGAACTGGGAAAATCTCTTAGCAGCTACACAGAATTGGGAAATGCTTAGCATGTACTCTTGTTGTCTCCAACAACATGGCATTGTTAAGTTCGGAGACTAACAGATCCATATACCCTCCCTTGCAACACTGAAACACCATGAAGCAGCAAACATAATTGCAACAATCCAATCTAGACAGAAACCCAATCTAAGAAATCCAATCCAATCCGTCAGTCGTGGTGGATGCTTTGCTTCAACAATCCAATCTAGACAGAAATCCATGAGGCACTCAGTTTTACAGACCAGGTCAGCAGGGCAGTTCGCCTGAAGAGATCCACCCATCTGAGACTGAAGTTCATACTACCTGAACATCAAATCTGAGCACAGTATTTTTCAGTATTGCGTCAATGGCTCACCAAACAAAATCAGTGAAGAGAATCCAACTCCTGTGAGAAGAAACACTGGAGGCGTGATCGTAGCTAGAACTCCCCACCCAAACTTTCTAATAATTACTCTCCCTAACAACATCATTGTAAATGTAGAAATGCCAGTAGCAGTTGAGAAATCGCCCATGAATGGAGAATATTCATTAGGACTCGGGAACTGCAAGGCGACAACAGAAAGTTAATTAACAACTTTACTATGTATATGGTGAAACACGGTGGAGCGAGAGGGAGGAGCGCATTCACGACGTCGCTGCCGCCGGTGGAGCACGGGCGGCAGTGGCGACTGGAGCTAGCAAAGGACCGCCTGGATCTAGAACCAAAAAAAGGGGAAGCAAATACCTACGGTGACAACGGCGGCGGTGGAGCACGGTTCGTGGATCTGCGGCGATTTTTGGTGGAGGTGAAGAGCAGGAGGGCGCGAGAAGACACATGTTGGAGGGACGGTGGAGAAGCAGCGCTGGACGTTGGAGCGGCGGCCAGCGTCGGTCGATGGAGAGGATGGTCGCCGAAACCCTAATGGCCAGAGCATAGAGGGCGATCGGGTCGGGTGCAGCGCGAGGGGGGCAAGAAGGGTATATCGATGGCATTTGCGGGTAATTACACCTAAACTACCGGGACACTTTGAATTTGGGCCTCCGCAAAAACCACGACTGGCTGGAGAAGTTGGGGAAATTTTTTATATTTTTTAATATTTTGAATAATACATGTCTGTTTTAAAAAATTGCATGTGTAGACTACCGTCGTTCGTTGAACGGACGAGAATTTATGAGCTTTGACGCTTAGTGCATTAAATAAATGGAGAGAGAAAGTTCTCACCTAGGCGAGAACTTGGTCTCGCCCGCTGAACGAGCAAGACCTCCATGGCTGCGGCATCGAGCGGACCCACCCAAAAGGTTTCGCCCGTTGAATGGGTGAGATCTTTTGAGTATTTAATCTGGCCACGCTGGCCCTGCCAACGTCAGTCGCTCATTTCATTCCCACGCAACTGAGATGAAAGGAGAGGAGAGGAGGGGAGGGGAGAGAAGGGGAGAGGGGGAAATTGTGCGACGAAGCTCTGTTGGAGTAAAAAGGTATACTTTTTTCTGATTTATTTATAAATCCAGTAGGATAGTCATTAGTGCTAGATTTTGATATAGGTTAGATGCTGATGTAGATTTTTTTTTCTAAATACGGTAGGATAGCCATTAGACATAGGTTAGAATGTGGATCTAATTTTAGAATTAGGGTTAGATATAGTTTAGCGATTACATTCTTTTTATACACATTTTTAGTAATAAGATGTAGTATTTAGATATATGTTAGGTATTAGATGTAGGATTTAGATATAGTGTATGCATAACTGAGGTAGTAGATGTAGATTTAGATGTGTTTGATATAGCAATCCGGGGATATTTTGTTATAGTATAAATTACTTGTTGGGTTATGTTTATAATCAAAATTTCATTGTAGATATAATTTTACATAATTATTTCTGTTCTATCGCAATAATGTTAGTGTTTTCGTCGATGGTTGCCAGGTATGTCGGATATGTGGCAGTTTATAATTTTTTATGGGGACAATGAAATATTATATGGTTCAAAAGGGGTAGTATTGTCCGTATTTCACTCAATGAACAAGACCTATATACAAAAATATTGGACACTTGTACGCTTGGTTGATGTGGGGTTTCAAGATAGACCCCGAGATTTAAGAGATGACCATTAGCATTGTGGGCAACTGAGTGAGAGATGGTGTATACTAGAAGGTGTACCCGCTCTGGAAAGATTCAGTGTGGAAGAGTTACTTGCATGATGATGTGCACAGAGGTTGGCCCCCTATGTGCTTGTGCAATGGAAGAATAAAGAGGCAGTGGGGGAGATGCAGGGTGGGGGGTACGTGGAGGAGGAGGGTGATGAGGAAGAGTATGAGGATGATGTCGATTCGGATAATGCACATTCATTGAAGTATCCAACTGAACCGATCGGTGAGGCAAACGAGGGGGAACAAATCTCTTCTCCAATTGAACAAATAGAGTGGGATGATCTTCAGGCTGATGAATCCCCTGAGTATGACATCTCAGACGATGAGGATGATGCTCATGTTCCTGTAAACTGGAACAATCCCAACTTCAATAATCGTGTGGTGAATGAGGGGAATTAGGTGGCCTGAGAGTATATGCACAATGAGGTAACCCATGGTGCTAGGTATCCTACCAGTCAGGCAATGAATGATACAGTGACTCAATGGGTGGCATCGATTCGATGACAATTTTTTTGTTGTGAAGTCAAGCAAAAAGGAATATGATATCAAGTGCGTGAAGGCGGGTTGCCTGTGGTGGGTGCCTGGCTTCAAGGGGAAGTGGATTGACTTGGGAATTGGGAGGTGTCAATTGTGGTCAACCACACTTGCATGATGGACGACCTTGAGCCCAGTCACAGGAACATCACCTCAGCCTTTGTTGCTAATGTGATGTACGCCTAGATTGTGAATAACCTGAACTACGAACTAAAGTCTATAATCAGGCAAATTGAGGAGAAGTATAAGTACACTATCAGCTACAATAATGCATGAAGGGTGAAGAGGAAGACAATTGAGATGAGGTTCAGGACCTACGAAACTTCATATAATAATCTACCACATTTGTTGCAGACCATTGCTCGAAGGAACCCGAGGACGTATTATGACATTGATAAGTACTCATTGTTGTCAAAAACCTAGCAAGTGCGTCATGAAGTGATCTTTCTTTGCATTAGGAGAATGCACCAAAGATTTCAAGCATTGTCGGCCTATCCTGTGCATCGACGACACTTTTCTTATCGGCAAGTACATGGGACAGATTCTGGCTGCTATTGGGATTGATGAGAACAACCAAGTTGTACCGTTGGACTTTGCATTTGTGGAGAGTGAGAACACCAACAGTTGGTATTGGTTTTTGTACCATATGAGGATGATAATTGTTGGTGCTCAGTCGAACGTGTGACTTATACATGACCAGCATGCTAAGATGCTCGTGGTAATTAAGGATCTACAAAATGGAACAGACGATGGCTTGATTAGACCTACGTGGCCAGATCTGCATAGTATGTGGTGCATGATGTATTTAGGTGCAAACTTCTTCTGCCAATTCAAGAACAAGAATATCATGAACATGTTCAAGAGGCTATGCGGTCAGAACTAGGAGCGGAAGTTTGATGCTCTTTGGAAGACACTGGAAGAAGACACTGGATGAGCTGACCCAAAAGTTCCAGAAGTTTCGAGCTCAACCCAGAGTATCCAGGTACAGAACACAAATTCAAAATTAAAGTGCCCCTAAGCATGTCTAATTAATTCTAATGGTTACCACATGTTCCAAATGATGTCTAAAGACTTTTCCACTATTCTTTTGCAGCCACAAGCTCACAATCAAGTAGATTGGGCAAATCGCCTAAAAGTCAACTAGAATAAATATGAACTCAAGTAAGTAAGGAGACAAATATTTTTTCCCGAAGTTCGGACCCCTCCATTTGAGGTTCTCACACCTCCGTTGAGGAGCTCCAAAGAGCTGTGTCTCTTTCAACCCTAATCCTCACCAAGCGACCACCTAAATCGAGATTGGGCTTACTCAAATGTCCTCTTCCCTTACGGAGGCGAGTATGGACCTTCACAAACGTCCCGAGGCACACCACACACTTAGGTGCTCGTCGGGTGATGTCTAGCCGTCTAGTTGGATGAACCTCCAAGAGCAACACATGCGATGTCAAACAGCTTGACGATGAACTTGTGTGCTCAAAGATGGGAATGACGTTCACGAGCTCTCTTTATCAAAATCTCAACCTAACTCTCAAATCCTTGTAGGATTTAAAGCCAAGAGGAGTGAGGAGAGCTTCTAAAGGGACTTTGAATGCTTTGTCTCAAGGTAGTTTAGCAGCCAATGCAAGGTTGGGGTAAGAGAGTATTTATACCCAACCCTCAAAAACTACCTGTCACAACACTTTCTGCACTTTCGGGTTAGCTATAGACTTAGCAACCGAGGACCCCTACTCGGAAACAATCCGGAGGTTTCGGCATCTGAAACTTTTGGGTCAACCTGGAACCTCGGGTTAAACTCAGAGGCCCTAACTGAGCAACTCTGCCCGGATTCAATCCAAATGTTCCAGCTACCCGAAACTTCCGAGTCAACCAAGAACTTTCGGGTTGGATTTAAAACACCAAACCGAGCACCCCTACTCGGAGCTCCACCTGAAGGTTTCAGCAACTCAGAACTTCTGAGTTGCACCCAGAACTTCCGGATCACAGAGCAACAAAGAACTTCTAGTATTCATGGGGTATTTTGTGTCTCTTATTTTTTTTGTCTAAAAGGGTACTTTGAACACTGATATATCTTCAAGTAGATATACACGCATCACTCTTGATAGTACAATATTCCTAAACTCAAATTCAAAAGTAAAACAAATTTAAATCTATAAAGTATTCACATGTCACTTCTCTTTTCCCTTTTTGAGGGTTCTTGGCATCATATAAATTTGTCATGGGACTAATACCTATTACTAAACTCATTTAACTTCATTAGTTTCTTAATCGCTTGTCATTAATTATCCAAAACCCACATAGGGGACATAGATGCACTTTCAATCTCTCCCTTTTTGTGATTGATGACAACACAATTAAAACTTATAAAAGATAATTGACATAAAGAATTTGAATCCTAAGGCATATGGTGAGATCCCTCTAAATGTGTGTATTAATTAAAATTTGATTTTTGACATCAAATACACATATTTAAAAAGATTTTGCAAGATCTCCCCGTATATCTAAGCATTCATGGGGTACAACAAGTGTGAGTGAACATATAATCGTGATGCGTATGTCAAGGTATATTACACAAAGAAGATAGAAATAACATTTCACCAAAACATCACATGACTTATCATCATATAAATTTAACACTAATATAAATAAGTTCTTACAAATTTAAAGATCAACATCTAGCACACCACATAGTTCATCACACCATTACAAAAAATAGTCTTACATGTCCAACATCAGAAAAGGTAAAGATTTTAACTAAAAAAGGAACTACCACAGAACAGACAACAGAAAGATATGTTCTCTCCCCCTTTGGTATCATTTCACCAAAAAAGGAAAGAGAGGCTCAAAAACAAAGCTCAATCATTGTCCTTCTCATAGTCCTCATCTCCATCTCCATCTTCATCATTGTCCTCGACATTAGAGCTGTCTTTGGCACCTCCAATATCTTCTTCTTCTGATTCTTCCTCAACATTTACTTGAGCATGAGATGATCTGGCACCGGCAACAGTTTTTCCAAATTTCACTTCACCAAGATTATGTGAAATCCATTTCATCAGTGGTGAGTTGTTGCTCAATCTGAATTTTTGACTTGCTAGTGTCACGAACATCAAACCCAAACAAACGACCAAAGGTATTGTATTTGATCTTGTACCTTTCACCTTCAATCATCCAATTCATGGTTTGATTCTCTTCATGATCATAATGAAGAGTAGCGTAAAACTGTGCAATCACCTTAACACTGTAATTATATTGGAATCCCATTATTTGCTTGATTTTCATATGCTCACAAGCCGATATCACCTCATTAAAAGTTGGATCATTCTTCTTGACCATATAATCCCAATCAATTCATTGCATTGGAGTGATAGGCTTCTTCTTTGGAATGATCACTGTTTCATAAAAGTTTGATTGAAAATCATTCCAAAAAATGAGGATCTGTTACATTCCTCTCATACATAAAAGGATCTCCATATCTTGCCTTCTTGCATTCGCCGGCCTTGACCATGTAATTTACCACTTTTCTGCCCATCCCACCTATATTCATATGTGTTGTGAGGTTTATGAAGCTTCAAAGGTGATAAGGTAGACCTTTCCTCTTGTCTACCCATATCCACATCAATCTCTTCATCTTCAGCTCGATAGCCATAGGCCGCAGCCTTTCCTTTGCTTCTTCCTTCTCCATGCTTCCCTTTCCTAGGTGGTAAAACACCACCATGACCCACATTGACGGTTTGAGCCATCTTGTCAATGCGGATACCACTTGACTGTGAAGCCCGAACCTTCCTAGTAACTCTGCGATGTCCAAGCTGCACATGATCACTTCTACTATCACCTCCATTGGAATAACTAGGTGCTTCAACTATGGGATCATGCCGAGCCTTTATTCTCCTTTTGATAAGTTTGAGCATCAAACTTCTCACGCCCCATCTCTCACAATCCTGAGAAATATATGAATGACATGCTTGAGATAGAGAAAAGATCGAACAAGAATTGGAATTGAGAAACATGATCTTGATGGCAATTACTAACCAACCCGAAACTTTTGGGTTCAACCCGGAACCTCTGGATTGCCCGAGCATGGGTATGATTTAGGGTTTTGAGGAATTTGACCAACGAAATTTCAAACCCTTAAGGAACATGATCCTAGGATAGGTAAGGGACCAAAATACCAAAGATAATCGACTCTAAAGCTTGGCATTGAGATATCGGGAAAAGCGGTTTTGAGATGTACCTTGAGGAACAACTATTGAACCGGAGTCGATTCGGAGGATTGCCCGGAGTATCCGACCTAGGGAGGGATACCTTGGGCGAAGATCTTGAGATTTCGATGGAGAAACACGAGGATCTTCGGTGGGGGAACCCTTGGTAGAGAGAGGAGAACTGGTGGAGAGAGAAGAAACAAAAGAGGGGTTGAGGCAAGGGTTATCTCCAGGGTAAGGGTTAAAGACCATAGAACCCGGAACTTCCGGATTAAGGCAGAGATAGAAACTGAGAGGGGTCACCCGGAGGAGAACTCAGAGCTTCTGGGTGAACTAATAGAATCCGAAACTTCCGGATGAATCTGAAACTTCTGGGTTCTGTCAACTCGATAGAGACAGCTGGAGAGCCAGGGACTACCAGAATTCGGAACTTCCAGGTTGAGTCCGGAACTTCCAGGTTCTGGAATGACAGAACTAAATTTCAAGATGAAATTCGATCCGGATTTTTGAGAGATTTGAAGCTTGGACATATAAGAAATTTTTACCACTTGTGATCAGCCAACAAACAACAATGATCACAAGTAGAAAAATATGATCGGAAGATCAAAGGATCGAATATTTTGAAAATAGCACTTAAAAGAAGATTTTCGCAAACTTCTAACTATCAAAGCTACTAAACTAAAACAATCAATTGTATTCTGCATATCAAACCACGTTACGAGAATCTAGGATATTTAGCTCACTTTTCAACTTGTAAAATCTTTGCTCGTCTAGTGGCTTGGTGAGGATATTGGCTAGTTGTTTTTTGGTTCTCACATGGCGAATGTCGATATCCCCTTTGGTTGAGTGGTTTATCAAGAAGTGGTGTCAAATATCAATATGTTTGGTTCTTGAGTGTTGCACGGGATTGTTGACTATTTTTATAGCACTCTCATTGTCACACAAAAGTGAAACTTTGATTGTGTTATAGACATAGTCTCTCAAGGTTTGCCTCATCCAAAGTAGTTGAGCGCAACAAGAACCCACGGCAACATGCTAGGCTTCGGCGGTGTATAGGGCTACGGAATTTTGTTTCTTTGAGGGCCAAGAGACCAAGGACCTACCCAAGAATTAGCAAGTCTTCGAGGTACTCTTTCTATCCACTTTACAACCAGCATAATTGGAATTTGAATAGCCAATTAGATCAAAGGTTGAACCTTTAGGATATCATAAGCCAAGATAAGGGGTATAAACCAAATATCTAAGATTTCTCTTAACAGCCATTAGATGTCACTCTTTTGGAGTGGTTTGAAATGTTACACATATGCACACACTAAGCAATATATCAGGTCTAGATGCACAAATGTAAAGTAAAGATCTAATTATGGAGCAATATACCTTTTGATCAACGATCTTGCCTTCTTCATTGAGATCGAGATGTCCATTTACTTGCATGGGAGTATTCATGGGCTTGACATTCTCCATGTCAAAATTCTTGATCATATCCTCGATGTATGGTTTGACATATGAATTTCTATTCCTTGAGTTGTTTGATTTAAAATCCTAGAAAGAACTTTAACTCCTATCATTGACATCTCAAACATCTTCGTCATAATCCTACTAAACTCTTCACAAAAAATTTTATTAGTAGAACCAAATATAATATCATCGACATATATTTGGTAAACAAATAAATCATTATCAACATTTTTAGTGAAGAGAGTATAATCGGCTTTGCCTATTTCAAAACTCTTTTTGATGAGAAAGTCCTTAAGACATTCATACCATACTCTAGGTGCTTGCTTAAGCCTATAGAGCGTCTTATTGAATTTATACACGTGGTTAGGGAACTTGCGATCTTCAAATTTGGGTGGTTGCTCCACATACAACAATTCGAAGATTGATCAATTGAGAAAAGCACTATTCACATCCATTTGCTATAACTTGAAATCATGGTGAGTAGCATAGGCAAGTAATATGCGAATTGCTTCAAGCCTAGCTACGGGAGCATAAGTCTCACAAAAGTCCAAACTTTCTATTTGTGTGAAGCTTTGAGCAACCAACCGTACCTTGTTTCTTGTCATGATCATGTTTTTATCTTGCTTGTTACGGAAGACCCATTTGGTGTTAATTACATTTTGACTAGATCTTTCCACCGAGTACCAGACTTCATTCCTCTTGAAGTTTTTAAGCTCTTCTTGCATGGCATCACCCAATCTGGATCTTCAAATGCATCATCTACCTTCAAAGGTTCCAAAGAGGAAACAAAAAAGTAATGTTCACAAAAAATTGCAATTCTTGAATGAATGGTTACCCATTTTTGTATATCATCAAGAATATTGTCATCTGGGTGATCTCTTCGAATGCTTTGATGAACTCTTAAATGTGGCACTTGAGATTGAGGTTGAATATCTTCCACTACATCATCATCATCAAGGAATTCGTTTGAGTCACCATGAGCTTGATTTTGACTTTGGTCTTGATCTTGAGTTGAAGTAGGTGGCTCCACTTGAGTTGATGAAGATGGTTGATCTTGATTACTTTTGGCCATTTGCAACTCTTGGGATTCTTGAGCCTTGATTTCACCAATTGCCATATTTTTTATCGCCTCGTTTGGAATTTCTTCATCCCCTAAAATATTTAGATCAACTTGCTCTACTCGAGAAACGTTAGATTCATCAAATGTTATAGCACATGTGATTTCAACACAATCGGTGGTCTTGTTGAAAATACGGTAGGCGTAGACATTTGATCCATAACAAAGCGTAAAACCTTCATCAACCTTATGTGCAAATTTAAAGCTTTTGCCTTCTTTTTTAGTATCAAATATTTACTTCCAAAAACTCTAAAGTAAGATACATTGGGTTTGTTACCAATGAGTAGCTCGTATGTGGTCTTCTTCAAGATCTTGTGGAGATACAACCGGTTGATGGAATAGCACGCGGTGTTAACGACCTCCGTCCAAAATTGATTTGATATATTGTACTCATCAAGCATGATACTTGCCGACTCAATGAGGGTCATATTCTTCCTGTCTACAATCTCATTTTGTTGAGGGGGGTAGGGTGTCGAGAATTCATGCTTGATGCCTTCTTCATCAAGAAAGTCTTCAATTTGAGTGTTCTTGAATTCATTTCCGCTGTCACTTCTCACTTTCTTGATTTTCACACCAAACTAATTTTGAGTTCTTCTCACAGATTTCATGAATATGGTTCATGTTTCACTTTTATCATGCAAAAAGAATACCCAAGTGAAATGAGAAAAATCATCAATAATAACTAAGTCATATTTGTTACCGCCAATGCTTATGTAGACAATTGGTCCAAATAGATCTATGTGGAGAAGTTACAATGGCCTTCTGATCATTATCATGTTCATAGCAGGGTGAGGAGCTCCAACCTGCTTTTCCGTTTGACATGCACTACAAATTCTATCTTTCTCAAAAGAAATATTTGTTAGTACTAGAATGTGTTCCTCCTTTAAAAGTTTATACAAATTTCTCATGCCAACATGGACTAGTCGGCGGTGCCATAGCCAACCTATGCTAGATTTAGCAATCAAACAAGTCTTAGGCCTCATTTCATCTGTTAAAAAATTAACAACATAAAGCTTGCCTTTTAAATGACCTGTGAAAGCTATTGAGGAGTCTTTTCTTCTAGAGACGGTCACACCCTCATTAGTAAAAAGACAATTATAGTCTATCTCATAAAATTATGATATGGACAACAAATTATAGCTAAGAGATTTTACTAACAAATATTAGAGATAAAATGATCATTTGAGATAACAATTTTACCTAGACCAGTTACCTCTCATTTCCCATCATCACCAAATACAGTATTTTCATGTGATCCTCTATTTTCTTCAAATGATGAGAACATACTCTTCTCTCAGTCATATGATTGGTGCATCCACTATCAAGTACACAACTTGATCCACCGAAAAAGTATGCCTACAAAATAAATTAGGCTTTTGTTTTAGGTACCCAAATTTGTTTGGGTCCTCTCACATTAGTCACAAGAACTTTTGATACCCACACATTTTTTTTCACAATGCGATTCTTTGTGTCGGCACCAACATATAGAGCAATCATTTTACCACAGTGGTTTCTCTTCAAAACATAAGAAGCATAAAAGATAGCTTGACGTGCATGTCCTTTGGGTTGCTTGCCTTGTGTTGTGTGAGCATGTTGTTTCCCATTTTCCATGACAAACTTTAGGCATTCCTTGCCATTCACCAGAATATGCTCACTTGACTTGCTCACATGTATATCAAACCCAAGCCATCTGTTTTGCTTGTTATCCTTGGCCTCCATGATCTTGTATAGAGCATCCTTGGATTTATATATCTTGATACACCCATACTTGACTAAGACATTTAGCCTCTCATTTTTAATTTGCAATGCTTATAAAAATTGTGCATTAGTAGCATACATTTATATTAATATTATAGCAACGAGAGCAACCTTGATTAGTGAACGCATTAGAGAGCAATGTTGCATCATTAGAGGAAGAGGTTCTATTCCTAAGAGCATCAAATTGCACTTCAAGAGCTTTATGAGTTTCATCCAAATAAGTAAAATCCTCTTGAAGTGTGATACTGCTACCCTCTAGACTAGTAATAGATTCATTGGCCGGACTTAATTGCTTGGTCAACTGCTCAACCTTCCCCTTCTCTTTAGCAAGAATCTTCTCGAGTTTAAGGTTTCTCTCCTTTTTAAGGATGAGCAAGTCATCTTGCTTCTCGTGAATTTTCTCTTAACTCTCTATTGTTTCTATTAGTTCTTTTATTTTAGACATGACATTTATACTTAGACCTTTTAGCAATGATTCATAACCACTATCAATATCGCTATCGCTATCTACGAGCTTGGGTAGTGATTTTACCTTGCACCCTTTTGTTATGAGACACTTGGGAGTGTCATCATCGTCGCTCATGTCGCCAAATAGAGACTTTATTAGTGGAGAGAAGCGGATGGCGATGGTGGCAATCCCTTCATCATCGGAGTTAGAGTTAGAGTTAGAGTCTGACTCCTCATTGATGTGATCTTGACCCGAATAGATCTTCTTGTGGGTCTTGTACTTATCCTTCTTGTAAGGCTTGCCTTTTTTCTCTTCCTTGTCTTTGTTCTTCTTTATGTTAGCACACTCAGCGATGAAGTGGCCAACCTCGTCCCACTCATAGCAAGTCCTCTTGGATGGTATCCTTTTGGCTTTGTCATTCTTTTACTTTCTATAGCCGCTCTTCTCCATGAACTTCTTGAACTTCCTTACAAAGAAGGTAATTTCATCATTATCGAAGCTCTCTTCTTTATTTGAGCTTGATTCTTCACTTTGCTTGATCTTGATTGCCTTCAATGCAATATCTTTGGTCTTAGAAGTTGAGCTTTGCTTGACAAGATTCTTGACTTCATTGGCTTCCTTCTCCACAAGTTCTCATGAGCAAGAATTCTACCAAGCACATCACTTGATGTACGTCTCTTGTAATCCATTCTTTCATGAATGAGTGTTACCAAGGTGGGATTCTTTGGTGTGAAAGCTCCCAATAATCTTCTTACCACTTTGTGGTCATCTACCTCTTCACTTCCAAGCTCGTTAATCTTATTCACTAGCACCATCATGCGGTCATACATCGCTTAAGGGGTTTCACCATCTTCCATCCTGAATCTTCCCAATTTCCCTTCAAGCAACTCTATCTTTGATTCCCTCACACTCGTGATGCCTTCATGTGTGACTTGGAGTGTGTCCCATATCACTTTGGCCTCCTCAAGCCCATTCACCTTGTTGAACTCCTCGGGGCTCAAGGCACCAAGCAACACGCCTATAGCTTGTGTATTACGGTGGAGGTTCTGCTCTAGTTCAGGAGTGAGCTCTATGTCTTCATCCAGTAGTTCAAAACATGTACGCACAATCTTCTAAATACTTTGTTGAAGATATATTAGATGCAATTTCATTTTGTGTATCCAAGCAGTATAATGTGTGCCATCGAAATATGTCGCACGCCCGGACGACGCGGAAATGTAAGTATGAGATGCATTTAATTTGTCATAGTTGAAACCTATTTCAACTCACTTGTTGAAATATGGCGCACACCCGGACGACACGGAAATGTAAGGAGCTCCAAAGAGACAAGTCTCTTTCAACCCTAATCCTCACTGAGCGACCACCTAGATCGAGCTTGGGCTTACTGAAATATCCTCTTCCCTTACAAAGGCGAGGATGAACCTTCACAAACGTCATGAGGCACACCATAAGCTTAGGTGCTCGTCGGGCAACGCCTAGCCATCTAGAAGGATGAGCCTCCAAGAGCAACAAACGTGATGTCGAACGGCTTGACGATGAACTTGAGTGCTCAAAGATATGAATGACGCTCACTAGCACTCTTTCTCAAAATCTCAACCCAACTCTCAAATCCTTACAAGAATTAAAGCCAAGAGGAGTGAGGAGAGCTTCTAAAGGGGCTTTGAATGTTTTGTCTCAAGGTAGTTCAGCAGCCAATGCAAGGTGGGAGTGAGTGGGTATCTATACCCAAACCCCAAAAACTATTTGTTATAGCACTTTCTGCACTAACCCAGAACTTCCGGGTTTAATCCGGAACTTCAGAGTTAGATATAGACTTAGCAACTAAGGACCCTTACTCAGAAGCAATCAAGAGGTTTCGGCACCTGGAACTTCCAGGTTAAACTCAGAGGCCCTAACCGAGCACCCCTACCCAGACTCAATCCAAAGGTTCTGGCTACCCGGAACTTTCGGGCCAACCTGGAACTTCCAGGTTGGATTTAAAACACCAAACCGAGCACCCTTGCTCAGAGCTCCACCCGGAGGTTCCGGCAACTCGAAACTTCTAGGTACACAAAGCAACAAAAAACTTTCCGGTGTTCGTGAGGTGTTTTGTGTCTCTCATTTTTTTTTGTCTAAAAGGGTACTTTGAGCAATGAGACATCTTCAAGTAGATCTACACGCATCCCTCTTGATAGTACGATATTTCTAAACTCAAATTCAAAAGTAAAACAAATTTAAATCTATAGAGTATTCACATGCCACTTCTCTTTTTCTTTTTTGAGGGTTCCTAGCGTCATATAAATTCTTCATGGGACTAATACCTATTAATAAACTCATTTAACTTTCTTAGTCCCTTAATCGCTTGCCATCAATTATCCAAAACCCATATAGGGGCTAGATGTATTTTCAGGTTGCTCGTGAGAGAGGACGGCCACAACATAGATACGAAATTCTACGCAGGGATAAAGAAAGGAGAGGGGGCAGGCGTGAGAGAGTTATCCATGAGTGCACCATCTTCGATGAAAGGTTCGTTTGCACTTGCTACAAGTCGCTACTACTACAGAAGTCATGCTCTCCTGTGATTGCCATGAGTGCTGTGACGGGTATGAGGACTCGAAGATACGTCTCCGAGTACTTTAAGAAGGAAGCTCTGTTTGACACCTATAACAATGAGGTCTATGGTTTCGAGATTTATGGTTCTTTCACGAAGGAACCTAGGCATGTTTGTGTATTCATCCCTGATCCCGACAAGATGAAGCAGAAGAAGGGACGGCCCAGGACTATGAGTCTCTGTAATGATATGGATGAAGCAGAAGTTGGGTGTCACGTGAAATTATGCAACAAGTGTAATGAAATAGGACACACTTGCAAGAAATGCATTGTTGATGTCCCAAGTGTGAACCCTGCGGAAGCAGGTCCTTCCGAGACTGGTGCAAATGGGAGACGTCCTCGGGGTCATCGGTCATAGGCCAGGTCAGCTCATTGAGATCAATTAATGTTGTAATTCATAGTGTGATGGATATTCACGCGCACAATATTGTACTTTACTATTTTAGTACTGAAACTATCACTATGTGCGAGGTTGTAACGTGTTAGTTTGTGATTTCTTCACATATTTATGTACGATTTGAACAATCTATTATGCCATGTTATATATTGAACATTTTTTACCTGTTCAGTTCCCAAAAATAAAGACCAGTTTAGACCAGGTCTAGAGTGGTCGACACTTCTTACTCTTGTTTGTTTTGCATTTACAAATGTAAATAAGTTGTGAACATGTAGATATGGTGCGCCTAGAGCTACTTAACCCTGAGCTCGACGTTAGGCACCGTTCGTACCGTACCACAGTACAGGCTAAGGAGCTCCCGGTACTACGACCTCATGTGCCGGATGAGCTCGGGGGGATTGACGAGCGCTGGATTATGAGATTTGTCCAATTTGAATTTAATGTTTCATACTGATTTTTATCATTATTCATCTCTAACTGTATTACGTTTGCAGGTTGCGTGCTGCTAGCCTACTTCCAATGTGCCAGCTGGTGGACGTGGACGCGTTGGCAAAGGCCTCGGAGGCGGTGACATGGTTCAGCTATGACAGGGCCCTCCTCGCGGCCTTCGTCGACAGGTGTTGCCCCGAGACACACATGTTCCATCGTCCGTGCGGTGAGATGCCGCCCACTCTTGAGGACGTCTCGCTCTTGATGGATCTGTCTTGCGTGGGTGCCGCTGTTGGGGCTAGGGACATGGGTGTGGGCTGGTGCGACGGATGCTAGCCCGCTTCTCCATCGTTGAATGAAGGGACGATATAGCCCCGTTCAGGCCTTTTCTAGGAACTGAGAAGCACGGCCTGACTAAAGCCTTCTCATTCAGTTTGTTGTAAGTATGTCTTGTACTGTATTCTCATTTTGTTTATGTTATTATAAAGATATTGGTACTTATTCCTTTTTTTATAGGCAAACAACATCCACCCACAAGCTGGCGACGAGGACGTCTCCCGCCACCTAGAGGCGTACCTCTTGTGGTTGTTCGGGTGAGTCATGTTCACCGAGACCCATGGTAATACGATCTCGAGGAGCATGATCTCCTACGCCAGAGAGGTTGCGAACGCCAACCCAGGGGAGGTCCCACAGTACAGCTGGGCTTCAGTTGTGCTGGCTGTGACGTACCACGTCCTATGCGATGGCTGCATGAAGACCGACATCAACGCGATCCTCACCGGGTGTCCCCTGCCGCTTTAGATGTGGTTGTACAAGCGCATCGCCAGCGATAGGACTGTTGTTTACCATAGCACGTACCAATTCGTTGTGGACAGTGTTGACGGCCTGACCATGGGGTCCTTGTGGTGTAGACATAGGGTAAGTTCTACACTACTTGTGTACGTATATGTTCATTACTTTCTTTTTTGTTTCTCTAACTTAGTTTAGCTGCATAGCTGAGTTAGTCCAGCGTGTAGGTACACCATGCGTACCTAGACTTTGTTCACCAGTTCAATGAGCTGATTGTGGACTGTGTCTACTGGAGGCCGTACATGGAGGCTGAGGTACATCGACGTGCTCTGCTAGGACTTTCGCTGCTCTACTTACGTGATCGGGAGTACTGGCTCACGACTTGTGCCCTCATCTTTGACATCTACATCGATGAGTACTTATCGCATCATGTGATGCGACAGTCGGGAAGTTCCAGGTGTTCCCGCTACAGGTGACTAGGTTGGTGCATATTAACATACATAGGTGAGTAATGTTGTAATTACATTTTCATACAACCCATGTCTACAAATATTTTCACGTATATATGTTTTTGCAGGTTGATACGGAGGGGGCTCGTTCCACGAGCGTTTTTGAGTCACGTGTGCAGCGGTGGGTTGACAAATGAGACCAAGCTATCGAGCACGTCATGAATGAGGATCGGCCACACTCTGAGGAGGCGTGCGCGGAGTACATCTTGTGGTTCATGCCTCTAACGCGGATCCAAGTCACGTACACACCAACCGAGCTTCCACAGCATGTGGCAGACATGCACGAAACGTACTAGACACATAGGGACCAAGCATGTTCTCTTGAGGTATGAATAACACTACGTTAGTCCTCATTTACTACAATAGATTGTAAAAAAAATTGTGTAATTAAACGAAGCTTTCTTTTGCAGAGGGACATACTACACCAGATTGATACCAAGGCACATGCGTTGAAGCTGTGGCTCGATAGTGGTGGCGAGGTCCCCAGGGTTGAGATGAGCGCGGTGTTTGGCTGGATTATCCGGAACGTGGCGAAGGTCTTTCAAT
Source organism: Phragmites australis (assembly GCF_958298935.1). Taxonomy (NCBI): domain Eukaryota; kingdom Viridiplantae; phylum Streptophyta; class Magnoliopsida; order Poales; family Poaceae; genus Phragmites; species Phragmites australis. The sequence continues at coordinate 23,459,335 of NC_084934.1, read as the reverse complement.
CAATGACCTGCAGTTTATCCTCAGATGTTACTAGGGACCACGAGCATCGTCTCATCTTCTGGCACGCCCGTATGCCACGTTCACCGAGCTGCTACACCCACCGATACGCCTGACCTTCGTCGCCGAGCTATCAAGGATGTCTTTGACCCCAACTTCCTCTTCGACCCCTATTATGGCGAGGCAATCCTTTATCGACACCCCCAGTATAGTGGCATGTTGCGTCGGCTTTCATTCTCTAGTGCCGGTGACCCTCACTACAACGTCACAATGTCTAGACCACCCTTCACTAGTGGCGGTGACCGCTTCTAAGCCACGAGTGGGGCAACACACCCTTCCTCCGCGGATCTAGATCCTTCGAGTTCCCGCGTCCCCGGCTCAGGTACGACACTCACTTCATACATAACAAATTATTATGTATGTCACAGTTTATCGATGCTAACATATTTTTTTTCGTTGTTCCATGTGCAGAGATCGATAATCTCTGAGAGGTTGAGGCATAGGGTAGCTACATGCAGCTACTTAGCAGGGATATTACTCAGGTCCCTAGGTACAACTTCATCTTCGAACAGAGCGACGAGCTCAGTGTGTCGTAGCTACCTAGCGTGCCACTCCCGAGGACACAACCCTCCCAGGATAAGTACACCACTCCACCGCCCGCTAGATGGCCTGAGTGGCAGGTCATTCCACTGGACCCCCTGATGTCTTCAGCTAATCAGGTGAGAGTGAGGAGGCGTAGGGCCCTGAGGACGGATGCGACCAGGGGCCTTGTCCCTGAGAGGGGACGTAACCTGTACGTAGCTACATCATTATTAGTTTTATGGTGTTATGTTACTATCTTTCTTCATAGTACTATATTATTGTTATTGGCATAATAGCTTTCATGTACCGTGTTTTTGTTTTATGATTCTATTCGGACCATTGACTCGTACATCGACCATTTCATAACAATCATAATAAACATGTTGACCGAATGAATGATAGCATATATGATACCTATAGTGGTGTACCGGCGCTTCAACTAGCATGCCTTAGGAAATGAAAAACAGTACAAGTCAAATACGAAATCAAATCCTCTACCGACAGCTAGAACACATCGATATTACTCCCAGTTGTTCCTCCGACCTGTGATTCTATCCGCGGGTCAATTTAGTACTGAAACCCTCAATCACCCGTCTGAAAAAGTGATAGATGAGATAAGTAAATGGTATTGAGAAAATAGAAAATGTGTACTCCAACTCCAAAGATGGATTACAGATGCACGTCATTCTCAAAAGATTGTAGACCGGAATTTGCCCCTGATTGTATATGACTAGGATGGCATTACCATCTGGAAACGACTCAACAACAAAATATAGCCCGCAAATTTGTACTCCATCTCCAAAGAGTGACCCGGCCGTCTCGCACAAGTCGAGTACACTAGTTGGTGAATTGTTTTTACAAATGTATGTCCTCGTCAAGGAATGTAGACCGGATTAATATGTATTTGATTAGGACCCGGATTGCATTAAGAAAACATTTTGGGAGGACTGAACCGCAAAATATAGCCCGCACAAACTCAACTACTAACTGTGCTGTAATAATCTACTACTAAGAACGATGGAAATTTTAATTCTGGACATCCGTTTTGCGCATGTCGACTCGATTAGTGGCGAGGGCCGCTCCTTGATGTGAAATGTGATGAAAAACGAATCTGCTTGACATGTATATTGGCTGGCGTTGAGGGATCACTGGATCAGGATTATTTGACTTCGTCCTTTTGAAGTTACCGTGATTTTATTTTAAACCTAAAAATATTACATAACTAATTAGGAAATATTATATAATTAAACGGAAAACATTAAGCTAGTTACAAAACCAAAAGATATTACATAACTAACTGAAAAACGTTGAGCTCCAGTGAAATCAAGATTCAATCTTGAGCGTCGATCACAGATTAGATGTCATTTAGAGTGAAGTCACAACGTTCAGGCCTTTGGTTGCAGCGACATGCATGAGTGAAAGAGAGACGCACGTCCTGGCTCAATGTGCTTTACCAGCTGATTGAATGGGACTGTGACGAATGGCAGTCTTAACTGTTGAGGTAGTTCTTAGACCTGCCGGCCGGTCGATCGATGAGTTCCCCATTGACCTCGAAAAACTTCTGCTCAAGGAAGAAAATTACATTCTCCGATAGATAGGTCTGGTCCATGCATGCAAGCAGTTGATCGACTGATAGGAATATGGAGTAAACTGTAAACATCCCAGCGGATTGGGTCTGGTCGAGCCCTACATAGGGACAATACAAAACGATAGCTCGGTCTCAAAAGGAACAGAGAGTTTTGCCGGTTGATCGACGAGAATATAGCGCCGAGCTTTCCACGTCATAAAGATCGGGGTTTTAGATCATGGCCCGGGCTTACCGTCACATTGTTCATCTACTTTCGAGCAGTTCAGTTTTTAAGGACTAATTTAGAGCTGCTTGCAGATTGCTTTGGACTCTGGTCAGTGCACACTAGCGGTATATACAATATTGTGCTTACACGGTAGGCGCACGCAGAACGAAAAGTGCACAGCCCTGCAGGCAAGCCGGGGGATGCACCCATGCAAAATGCATATGCCTGCTCTACTACTAGTCTGAATATTTTTGGACTTCGACGTTGATCTGTGGACCGTAGTATAGGAGCAGTAATAGATGACTTTTCATAGGAGGCCACGTGTAGGGGCCCATTTTCCCCATACGGTCAATGCTATGAGTCTCACAGAAAGATCTCTATCTTCATGTGATACGTGTTCTCTACTTCTTTCATATGTGTTCAATCAGACCGTTAGATTCAGAACGAACGACGTACATCAAAATCTCACAGAAACCTTTCTATAGAGAATCCCATATAATTTTCTTGCATACCCCCACCAAGTCTCACAAGTCAGAAGCCACGCCTCACCGTTTTTTTTTTGTTGGGTTCTTTGCCAGCCGACTAGCAGCATCTCAATGGGTCATATCCTAGCAACAGTAGGTGACCCGATTGGTCGACCTGCATTGACATTGACTCGCACATACGGAGGGAGCTACATACACAGACAAACACACACACGTCTTCGGCTTGACCTCAGCGCTGGACCCGTCTGCTGGCTCTCGTCGTCGCGGTGACGCTCGCATGCTCCCTCTTGCTTCCTGCTTGGCGGTCTCGTTCGCGTATCTCAGTCGATCGTTGACTCGAATCGCATGCCTGCCTCCGGTTGGCCTCCAGTCCCATCGATCCTTGCAAGCTAGAAGGGAGGGACGGGGGACCAGCGTCGCAAAGGTAGTAGGAAGCAGCAGGCCTCCGCCTGGCCGACTCATATTGCTTTGACCAGCAAGCAAGCTTGGAGAGACAAGCTAGCTAGCTCCGTGCAATGAGTCCATGCCATGTGCTTTTGCAGGCTTCCGCATTGCAAGCAGTACCTATTGAGTTGAGGCAGTATTACTGTTTGTATCAGAAAAGATCAAAAGGCACACCCGTTTGCAGTTGTGTCTCCTCCTGGCAACGATCCAATAATACCGGGCACCGCACTGCATATCGATGTAGCTAGCCATGTAGATAGATGCAACCCCACCGTGAAATAGTGCAACTGCTACAGCGAGAAATCAAGAAACGAACACGCATCGCCAGCGTGTAGGCTCGCCGCATCAGCCGAGCTCCCATGGCCAAACTCGAGGTCGCTAGCTTCCAATATGCAGGCACTAGGTAGGCCTAGGAGGACGGCGACCGGCGTTTCGGGCTTTACTCCCGCAAGCGGGAACGGCAGCAGAAGAAATGGAGCACGTCCTTCTCGCGATGCAGCGACGTCGACCGCTCTGCAGGCAGGCGGCACCGATCCATCATCCCCCGTGCTCAAGCGCGTGCCCAACCGGCCGGTGTGATCCGGCCAGCCGCGCCTGCCTCGGTCGCACGCCTCCTTTGACTCTCCGGCCTAGTGCAGCAACAGTATCGTAACGTTTGCATCCGCGATGCCACGCCACGGCCGACTCTTGAGGACTGTTTCGCTTTCGTCAATTTTTTTTTTTGGTGCTAGAGATGATTTTTTATGGGCCCGACTCCGAGCTTAATTCGAACAGTAGTGATGAGGTTAGTGACATGACACCTCCGGCCGACGAGAAAAATATATATCTTTGGAGAATTCGTTCGGTTATTCCCAACATATAGGCACACGGATGAGAAAAAGACTTCGATAACTCTATATTTTACTTATTAAAAAATATAAATATCTCAAAAAATAGTATATAAATCTCATAAAATAATATATAATCAAATTTAAATTAAGCAAGTAGTATATACTCTGGGAGTACACACTGCTAGCACGCAAGAGAGAATACTATGGCGTGATCTTTGAGATTTCTTCTTCTTCCTTTCTCGTTCTTGTGTGTGCAGCGATTGGCACGAAGGTGCACGCACGTACTACGTTAATGAGCTGAGCTAGCTGTCCGACCGGCCAAGCCAGTCGCAGACACACTGTTCGACCATGATGTCTTGGGTGTTGAAGTCATGGGTGCAGGTGTTCGGTGAAAGACATATTATCAAACATTTTATAATCAATCACCGTGATGCGAAGTCCAACTTTGAATCGCGTGGGCCAACATCTCATAAACTGGTAAAATCCCAAATTTTCGGTGAATTTTCATGGTCTAAAATCTTGTGAATCACTGAGTGTAAAATAGGCCGTTTATTTTTTAAAGAGGATCAATACGGTAGCTACTAGCTACCATGGAACTTTAGCACCTGGAGAAAAAAATTCTTCGAATTTAAATCTTTATCCAAGGTTGCAAATAGCTCAACAGAGCAGCTGGATAAAGATAATATATCCACGGCCGCAATTAATATGAAGGGCCAAACCGAAAAAAAAAACCCAAAAAAACAAGAAGGAACCGTCGGGTCGTTGGGCTCGGTTTTTGCGGTCCAAGCCTCCGCGAACCGTCTCCCTTGCCGACGCCCTCTCCCGCCTATAAATTCTCGCCCGCTCCTCCCCCGTTTCAACACTCCCCATTCGACTCTGCCCTCGCAAACGCTCCCAAGGCACTCGCGAGCACATCGATCTCTCTCTGTCTCTCTGCTTCCCTTTAGTTTAGCATAGCCTGCGATCTTGTGAGGCGAGAGCTTGTGTTTGTGGAAGATTTGTGCTGTTCATTGTTGTTTGATTAGCGTCCGAGGGCGGTGTGGTTGTAGTGCTGGTGGCTGTTAGCGATGGCCGGCGGCGTGGTGGTGAGCACGGGAGGGGGCAAGGACTACCCCGGCAAGCTCACCATGTTCGTGCTCCTGGCCTGCATCGTCGCCGCCACCGGCGGCCTCATCTTCGGATATGACATCGGCATCTCCGGTAACTCACGCGCCTCGTTAGTTCGTGATCTTTTTATTTTTATGGTTATGATTAGAAAGAGAGAGAAAAAAATGCACCTTTTTCTTTGTTTGCATCTGGCATGCTCTGTTCTTGCGATTCAGGGAATTTTCTCGGGCACAGTTCACCTACCGTCATGTCGGGAGACTCGACGCATGATTTGAGCGTCGTTTTACACATACAAACAAACCTGCGATATTCCCCTCCGTTTCTTTATTTCCTTTGTCGGGTTCTTGCAAACCCAAGAAGAATCTTTCCATGTATCACCTGGCCATCTTTCAATTTAACTTTTCTTTTTCGTTTCGCAACGATAGTTATTTAATGAGAAAAATCAGCCAAGATCATTCCTAAAAAGAGCTACAGTAATCGTTGACGAAAAATCAGTAGCAAAGAAGAAAAAGAAACTGATTTTGTTCAATGCTGTCTTCGATCAGGTGGCGTGACGTCGATGAACCCGTTCCTGATGAAGTTCTTCCCGTCGGTGTACCGCAAGGAGCAGGAGGCGGAGCGGAACCAGAGCAACCAGTACTGCAAGTTCGACAGCCAGCTGCTCACCATGTTCACCTCCTCGCTCTACCTCGCCGCGCTCGTCGCCTCCTTCTTCGCCGCCACCGTGACGCGCGTGGCCGGGCGCAAGTGGTCAATGTTCAGTGGCGGCGTCACCTTCCTCATCGGCGCTGCCCTCACCGGCGCCGCCAAGAATGTTCTCATGCTCATCTTCGGCCGCGTCCTCCTCGGCATCGGCGTCGGCTTCGCCAACCAGTCGGTTCCGCTTTACCTGTCAGAGATGGCGCCGGCGCGTCTGCGCGGGATGCTCAATATCGGGTTCCAGCTGATGATCACGATCGGCATTCTGTGCGCGAACCTGATCAACTACGGCACGGCCAAGATCAAGGGCGGGTGGGGGTGGCGCGTGAGCCTCGCGCTGGCGGCGGTGCCGGCGGCCATCATCGCCGTGGGCGCGCTCTTCCTGCCGGACACCCCCAACTCGCTCATCGACCGCGGCCACACCGACTCCGCCAAGCGCATGCTGAAGCGCGTGCGCGGCACGGACGACGTGGAGGAAGAGTACAACGACCTGGTGGCCGCTAGCGAGGAGTCCAAGCTCGTGGCCCACCCCTGGAGTAACATCCTGCAGCCGCGGTACCGCCCGCAGCTCACCATGGCCATCGTCATCCCGATGTTCCAGCAGCTCACCGGCATCAACGTCATCATGTTCTACGCGCCGGTGCTGTTCAAGACGCTCGGTTTTGCGGACGACGCGTCCCTCATGTCCGCCGTGATCACGGGCCTCGTCAACGTCTTCGCCACCTTCGTGTCCATCGTGACCGTGGACCGCCTCGGCCGCCGCAAGCTGTTCCTGCAGGGCGGCGCCCAGATGCTTGCCTGCCAAATCGTGGTCGGCAGCCTTATCGGCGCCAAGTTCGGGTTCTCCGGCGTGGCGGAGATTCCCAAGGCGTACGCGGCGATCGTGGTGTTCTTCATCTGCGCGTACGTGGCCGGGTTCGCCTGGTCGTGGGGGCCGCTCGGGTGGCTGGTGCCCAGCGAGATCTTCCCGCTGGAGATCAGGTCGGCGGGGCAGAGCATCAACGTGTCCGTGAACATGCTCTGCACCTTCATCATCGCGCAGGCGTTCCTCCCCATGCTCTGCCGCTTCAAGTTCATCCTCTTCTTCTTCTTCGGCGCCTGGGTCGTCGTCATGACCATCTTCGTCGCGCTGTTCCTCCCCGAGACCAAGAACGTGCCCATCGAGGAGATGGTGCTCGTCTGGAAGTCGCACTGGTACTGGGGCAGGTTCGTCCGCGACGAGGACGTGCACGTCGGCGCCGACGTCGAGATGCCCGCCGCCAACGGTAACGGCAAGATCGGGGCCGGCAAGCTCGCCATTTAGCCGTGACGTCTGGACGTCGCTGCTGACGCTGTTCGCCAATAATATACTCATTATTGTTCCGAATTTAGCGGGAAATTAAAAGGTTTAAGAATCCTCTGTATTATAAGTGTCTCAGTAGTTAGGATAACTGGATGATGACGAACAACAGTCAACCAGTCTTTCACCTGTCTTCTTTTCCAAATTCTCTTTGTGCCGGATACTCAATGTGGGGCATGGTTTGGATGATACATGAATATGAAAGCAAGTTGCAAAACTCTGCATTCTCCGTGTGCATGGATTCATGGCGACTTGCTGATTTTTAGATGTCACCAATTAAAGCCGCCACATTTGATTGGTTTCACAAGATGTTCAGCGACCTAGCGTCGATTTTGGTCTATTACCGCAAAATGTTGCAAATAGAATCTGTTCATTCAGACGTGAGAACAATTTCATAGGTTTATGTTTTCGGCTACCACTGCATGCCAATGTGTTTGTCGACTGACGATGTGCCAGGAAAACGATGCGATGGCATAGTTGTAATACGCCCTACTCTCTCAAAAGAATTGCAATGGACCCAAATGCCAGTCGACATATTTAGGGGATTGATTTTTCAAAAATTGCAACGGCATAGGAGAATTTTTCTCCAAAAGAATAGAAAGCTTTGGTCTTAAAAAAAAAAGAGAATAGAGAGCTTTCATGAGGCAAAATACATCAACTTTTCTGAGAATCAGCAACATGTCGTCACGGAGCTGCTTAAGTTGTGCCACTAGGCGAAGAATCTCGCGGACCCCGTAGCTTGTTTTTCTATCACGTAAGCAGCAGCGCATCACGTGGAACCTGGGGTTTTCTTTCTGGTACAATTCACAAACGATATCTTATCTTTTCAGGGCAGAATTGAAGACGATCTATGAGAGAGATCGTCTAGAACAACGATTCGGATTCGTAAGCCATGTTTAGTCTCTGACGCAGCGCTGCTACAGATGGATGGGATAACGATGCCGTCGGCGTCACCGACCGGCCTGCGCGCTGTGAATGTGTGAAGGGTCGCCGCGGCCGCGCCGGCCTGAGCTGAGGCCAGGGTGCCGCGCTCCCACGGCAGGCATGCTGCCAACCCGTGCACCAACCCATCAACTTTGTGCCCATCAAACACCATGTTAAGTAGTACTAGTAGGTGTATGCGTTATCCATTGCCTCAACTAGCAGTAGAGTACTTTGGTCGGCAAATTTGCAAGGTTGATTTCTTCTAGAACGTGCGGAAGCTCGGCGTTGTTGAGCTAGCCATTTCCGTCATCCGAACAAAAAGAATGGGAACGCGCCATGAGTGATCTTGGAGTAGATTGTGTAAACCAAGGCAGTGGTTTTGTTGGTCAAAAAATTGCTCAGCTCATGTTAAATAAAGCATTTCTCAACATCTAAAGCCTATTGTTGATCCCGACATATCATCAGTGGAGAGGTTAATTTACAGAAAACCTCTATACGTTGAAGAAATATCATAAAATAACCTCTTAAGATGGTGTGATCAACCGCAACAGACTTTTTATGAGGATCGGACGGACAACATTTGTTGTTTGCACAAAATATTTCTCCGTATTAGCTCAAAAAAGAAACAGTCTAAATAAGAGCAAAGCAAATCGTCTTATCCACGAGAGAAGAGCAGCAGGACGGCTGCTAGATCACAAAAGCAGAAACAAGACGGGCGTGTGAGACGTAACTAAAAGCAAGCAAATCAAAGCCACCGCCAGCTCGACGATCGCAGCAACAGCAATGCGAGGTGAGGAGAGGGAGGACTCCTGTGAAGGCACCCCTCCTTTTCCGCCAAAAGGCGCATGTTGCCCAGCACAGTGGCGCCCCTACTCTATCCAAATCCAAGGCTGAGTCGATCCCAAATTTTGTGAGTTCTCCCGTGCTGGGATCAGGGAAAGCGAAAAGAGGGATCAAAAGAGGGAAGCCTATAGGCTATAGCAGTTACGGCCCCAAAGCGTAAGAGGCCGCCGGCACCAACCAGACCCAGCTAGAGGTAGAGGTAGAGCCAAGCCTGCGATGCGAGATCGCATGGCGATTTCGAGCGACCACGACGTACCAGTGGCTGCCCTGTGCGGTCACGAGTTCGTGATGCGAACCTGCCATCATCCCGTGGACTAACTAATCCACGCCTAGCCTAGCTAAAAGGTGGTCGTTGGCTCGTTCCTGCGGATTACGCAATGTGATCCGGATAAATTTGTGGATAACCCCTGTTTGTTTTCTCTCTCGGCGGACGTGTAAAGCGAGAGCTCCCGGCCGACCTACTCCCACTGGATGGGGAAGGGGAAGATCCGATGACACACGTAACAGGATTCGATTCGGAGCCGCGCGCCGACCGCGCGTTCACGATCTTGGGGTTGATCCACACACTAATGCGTCACTTTACAAGGCACCGAGCCTATCTTTGTCAGCGCTGATTGTACACGCGTTTGACCGCCCGCCCTCGTGTTTTGGTTTTCAACGGAGCGGAGCAAAGAAAGCCTGCTGCCAGAATCCTGTAGTGAAATGGAGACGCCGAGGAGGTGATGATGCCGGCGGCGGATCGATCGACTATTTTAGGTGTGTTTGGTTCCTGCACCGTATAACCTGTCTAAGTGAAAGCAATTTAAATCGAGTCATATATGCTGAAAAGAAAAATATTTATTTGGTTTTATCTGTCTGAATAGACTAAGTTAAATTTATATTTAGTTGACCGAATTTTAGATTACGTAGCAGATAAGAGTTAATATTATAATTGATTACTTACATGAGATAATTTTATGGTATTGATAATAGATTCACCTGCATCGAGCTTCACTCATAAATCAGAATAAGATCTTATATTTGTATATATCGAACCAGACTATAATAATAAATACAAACAACTAAAAAGACCTCTTATCAAAATTATACGTACCTATTAGGACAGACAGGAAAAAATTCGGACAAACAATCGCACCCTTTTCTTTTGGCTACGTGCGTTGGCTGGAGCTTGAGCTTCCCGGCAACGTAGGACAGCAGCAACAACGCATGTACGCAAGCACGGGTCACCAACCCCTCTGGCACAGCTTCAAGGTAAAGGCCGCGAAAGGCTTTGAGCGTAAGCAGGTCACCACTTGCAACGTCTGAACCTGCAGGCGTGGCTGGGCCCGATCCAACTCAACCAGGCGAAAAAGTTGGCTATGCGAGGATGGCGTAGGCATAAATTGAAAGTTGGAAAGGCAGAGAGGCCCGCCGTGTTTTCGGTGTTTTTTTCGAGCCGAAGAAGTCAGGGACCTGGTGACTCATCCAGCACATGGGAATAGATTCAGTAGGGGGTTCGGCGGCGGCGACCGGCGACCGGGGTGCCGAGCCGATGACATGGGCGGCTGCCACGCTGCTTCGCACACGCGGTGCGGACGAGGCGAACGCTGGACGTACGCTGGGGCCGATGTGGCTGACGCGGTGGTTGGTTTCTTGGCCTGGAGTAGACCTCGCCGCGCAGGCTGTGGCCTCTGCACATACGCATGCGTCAGCAGCAGCCAGCGACTCCCGCTAAAACGGAGTGGAAGAATGCGCATCTCTGTAAAAAGAAGGGGCCTGCCAGCCTCCGGACGTCCCGCCAGATGTTAGCATCGGACGTATATTCTACTATTTGATTAAGCTGTATTGATAGCCTTTGTATTTTCCGATCATGATAAAAATCTCTCACTGCAACATATAAAAATGATTCACACAACATTCATCCCGATCTGTCTTTTTTCTCACGAGGCAACAAAACCAATAGTAAAAATTGCAACACCCACGGTAAGATTGACATCCTAGATCACCCCGTTGCAAAAATTGCAGCAAAATGTGAACAAAATCAAAAGTTCATTGCTAACGGCTGATATATGCGAATGATCTCAAATAGAGGACACTAAAACAACAACATTTGACAGTACAACAAAAAAACAAATGGTTCTTGCAACATACTAAAAAGCTTAGTGCAACAAGTGCCAAAAACAAAAGAGATTGCAACAAATAGAAAACATTGCTGCAACTTTCAGAATAACTAATGAAACATACAAGTAACACTGGTGTAACATATTAAAATATAGTTCATAGATCTCAAATAAACAAATTTAGGATTATGCAATATTACAATATTTCAAAACATAACTGACAACATTAGAAAATAGTACTTGCATCATCTAAGAACAGAAGGTAAAACATCTGCATCAAGCAGCATCTACAACATACAGATCTGAAAGAGAATGCTCAAATATCAAACACCTATTAGAACAAGTCGAAAACATTGTTGCACTATGCCTACTCAGAACGTGGCACATGAGAAGCCATAGGGATGCTCCGGGATCGATCCCACGACCACGACCTCGAGCTCATTGCATCTTGCTCCTACAAATTTTTCTTGGCAGAGATCGGCCACCTTACCAAATCCACGGATGAAGCCACCGGACACCTAGGGATTGTGATGATACGAAAAATTGTCATGCCAAACACCGAGCACCCCATGTATAAATCAAACTAAAAACTCCCTGGAAGAACCGGAAGTTTCGGCCTCCCTAGTTGGAAGTTTTGGTCTAGATCACCCGACGGGCAGCACCGTTGCAATGGCACCGCACCGTTAGACCTTCGTCATCACCCACGCTCAGGAGGAACTATTGTTGCGACAAATTAAAACATATACTGCAACAAAAAAATACATTCCTACAACATCACCAACAAAGATATGCGAGAGGCTCTGGAAACGTAGACGCATGTCGAGTGAACATGCGAGCGGATGAGTGTGCTGATCGTGCGATCCGCGAGCGAGACCATGAGTAGGCGAGCGAGCATGTGTGATATTTCACGTTGACGGATGATGCAAACTTGTGAGCGTTTTCCTTCACTTAAGGTGGGCCTGCACTCAAGAGCTAGCGTCCAATCTTTCCCTATATCAGACGTAAGATGAGGAGCATTACCGTAAAAAGAATGAGTTTCTTTACAGACTGGGGATTTTTCTTAAAAAGAACAAGAAATAATGTGTATCTGGTAAAGTTTGGTTATGTTCATAGGATAGATGACTTCCCGGCCTTGCTTACAAATTGTCAATTTCCTTGCCATGTAGGACATATCATCCATGCTCCGCACAGTAAGGCATTCACATTCGGATAGTAACGAGCCCTAAGCACTTGTGCACAAAGAAAATCTAGTGTTTGAATTAGGAGCCATCTCTGATTAGCTAGCATTGCTTGATTAAAGGCATAAAGTTCCCAAAAACCAAAACCACCATCCTTCTTTTGTTCCCATGATAGCCAATGTATTTTATCCTTATTTTGTTAACTCCACTAGTACCAGCAAATCATTGAGCTCACTTGATTACAAAATCTTTTCGTGAGGTCAAAGCATGCCATTGCATATGTGGGTATAACTTGGGCTACAACTTTTATAAGAATCTACTTACCAGCTTTTGACAATAATTTCTCCTTCCATCCCTGAATTTGGTTCCAAATTTGATCCCTGATGTATTAAAAAGCTTCTGATTTGGAATTGCTGATATAATCTAGCAAACCAAGGTATTTCTCATTGGACACTTTAGCATGTAGTTGTAGACCATGTTTGACTCCCCGCCACTAAGATTCCCTAGTATCTTTGCTAAAAATAATAGCAAATTTCTCCTTATTAATTTTCTGTCCTGAACACTTATCATATACCTCCAAAATCTATTGCAAATGCATGGAATTTTTCTCTATTGATTTTATCAGGGTGAGGGATCATCAGCAAATAAAAGAGGGGACACACTCGGTGCTCCTTGACAAATGTGTATTCCTTGAACCATATTATTAGCATCTGTGTGATGTAACAAGCTAGAGAAACCTTTAGCATAGATCAAGAATAAGTATGGATATAGCGGATCTCCTTGGCACAAACCTCTTTGTGGAATGATCTCCTCAGTTAATTTACCATTTACCTTTATATGATATCTGACCAATCGTACACAATTCATGAGAAGATCAACCAAACTTTGATTGAAACCCAACCGTGGCAACATTGCCTCAATAAAATCCCACTCCACTCTATCATATGCTTTGCTCGTATCAAGTTTTAATGCAAGATATCCTTCCTTCCCTCTCCTCTTATTTTGCAAAAAATGTGTCATCTCATATGCCACAAAGTGCATTGTCTGTTATCAATCTTCCTAGGACGAAAGCACTTTGGTTTGGTGAAATGATATCATTCAAGAAAACATTCAGCCGATTGGCCAAAACCTTGGAGATGATCTTATACAACACATTGCAAAGACTAATTGGATGCATATCTTTTAGTCGTTGAGGATCTTTTACCTTCAGGATCATAACCATTGTCATTTTGTTCCTTCCTGCTGGTCTACCACCATTAAGCACGACCATCACCGCTTGCTTCACACGGTCCCCCACTGTGCCCCAAAACTTCTTCAAGAAAGTTGTGGGAGGTCAAATAAACTTATTCCCCATTCATTTGAACTCCTCTTGTTGGATTTGTTGGACTCTTATTGTGGGCTCATCTGCATCAGCCTCAATAGGCCACTTTTTTATGGAATAAAAGGCCTGGTCTACACAGGCCTACCATGAATCCAAAACGTTATTGGATTTGGTTCAATAGGCATGCTTCCTAGTGTACCACTACCGCAAACCCTTGATAGTCGGTACATAGTCCACTCAAAAGGCAATTGAAGAAGTCTATTTGACCCCCCTCAACTCTCGACCTAGTCCATTTTTCTCCCACAACTGGAAAAGTAGATACTCGGACCCCCTCAACTATTAAAACCATGAAAATTAACCCTTGGCTCATCAAAAGGTGGTTTTTCCTCTAAGGTGGCACTGATGTATCAATGGTTTTACCATGTGGACATTGATGGGGACGTTATGTGGCAACCACTCAGCAAACTAAATAGGGTAAAAGAGGAAAAAATATGAGCTCCACATGCTATCCTCTAAACCCCAGTTGATCCTCCTCTTCTTGTCGTGCTTCTTCTCTTGCTCTTGCTCTTTCCTTCCTCGACCTTGGAGTCGGAGCTCAGTGGTGGTGCTCGAGACGGAGCCATCCATAGTGATGGCGAAGATATGTTGCCTGCATATACTGGCAGCGTTAGGCGAGAAGCTGTCGATGCCAAATTTGCCTTTCATCCTCCTTGTGCACACAGAGAGAAGAGAGAGAGGGGGAAAGAGAGGGAGGCCATGGGGTGGGCAGCGGTGTGCTTGGCTCTGGTGTAGGGCTTTGTCAGCTTGGGGCGGTAGCCACGGGTGTGTTCATGGTGATTAATCACCTAAATTTGAAGAAAAAGATAAGAAAAATAAAAAAATAAACCTAAACTACAAGCTAAGCTGACCTCTCCCGCTCCATGGGCTGACTTAAGCCTATTTTGGTGGGTTGATGGGCTGCAGTACTAGTAATCTTCTTTCGGTTCCCTATGCATATGACATCCCAGGTGGAAAGTGCGTTTTTGAATTTCAATTTTCAAACACATTTTTCTTTTGAATCGTGATCTGTTTTGAAAACATCTTCAACCAAGATTTTGTTTACAGTTTGTTCAATCAAATGAGATCCATATTGAATATATTTTATTTGTTTAAGATTTTTTTAAACTGAAAAAATAAATCTACTATTTAAATTTTTTAAATATATAAATAAAAAATTACATATAAAAATGTTGAACACGACTTTCCTAATTGTTGAATTAGATATGAAAATTGTTGAACATGACCTTATAAAGATGTTGAATTATGTCTTTTAGGTTTCAAATATTATTGACTCTAGTCTTTTGAAGTATTGAATGAGTATGAATAGATTTGTTGAAAATATTAAAAAATCGTATTGTTGAAACTGTGCCTGCTAAAGAAATAAAGGAAGTAAGAAAACTTTTCCCGTTAAGAAACAAAGAGAAATAAGAAAAGCAGATTCGGCAATGCCCACAATCATGCTCAAGCCCCCCTGGTGGGCTGACGGATCTGTACAGGGTCTCTCCTCAAAAGTGGGATGATGGTGCCAGCCCACAAGTCAGGTTCTTGCCAGGTACGCCGACAGAATTTCTCCCAAGGGAGACCGACGGCGATGATCAGGTAGGACGTCTGTGTACCATCCGGTGCACGGCCGCTCTCGCCACCGCACGCAAAATTGATCGCCGTCTCCGCACGCATCGGTTTCCTTGTGCGAAGGGGCTGTTTGGTTACAGGTTGTGAGTGTCAAGCTAAATATAGATGGACACAGCTAAAAAATTAGGATGCGATCATAGCAATATCAAAATTTAGTTAAAAAAAATAGTCGTCTGTTCCGTGACTAAGCTAAAATTTGATAGTCCGATCAAAACGTGAGTGATCAAGTCGGTCACTAAAACTCATCATTACTGTTAATTGACTATAGATGGACACAGCTAAAAAAATTCGGACGCGATCAAATTTTAGTTTCGAACGACATAACCAGAATTTAATTTGGCTTATTGGTGTCACAGACCAAACAGACCCTGAAAGCCAGCCATGGGACGCGCTCATCCCAAAACTCCACGGGCTGCAACGTGACGATCTCGAAGGATTGAAGGCGCCAACTAGCAGCGAAGACACAAACCGCACCGCGTGTAGGGCAGTCCAAGTGCTCCAGAGACCGACGCGGCATATACACATCACGGCGCAGCACGCTTCTGTAATCTAGTGGCGTGAGTAACAGCAAATGAACGACGCAACGTGGCCTGGCTGTTTCTGGCTTAAACAAATAATGCAGCCCCGGGCGCTGCGCGCGTACGCGGATCCGACCACTCGCCGACACCGCCGTCGCGCCCGCATAATACACCGGACCAAGGCAAGGAAAGCATCGATCATGAAAGCAAAAGTGCGTTCTCTCGCCAAAGAACATGCATGCGCGTGAAATAATGCATTTACGGGGCGCCATACAGATCGCACTGAACCGAGGAAACTTGATAAAGGAACTCAAAGCGAGCAGAAAAGGTAGATGGAAACAGAAGGGGCCCGAGATTTGGAGACGCGTACACACATGGCCAGGAACAAGAAGGAATTTTGTATGGCATAGCAGTGGCAGGCACACGTTAGGATGAGGGTGTACAGATATATATCTAATTTTTTTTAAAAGCCTAATTAACTCTAGATGCCAAAATATATAACATAACTTAGTTATCGAATAATTTTTTTAGCTATATATGTCCATTATTAAATTGCTAGACCTGGTGCAAAGGTCCGAAACTATTTTTATATTATTAAAAAAGGAGTGGGAAAGAAGAGTGGAAGACAGACTACAACTTAGCCCAGCAGTTGAAGATTGAAGAGGATTTGCGTACTGTCCCACTGTTACAGGCTGGTATCCTGTTGCCGTCGCCACCGCCACGTTACATTGCATCTCTCCTCTCCCTTCCAACCACCCAACCGCTACCACACCACCCTTGCCTACTTACCTTGCCCGCCACACACCAACGCGCGCGTTCCTCGCTAGCTTGACCCATCATTCCCTTCACCGCCAAGTTCCTCGGCAGAAAGTGCTTAGCCTGTAGCTAGCAATGGCGCAGCTGCTGGCGTGCTTCCGCCGCAGGGGCGGTGCGACGGCCTCGGCGCCGGACGAGGCGGCGGAGGACCAGCAGCAGGCAGCGCCGGGCCCGGTGCTGGTGGAGCTGTTCTCGTCGCAGGGGTGCGCGACGTCGCCCGAGGCGGACGCCGTGGCGGCGCGGCTTGCGCAGGACTCCACCGGCGAGGGCGCGGTGGTGGTGCTGGGCTTCCACGTCGATTACTGGGACTACCGCGGGTGGAAGGACCCCTTTGCGTCCAGCGCCTGGACCGTGCGCCAGAAGGCCTACGTGGAGGCGCTCCGCCTCGACACGCTCTTCACGCCGCAGGTCGTCGTGCAGGGCCGCGCGCACTGCGTCGGCACCGAGCAGGACGCGCTCGCGCAGGCCGTCCGCGACGCGCCGCGGTACCCCGCCCCCGCCATGAAGGTACGCCGCGCAGCACGTCCTGGATCCAGTCTTGTCGCCATGCGCACGATTACAGATCGATCGGTGCAGAATATTCAGTAAGGTGATCTGCAAATTTTGTAAGCATGATCCGTTGAAGCAGAGTACCTAATCAGGCATTGTGCTTATGCCGGATCACATATCAACAATTCAGATCTACCACTGGCAAGTAGTCGCATCATGTCTAGCAGAGTAGAAAATTACCGTGCTAGTTTATTTTAGAAGCTAAACAGAATTAACCTGTCAACTAACTGACTACGTGCAGGTCACTACACTAATTGATTCGAATTATGTAGATGGGTTGTCGTTTTGATGCCCCGAGTAACGTGTCCGTGAAACGATCGTGTATGCAAAGTCGTTACCACGTCACCAGCTCATGATTCATCACGATATATCTGATCCGATCCGCAGGTGACGTTCCAGAGGCCGAACCCGACGACGCTGCAGGCGTCCTTCACCGGCTCCCTGCGCAGCCGGGTGGAGGGACCAGGCGGCGCGAGCGTGCTGGTGGCGCTGTACGAGAACGGCCTGGTGACCGACTGCGGGCGCGGCGAGAACAAGGGCAAGTCGCTGCTGAACGACCACGTGGTGCGGCGGCTGGAGAAGGTGGCGGCCGTGCGCGAGGGCGCCTCGGCGAGGAAGACCGTGTCCGGGACCGTGCAGTTCCCGCTCTGGGACGGGTTCCGCGCCACCAGGTGCGGCCTCGCGCTCTTCGTCCAGAACGCCGCGCTGCAGGTGCTCGGCGTCCAGCACTTCGACCTGCCCGACAACGTGTGAGCCGTACGTGAGGCGTTGTGTCCGTCTCACCTTCTCTTCCGAGAGTGCGCTCCGTTTGTATCGTGCTGGGGTGCGTGCGTGTGATATTCTTTGTACGTAGAGTTTGATTGGCGTGTGTAATGTAGCAGTAGGAGATTACTGTAGTGGAGTGCGGGTGCACGGGAACCTGGATTTTTTTTTTTAATCTTTTCTGCATGTTGGTATGGACGTTCCGCTTCTGTATGAGAGAGACTGTTTTGTAGTTCTGTTCGTGAGCTTTGCTTAGAGCATCTCCAGCGGCCTCGGCAATCGGCTCGCCATCGCCAATCGACTCGCCATCTCGAGAAAAGTCGCTCCAGTAGCATCGTTATCACTGTTCACTCGCCATATCTCGTGCTCATCTGGCCAAATGTAGCGGGCTCTCGCCTCGCCATCTCGGCCACGTGTTGCTCGGCTCGTGTGCACGTCGGTGAGAGGAGAGAGATGAGACGAGAGAAAGCAAGTTGCAAATGCTTTAAAAATTCATTCCTTTTCTCCTCTTCTATAAATTCAGCAAGTTACCGAATGCTTCAAAAATTCATTCATTTTCTCATCTTTTATAAATTCAAAAGCTGAACTTATGAAGTTCCTAAAATCACACTGATTTCTGTGCTCATAAGCAAATAACAGAGAACCTATTTTAACTAGTTTCAACTAAAAACATCTTACAAATTTTAAATAAAAATTCTCTAAATTTGACTGCTTTTGTATTTCACTTGAATTTTTAGGGCATAAATTTAATTCCTAAAAATCAGAAAAAATTCATGAATATTCATCTAAACTAATATACTAATTTCTAAAATGATTGACAACCCTAAGTTATATATGAAATTTTAGTGTTTAGTATTGCTGCTACTGCTTGCACTTTAACTGTTGAAATTATAGCTATTATAAATAGCCATTACAAATAAATTGGGTACAAATAAAATATATGTATATAAAATATGAAGAGTGGTATTTAGCTAGTCTGTTGAAATGTATAGAAATATAGGGATAAAATATTATAGAGTGGATAGCTAAATAAAAATATAGAGAGTCAAATTTGAGATGCTCTTACCCAGCCGTTACGCTGATGCATGCATCGGCTAAGGTAGCGCTGAAACTTCTGATGCCAGCTCCAGCGGAGCCGGCAAACGGCCGCTTGTATCATTGTGCTAGCAATTTAGTTGCTCGAACAGCCTGCAACGTGGTCCAGCGGAGCCCGTTTCAGTGCTACAGTGATGCGGACGTTCATTACTGTACCACATGGGAACGGCAACTTTGCCGATCGTCCGGAGGAGCGGCATCACTTTGGTGAGTGGGTGACAGTGAGTTTGGAGAGAGGAGAAGAGTAATAGAATGTAAGAAATATAGTAGCTATTGGAGATGAAAAAATAAAATATACTGTAATTATGTTAGATGATACTATAATAAGTATTATAGATGGTAAATTTATAAGTATCTACTGGAGATAGCCTGATCCCAACGCTAACCCCCTAGGCTTTCTAGGCGTCCGATCGACTTAAAAAAAAAATCTCACTGCAACAGCCTCCGTTGTTTCCCGCAACATTAGTGATTCTTCTTTTTCCTCATCAAACAAGCGCTCGCCCACGAACTCACAGGGTATCAACGATGAACTCAACCCCCAAAGCAAAACGAAGCAAAACAAAAATGTTGCAACTTATTCAAATTACTGCTTCAAAATCGTGAGATCTAGAGAACAATTATAAGAACCGTTGCAACATCGATGCATGACTTGTGCAACATTTGAAATTATCACGTGTAAAAAATGAAAGGAAGACACTAAAATGTCAAGAATGGATCAAGAAATACCTTCTTTTCAATGAAATTTGACGAAACCACGAGTATAGATCTTATTTATTGCTTTAAAACAGTTTAGAAATCCCAAATACACGGTTTAAATGTGATGCAACATCCATTAATAGTAGTTGCAACATTGTAAAAAAAAATACAACAATGTTGCAACTACTGTTCCAAGCAGCGAGAATGCCCATAAAGATATGAGTGACCTACTCAACATATGTGTGGTGACAGGTAGAGGCGCTCGTAAGAAAGGATGCTGATCCATTTTTTCTCAACAACAACCCCTAGTGTTGCTCCGCTCCTCCTCGCCATTCCTTGCTTGAGGCAAGCAAGACTAGTACAGGAAAGAACTGATCTGATGATCATGGTGTTACATATCGATGATGTTGTGCCAAATGGATTTGTATGTTGCAACCTGCTTTTTCGCTTGTTGCAACATGACTTTTTGTTTGTTATGGAGGATCTGTTCTATGTTGCAAGTTGTAATATGTTAAAATATCTGTTACAACATTAAAAATAATAGTTATAACATCACTATGTGAAAAACAGATAAAGTAGATACTACATAAGTGACGGGTCGTAAAGTGATGGGTCATAGTTGTGACCCGTCACTAATGCTAGTCATTGGTAACGGGTAAAAACTTGACCCGTCATCAATGACGACTCATCACTCACAGGTCATCGTAGGCTAGTCATTGGCGTCACCAATGACTAACTCATCGGTGATGGATCTCATAGATCTGTCATAAGTGACGGGTCAAGTTATGACCCGTCACTAATGACGTTATTCAGAAATACAGAAAATGATCCAAACATTGTAATTTTTTTATTTTTATTTTATTTTTCTCTTATTTTTTCTCACTTTAGAAGCACTAACAATATAAACCATTGTATATTTATACTCAAGTTTGATGTAAGGGGTAACGACTATGGACACAAACACTCGTTCTGAAAATGATGCAAAAACTTCTGGAGGCGAGAACTCAATCTTCCAAGCCGTTTTAGGCCTCGTTCGCTGAACCTGACAAGATCGGGGAGAAACGGATGTAACTTTTTATGTAGATGTCCGTAGAGTTAAAAACGTTAAAATCGGAGTTCGTATGCAAAAGTTATAGCCATTTAACCGAAGGTACTCCGAGCGAAGCGAAGTAAGTCCAATACTATCTAGTAATTTTTCTATCTAGTTAGTGGAAGAGTGTACAACATAGGGATTGGTATCAGTCACATATTTAGGAAAGGAAGAAAAGGATGAATTGAAATATAGTTGCTATACTAGTTATTCTTGCTGGGGTCTTGGGCAATCAAGACCTGCCAACCGCACATGAATTACAAGAATGCGGTTAGTGATTGATTGTGAAAGCAACAATTGAATAGAAAAGGTCAACTGGTTTTTATATCTATTATAAAATTAACATTGGTGATGGGTCATAACTGTAACCTGTCACTTATGATTTATAAGTTGTGAACCGTCACTTATGACCTTCGGTAAAATAGTTAAAATGATCTTTTATCCGAGTCCCTTTAGGACGCACGCGAGGTTGAGGTGGTTAGGCAGCTACGCGCGCGAGGGGCCGTCGCGAGTTCGATTCCCACGAAACATACATTCTAAAAACAGCCTGAAAAATAGGTAGAGACATATGGCGAGTGGTGATAGACCTGAGTTGGATTGACTTGGGTGAAAGTATTTTTTTTTTTACTTTTTTTCGTATTAAAAATCGCGAAAACCATATATCAGTCATAAGTGATGGATCATAAACAAGTCATAATAACAGGTCATAATTGTGATTCATCACCAATGACCTTAATAAGTGACAGGTCAAGTTTTGACCCGTCACCAATAATCTTATTGGTGATGGGTCCTTACCCGTCACTTATTACATGTCATCAGTGATGCGTTCAGGGTGACGGCCCGTCACCCTTGTCCATTTTTCACATAGTGCATAAGTCATTAGAATTTAGAACATAAGAGCACTCATCAGGTCTTTAGAATTAGATCTAGTATATCTTTGTTCTTTTTTTCCTAAGATTAATCAAAATGCAATAAGATATGAGGCTAATCAAAATGCAATAAGATACGAGGCTATTATCCCGAGAAAGATATAAGCCTGTATAAAGTCTCGTGTCCTATTCTTCGATACACACAGTTGATAACTAAATATCTCTACTTTAAATAAGTATTTATATAATTAATTTTATCGATCATCAATGGATACAGAAGGAGAGATAGTTCTATTTACGCCTGGATGGAACTAGAGAAAGAAGGGGGGTCGATTTGCCAATCTGCTCTGGGACTAGGGCTAGGTGAGAGAAAACTGATCGATGTGTTCTAGGACTGGAGCTCGGAGAGATGAAGGGAATGGACCTGCTCGATCTAAGGTGGGTGGGGATGAGAGTGGATAAGGCAGCCTGTAAGTATGGTCACCCGGCTAATTGTAGCAAGTCTGCGGATGTCTGTGCTATGAGCCATGCGTCGGAAGGAAGACTCGCTTGGAACACCCGGGGAGAGGAGCGTTATCGATCGACTAATTGAAACAAGCTTGTGTGGATGTCTGTGCTCTGTGCCATACGTCGGAAGGAAGCCTCGCTTCGAACACCCGGGGAGAGGAGCGTTATCGATCGACTAATTGAAACAAGTTTGTGTGGATGTCTGTGCTCTGTGCCATACGTCGGAAGGAAGCCTCGCTTTGGACACCATGGAAGAGTAGCATTATCGATCGACTAATTGTAGCAAGTCTGTGTGTATGTCTGTGCTTTCTACCATGCGTCGGAAGGAAGCCTCGCTTTGAACGCCCGAGGACAGGAGCGTTATCGGTAAGCTAATTGTATAAAGTCTGTGCGGATATGTGCTCTGTGCGATTTTTATGTATTTATATATATATATATAATATTTTTAAAATATATGTCTGTTTTAAAAAAATTGTATGGGTACGCTATCGTCGGTTGTTTAACAGACGAGAACTTATAAGCTCTGACGCTCAGTGCATTAAATAACCAGAGAAAGTAACATCTCGTATGTTCAGTAGGTGAGAATTTGATCTCGCCTGCTGAACGGGCGAAACCTTCGTCTCGTCTGTTGAATGGGTGACATCTTTATTAATATACAGCAGAATAGACATATATATAATTATTTTTTAATATAACTTTTGTGTAGCAATTTGAAAAATATTGCACATTCATTCGTGGTTCATTCTATTCTTAATTTTGGCTTGATGTCATTCTGTCACTATTTCTTTATTTAGTTAATGTAAAAGTGTATGAGTTAATTTTTTAGTGAAGTAACGTTGGGATACAAAATCTAATTTGTCAAACAATAGTAGTTGTGAAACACAATTATCATATAACTCGACATGGATGTTACATATGTTGATAAATATTACATGAGACATGTGGTTTATCATCACTGCACGAATAGACTATAACCATAAAAAGATAACAACAATAAACGTTAGCATGTATGATACGCGTAAAGATTAACCTAATAGTGTGACGCTGCTAAACGTAAAATACCTTAGGGAATGAAAAAAGGTCGGGTTAAATAGATGCTCTCTACTAAGTGCACCTATGATATTTGCCCTTTTGCAGGGCATCAGGACCCTCCGCCTTAGCGCAACGGGCCCTCTCCCATTTCTTTTCTATATCTGTTTCGTGTGCTTCAACCGTGGCGCGCTCCTCCACTGTCTTCCTTATGCGCTCTTCCTCCTGACGCTTTAGCCGTAGTTCCTCTGGTTTTTACTCGTACTCCTGGCATTCATACGCTTCCCTCCTCCACCGCATGCTCAGGTTGACCCACTGCTTCTGGTGCTCATTTTACTCCATGTCAAGTCATTCCATGAAGTCACAGATATGTAGAGGAGACTGTACAAATAAAATAAGAGCAGAGATTAATAAGACAATGAATGAAATTGTATGAAAAGTGGCACATGAGTGATCTATATCGCTATATCGGTGGGTATTTATACGGTCCATGTCGATACAGGTCATACTGGTAGTTAGCACACATAAAGAAACGTAGGCCATAGGTGTAGGAGATGTCCTACGACTCGCGAAACCTACAAGAGTCACAATAGAAGCCTATCGATTGTTCGACCCTATGGAGGTGAAAATCCCCCAATATTTCTTGGGTGGGTTTGGTGGTTCTGAGGAAGACATTATAGTTAAGAGAGCTGAGGAAGGAGTGATCTATTCATCGCTGAAGGTGGGGTAATTTATGGTGGCTGAGGGCTGGTGTATGGACTGAGTGCATGTGCATGGCTATGAACTAGAGCATGGGATTTCCTATGAAAGCTAAAAAAGTCATGGTATTGATGTTTGATAGAGATTTTCTGTGGAAGTTGTTGTTTGGTGTGGTCATTTCATTTTGTAAAAGTTGAGAAAGAAGTTATTGTTGCCTCTCGCGGGAATGGTGATTCAACTAGTGCAGACCATTGAGTTTGTTACCGCCAATGTATTCCACGTAAGGCATTTATGTGTCGTATGCTACATGTATCATACTATTGTTGTTGCAGTTTATGAGGGTGTTGTCAATTAGTATAACTAGAAACAATATATCTTGATGTACTGTCTTAGCTTTACGTAATATTTCATTGTACCATTTTGTTTGTAATTGAATAAGCTGTACCCTATCATATAACGTTGTATTCTGTTAGCACACGTACTAGTGGTACGGTTCGTAATGCGAATGGTTTTGATGCGTAAAGTTGCAAGCCAACGATTAATTGTGTGACATGATAGCACCCTACCCTGTCCCCTACCGCTGGCATGCTTTCACCTACGTGCTAACGTTGGTTTTCACTTTAATATAGAGTAGATTTCAGAAACTATACAATTGTCAGTGGTACCCCTAATAGGTTGATGCAGTCTAGCGAATAGACTTTTTGGTGCTACCCCTAATAAGCCGATGCAGTCTAGGCAATAGGCTTTTCAGTGTTGCCACATCTATCCATTACTGCTGGGACTTCTTATATACAAACAAAACCAAATCGATTCTCTACTCACATATCTCCTGACCTTGAATTGAATTGAGAAAATGGTGTATCCTCATCCTCCCAATGAGCCCATCGATTCACCACCTCGACACCCTCATTTAGACATCGATGGTAGATATTACTACGGAAATCACAATGCTCTTCATTGCTTGTTTTGGCGTCGGCATAGAGATGATGTTGTAGTCCAAGTTTATGAGCATTTCAGTGACGTAGGCCGTCGATTCTTCCGTTATACAGATTTCAGAGTACGAACAAATAATATTTACTTTCTTTCCTATTATCTCAACACCATTTACTTATCTCATCTATCATTTTTACCAGACATATGATTGTGGGTTCCAGTACTGGATTGACCTACGGATAGAACCACAAATTCAAGAATACATCCATCTTCTTCACGTCGTCATCGAGAAACTACAGGAACAATTGCCCTAAAAGAGAGCCAGAAATGTCATAAGATCCTATATATTGCCTCTCATGGCGTGTCAAAGGAATAACTGAGAGTAATATCGATGTGTTTTAGCTGTCGGTAGAGGATTTGATTTCATATTTGACTTGTACTATTTTTCATTCCCTAAGGCATGTTAGGTGAAGCGCCGGTACACCACTAGGGGTATCGTATATGCCATCATTCATTCGATCGACATGGTTATTATGATTGTTATGAAATGATCGTTGTATGAGTCAATGATCCAAATAGAATCACAAAATAAAAACATGGTGCATAAAAGTTATTATGACAGTAACAATAAAATAGTAGCATTAAGAAAGACAATAACATAAAATCATAAAATTAATAATGGCATAGCTACCTACAGGTTGTGTCCACTCTTAGGGACAAGGCCCCTGGTCGTATTTGTCCTCGGGACCCTGTGCCTCCTTTCTGTCACCTGGTTAGTTGAGTTTGTCATGTGGCCCAGTAGAACGATCAGCCACTCAGGCCGTCCAGTAGGTGGTGGAGTGGCGTACTCGTCCTGGGAGGGTTGTGTCCCCGGGAGTGGCATACCAGGTAGATGCAACACACCAAAGTCATCGCTCTATCCAAAGATGAAGTCGTACCCAAGGACCTGAGTCATGTCCATGCTAAGCAGCTCCATGTAGCTACCCTGCGCCTCTACATCCTCGAGATCATCGATCTCTACACATGGAACGACGAAGAAAACATGTTAGCATCGATAAAAAGTGACATACGAAACAATTTGTTATGCATGAAGCGAGTGTCGTACCTGAGATGGGGACGCGAGAACTCGAAGGACCTGGGTCCACGGAGGAAGGGTGAATTGCCCGCTGGTGGCATAGAAGTAGTCACCGCCATGGGTGAAGGGTGGCCTAGACGTTATGACACAGTACCGGGGGTCACCGGCGCCGGAGAACGAAAGCTGAGGCAACATGTCACTGTACTGGGGGTGACTATTCCCGGTGAAGGATTGTCTTGCTATAGTAGGGGTCAAAGAGGAAGTCGGGGTCAAAGACGTCCTCGACAGGTTGGCAGCGAAGGTCGGTCGTTACGGTGGGTGCGGCAACTCGGTGAACGTGTTGGACGGGTGTGTCGGGATATGAGCCGACGCTCGTGATCCCGTCATAATGTCCAAGTACGAACTGCAGCTCATCGATCAGAAGACCTTGGCCACGTTCCGGATAATCTGGCCAAATGTCACGTTCATCTCGGCCCTGGGAACCTCGTCGCCGCTATTGAGCTGCAGCTTCAATGCACGTGTCTAGGCATCAATCTGGTGCAGTATGTCCCTCTGCAAAGGAAAGCTTCATTTAATTACACAATTTTTTTACAACTATTGTAGTAAATGAGGACTCACGTAGTGTTATTAGTACCTCAAGAGAATGCGTCTGGTACCAGTGCATCGGGTACGTGTTGCGTACGTCCACCACATGCCGTGGAAGCTCGATCAGTGTATACGTGACCCAGATCCGCGTTCAAGGCATGAACCACGAGATGTACTCCGCATACGCCTCCTCAGAGTGTGGCTGATCCTCGTCCTTGATGTGCTTGACAGCTTGGTCCCATTCTTCAACCCACCGCTGCACACGCGATGCAAACGCACTCATGAAATAAGTCCCCCTCCACGTCAGCCTGCAAAAACATATATACGTGAAAACATGTGTAGACGCGGGTCATATGAAAATATAATTACAACGTTATGCACCTATGTATGTTGTTAGGCAGCGACCTAGTCACCTATAGCAAGAAATGCGTGGAACTTCCCAAACTATCGCTTCACACGACGCGGTGAGTACTCCTCGACGTAGATGTCAAAGACGAGGGTGAAATTCGTGAGTCAGTATTCCCGATCACATAAGCAGAGCACCGAAAGTCTTAGTGGAGCGCATCGATGTACCTCGGCCTCTGTGTACGGCCTCCAGTGGACATAGTCCACCGTCAACTCATCGAACTGGTGAACAAAGTCTGGGTACATGTGGTGTGTCTGCACGCTGGACTAACTCAGTTGTGCAACCAAACTAAGTTAGAAAAAAAAAGGAAGTACTGAACATATACATATCCAAGTAGCATAGCACTTACCCTACGTTTGCACCACAAGGACCCCATGGTCGGGCCATCAACACCGTCTACAGCGAACTGGTACATGTTATGCTCGACAATGGGTTTGCCGATGGCGATGCACTCGTATGACCACATCTGAAGTAGTAGGGGATACCCGGTGATGATCGCATTGATCCAGCCTGTGGGTCGATGTTTTCCACCTGTAAAAAAAGGAATAAGTACCAATATCTTCATTCGTTAGCAACGTAAAGGAGACAAGAATATAGTACAAGACATACGTACAACAAACTGAACTAGAAAGGCCTTTGTCAGGCTGTGCTTCTCGGTCCATAGAAAAGGCTTGAACGGGGCTACGCCGTCCCTCCATTCAACGATCAAGAAGCGGGCCAGATCATGTCGCGCTAGGCCATGCCCACGTCCCTAGCTCCAACAACAGCACCCACACAAGGCAGGCCCATTAGGAGCGAGACATCCTCGAGCGTGGGTGCTATCTCGTTGCACGGGAGGTGGCAGCAGTAGCAGATGATGATGTAGCAGCAGATGGCAGTGCAGGTAGAGATGCAGGAGAAGCTTCAAGCTGATATACTTTGCCACCAAGAGCAGCAGACAGTGCTCATGCAGTCACTCCAACAGCAACAGCATGCCATATTTGCAGCGCTTCAGACAGATAGGGAGAGCAACACTCATATGTTCTCATTCCAACTTTAGCATACATGTCTTCAGTTGCCAGCTACACCTCCAGCACTAGCTCCAACCCCGAGTCCTCTCCTAGGCAGTGTTCATGGTCTCTTAAGTACTTTGGCATCAGGCTTTTCTCTTTAAGCACTTTTCACTACCAGAGTCTTCCTCTACCTGCTGGGACTTCTAAGAGGCTAGTGCTTCCTTCGTTGTTGTCACCTCTGACCACTAGGCCTCTCAGCTTCGAGGACTCTCCGCAACTGATCGTCCCTGATCAACACCACTCAGTCGAGCCATCTTCTATTGTACAGTCAGCTTTTGATGAGCCTGAGGCCACTCTTTAGCAGACAACAGCTCAGGGTTTTGATACTTCCAGCTTCGACCCTCATCCTGAAGCAGTGTCGATAGAGGTTCCTGCTCCTTCTTCATCTGTTCAGCCTTCATCAGGATCCCTCTCACCTGTCATTAACGCTGTTGAAGCTGAGCATGACTCTTTCGACTCCGAGTCTGATGCTTCTCAATTCGTGGTGGGACCTTCTTCGACAGTGTCGACTCCTCCTTCTCCTTAGGCCCTGGATGCTTAGTAGGGTTCTCTTTTTGGTGTTTAGATGCCAAAGGGGGAGAGAGTCTTGTGATAGAGGGAGTTAGGAGAGAGAGTCTTAGCATGAGTGTCTAGAGAGCTTTTATTTCAGGTGGAGCTTAGGAGTTTGGGTAGTTGGGTTCGGCTTGTTGGATCTTATGATTTTTGATGTCATGACAGGCTATTCTAGTTCTCTCTCTTGATGTGTTTCGCTTGTCATCACATTGTGTTTAAATTTCATACTTGTTTAATTCTTATTCTTCTAGCATGACAGATTGTTATAGTGCTAGGTTTTCTCTTGCTTAATTGATATATGCTATCAATTACCTAGTATGATAGGGTGTACTTCAATTATTATCTCTTTATTATTTTTTGTGTTGTCATCAATCACCAAAAAGAGGGATACTAACACGTGTGTTTTGAAGGGTATAAAAAATTTTAGTTCACAATGATGATTTGGTATTCTTGGTTTCTAAGTTGATTATAAAGATGATCAAAGGACCTGTGCATCAAAATTAAGGATCTTCTAGTTCTAAGTGTCACAAAGGAGATGAAAGACACTTAGAGCAGTATATGACTTCTTTCTTAGTCTTTTTGACCGTACTATAAAGATGGGCTAAGAGTAGTAGCTTGATCTAGTGAGTCTAGACTTGGTTCGATGCACACTTGTGAATTTCGAGCACGATATAGCTCATAGAAGCCCTTGGTTGAGTCATTAATAAGTTAAAGCTCAAAGATGGTTAAATTGGACGACCTTAGCAACAAATATACCTCATCGGATAGTCCGGTGACTTGAAAAGAATTCTCACCAGAGTTTTTCTTTCGATTCATAACAGAAGAGAACATAGTGCACCGGATGATCCGATGTCTAACTAGTGAAATCACCAGAAGCTTTTTTCGGTGACACATGTTCAAAAGTTTTTGAAGTGTTTCACCGAATGGTCCGGTGTTGGAGTGGTGAGTGAACCGGACTATTTTCAGCAGAAGCAAAATTTCTGAGGGAAATTGAATTTTAGCTCACCGGATTATCCAGTGATAGAAAGAGGGGATCACCGGACTATTTCTTCTAGAGGCAAATTCCAAGTGCAGAAAAATGAAACTCTACTCACCGGATAGTCCGGTGTTTATGTTGTGCTCACCGGACAAATGCACCGAAGCAATGTTGTAGAGAGGTTCAAAAGAGGTTTCACTCATTGGATGGTCCAGTGTAGACAAAGATGATATCACCGGACTAATTCTTGCAGAGGGGTTTGCTACGAGTATTTTGGCCTGGTTCTTCTGACCAGATTGACCGGTGTTACTTCAGTGGTCATCGGATGAATATACCAGAGGATAAACGACTAATGACAGCTGGCACAGGTATCTCTGGAGTTTCTAAGCATCGGATTGTCCGGTGTGTGAGATGGTACTCACCGGATCATTCGGTGCTAACAGAAAAAGTGGGTGGTTAGGTAACAACTAATTTTGGACCTCTAGCCTATAATACTCTCTCACTTGGTTTCATTTCTCTCTCTTGCGACCCAGAAGAGTTCATACACTATGTGTGTAATCAAAAAGCAAGAGAGAGCACTTGAGTTGATTTTCAAGTCCCTAATTGAAGATTAAGGACATCATTAGTGCTTAGGGAGCAGCAAGTGTGCATCTAGCTATAGTCTAGGGTTGATCTTGGTCAAATGAAGCTATTGGCTTGTTATTCTTGTGGTTGGCAACATCTAGCTGGTCTTTGGTGATTAAAGGTGTCTTGGTGAACTCTTGGGGTTCTTGTGGGAGCTCTAGGACAAGCTATGTACTTGGTTGGATGCCCACCAATTTAGAGATGGAGAAGTGGCAATCATGAGGGAGCAATTGAGTCTTGGTGACTCAAGGGAGAGCGATATCCTTAGTGAATGCTCCAATAAGGACTAGGGAAAGTGTCAACTCCTAAATACCTCAGAAAAAAAATTCGGTGCTCTCTTGTCCATCTTTTTACTATTTTGCAATTTAATTTGAGCAGTTATTTTCTTGCAAGCTTTCAATTCTGTATTTTCTTAGTGTCTTTGCTTGCTTGTTTTGTTACCTTCTCCTAGCTTGATCATGTAGTCCTATTTTCTTTCTTCTAGGCTAAGATTGCTATTTATTCTAGATTATGGTAGAAGTTTTAATTGCCTAATTCACCCTCTCTTGGGTCATTCGATCATTTGTATTGGTATCAGAGCCTCATGCTCTTAATAGGATTAAAATCCAAGAACAATGGCCTCGGGGAGTGGATGTAGCATGGCAAAGTTTGAGAAAAAGAACTTCGCCTATTGGAAAGTTTGCATGACGAGCTATCTTAAGGCTATTTCCCCTGAAGTTTGGTTAGCCACCTCCATTGGGTTTGATCAACCTTTTACCAACCAAAAAGTTAGGTAGAATGCTAAGACAAAAAATGCTATATTTGAGAGAATTGGTGAAGAGATTTTCTCTAGAGTTAGGAGCAAAAATTCGCTAATGAGATTTGGACCGCTCTTTGTGAAATTTATGAGGGTTCTAGGAAAATTTGTGAGAAAATATATCATGCGCTTATGAATGGTCTTAATCAATTCAAGATGCTTTCTAATGAGTTATGCAATGATATTTATTCTCGAATGAATATGCTTGTGGAAGAAATCAATTCTCTTGAACTCACTCAATTAGCTCAAGGAGACATTATTCATAGGATTTTGATGGTACTTCTCAAGCCGCAATACAATATTTTCATCCCACTTCTTTATGAAAGGTACATCAATGACATGACCATCACCGACGCCGTTGGGAAGATATATGCTCATGAGATATTCTTATTTGGAGATCATGAGTCTTCATCCAAGAATAATCTTACTCTCAAGGCAAATACGGTTGACAAGAAGAAGAAGATGAAGCTCCCATCATCAAGTAAAAGCGATGATGATGATGACTCCAACACCGAGCTTGCTCTTCTCATGAGAAAAACCACAAGGATGATCTCTAAGTTTCAAAAGAATGGTTATAACTACAATCCCAAGAAAAATAAATTTTGCCTAAGAAATTTGACAAGTTTGGTGGTAGAAACAAGAAAAAGTGCTACAATTGTGGTAACCTTAGCCACATATCATATGATTGCCCTCATCCTGACAAGATAAACTAGAAAAAGTTCAAGAATATTGATGCAATTGAGGATGAGAACAAGCACAAGAAGAATGATCAAGACAAGAGGAAAAAGATGTTCTTCAACAAGAAGGGTGAAGGACATAAGGCCTACATCGTTGGTGAATGGGTCTCCGGTAAAAACTCAAGTAATGATTCAAGCGATGATGAAGACAACAACTTCATGAACCTCGCCATCACAAATGATGATCCACCTCTACCTCCATCACCTATGTGCCTCATGGCAAAAGGTAATAACAAGGTGAGTAGTGAGTAAGATGATAGTAGTGATGATGATGGTCTTTCTTCTAATGATCTATCTAAGCTCATGAATGACTATGCTACTATCATGAAGAAACAAAAAGCTAAAATCAAGTCTCTTAAAAATGCTAATACTATGCTTAGATCTAGTCATGATGAGTTGCTTGCTAAATATAATGATGTGTTTAAGAAACATGATGAAGTAGATGCATCTAGCAAGTCTCTTGAGGCTAGTAACAAGAAGCTAAAACTTGAGCATATTGACTTGAAATGCAAATATCAAGAACCTGAGTTAGCTTATGATGCTATTTATCCTAGCATGAATGAATCGCTTACTATTAATATTGTTAAGGTCAATGCATCTACTTCTTGTGGTGATTTTCTTGATATACCATGCTCCTCTTTATGTGATAATATACCATCTTCTAAAACTAACCATGCAAGGGAGGAAGAGCTTGAGAATGAGATTGCAAGTCTCATGTCATGTGTGGCCCGGTTGACTAAGTGAGAGTACAAACACAAGGAAATTCTCATAAAGAATGCATTGTACTACAACAAGAGAGGCCTTGGATGCTTCCCCAACCTAGTGGAAAAGGTCATCAAGACACCGGAGATCAAGAATTGCTTTGTCAAGGAAGTTGGATCATATTACCAATATTATCAAGTCACCGGTCACCACACGAGTGTCCAATTCCTACTAAACCCCTCCCTATTTTGCCTTCTAAATACAAGTCCACTTTCTATGATCATCATTTCCTATTGCATTAAGATTAAGTGTGGAAAAACCATGGCTAAATTCATTATAACTTAAGCTAAGGGCAAGCTTTCAAGGCAAATTTAGGTGCCTAAGGGTCCTGTGTCTCACTTCAAATGTACCAAACTTGGTTATGTACCTAAACAAAAAGCTTGATTTCATATGTGTAGGTGAACTATAAAGCCGGTGACAAGCATTAGATGTTTCATAGTAGATGCACATAACATATGACTAGCAATGTAAAGATGTTCACCTCACTAGAAGATGATGTGAGAGATCATGACAAAGTCATCTTTGGTGATAATCCTAAGGCAAATATGGTATGTTTAGGTAAGATAACAATCTTCAATTATCTTTATATCTCTAATGTTCTTTTAGTTGAATCTCTTAGTTTTAATTTGCTTTCCGTAGCTCAACTATGTGATTTAGATTTTACATGTTTATTTAGTGATGTTGATGTTGTCATAAGTAGCAAAAAAATATAATGATCTAATCTTTAAAGGATTTAGATATAGACATATATATCTTGTGGATTTCTCCTCTAATGAAGATAGCTTGATTACATGCCTCTTCACCAAGAAATCTATGGGTTGACTTTGGCATCGTCGACTTGCACACATTGGAATGAGCCAACTTAAGAAAGTGTTTAAGAATGGAATGATAATTGGTTTGAAGTATGTTGTATTTGAGAAGGACAAGTTATGTAGTGCATACCAAGCGGGAAAGCAAGTTGTAAGCTCACATCCTTACAAGTCCATGATGTCTACATCAAGACCCTTGGAGCTACTACACATGGACATCTTTGGACCAAGTACCTACAAAAGTCTTGGTGGTAATTTCTATTGTCTTATCATAGTTGATGATTATACAAGATACACTTGGACTTTCTTTCTAGATGACAAGAGCAAGACCGTTGGGATCTTCAAGAAGTTCATAAATAGGGCTCAAAATAAATTTGAGACCACACTTGTGATGACGGTACGGAGTTCAAGAACACATACATTGAAGATTTTTGTGATGATAGAGGCATCAAGCATAAGTTCTCATCAACTTATATCCCTCAACAAAATTGCATGTTAGAGAGGAAGAACAAGATCTTGATCACTCTTGCAAGAGCAATGTTGGATGAGTATGGTACGCTAGAGAAGTTTTGGGTAGAAGCAATCAACACGGCGTGTCGTGTATCCAATTGAGTGTACCTCCACCGAGTATTGAAAAATACACCATACGAGCTTCTCATTGAGAGGAAACTCAATATCTCATACTTCCGGGTGTTCGGGTGTAAATGTTTTATCTTCAAGAAAAGAGAACACCTAGGAAAGATTGAAAAATGTTGCGATATTGATTTTCTTGTTGGTTATGCATCTAACTCCAAAGCATATCGAGTATTCAACAATGCCACCGGTATGGTTGAAGAAACA
Organism: Phragmites australis; assembly: GCF_958298935.1. NCBI lineage: Eukaryota > Viridiplantae > Streptophyta > Magnoliopsida > Poales > Poaceae > Phragmites > Phragmites australis. The sequence continues at coordinate 23,425,246 of NC_084934.1, read as the reverse complement.
TGTGATGTGGAGTTTGATAAATCTAATGGCTCCCAAAGAGAAGGTGTTTCTTATGATGATGTAGGTGACCTTGAGAGGTACAATGAAGAATATGATAATTGGGGATATCAAGCCTAAGGAGAATGATGAAGATGTACCTTCCATTTCCACTCCACACACCTCCATGTCGCCTCAAGTTGATTAAGATGAGGACAAGGATGATCAATCACTTCCATCACATGATGTCCATATATTTTAAGAAGAAGTTCAAGCTCAAGCTCAAGATGTTGCATCACCGCAAGATACACCTCAAGAATCACAAGTGAAGGATACGCATATTTCCACGAATCACTCAATTAACTTGATCATTGGAAATCCATCTAGGGGAAGATGAACTCGCTCTCATCAATATACTTCATTTTGTGAACATTACTCGTTTGTCTCTTGCTTGGAACCGACACATGTAGCCGACGCTCTTAAGGACCCGGATTGGGTGATGGCTATGCATGAATAACTCAACAATTTCACCCGCAATGAAGTATGGATTATTGAAGAGATGCCTCAAGACAAGAATGTAATTGGAATTAAATGGGTCTTCCGTAACAAGCAAGATAACCATGGTATGGTGGTACGCAATAAGGCAAGACTCGTTGCGCAAGGATTTGCACAAGTTGAAGGTTTAGATTTTGGCAAAACATGCGCTCTCGTGGCAAGGCTTGAGACCATTCGTATCCTTCTTGTGTTTGCTTCACATCATAATTTTAAGCGTCATCAAATAGATGTGAAGAGTGTATTCATAAATGGCTTCATCGATGAACTTATTTATGTTGAATAACCCTCGGTTTCGAAGATTCTAGATATTATAATCATGTCTATAGGTTGCACAAGGCGTTTTATGGACTCAAGCAAGCCCCAAGATCTTGATGCAAACTTCTACGTGACTTCCTCATCAACCAAGGATTCACGATCGAGAGGGTTGACACCGCATTGTTCACAAAGATCATCGATAATGAGCTTTTCTTGTGTCAAATTTATATTGATGATATAATATTTGGTTCAACTAACAAAGTTTTTTTGCAAGAAATTTGGTGACATGATGTCTAGGAAGTTTGAGATATCGATGATTGATGAGCTCAACTACTTCCTTGAATTTTAAATCAAGCAATTGAAGGAAGGGACATTCATCCATCAATAAAAGTACATGAGGGACATCCTCAAGAAGTTCAAGATAGATGATTGCAAGCTAATCGAGAGTCCAATGCCTACAAATGGACATCTCGACTTGGATAAAACAGGTAAACCGGTTGACGAAAAGCTTTATCATTCTATAATTGGGTCACTTCTTTACCTTTCCATCTCTAGGCCCGATATTATGTTTAGTATATGCATGTGCACTCGCTTTCAAGCTAATCCTATGGAATCACATCTTAGCACGGTTAATAGAATCCTTAAATACCTAAAATATACACCTAGCATAAGCTTGTGGTACCCGAAAGTTGCTAGTTTCCTACTATTGGGTTACTTAGATTCGGACTTTGCCAAATGCTATGTGGATCGTAAGAGTACTTCAGGTGGATGCCACTTGCTAGGGCGATTCCTAGTTTATTGGTCGTCTAAAAAGCAAAATCGGTAGCCTTGTCCACCACAGAAGTCTAATACATTGCCGCTGGTGCATGTTTCGTTCAAATCCTTTATATGAAGCAAATTTTGTTAGACTTTGGTGTTCGTCTATAGAAGGTTCCACTCCTTTATTACAATGAGAGTGCCGTAAAAATTGTAAATAATCTTGTTCAACACTCTCGCACAAAGCACATTGATATCTGTCATCACTTCCTTAGAGATCATATGGCTAAAAATGATATTTGTCTTGGTAGTGTAAGGTCGGAAGATCAATTGGCGGACATCTTCACAAAACCTCTAGATGAAGCCACATTTTATAGGTTGTGAAGTGAGTTGAACGTGATAGATGTTTTAAACGTCATGTGATGCCAAGGTTCTTGTCTAACCTTTTTAAGATAGTGGTGAACATGGGTTTTGCTTGAGATGGTGTTCCCCTAGTTTCTCTCAAGGCATGTTGATGGGTTCACCATGAAAAAGTTTGAGAAGGGAAGTAATTTGACAAGGTAGATTTATTTTATGCTATGCATTCACATGTCATATAGCTTGCACTCATATTTTCTTTAATGCACTTATTATACATTGCATGTTCATTGTTGGTAGAGAGATCACAAAGGAGGATATCACTCTTTGAGATTGTTGTTTGCTCTTGATGTGAACATACACCTCTAAAAGTGTGATTAAATAGACGTAAGTGCTTAATGCCTATCGGCTCATATCTGAGCGAATTTAAATTTTTAATCTTTAAGTTCATTGGCAATATGATTCCTACATGCCTTTGGAGTTTTCTCCCTCCTTTTTATTTGGTTCTTATTGCCTATTGAAAAATTATGTATGCTATAGCTGTTTTGGCACATATTTGCAAATGAGTGTTTGAGAGTGTAAGGTCTTCACTCATACTAGTCCAAACATGTATTTATGTTGTTTATTTGTTCGAAGTTTGGACTTAGTGAGAGATTTTAGCTCTACAGAATCTTTCTCTTATCACCGGATTGTCCGGTGCTTCTTTCTTTGTTCCCACCGGATCGTCCGGTGTTCAGTTATCCTACCAGTCAGCTCAATTCATCCATGGAAAAGGTCTGGTGCATGTGTTTGGTGATCAGTTTAGAATCAGCGGTTAATCCAGTGTTCAGAATTGAAAAATCTCATAGAGGATGTCCGATGGATCTGTCCGGTGTTCAGTATATTATCATCGGAGCATCCTGTGCATAAGTTTGGTTTCGATTGAATGTTGTCATACTTTCTGCAAATATTTGTCTAATGCCTTGTCTGGTGCTATACCTAAGCTTCACCGGACCTTCCGGTGTTCGAAATTTTAGCGGGACCCACCTGTCATATAAGCTTTCGTTCTCGACCAGCTCTCTCTCTGTTTCGCCCTGCGCCATCATCGTCGTGCCTAGAGCCGCCTCTACCACTGTCCAGCACTGCCAGCCATCAAGCTCCTCACTCACCGCTATCTTCTCTCTCTATTTCACAGTGGTGAGCACAAATCCAGCTGGTTCGTCAATTTTTGGCAAACCCTAGAACAATTCTCTAGCAAATTTGCTTCAAATTTTGATCAATTTAGTGCAAATTTGCTACAAAGCTGTTGCAATTCCTTCCTATTGTCATGAATTGAGAGCATGATCATAAATTTTGTGCTTGAATTGCTAAATTCATTCAATTTCGCTCAAATTTTGCCTCAAATTCATGTCAAATTTGATCAATTTGTTCAAATTCAAGTCAATACTTTGAAATTAATCAATACCTTCTGTCACAAACTTGAATCTGTAGCATGTCATAGCAGAAGGGATGTCTCTGGCCAGACATCAGCCATATGCTCACTTTATTTCACATTTTCTTGCTCACAATTAGGTATCCTGAGTTTCTTGAGACCTACGAGGACTCCCCTACTCAGTTCCAGAGTATATCCCTAGTGCGCCCACAGACAGACACCATGGTCAACGTGCCATGGTTCACGCTCAGGAGCAGATCCTAGTTGGGGAGAGGGAGAGAGCAGCAGCTGAGGACTAGGTCCTAGCAGAGACCGAGGTAGAGCTACCACAATATATCCTTGATGTGGACAATTACAGCGACAGTGACTCAAAGGACGTCGAGTACTTCCCTCCAATCATTAGGTCTCACGATGCTGAGGCAAGAGGTGCTTCTCAAGCTGCACCACATACTACAATTCCACTCTCTTCAGCACCTGAGATGGCTCCTTCGGTGACTCCTGCTGCACCGCCATCAGAGATGACACTCCTTTTTCAGTAGATGCAGCAGCAATAGATGATGATGTAGTAGCAGATGGTAGCCCAGGCAAAGATGTAGTGAAGCTTCAGGCTGATATGCTTCGCCAGCAGGAGCAGTAGACGGTGCTCATGCAGTCACTCCAGCAGCAACAACAAGCCATGTTTGCAGCACTTCAGAAAGACAGGGAGAAATGCTTGGATGTTCTCATTCCTACTCCAGCATATAGATCTTCAGTTGCCAGCTACACTTCCAGCACTAGCTCCAGCCCCGAGTCCTCTCCCAGGCAGTGTTGGTGGTCTCTTGAGTACTTTGGCGTCAGACTTTCCTCTTTGAGCACTTTTCACCGCTGGAGTATTCTCTATACCTCCTGTGACTTCTCAGATGCTAATGCTTCCTTCGTTGTCGCCACCTCTGACCATTGGACCTCTTAGCTTTGAGGACTCTCTGTAGCCAACCATCCCTAATCAGCACCACTCAGTCGATCCATCTTCTATTGTATAGTGAGCTTTTGACAAGCTTAAGGCTACTCTTCAGCAGGCAGCAGCTCAGGGTGCCAATACTTCCAGCTCTAACCCCCGTCCTAACATAGTGTCAATAGAGATTCCTGCTCCTTCTGCATCTGTTCAGCCTTCAGCAGGATCCCTCTCACCTGTCATTGACGCCGTTGCAGCCGAGCACGACTCTTCTGACTCTGAGTCTGATGCTTCTCAGATCATGGTGTGACCTTCTTCGACAGCGTCGACTCCTCCATCTCCTCAGGCCTCGGATGCTTAGTAGGGTTCTTTTTTTGGTGCTTAGATGCCAAAGGGTGAGAGAGTCCTATGATAGGGGGATTTGGGAGAGAGTCTTAGCATGAGTGTCTAGAGAGCTTTTGTTTCAGGAGGAGTTTAGAAGTTTGGGTAGTTAGGTTCGACTTGTTTGATCTTATGGTTTTTGATGCAATGATAGACTATTTTGGTTTTCTCTCTTGATGTGTTTCGCTTGTCATCACATTGTGTTTAAGTTTGATGCTTGTTTAATTCTTATTCTTCTAGCATGACAGGTTGTTATAGTGCTAGGTTTTCTCTTGCTTAATTGATATACGCTGTCAATTGCCTAGTATGATAGGGTGTACTTCAATTCTTATCTATTTGTTATCTTTTGTATTTTCATCAATCAACAAAAAGGGGGAGATTATAGCATCTAGACCCCTAGTTAAGTGTTAAGTGTTTCAGTGATTAATGACAACCGTATCATTATGACTAACAAGTGTGTTTTGAAGGGTATCAAAAAAATTAGTTCACAATGATGATTTGGTATTCTTGATTCCAAAGTTGATTATATGGACGATCAAAAGACTTGTGCATCAACATTAAGGATCTTCTAGTTCTAAGTGTCACAAAGGAGATGAAGGATACTTAGAGCAGTATAGGTCTTCTTTCTTACTCTTTTTTACCATACCATAAAAAGGGGCTAAGAGTAGTAGCTTGATCTATTGAGTCTAGACTTGGTTCGATGCACACCTGTGAATTTCTAGCACTAGGTAGCTCATAGAAGCACTTGGTTGAGTCGTCAAAAAGTTAGAGCTCAAAGAGTTTTAAATTGGACAAGCTCAGCAATAAATATACCTCACCGTATAGTCCGATGACTTGAGTTTTCTTTCAGTTCAGAACAGAAGAGAACTCAGTGCACCGAATGATCTGGTGTCTAACTAGTGAAATCACCGAAAGCTTTTTTCAGTGACATGTGTTTAAAAGTTTTCGAAGTGTTTCACCGAATGGTCCGGTGTTTGACTGGTGAGTGAACCGAACTATTTTTAGCAGAAGCAAAATTTCCAAGGGAAAATAAATTTGAGCTCACCAGATTATCCAATGATGGAAAGAGGGGATCACCAGAGTATTTCTTACAGAGGCAAATTCCAAGTACAAAAAATGAAACTCTAATCACCGGATAGTCCAGTGTATGTTGTGCTCACTGGACAAATACACCGAAGCAATGTTGTAGAGAGTTTCAGAAGAGGTTTTACTCACCAGATGGTCTAATGTAGGCAAAGATGATATCACCAGACTAATTCTTGTAGAGAGGTTTGCTACGAGTGTTTTGGCCAGGTTCTTCTGACCAGATTGACCGGTGTTACTTCAGTGGATCTTGCCGGAGGGGTACATCCCGGAGGGTCGTGAACGTCATCGAAGGAAACCTCGCGAGGCCTCTTCTTGAGGGCGAGGCGTTCTTCTTCCTGCCTCCTTGAGGCGAAGGGTCCGGATGTCTTCGCTTCCTCTGGCCACTAGTGAGGGGTTCTCCGCCGATGTCGGCGACCGAGGAGCCCTCTCCATGACCCAGCAAGGGCGCATTGACCTTCGACCTATCTCTGTAGGCAAGACCCCTAAACTCCAAAATTTGGTTGAGCCTTCGGCCAAGACCCTGCATAGCGCATAATTGGGTTTCGCCCTGCGTGAACTTTCCAAGCAGCATCATGGCCCTGGCCTCGACTTCGGCCACTGTTAGGTCTGGCGATGATCAAGAATGGTAAGCAAATGACAGCGAAGGTGCATCCAGGAACTTAAAATAATAATAATAAATATATATGTACCTGTGAAGCCTTGCACAGCAGGGTGGGGACGGAAGAGCCCCTCTGGCCCCTTGTCTCCGAACTCCGGGATGCTCCAGTCCCGGCTAAGGGGCCACACTCCCACTGCTATGAATTCTTCTACAAGGTCCAGAGTGAACAGGTACTTCGCACACCTGGCGAAGGCTTCGAGAGCCGGCTATTGAGACGCCTTCAACTGCATGTCTGGGGCACGGTTCCCCTTCACTTCTTCACATTTCAAAACAAGGAAATCTTGTTGGTCCACCTTGTGGTAAAATCACCATTGTGTCCAGTCCTTCGGCCACTTATTTTTATACACAATGGCTGGCATGGTCAGGCCAGCACGGGAAGGAAAGTTTAAACATCCGTAGTGGACTTCGCTCTGCATGTTGCGGGGGAATATCGGCTTTGGCTGATGGTGGAGCCGGTGGGCGGTGGCGAAGGCCCTAGCCGACGCCTTAGCTCCTTTGGATCGGGCAGCCGAAGCGAACAGACCTAGCCGCACAATTGCATTGGGCATGAGCTGGTGTAAGTAGACATCAAATAGTTTCAAAACCTTAGTTACCATCTCGTCGCAGGGAAAGCGGAGGCCCACACGGAAGTAGTCGACGAAGACGATAGCTTCGTCATTTGCAGGCTCCGGCGTCTCATGGCTCCCTGGGAGGCTAACCTTCGACACATCGTTGATCAATCCTTCCTTTACGAGCCCAACTAACACCTCGGCATCTACTTTGGACTGTCCAACCCAGTAAGTCTTCGGGCGGTTTGACCTGGCCTTCGGTGCCATCGCACTGAGCTGAGGAAGATAAGATGGCGAGAGACTTTGGAAGCAAAGAGAACGCGAGACACTTCCTACGAGAGCTGCGGATTAAGCGATTTCACGCGATAAAAAAAAGGAACTACCGCGTGACTTGTATTTATAGCGGTGAAAAGGGGGGGAGGAGATTTAAGCGAGACGTGTCGGAAGTTGAACCGTAGCCTTAAAAGACATTTCGGTATGCAGCGAAGATATTTAACGTCCATTAATATGACGGTAGTATAGGGGCGGGATGGTCATACCAGATAAAAAAAATTCTAATGCAAACTAACAGTTGAGGGAGCAATCTGCAAAAATTCAACCTAGCCCCCACGGGTCTTCGACGGGCCGAAGGGGACGGCGTTGAGATACATCTTCCGATTTACAAGCTTGGCCCCTCGAAGATGAACCTTACCTGTAGGGGGCTACTGTTGGGGATGATCTCCCGCCCCCCTTCGGATGGCAAGTCAAAGTCTAACGGTGGTTGAGCACTAATGGGTGTTGCAGTTGTGTTTCAGAAAATGCAGACGAAGGCCATGGCGGACCTTCGGTCGGAGCCCAAAGGTTGGTCTGCGACCTCCCCCGCCCATGTAGGCGAAGGCTGCAGCGAGCCTTCGGTCGGAGGCCGAAGGTTGATCAATGACTTCGCTCACCCGTGCAGGCGAAGGCTCTGATGTGCCTTCGGCTGGAGGCCGAAGGTCGACCCACGGCGCCGGAGAGCAGGAGCGAAGGTCGTGGTGAACCTTCGGTTGGAAGCCGAAGAGAGGCCCACGGCGTAGTCAGGAGATTGGTCGAAGACCACCAAAGGACGTTGAGGCCCACATAGCCGCTCAGGGTATAGTTGTAATTATGCAAATGTACTTGATTGTACCATAATGGCCCCGAATATGCCGAGAATGTGGCAGTTGAGAGGGTGAAACTGTAAATCCTAGCATAGAGTGGTTGGATACGGGCTATAAATAGGGTCGTATTGTACCTGAAGTGACAGAGGAATTACGATTATTCACCCATAAACACGTGTCACACCCAGGAGCCTTCAGCTTTCCCTCAGAGCGAAGGCTTTCCTTGTTCGGGACCTCGGTTCCAACAAGGATGTACTTGCCTGGTTTGGATAACAATGAGTATTTATCAATGTCACAATACGTCTCTGAGTTACTTCGAGCAATGGTCTACAACAAATGTGACAAATTATCATATGACGCTTCGTAGGTCCCGAACCTCATCTCAATTTGCTTCATATTCGCCCTCCATGTCTTGTTGTAGCTGATAGTGTACTTATACTCCTTCTCAATTTACCTGATTATAGAACTTGGTTTATAGTTTAGGTTGTTCACAATATAGGCGCACATCACATTGACGATAAAGGCTGAGGTGATGTTCTTGTGGCTGGACTCAAGTTTGTCTATCATGCAAGTGTGGTCGATCACAATTGACACTCTCAATAGTTAAACCACTTCCCCTTAAAGCCGTGCACCCGCCATGGACAACCGACCTTCACGCAATTGACATTATATTCTTTCTTGCTTGACTTCACAACATAAAATAGTGGTCGAAGCGATGTCGCCCATTTAGTCACTGCATCCTTCATGGCCAAACTAGTAGGATACCTAACACCTAGGGTCACCTCATTCTGCGTATATTCACAGGCCACCTGATTTCCCTCCTTCACCACAAGATTGTTGAAGTTTGAATTATTCTAGTCCATGGGAATAGGAACATCGTCATCATCATCCGAGATGTCATACTTAAGGAATTCGTCAGCCTGAAGATCATGCTGCTCCATCTGTTCAATTAGAGAAGGGATTCATCCCACCTCATCTGCCTCACTGGCTGATTAAGTCAGATACTCCGATGAATGTGCACCATCTCATACTCTTTCTCATCACCCTCCTCCTCAGCATACCCCCACCTTACATCTCCCCCACTGCCTCCTTATTCTTCCATTGCACAAGCAACATAGAAGGTTAACCTTTGTGCACAACATCCTGCAGGTACCTCTTCCACACGGAATCTTCCCAGAGTGGGTACACCTCCTAGTACATACCATCTTTCACTCGGTTGCCCATAATGCTAATGGTCATCCCTTGAACCTTGTGGTCTATTTTGAAATCCCGTATAAACAAAACATACAAGTGTCCGATACTTTTGTACATAGGTCTGGAGATACACTTGTCCACTAAGTGAAATACGGACAATACTGCACCTTTTGGATCATATAATATTTCACTATCCCCATAAAAATACTAAACTGCCACATATCCGACATACCTGACAACTATCGACAAAAACACTAATATTATTGCGACAGAACAAAATTATGTGAAATTACATCTATAATAAAAAATTGATTACAAATATAGCCCAACATGTAATCTATACTGCAACAAAATATTCCCAGATCGCTACATCAAATACCTCTAAATCATACATCTATCTAACCAGTTATAACTACGCTATATCCAAATCATACATCTATTACCTAACATATGTCTAAATACTATATCTAATTTCTAAAAAAATACGTATAGAAATGATCTAATCGCTAAACTATATCTAATCCTAATTCTAAAATTAGATCTACATTTTAATCGACGTATAGTGGCTATCCTACCAGGTTTATAAACAAAAATCTAGATCTAGCATTTAACCTATGTTAAAAACCTAGTACTAGTGACTATCCTACCAAATTTGTAAAAAAATAGAGAAAAAACATGCCTCTTTCCTCCGATAGGGCTTCGTCAAACAATTACCCTCTCTCCCCTCCCCTCCCCTCCCATCCCCTCCTCTACTCTCCTCTCCTCTCCTCTATTCTCGGCTGCGTTGGTATGAAATGAGCAGGTAATGTCGGTAAGGCTGGCGCAACTGGATTAAACACCCAAATAAGATCTCACACATTCAATGGGTGAGACTTTTTGGATGGATCCATAGCCACGGAGATCTCGCCCGCTCAACGAGCGAGATCTAGTTCTTGCCCACTAAAGGGGCGAGATGTTAATCTCTCTGATTATTTAATGCATTGAGCATTAGAACGTACAAGTTCTCATCCATTTAAAGGGTGAGGTTTTATTCTCACTGGTTAAACAAGCGACGGTACTTCCATATCCAATTTTTTCAAACAGTATACATTCTTATTTATATATATATATATATATATATATATATATATATATATATATATATATATATATAGGAAAACTAGTATGTACTCCTGGGTATATGTACTCCCACCTCTCATATACCACTTTTATATATATATATATATATATATATATATATATAATTTCTGCTCTGTGCCGTGCGTCGGCGTGGGCCGTGGGCGATGCCTGTAAGATATGCACGAGTGATTCGGTTTGGTGGGCTTATAGATCGGTTGTGTGTCTAGAGGCCCAATGGGTTTATATGCGGGGGCGTTCTGTCCTGTGGCCTACAAGTTAGTGGCGTGGGCTGTAGGCTTCGGAACAACATGGGCTAGGTAGCCTGTTGTGCTTATTCAACGGGAGTAATCGTTATTGGATAGAGGTTCCTCCTGACCGAAAGAACCAGAGTTTTTATTTTTATTTTTATATTTTTTAACATAAAAAATTATTTAAATATATTTCGGATAAAAAGATTTATAAAAATAAGCATCTACTGTCCTCTCATGAGACGGTTAGGCACTTACTGCCCTCTAAAAAGACGATAAGCAGTTCGCTCGCAGCCCACAGACTCTTACTCTGAAGGTAAGCGCCTAATGCATGAAAAGTAACCCACGGTAAACAGTACTTTAAAATTCAATTTTCCCACGATGAACAGTACTTAAGCACCATGCATAAACAGTAACTCACGGTGAACCGTACTTTAAAATTAAATTTTCCCTCCTATTTTTTCTGTTCAAAACAGTGATGTTCTTATTCTCCAAAAATTCTAAAATTTTTTTATGTATTCTATAATTCACGTGCAACCTATTTTAATTGAATTCACCCAAAAATCCTATGTATGATTTAAACTAAAATTCTCCAAAAAAGACTACTTTTATGACTTCTAGCAATTGTTAGTGCTCAAATAAATTTCTAAAAATCTGGTAAAATTCACTAATATTCTTCTTATGTGATGTGATAATTTCTAAAATTATTTTTACCACTAGGTTTATATATGTTTGAATTCAAATTAAGTTAAAAGAAGAATATCACATGATATTATAAAAATACATATAAAAAATTATAAAAATACATATAAATGGTGCATTACAAAGGAACCCACTTTTTTACCACATAATCTAGGGCTGAAAATTATTTTAAAAATTATCACATCACATAAAAAGAATATTAGTGAATTTTACCAGATTTTTAGAAATTTATTTAAGGCCCTAACAATTGCTAAAAGTTATAAAAGTAGTTTTTTTTGAAGAATTTTAGTTTAAATTCTACACAGAATTTTTGGTTGAATTCAATTAAAATGGGTTGCACATGGATTATGAAACACGTACAAATTTTTTTAAGATTTTTAGAGCAATAGAACATCATTGTTTTAAACATAGAAAATATAAGAGAAAATTGAACTTTAAGTACTGTTTACTGTTAATGCACGGGGCCTACCCGCCCCCACTAGATGAGTAATAGTCTTTGGGCTGCTTACCGTACTCTTAGGAGACGGTAAGAGCTTTACCGTTTTATAAGAGCCTTTTACCGTTTTATAAGAGCGTGGTAGATATTTATTTTTGTAAATTTTTTTATCCGGTGTATATTTAAATAAATTTTTATGTTAAAGAATATAAAAATAAAAAACTCAAAAGAACCGTGCTTACTGCGAAACATGCTCATCCTGTCATCCAGCTAGGCAAACTCGATCCGCTGCAACATCAGGTTTGAGGCCTTGCTCCGTTGGCTGCTACAATTCTTGTCAACTCTTGCTATGCTACCTATGATCTAGCTCCGGCTTCTAAAATCGAAATACTACCTCTCAAAAAAAAAACGAAATACTATGAACTCTCTCTATGAGGCCAGAGGGGAGCATGAGTGCAGGATCACTTGCACACGTGCGGCAGGAGCGTTTTGCCCCGTGGGTTTCGTCGACTCCTGCCATCGCCTGGAACGCAGGAGCTACAGCCGCCGCTAATGACGGCACACGCGTGATGGCAGCCCGAGCTGTGGCCATTCCGTTTCCGTCTCTCCGGAGCCCAGGAGCGAACGGCGCACGGGTGGTGCACCGGCTACGCGCACGCGTGCGGACGGGACGGGACGGGACGGACCCCGGCCCGTTCGCCGTTGGCCCATGCTTCGCGCCACCTGTGGCTGTCCCAGCGGGGGCGACCGCGGTGGCCCGGCGTCACGTGAAGCCACGTGAAACGGGACCCGTCCATCGTGCTCCCCGGTCTTGTCTGATCTGATGTGAATCATACCCGGCTAGGCGCGAAAACTACCCGTAATAATACGGCTTTGGACATGGCTAAATTCCGGGCGTGCATGCTACAGTTGTTTAGCATGCACGCCTGTATTTAACAAAAATTAATCTGAACACATATATCTATTTTTTTTAATAATTAACATCTAGTGTTTAGAGATTAATTTTTTTATCTCACGATCATTGTGTGACAAAAATCAAGTACAATCTTTATAAAAATTCATCTATTATTCCCTTTACACCCCTACTATATAAGCAAATTTATCAAAATATATAAGCAAAATCACATGATCCAAAAAGCAAAAATAGAACCATGTGAAGTTAAATCATACCCATGTGTTCCATATAAAGAAGAGGATAAGTGTAAACACACGAAAAGTATAATTTCATCAAATACAAATGCTTATATTTTTTAAACCGTGTATCTAATCTCTGATCCGTTTGCATGATTATAGTCCTTATATTTTTATCAACAAAATAAGATCCATTTTGATTATATTTTGGTGTAAATTTTTGAACAAACAAAATTAAAAAACTGCTAGACTAATCCAATTAAAATACTTAAGTGGTTTCCTAAAATTATATATATTAGAACATTAAAAAACAATCACTTATGCAACTCAGTTAGTTACCCCATTTCAATACATGTTCATTCATACTCTTTCACAACACCCACATCAGTACTTCACTTCATCAACCATCAGTCGGATAAACAAGTTCTTATAAAGTAATAAGCAACTTTTTGAAAAATTGTAAGTAAATTATAATACACTCAGAAGCACTTTTTATATAAAGTTGATGTTGGAAAAATCACTTTATCAACTATCAATCACATAAGTAAGTTTTTTAAAATTGTAAGCAAATTATAATGCACTCAGAAGCACTTTTTATATGAAGTTAATGTTAGAAAAAATGTCATCGAAATATACTTAATTGGGGTCTAGTTTTCAAGCTTTTATCACATGAAACACAATGGTACAATCGGATTTTAATTTAGATGCTCGGTTTGAAAAATATGGTTTTTTAAAGTTTTAGAATGGAGTTGCATGTGAGTGACGTCACCAATTTTATCATCTTTCTCTTCTCCATACATGGAACAGCACATGAGCCAATAATATCTGGTGCTCAATGACCGGTTGATGCGAACGTGCATACCGCACGATAAGAGCATGCATATTCAAAATTTAGTCTTTAGGTAATCGTATTTATTCGGATTTTTTAAAACCATATCCTAGTTCACGTCCACACGATATCAGATTATCCGTATCCGCTCGGATATTGAAAAGCCGTCCCATATCCTTAAAAATCATATTCAGGGTCGAATCAGATCATGAATTATCGCGAACCTGCGCCGGTACATATGCAGACTTTCACTTGAAGCTGAGATCGAACATTCGCTGAAATGGCAAGCAACAATAGCAGCTGCGATTAGGATTTCTGCAACCTTAAAACAACAAAAATGTGTCTTATTAACAATACCTATTAGCTTAATCAATAGTCTTACAAAGCTAATAAACAAGATGATGACAAATAGGTTGGCCCTAAGACTAAATGAGCTAAGTATCCATGAGCAAAGTGCGTTCATAAAACAAAGATGTATTCATGAAAATTCTTATACATGCAAATTACGATCAAAGAGCTCTACAAGAACAAACAATATGTGTAGTTTGTTAGATATCTCAAAAGCTTTTGACTCGATTAATTGAGCCTACCTTCCATAGGTCATATAGTTTATGGGTTTCAGTCAAAAATAGAGAAACTAGATTGCATGTTGTTGGGCACCACATCATCTAAAGTCCTACTCAATGGCACCCTAGGGAAGGAATTTCGACATGCACGAGGACTTCGCCAAGGTGATCCTCTCTCGTCAATGCTATTCATCATGGCAATTGACCCGTGCAGCGTATTATTGATATGGCAGCACAAACCAACATTTTGCAACTAATCCTACCACGATTGGCACACTTCAAATGCTCCATATACGCAGATAATGCTGCTGTCTTTGCAAATTCTTACAGGTCTGACCTTATCGCCTTTTATGAAATCCTAGCCTATAGGCTTTTGGCAAGTGATCATAAATCTAGCAAAAACTGAAGTTTTTCCAATCAGATGCGAACAATTACCTTTGGAATAGACCCTTCTTGATTTCTCAGGCAAGATTAGCACTTTCCTAGGAACTTATCTTGGTTTGCCATTGGACACGCGTAAATTGAGGAGGCTTGATGTCCAGCCTTTGCTTGACAAGCTCGGGGCCCGGCTATCCGGATGGAAAGAAAAATTATTCTCAAGAGCAGGCAAAGAAACTCTTGTTAAATATGTCCTCTTCTCTCGACTGACATATCATCTAGGGTATTCCATCTGCAAAAATGGTTAACTAAGAAGATTAACAGAATTCGAAGATCGTTCCTTTGGCGAGGAGATGAACCTGAAAATATTAACGGTGGATATTTCCTGCTAAACTGGGCTACTATGTAGTCCAAAGCACCTAGGAGGGCTTGTAGTGTCAGACTTGCAAAGATTTTTCAGAACACTACGCCTCCGATGGATGTGGTTCCAATAGAAAAATGAGGGTAGACCTTGGGTAGACTTATTCCACGCCTCAACAAGAGTTACTGTGGGTAAGGGAGATAAAGCTTCGTTTTGGCATTCAAGTTGGCTTCACGGTTAGGCCCCCAAACACCTGGCTCTGGCTCTTTATGCAATAACCAAAAGGAAAAATATTACTGTAGAAAAGGCCATAACAAATCAACGTTAGATTGCAAACTTAGGTCACCTCACAACTCAAGATGAACTTCAACAGTTTGCAAACCTTTGGAAAAACCTATAGGGTGTCATTCTGGACCCCGTGATGTCGGACTCAATCACTTGGAGGTGGACTAACGATGGAGAATACACCACATAAAGTGCTTACAACATCCAGTTTGAAGGTAGCATATGGAGACCAGCAATGATGCCAATTGGAAGGCAAAGACGGAACCGAAATGCAATTTTTTTGCATGGTTATTGCTGCTGTAAAAAAGATTCTAACAGCAAACAATCTTTCAAGGAGGGGATGGCCCCATGATCCAACGTGCAAGCTACACCAAGCAGAAAATAAGACCTCACTCCATCTGTGCAAAATTTGCTCTTTTACAAAGGAGGTGTGGAAGGAGATAATCATATAGCTCAACCTCCAAAATCTACCTGATTTGGGAGAGTGAATGACAATTAAGAGATGATGGCACCAGGTAGAAAAAGATTGAGAGACAACAACAATAAATTCTTGACGGTATACTCATCTATTTTTGGTGAAATATTTGAAAAGAAAGGAACAAAGAACCTTAAAAACACTCAGCTTTCAGTGACACAATTGACATACCAGTTTAAGGAAGAGTTTGATCCGTGTCGTATAGCTTCTGCTTTTATTAGTTAAACCAGGAGTATTATGCAGTGTTCCTATGTTTAGTTCTTTGTTTTTGTTTATTTGGCGGGGTGTAGCTATTGTGCTTCTTCTACCCCTGTTATTTGCGGTGGGGACAGGCAGCTAGGTTGAGTTGTTTTCAGTTTGATTTTTGAGGTGCCGATCACTTATTGAGACTTTTTTGTTTCTTTTAACATAAAACCGACAATCCTCTTGCGAAAAATAAACAATAGCAGTTGGATGGGGTTGAATACCGAATTTCCTTTGCAGCGTACGTTTAGATACAGATGTGAACGCCCGTGGTCACGCTGCCGTGTAATTGCTGGCCGCATTTGATACAAATTATCTGTTTTTCATATGCAATTTTTAAATCGTCAACAGAACGAAGCAAAACTCGGATTCGAAGCTAAACTCTCCGAAGAAATGGAAGACCTGTCAGAACAACACATGCAGTCTACAGATCGGGTCCATCAACCTTGCCCCATGCAGACACAACTCTCGTCGCTGACTCGACAGCGCATTACTACGATCGATTGAAGTCTTACGAATCAAACCCCTTACCCCGGGCGCAGCTGGAAGACGAGTAGTAAAAAGAGCAAGAGTCCACTATTGGTAGTCTTGGATTCGCTACTGTTACGAATGATGTAATGGTTTTTTTGGATTAATTTCCATGAAATATCTACAGGAAGCATCAGCGCGCCATGAAGCTATGTACAACAGCCATCAGCTTTAACCCCACAAATTTCCAGATGTTAATCCCAACTACCAGACCCCACGTCACAACGCATCTTGCGAATTCAGTTCGCGACATGGTGGTAGCTAAAGGCCTAAGGTAACCCTCGGCCGGGCCCCCGGCTCAGCAACATCCCACGGGCCGAGGGCCCCAAAAGCCCGTCCCGCCCCGACCCGCGCCGTCACTCGCGCAGTCTAGCTCGGGCCCCAGCAGCTGAGGTACATGGCCTTGCGGAGCGACTCGTCGGCGCCGGCCTGCCTCCGGCCGTCGTCGGCAGCCGCCCGCGCCACGGCCAGCGCGGCCGCCTGGGGGGCGAGCCCGGCCAGCCGGTCCCGCGCCCCCGCGGGCGCCCTCTCCCGCCGCGCCCGCACGGCGGCCACCGTGGCCGCTGCCCACACCCGGCTCAGCTGGGCCATCCGGTCGACAGAAATCGATTCGTCCCGAGCCCTCTGCCGCTCTGCTCGTAAGCTTCGCTGCTTGCTGCTGGGCTGCGCCTCCTCGTGCTACTACTACTGGAAACTGGGGAGCCGGGAGAGCAGGGGAGAGGGGCAGTATTTGTAGCGGTGGGGTCTGATATTATCGGGGAGAGGGGCAGTAGATGGTTTTCGGGATGGGTGGGTCTGATATTATCTACTCCCTCACTGCGTCTCTTGGATTGGCTGGGTCTTTTGGACTCTTGCGTCTCTTTTTCTGGCCCGGTTGCTTGTGGGGTAGAGGATAAGGACATGGGCACTTTTGCTGTAGCATCTCCGTGAGTTTCTCGTGCGAGAGCCATGAATTCTCAGCGCGTCATGTCGTTGCCTCTTCTTTACATCGCGAGTTTCTCGATTCTTGGTTGAGTCCATGAGAATTTTTTAAATAATATTATTTTATTGAAAAATTACAATAATATTATTAAAAATGAGAAATTTGTAGCAACATGTGACAGTCGGTACTCCAATTGCCGACTAGCCACATATCGATAATCAGAGTCCCAATATTCCATTTGGCACATACACGGAGGTCTGTCGGCACTTTATTTATCGATAGGTCATACATCCCGCATATGATATTTAAAGAAAAAATTCATAATTTTTATATGATCTTAGATGAAGATTATTTTTATATGAAAATTGTACTTATCCACGATATCTACAATTTATCAGTTTAATACTTTTCCATTTGAATCTTTTTAGATATTCAAAAGGTGGCTACAAATTCTGGATCCAATTTTCAGATCTGAATTTTATAACCATTTTTTTGCATATTTAAACGGATTTAAATGGAAAAATGTTCAATTAAAAAGTTGTAGATATCGTCGATAGTTAAAATTTTCATATAAAAGACCATATATCTATCCAATATCATATGAAAAAGTTATAACATTTTCTTTGAAGGACACAAGGTCTGTCGATAATTGGAATACCGTCAGGTCCCTGAGGAATTACATATCGACTATCTGGTTGCCGATAAGGGGCTAGTTGGCACTTAGATTGTTGATAGGTGACTAATTAGCAATTAGAGTGTCAACTGCACCTATTTTTGTGACTTTTCTATTTTGAATATTATTTTTGCATTTTTTAATAAAATAATATTATTTCATAAAATATTCAAGTCCAGAGTAGGGATTTCAATTTCGTTTTACAATTTTTTTCGTTTATCAGCGAAAAGACCGAAATACACTAAATTTTATAAAAAAAATCGGTCATTTTTCATCATGTGCTTTGTATGCCTCACATGTTAGTGAAAGAAATTTTAGAATTAGATAGCAAATCAGTCAGCAAGGAATGGTCGGTGACGGATCATCCGACCCTAGCTTCTAATAATCCGATCAGCAACATGTTTGGTTCGAGAAATGAGATACAATGATCCATTAACGTTTTATTTCTCACGAGCACATGATTAATGTAGATATAAGAGGTGATACCACTCACTAAAATTCATGTAATGATCCTCCAATAGATTATCCTATCCTAGGATAGGTTTTTCTCGCGAACCAAATGCACCCAATGTCTCAATCCAACTCAGGCACTCAGCCATGAATATGGTGAAGAAATGTTGAAGTATTTTCAAACTTTTTTCACTAAAAACTCTCATAGAGCTCAAATGAAAAGAAACCAACAGAACACCTAAAGGCTGCTTGGATAGGAAAGTTTGGAATCTAAAACCTTACAAATTAGCTTAGATTTGAGCATTCCGGAAACTCCTAGGGCACAACCCTCCCTCCTTCGAAAATTCACTTATATGTCACTGGACCAGTTTCTATACATCTCACTGATGTCTTTATACATATACACTCGGAAGTCGACGTCAGCCTTGAACGAGTCATGCACATATTCAGGAGCATATGTATTTCCTCGGAATTCTATGGTGTGACAGAATCTTCTTCTTCTGCGAGGATGTGATCACAGAATCTTATCCGGGTCACATGCTTCCTGTACTCGAGTAGAGCGTGGGCTTGTGGGAGAACAAGGGGAGAACTCGGCGGAAAGGCCCGAGACGATTACCAAGCTTGTGTGAGAACCGAGAATACTACAATTGTCAAGGCTTATCCCAAGGGGCAGTGGTGAGAGATCGTTTTCCATCAAGTGGCAGTGGGCACCTCCTGCTTTGTCACTTTGGACGTGTTAGATCATCTTTAATCTTTTTATTTTATTTTATTTCTTTGTGATTTTTTTTTATCTCCGATAACTTCTCTTCGAAGAGATTTATGAAGAAAAAAAGAAAAAATCTCATCGCGAAGAGAATGATCATGAAAATCTCTTCGTAACGGGAACCGTAAAGAGAAACTGTTGGAGCGCTGAAAGAAACGAAAATCGTTTCGTGAAAGAATTCTAGATCGTGACAGAAAACGATTGAAGATGGTCTTATTACTCGCAATATTATTCAGACCAAATTACGGCGGTAGTTGACACTGATAATTGGTCTTGTTCTTTGAGAGGACATGATAATATTATCTTGGGAGTTGAGACTGTTACCTTGATTCTCGTTTCTTTCTTTCTATCTTTTCTGTTGAACGAGCTTCCTGTGTTGAACTCCAAGGTCTAGGCAACATGACCAAGTCATATGCATCATGTTTCTTGCAAGATTAGAAGAAGCATACAAATTAAAAAGAAAAAGAACTGTACAATCATATCAGGCGTGCATACAGAAGGGATCTGGCTTTATGAGTTCAGGTTCCGGACTTCCTGTCATGTCAATTTGATGTAGATTTGCTTGAAACTTCGAGGAGCACAACAGCCGAGAACTCGATGATTTCTGGATCGGAGCTCAGCGAGAACGCAAGCAGATGTTGCCGGACACTAGCAAGCTAGCTTAGCTAGCCCATGGTATAGTGCAGTTGCAGCACCGGCGGCGACTCCTCGGCGGCAGCTTAGCTTGGTCCCCAGCAGCTGAGGTACATGACCATCCTCAGGGACTCCTCGGCGGCACCGGCCGGCGCTGACCTAGAGTCGAGCACCGGCACGCCCCGCTTCGCCTCCGCCGAGAACGGTTTGCCCACCTGCTCCTTGAGCTCAATGGCGGCGCCCAGCGTCACCGCTATGTATGCTTTCTTCGCCACTGCAAACCTCATCCTCCCCTGTTAACCAATCTGCTCCTGAATCTGCGTAGGTAGGAGGAGCACGTGCTATGCAACACCGCTACCTCTACCTGTAAGGCTGTGGCTCAAACCTGGACAATACCTCGAGAACGCCGGTGAAGTGGATGCGTACATGGAGAAGCGAGCAAAGTGAGCTAGCATATATACAGGTGTCGACGTGCCATGCGTTGATGTCAATGGCCAATGGTTTCGCAGGCAGCTCGGGAAACTAGTGGCCGAGCAGACCACTGGTTCAAACCGGGAGCTCGTTTGGGGGAGAGTACATGGTCTGGGCATGGCGCCTGAGGCCATCTGATTTGGATAAGCACTGCGGTTACGGCGATTTGTCCTCTCAGCAGTATCCTGTTTATCCTGCCTGTGCCTGTCGCTCCAGTCATCCGATGTCTTACTGCAAATTACTACATTCGTTTTTTACTTGTCACTGGGTTTTATTATAACAATTTTAATCTTACGTTTTTATAAAAATTATAAATACTTAAAAATATATAATACTAATGAAATATATTTCACGACGAATCCATAATATAAAAGTCAGGTATCTATAAAAATTTTATAGAAAAAATATAAAGTTAAAATTACTACAGTAAAAACTGGTGATAAGTAAATAGAAATAGAAGTAGTAATTAATCTAATAGTATCCGCTAATTCTCTCTAGTTCAATCAATTATATTAATTTTTTAAAATTTAATTTAATTTTTAAAAAATAATATTATTAATTAAACTAAAGAATATCGGTAGAACTTTAGATTTACCAATTTATATCTTACTTTATGCCCATGTCGGTCCATACCAAATTCTAGATTCCTCTAGAACACAGAAATTTTACAGAAAAACGATATAATTTCCACGGAAATCATGCGTTCCTCACATCCCAAACGGGAGGGTTTTAAGAGGAAATTGACAATCAAACTCGCTTTGTTTGGTCAAAACCACGCGCAGAGATGAGGGACGGATGAAATTCAGATACTGTGCTGGTGAGCAGTGACTGATGTGGATAGGATAGGTTCTCTGAACTGGAGCGTTATCCATTGTGAGCATGCAAGAAGCTTGCAAGATCCAGCATGTGATCCTATTGCATTTTGTTTCTGACAGTGCAGAAGCAAATCATTAAGATACGAACCGTATAGTATTCTACTAGGACCTAATGGTTGTCCTTCTGAATTAATAAGCGAGTGAGATAAACATCAATCGAACATGCCAAATCATCTACGCATCTTTAAATCTCTTTCAGTAATTTTATGCACCTCTCTAAGATGCTTCTGCTCATCGGACAGATTAGGGTCGAATCCACAATGTCAATTGTTTAGATGAGTTGTTGGATCATTTATATAGAACCCATTGGGTTGTGACTTGTGATTATTGAAGCGATTAAACTAGTTGGAGGGTAGTTAAATGAAGCATTTGTTTGTTGATATGGACGCTTTATCTTTGTTTATTAGATCAGTACCGTTGACAATGACTTGTATAATACGAAAATACCAAAATTTACCAAAAAAAAACCTATTCATGGCCTGGTCCTCAGGACGTGAAATCGGTGTTTTCGCGTCCTCAAGATGTGAAATTTGTGTTTTCGTCGCCTTGTAACATGAAAAAATTGTTTTCACGGCCATGATATTCGAAAACTCCTATTGAATCCCCACATGAGCGCAGTAAGATAGTTTTCGCAACCTGGAGGT
The DNA here is from genome assembly GCF_958298935.1 of Phragmites australis. Taxonomy (NCBI): domain Eukaryota; kingdom Viridiplantae; phylum Streptophyta; class Magnoliopsida; order Poales; family Poaceae; genus Phragmites; species Phragmites australis. Next base: position 23,403,288 of record NC_084934.1, on the reverse strand, counting down.
GTGAAAGCTAGTTGTCGCGACCTGAGGGCATGAAAACTGGTTGTCACGGCCTCGGCATGCAAAAAATACTGACACGTCAGAGTTGTCGTGGCCTGGGTGCTCGAAAACTTGAGGTTTTCGCGTCCTAGGGGCACGAAAACTGTCCGCCCTTATGCACGCGACCCCTCCTCCTCTCAGTGCCATTTGCGTTCTACGTGATTTGCGTTTGGCCGAGCAAGACGAGAGAGAAAAGACCGAGGAAGGAGAAAGGAGGGGAGGAAGGAGGCGAGGAAGAAGGAAGGAGAAAGGAGGGGAGGAAGAAGGAGGCGAGGAAGGAGAAAGGAGAAAGGAGAGAAAAGAGAAGGAGGGAGAGGGGCCGAAGGAAGCAGGAGGGAGAGGGGCTAGAGGAAGGAGAAACACTGGAAGATAATTTTTTATGTTTTTCTTGTTCATATAAATAATATAAAGTAGTCTAGAAATTTTAGATGTAATTTTAGTATAGTTTAGAAATTTAGTTCAGTTGTAGAAATTATAGTGCAATGTAAAAATATAGTTAGGAAATAGTTTAGAAATGTAGTTTTATTGTAGAAATTGTAGCATCAGTGTGAAATAATTAATATTAGGTTATAATTATTAGCGGATGTAATATTTACTATAGGATAAATAAGTTGGAAAAATATAGATTTTGTATTGTTATTATAGGTGTACAATTTAATTTGAGGTATGTGGTAGTTGTAGATGTCCATAGAAATAATAAAAATTAGGTTCTAATTATTATACGTATGCAATATTTACTTTATGATATACAAGTCGAGAAGTTAATTATAGAATTAGCAATAGTATTATATATGTGCAATTTAATTTGAGGTGTTTGTTGGACGTTATACATGTTAGATAGATGTAACATATAATTTTATTCGAATCATTTGTTCTAAGTTTAGTTAGATTTTGTATAGTTTTTTAATATAATGTAAATTACATATTAAGGTTGAGAATAATTTTATTTTGTTTAAAATTAGGTCATGTCACAAATATGTCTGGAGCACTATAGGTCTTAGAGTAAAATAAATATTTTCTACATAATATTTATCTTTGTAATATAGTTTTAGAAATGTAGTTATTGTTTGCTACATTTCAAGTTAGCCACATAAAATTAACTTGGTAGTTTATTTGATATATTTATTTTAGGTCATAGTTATGTCAATCACTATAACTCTTAGAGTTTTCTATGAAAATAGTCAAATCCGTAACGGTCTATCGGATGTTGATTTGAGTAATTTTTTGTTTACTACCATTGAGCACATAAACCCTGAGGGTACAAGGATGAAGGAGATGAGAATATATTCACTCAATATTTTTAGTTGGATCCTAATATTTATTCCATTATGGTGCATTGCATGTGGACTCGTACATTTGATCCAGTTTGTTAGGAGTTGAAACAATGAATAGGACGGAGAAGTGGTTGCAATGATTGGAGTGGTGCCGGCGTCGTGGGACTGAGTTTAATATACTGGTGAAAGCTTGTCCAGTAGTGTAGAGTTACCTGCAGAAGAAGTGGATAGGCAAGGGAATGCAGTGGCGAGGGAAGAAGTTGAGCAATGGTATAAGGCTGAGGCAGATGTTGTTGTGTATAGGCAGGCGTCAGAGGTTGATGGTCAGGCTGATGCGAGGGAGGAAATTGAAGAAATTGTTGCTGATCTTGAGAACGTGGACCGTAACGCGGTACACGAGGAATAATCTTTACTGCAATCTGCAAATGTGAAGGATGGTGATGGCAATGACGGTGATGACAACGATGATGACGTGTCCTCTAAAGCTGACATCCTAGATCAATGGAAGAAGATGCAAGTTATGGAAAACCATGATTCCCCTTGGGAGTATGGATCAACTATGTTTCACCTAAATCAGGTCTTTCCCAATCAGCCTGAAATGAACGATGCAGTGGCACAGTGGGCAGTGACATCACACAGGGAGGTATCTGTATGAAATGAAGGATGCATGACACTGTTGCCCTATACCCCGGCCACATAGGAGTGGCACTGCACTTTGCGATATGTGAATTGTGCAAATCCTCATCGTTTTAATATCCACATAACTACTGGTTGTAATGATTTCTTGTCTACCGCAGTCCAACATCGGGAGAGAGACTCACGAGGAGGTGATGAGTTCAGCTACGAGGCTACGTGAGCATGACACATGTGGTATGACGATCGATGATATCATTGAAGCGTTTCTCGTGTTTGGCCATAAAGGGCTGACATATCGTGGAGTGCACATTGTGTCGGCTGCCTGACACCGTTGCACACGACTCATCTACGGCACGTTCCACGCAGAGGCCCCCATGACCTTCGTTCGCCTTTGGCCACTAGTTGTACACTAGTCCACAGTCTCCGCACCCAGACTAGCCAGGAGGCTCTAGATGGACCAGCCACCAGCAATATGCTAGTACTTAGCCTCCACGCCTTGACCAGGCAGGAGGCTCTAGGTGGATCGACCATGGCTACGATAGTACTCAGCGTGTGCGACCTGACCAGGCAGGAGGCTTTGGTTTTGTCACCCCTGTGTTTATTTTTATGCTTGGTATGCCTGGTATGTGCCTACTCTTATTCCATAATGTTTGATTTATTACGCATTATGTAGCAATACTCACATGTTTCTGCACAATATAATGCAGGTATGATCCGCATGGAAACGGCCACTCAGGTTTTCAGGAGTTCACCGCACTCCAGTAGGAGCACATTCTTTGACTACAGAGGGTCGTCCGTAGTGATGGCCCCTCTCAGTTGTACGGTCCACCTTCGCCCACTCAGTCTACACAGCAGGAGGCGAAAGGCACATCCGGTCTCCACCAGCTCCCTAGACGTGAACGCCACGCGCACGATTGGTATACACCTTCCACATACGAGCATCCTCGGGAAGTGGAGGACATGGACGTTCCAGCGTCAGCATGTAGGAGAAAGCGTGCCAGAGGCAGGTCCCAGGGTAGTCTGTGTTGCTTTTATGTTTAATAAAAGTAATTTGTTTAACTTTCAATTTCATTAGTTTGGACTATACTTTGACATGTTTATATTATTTCTATTTTATGGTTGTCATGTCATGTAGGATATTTATTTCCGTACTATGTTATCATCTATAGTTTCATTACTTGTGTTCTTGTAGCATCACAAAGCGTATCAATGTGTCATCTTAGCTGCTTTTGAACTTATCCATATGCCCTCCTACCAGGCAATAAATCGTTGGCCTGCAACTTTCCACATCAAAAATATTCATAATACGAACCCTACCACTAGTACGCGTGCAAACATAATACAATGTTACAACATGGTACAACTAGTAATGGCTGGTGGCACCATTGAAGTCCTTGCTAGACTCAAGCGTGAGGAAGAAGAGTGAAAGAGAAATGATGACCCAGAGTAGAAGAAGAGGGAGATCAAGCTGCAGATAGGAGCGCACGAGGCACGCATGCCATGGTGCGACTGCAGTAAAATAGCATGCCAGAAATTGTTCCCGCTTGCCACAGTTGCTTGGTACAAATGTGGGGTAAGTGTGTATGACATCTTACTATGCTACGAATTTCATCTAATTCACCTACTGTCCTCCAACAGTATGGCAAGCATAGATGCAAATACGAATGGTACGCGAACGAAGAAGAGTACGTGAACATCAATTACGGCTATGAAGAGGCTCGGGCAATGAGGTATGCGGATGTTGAACGGCCGAAGCTGAGGCTGCAAGAACACAATGAAGAGTGGTGGGATAAGTACCTCACTACATACGATAACCTGCAGGTTCCTCCACAATGCGTGTGTGGCCTACCGGCTATGCCGGGATCTGTGGCACATGAACTAGCACAAGGGTACGGGTGTAACAAGCCCTACCCCATGGATGCAACTTTCAAGAGATCCGCTGGGAATATCTGGATAAGAAGCCTCTAGCTTTTTCACCAACTCAGTAGATATTTTCTTGCACCCGCAATCTGTCTTTCCATAAGGCATGCTTAATTTAGCGATGGAGTACAACATGCCATTCTAACTTATTGTAGATTGCATACGAGTAGGGTACGATCGATGCATAATGCCTTATGTTCTGTAGCCATAGACAAACAATGAATGCTTACGATGACCCTTATATGTGATGAACTTTTCTTTCATCAATGAAATGATCAGGATTTATCATTCTACCAATATATTTTTTTCTATATCTAATGCTTTTATAGGATTCCATGCCTCATTGTAGAGGTAATAATAACTCATTGCTGAATTTTTTCATAATAAAATGACCACACTAAGCATCAATGCCATAACTTTTTTTAGCTTTCACAGGTGTGAGGAATGGTGACGTCCTAAGAGAAAAGGGTGAATTATGACACTTAGAAACTATTCGGCTCCAAAAACCTCACAAGATAAACCTATCTCAATTTCTATATAAATGTGCTCTAGGTTTATCTAGTGTGTCTACTCTACCACTTAAAAAGATTGCAACCTACTCTAGTAAGGTAAATTGCAAGTATGTAAATAAGAAAATGTAAATAAGGTAGAAAAATAAACTCGATACAAGAGATTTTTATCTCGTAGTATCGATGACATGAATGCCACCCTTAGTCCACGTTGGACCTCTATAAAGGATATGCTCCCGGTTGGCATGACTCTTCTGGTCACAGCTGAGCTACCAAGTCATCAAGATAAGACCCCAAGCACGATAAGCCACCAAGGTAGGGTCTCATCACTAGACTCTCTTCTGGTCACTTACCGCCGTGATCACTTCGGAGCTTGAGATACCAAGGCAAGGGTCTCCGCATTCCCAAACACGTGTCTTACTGCTGCTCCACAACAAGCTTGAGCTACCAAGGCTCAAGATGCCGGTGAGTCACCAAGACTCTAAGACGCTAACGTACTATTCAGTACAAGCTAGGATCACCTAGCTACAATTCACTCTAGGCCTATAAGCACTAAACACTATCTAATCTTGTGCTTAATTACTTTGGATGATCATGATCACTTTAAGCACTTTGATGGCTTGAATGTCTTCTCAAGTATATGTGAGCTTCCTCTAAACTCCAGTACCATACCACATGTCAAATAACTGTGCAGAGGGGTATTTATAGCCTCAAACCCACTAAAATCATTTTCCTAACAGCTCAGAAAAGCTGTTAACACCGGATGATCTAGTGAGAACAGTACTACTAACACCGGATCATCTAGTGAGTACAAATTCAGAAACTAGCCGTTAGAAATCCACTCACAACCTCTGTGGACTTGGTTCCGATGTGCCTTCAAATCCATCATCGGACCTTCCGGTGAGTTATCTTGAGCTAGACCGTACCACTTCTTCTCTTTGTAAAATGCTCCGATACATTCATCTCTATGATCACCGGACTATCCGATGAGTTGATCTTCATTGTTCAGCACTTGCAGTTGCCTCTACAAGAAACGTTGTAGTGCCATACTTCGGTGTGCACAAATCAAATATCGGACCTTCCAGTGGGTTAATCTTCAATCTTCTGCACTCGCATTCTTCTCTGCAATAAATACTCTGGTGTTATCTAATGTAGATCACCGAACTATACGGTGTGGTCCTCAGTCTTCTCCCCCTTTATCAAAAATACTCTAGTAAGTTTAACACACAGAGCACCAGACTATCCGATAAGGCTATCAACCTATGTGCACAATACTCCGATGAGTACAAACTCCTCTGCACCGGACCTTCCAGTGAGGTCAATTCTCCCGGGTGCGGTGGCTTCTTGATGTACTGCATCCATGAGACCTACTAACATATATTCTTGACAAATATGTTAGTCCTAATGACTATGTTGCCATTAATCACCAAAATCTTAATCATGACCTAATATGACCATTTTCGCTACAATCTACCCCATTTTGGTGATTGATGACAAAACAACCAAAGCTAGTGGTAAATAATAAATGATACCAATCGTAAAGAGCACAAAACCTTACCATATTGCTTGGATACATATTCTTACCATTTAGTCCTCACTTGTTGTGGCTCCCCCTTTCTTCATTATCACTATCTCCCTTGATCGACCAATACAAGAGTTTTTCCCTCTTTATCAACCTAGGTGCCTCATGTTGCTTCTTCTATATTTTTCTTCTCCCCTTTGTTAACTTCGGCACACTATCTAAAAAAAGTTATTAGGATGGGTGATAACAGATATTAGTGATGGGTCTTGTACCCGTCACTCTTATCGCGTCATTAATGATAGGTCAATGACGGGTGATAACCCGTCACTATTAAGGTCATTAGTGAAGGCTCATAACCGTGACTCGTCACTAATGTTAAATCATTAGTGACGGGTCGTAACCGTGACCCATCAATATTGTCTGAACATTAGTGACAGGTTGTAATCTTAACCCGTCACTAATGATCGATGAACATTTTTCGTATTTTTTGATAAAAAAAGTCATATGTTTTTCACCTGAGTCATTCCAACGTAAATCCATCCCATATGCCTCACAAGCCACACTTTTTTCACATTGTTTTCAAGTTTGCATTCCATGGGAATCAAACCCGCAACCTCCTCCTCACGCGTGTAGTCATCTTACCACCTCTGCTATCACGTAGTTATGATAGAAACTAGATATTTTATCCTTTTAACCTTATTTGCCAAAAGATTATTAATAATGCGTCATAACCATGACCTGTCACTAATGACTAATTTTGCCAAATTTCGTATTCTAGTGCTGCTAAGGTAAGAAAAAAATAAGAGAAAAAATAAAAATAAAAAATATTTACGAATACCATCATTAGTTACTAGAGTTGGTCATTAGTGACGGATTACAAGTTGACATATCACTAATGACTGGTATAGAATGACCCGTCACTGATGAGTGGATCATTTATGATGGATCAAGTTATGATCCGTTACTAATGACTCATCTAAGACGACCCATCACTGATGACCTTATCATTAGTGATGGATCACAACTTGACCCGTCGCTAATAACTAGTATAGGATGACCCGTCACTAATGACGTAGTCATTAGTGATGGGTCACAATTTGACCTGTCACTATTATTATTAGTGACGAATCATGTAATAACTCATCACTAATGAACACTCATTAGTGATGGGTCTATATATGGTCCTGATCAGAAGACACATTAGTGACGCGTCCTTATTGGACCCGTCACTAATAGGACATTAGTGACGCGTGTTGAGCAGTCATCATTAATGTGGTATCTCTTTTGCTAGTTTCTTACATAATGATATTCCTAGACATCTTGTATCTTGCTTCTTACTTTGGTCATAAAACTTCTCCCCTTTGTCAACAATCTCAAAAAGAGTTACAAACATATGTTGAACTTGAGGAAGAGCGTTAGAGCATATGGGAAAGAGCTTTATAAATCACGATTCAATGAAATGATACCGATTGAAAAGATATACTAATTATAAGGATATAATTCATGATACCAATTGTGAGGATAGGAGATATTGATATCAATTAAAAAATGAACAAGGATCGTAATTCATGAAACTCACATGATATAATCTAAACTCTCTATTTATGTGTGCATACATATAATGAGACATACTTGTGAATACTACTGTAGGAATGTAGCAATATATGCATATCTAGACAATAAGTAGAGGTAGAAAATTTAAGTCATATCATGCATGGAGGTAGCTTAAATGTAAAAATAAATTAATAATGATACCAATTGAGTCATTTAAATATTGCATACCTTCGGGGACGTGTTAATTTCTCTATGAGACTACAAAAGATATATTTAGCAAGACATGTTAGTCTCAAATTGAAAATTCAATTTGCCAAATAAAGAGAACAATTAAGATGAACAGAACAATGAATTGTTCATAATTAAAAACAAAAGTAGCATGAAGATTCACTAGATGTGCTTTGCTCACCATCTTAATTGTTCTCTTCATTTTCAGCTCCATCATCTTATCTTGAGCTTGACTCTTGTTCTTGCCTCCTCATCTTCACCTTGATATGTAGGCATGATGCTTGCTTGCTTGTGAGAGCAAGGTTCTTTGCGTCGGATGAGGAAGAGGCTTCCACCCTTATGTTCATGGTCATGTCATTGGCGATGATCTTGCCAAGTACTTGACTTGAAATCATCTTCTTGATGTAGTTGTTGTCGTAGATGATGGAGACTACCAACTTATACTTTAGAAGAATAGTTTAAATTATTCTTCTCATCACTTGATTATCATCAATTGACATCAAACCGAGCCTATTGATCTCATTAGCAATAATATTCAAGCGTGAGTTCATGTCATTAGCATTTTCACGGGATAGTTGTTTGATGTCATTAAGCTTAGTAACAAACCCATGATATTTCTCATTATGCACATTATTTGTGTCTTCATGTATTTCAATGAGACTATTCTAAATATCATGTGTATTGGTGAGAGAATAAATAGGATTAAATGCATCAATAATTAAAGATGATAAAAGAATACTCTTCCCCAATGTATCTAATTACCTCTCCTTGTTGGTGATGCAAGATCTCATCCCTTCCTCGGTGACTCTCCAAACATCTAGACTCTTGGCTTTAAAAAATAAGATATTAGAATTTTCCAATAGAGCAAATTTGTGTTATAAAAAAGTGAAGCACTATGGGTATACATTTCAACCCCTGACGTCACAACTCTAGGATGTTAAGCCTATCAAGAGCACGAGGCTCTGATACCAATTGTGAGAAACCATAACGTCCTAAGAAAAGATGAATTATGACACTTAGAAACTATTCGGCTTCAAAAACTCTACAAGATAAACACATCTCAATTTCTATATAAATGTGCTTTAGGTTTATCTATTATGTCTACTCTACTGCTTAAGAGGATTGCAACCTACTCTAGCAAGGTAAATTGCAAGTATGTAAATGCGGAAACCTAAATAAGGTAGAAAAACAAACTCGACATGAGGGATTTTTATCCCGTGATATCGATAGCATAAATGCCACCCTTAGTTCATGTTAGAGCTCCACATAGGATATGCTCTCAGTCAGCACGACTCTTTTGGTCACGGCTCTTGAGCTATCAAGTCACGAAAACAAAGGTCTCAAGCACGATGAGTCACCAAGCCACCAAGGTAAGGTCTCACCACTAGACTATCTCCCGGTCACTTGCCGTCGTGACCACTTCAAAGCTTGAGCCACCAAGGCAAGAGTCTCTGTGTCCCCGTACACGTGTTTTGTTGCCGCTCCACACCAAGTCGGAGGGTCAACAAGTTTGAGCCACCAAGGCCCAAGATGCTGGTGAGTCACCAAGACTCCAAGACATCGACGTACTACTCGGTACAAGCTAGGATCACTCCTTGATCCCTTCTTTAAGTTGCAGCACTTAGCTACAACTCACTCTAGGCCTATAAGCACTAAACACTCTCTAATCTTGTGCTTAATTATCTTGGATGATCACTTTAAGAACTTTGGTGGTTTGGATATCTTCTCAAGTGTATATGAGCTTACTCTAGACTCCAACAATATATCGCGAGTCAAATGACTAAGTGGAGAGGTATTTATAGTCTCAAACCCACCAAATAGTCATTTTCCCACGGCTCAGAAAAGCTGTTAACACCGGATGATCCGGTGAGAACAGTAGTAGTAACATTGGATTATCCGGTGAGTATAAACTCAGAAACTAGCCATTAGAACTCCACTCATAGCCTCTGTGGACACCGGACATTCCGATGTGCCCTCAAATCCATCACTGGACTTTCCGGTGAGTTATTTTGAGCCAGACCGCGCCACTTCTTCTCTGTGTAAAATGCTCTGTTGCATTTATTTATGTGATCACCAGACTATCCGATGAGTTGAGCTTCATTCTTCAGCACTTGCAGTCACCCCTGCAAGCTCTTGTGCCATACTCCGGTGTGCACAAACCAAGCACCGGACCTTTCGATGGGTTGATCTTCATTCTTCTGCACTCACATTCTTCTCTACAAGAAATGTTCCAGCGTTACCTAGTGTAGATCACCGAACTATACAGTGAGGTCTTCAACCTTCTCCCCCTTCGTCAGAAATACTCCGGTAAGTTCAACACACAGAGCATCGGATTATCCGGTGAGGCTATCAACCTATGTGCACAATGCTCTAGTGAGTGCAAACTCCTCTGCACCGAACCTTCCAGTGAGGTCAATTCTCCTATGACTTCTTCAATTTAATCAAACTTTGTCCCGGGTGCGGTGGCTTCTTAATGTATTGCATCTATGAGATCTACGAACATATATTCTCGACAAATATGTTAGTCCAATGACTAATTAATCACTAAAATCACAATTATAACCTAATAGGATCATTTTCACTACAACAGGGAATTCTATGCTCTAGCCCGCAGCCAAACTCATGCACTCAGTCCATGCAATAGCCTCCAGCCACCATAAATACCCCCACCCTCATCCATGGATACACCACTCCTTCCTCAGCTCCCTCAACTGCAATGTTTTGCTCAGCTCCACCAAACCCACCTAAGAAACATTGAGAGATTTTCATCCTCCAGGGGGTTGAAACACCGATGTACTTCTGTAGTGACCCTTGTAGGCTTCGCGAGTTCTAGAACATCTCCTACACCTATGGTCTACGTTTTTTCATATGTGTCAACTACTAGTACGGCAAGTCTCCACATGGACCGTATGAGTACCCACCAGTATAGCGACATAGATCACTCACGTGGCACTTTTCATATGATTTCATGCACTGTCTTACTAATCTTCCCTCTTGTTTCATTTGTCAAGTCTCCTCCACCTATATGTGACTTCATCCAATGGCTGGATACGGAGGAAAATGAGCACCAGAAGTAGTGGGTGAACATGGAGGTGCGATGGAGGAGGGAAGCTTGCGAACACCATGAGTAGGAGCGACATCAGGAGGAACTATGGATGAAGCGGGAGGAGGAGGAGCACATCAGGAATGCCACGATGGAGCGTGCCGCGGCTGAAGCACGCGAGGTAGAGAGAGAAAGGAAGCGAGAGAAGGTTCGTCACGCTAAGGCGGAGGGTCCTGATGCCTTGAGAAAGGTCAAATATCCTAGGTGCACTCAATAGAGAGCATCTATTGTAACCCAACATATTTTCTTTCCCTAAAGCATGTTAGGTTTAGTAGTGGCACGCTATTAGGTTAATCTTTAGGTATACCATACATACCAATGTTTATTGTAGTCAACTCTTCATGATTCACTAACATATGTTCATCAGCGTATGTCACATATAATATTCATCAGCGTATGTAACCTCCGTACCAGATTCTATGATACTTATACTTTACAACTATTATTGTTAAAATTAAAAATTGTAGCCTCCCATATAATATTTATCAGCTACGTCTCATTGTCGGATAAGCGATTCTATAATTTATTTCCATCTTTCTATTCCATAAGAAATAAGTTGAATTGCAAAATAAAAAGTGACATAATATTTTTGCGCTAAATATCTTGCCTGCAAAAATATGTGTCATTTTTCGCTCACTCAGGCCACGACAAACTTTTTTCTCACCCTCAGCACGTGAATTTTCCATACAAAATTATAATATTAAAAAACTCCTAATTCTCATAAATGATACGCCTTTCTTTTTTGGTGTCGAACCCCACTCTTTTCAAGCTAATATTTTTGTTAGAGTATATTCAACCGATTTCCTAAATCTCGCTTCCTATATCTTTATATAGAAAGCCTCTTCAAGATATTCACTCTCTATTCCTCTACACGCTCCAACTGACTACCTACATCTTTCTCCCTAAATTCTACTCACCTATATTTTATTAGTGTCCTATAAATAAAAAATATTTGCAACGTCTAAATTTTCTATATGTTTGAATTTTGTTGAATTCAAATTGAATTAAAAGAAGAATGTCACATAAAATGATAAAAAAGCATTACAAAGTAACTCATTTTTTCACCATATAAGCTAGGGCTAATAATTTTAGAAATTAGTCTATCACGTAAGAAAAATATTAGTGATTTTTTTCAGATTTTTAGGAATTTATCTAAGGCACTAACAATTGTTAAAAGTTATAAAAGTAATATTTTTTTGGGAGAATTTTAGTTTAAATTCTATATAGACTTTTTGGTGAATCCAATTAAAATAGGTTACACATAGATTATGGAATACGTACAAACTTTCTATAATTTTTGGAGCAACAGAAAACCACTGTTTGAACAGAGAAGATAGAAAGGAAAAAGGGGAGCTGTCGAGTACTTATTTACAATGGGTCCATTGTTATCGTCCGTTCTATCCTCAACATTTTTTGCCCGCTCGCTATCCGCTTCGCGAGTCTGTTGGAGCCGTGTTTTCGATCCAACTCGCCAAATCTGGTAATGCTGAGCCGGATAGCCAGCCCCATGAGACGTGTGCATCCAAGTTGAAATGAAAAAGGTGGAAATGAAAAACATTATTGGACCAGTCTTCAAAACAAGGTGGAAATGAAAAAGAACAAACTTGTAAGATCCATGAGACGTGTGCATCCAAGTTTTACTCGTGGCGAAAAAGAAAGCCGACATGGGAACTTGGAAAGTAGCAAAAAGAATGAGCTCACCTAAGGTTTAAAATTGTTGTCACAAGGTTTGTTCTGTTGCAAGCAATATTTTCATATTCCTTGCAAAGTGTAACAAAGTGTTGTACTATGTCGCAACATACTGAAAGCACATGTAACCAAACCAAATACTGATTGCAACAAATCAAACGCTGGTTGCAATGGTTTTAAAGTTTTCAAAACTCAGATGGTTTTCACCGGCCCGCCCCAATTGGCACATCACTTGCAAACAATTATAAACAGTAAGAAGCAGATATTCTACACCGCACTCACTTCAGCCTGTTCCGACAAACTCTTCCAGCACTAGCACCCAACAACACATTTGTTAATACACAGTTACACAGGAAGTACTGAAAATACCAGCGGTTAGCTTGTCCTTTGGGGACTCTCGATCCTGCAACCACAGGCCTAGATTACCACACACTACACTACCACAAAACCTAAAGAGTTTACAAGAATGTCACAGCCCTTGCTTAAGCAATATGCATAGATTCCGAAGCAGCAGAAGGTACAATTTACACAGAATCGGCCACTTCAACCTGCTGTTGCGCGAGGTATCTTTCCCTTCGCTCTTTCTGCGACCAACACATGAAGGATGGATTTTAGCAATCAGAACAAAATACATGAACCAAACAGGGAGCCAGAACATCTCATGTCAGCTGAGAAATATTACCCATTCATCAATGACAAGCCCTTCACCAACAATTTTTGGGCCATTTTCTTCCGGAGGTTTCTTCCGTGCCTCAAGTGCAGCTTCTGCTTCAGCTAATTGATTTTTGAGCTTTTCCAGTTGCTTTGAAAAAGAATGAAAGGAGTGAGATTATTATCTTTCCAATGTCCATTGAAGAGATTCCATATGCAAAACATTGTTGTTATCATTTGCTTACAGGGCATGGACTACCAGTAGCCAAGAAAACAACCCTCAGGATCTTCTCAACTACAGCTTGATCCTTCTGCTCATCAAACTGTAACAAAAAAAAAAAAAGTCACTCTCCCAAACAGCAAATAAACTATGAATCCGCAAAAAAGGTTACTGGTACTTCGGAAAACAGAGTTGTATACACATGATACCAACAAAAATAGCAGGAAGAATTGCAATTCTGAGTTTCAAAATCCTAGAGCATATACACATCATTAATATCTTAACAAACAATACAGAAAGAGGACTTTTACAGTACACCTAAATGAATGCATGCCATCTATTTTTCTCATCCGGTAGTTTAGATTGGCCCAATGATACTCTATCGCCCATCAGTATCATGGGTATCATTAAAGAGTATCATGGGTATCATAAGGGTAGGATTGGAAACAAAAAATCATGATAAACTTGTAAATTATATGTTTAATTAGGAAATGTCAAAATATTAGTTTATTCTTCGGATAAGCTTTCACTTATTCTGTTCATTTCATTTATTAGAGTTTTCACTCTCCGTCGATCGGTCGATGATGGGTGGTGAAGGTCCGAAGTCCGGTCAGTCAATGACGTAATTACCCCTAAAGGTATCAAGATAATTACAATAATACCTACTAAAATGGACGGTTGGATCACAACAATGATACTCTCCACCATCTAGTATCATGGTGTACTGTAAAGGTTCTCTACAGAAAAGGGCTTAATTCTTTGGTGATCCTTGGAGCATGGTGGCTCTAGAAGCATCGCAATGATTGGGTCTTCAATGGAGCTTCATCCGATGTGAACAAGGTGCCGCGAGCAGCGGCAGATGAACGAGCTCTATGGTGTACTGCCGGAGCACATGATGTCACGACCCGGATTTGAGAGCTGTGAGGAACGTCGAAATTCAGAATGCTAGGTAAACGGATGCCAAACCATACACTTTAGCTCGGGCAATGCTGGGGATGGCGGTGCCCAAACCCAAGGCCCGGGGTAGATGGAGGATTCTCCTAATAATTTCTTGCTTCATTCCAAAGGGATGACCGACTGGCATATATATACCTGGCCCTAACAGATGCATATAACAGATTACACTAACAAGCTAAAAAACTAGAGATAAGCTACGACCTGAACCTAACTTATTGATAAAGGAATATCGGATATCCTAACAAACTACTGGACGTCTAGGCCTGGCATGAAGTCCTGCTGCTGCTGCCGTGGCGTTCCTTGGGTCCATACGGCCGGCCCACATGATACATGAGCTCAGGAGCATGTTGGCTGGGTAGACTACGTCCCTTTCCTAGTATAATTCCTTGGTCGTCTTACTAGTTTATGTGGCCCGTATGTTTTCAATTTTTCTTGGGTGGTTCGGAATGGTAAGCTAACTCCTTTTCTTCTATTAATGTAATGACATGCAGCTCTACTGCGCGTTCAAGAAAAAATACCATAACTTGGATCAAGGACCAGCAACATGAATTATCCCATGTCCCATCCAACTCAAAACACCAAATGCAGAATGAGTCAGACGTATAAGATGCAAACTAGTAACAAATTGTTGAACTAGGATCACCCTATCAACTATTACCTCCATTCTCTTTTAGATGTTATTTTAGCCTTCGGCACACAAAACAAGATTGCAATAAATTCTTTCATACATGACATGTTTACCCCTCTCGATTTCTCCAACATTCAATCAATAGCGCATAAGCCACCAATCCACTACACTCATTGAATTGAAACTCTACTTTCCAATAGATTTTAATATGGACACTCTAGTAAAACACCACATTAAAAACCCAAAACGACATCTATTTAAGAACAAAATCAAATTCCTAAAATGACATCTATTTGAGAACGGAGGTAGCAATTGTGTTTAGTTGAATCCCCAAACTATCCCTCAAAATTAATGCTATATGCTGAGAACAATAGAGAGTAAAGAATTTGCTGGATAACAAAGCTATGCAATGAAAGGTGGGAATATGTTAGAGAGTAGAGATCAGACAGTGCATGCTAATGCATGAGCATTTCTGTACAAGGGGCTTCACACGAAAAAGGCTTGAAACAATGATCACGTGTGATTTTACTTTATGTAATGAAATTTATTATACAAACTAAAGGTAAAGGGGTGATTGACCTGGAGGGCGTCTAAGGGTTTAAGCCAAAATATTCCACCAAGGTTACGACAAATATACAGGCAGATGCCATGAATTTCCATTTATTTAGTAATTGTTAGTTAACCTTGACAATCCTTTGTCCACCCTAGCAGCCCCTAATCACTAATAGGGTGTTTGGTTTGAGGGAACACAGTGGTCAATGAATCATCTGTCCCTAGCTCTGAACATAACTCACTTGCTTGGTTTGAGGATAACATGAGTTGGTCCTTCACCACTTCAACCCCATAAGCATAAGGCTAGTACAATAAGGATGAATGGTGTCATCCTACCAAAATCATACTATCATAACATCATCCCATGATGAACCAATCCATTATATGGTGATGTGGTCCCTCAAACTAGACAACCTATAAATTAGTTACTGAATTTGGTGCCTCTAGTTTAGCCATAAGCTTTGTAACACCCTTTGTTTTACAGTTTGGCAAATTTCACTAAAATATTGAATTTTTTCCAAATTTACAGCAAATTAAATAAATTCAAATCAAGTAGGGCAAAGTATCCCAAATTCACTTTGAATTTAAATTTTAGAATTCGAAAACATGCACAAAGTTCACCATTCTACATTTTGGGATTTTCCTGGATTATATTTGGAATTTTTTTGGCAGTTCAAAATGAATCCCATTCAAATTTTAATCTCTAAAAATCTTAGATCTATTTCCAACCAACCGCCACCGCACTAGTTACACATTACTGACGAGCGAGTCCCACTGTCTCATCTCCTTCCTCCTATATTTTTTACCATTGTCCTCTTCCCCATCTCTTCTCCTTCGACACGCAAGCCGGCGAAATCAGCGTCGCTTGTGCCGTCCCGTCATGCTAACATTGGCGAGCTCACCGCCGCACTCCGTAGACCTGTCATGATGCTGCCATCAGAGGAGACCCCCTTCTGTAGTCCGTGTCGGTCTATGGACCGTGAACCAAGTCCATATGCTAGTAGACTAGAGACATGCACCCAATCCACAAAGCCTACCTAGTCCACCAAACAGTAGCAGCCATGGATATCAATTTCATTTTACAATTTTTTTGGTTCACTGGTGAAAAGACTGAAATTCACGAATTTCAGTCATTTTTCGTCCTCTGCTGTGTGGGTCCTACATGTTAGTGAAAGAAAATTCCGAAATTCGATATTTCGTTCCCCTTCAAAATTTTCGAAATTCTCGAAATTTTGACGAAATTTTAATCTCGAGTAGCAGCTCTGATTGACCATTGATCAAGTCAACTTTGACCATTGATCATGGGCCCGGGCCACACCCGTCGGTGACTTAGCCATTTATTGATTGTTTGATTTTCCAAAAACAAAAGATAAATTAGAAAATATTTTTTTAGAAATTCCAGGGAATATTCCAGGAATATTCTCCACTTTTCTAATATCTGGAATTTATATTCCAGCAAACCTTTTAAGGCCCGTTTCTCCTCCGTTCCAACTCCGATTTCGACGATTCTTTCGCCTATATTCATTTAAATTCAAGATCTATCCAACCATACCAATTTCATAATTTTTGAAGTTCATTTGAGTTTTCATTTGAATTTATTTGAATTTGAGTTGTTTTTACAATAGTTTGCTTATTCGACATTAATTTGCATATTTTAGAGGAAGAAGCGTTCAAGGAGGAACCCAAGAATCCAGATTACGAGGAAGAATCGGAAGAAGACTTTGATGAAGGCAAGTCCTAAATCCTTTGATCATATTTAACCCAGTTTTATAACCACAACCCCCCTGAGCCAATTTTAAAATGTTATATACATGCATGCTTAATTTGATTAATTTCAATGGTTGACTAGTTATGACCTAGCTTGATATGACCATGCCTTGTTATTGAATTATTGTTATTCCATAAAACGCTAGAAGGTCACCAACATCAATTATATTGATTGTATGAATGATTGTCTTGAATTACTAGCATGCTTAGGACTTATTATTCTTTAGTGTCAAATCATGTTAATTACTCATAATAATCATGCTTTTGCGAAATGTGTGAAATATGTTGTTCACTTGGTGATGTGAGTGAGTTAAAATGGGTGGTGTTAATGGAACCAAAAGTCTGATTTGGCGGGGGTGAGTAAGGTCCCCTACGAGAGTGGGACTACCTTTGGAGCAGGTTGTAGTTTTCTTGCTGGGAGACATTTGCCTCGATCGTATAAGGATTAGTTTGGTGTGACATCCCAACCCCACTAACTTAGCCCGGTACCAACTTGTAGGCCGGTGGCGGCAACGGGAGCCAGGAGAAGATTTAGGCAATCTATGTGAAATCCTGTGATCTGGCTAGCAATTCTAAGTGAGCCATGTTTACATAAGCCTCTGGTTGAGTATTCTGTGGGTGGATATCGTGGTGATGTTGGGTAGGTGAGGTGCCTCATTATGTCAGCTCTACCAATCGCATTGGTTGGAGTTTCTGCATATTTTGTGGGTAAAATGTACAACATCTGCAGAGTATAAACTATTTAAATAGCCGTACCCACAGTCAAGGATATGCTATGGTTCGTCACAATGATTAGCTTATGATGTTTGTACCTACTTGACGTGTGAGTGTGTTGTGTGCTTGTGTTTTGAAAGTGTTGGCTATGTGTCGTGAGTTGGAGAGGACTGGGTATCTGCCATCTACAAAACTTGGGAACTGACGGGATAGATGTATCTCCCCTAGGGCCAACAACCCTTAATATTGATAACAAATCCTGGTTCAATAAATGCTTTAAAACTTGCTTTGCAAAACCAACCTTTGCATAATAAATCAACTTTCTGCTAAACTATGGCCTTATCCTTAACTTACCCCTTAAGCATCTATCAACCCCTTAAAGTAGGACGAACTGAGTACTCATTCTTGCTCATTGACTTCAGATGAAGAACCAGAGTACGACTTCACGAATGATGGTGATGAAGAGTAGAAGAATAAAGGCTACGTCCGCATCCAAGTTGCCTGGAGGCATCATGCTTATCTACCGTTCCGCTATCATTATCCTCTTTTATTTAGGCATGCCGGCCATTTGTGTAAGAACTCTGTGATGTTGAACCCTATGCAAGACTCTATTGTGGTACTGTAATGTAATCGTTGTATGATTGAGATGTTGTTCTGTTGGAACATGCGTATCAGCTATTGATCCAGGGACCGATACAAGATGCATGGTGGAATTCTAGAACCGGGGTACGACAAGCTTGAAATGGGACTTCCTGCCCAGCTAATCCCACCTAAGGTGCACACTAACAATGTGTTCCCACCTGCCACCACATGACCTTCCTTTTTCAATTTGGCCTCCCACCTAGGCCATCACTTCTAAGTTCGTCACCTCTAAAAGTTGCCCCATTCCTCTCATCAACAACAATGATCAAAGAAAATGTACAGGAAGGTTGTCCCATTGAAAAATAGATCAAGAACCATTTGGATCTATGTTAACCAGAAAAACCTTCGGTGTAAATCAAACAAGAATGCAGGAAAAGCTACTAACCAGTTCTGGTGCATATTCCATTGGCCCCTGGACCTTCAAGCTCAAAATCTTGAATTTTACCTTGCACTTCTGTAGAACATTCTCATTATTCTCTGGCTGCTCCACAAACTTGAAAACTGGCAAGTCAGAAAGACAAAGATAAGCACCAAAAAAGAACACCGAGAAGCCTTGTTGTTATTCAAGTGAAGATCCAAGGTTATAATAGTATTACCAGTTGCTATGATAGTCTCCCCAGGGGAAAGGATGGCTCCAGGAGGGCGCATGAAGCAACTCTTGGGTGCAGTTGTTTGAAACTAAAGATTCAAATATCAGTTAACAGTCAGAAAAATATCATTACCAACAAAACAAGTGTTAAACACTGCTGTTTGGACACATCTTCTGTTGGAATAGAACTGTGCAACGCAATATGACATATGAACCTTAAATGCTACATGAGACTTGCTTGTATTCTTTATCCCGATTGCACTTTTCACCTGATTTCCTGGTTCATCTATACAAGGCAAGACCAGAATGTTATTAGCTTCTGTTCACAAAAGAGCAAATGGTAAACTATTAAGAAGCAAGACAGAAATATCCTTCTAGCACTTTGCTGCTGTTACTGGTAATTATAACATAAGAGCACAAGTGATCATGCAAGCATTAATCTGAAAGTAAAATCAAGCCTCGACAGTGATTTAACCAATCAAGTATTTTTCTTGTCCACTGAATAATAACTATCTGATTCTGTCAAGGGTTCTAATCTAGACAAAACTTTAACCAGATATTTGGCATCCTATGCGTTACAAATTTGCAATAGTTATTTGGCGTTACTGAGTGTCCCAGAAAACTAGGCTTTAATAAGCGATATTTGGATGTTTGCTGACCTATTTAATCGGTTTACTAGAAACAGAAGAATAAAATTTTACAAGACATGGCCACCTACCACAACTGCCTTACTCGCATAACAGCGTGTCACAAAACGACAGCGCAAAATTACCTAACAGAATCTAAGCATATTGCAAGATCATCACAGAATTGTAGTGAAATTTGCTTCTATGTTCTACCACAACAAACTTGAGAAATTAAGCCTTATAAGCATGTTTCATTTGCATGTTCAGTCACAGCAAACTTGTGCATTGAAGCATCAACAATCAACCAACGAGAATTGCTGCATATTCCCGTAAAGTGGATGGATGACAAACAACTGTCACCAACAGACGGTTACACCGACATACCATATTAAGGCTATACACATGCTATACTTAGCACATCAGAATTCCAGCTTCAGAATCTTGGGACTTCTACTCAAGATTCAACACTGGCATTTCCCGTCGGAATTTCTACTCAATAAGTGTCCACTAAGATTTAGATCCAACTCCTAGATCGATTGTATCCTAACTTCTACATCAAGATCAGGAAACCCGGGTGGAACTTTTCCCGCTCGCCAACCAAAGGCAAACCCCAACGAATACATTCGCTAGAATTAAGCAACTCATTCGCCAAGGCACCCTCTAAGATCGCAACTTCCTCCAGCGCCCACCAATTTCCACTTTAGAACACCGGAGATCGCGCGAAACTAACTAAGATTTACAGCAAAAACATAGCGCAATCGAAGGGTTTTAAGCATGCGACACAATCAGATCAGGCAAAGATGGCAACTTTCCAGGCTCCTCGCGATGAGCCGATGAGATCTCAGAATTAAACAAGGACTCAATGAAAGCTCTAATTTCTCGCGTGCTCACATGGGAAGTAGAGCTTGTTGGCCGGATCGAGCCGCAGGCGGCGCCGCGCCGGCAGCAGCGACTTGGCCACGGACGAGATCGACCCAGCCGACGCCCCCTGCGCGCCTCCTCCCGCGCCGCCCCCGGCGACGGGCGCCTCGTGGCCGTACCGGCCGGAGGAGTAGTGGATCCCGGACGACGACGGCGGCGCCGGCGCCGGCGCTCCGCCCACCTGCCGGAAGGGCATGCGGCAGAGGTTCCAGAGCTTCCCACCGGCAGAGTCGCCGCCGGCGGGCGCGTACCTCTCCTCGCCGGAGATCGCCATGTGCCGAGGGAAGTTACCAGTTACCACCAACGTACAGACAGGCTGTGGTTCCTGGTTCGGCTCTCCGCTCTCTCTCTCTCTCTCTTCTCCCTTCTAAAGTGATCTTTTCTTTCACCGTTCCACCTCAGCTTTCGCTACAGTGCAGCTGCATCCTTGATCTCGCACCTTTTATCGCGTCTTTTTCCCGTTGACTTTTATTTAATGTCCTGTGGACTCCGGCTTTATGCTGCTGATGGTACAGTGAAGCTAATCATGGGTCCTTGATGGATCTCTATGCACCACCAGGGGAAGTGACAGCACAGCAAAGAGAGTGAAAGTAAGCATGTTTCCGTCCCGTTGTAGCCTACGACATATTTTGTCGTTTCTTCACCGGCGACGATGGCGAAAATCCTTTTTCGAGCGCGCGCCAGTTGGAGAAGTTGCGGCCCGCTTTGTCCGTATCCGAGTCGGGGGTGCGGCCTGCGGGGCTGTCGGGGGGCGCGCGGCCCGCGGGCCGAGGCCAGGGGAGCGGGGAGGCCCAAGGGGTGCATATGTTGAGGCTCATGTGGGACAAAAGTTTATGTTGGGATTTTTTTAAAAAAATTGTGCTGATAATTTGTTGAAAAAAGTTTGTGCTGAAATTGTTTTCTAGACAAATTTTCTCGATAATTTTTTTCAATAACTTTTCTTGGAAACTTTTCTCGATAATTTTTTGATAACTTTTTTTGATAACTTTTCCTGATAACTTGTCTCGATAACTTTTATTTAAAAGTTTTCTGGAAAACTTTTCAAAAAAAAAAGAAATTTGCGGAGGGAGAGAACTTACCAAAAATGAAAGTTGCTAGTTGGTAAGTTTTTGTGCATAACTTTGTGTGCAAAATGTTTTGCAAAAAGTTACCAAGAAAAAATTATGATCGATTCAAATATTCCTTTATTTTTTTTCCTCCATCACACAAGTCCAAGCGACTCGCACAAACAAACACTCCTCATGCACGTAATCCTCTTCGGTGTAAACGCTCCTCATGAGCGTAAACGCTCTTCAGTGGCTCGGTAAATAGGGAACAACCATAAATGGTTTTTGTCGGATAGCTATATTATTTACTTGGAGAGTTCCCCGCTCGCGCACGCTAAATAGATGCGTCCCGACGATGGCCGGTTGACGTAGCCGTTAGGGTTAGAGTTCATCAAGACTACGAAGGGGAAGGTGGCCGCTAAAAATTTGGCGATGGTCTACGAGTGACAACGACGTTGTCAGCCACAGTCGTGGGCTATGACGGTTAGACATAATGTGGGAAATAGAAAGGGTCGAAGGGCCATATGGTATCAATAAACATTATCTCCACTAACGTAAGTTTCCTTCTGTCGTGCGATCTACCTTCCTGTGTGTTCTGCCATTTGCTATCCCTGACATGTGGTCCCCCTCTGTCCGCCCTCTCATCCACCCCTCCTTTTGTCCTGATTGCGTTCCTCTCTGCCCCCAAAATCCCTACCAAGATCCCTCCTCCCAATCCCCTAAGCACGCACAACCCATCCCCCGCCGCCGCCCACCCCATCTGCCCCAAATATTCTCCACCAACACCATGATACAGCTTCTTCCGCAATCGTTGAGCCTCCGCACTATCGGTCTCCTCTACACAGTCAGCCTCCCAATCTCGAATGGCGGCAGAGTTCAAGTCCCTGGCGGCGCAACCGCAAGATCCATATGAGCGGTGTGATCTGGCCATAGCGCATCAAGGCGCTTGTTGTGGCTAGGTGGGTGTTCGGGCTGGAGCAGGAGGCTAGCCGATCGGGCCAACTAAGTGCTCATCTACACTAGGCTCTTTGTCGCACTCGAGGACAGTGTGGGTGGTGTTCGGTGCCTGCTTGTCATTTGGGTGATCCATTCCAATTCGGGTCTATTTGGATTTTCCAACTTGGTGTTCGTATTTTGTGTGCAGATCAAACTCAAGAACACGTCAACGACACTAATCATCAATTCGTCCTACTCTTCGGGTGGCGAGTGCATCACTTCCAACGGGGTGGTAGATCCATCACTTCTTCCCCTTTTTTCTGATGGCAGCCGGGCACGAATGCCTCCTTCCACCGCCGGGGTGGTCCATCCGTACTTCTATTGGTTTCTTCATTTCTTAGAAGGAGATCAGACCTTGCCTGGTTCAATTCACTGAGGAGCATGTATGTCCATTTTAATTATTGTGCTTGCTTATTTTTTAATTTTAGCAAAATTTGTTTAACTTCAATCAGAATTTGCTCAATTTTTTTAAAAAAAATCATGCAAAAATCAGTTATATCGCCCCCCCCCCCCCCAATGTTTTTACTTTCTGCAATGTGGACCCTGCTCGGAGGGGCATCACTGCATCAGCAAGCTTTAAATCATTTCATCAGTGTCCATCTCTAAGTAGTTTTTAGACCCTTTGTGCCTGTTTTTGTTACTTGTGAACTCTTTTATAAAAACTTTTTGCATCTTAATTCCCATGTGTTTGAAATATCTCTGAAACCAGAGTACTCGGCAAGAGTTTTGTTTAGCTTTTTTTTTTTTTTTTACTCACAAACATAAGAACAATGTTGCTCATGTTTATGCGAAGCAAGTTTGTTGTGCTTTACTCTGATATCTATGTTTCAATGAGAATTCATCATTTTTTCAAACCCGGTTGTAATCCTGCCTAGTTTTATCTTTCCTTAAACTAGCTAAGTGTTTTCATTGAGTTCTTTATGTGATGCAACATCTGTCTGTTCTAGCTTGTAGCTTATATGGTGGGAAGAAGCTCAAGGAAGTCTTTAGGAAGCTCAGGGGAGTCTTCTTTGTCGATTTCCGATCTTCGTGGTGGTCACCCTCTCTCCCTCGATTTAGGTGGTGAAAGAAGAAAGAAATGATCGAGAGAGTGAGAGTGAGAGTTAGTCGATGTCTTTAAGTGACGCCTCTGAGTTCTAGCGGTAAGGCCACGGCTAGCGTCGGTCAGACCACAAGTAGGGCCAACATGCTAAAAGTATTCTTTCTTTTCCCCATTTCATCCTATGCTTTTCCTTATCCTCCTTAAATGGCTTTGGAGTTTCCTAACAATTTCTAAACAATTTCCACTCATAATTATATGGTGGAAATGCAAGTCACTTATTGACATTGCATTTTCAGAACATGTTCTAACACTTAAAACAAAAGCCAACTACATAGAGTATGATGTCATGAAGTGTATGTATGTTTGATGACTACGTTAAGGTTTTTGGGTGTGAAATAGGCATTGTCCCAACTATAGTGCTTACAAATTTCTTCTCAATATCAATGATCGGGTACTCCTCCGAGTCCACCACCTAGTCTATCTTTTTTCCCTTGCAGTACTCCCTTATACCATCATGGGCATGCACGTATGAGCTCACTATCACCTCTAATCTACACGTTGTCTTTGGATCGACTCTTAAACAAAAGTGTCAAGTTAACACATATCACACATGATTGTATGCCATCTTCCAAATCCAACACATTTGAGTCCAACAACATAATTTCCACCCCTCAATAAAAGCACAATATCGTAACAAAACGAATTAGGTTGAAAAGAGAAGATAGCTTCATTTTCTTACCCATGGGGAATCTCAGCAGGCTCCATGAATTTTTTCCAGTTCTTGCTCCAATGCCCAACTACAATTAGAATACCAACCAATTTTACGGTTGTGGGCTCCCTTAACTTCCCCCCAAAACAAGGGTTCACCATCAAATCCAGCAAAAATTAAGAGGGTTAGTGGAGGGGATTCTTACCTATTTCTTATCCGTTGTTGCTCGATGGCTCAGAGGTGAGGGGCAACAGAGGGGACGCATGAAGTTTGAAGCATCTAGACCCCTAATTTGGATTTTAGTAATTAATGACAATATATAATTATAGACTAACGTGTTTAATTAAGGAATGTGAAAGGATAGTCCCGGAGATGGTGAAAGATCTAGAAGATGAATGTGTGAATGGCATATGAAGATGGCTAACTCAAGGCAAATGTATTAAATAGGATATTTTCTTTTACCTGTCAAGAAGGGTTGTTGTTCATTTCCTTGAGGTATATGTAGTTATCACCTTGCTCAGGGACATTGCATACTAGACGGAAAAAAATTAGTTTGAGAAAGTGTGTAAATATTTGCCTAGAAAAGATTAAGTGATGAGTGCATGGCGGTCTGACCGCCATGGGTGGCGATCTAACCGTCACCTACGCAAAGAGGGAAAAGACTCTAGAAGACTTCACAGAGTGACCGCCAGAGTGGCGATCTGACTATTGATACTTGAAAGTGTCTGGTGGTCAAACCACCAGAAGGGCGGTCCAACCGCCATGGCACACAAAGAGCCACAACTCTCTAGAAAGGCACACGGTCTGACTACTAGAACGTCTGAAAGTCAAAATTAGCCATCGGCTTGACAAAGATCTAATTGGTAGATAAACTACAGTTTGACTGCCATGGACTCAGAAGTCAAAATTCATGTATAATGGCTATAATTCAAGATGTGGCCTATAAATAGTCCTCAAACGGGTATGAGGATAGAACTCCATACATCCTCATTGCTTACTTGAACACCTTGAATCCCCCTCCCCCTCACATTGTTTAATTGTGCATTTTGTGAGAGTGAGAGCATTCTAGTGAATAGTTTCATGTGGTTGAGCTTTGTGGTATTAGTGATCCTCCAAGCAAATGTCATTGACTTGTTACTATTAGAGTTTATCGACTCCTAGACGGTTTATAGATGGTGACCACCCCGGAAGTGGTCAAGTGCGATTCTAGTGAAACTGAGGTTGTGAGCAGTTCGTTGGATTAATTCGACTCAAGATCAGATATATCTCTTTGTGAGAATCGGTAACTGGATATAGGAGCGGTTAGAGTTACCTCAATGTGGATTAGAGGTGACATGCAATCCATTAATACCACAGAATAAAAATCAATAATCTCCTTGTGCGGCATCCCTTAAAGCTCAATTTATATTTATACAAATTTACATTCTCGTTATTCACATTCTTAGAAATTGAATTGTTGTATATCACCATATGATTGCAAAACTTCTCGTGTGCCAACTTTGGTGGAACATATTTAAATTACTTAGTGATCAATTTATTGATATTTCACAACTAAATTTGATCGGTTAACTATTTAGTTTTAAAACCACGTGTTCGACTCTTTTAGTCGGTATCTTAGATTCAAGTTACGGCTAGACTTGTTGCAATGGCGATGGGTGCTAGGTGCGGGCCACTGTAACCCCAATAAGAGAAGTATCATGCCTTCGGGATCACCGGAAGCAGAGGACTGGGCCTTCAGGATCTGCCGGCAGATGAGGGGGAGCTGGCTGCCAGGACCTCGTGGCTCGTCGGGTCACCTATCGCCACCGCTCATGGAGTGGACTGAAGCGGTTGAGTGGAGCAACGAAGAAACAGTGAATACAACTCGGTTTCGAGAAAAGAGGGATGGGGTACTTGTGGTATTTCACAATTCATATTCAACCAAGAAAAATAGAAAAACGGGGAGAAGCCTAGCAATAGTGGACAGAATGCTCAAAAACAGAACATTAGAAACTTTTGGTGCTATTAAAATGTATCGAGACTTCGGTGCTAGTTTCCAGCAGGCAGGATCTTTGGGTGCCATAAAACATTTTTTTCCTTTTTATTTATCTTGAGAAACAATTATTATATGCAGCTCCATTAATAAAACACGCATCACGTTCAGGTAAGCAAAATTGCAACAAGAATGCTGCCTGAGTGAATACAATACCTCTACATGAAAGAAACACACCACCTTGGCGTAAACGAAAACGCAAGCCCAGAAAAATATGCGAACCTTTAGAGGAGAAAATATGACACATTCTAATAGAGAAGTCAATTGTTTGAAGAGAAATGCAACCAAAATGTTTGGATGTTTCGAACCTCTAAATTAACAATAAAACTCAACGAAGATGAAATTTTTCCATGTGAATATTCGATGAAGTTTCACAACAAAAAATTGATATGTCATGCGCAACCATATCTATCTCTTAAGTCCGGAAAAGGAATGCCTTTGACAACTTTCACCCCTAATTCACCCTTTATCAGTCTCAGAAGTATGAATCACCAGGCTGCATTTATTTGTTAACCATATGTTATTTATTCCATACTTCTTCTTGTTTTTTATTGTGATGCTCAATTTCCAGTTTCCTTTTTTGCTATTACCAACAGGCTTACTGAATGGCTACAGAGCAAAATCTTTTAGCTAAATGTAGTTCTCAATTTATCATACTCTTCTACGTTATTCCACTTCTCCCTGCTCATTGATAGAGAAATGAGTGTCAGTGGTTGAAAAGCATTTGTTAAAGTGATTAAGAACTAACATCGATCTACTGTATAGTTATGCAGTTGAGACGAATATTGTTGTTATTTGGTTAGAGGGACTAACATAACCATCTAGTTATTTTTAGGTGACAAGCTAAATTGGATGATTATTTAAAGAGAATATTCTATATTCAAATGTTGGATGAGCTCATTAGCTAAAAACCGCTGGACGAAGCCATTCATATACTGAATGAGATTTACTCCTGCTGACGTGGCATATTCTAGTTTGTTAGATTAGATACACATTTTTTGTTAGCACATTGTAAATGATATGATATCCTAAACCGTTTATCTAATTTGCATTCTAATTGTACCATTGTATTCATCACAATTAAATCAACAAAATAAAATATTGCATGCTTATAGTTTGATGAAAACTAAATATATATCAAGCGAGTCCTATAAAATTTTAGCTAACCCCATTTAAATTATATCTCTCCAACCAAACAAGAAATTAGATCTCTCTATTCAGGTTGCCAATGAAAAAATTGAATCGGCTCATCCAACAAAATATAAATGATCATATCCTATATAATCTTATCCTCCAACCAAACACATCATTAATCTATATTCATTCACTTTTCTTTTATCCTTACCTAAAGTCTTGTGGATGGCATCTAACTTTATCAATACACTTTAGTGAGCTTTTTAACGCATCACTTGGATGATGTTTTGGTTCATAAAAGTAGGTGTTGTTTTGGTTTACAAAAGTGATTGTGCCACCCTGAATTTGAGCATTTGTATTCTATGTGTCAAACCGAATTGCTCCAAGGAATATGTTCTTGCTGTGACAAATAAATTATGCATAAAATAGACAACTATTTTATGTAAGCATTTTGAATCTCACGTTTAAATATATACCAAGGTTTCAAAGAAACAAATTTGAAACATTGATTAGCAAAACATATATTTGCATGCTCTTGTTGTTCCATGACCTTGGCAGTTGGTACAAATATGCTGTCATCCTGAAGGATGATTACCACGTTTAAATAGACAACATGAACTTAGATAATCAAATGAACTATTTAGGTGTATTTAGTTTTTCAGATGAGATTTTTTAAAGTTGTATTATATAAGTAGGCTGAGGTAAAGTAGATCGAGTGAAGTTATATTTGTTAAAAAAAGATAGTTTAATTAGTTATATTTATCTGGACATACTAATTTAAGTTTCTATTTGTTTGACTGAATTTAAGGTTGTATGAGCATATGCAAGCGTTAAAAGTGTGATTAGTTATTTGTACGAAGATAATTTTATGATATTGATAAGTAAATCTGTTTGTATGAGTAGATGCAAAACCTATATCTATCAGCTCAGAGTAAAACTCAAATCGTACTTCGCTCTTAGATCAAGATTATACGCATTCACCGATCAAGCACGCTATCAGAAAACATCCACAATCACACTTATTTGTTGCGTGCACACCACCAAGTAACAAGAGACGAAAAACTTCAATGAACATTTAGCTGCTAACGTCTAAGCCAAAGCCATCAACCTAGATTCCCATCATAATTGCAAAACTGCAAGCAAATCCAACCTCTCGCGCCCAGAAAAATTCTCAAAAGTTTCTCAAAAACAAAATCATACCTCCTATCGAAACAAAGCATGTCACGTGGCAATGTAGTAGTGGTCGAGAAACCTGCGTAGGCGTACTGGATAAGAAAGAACCCATCCTCCCTCCCCAGACGAGCAATAGCCTTTCTTTTAGCCTTTCCTCGCACCCGCCCCTGCATTTACCATTTTGCCCTCGCCGGCGGTGCCGACCACCCACCACCGCTTCCGGCGAAACAACCGCCTTTAAGAGCAAGTGGTATCCCATGGCAGCCATATCGTCGCTTCCCTTCGCGGCGCTGCGCGGAGCTTCCGACTGGAGGCCGTCGTCGACGGCGGCGGCCGTTCCCGGCGCCGTTGCGCTCAGCTTAAGGGCTCAGCGGAGCTCGCGCTCGGTGGTGCGCTGCGTCGCCACGGCGGGGGGTGAGCTCTCTATCCATCTTGTTACCGACTCGGGCGGGATAGTGTGCGGAGGTGCATTTGGGGCTTGTAGTCGCTCTCTATCTCAAACTTGTGGATACCCGTGCCAATGTCGAACCTGTTCTTCTCTCCAAATTCACCTACCAATGTGCGATTTCGGGCCTCGCTGGCAGTGGTGCTTCCTTCCACGGTAGCACGCCGCCTCGAATTCTTCTCTTGTAGTCGTCGTCGTCTTCCCATCTACTGGACCGGCGAGGCTTTTGCCGGCAAGGAACGCTAACTTGCCTGATGGACTGTTCTAGTAGTAGTTTTGCTTTGGGGGGTCTTTCTATGCTGTGAGTAATCAGCTCCGAAACCTTTCTTTCTCGCTGCGTGGTACTCTTCCAGTGTTGGATTCAGTTCTTGAATCTTCGGCTGTGTTGGAAGCAACAGATTTCTGGTGCAATAAGTTTTATGAAGTGAACTCTTGAAAGGCTAAAACTCTTTTTTTGTTAATCGAATTTAGCCAGGATCGTAGTCCCACTTCGCACCGCTACTGCTTATGAAATGCAGTTATGCAATTTGCTGAATTTGGATGTGTTGAATTCCACATAAAATTTGGGTTGTCATATGCATTAAAATGCAATTTGCAAGTGGACTGGTGTGAGTAAATCATCAAGTTTAATCGTGTAGAATATGATCATGAGCTATTTTTTATTATGGAGGTGAATTTGATGAACTTATAAACTTTCACTATCCATTGTAAACTGATGAAATAACAAACCCAATTTATTATGGAGGTGAGCTAGTTTTAAGTTAATCTACCAGGCGTATAATATTGTGTGTATTGTTCATGTGGCAGCTATACTGCCTGCTACTGGTGTTTACTGTTATCTTATCGTGAATCATTAGGCTCTTTCTTGAATAGGTTTCTCGGCTCACTATCTTTACATATTATTCGATTATTTGTGGAAAGTAATTTGTTTCGATGCTTAGGAGGCAAACTGGTCCTCATAACAGGTTTTTGTCGTTGAAACGAATCTGCCAAATGCTTCTTTGTGCAAAAGTTCGATATATCTTTCCATCAATTATCTCATTCTACAAGGTCCTCGTGACCATCTCATTCTGTCTACTTCCAAATGATTTGTAAAATACTTGTCAAGCATTTGCCACTGGGTCATGGTATATCAAAAATGTCGTCCATTATATTCTGATCAAACAGGCTGGAACCGATGTTGAACTTTTTTCTTTGCGTACATAGCATAGCACAACAAGTTATTGGTACAGCCTTTTAATTTGTTCCAAATCTTGTGCAGATATTCCACCTACTGTAGCAGAAACAAAGATGACCTTCCTCAAGTCATACAAGCGCCCTATCCCAAGCATTTATAGTACAGTCCTACAAGAACTTTTGGTACAGCAACATCTAATGAGATACAAAAAAACCTATCAGTATGATCCTGTATTTGCTCTTGGCTTTGTCACCGTCTATGATCAGCTCATGGAAGGCTATCCCAGCAACGAGAACAGGGATTCCATCTTCAAGGCATATATAACAGCGTTAAATGAGGACCCTGAGCAATACAGGTGCTTTTCGTAGCTCATGTACTTGGCTTTGCGAGTCATTTTAGCATCCACACTTCAAATCTCCAGTTAGTATCTAACTTTTATTTGTCGAAGGTGAATTACTGTAATTCTCAGCCATTAATGTTGCCACATAAAAATATATATCACGACTCAGCTTTTTGACCAACCCTGGATTTTTCTCAGAAACAGATTTTACCAACTTATTCACTTTGCCTCCTTTATATTTCTTAGGTGCACTAGTTATTGCTTACATACTTTGTGTTTTTGGGTCACTAGATGCTATGCTTTCTAGGCATTAACAAAAGCTTATGCATTTTGGGTTACTAGTTGGCATCAATAAACTTTATTTCCTCATAAAGTAACATTTCTATTTTGAAACAATCTTGTTAAGTGTTCTTTGTGTTTGCTGCACAGAGCTGATGCACAAAAGATGGAAGAGTGGGCACGTTCCCAGAATGGTAATTCATTAGTTGAGTTTTCTTCCAGAGATGGAGAAATAGAGGCCATTCTGAAAGATATATCAGAAAGGGCCAAGGGTAAGGGAAACTTCAGCTACAGCCGGTTCTTTGCGGTTGGCTTGTTCCGTTTGCTTGAGCTCGCAAATGCAACAGAGCCAACAGTACTAGACAAGGTTGTTCCTGCCATTATTATTAATTTTGTTTGTGCATTTCCTGTTAGTTGTTGCTTGTGTTCTCAATTATGCTTCCTATTCATCTATAGGTTTGTTTCCTAAGTTCTTTTTCGAGAAAAGACTTGTTTTTTTTTTTAAATATCTCTTTTTTTGCTGAAGAACAAATTATTTAGCCTAAATTAATTCTCGTGCTGATCTGAATTTAATCTTTAGTATTGACAACTGCTTTAGGATCCATACAGTGTTCTTTTCAAGAAAGCGTAGAACCGCTTATTGTGTGAATTTATTTGTCAGATCTTATTGTCTTTACATAGCTTGCACTTGTATACTGGCCTGCTCTATTGTTCTCCAGGGTTGAGATTGCAAATATGTTAACTGTTATGACATGTGATTGCAAGTTTGAAACGGTTCCTATGTTTTATGATGTTTCTACCGAAATAGAAAATGACATTTAGAGGGTTCAAGGTAAGTTTCTTCAGTAGCGTCCTCTAGGGGCCTATCTAGATATTACTGTGAGACTCATTAAATTTAGGCTTTCTTCTACAAACTTCATTTTACCTTGACATGCCATTGGTGATTGGTATGCTGAGCGCTACTACCCAGCACAGTATCGTAGCCTTGGAACTGTTTACTTTTTTGTTTTCTGTTCATAGTGTTGTTGGCTGGAGCTTAGGCGTATGGTATATTGTCATTCAATCGTAACTTATTATTTTGCACATTTGTTTTTCTTGTTTTATCTTTCTATGAACAACCAGAGGAAAGAACAGCTGTTACTAGCTTAATGATTTGACATTTGGGTTTATAATTCTTCCTGCACTGTTTAATAGATAAACTTTAAAATAGAAGGTAATACCAAAAAGGATGTGTGAGACATTCTAGCACATCCTGATAAAGTCATTTTTGCAATGTATAACAAACATTTCAGTAAAGCATTTGAGCTGTTAAGGCAGTGCCTGGTGTTGATATCAGAATTGAATGCACTCTTTCAATGTTACTTTGCTAATATTGCCAACAGGCGCTGACTTTATTTCTTTCTTAATAGCTTTGCGCTGCTCTAAACATCAATAAAAGAAGTGTGGATAGGGACCTTGATGTTTACCGCAACATACTCTCGAAATTGGTTCAAGCCAAGGAACTTCTCAAGGAATACGTGGATCGGTAATATCTTATCCCAGTAGTACAATTTTTCTTGTCACTTTTCTTACTATTCAAGTCTGAATGTGTTCAATAAATGATACTCTGCTAAGCTACCTGAGAAGTTTCTATTTTCATTATGTGATTAAATGCTTGATGTACATAACTCCGTCAGTGAACTTGACCCCTTTTTGTCACTTCAATCACTCCTCTTTTAGCAAGGACCGATAATTGCTTGGTTTCCATGGTCCAACCTTTGCATTGTCCATCTTGCCCATTCTTTTACAGTTTTTACTGTTTTGGACTGTTTATTCCAGTGAGCTAAAAACTCGTCAACTTAACTATAATGCCAGGGAGAAGAAGAAGAGAGAAGAAAGATCAGAAATCCCCAAGCCGAACGAAGCTGTTACAAAATTTGATGGAAACCTTTATTCCATGAGGCATTAGCTCAGCCTTTTGCAGAGAACTTCCCCTGATAACAGAATTAACAGTTACATCTGGACTACGTTGAGAAACTGTCAAGGTTTCCCTTTCATCACACAGACATCTTTGGCTGCTCGTCGTGTGGTCTAGCATTCTGCCGTACAAAAGGATCCAGATTATTCTTAATATTGAACAAATATCTTGTACTTTCTCCTTTCTGTTTTCAAATGTATTCATTATCTTCGCTCGTTTGAAATCATATGAAGAGGTTTGTGGGGATCAATGTTACTCATAAGCTGAGAAATATAGCTTACTTGTTTTGTATCTTGTTGGTGACAATTTGAGAGGCTTTGTGTTCACTTATATGTTGTGGTGAACATGAAATCAGTTGATGGGTTGTTTATCTGAATCTGTATATAATCTCAGTCATCCGGAAAATCTCTAAGGTGGAAAAGGATCAGGAATTAGACAATTCGATGGTGGATCCAAGTGTATGAGAAGCTGTTCTCCTTGTACTCCCATGAATGAATGAAAGAACATGCAACTTGGTACAGGTAAAATGGAATTTCACATAACAAACACATCAGTTCAGCTTATGCTGAAATAATGCAGTCCGAAAACCTGAAGCAGTCAAGTTTTGAACTTATGATAAACTATGGGGACGAATTTGAGCATGTTACGATATATATTAGACAAATTTTAAACTAATTTTACTGTAGAGATACAAGTTTTGTATTCTTTTAATCATTGGTCAACCTAAAATTTTAAAAAGTAAACTAAAGGTTCACTTCCACTAATTAAATTAAAGAAAAAATATACTAAGTAACGATCCAAAACTACCCATTAGATACCTATTTATATTAATATTTACGATACTTATTTATATTAATATTTACCCGTGAACGACAGAAACAGAGCTTCGCGCGCATCAAACCACGTGATGCCCAAGATTATTTTGCCCGATATTTCCCAACCTAGGCACTCCAGAGACCACAAATCAGAAGAAATCCAAGAGCCCATCTTCCAATAACAGCCCTCCACGTGTCCCAATGGTCTTTACATCTCCCTCACCCATTGGTCCATACAGATACGGCCTGGATAAGGCAGAGCCCATCGCGGCCGTCAAATAGATCACATCCCTCCCCCACTCCCGCGGCCGTCCGATCTGCCACGCAGGGATAACACCGGAATTTCTTATAAGCACTATCCTATTTGTACCCCGTGACGAGCCCCCCGCCACACATCACCACCGGACGCTCACCACCAACCTCAGCGCACCAAGGGTAGCCATGGCTTCATCGGTGGCCGCCGCGACGAGTACATTCCTGGGTACCCGCCTGGCGGACCCGGCGCCGCAGAACGGGCGCATCGTTGCGCGGTTCGGGTTCGGCGGCGGCAAGAAGGCGGCCCCCAAGAAGGCGGCAAAGTCGTCGTTCGTCTCTGACCGGCCGCTGTGGTTCCCCGGCGCAGTGGCGCCGGACTATCTGGACGGTTCGCTCGTTGGCGACTACGGGTTCGACCCGTTCGGCCTCGGGAAGCCCGCGGAGTACCTGCAG
This sequence comes from Phragmites australis, assembly GCF_958298935.1. Classification (NCBI taxonomy): domain Eukaryota; kingdom Viridiplantae; phylum Streptophyta; class Magnoliopsida; order Poales; family Poaceae; genus Phragmites; species Phragmites australis. The sequence goes on along the minus strand of NC_084934.1, from coordinate 23,368,697 downwards.
TTCGAGCTGGACTCGCTGGACCAGAACCTGGCCAAGAACGTCGCCGGCGACATCATCGGCACCCGGTTCGAGAGCGCCGACGTGAAGTCCACCCCGTTCCAGCCCTACAGCGAGGTGTTCGGCATCCAGCGGTTCCGCGAGTGCGAGCTCATTCACGGACGCTGGGCCATGCTCGCCACCCTTGGCGCGCTCTCCGTCGAGTGGCTCACCGGCGTCACCTGGCAGGACGCCGGCAAGGTACATGAATATCGCATGCATGCATCGAGCTCTTCGCATGAACAGCGACACAAAACCAACGTCTGATAGTGATAATGGCGTGTTTACGTGCAGGTGGAGCTGGTGGACGGGTCGTCGTACCTGGGGCAGCCGCTGCCATTCTCCATCTCGACGCTCATCTGGATCGAGGTGCTGGTGATCGGCTACATTGAGTTCCAGCGCAACGCGGAGCTGGACCCGGAGAAGAGGCTCTACCCCGGCGGCTCCTTCTTCGACCCGCTCGGGCTGGCAGCGGACCCGGAGAAAAAGGAGCGGCTGCAGCTGGCGGAGATCAAGCACGCGCGCCTCGCCATGGTCGGCTTCCTCGGCTTCGCCGTGCAGGCCGCCGCCACCGGCAAGGGGCCACTCAACAACTGGGCCACCCACCTCAGCGACCCGCTCCACACCACCATCTTCGACACCTTCTCCGGATCCTCTTAATCCCGCCATTGCTCCGTCCAACGATCGAAATTTGTTCTTGCATTAACTGTGATCTCTATCGGCTGGAGATGGATGAAACAGTGCGTGGTTTGATTTTGCGATGAGTGAGAGGGTATGGGAAAGATCGATCCTTTGTTAATGGAGGTCTGGTTAATTAGGAGAGCTGCTGGGACTTGGCGATTTGTAATATATGAACCAATGATGAATTAATGCGTTCACTTGTACATCTTGAGGCGGTATACAATGTACCATGGTTAATTTAGTTTGATGCCTTACTCCCTCTTACTCAGACGGTAATCTACCTAAAAGATGAGTGTAGCAATGAAACGTAGCGCCTAAATATGGGTATACTGGGAATGGACATGGATCGATGAAACGTAGCGCCTAAATATGGGTATACTAGGAATGGACATGGATCCATCCGTGATCAAATTAATTAGTTAATTGATTAAGCTTAATTATAGTAGATCCACGGATCGCTTTAAACTCATCCCTAGGATACATGATATTACTCCAATTAAGCTGGGACCTGGTCCACCTCTGGTGCCACTTTCATCTCACCAGACACATGCTGAGGTATCCAAATCAGAATATTCACTGATGTACCAAATTTAATTTATAGATTAACCACTACTGCTTCATCCAAAAGCTTAAACCATCAGGCAAAGATGAAAAATATATCCACTACAGTAATACTTCAAAATCTAGCATGGTCAAGCGACGAAGAACACTACAATAATAAACCAAAATGTAGTGACTCTTCAATGTGAGAGAACATAGAATCTCGATTTAACAATCCAATCTTCATTATTTTTCATTCCTACCCTTGCAAGGTTGGCCAACCACTTGTATGCACAAATATACAACTGTACATGTCCATATAAAAATTTGAGTCACTACCATAAACTGGGGTTAAAAGTGACATGATATTACAGTCGGTTATGGTGCCGACCATCTGAACAAAAATCAGTATAAAATCGATTGGAGGAAAACCGTATGTGATATCAGGATATATACTATATATAGTTTTTACAAAACCATCTGTGATACTATTATATATCACAGGCGGTTACTTATTAGCAGAATCATCTGTGTTTTATGTACATAATGCAAACAATTACTGAGCAAAGTTGTGTGTTATGCTTTAGAAATCGCATACCGTTTGTGATATATGGTTCATCACGGATGACTTTTTGTTTCTGAGGTGACATGGACAAGCTTTGTTCTTTGCTAGAAATCATCCATTATAGGTCAATGACATATGGTTACTAAATCGTCTGTGATAGTTATGGTTATCACCGATGTTTTCGTGCGGACCATTGAGGAACTGTCTGTGATATGATGTAAATTTTTAAATTGTTTGTGCTAGCCCTGTCTGAGATAAGAGTTACATGGACAAGAGATATATATGTTGTCTAGTATTCGAGAGACAATTTTATAGAAGGTTTCGGTTAAAAAACTATGTAGACAATTTGTTGATTATATAAGGCAAAGGATATGAATGACATGAGAACTGTTGTTTATATTTTCATGTACTTACCCTTAGGCCTTAGCACTTGCCAATGTGTGATTGGGTTAGTTGCATATAATACATACATACTAGCCTTATATGTTTTCTTTTTCTTTACATTCATATTTAGAATATCAGGTGACACATACCAGTTCCACAATTGGGCCCATATAGATCTCGTGCGGAGAAACCACTAGGCGGGTCGAGGGGGTGCATATCAGCTAGAAATGCCTAAAAACTGAAAATTATGCAAATTCATTACAAACCTTACCTAGAAGTTTTAAAAAATAAAAATAAATAAATTTTAAATTCTAAAAAACTATGCAAATGCACTTGACAGTTTGTCATTTTTATCTCTCAAAGGAGATCCAGCTTGCACTTCAAAATTTATGTTGATGTAGATCATAGCATCACCTATATATGACAAAATTTTCAAAAACTTTGAAAACTTATATATATATATATATATATATATGTATGTATGTATGTATGTATATATGTATGTATGTATGTATGTATGTATGTATGTATGTATGTATGTATGTATGTATGTATATATGTATGTATGTATGTATGTATATATGTATGTATGTATGTATGTATATATAGATACATATGTATGTATATATAGATACATATATATATAGATACATATATATATATACATATATATATATATGCGGCGAGGCTATTCTGCGCCTATACGCAGTTGCTATTCGCATTGCGCACATCCCCCGGTTACAATCTGAAACACTGTGAGTTACAACTTGTTATTCGTACTGCGCACATCCCCTAGTTACAACTCGAAACACTGTAAGTTACAACTTGTTAGGTAGACCAGTTACAACTTCACGTCCAGAAATACATAATTGCAACACGAGAAGCTAGCACTGTGAGTTACAACTTGTTATTCGCACTGCGCACATCCTCCAGTTACAACTCGAAACACTGTGAGTTACAACTTGTTAGGTAGATCAGTTACAACTTCACGTCCATAAATACATAATTGCAACACGAGAAGCTAACACTGTGAGTTACAACTTGTTATTCGCACTGCGCACATCCCTCGGTTACAACCTGAAACACTGTGAGTTACAACTTATGGGGTGCGCGCAGACATAAATTACAGTGAGCATACCTGCAGAATATACATACAGTGTATATATATATCACATACATACATAAAAGCATGTTTTATCTAGATATAGTTTGGATGACGCCACACGACATCAAGAATTCGGTTGCCTCATACATATAAGAAAGGGTGCTTCCCACAAACAAAATAAGCCACAAGCACATATGATATGAAGCAACCATGAGGAGAAACTAGCGGCTTGCGGAGCCCACGTGACGCAGCCCACGCAGGTTCCATTACCAGGGCTTGCGCCTAATAAATTTTAGCCTTTCTCGCATGTAATCCATGTTGGTAGTGTGACGTGACCGTCGTTTGCAGAGCTCTGTGTTGATCACTTCAAAACATGTGTGTAGAGTGTATAGGTCTAGTAGTGTGCACACTTGGGGGTGTGAGTATGTGTGAGTGTGTCAATGTGGTGTGTATTTATATGTGTTGGGATTTGAGGGATTTTTCCTTTAAATTTTGAATTTGAGAAAATTCCATAAAAAGAAAAAAAAATAGGAGGAGACCTTGGACCAGTGGGCCACTTATAGGCCCATATGGCTGAGCAGCCCACTCGGTTCGGCTACTTCCTTGACCTCTTGAGCGAGGCTTCTAGGACGGGAGCCGCCACGCTCTTGAGACCTGCCATCTCCACCCTCGCCGGCAACCGTTCGTCCTCGTGGTGAAATCGAATGAGGGAGGCGGCATACGCTTGCTCGTGGCTCGGGTGGATAAAGCCATGTATAGGGATCAGTGACATCCTAAGAGAGGGGGTGAATTAGAACACTTAAAAACCTAAACCAAAATAGCTTTAAAAACTTCATAAGATAAATCTATCTCAATTTATATCTAAATGTGCTCTAGGTTTATCTAGTGTATCTACTCTACCGCTCAAAAGAGTTTTGCAACCTATAGCCAATTCTAGCAAACTAGTCTAGAAAGATAAATTCGCAAAGGTAGATTGCAAGTATGTAAATGCAAAAAACGTAAATAAGGTAGAGAGAGCAAACTTGGCACAAGGAATTTTTATCCCACAGTATCGATAATATGAATGTCATCCGTAATCCATGTTAGAGCTCCATCAAGGTTATACTCCCGAATGGCACCCGGTCACAGCTCTTGAGCCACCATGCTACCAAGGCAAGGTCTCAAGCCGGATGAGACACCAAGCCACAAAGGCAAGGTCTCACCACTTGCTTCTCTTCCGGTCACTTGCCGCCGTGATCACTTCGGAGCTTAAGCCACTAAGGCAAGGGTCTCTGTATCCCCGTACACGTGTCTTACCGAGCTGGAGTTTGCAACTTCAAAACTATAGGTTTTCACCTGCCTAGCACTGTATGAGTATAGGTATGGCGTGCAGGCCAGACCCCCTTGGATTTTAGGTGATTAACTACCTAAGCGAAGAAAAGGCTGGAGTTGAATGACAACACACATAAGTCTTTTGGCGAAACTGGGGGCTCTTTGTCTAAAGGAAGGGCAAAGTCAGCAGGCCAATCCCAGTTTCAGAATTAGAAGAAGCAGTATGAGGTTCACCATCAGAAAAGCTGCACACTAAGTCGGAGGGTCAACAAGCTTACGCAACTTCGGCTTAAGTTGTCAGCGAGTCACCAAGACTCCAAGGCACCGACGTACCACTTGGTACAAGCTAGGATCACTCCTTAATCCATTCTTTAAGCTGCATCACCTAGCTACAACTCAGTCTAGACCTATAAGTACTAAATACACTCTAATCTTGTGCTTAATTGCCATGGATGATCACTTTAAGCACTTTGGTGGCTTGGATGTCTTCCTAAGTATATATGGGTTTCTCTGGACAGTCACACCATCAAATGACTGAGTATAGAGGTATTAGCCTCAAACTCACACACTAGCCGTTAACCTACTGGCTCAAAAAAGATGTTAACATCGGATTGTCCGGTGACAACAAAAGTACAATCACTGGACAATCCGATGAGTATACCATCAGAAACTAGCCGTTGGATTCCACTCAAAGTCATCCTGAACGCCGGATACTTCAGTGGGTTCTTCAACTTTATCACCGGACCTTCCAGTGAGCTAGCTTCAGCCAAAGCGCACCACTTCTTATCTGTGTAAAACACTTCGGTGCAAGCCTCTGGTGCACTTCCTCTTCACACCGTAACATTCGGTGAGTTGCTTCAATCTTCAACTCCTGATACCTTCTCTGCAAGAAATGCTTTGGGGATGATGCTCTGGTGTACATAATATATTCATCGGACCATCCAATCACATAATCTCCATTCTTCAGCACTTAGAATCGTCTCTGCAAGAATTGCCCCAGTGCTTTATACCCTTCATCACCAGATTATCCAACCAGTGCATAGCTTGTGAAGTTTCCCTGAGCATACTTTGGTGTGTATCTTTTTTATCAACACCGGACTATTCGGTGGCTTCATCTATTTTGCTCTTTTCTACAGATAAAGCTCTGGTGCGTACTGTCGGTGATATGGGATCCGGGGGTTCCCGAGTCCCGAGGCCAGGACAGCGCGGTGCCACATGGCGCCTTCCCCCGGGGACCACCTCCCAGAGGGCCCGAGGGAAGCATGGTCCGGGAGTGGGCGCTCGGGGTCAAGAACAGGTGTCCCCGAGCACCCAGAGAGCCCCGAGGACCCGAGGGAAGCAAGGTCCGGGAGTGGGCGCTCGGGGTCAAGAACAGGTGTCCCCGAGCACCCAGAGAGCCCCGAGGACCCGAGGGAAGCAAGGTCCAGGAGTGGGCGCTCGGGGCCAAGAACAGTTAGTCCCGAGCACCCAGAGAGCCCCGAGGACCCGAGGAAAGCAAGGTCCGGAAGTGGATGCTCGGGGTCAAGAACAGGTGTCCCCAAGCACCCAGAGAGCCCTGAGGACCCGAGGGAAGCAAGGTCCGGGAGTGGGCGCTCGGGGTCAAGAACAGGTGTGCCCGAGCACCCAGAGAGCCCCGAGGACCCGAGGGAAGCAAGGTCCAGGAGTGGGCGCTCGGGGCCAAGAACAGTTGGTCCCCGAGCACCCAGAGAGCCCCGAGGACCCGAGGGAAGCAAGGTTCGGGAGTGTGCGCTCGGGGTCAAGAATAGGTGTCCCTAAGCACCCAGAGAGCCCCAAGGACCCGAGGGAAGCAAGGTCCAGGAGTGGGCGCTCGGGGCCAAGAACAGTTGGTCCCTGAGCACCCAGAGAGCCCCGAGCACTTGGCAAGCCCCATACCGGTGGACCCTACAGGGACTCCACGATGAGGTGTCGGTCGGTGGGAAGCCCGATGCCGCATTTAATGGGGAGCGTGGACGGTCACATCCAACCACTCTCCCCCACGCCTGCCGTACTGAATACGCTAGTCCCTGCCGCCGCCTGGCAGGAAGGCGTGGGCACAATTAATGCGGTGGGTCCCATCGCGTGTCCCCTCGCGGGGCCCTTGAAGAAAGACGGTTTGAAGATATCCTTGATGGGCACGAGGCTTATCACCCTGTCACATCAAACTGCAGCAGACCTACTCTGCTCAAACGGGCATGAGAGAGTACTCAGAGGCTGGCCGGTGGGCACCCCTACGCCTGCTAAAGCTGAAACGCGAAGACCAATGAAACCGTCCGAGGGATATTTTTTCAAACCTCTATAACATCAACTGTAGACCAATGATGATCACTTTCCATTTATTATTTACGGGAACTTGTGCCCTCGTTCTGGGCACTCCCTGAAGGGCCTCCCCCCAGTAGATAAAAGGGGGGGAGGGAGCACCTTGAAAGACAGATCTAAAGAGATCGAAAGAGATCGAGCCAGAGACATCCGAAGAGCATTGATAACATACAGAACACACAGGAGTAGGGTATTACGCCTCCGTGCGGCCTGAAACTATCTAAATCCTTGGTGCATTTATTTCTACTAGCTGATGACGATCCATCCTGCCTAAGTCCCACACGTATTAACCCCACGTACGAGGTAGTTTCAAGACCAGCCCCTCGGCCGAATCTCGAAGGGGATCCCTCAGGATCCCTGCTCGCGGTGTTCATCCACCGAGAGCTGGAGCGCCAGGTAGGAAGGTTGTATCCCTGAATCCACCTCATTTTTTGCAGAAAAAATGGCGGGTGGATATCATCTTCAGCGCCCTGATTCGGACTCGAACAAGGAAATGGAAAACGTGGCCCAGGGGGCCCCAGCTCCGGCTCGTCCTCAGCGGCGTCGACAGCCGGCTCATACGGCACCTCCTTGCGTCAGGGACAATGGCACTGGGCCCAGTAGGGCCGCAATTGCCGCGGGCGGGTCGCCGAACCCGCAGTAAGCAGCAATCGTCCCTGCCGCAAGATCGGCATTCGGACAATGCCGAGCGCCGATACGGCGCAAACTCAACTTTGGCGAAGCCAGCCCTGGGAGCGCCTTGCTTGCGGCGCAAGCACTCCTTAGGCACCCACTTGTCTAGGCAGCGGGAGAAACGCCAGAGGGCCGTTGGCTACAGGAGGTAGCCGACTTGGTGGGCACGGCTCATCGGTGAATACTTGCCCAGAGTTCCCGAACCACCTCTCTCTACGATACAAATAAGGGTGGAGCATCTTCGGGTGGCGATAGAGTCGGCCAAGGGGGCTCCAAACGAAGTGCCGCCACCCTGATCACGACGGGAGCTCAAGACCTCTGCTTGCACATTAATGAGCGGAGGGCCATCGAGGATGCGCGTGTCACCCTCGAGCGCCGCCGGGAGTCCCGTCGCGAGGCTGAGACGGTGGAGGACCAAGCATCCTCTATGCCGGCCCGCGACCGACGGGGTTCCCCAGCGCATCGGCGTTCACACCCCAGGGGCACAGCCGACACCGAGGTATATGGCACGGGCTGCCGAGTGTTCACCGGCGAGCTCCGTCGAGTCAACTAGCCCACAAAGTTCTGACCCGAACTACCAGAGAAGTACGACGGTTCCATCGACCCCGTCGAGTTCCTCCAGATCTACACCACCGCTGTCCAAGCGGCGGGCGGGAACGAAAAGGTGATGGCAAATTACTTTCACGTGGCCCTGAGGGGCTCCGCCTGCTCTTGGTTCATGAACTTACCCCCAGGATCTATTTGCTCCTAGGATGATCTGTGCCACCAATTTGTGGCAAACTTTTAGGGCACCTTCGCGCACCCCAGCCTGGAGTGCGACCTTCATGCCGTCAAGCAGCGGGAGGGAGAGACGCTGAGGCAGTTCATACAGCGCTTCAGCTAGGTCCGCAATACCATCCCACGGGTCACCACCCACGCTATCATTGTAGCCTTCCGGCAGGGCGTCCGCGACGAGCGGATGCTTGAGAAGCTAGGCATGTACGAGGTAGTTCCAGGACCAGCCCCCCGGCCAAATCTAGAAATGCTCGCGGTGTTCATCCACCGACAGCTGAGCGCTGACGACGCCAGGTCGGAGTCCATCTCGGGCAGCGCAACCTGCTCTTCCCGGCGGAGAACGTCGGCGCGACCGCATTCGAGATCTTGGGCTTGGCGGCGGAGGTCCGTCTCGGTGGATAGCGAGGCTTCCTCCCTCTTGCCGACCGCCTCCTCGCGTGAGGCAACCTCCTGCTCGTGTAAGGCAAGCTGATCCTCACGGGTGGCCTGCTCACCAGCACGCTCCTTCGACGCTTGGTCGCGCAGCGCCACGAGCTCCCCCAAGCGCTCGGCCTCCTTCTGCGCGGCGAAGGCCTCCTCGCGCACCTCCTCCAAGGCCTCCCGCTCCGTGGCCAGCTCCTGCAGGGACCTCTCGTAGGCCGTGCGGGCCATGGCCATACGGGTCTCCAGGAGCTTGCGGGCCTCCTCCAGCCGGCCCCTTTCTTCAACAAGGGTGGCGCGCTCCTCTTCGAGCTCAGCCCTCTCTGCCGCGATGGCCACCTGAAAGTGCCTAGAGGGGGGGGGGGCGCTCCTATTCTTTCTTTCGACCACTCCATTTTGTCGAGGGGAATATGGAGCCGAGAACTCATGCTTGATTCCTTCTTCATCAAGAAACTCTTCAACTTGTATGTTCTTGAATTCGCTTCCATTGTCGCTTCTAACTCTCTTGATCTTTACTTCGAATTCATTTTGTGCTCTTCTCACAAACTTCTTGAGAATGGCTTGAGTTTCGCTTTTATCATGCAAGAAGAATACCCAAGTGAAGCGTGAAAAATCATCAACAATAACTAAACCATATTTGTTACCTCCGATACTTATATAAGTGATTGGCCCAAATAATTCCATGTGAAGGAGTTCCAATGGTCTTGAAGTGGTCATCACATTTTTCAAGGGATGAGATGCTCCAACTTGCTTTCCCGCTTGGCATGCACTACAAACTCTATTTTTCTCAAATGTCACATTCGTTAGTCCTAGAATGTGTTCGCCCCTTTGAAGTTTGGACAAATTCCTCATGCCAACATGAGCAAGTCGGCGATGCCAAAGCCAACCCATGCTAGACTTAGCCATCAAGCAAGTTTTAGGCATCACTCCATCCGTTGAAAAATCAACAAGATAGAGTTTACCCTTCAACTTGCCCGTGAAGACCATAGAGGCGTCCTCCCTTCTAGAGACGACCACACCCTCATTTGTAAAAAGACAATTATAACCAATTTCATATAATTGAGATACGGATAATAAGTTGTAATTGAGTGATTTTACTAACAAGACATTTGAAATGGAAGTATCATTTGAGATGGCAATTTTACCTAGTCCCATTACCTCTCATTTTCCATTATCGCCAAAGATGATGTTTTCATGAGGTCCTCCATTTTCTTCAAAGGAGGAGAACATACTCTTTTCTCCGGTCATATGATTGGTACAACCGCTATCAATGACCCAACTTGATCCACCGGAGGAGTATGCCTACAAAACAAAGTTATACCTTTATTTTAGGTACCCAAATTTGTTTGGGTCCTTTAGCGTTAGTCACAAGCACTTTTGGCACCCACACATTCCTTTTTACAATTCTATCTCTTGTGCGGGGACCAACATAGAGAGCAACCACTTTACCACGGTGGTCTCTCTTTAGCATGTATGAAGCATAAAAAGAACATTGGGGGGCATGAGCCTTCGGTTGCCTTGTTTGAGTAGGGTGATCAACTTGTTTGCCTCCTTTAACAAACTTGAGGCATTCCACTCCATTCAATACCACACGATCATTTGGCTTGCTTGTATATTGGTCAAAACCAAGACCTCTCTTTTGCTTATTGTCTTTGGCTTGAATAGTCTTGTAAAGTGCATCCTTTGACTTATAAGTTTTGATGCACCCATATTTGACCAAAGCATTTAGCCTTTCATTTTCCTTTTGTAATGCTTGCAAGGATTCAATATTAGTTGTACAAGCATTTATTTCAAGGTTAAAACAACGAGAACATCCATTGCTAGTAGATGCATTAGATAGTAAATTTGCTTCACTAGAGTTAGAAGAGCCTTTCTTAAGAATATCAATTTGTGTTTCAAGAGTTCTATAATTTTCATCTAAACAAGATAATTTCTCTTGAAGCACGAAATTGTTACTCTTAAGATCGGCAATTGAGGAATTGGCTAAATCACAATCTTTAGACAATTTCTCAACTTTTTCTTTCTCTTTAGCAAAGAGCTCCTCGAGTTCAAGGTTTCTCTCCTTTTCAAGGATGAGCAAGTCTTCTTGCCTCTCAAGGGTCTCTTCATGACTATCTATTGTATCCATTAGCTCCTTTATTTTAGCCATGACATTTTTATTCAAACATTTGAACAAATTATCACAATCACTATCATACTCACTATCACTATCACTATCTAGGAGCTTGGATTGAGATTTTACCTTGCGGTTCTTGGCCATGAAGCATTTTGGGGAGTCTCCATCATCATCATCATCATCATCATCATCATCATCATCATCATCATCATCACTCATTAAGAGTGATTTTCTTAGTGTAAGCTCATGAATAGCAATGGTGGCGACTCCTTCATCATCGGAGTCCGAGTCGGAGTTGGAATCCCACTCTTCTCCAATATGTGCTTGACCCGAATATTTCTTCTTGTACATCTTGTTCTTGTCTTTCTTGTATGACTTGACTTTATTGTCTTCTTTGTCCTTTCCCTTCTTCTTGTTTGGACAATCGGCTATAAAGTGACCAATTTCGCCACATTCATAGCATGCCCTTCTTGATGTTCTTTTTTTGGGCATGTTTCTCTTGTACTTTGAATAGCCTCCTTTTCTCATGAATTTCTTGAACCTTTTCACAAAGAACGCCATTTCTTCATCTTCGGAGCTTTCATCATCACTTGTGTTTGATTCTTGAACTTGCTTGCTTTTGCTTGCCTTGAGTGCAATTTCTTTATGCCTTGAGGTTGAGCTTTGTTTAGCATGAATCTTCACTTCATTTGCTTCTTCTTCCATGAGCTCATGAGCAAGAATCCTTCCAAGCACATCACTCGGTGTGAGCCTCTTGTAATCTCTTCTCTCACGGAGGAGCGTCACCAAAGTGGGATTTCTAGGAGCAAATGCCCTAAGAAGTCTCTTGACCACTTTATGATCATCAATGTCCTCGCTTCCAAGTCCTCTTAGCTTGTTCACAAGCACCATCATCCGATCATACATTGCTTGAGGAGTTTCATGATCCTCCATCACAAATCTTCCTAGCTTTCCCTCAAGCAATTCTATTTTGGATTCTCTCACACTTGTAGTCCCTTCATGAGCAACTTGAAGTGTGTCCCAAATTTGCTTAGCTTCCTCAAGTCCATCTACTTTGTTGAATTCCTCCGGACTCAAGGCACTAAGCAACACACTTGTAGCTTGAGCATTGCGATGCATATTTTGTTCTTCACTTGAAGTGAGCTCTTGGTCTTCCTCCGGCAGCTCAAAACCTGTACAAACAATCTTCCAAATACTTGGATGAAGAGAAATTAAGTGCATTTTCATTTTGTGCCTCCAAGCGGCATAATGTGTACCATCGAAGAATGGTGCACGTCCGGAAGGCACGGAAATGTAATTGCTAGAAGAATTCAAACGATCATAATTGAAAGGAATCTCACTTTCCTTTCCTTTACCATTACCATCATCACTTCTTGATGGATCATCTTTCGGACCCCTCGGACTTCCGGATGTCGACATAATGATTCCCTCCAAGCGGTGAAGCCTTGTAGGAGGTTACGCTCTGATACCAATTGAAAGTGCCTAGAGGGGGGGGTGAATAGGCTTTTCTGAAATTTAAAACTAAAAACAGCGGATTAAACTGCCGGATATTCCGGTGAAGATCGGATACTCCGGTATGGTCCGGAGTATCTGGTCTAGTCCGGAGTCTCCGGCCTGACAGGAATTTTTAGAATAAATTTGAACTAAGGATCACAGCTAGATTCTATGAGATGCACTAGGTCAAGTAGATATTACTAAGCTAGAACAACAATTAAAACTAGCAAGGTTGATACTATAGCAATTTAAATGACAAATTATCAAATGCACACGATCAAGTGAGTTTCACAAGAAAGAACACGAGAATATATCCCGGAGTTCGGCCACCTCACAAAGAAGTGCCTACGTCTCCGTTGAGGAGCTCACAAAGAGCCGGGTCTTCTCCAACCCTATCCTCTTCTAGCGACCACAAATATCAAGCTAGAAATTCTTACTCAATATGAAGGTGCTTACAAACTTCCCGAGGCACACCACAAGTTTTGGGTGCTCTTCGGGCAACTCCTTTCCTTCTAGAAACCCAAAGCTTCAAAGGAGATGATCGCAGTAAATGCTCGATGAAGAACTCAATGCTCAAGTGGCTTGAACCCTCTCCAAACCCACACTCTCAAATTTGTGCAAATTTGGCTCTAGAGATGATTGGAGAGGCTTTGAATGCTCTTAAAGTGCTCAAGAGGTCTCAAGGAAACCAGCCACAGCAAGCTCTAAATGATATGGAGAGAGGAGGCATTTATAGCCCTCTCTCACAGACTAGCCGTTACTGTTTTTGTCAGAGCTTACCGGAGTATCCGGTGAACACCGGAGTCTCCGGTCCTAATTCCAAAAACGGCGTCAGAACGGTCACGGACGTGTCAGAACTAGCCGTTACAGTTCTGTTTAATTACCGGAGTCTCCGGTGAACACCGGAGTCTCCGGTTCTGACAGATTTTCCAAAACAGACTAAGTCCGGAGACTAGCCGGATCCTCCGGCATCTCCAGGTACCGGAGTATCCGGTGAACACCGGAGTCTCCGGTCTTTACTATAATTTATCAAAAAGATTAAAAGCTAACCGAGAGCCTCTGTCGGAGCTTACCTCGGAGACTCCGACTGCACACAAAACATTTTACCGGAGTATCCGGTGAACACCGGAGACTCCGGTCTTTTTCTTGAAAAGATTAACCCGTAGCCGAGACTCTCTGCCGGAGGCTAGCACGGAGACTCCGGCTGAGCGCTGAGTACCGGAGTATCCGGTGAACACCGGAGACTCCGGACTCAGAAGATTTTCAGAAAGAGTTTCGTGTCCGTGAGTGAATGTGTCTCTCAATTGGGTGATTCTAAAGGATCTCTTGAGCATTGAGACACTAATCAAGCAAATAAATTCATCCATCTAAGAAAAAATCTATCCTAGACTCAATTGCAAAAGTAAAAAGAATTTAAGCCCTATCTTATATCCTTCGTTGATTCTTCAATTGTTTCGACGGGCGTCAAACGTCATTTACCTTCACAACTAATGCTCATACCTGTTCAATACTCACAAAGCATGTTAGTTCTTTAATCGTTTTGTCATCAATAAGCCAAAACCCACTTAGGGGGCCTAGATGCACTTTCACCACCTTGAGCCACCCGATGACCTCCCTAGCGCTCCCCAGCACCTCGGGGAGGGGTTCCGGGGCCTGGCCAGGGGATGGCCGAGAGCTAGATCCCCTCCGCGCCTTTTCAGCAGAGGCGCTCGGGGACCCCGACGGCGGCCACGCCAGCACCCTTGTCGCGACGGCCTCCCCTGAAGCCGGTGGCTCCTCCCCAGTCGGAGTGCTCGGGGCAGGGCCAGCCTGGGCTCCCAACTCAGGGCCAGGGGGAGGCCTCAGTTGCTCGGGAGACGCTCGGCTTCCTGAAGAGCCCTTGGGCGGCTTGGAACGGAAAGAGATCAACCCCCAGCCAAAACATGGGCAAAAAGAGCTCAAAGAAAAAAAGGGGCTTACGTGGTTTTTGGCCCACGGTACCGCCATCGGGACTGCGGGATTTGGAATTCAGGGGCCTTCGGCCTGGGTTCCGACCTTCTCCTCTTCGGGGGTGGGCTCTAGCCCCCGGGCCGTTGTGAACTGGTCCCAGCATCCACCCCGGGACCTGCTCCCGAGGGCTGGCTAGTTCGGCCGCTGGCCGTCGCGCCGCCAGCCGTCGGCCGAGGGTCTCGGCGTGGGGATGGCGGAGGTGATGGCGACGGAGAGGACGAGGACGGTAGGGCGATGGGCGACCGGGGACACTTCCCTTTGTCTCCCTGGCTCGGCAATCTGCCATCATCTGCGGTAGCGCCCCGCCCTCCGTTGTCGTCTGCCCCGGGAATGTGCAGTGTCCCAGGGTCTCAGCGCCCCGTGCGGTCCGTGGGCCCCTGGGCATCAAAGACAGACATCAACTCCTGCAGAGCCGCCCGGCCCGGGTCGGAACAAAGCGCCAGGTCTTCGCGTGGCAGGACCGCCCGGGCGAGGTCTGCAACGCCGGTTACCACCTTGAGCAGCGCCGCCAGGGCCCCCTCATCGAGGTTCCCGCCGTTGCCTATGCACGTCCTCGTCACATCACGAGGCTCGGTGTACATCCAGGCGGGACGGACGCGTTCCCTCAGGGGGGCCAGCCGGCGCTGCAGGAAGTCGACGACCACCATTAGCGAGGTAAGCCCCGCCCGGCGCAGATCTTCGATGCGGTTCAGCACTGGGCGCGGGCGGGCATCCTCCACGGGAGCGGACTCCCAGACCCATTTGTTGGGCTCCGTCGGCAATCGGGGTAGCAGAAGGCGGTCGTGGGGGCTGACGTCGACGTAGACCCAGTCCCGACGCCAGTCGTCCCACTTGTCGCGCAGCACCTGCTGGATGTAGGCGTCGCCGACACCCTCCCGCAGGTGAAAGTTGCAGCAGCCCACGACCTCCACATCGTCCGACCCTTTCTTCTTCCCGGCCGCTCGGAGGATGAAGAGGTGCTGGAACAGCGACACAGACGACGGCACCCCTACGAACATCTCGCAGAGGTGGGCGAAGACCACCAGGATCACCACCGAATTCGGGCTCAGGTGGGCCAACTGGACGCCGTAAGTGTCCAGCACCTGCATGAAGAATGCCGAAAACGGCGGCATTAGACCGGGGGCCACGAAGGAGGCAAAGATGACGATCTGCCCGGGCTCACGCAGGGCGGGCGGATGGGTGGCCGGCGTCACCACCGATGCTCCCCGCTGGCCAGCGGGGACCATAAGCTTCCGCACCTTCTCCGCGCCCTCCTCGTTCAGGAGGCGGGATTTCGGTAGAATGACGCCAACGTTCGACGCTTCCCGACGGCCGCCTCCTACCCTTGGCATTTTCAGGGGTGGGAAGTGCGCTGGAGGTGGCTGGAGTCAAGGTGCACTGAAGGCTGAAGAGAAGGCTCCCAGTGCTCAAGAATGGTAAAGGCAAGAATGGCGATTAAGGAAGGCAACGGTCCGTGCCTCTCCCCTTTTTTATCGCTGGGAGTTCAAACGCCTTATTCCTCGGCGCAGTAAGCGAGGCATGTTTTCCTCGGTCCGCGCGGAAGCCTGGGCGTCTCCCGCCTCATCATTGCCTTCCTCGAAAATTGAAAGGGCACGCGCCCTTTCGGCTCTTCCTTGGGTTATACCGAAAGCGTGGGCCTAAAAATTGCAAGGACCGCAAAGATTTCGGCACCGGACGACAGAAAGCCACGTGGCACCAATGCTGTGATCGGCCTCGAAGAAATAGGGCCCCACCCTCAGTCTCTAGTCCATCGCCTGCCGATGGGCCTGGGGGCTGCTATCGGTGATATGGGATCCGGAGGTTCCCGAGTCCCGAGGCCAGGACAGCGCGGTGCCACATGGCGCCTTCCCTCGGGGACCACCTCCCCGAGGGCCCGAGGGAAGCATGGTCCGGGAGTGGGCGCTCGGGGTCAAGAACAGGTGTCCCCGAGCACCCAGAGAGCCCCGAGGACCCGAGGGAAGCAAGGTCCGGGAGTGGGCGCTAGGGGCCAAAAACAGTTGGTCCCCGAGCACCCAGAGAGCCCCGAGGACCCGAGGGAAGCAAGGTCCGGGAGTGGGCGCTCGGGGTCAAGAACAGGTGTCCCCGAGCATCCAGAGAGTCCCGAGGACCCGAGGGAAATAAGGTCCGGGAGTGGGCGCTCGGGGTCAAAAACAGGTGTCCCCGAGCACCTAGAGAGCCCCGAGGACCCGAGGGAAGCAAGGTCCAGGAGTGAGCGCTCGGGGCCAAGAACAGTTGGTCCCCGAGCACCCAGAGAGCCCTGAGGACCCGAGGGAAGCAAGGTCCAAGAGTGGATGCTCGGGGTCAAGAACAGGTGTCCCCGAGAACCTAGAGAGCCCTGAGGACCCGAGGGAAGCAAGATCCAGGAGTAGGCGCTCGGGGCCAAGAACAGTTGGTCCTCGAGCACCCAGAGAGCCCCGAGCACCCGGCAAGCCCCATGCCGGTGGACCCTGCAGGGTCTCCACAATGAGGTGTCGGTCGGTGGGAAGCCCGATGCCGCATTTAATGGGGAGTGTGGATGGTCACATCCAACCACTCTCCCCCACGCCTGCCGTACTGAATACGCTAGTCCCTGCCACCGCCTGGCAGGAAAGCGTGGGCACAATTAATGCGGCGGGTCCCATCGCGTGTCCCCTCGCGGGGCCCTTGAAGAAAGACGGTTTGAAGATATCCTTGATGGACACAAGGCTTATCACCCTGTCACATCAGATCGCGGCAGACCTACTCTGCCCAAATGGGCATGAGAGAGTACTCAGAGGCTGTTCGGTGGGCGTCCCTGCGCCTGCTAAAGCTGGAACGCGAAGACCAATGGAACCGTCCAAGGGATATTTTTTCAAACCTCTGTAACATCAACTGTAGACCAATGATGGTCACTTTCCATTTATTGTTTACGGGAACTTGTGCCCTCGTTCTGGGCACTCCCTGAAGGGCCTCCCCCCGGTAGATAAAGGGGGGGGGGGGAGGGAGCACCTTGAAAGACAGATCGAAAGAGATCGAGCCAGAGACATCTGAAGAGCATTGATAACATATAGAACACACAGGAGTAGGGTATTACGCCTCTGTGCGGTCTGAACCTGTCTAAATCCTTGGTGCATTTATTTCTACTAGCTGACGATGATCCATCCTGCCTAAGTCCCACACGCATTAACCCCACGTATGAGGTAGTTCCAGGACCAGCCTCCCGGCCGAATCTCGAAGGGGATCCCTCAGGATCCCTGCTCGCGGTGTTCATCCACCGACACGTACACTTTCTTCTACATCGGACTATCCGGTGAGGGCTTTTCTCCTGGGACTTCTCCAATTCAATCAAACTTTGTTCCAACTGTGGGGGCTTCTTTATGTATTGCATCTATGAGATCTACTAAAACATATACTTGGCAAACATATTAGTCAAATTGACTATATTGTCATTAATCACCAAAATCATATATATGCCTTAAAGATGTTCTGCTACAATCTCCCTAAGCGCATGTTCGCTACACCGTGGGGGTTTCTCTCTTCTGGATCCATCCTCTTTGAGCTATCCACCTTCTCCTCGTGCTCTCACCTCTCCACCCTCCTCTCCGGCGCTTCTCTTCACCTCTCCCGCATCTGCGCCCCGTCGGCTCTGGTGAGGGTGCTCGCGATGTGCTGGTACACCTCCCCTGGTTGTGTGCCCCGTCGTCTTGCACTTGCTGGTTCATGCGGGCTCGGGTGCGGAGCATTTGGGCACTCTGTGCGCGGCGACGCTCATTCTCCGGGTCACACATGTGCGTGTGTTTTGTCTGTGGGGGTGACGGTGCTATTGTGGTTTGGATCACGCCTTCTTGCGCATTTCTGCAGGTGGAGACCTCGTTGTGCGCTTGTTGTGTGTGCGGTGGCTGAGTTGTGTGCGCGACTTTGTTATGAAGCTCGCCTTGTGTACCTACTTTGCTCGTGGTGGTCTCGCTCCGACGTCGATTGTCTCAGGCCAGTGTTTGACATCTCCTCCCTTGCTCGGTGTTGGACCTCTCTCTGTTGCTATGATTTCTACTCCTTTGGTACTAGTTGTAGTGTGTCTTGCAACTGGTACAATGACATTGTATCTCTGAGAACATACACTCTGTCGACCTTGGCATAAATGGGATGTCTTTGTTTTCCGAGACAGTGTAGTTGCGCACGTTGCCTTAGGCTTCATCACTTGATTGTAAGCTCGTTCCAACCCTCCCTCTATTGTTTACTGTCTAGCATGCATGATTGTACTTGATTATCTATGTCGGAATTGATAAACTTGCATGCTTTTTGAGGTGGGTATGATGCTATGTGATGACAGCAGGCTAAGTGTGATTAGTGTGACATTTGTGCATTTGAGTTAGACTGTAGTCGCTGGTTTCTGTTCCTGTGTATCTTTATGAGTTTTTGTTTCTTTTATCTTTTCTGTTCTATTTTTGAGCCTTGTTATGTTGGTTTCAGTGGTGAGATATATGCATGATAGGCTTAATCAGTAGCTTGGGTAGCTTGTCTTAGCTCTTGTGGTGAAATTTGTCACACTAATCAGTAAACAGTATGTGTTGGATGATCATTAATTCAGTAACCCGCACTGAGAGCGAGTTTATTCCTTTAACACTTACTACGTTTGTTCATATGTTAATCAACCTCTTTATATCAATTGACATATATGATATCCTTTTGAACATGAATAGCATATGCTTTGTTATATTTTCTTTTGAAATGCTCATGTTAGTAATTATGATATTTATTGTTAATAATTATGTTTTTTCTAGTATGTTTAAATTTGAAATTATTTTAATTAAAATGCTACTAAAATATACTTTGAAACAATAATATGTACGTTCATATACTACAACTGCATTCATATAGAGGACTTGAAAAAAAAGAGAAGCAACCATACGGGACATGAGTGCCAAGGACGACCACTTTAGAGAACCTACGATTGTGGCTTGTAGCTAACTACTAACACTAGTACTATTTCGTACGAATTATTGGCATGCTAGTAATCCCTACATGTGACTATGCGGCCTAATTTCTGCTACACTTACTTAAGACAACGTGAGGAAGTTTTTATTTTGTGCACCACCGGCGTAATTTGTGGAAGACACCTGCTTACCGCGGAGCGGGATCCTCTGCAGTAACGTTCCCCGTGTCAGCTACAGTGTATTACTGCAGAGAGCCGCATGTCAACGGCAGTGTATTACTTCAGAGGAACCGTGTCCACTTATCCAAAGTTCTACGAGTCCAATTTGTGTATATTATTCTAAATGGAGAGGAACACAAAACGGAGTATTTGACTAATATGTGCATGTATTGGTGAAATATTTATACATTTATGCATTTCCTCTTGCATTTCAGCTTTGTACACCACATAGAGGTGTGTTTCAAAGAGGAAAAAAAAAGAGAATTGCCACTTTAAAGGTTTACGAGAATAGATTTTGTCACTCTCCCTATACTTAAATACTTTTGAGTTGTCTCCTCGTTGGTCGATTGATATTTTTCAACATCTCAGTTCGCGATAGAGTACTCAATCTCGATGAGCAGCTAAGCACCACACGCCGTTGTTCTCCCCTACCCGTGCCGCCTTCTTTCTCGTCTCCAGCGGCACCCATTGGCAAATCCACCACTGTCTCCCGCTACCTTGTAATCCTACCTTTCTTGTCGCTCTTGCTGCCAGTCCCACCGCACCACCTTCCTCTTACTTGCGCCCGACAGCTTCATCGTCACTTCACCCCACGGCTACCTACCAGTAGATCACCCCCTCTTCCGATCTCCCTCTAAGCTCGATCGGGCACTAGTGAACCCAGATCCCTAAACCAGAATGACTTTACCGGCTATTGCTGTGGTATGTTTGTGCTCTGGAAGGGAAGATGGAGGTGGAAGAGGAGAGGGGAGAGTAGGTGCATCGCAGCTGCTACTTTCTTCCCGCACGAAATCGAAGTTGTCCGATTTTGCGATCCAAATCGCTGTAATTTCCAAGAAAAAGGCATATGTTTTTATGTGCAAGTCCAATAAGTTTAGGCCCAATGATACCGCAATGGGCCAGAATTTATGAGGCGCTTGGTATACAACACATGTTGAGTGAGAGGGCAACGTCGCGAATATACGCCGGAATACCTGCATATTTCCACGGCAGTATAGCCTGCCCCGTCCGTCTTGCTCCCGCCACACACAACATGCCGCTCCTCCACCTCTCGCTCCCACCGCACCGCCTCCTCGCCGGCCACCGCCGGCTGCTCCCCGCGCCGGCTCCCTATCACATCCGCCTCTCCGTAAGAAGGTGAAACTGCGACACTCCGGACCCTAACCCTACCCCTGCGCGCATGTGCGCGAGTTCTTACCGCCGCCACCGACTCGTCTGCTCAGTGATTACTAGTGCTCGTTCTTGTACAGGGCGTCGGCGTGGGCCTCGGCCTCGTCGGCTGCGGAGGCCTACGGACTCCCCTTTCCGCCGGAGCACGCCGCCCACCACCGCGAGCTCGCCGCGGCCGCTGCCGTCGTCGAGCGCGCCTGCCGCATCTGCATAGACGTGAGTTGACCTCATCCCCTCTCCTCCTGATTTGCTCGTTTGATGAAATCGGAGGCTTTTAAGACATATGCGAGGGATTAATTTCGGTTTGGCGATATCACTTGATGTACGCAATCATGCATAAAATTACTTGTCATCAGTGGGGAAAATTTAGATGTTCCGAATCGCGAACCAGGGTCTCACAGGTTCACAGCTTCTTGGCCATGCAACATTGCAACTGGGACATAAATAATAAAAATGATCAAGTAGTTTGTATAAAGCTTGATCTTTTGAGGTAAACATTGTGTTGATTTTTCTTAGGGGAAAAAAGGACTTCAGAACTTTTTGGGGCACCAGGCTGTCAATCTCATGGAGGGCTATGAAACGCCATGGAAACTTTTTCGATGCAAAAGTTTATCTCTTTAGGAAAACATGATATTTCTCGGTTCTCAACTCCCAGAATCTGTAATTAAGACCAAATCACACATGATCCAGTTTACTCAAACGAAAATAATCCTACCTAGGGTCGTGATCCTGGAAGCCTTGATTTTCTACGCACCTGCTAGCTTTGGTAAAGCCATTCGATAATTTTACTCTTGTGTAAAATATAATTGTGGTTTGTGTTTGACATGCGAATAAGTGCATCACCTAGTACCTTATAATCGTATAAACTGTTAATTTAATCAGTGTTAAACAAAGAGTAAAAAGACGACTACCTGCTTAGCAATGCATATTCTTACTAAGTTAAAAAAACAACTAACCTTATACACCTAGAGCACGTCATTCCATTTTTCTCTAGGAAAAATGGTTCAAAATCCTTAGCAAAATATAACATGCCGCCTGCGACAGGAAACCTAAACCATGGTAGGGACAAGTTTAGTCTATAGGGATTACTTTAGAAAAAACATAAAAATAGGGGTAATAACTCACACATGCACTTATCATGAAATTATTCATGTTTCATATTTTCATTTATGTTCAAATTGACCCAAAAAAGGAACTAAGGTTGATCTAGTCTGGATTCTGAGATATTACTGGACGAGCAAAGTAGAGGTGGAAGGTCAACAAGGTTTGTTTTGTATGTTGAGCAGCTAATAGTCTGTATAAATATGTATTTTTGTTTGTTATCATCTAGCTATGATGGAACAAATCTAAATGTTTGACTGACATTTCTCAAGAAAAATGTCTGAACTCCATTTTGCCGGTTCTGTTGTATGTCTTGACAGGTGAAGAGATCGCTGTTTTCAGGTGGCAGCAATATTCTTGAAAAGAATGACCAAACTCCTGTCACAATTGCGGATTTCGGAGTGCAGGCCCTTGTTAGTTTGGGTAATCCATAGAAAAAATTTCAAGGTTCCGATTTGTGCCTTTGTCTAATGCCATCTTTCACCTTGTTGCTGTTGGAAGAACTCCAGAGATTGTTCCCGTCAATACCTCTAGTCGCAGAAGAGGACTCGGCATCACTAAGGTCATCTAAAGCTGATGATAACAGTAGTGGTGCACTTGTTGAGTCAATTTTTACTGCAGTTGCAGACAAAATGAGCAACAATGGTTCACCTTTAACACATGATGATGTGTTGAGAGCAATTGATAGAGGAGGCAAGGATGCTGTCTCCTTTGATTCAAACCTTGCTACTTATTGGGTAAGCAGTAACCTGCCATGTTTCATTTATAATAAATCTAGATCCACGAAGTCAATTCATTTACTGGGTGAGCTGCCAAGTTTCATTTATCATAAAGTTTATGCTGTGGTTTGAAGGTACTTGATCCAATTGATGGCACCAAAGGCTTCTTGAGAGGGGATGGTGCTCTATATGTGGTATGGGTCCCTAATTTCTTTCTAACACTCATCTTTGCATATTGTTGATCAGACACTGATATGCTCTATTCAGCCATTTTGCAGGATATATTATAATTGCACAAGCATATACACAATAGTAACAGATAACATATTTTCATACAAAAAATGTCCTCTCATTCCACAAGCATGGTCTCCTCAATATTTCTTGGTGCCCACATTTATACCCGCCCCGGCATGTCCACTAGAGGATTTTCTGTATTGATGTCATACTGTAGCTTGCCTCAGGACCTCTGTCAGCCACCACATTTAGTATAAGTGATCCAGATGCATGCATTTAAAGCCACAATCAACATTATGAGACCTTGCTTTCCTCTATTTACTTATCACAAGGTTTGAGGCAAGCTGAGTTATGTGACTTGAGGAAGATTTTGCTTTTATTTACTTGTTCTTTTTCTTCTTCTAACATACATTTTTGCCATTTCTTAAGGTGGGTCTGGCTCTTGTGGTGAATGGAACGGTAGCAGTTGGAGTGATGGGATGTCCAAATTGGACCAATGATACCATAGCCAATGAGAAAGATGACAGTGCTGCTGCGTGTAATGGCCGTGGGATTCTTATGGTATCTCATGTAGGCTGTGGTACTTGGTCTAGGCCTCTGTCTGCTGAGATTGGCCAGTTCACTACAGCACAGGATATTTGGAAGAGATGCTTTGTTGACACTTGTTCAGTTGTACACATGGCACGCTATTGCATTCCAGATAGCCAAACCTGGGATATGATACCATTATCTGTTCTTTTCAGCTCAACGATGGATGAATCTGATTCTAGAGATGACAATAAAATTCTTCTCATATCTGTTTTCTGCGGCAGGTTTGTTGTACTTTCCATTGCCGATATGCTACTTGCATATGATGTTCGTTATCATGCCTCTAGCTAGTACATATGATGCTTGCTAGTGAGCAAAGGCATTTCTAGCACTGACCGATTTTTTTCCCCAACATATGGTGTTAACAATGAGAAAAAAGACATTTCATCTATTACTGATATTTTCTTCCTGTCCTCAAGTTAGTTATGTATACTATGCTCTTTTGCTTACTGTAGTCTGTAGAGTTTTCAGGATAATATAAAATGATAAATATCTTTCTCTATTCTTGTGCTGTCCTGCAATCATAATGCTTTTGAATTTCCTACGAAAGTATCTGGCTGAGGTTGATAATGACTATTCTAGATCGATTAATGGTTATCGATTGGTCTGTGCATGAGTTATCATGATGTACTCTTCTTGTTACTGTTTTATAGCTTATGCAAGTATCTAACGGTAGCTTCTGGGAGAGCCTCAGTTTTTGTCCTTCGAGCACGGGCAACAACTCAAGTCAAGGTGCTCTGTTGTTTGCAATTTCCCTCATCCTGCATGACAAGTTAAACAACTTGTTGACTTGGTTAACTGGTGCACTGACCCTTTGTTCTCATACTGTTTACATAGTCTTGGGATCATGCTGTTGGGGTAATTTGTGTGCAGGAAGCCGGTGGTCAGGTACATACCTTGCTCGCTAAGACATGACTGTGAAATGTTAATTTTTTTTTCAATTCACCAATGTTAACATTATAACCGTGGTGGTTTTGTAACTTTCTGAAACTGACAGATCAGTGACTGGAGTGGGAAAACGTTGGATCTTGCAGCTGACCTAACATCGCGCAGAATCATCTACCCTTCGGGTGGTGTTCTCGTGACAAACGGCGCGCTGCATGACAAGCTTGTTGAAATGATCTCAGCAAATTACAAATAGCTGCATAGCTTCACACATCAACACATTGCTTTTTTTTAAAACATTTTACCTTATTTACCATCGAATTGTATTTGGTCTCGCATTCAATAGAGAAACCACAAGCATGTTCAGATTACTTCCATTGTCATTACCACAACAATTACATGAATAAAGAGCAATTTCATTCAGAAGCAATACATGCAAGCCGTGATGCTCGCCCAGATCGTCTTTGTTTCCAACTGTTTGCAAAATTCTAGAACTTCTTGCCTTCACAATGTGTGAAAATGTTTTGTAACCCTGATGCTCTGTTCTCGTGGTCATATGACGTCCACGCACACCTGATTCCTTCAAAAAAGGGAGAAATCTCGGACCAATCCGGCGGCAATGCACCATGCAAAGAAGTTTGGCCACCAATTCAAACCGAAGAAAAAGACGCCGAAAGGACTGCAGCCCTGGCCCCATCACAGGATAGCGACCTGCGGTTCGTAATGCAAAATTGGCAGCTTCTAAGCATGATTATCCCCACAGAATCCATGGTCAGCACGAAATTCACTGCATAAGCACGGTCTAAATTACCATCATTTCTCCAGCGACATGTCTGCCTTCTATGAATTTCAGTAGATGACATGTCGGCTTGTTGTTGTAATCCATGCTGACTTTTGCTATGCATAAGAGCTGCTGATCTATCAGATGCCAGTTGTTCTTTCTCCTGGAAAAAAAGTCGCACTTGCGCGTCGTCGAATTTTTTGAAACGTGGCTGGCAGGAGTCCTGGCAAGCTTATATTAAAAAGAAGAGTGTACGTAGAACAGGAGCAGGGAATTTTTTTTGGGGGGGGGGGGAGATCTCCGGGGATAATTTCGCGCAATCTGTTCGCCCCGGCTGTACACCAAGTCCTCGCTTCCTCCTCGCGTCGTCGAATTAATCAGGATAATTCTTTCTTGTCTGTAATTATCACGGTGAAAATTCCTGGGGATTAAGGAGTTTATCCTGATCTGAAACGCTGCCGGGTACCTGTCGCTTGTTATCTCAGATATCGACCATGCTTGCTCCGGGTCAACGATTCCGGCAAATCGTGCCTGCCTGGGAAATCACATGTCCTGGATGCACAAGTGGACGAATGAAACGGGATAAGAGTTTCGGACAACTGCGGAAACGCATGGAACAGTGCAGAGCTTGTATATATTCTTCCCCAAGACAGTAGGAAATTCTGATGTGTATGTGGTAAACTACAATCCTGTAAGTTTTTGAAGTGAGTTTTTGTCTTGTCATAATTGAGAATTCAAACACGCGACACCCTTTATAACACCAAACAGCAGTCCAACAACTGATGAGCTGGGTACATCAAGATTTATGCACAACAACCCGGCCGATGTATGAACAACTGAAAGCAAATGTCAAACGGCTGAATAATTCCAAATTATCAAGACCCTGCTTTCTCAGTCGCATGCATTTCCAGTCACAGAACCTACTATTTCTGGATTCCTTTTTTTTGGTCCAAGGTCGAGCTCGTGAAGCTTCCATATATGGCCGCCAGATGAAGGCATGGACGAAGCAAGTGTTGCTGTCCGCGCCACCAACTATTCCTGATCGAGGTGTCAATTGATCAATAATGCCTCATAAGATACTTTACATCCGTCGAAATCGTTCTTGCCATTTCGAGCCATGAACATAAAAAAAAAATGGCGGGGGCAAGTAGGAGCCCTCGCGTATGCATGGGGTGACGAGGCAAAACCATAATGTTTTCCCGCCATCTACCCTCGCTAACTACGAGCATGCATGCAGGGCGGATCCAGGTCACAACCGCACACGACCACAGGCGCCTCATCTCAGCTCCATATATGATATATCTGAGCATTGTTTTTTAGGGCTAGTGATGCAACACGAACGTACGCACGCAAGCAGAGAGAACAGGTAGTGCGGTGTTTCATAGTTTGTTGCCAACCGGACACCTCATCAACGTACACGTATACCTCGATCGATCAAGAACCGCGCATGCACTCGAACAACATGACACGCGCGGCGCCCTGTATGTATATAATGTGTCTACCGTATTGTACTTCCCTGTTGCGTCACCCTCCAGTTAGAATCTAAAAATAGTATAGTTATGATCAACAATATAATCGGTTTCTATAAATATGTATGTTTGTAACTATACTGCTTTCTATCATATGATTGTAACTTGTTCATCTCTGCACACACCTTCAGTTACGATCATATAAGACTAGTACGTTAGATGTTGGAAGATCAAATATGTATGGTCGTAACTTGGTAACCTTCTCTAGTCATAATTATATATTTTTTGTTAAGTGATTATAACTTATTCACCTCTACACATACCCTCAGTTGTGATCCCAAAAATAATATAGTTACGATCTACAAGATAAACCAGTTACTATAAATATGTATGATGATAGCAACTCGGTAACCTTCTTTTGTTGTAATTTTGTACCTTTTATTATATGATCATAACTTGTTCACATCTGTGCACACCCCTAGTTACAATCCCAAAAGCAATATAGTTATGATCCACAAGATATGTCTGTTACTATTAATATATATGTTTGTAACTCGGTATCTTCTCTGGTCGTAACTCGGTACCTTCTTTCGTCATAATTATGTATTTTTTTTTCATGTGATCAAACTTATTCAGCTCTACACGTACCCCCCCCCCCCCCGTTACGATCCCAAATGTAGTTACGTTCCACAAGATAGGACAATTACGACCCCAGTTACAAACTGCCCAGAGTATAACACAATGCCTCCGGTTATAGAATACTCACTCTTATACTGGTACACAGTTCATGCCATTGACTCGAGTGATTAAGAATCATCACAAAGCACCATAGTTACTACTAACAAGACAACAATCTAGCTAGCATAGTTGATTACCAAGTACAAGCAAAACAAACAAATTTGTGATGGTTTTAAACTCTCACGAAAATGTATGTAACCAACATGATAATGGATATTTTGTGATGGCTGAACCCTCACAAAAATATACATAACCTACATGATAAATGATATTTCGTGACAGCTCAACCCTCATGAAAACTGGAATAACCTACATGATCATTGTATTTCAGACAATCAAACCATCACCAAAATGGCCGTGGATAGCAAGATAGTTGTTATTTTGTGATGGCTGAACCCTCACAAAAATCAGTGTAACCACCATGTAAATCAGCTCACCAGCCATCAATTCATATCAATTCACTCAAGTGTCATTTTAAAGCACACATACACATGTACTCATCATAATGATCTCATTCCAGCACATACAACCATTAGTGAGGAACAACAATTACAATAACTTAGAAAGGCGACAATGTCGATCATTGCAAGTCATAGTTGCTCAAATATTATCAGTCCTACATTAATTAAGTTGAAGCATATGCAATATAAATCCTACCAAAATACCAAAAAGTTAGCACACAACATAGGTTTGAACCAAAAGCACTAGAGTCTGGTTCCACTTAGCAAACTCAGTATTGCATTAACTTAGTTTGAACCAAAAGTACCAAAGGTTGATTCCAACCCCAACATAACATCAATTGGTGTTATGATCAGGTGCAATGCTATATTCATTTTCACCATACCAACCTCATCTCTGCCACCATTCTCCTCACTGTCAATGTCACCGTGGCCCTCTTCACCATCCATGTTGCAGCCCTCGTGACTATCCATGCTATCACTACCCCCCTTGAGCATCCGTGTCATTGCCATTGTTGTGCATATCATTCGGGTGTGAGGGTGCGTGTGATGAACCAGACCACTGAACAAGGCAATTTGTGTGCTTAGAATCCTAGTGTATTGCCATTGTAAAAGAAAAAAAAATGGCAAAAATACAACATGCATCCGGTCCAAAATACACAAGTGTCTTTTTAGTGTAATGCACGACAAGTACAAACAAGCAAGAAAAACCAACTAGTTGTTATATGTAGCTTGATACGATTTCAATTGGTACAAGCACACAAGAGAAACAACTAAGCTTTGATTCTTCAAATTTGTACAAGCAAACATCAAAAGGAAAAAAACAAATAGAAATTGATCATAATTTGGATAACTGTACATCCATATTTGGCCTAATCCATCTGCGCGCTGTGCAAGAGATGCACGTATCTGTCATTCACAACTTAGTTCAGGTCCCATATGGAGTAAAGCTTGACTAAGTAATAACAACACATGTGTTAGGTTAGATATTTTCTTAAAAAAATAGATATCCAGCCAACTCTTCATATATTTTTCACTTTATGTTTTTGAATAAATCATGATTTGTTTGCACTTTGCAAAAAAACAAAAAAACAAACATGATATTCTAGGTTAATCCTGCTACCCATTGATACGGTCAGCGAATATTCAAAATGATTTCAAGAGAGAAAACTTAGCCAATGTTTGATTGTGCTTGAAGAATATAACAGCAAGCAAAACCATTGGTGACGAGTTCAACATGTACACTGATCTGTGCACAACATGTGTATGTATGCAATAGATCAAGGGATGGCTAGTGATTCTAACGGCGTAGGGACTTACTATACTGACTTGATGGTGATGGGAATCAATATTCGCTAGACGGTTTAGCAGATCAGTAGGTGGTGGTTTTCCAAATTCAACATAAAGCCTCTGCAATTGAAAAGTGCAAATGAATATAGATAGATGTACATGACCAAAAGATTGCTGCAAGCAAAAAAAAGTTATTACCAAGATCAAATCATGATTAACACTATTTTCTTCTCCAAGGATCTCATTCGTCTCCTTTAGTTGCTCATTTATCTCCCTTAACTGTTCATTTTCTTCAACCACAGTTCTATCAGTAGCAATATTGGTTGGTTGAATATTCTTGGATTTTGCTGCTGCTAGAATCTCTGCCTTATCCACTGCACCATTGGCTATTGGTACACGGCCATGGGGCATGCCATCTCCCATAGAGTACAACACATTTCTATCCACTTATTGTGAATTCTCATCTGTTTTTGCTCCTGCTTTGTAATCATCCTAAAACAACATTCATAATTATAAAGAATAGAACAAATTCATCTCAAATGATGCTTTACCAAACGCTTTTGTGCTTTATGGTTGCAGATTGGACCGTTACTCCCAATGTTATCCACATTTTTTATTCCAGATTTCATGACAGCATATGTGTTTAAAGTGCCAGCCTTCTCAGGGCCAGATTTAACTTCCTACAAGACCATCAAACAAATAAAGAATATTTTAATATCCAAAAACACTTTTATCAACAACTTAGTAGAGGTAATGAGGGAAACAAATGTATCTCACACCAAGAATTATTGTGTCTGCCCCCATGGCCACGAACCCCCTCTATTTTGAGCAACATCTTCAGATTTCATGCGTGAATCTTGGGCTTTTTTCTCTTTTCCTTGTACTCACTACTTGTCTAGTAGCGTGCAAGGAGGGTCCAAGCTTCCTGACTGCACCAATCAACCTTGCAACTTAAGTACTATGCTTTTGTACGTTCTATAGTGCGCGCTCGCTGGTCATCACAGGCCTCTTTCTTTTTCTCAAAGTACAACTTGACAGCATCCAAACAGGCGTGATACATCATATCCGATACTCTTTTAACTCAATAGTTCTCTAAATTACGGTCTACTTGACTCTTATCCTGGGGCCTAATTGAGAATAAACTCTGTATATGTAGCAAAGGGCAAAGTAAAATATGACAAATAAAATACTAGAATTCATAAGCTACATGCTTGTTAGTGTTATTACCCAGAACTCCTGCTTTACTAGTCTGGCATAAGAGAGTCCACGTTCATCCTTTTTGCAAAAATAATCACTCCATGATTGTGCTGGATGTTTATCGACAAATCTTCCTTCCCCATTACGGACCATGATAACACCCGAGTAAAGCCGTTTGAGAATAACTCCTACATGTGACCCGTACTTATAGTATTTTGGGTTGTAATTGGCATAAGTGAATTGACTGTAACAAAGAACTTGACATGTCAGTTTGCTGCAACTTATGCATAGATCAGTTAAGGGACACATATACATGATCACCATCAACCATGGAACAATTTAGAAAATTGTGCAAGTATGCCCCCCTGCAAGTATACATACCTGAATGACCATATATTCATAGATATATACATGCATGCAGGTTTGATTATTTATATGTAGATGTAACTTATTTACCCCGTTGAATGTTTTATCCTATTGACCCATGATACAAAAGGAAAATAAAGAGAGAGGACTGCACACAACTACTTTGAATGCTTTAACCTATTGTCCCATGATACCCGATTCATAAGCCTAAATCAATATGTTTTTGTGACCCAAATTTATATGAAAAAAAATAGGCAGAAATGACAATAATTACTCAGTTGTCCAGAAATGACAATTATTATTTACCTACTGTTATACAAGTACTAAACTAGGTGCTCATTGCTAAGCAAGTTATAGAGAAATGAACATAACTACTGTCCGAAAATGGAGCTACATATAATTACCAATGTCCCTTATTAGGCTTCAGCTGAACCTTTCCTTCTCGTATAGGCAATCTCAACTGTATCTTGTTCCTCTTCACTCTCTCTCTTCTTGGACGATCCTCACTGGCTAGTGTAGTACAAATACCACTTGAGTTTGCAACACAATTAGAGTTGTCACAATCAACCCTTTAGCAGCTAACACATCAGCCCTTTGGGAGTTAACACCAGCACCATTACCATCAGCACTTTGGGAGGTACCAATATGCCCTTTGAGAGCTCCCACCTATGGATGCACGTAGCTTGACAACAAACCTTTTGTGTCGAAGACAGTGCATCTGCATTATCAAGAAAATGATATGTTCATTGTGGCTATAAAGAGAGATAAAGAGGCACATATAAATGTGAAACCTGAAAACTAAAGCTAAATGAAAAAAAAGAGGCACACATTTTAAAGAGTATGCAATTTATAAAGGGCATATAACACTAAATTAAGTTCTAGCTACTGCATATGATTTAAAGGACATATAAAGTGTAGGTATAACTATTTTGAGCATTCCATACATAGACCAACATATTTTTTTTCTAAAGAAGAGAAACTTAGAAATCATTTGGATCATATTCAGGCTAAGCATCAAGATTCTCTTCATCTTCTTCATCTGTATCTTCATCCTCCATATCTTCTTCATCTTCCGCTTCAGTATTCTGTTTGGATAGAAATAGTAAATCCTTGGGATTCGCTATCTCATCTAAGGCAACTAAAGTTATATTGTCTAGCTCAACTCCTAAATCAATCACAAAAGTGCCAGACAACCATTAGGGGAGTTTGAATCATTATTTATGTCATTTGGAGGAATATAGCTCCGCGGAGAAACCTGATATGCAACCCACCAATCTGCAAGATTTAATTATCCTAATATGCATTATCAACGCTAGACATCTTTATGCACTGCACAAGTTCAAAATATTAGATATGTTAGTTTTAGGTGCATTCAAGTGGCCAAGTTACTTTCATGTGAAATATGTCAGCAACATTACTTCTTCTTTGGACCATTCAAAGAAATTAGGCTCATATTTTCCACGTCTATTCTTCCACCCATTCAACCTAATTCCCGGAGCCGCTCAGGGTTTTCTTTAGTCCGGATCTTCCATTGTTCTTTGTTAAATTTGCTATGGAAACAAAGTAAGTAATCATATTGTTAAAATATATGAAAAAAATTCAAGTTTGTAGATTAAATGTGTGCATAATTGAAGAATTCATCCATCTCCAACATGTTTGTCAAAATGTAAAAAAATAGCCTCATACTCTTATGTTGAAAACTCACGAACACCATGAGGGCTGGTGCACTGGCCAGGATATCGAAATATTTCAAGGTTGCATAAAATTTCAAAGGTAGAGGCACCATCATCATATCGAGGAATCTTGTTTCTAATCGATCGAGCTTAGGGCTTAAATTAAAGAGAGAGGTAATTTGTGGCCTCCTCAACTAATTCAACCTCAACCATTCAACCCTCAACATGAGCCTTATTTCGTATTTTCTTTCTAAGTTTTTAGATTTCCCTACATGACACAAAAATAGAATTAAGAAAAGAATATTATAAGAAAAAGATAGTTTACTATTACTATATTTACTTTTCATATGAATAGTTCCAATGGGCCTGGACAGGGCCTCCTAATCGAGCCTCCTAAGGAAGATGAATGATTAGATGTTGCATAGGATTGAAGAACCCAGGAGGAAACATCTTCTCCATTTTGCAGACAAGAACAATAATTTCATTTTCTAGTGAGTGTGTGGTATCCTTGATCAACTCTTTAGCACACAATTGCTGATAAAAAAAGCTAAGCTCAGCCAAACACAACCATATGTCTTCTGGAAGAAAGCCATGAAATACAACTGGGAGTAGGCGTTCCATAAATATGTGGTAATCATGGCTCTTTAGGCCAAAGATCTTCTTCTGCAACAAGTTAACCCCTCTCCTAATGTTGGCTGCATAACCATTAGGAAACTTGATTTCTTGAGACCATTTAAGAATTATTGACTTGTCATCCTTGCTGATGCAAAATGGGGCACATGGCTTGTGCCACTTGCCATTTTTTTTCAGCTCTAAATGCACCGATTGACCCACAAATTTCAGCTAGATCTTGCCTTGCTTAGCATTGTCTTTAGTTTTTTCGGGCATATCAAAGCATGTGTTCCATATAGCTTCACCTACGTTTTTTTCATTGTGCATCACATCAATGTTGTGTGGCAGCAACAACTTAAGGAAGTATAAAAGTTGCCAAAAGCAACTAATATGGATCCAATTATGCAATTTACCAAAGTTTTTTGTGTCACCTACAAAGTGCATTCATTTGGGCAAAGATTTCATCCCTTGTTAAATGCTTTAGAGCCTCATCAAGCACCACAATGTTTTTTCTAAATGCATTTGCTTGAAATCTAAATTCATGGTCTCTAGGTAAGAAGCCTCTATGGCAATCAAACCAACAAGCCTTACCACCGTAGTGAAGATGAAATGCTATACTGTCACATAAGCATACTAGATATGCAAATTTACCATGAGTGCTCCATCCAGCAAAGTTACCATAAGTAGGAAAATCATGAACTAACCACAGATAGGCTTCTTACATTGTGAAGTTCCGCTTCAATAAAGCATCCCAAGTTTCTACCCCATCCCACAACCCCATTAGTTCATCAACTAAATGTTGCATTAGAATGTTCAGTTTCTTTCTAGGATGTTCAAGCCCCAGGAATACAAGGGAAAGTAATATATATACTCTGACTTTATGATCGTGCATGGTGGAAGATTCGATGGAGTAACAAATATTGGTCAGCATGAGTAGGGAGCTGCACTCAAACTGAAGGGCATGAAACCATCCGTTGAAAAAGCAAGCCTCACATTTCAACGGTCACTAGAAAAAATTAGAAAGTCTTCATTAAATTATTTCCACGCTTCTCCATCACAAGGTTGCACCATCTTACTAGATGTGTGCCGCTTGTGAGACCTCATTAGCTTTATTGTCTCCACATGTGCATATAACATTTGTAGTCTATTTTTAATGGGAAAGTATTGCAACACTTTACGTGAGACTCTATTCAAGCCTTCCTCGTAGAGAGAGGTCCCATAAACATCACACTTATCTTTAATTTTATTATCTTTATAGTAAAGTATGCAGTTATTATAACAAACATCAATTTTGATATATGACATACCAAGATCCTCTAGTAGTTTCTTTGACTGGTAGAAGTCCTTAGGCAACTTAGATTCTGGAGACAAAAGTTCAAAGATTAACTACAAGTTTGCCTCAAAGTGTGCAACTGACATGTTGTATTATGCTTTTAAAGCTAGCAAGCTTGCTACAACAAAAAGAGATGAATGTGTTGTGTTCTCATGCATTGCTTGATCAGCACTAGTAACCATTCGATAAAAAGCTTGGCAGATGCTGTTCACTCCTCATCGATTCTCGGTGCATGGTCACCACCTAGGTCAACTAAGATATCATCCATGCGGTCAGTTTCACCATAACTCTCAACATGTACATCTTCAACATGACTATCAGCAAAGCTCTCACCATGTTCTATCCAAGTTTTGTAGTCATCCTAAAACCCAAATTTGCACAAGTACATCTCTATAGTAAACCTTTTATGCCTAACACAATTCTGGCACAACGTGTAAGGGCACTTAATTCTTCCACCTTCAACTAGATTAGGCATGGAGAATGCATGGTCTAGAAATTGATTAGTGTTCTCAATCCAAACATTAGCAAGAGCTTTCCCCTGGGACCAACCGGTGTACATCCACTCATGGTCTGTCATTAATTTGTTCTGTTTTAAAAAGATAAGCAAAACGATATTTTCAATTTCATAATAAGTTGACACATCTATCAATAACCAATTGGCACTACTAACTAATAGGCACCATATCAAACAATATGATATTGCATTTGAAACTAACCACATTTCATATGCATATGAAACTAACCACATTTCATATTCATATGATATTGCATATGAAACTAAGCACATTTCATATGCATCCACAGCCACAAAACAAGCAACTAGCAGTCATAAATCTAAACAGTACCATGAAGAACATCGTGACACTAATAGTAGTCAATAATCAAGAATTCACATTGATTTACTCTACATAATATAGAAATTAGGATCACCTACCTTCAGATCTCTGGGAGCGGGCCGTCTCGGTTGTGATGCTAGCTTGTGAGCTGTTGAGACACACACGGCCAGGCCGAGTGAGGATTTAGGGATGACTGAGCCTCCTTCGCTCCTAGATCGGCACTTGCTGTCAGCTCCTTCGCTCCTAGATGGTGCAGCTTCACTCTTGTCCCAACAAAAGCCCCACATGCCTCTTTCGCTTCCACTCCATTGGCTCCGACCCACTGCCGCCATGTCTCCACCAATCACCCTCCCCTACATCCGCGTCTCATGAGCACATTTGCCTGCCGATGAGATCAGGTGCGCCGACTATGGATGGAGGGGCCAGCATGTTCGGCTGCTGGATTTGGAGGCGATTTTGGATTGAGTAGGATGGAGGGGATGACATATTTGGTTGGAGGGGACGATGGATTTGGGATTGAGAAGGATGGAAGGGACAACGGATTAGAGATTGAGGAGGATTGGGGGCGGCCTAGTTGGCAACAATTGGGGGTGGCCTGGTTGGCGGTGTCACGCCAGAGAAACTCAAGACAGATGGCATATCAAGAAATTGTCTACATCGAGTGGACTGTTATGTGTGGCCGTGTTCTCTCTCTCTCTCTCTCTCTCTCTCTCTCTCTCTCTCTCTCTCTCTCTCTCTCTCTCTCTCTACAGCGCGCAGAAGCGAAACTACTAGGGGCGCGGACATGAAATAATGCGTGGGAGAGAAA
This sequence comes from Phragmites australis, assembly GCF_958298935.1. NCBI lineage: Eukaryota > Viridiplantae > Streptophyta > Magnoliopsida > Poales > Poaceae > Phragmites > Phragmites australis. Next base: position 23,332,926 of record NC_084934.1, on the reverse strand, counting down.
AAGAAGTGGCGCGTATGCAGACGGAAGCTAATTTCCTGTAGGTTTAAAGTAACTCGCAGGAAAAACATTAATTTTCATGGTGGTTCAATATAGCTCTCGGGATTAATATATATTTTCGTGGGGATGCATGGATACCCACCATGAAAAAGTATTATTGTGACGGTGTAGTAATACCCTCGTGATAAAGAGACTATTATCCTGTAGGTTCAATATGTCTCTCACGAATATTGATCCCCTCACAAAATTTCCGTTTTGTGGTAGTGATATATCTACACCCGAGTTTTCAAACCATTCATGGAACTTTTTCCATCTAGATAAATTAAGCAAGGACCAAGAAAACCCCAACAATTAATATCATACTTATATTGAGTAATATAAATATAAATAAACGTAGGATTTTAATACGATAAACGTCGACGTTTGGATGAAGCATGCGCGACCGGTGACCTCACCGGAGATCTTGCAAATCATCGGCCCAATGCAGCACCGGATCAGGGGCATATGCTTGCCAATAGAATATTGCAGGGCCGTGGACATGTATGGCGAGTTGTGCATATGTCGTGTTATTCGTAACAACCTTCGACCTTCGTGTCCTCCTCCTCGCTACTCGCGTACGCATACATGATAGGGGTCAAACGGCGAGTTCTTGTGCCGTGCTGAAACATATCATATTGAAAAGTTTCTTCCAAATCTAGCCGGTTTATCTTGTGCCGTGCTGAAACATATCATAATCTACCTAATATACCTATTACATATACGTGTATGTATATGTATGCATGTGTTGGTGTATGTATCAATACGTATACAGGACACCAGGTAATTTTTTATTTTTAAGTGATTCATCATATATGTCAGGTCTATGATACATTTTAGTTCAACAAGCAAGACATCCCGATCTCTAGGTCAATAAATACGACAACTGATCATTTTTGTTCTGGGTCCACAACTGTGTATGCGTGTGTTGATTGTATTACTGATAATACTCTATCCGTCTCAAAATATAGGGCATATTAGAATTTAGAAAAGTATTTGAAAGTCCACTTTGACTATTATTTATTTTACAACATATTATCAATTGGTACAAAATCAATATTGTATTAAAAGATCTATAAAATACGGATCTATTAATACAACGTTTGTACATTAAAAAAATATATATATAATTTAACTAATTGTTAATTAAAATTTATAAAATTTAATTTTTTAAATTCTAACATGTTCTATATTTTAAGACGGAGGCCGACTACTGGTCACTGGAGTTTACTGGAGACTAACTAGTATGTACTGTGTGATATCACTGAATCGTCGAAATGAATTGAAGTACTAAGAATGAGCTGTAAGATTATGTGCTAAGCTGCAGGTTGGACGCATCCGCACGCATTGCGTGCTGGCGCTTCACACATGTGCAGTGCCCCCTCACGCGAGGCACTGTCATCACGTCGGCTAATCACCTGTCTGCTAATTTTCCTCCGAATTTGTTGGATCGGCACGTACGATTGAGCTCAGAAACTTCACCTTGTGAAATAAGATTGCCGCGAGCTATAATGCTGGATGCAAGAAATAACATTTTCAGTTCATGGTTTAATTTTTCAAGTGCAGATGTTTAATTTGTTCTGAATTTGAAGCTAAAGTATCTTGTTTCTTTTTTTTTCTCGATAGAGCTCTTCTCATGTCCTTCGTGCCATTGTGCTTGAGTTGGCGGGTACTGTGAAGTGTGAACAGGTCTCTCTCTGCATTGTCACTTACGGGACGTTTAATGTTTTATTCTCCTCCTTCTTCCTTCTTAATGCAATAGCTTGCGAAGCTTTTGATTTACGTGTTTTCTGAAAAATACCAGCTTGCGAGCAAATTCTACCAGTTAAACAAAGTTATCTTTAAAACAACAGTGCAGTGCATCAGTGCATGGGGCACATACCCAAAGGGCAAAAAAAAAAAAAACCCAGCAATAATAAGAAGTGCATGCACTTAACCGATCGAAACAGTGATTATGTACAGGAGATTTCGTCACATGCTATTTAATTTTCTGCAAGGTTGTTTTCATGAAAGTAGATGCAAGGTTGTTTTCATGAAATGACGTTTGAAGTACTTGGAAATATAGACTCCTAAAGTGTCTCTACGGAAAATAGTATGAATCCGTACCGTTAGTGGAGCAACTTGCGAACTTGTGTTGCCTAATTTGGACTACCACTTGCTTAAACTAAGATGGGTGCTTAATTAGCTAGTTGGGATAGGAGGTGTAGCTTAATTAAGCTAGATTAGGGAGTGGCGATCAGGTATCTGGTTGGATAAGGAAGTTGATTAATCCATTACAAGCATTAGATACGATTTGACAGTTTTTTTAATGTATGATTTGACTGATTTAGTTGCACGTTTGATGGAGTGGACGAGACCATCTTCGCCTCGCTGGCTGTCTCCCTCTTCGCTACGTCATTGTTTCTTCAACTAGACTCTTTGTAGGCTTTTCAACTTCCCTCCTGTTTCAAAGATGCTGACCTACAAACATCTACTCCTCTTGTTTCAGAGTACTAGGTAGTCTCTTTTTTTTAAAAAAAAATGGATACACGCGCACCCATATAGTACACCACCATCGTACACAGGCACGGTACAAACATGAAAATAGTCCCCTTAAAAGAGCGTGGAGAGTTATCCAGAACTACAGTACTCCGTAAAGTACTGTAGCACATCTCTACCAGCTACCTCATCCGGTGCTACAGTGCCACTACACGGCTGCGGAGGGCGCTGGTCTGTATTTTGGGGGGTACTGTAGCAGTACACATACTGTAGCAGCTGTAGCAGTGCTGTTTACCGTGGGTTCGGAGGGAGAAAACACCATCGGGCACTGTAGCAACATAGTAGCACTGCATCGGGCACTGTAGCAACACTGTAGTAGCACTGTTTATAGAGGCCGACAGCGGGACCGGAAAGAGAAAAAGAGGAGTAGAAGTTAGGAAATGGAGTAGCTGCTGGAGATGAAAAAATAAGTGATGCTGTAATAGTGATAGAGGATGTTGTAATAGTATTTTTGAGGATGAAAATTTAAGATAACTACTGAAGATGACCTAACATTCCTACTACAGGATAAATCATCGCTTCCGGATATGGATACATATTCTAGGATAGAAAAAGTGGCACCCAAACTCCCTTATTTTAGAAATAACACATATTTCAGCTTAGGCATGAAGCTATGAAAATATGAAATAGTAAAACAGTATGCTCACTGACAAACGCTGTCCTCACCCTATTTACAAGCAGGAGGCATTATCATCGGGCCCTGGCCCAAAAAGGGTTGTTCTAGATGAAATTCCTCTAGTAATGGAGTACAAAGGTCTCTAAATGCATTGTGCGACATGGCGAATATTTTGGCGCCAGTTTTCGGGAAGGGAATTTGAAGACTGTTATTGTTGGCGAAAGGCCACTCAGGATGTCTCTGATGCTCAGGCCCATGCATTTTGGAGGACCTTGATAGGTTAGATTTAGAGGCTTGCTGAAAATGCAAGGGAGCTCAACCTTTTTCTGCAGCCGAGCTCCTCACACCAAAAGAGGAATCTATTTGGAGAAGACGAGGTTGCAATGATTGAAGGCTTCATTGTGACTTCATCATCGGAGTCCCCTTATTTTGGGAGCCCACCTGATCGAGAAATAGATTTGGAAGCTCCTTTTGACATGAGGCACGGCCTTGCTTCCAATCTGCGCGTAGCCGTATGTCTAATGGGATTTTCTCCTGTGATCCTGCGGGATCTTCGGCCGGCCCCCTGGCTTCTTTGTGATGTTGTAATAATTTTTGTTAAATAATATGTTGGCAATCGATTAGTAATCATTGCACAATTTCATGTTTTTATGTACGCTCTGAGCTATTAAGCATTTATAACACTTGGGTCCGATTGGTATTTTAGGAAAAAATCAAGCCCATGTGCGAGCATCGACCCTCAGTTTGTTATGGGAGAGTCCTTAGACTTTAACCCCCTCAGGACCCTTAGGCTCGGTTGGCTTATCGGAGGAATCGATCCCATACGAGTGGGTATCGACCCTCCGATTATTATGGGCGAGTCATTAGATTTAGGCCCTTCAAAACCCTTAGGTCTAGCCGGCTTATTGGAAGGATTTATCCTATTCAAGTGGGCATCGACCATTCGATTTTCATAGGTGAGTCCTTTAGACTTCAGCCCTTCGGAACCCTTAGGTCCGACCGGCTTATCAGAAGAATGAACCACATTTAAGTAAGTATCAACCCTCTAATTATCATGGATGAGTTCTTAGACTTCGACCCTTTGGAACCTATAGGTCTACCCGTAGTCGATGGGGTTCTTATAACACTCGCTGATGAAGTACCTCTAGGTCTCTGTTGCCACTGAGGCCTCCTGGAAGTCCTTGCTGAGACAAGAGGGATTGGCGGAGGGATCTAAGTTTCTTGCGTAGCTCTTACATTTGCTTGTTGCCTTCCTCCACTTGACTTATGTACTACACATAGTATTTTGACCCTAGGGGCCTCGGTCGAAGCCTCAGCCCCCTCGGTCGCCACCACTCCTTCTTGTTGCGAAGGAACCTCTGAGCCTTCCTCGCTACCCACAGACATTTGTGCCTTTTCTTTCCTGATCTTCGGTGGCATGAGACCACCACGTGGTCGTGGGTTCTATCCCCACGGACAGCGCAAAATGTTATTATTGTGATCAAAACACAATGGACAATGTTGTGACGGTTGATGTAATAACTGCTAATCTACCCTTTTACATTAGGTGAGTAGGGGTATTTATAGGTATACTTCAATCACTCCCGTCATCATTACATCCTTACCCCTTATCTATAGAAATATTCCGGCTAACATTAGGGAATATTCTGGAATATCTTAGGGGTATTACGGCTATTATCTACCTACATTGCCCTAAACAACCAAATCTCGACATGTGTTTTGTGGGAACTGCCATGGACCCTTCGTTCTGGGTTACTAGCGATCTCCCTTCACCTATTTCATTATCGGGTTCCAGCTAATTTGCGGGTTTCTCTTTATGTCAATCTTCGCTCTGTCACCGAAGATCCTTGCGCTGCCCTCGTTCGGCCTTAGGGCTTTGCTGGACCCTTCGTTCTTCGGGCTTTGTCGCATCCGTTTGGCCTTAGGGCTTCATTGCACTCCTTCGAGCTTTGAGCTTCTCCTCTAAGCTTCGTTCCTTGAGTTTTACTAGGCCTTTTTTAATCTAACTACTGCAAAGTATAAAGAGAATTATTCCTACCTTGACATTAGGCTCTCTGTTTCGGTTTTTAGATTTAACCATTATGACTAAAGTTAACAAACTAGACCCACACGGTACCATTCCCCCACCAACTTTACCGGTTGGTCCAAAGTTTAGGAGTTGTATTTTTATTATAAAAAATACTAGTTTACCACAACATACTAATAATAATTTATGACGCGTTCATTGGATTTGTTAATTAGCGACAAATGAAAAATTCCTCTCCTGATTGTCTTTCCCCTGCTCTGTCACTTTCTGTCCCCTTTTAAGCCTCTGCTTTTACTTGGGGAAACGTTTGACTTTTGCTTTTGCTTTATCTAACCAATATTATCTTAGAGGAAACCTTCGCTTGCTGGATATGGACAGACATGCACACGGGTCGTTCGAGACCAGCCACGTAGCCCCCTGTATGCATATCGCCACGCCACACATCAGCAGGTGGCACACCTGTACACACAATTACGCACTAGTCAATCACACGGCCGCCACGCGATAAGGCAAATCATGGCAACTTTTACCGTGACCATCTATTTGTTTAGAAGCTTTTTTTTGGGGAGAGGGGGGGGGGGGGACACGAGGAAAAGGTTTAGACCGTCGTCACGTCGGGATCGACGCGATACTCATGTAAATCTCTCGACGCAGACTAGCCCGCGCACGACGTTTGCACGTCGAAGGCGGCATCAGATCGAGAGCGGGCAATGGCTAATGGCGCTGTGAAACGAGCGCGTGCACGCGCGCGCGCCCATTTCAGAACGCCACGACGAGGGTTGTGTGGCGCCCGTGGCAGCGAAGAACGTCCGGGCACGGCACTGGGACGGTACGGTGGCTGACTGGCTGGCTGCCTCGCCGCAGGGATTAAAGGGGGGCAGGGCAGGCTCCGCCGCTGGCCCGCTGCCATGGCCGACCGGGTGCAGAGCGAGGCATGCATGCACGCAGACGCAGTTTTGCGAGCGAGCGGCGGGCGTGTGGGGATCGGCCCGGCACGGGTTCGGGCGCGCGGGGCCAGCACTGCGCGCCGTCAGCCGTGCAAGGTAGGCAGGTAGCAGGGGGGCAGAGGCCGTCAACGCCAGCCAGGTGGTCGATGGGGAAAGGTGAAAAGAAGGTGCACGGGTCCGAATGGTAATCCTCTCCCCCCTTTCGATCTTCTGTCTTTTGCTTGGAGCAAGTCTGCGAAATTTGACCCGAACTTTAATCATGTGTATTTCCCTCCTGTACTGTTTTATATCTTAGTTTGACCCGCACCAAAGTTCCTTTTTTTTCCTTCAACGAAAAACGATAATTATATTCTCGTGAAAAAACGATAATTATTGAGGACTCATCTAGCGTACCTATGATGATGTGCACTCTCACTTTTTTAAGGGGGCCGGGGGGGGGGGGATAAGTAAAATGAGAAAGTCATTTCAGTTGGGTTTCACACACCTGCAGGATCACACAAGAGCTTACTATGTTGTTCATATCAGAGACCGCCATTTAGGATTATATAGTTGTCTCTACTATATAAAACATGAGTTAATTTTCATATTACTTCTTCCCTTCTTTCTTTCATCTAATAAAAATCACTAAAATTTAAATAATTTATCAACTTTTAATATTACCCTTGTATTAAGCATCTCTGCCTCGTTACTAGTTACAGATATTTGATTGATTGTACTTATAAAAATAAATAAAAAATTAGGAGAGAAATTAGTGGGTAATCTTCTCCTTACTTTTAGATCTCTCTGAAATTAAATTATGGCATCACTCTTGACGTATTTCTTCGATCACACTCATATGACATATTCATATTTTCATATCTTTAATTTAATTTATGTTTGATGTTACCACGTCTAATATTTATATTTTTATTGTAATGCACGAACTTAACTAGTTTTCCTGATGATTAAGTCTCGGCTAGATTTTGCCAAAAACATAAATAAATATTGAACACTATCACCCCTTTAATTTATTTTTCAAACTAACCCCGCCACCACCCGTTAGTGTTTAGCGGAAGGAAGCCTGGTTGAACCTAAACTAAAAAAAAAAAATCAAAATTGACCAAGATTTCACGGAGAACCATTTTAAATACAATGTGTGGTCTAAAAAAAGAAACTTTACGAAGTTCTGATATTTCCGAAGTGCAGTACTCACCATGATTGATGATTCCTTCCGGTGGTAAAATCTAAAAAGCCGGTAGGGGTCCTCTATCACTCTAACAGTAAAAAAGTACATTCCATGCATCCGATGAGCAACGGATAGGCTCGCCAAGATTATGCCCATGGAGTTGTTGGTTGGCCATGCCGCCGTCGTATGGACTCTGTTCTGTTCCAGTGTTCCTTGGCTCCTGACGCTTGCCCAGAACGCTCGGATGGTTGCGGTGGGGCGGTCCTCCAGTAACTTGAGCTTGCTGAGCTGCTGTGCTCTTCTTCCCACTCCCAGTCCCGTGGCCCGCGGCGCGGCTCGCAGCCACGTCGCGGGCGCGGCATACAAAGGCCGGCACCGAATCCTGTTGACTTCCACCCTCCCTCATCGCCCTCGCGCCCTTTATAAGTCTTTCCCTGCCCCCACCCCTTCCTCGATATCCGTCCTGTTCCTCAGCTCGACCTTAGTTTCACACCCCTGTAGCTAGCACGCAACGACGACCTGTTCTGCTCTGCACCTAGCTTCTAGCTGGGAGACAAACCGGCCCTTTTTCTCCGCCCTGCCTTTCCACACTAGCTGCGTCCGGGCTAGCTAGCTGCGAGCGATCTCTTCTGCTGCTTCTTCGATACATCGATGGGGCGCGCGCCGTGCTGCGACAAGAGCGGGCTGAAGAAGGGACCGTGGACGCCGGAGGAGGACGAGAAGCTCGTCGCATACATCAAGATGCACGGGCAGGGCAACTGGCGCACCCTCCCCAAGAATGCTGGTGAGCGTCCCGACCGATCTCATCTCATGATAGGCATAGATATGCATGCTAGCTCGAAACAGTAAATTTGCTCACCTCATCGATCCTTCGTTCTCATGACAGGGCTCGCGCGGTGCGGGAAGAGCTGCCGGCTGCGGTGGACTAACTACCTCAGGCCGGACATCAAGCGCGGGCGCTTCTCCTTCGAGGAGGAGGAGACCATCATCCAGCTCCACAACATCCTCGGCAACAAGTAAGAACAAAGGTCCAATCACACCAAGATTTGGCCTAGCCAAGCTAGCTTCCCTGTCGCTCTTGCTGCCGTACTAGTTTCTACAGTTTCTGATGCATGATTGATTGGTTGGTTGATTAGGTGGTCAGCGATCGCGGCGCGGCTGCCCGGCCGGACGGACAACGAGATCAAGAACTACTGGAACACGCACATCCGCAAGCGCCTGCTCCGCATGGGCATCGACCCCGTCACCCACGCGCCGCGCTTCGACCTCCACGACCTCTCCTCCCTCCTCAAGCCCGCCGCCGCCTACTACCCCACGCAGGCCGACCTCGACACGCTCCGCACACTCGAGCCGCTCGCCAACTACCCCAACCTCCTCCGCCTCGCATCTACCCTCCTCTCGGGCACGGCCGCACCCACGATCGCGGACCAGCAGCAGCAGCTGCTGCTGCCGTGGCTGCTGCAGGCGCAGATGGCGCAGGCAACGGCCGCCATGGCGCAGCAGGTTGCGCCGCCGCAGTCCGACCAGTTTATGCAGCAGCAGGCCAGCGCCGCGTGTCAAATGCCGAGCCTTGTCCACACGAACCCGACGGTGCAGCAGCTGACGGCGCAACAGCAACAACAACAGCCCCAGGACATGACAGCGGCCTGCCACAGCGTGCAGCCGCCTACCACCTACGTCGACAACATGGACGTGCCGGCGCTGATGCAGATGGTGCAGTCCGACGCGTCCAACCTGCAGCAGTGGAGCAGCACGATCACGAGTAGCAACAACAACTGCAACGTCGGCTCCGGCGTGTCCACTCCGTCATCGAGCCCAGCGGCGCAGGGGAACTCGACGCCAACGACGACGTACGGCGCGATCTGGAGCCATGACGTCGTGACGGGCGACGCCGCCGCGCTGTTCAACATGCAACTGTCCGAGCTCCTGGATGTGAGCGACTACATGTAACAAAAAGTATTCAGGGGACACGGACTAGATCCGTGGAAGCTCGGTCATCGATCGAGCACAACGTCACATACCGCAAGGCGCAAAGAAGATCTCAGGATGCCATTTTTGTACAGGATTGTTGCACCTGTTTTTATCCAGTTCATTATCAGTGGTTATTATTAGAAGCTTCCCTTAAATTTCTTTTGGTTAATTTACTGCTATTTCCATCTAAAATTAGACGTGTGGTGCGTGTTGAGGAAACATGGCAGAGGTGGCTTCACATGATTGGTGGAGACGGCCGCTGTCCCTCTCACTTTCATCACGCCTTGTCTCCAGCGAAGAAAAATAGGGCCGGCACTCCGGTTGCTTTTCTCAGAATGCTACAAATAATCAACAAAAGCACGGATCGCGAAAATAAACTAGAATAATAAGGACACCAGTAACTGTCGGGGTCACTGATGGAGTGATGGTCACATGATAAGCAATAATTCTAAAATGGTTGGGAGAATTAAAAATACAGAGTAGTAGCGCCGGTGTGCAACGTAACTTGATGGTTGCTGCTGCCTGCCTGCTCCCTCTGACGAGCGGCCTACGATTGCTTGCTCAATCGACGACGAAATTAGTATATATGCATGGACTCCTGTCGATTACGTGTTGCAAGTCAAATAAATATCTGTTGATGGAGATTAATTAGGTCAGATCAAGTTTGATATGTAGAATATTTTGCATCTTGATAGATATAACTTGTGAATATTTTCAAAAAAAGATATAACTTGTGCGGGCTATGGTGATCAGGCAATGCGTGCATGACTCATTGCCACGACTTGCATGTACCTACTACTGCCTATATATACGGTAGTTAGCTATAGATATACTAAGGCCAATCTGCTGAGACAAGTGTATCGAAAGTCGTGGAAGATTAGTATCAGATAATATCCCTAATTAAATGGGGATACTTTCGAGATTAAACGTAAAGTAGGAAATAAGACACACGATGTAGATAATTTCAGGTTTTAATTGAAGTAATACTCTACGTCCTATATGAATGTTAGTATACATTGATCGTCTCGAGTACAAACAGTGTGACTAGACTAAAAAATAAAGGGAATTGAATCTATGCTAGTCTAAGATTAAAGTCGTATAGTATTTCCAATCACTAAGGTTTTAGTGTCGCTTGCATCGAATTTCATATGTGTAGATTGTTTCGTCCTTCTCTTTTGAGGTCAGTACCCCATCTTATATGAGGATTGAGGCACCATCTTAGTTAGTCATAGTTGATAGAGAGTTATTCATCTTATCGATCAAGGCAAGATAACTAAATTCAATCTGAATACTAGTTGTACTTGAGTCAGTTAACTCAATTGAAATCTTCCCAATATATGTCTTTATAATCTCCGTATATATCGGGTTCTGCGGATTTAGTTCCGCAATATACAAAGTTGTTAAACATATGTATTGTATACCCTATCTATATATGGTATAATCTTTATGCACATATAACTTATGGGTGGATATCCGAAAAAAGTGCATGCCACACTTCAACAACTCACCTTTGATATCGATACATTCATTAGGTCTCACGGTATCTACAAGAGCCGGTCAACTTACGTTTGCATGCATGTAAGCATGTACGTAGGTATAAACAAGCTTGTTAGAAGAAACTAAGAGCTCCTCTTTGATCAAATCCACGATGAATGAAGAAGCCATAACCTTATCTGAAAACTGTGGGTACGAGCTTATGACTTTCTGTTAGACGAAACTAGCATGCTGAGCATGTCAATCGAGCTAAGTATTTTTAGTGCAAGGTTTTTTGTGACCATATACAGTACTATTAGTAAATATATAAATTCATGGTCCAAAGGAAATCTCACATATTTTGTTCTGACTCCTAATCCCTTTTGGAAAGTGGAAACCATTCGCATCAATGTGGAACATCTTGGGCGCATGCATGACTTCTCTTTTTTCTTTTCTTTTAAACGTCATCGGAACAAGATGTGTGTGGCAACTGGTGAGTCTATTGCAGCCTTATATATAGGCAAGTCTTGTATATATGATTAGAGTTAGCTAGCTAGAATTAGCAATTGTAAATTTGTAGTACCGTATGGGCCCGCTTGAATATGAGTTGGATATGATTATGAAAAATTGAGAAATTAGTGTATTAGTACATGTTACTACCTAGTGGATGAATAACTGATAGGTTGTCATATACGCTGCACGTGCAATATACATAATGAGTGTTGGGATAAGTCATCTCATCCACGTGTCATTTGGGAAAAACTTTGTTGATGTTTTAATTGGAAGGACAGGCGAGTGGCTGGTAAGACAAAAGCTACGACAGGAGGACAAAGTAAGATAAAGTTGTAAGAAGCTATTTAGGGAGTAAAAAAAAATTGTGAAATGGAAACAAATCTGAACGTATGTACTTTTATTGACGTAAATGAACTTATGTACTGTGTACAACGTTGTGTACCAGCGCAAGATACTAGTGCGAATTAACATGTGGATATCATGTATTGCTTGAAAAGTTGGACCAAGGTGGTCACGTATAGGTGTAGGAAAGGATCGAGCGAGCAGGCCGAGCACCAAGGGAGCCACACACGCAAGAACAAAGCAGCGTTCCAGTGTGCTACATGCATGCATGTGTCGATCTCGAGACAAAACTAGGGTGCGACCATTTTGGCGCCGGTGATGTGTACACGCACGGTCTCTTCGCCAGTTCGCCGTCGCCGTCTTCGATCATGTACGGACCCGCGCGCGGTCGCGGTCGCGGCCCTGCCACTCCGTACTTTCGGTGCTGTGGCCGGGTGACTTCGTCGCGTCGCGGCCGTCCAGCGCTTCACGGCGGGGACGCGTGGGCTGACGCCTCCGCGCGGCCGCCGCTTTCGCCTCCCCGGCCCCAATCATACAAGAATGCGTAAATTTTATAAATATTTACATATAACTATTATAAAAATATAATTATTAAAATAAATTTTATAAAACTATAATAAGTATTTGTGCTCGTAGTAATAAAAAATATATTTTATATATAAAATGCAGTTTTGTGTAAAAAAATAAGTTTTGTGAAACAAAAAATGTAGTTTTGTGTAAAAAATATAGTTTTGTTAAACTCGTTTTAAAAATTATAGTTTTTATGATAGTGTAAATGGACGTAATTTTGTAAAATTTACTTATTTTATCGATCCACTATGACTACAATAGAGCTAGACAAAATTACTGTATATGAGGAAACAAAGAATAAAATAAATTATCATGTGTTAGTTTATAAATCAGTCCTAAACCATTAATACATGATATCTGATCTCATACGATTATTTTCTCTCTCCACGGATCAACACGGATGGCGCCTCAGATGATCAGTTCTCCTGCAGCATAGTTGTCCGGTAGGTGTATCTCGTTAAGATCATCTCCAACCGATTCCCGTTAGGATTCAGAATCTTTTCACGAAGAGATTTTTTATTCTCTTTAACGTTCCAATAGTTTTTCTTCACGATTCTCGTCATGAAGGAATTCTCAAAGTAATTACCTTCGGAACAGGATTCTCTCTCCTTTTTCTTTATGAATCTCTTCAAAAAGAAGTTGTTGAAGATGAGAGAAAATAAAGAAAATGAGCACGAAAAGATAAATCAGAAAGAAATAAAATGAAGAAAATATGATGAGAGATGATGTAAGACACTCCAGGTCCAGGTGTAATGAAATGAAATTACTACTCTTCCTTACCTTCGCTGGCTGATGGTGACGGAAATATTGACCATGCATCCATCCGCGCGCGATAAGATTAGGCAAGGTGTGCGACGTTCGTCCAATAACGCATGTAAAGCGCGTGACACGCTCACTCCCGGACAGGGGCAGACCCATGAGAGGCCCTATCGAGGATACGACCCCGTTCAAATTCTTATTTCCCAATAAATTTAGATTTTTTTAATAAAATTCTAAATGCTCAGTCACGAATATGCCGGCAAAAATAAAAAATAGATAATATACGTCGGCGTATTTATCAAAATAGACAACAGATCGATATATTTGTAAATCTAATACCTGTATTCGGCACCTAAAATCCAAAAACCCGATTTCAGTACCTAAAACACAGAAAAATTAGGCCCACTCAGATGGCGAATACAGTCTGTGTTGTGCGCCGCACAAGAAACTGAAGCTTAAGAAGACATAAAATTCTCAAAAATCTAAAAACACCACTAATATTTTTCTCATGTGATGTACTAATTTATAAAAATGTTTTCAACCCTATGTTAGTAGGTGAAAAAGTGAATTCCTTTGTAATGCCCCATTTATATGTATTTTTATTATTTCATGTGATATTCTCTTTTTAATTCAATTTGAATAAAAATAATTTAACATGCACAAAATCTTGGTTCTCATATTAATATTAAGTCTTTGCAATGCTCTATTTATATATATTTTTTATTATTTCATATTAATATTAAACTTTATTGGAAAGAATTCTGTAAGGTAATTTTGTAGTGAATTAACGTTGGGAGAATACAAATTCTAATTTATCGAACATTAATAGTTATGAAGAACAATTATCATATAACCCGACATAGAGATTACAAACACTAATAAACCTTACATTTGATATGAGGTTTTTCGTCAATACGTGAATGGACACTAACCATAAAGAGATAACGATAACAAATATTGGCATGTACGATACGCCTAACGACTAACTTAATAGTGTGCTGCTACTAAATCTAAAATGCCTTAGGAAATGAAACTAGACTAGGTTACAAAAGATAGTCTCTACTGAGTGCACATGGGATATTTGCCCTTCCTCAGAGCATCAGGGCCCGAAGCCTTAGTGTGACGGACCCTCTCCCGCTTCCTTTCCCTCTCATCCTCACGAGCTTCAACCGTGGTGCACTCCTCCACTGCCTTCCTTTTGCGCTACTCCTCTTGACGCTTAAGCCATAGTTCCTCTTGCTATTGCTCATACTCACAGCGTTCGTACGCTTCCCTCCTCCATTGCATGCTCATTTGGACCCACTGCTTCTGGTCTTCACTTTGCTCTATATCCATCCATTCTATGAAGTCACATAGAGATGGAGGAGACTAGAAAAATGAAAGAAGATGAGAGATTAGTAAGACAATGCATGAAATCATATAAAAAGTACCACATGAGTTATGTATGTCACTATATCGGTGGGTACTTGTATGGTCCATGTCGAGATTTGTCGTACTCGTAGTTGGCACATATGAAGAAGAGTAGACCATAGGTGTAGGAGATGTCCTGGGACTCGTGAAGCCTACAAGGGTCACCACATAAGCACATCGGCGGTTCGACCCCCTGGGCGATGAAAATCCCCCAATATTTCTTGGGATGGGTATGGTGGAGCTGAGGAAGATATTGCTGTTGAGAGAGCTAAGGAATGACTGGTCTATCTATAGATGAGGGTGGAGTTATTTATGGTGGCTAGGGGCTGATGCATGTATTGAGTGCATGGGCTTGGCTGGGGGGCTGGAGCATAAGATTCCCTGTGAAAACTAGAAAAGTTTTGGCACTGATACTTTGCAGAGATTCCCTGCGAAAGTTGTTGTTTGATGTGGTCATTTTATTCTGCATAAGTTCAGCATGAGTTATTGTTGCCTCTGCATGGAGGCATGGATTCCTATGAAAACTGAGTTGTGTAGTCACTTCGTGTCTACTATATGACTCACGACAGAGGTGTTGTTATTTCATAGTTAAAGCTAAGTTGTGTGGTCACTTCCTATCTAAAGATTGACTCACGATAGAGATTTTGTCATTTCATGGTTAAAGTTGAGTCGTGCATGTCTAACTTAGCTCCCTCATATTCCCCATGCAAACTTTTGTATTTTGGCCACTAATACCCCTATTAACTCCAGTCGTTGCATGTCTATAGATTGACTCATGACAGATGTGTTATTATTTCATAGTTAAAGCTAAGTTCTGTGGTCACTTTCTGTCTAAATATTGACTCACGATAGAGATGTTGTGTGGTCACTTCATGTCTAAAGGGTGTCTCATGATAGAGGTGTTGTCTTTTAATGCTTAAAGCTCTGTCGTGTGGTCACTTCATATCTTAAAACTTGATTCAAAACAGAGATGCTGTGCTGGTGGCCTCTTACCACTAATGTTCATCCCTGAAGGTTGAGAATTTGTTGTAGTTGCCTGGGACTACATGATTTTGGAGGACCGTTTGCTTGGAGAATAGATTTTTAGTGGGTGTGAAAGTAACATATATCCATTTGATTGTAATACAAAGTCAAAGGCTGGTTTAAGCATTCATCTTAAAGCAAGCAATCCTTGTGTGTTGAACGGTTCATACAATCAGATGGTTCATGCTAGAGCTACAATTAATGTTAGTCCTCGAGGTGCTGGTGATACAACCCCAGTGCTAAGGGGTGTGGCCACTTCTAGTCTAAAGATTGCCTCACGACAAAGGTGTTGTCATTTTATGCTTAAAGTTGTGTCGTGTGGTCACTTCGTGTGTACAGTGTGATTCACAACAGAGATGCTGTGTTGTCAGCAAGGGTGCTGTCATTTCATGCTTAAAGCTACGTCGTGTGGTCACTTAATATCTTTTCATGCTTAAAGCTGTGTTGTGTCATGTAACATAGTAATTTGTTCACATGGTAATCGTGGTAGGGTTCATAATGTGAATGGTTTTGATGTGATTGCACGATTTATTTCATGAAAGGACGGCACACAGAGACATTCACAAGCGGATAACATTGCACGATGCTATGCTTTAGGATGGAACGAGAACACGATTAATAAAACCATGGCATCGTGAGCCGTGACATCTTCTGAAATAAAAAAAAACGTTGTTTGCATCTGCAAAAGCTATATTGATATAAGACACTAGCCATATACACATCAAACTGATGCTAATGAAATTGAAATGTAAACACAATAAAAAGTCATGCATGGCATTTGCATAGTTTATAGTGCATAGATATCGAGTACCTAGATCATCTCAAGATGGCGGAGGAAAGTACCTACAAAAAATAATGGAAGAATGCTCATTGTGCCAGTCAATGCTGTCAGGGTAAGATAGTTTTCATCTCCGAGGTGATGATGGGTAGTTGTAAGGATGGATATAAACAAATCCACCATCATCTTTAGAGTCATCAATATCCCTCGGAGTTGTAGGCCTTGGAGGGAGGTGTCATTGTGGCATGAAATTGTCGTCGGTGTCGTCATCATCTTGAGCGATCACCATACGAGCATGTCCTATTTTGATGTTCGTCTTATGCCATCTCGATGAGGTGCGTGGACGTCCTCTTGTACTGTTCCTTGAACCTTCTTCTGTATTGCTGCTGGAACGTTGAGGTATTGGTGGCATGAAATCATCATCCGCATCGTCCTTATCATTTTTTGCGTGAATATTAGAGGGTGGCCTTGTACCCCTTAGGTTCACTGATCTTCGTTGTCTTCTACGTGAACCAGGCATTACACCACCACCTAAGAGAATATACATCACCAAGAAGTTTGGGATTTCTTAGTTGATCAACTCTGTGTCTCCGGTAACACCTAACGCAAAATAGGAGAATACAAATCAATAAAAAAAGATAAGTAGAAAGATCAAATAGAAAATGACAAACCTGAATGTGGGATGCATACTGGTCGGGCAACATCGCTATCCTTCTTTGCCTCCTAGAGAAACCTAGCACAGAAGGATGGTCGGCTAGTTCGCACACCCTGAGGTACCTTTGACAGCACTCGTGCAAGAGGGCCCTAAGGTCGTCGGTGGTTACATGTTGGAGCGGGGCGGTTAACAGAAAGCAGAATGGTCTTGCATGTAATACGAACATAGCTTGGATTAGGTTGTTCTCCTTGAAGGAATCATCCTTCCCTCCATTCACAACCTGCAACGAGACATTAAGTGTTATATTGATTGTTGTAGGTGTCCATGGAAAGCCTGTAGTAGAAGATCCCGCCATAGATTTATCGATCCTTTACTGCAAAGTTCTAGCTCCGCACAAAAGCATGAATCCCTGATTATTTAAGAAACATTAAACTAGTATTAAATATCATAAGTGAAATATAACAATGCTTAAGAAATAACTACTAAATAAAGTTATATGCCAAAATTATTTGACAAACATGAGATAAATGAAAAGTAATTACAACAACAATATAATGAATGAGACATAATATGGCTGATTACTACATTATAGTGAATAGTACATGTGTCATAAAGAATTACAAATATACCGAACAATAGCATTGCCTCATCAACGACGACGACGACATACACAGTCCCCATGAGTGTAAGCGTCTAGCGGGTGTATGGCCCTCATCCCAGCTACCTGTGCTGGCCCCTGCCTTGTGTCCCCTTGACCGTCGTCATCATCGTTATGCCCTGTGTGACCCTGTGACCCCCACGAACGTGTATCCAGACCCGCTAACTCAGCCTTGCATGTATCATGATGATAGATCCTCATACGGAAGTGTTGATGCCCCTAGAACGTGCTCCGATGGAGTTCGGTGTCCTGAAGGCTCAGCCTGCTGGTACCACTGTGAACCACCAGGTGCATTGGGATATTGGAGGTACTATCCGCTGACGAGATCGGTGAAGCTTGCGGCCTGCATTGCAGCAGCTCAGTCAAAATCATGTGTATCACTCCTGCTAGGTGTCTGCTGCGTACAGTCAACGACGTCCTCATGATGCATCGAAGTTGCAGATGGAGGTGTCATCGTAGTATGAGGAGGTTGTGTCCACTGGGGGGCCTGTGAACCCAGTGTACACTGCTCGGGCTCAGGCGCCTGCGTGCACTCCTTGGCCTCAGCATCGGAATGTGACACTCCTTGGCCTCTCGCGACTGTGTGCAAAAGGGTTCATCATGAGCATTGGACGAGCGCATGCTGTGGCAGGCACGGGACGATGTCTCTTGCGCTATACTCTGAAGCATACCTACGGTGGCACATGACCTCAAAGTCATTGTTGGCCATGTTATAGATCCTCTTCCAATGAAAGTGTGCCTTGTTCCTCCTTTTGGATAAGATTGCCCCCACCTTAGGTGCGAACCGCGTGCTGTAATTCATAGCAGTATTACCATGGTCTCGAAAGTAATCTGTCGTTCTATAGAATGTGAGCTCAATGATGGCACACAATGGGAGGCCCCGTATTCCCTTTAGGACATTGTTGAACGCATCTGCTATGTTCGTTGTCATGATTATGTACCTAACATGGGATATAAAATTTTTAGAAGGTCTATTTGCAGAAGATAGGGTTCAATATGATCATTTAAATTCTAAGTGCTAACTTGGCTTCATGAGTGTCATGGATTAGGGCCTAACACTCTGTCGGCTTCTCTGCTATCCACTGGCTAAATGTAGCACATGAACGGCTAACAATAGTTTATCCCCCAACCATTTGCATTCGCAAATAGTCCTCATGTTCTTGTTGATCTGTCATCATTCTGCGAGTGGTCTCATTTAACTCTCTCTATATCTCGTTGAACTTTGCCTGCTGGTTCTGCAGACACAAACCTTTAAATCTCTTTACAAGAGACTTGCTGCGGTACCTTGTGTATAGGTTCGCTCCCAAGTGGCGCATGCACCACCTTCTCTCCGCATCAGGCCGTGCAATAGAGTAGTTTGTGCTATCATGCAGCACATCTAACGCATGCAGAAGACCTTTGTTGCGATCAGAGATGATGCAAACTCATTCTCTATTGCCCACAACATATATCCTCAACAAAGTGAGGGACCACAACCAGCTATCATTATTCTCACTCTCAACCATTGCAAAGGCGAGAGTAATGATCTGATTATTTGCATCCACCGCCATCATGGTCATAAAGGTACCATGGTACTTGCCGCTCAGAAATGTGGCATCCACGCATAGAAACCGACCTGTAATGTCTGAAAGCTTTGATGCATTGTCCAAAGGACCAGAATAACCTAATGAGGTATCGGTCAGGGGTGTTACATGATCCATCCTCTAGCTTGATCGGCTCATTCGCCATCGCCCACTGAGTCCCTGAATTCGTCATGGCAATCTTCTGCAGTAACCTCGAAGCATAGCTGTAAGACTCCTAGAAGTTTCCAAATAGCATCTTCAACGCCTTCTGCTTCACTCGTCATGCGGTGCGGTAATTGATCAGCATACTCGTCTTAGTCTGCACCTCCTCTATAATAGATTTTGGCGACAAACAAATGTTCATACCAACAAGGGTGATGCAGAGTTGAGCTATGAACCTCGCATCAACGGCGTGGCTCATATTCCTAATAGCCTCTTCGTTGCATGTATGTGAGGTGTGTCTTCTGATCACAAAATAGCTCTCATATTTCGGTTTATGTGCTCGTACGAAGTAAGGACAAATTGGGTGCTTGAAACACCTGACCTCATACTTCGTAGGGTTAGACCAGGCATACTTGTGGTCCCTTCTTGTCATTACAGCATAGTTGCTAATAAAGTGGATGACATCCCTCTGTTACGAAATTATTGTCCGACCTGGATGTCCCTATTCTGGTATCCCCAGTTAGATAAGGTGTTATACTTGTCACGTCCCAAATTTCATAATCACATAATTAAGCATAATTATGCTTTTTAAGCATTATGTTTAATTTTGTGTAATTCATTTTGTGACACTAATGCCATTCATTTGAAATCATTTGGATGAGAGAAAGAAATTTGGGAGAGAAAATGATTGATTTTGCAGCAAAAATGAACCCTTTTCACTTACCTGTGGGCCCCACATGTGGACCTACTCCTCACCCACCCTCTCTCTCATGTGGGCAGCAGCCCACCTGTTCCCTCCTCACTCTCCCCCACGCTCCACTCGTGCTCCCCTCCCTCTCACTCTCCCTCTCACTCTCCCTCTCACTTCCTCTCTCTTTTCTTCCAAAATCCGAGCTCAAGAGAGGGATTTGAGGTGAGTATGTGGTATCATTGCGATCACAAGCTCATGAGCTATCCATTCCCCCAATTTATTTTCATTTTCCCGGAGGATTTGAGCCGGATTTGGTGTCTTTTGGTGTTAGGGTTGAAATGTGAAGAACACCGGATTTCTTCGTCTCCCAAGCTTTTCCTTCCGTTTCCTCCTTCAATCGACGGTCCACAACCTTGGTAAAGGAAATTGGGTGAGTCCCGTAAACTCCCATGGCAAGAATCCGCCTTTTGGATGGTTGGATTTCGCATTTTGAGCTAGGATTGTGAAGTTCATGAGTTCTTGATGAATTAGAAGCAATAACCGAGTTTTTGTAGATTTCGGCGTATGCATGTTATCTTATGCAGTAGAGGGAGTCAATGTGATGCTCTAGGTCCAAGTTCCCACACCAAATGTCGTCGGAATCGTCACCGGTGAGCTCCCCAAGTGCCCCCTGCGACTCCCAGCGGTCTGACCGCCACCCCAGGCCGGTCAGACCGCCAGGGGCCAAAACTCTCTGTACTGAAGTGGTCTGACCGCGTTTCCGGCGGTCTAACCGTGAGTCTTGGCGGTCTGACCGCCAGTGACCCTCGGTCTGACCGCTGTACACCTAGACAGCACATTTACTGCTTGCTGAAACTTGTAAAATTCATAATAAATTCTCTGTAGCTCCAAAAATTATGAAATAAATTTTGTTGGTTTCATAATAACCTACTCTACCTATTAAAAATATCCCCAGACATTAAATGATGAATTAAATTTCTGATATTAATTAATTAGGTTAAAGCTTCATTAATTCACCGTTAATTCATCGTAAGTCCAAAATTGATGAATCCAATTTTGATAGTTTTCTTATGACTTGTTCTATCTAGTAAAAATATTTTCATCTATTATGTACATGTTGTGGCATATATTTGTACTTTATTTATACTCATTGCATTGCACTCGTTATTCTTTTTAGAGATCACCGAACCAACGATTTCGGCGAGCGAGGTCGATCCCGAGGCGCCGCACCTTTGTGAACCAGTGCATCAAGGCAAGCATCTATCATATTGAACCGTGTCGGTTGTATTGAATGGAGTCTAAATATTGATAAATTATGCTTATGTATAGGTTTGCATGTATAGGAAGTTAGTGTTGGGTTTTGTCGGGTAGATCCTATGTTAAATTGCATTGTCTCTACCTTGATGTATTGTTGATCCATATTCTTGTAACCTGGGTTTAATCATGCTAAGGTCTAACCTAAAAGTGATGCGAGATGCTTAGCAATGCATAGGTCCTCGGTAGAAGTCGAGCGGTGAAACGTCCCATCGTTCGCGAGCTATAAGTTAAATTACTTTCACAATGGTTACCGTGTTGGGTTGTTGGTGTTGGTTGTATGAGTGGTGAGTATGGGACGAGATGTGAGCGGTGCTAGGATGGTGTTTTGTCCTGCCCAGATGTGGAGTTCCCCTGGGTAGGCCGGTAGAGGAAGACCGGGCACCGTAGACCGCTTGTATCATTTAAGGCCGATCGTCGGGGTAGTTGGCTTTAGCACTTACCTTACTCACCACATGCCGATCTAATGGTAAGGCGAGCCGAATACTTTCGCAGCTATGGCTTTGTGGGGCCTGAACAACGACGGTGTGAGCGGGCAGGCTTGTAAGCGGTACTAGTTTTGCTCCGGGAGTAGTTCTGGTATCGCCACGCCGAGCGTTGCATGTCGCACACGGTTGGGGCTGGTTGGGAAAGGTTGACACGGGTACCCCCTTGTGTGCACTTTAGCGGGTGGCACAAGTCGTATGGTCCCCGAGTCGTGTGGGTCCAGGAGTATCCCCTGCAGGGTGTATAAACAGTTCGAACTGCTGCGCTCTCGGTCATGAGCATGCTATTGTTTCATTTGCACCCGGTCGTAGAGTTCTCGTGGTTGATTCGGTTGTATGGTGTGGAGATGTGTTGTGGTTCGAATATGTGGGAGGTGGTCGAGATGGTACTTGTTATACATTGATACTAATATGGTTTTAGTTTCATATGATCAGTTGGTAGTTGCAGGGTAATTTCATATATGTTGGTTAAGTTAGTTGCTCATACATATGTCTAAGTTGCTTACCGTATATGTTTTACTTAACCTTGTGGCCTACTCTTGCTAACAGCTCAATGCATAATCCTTGGAGTCGGGATATTATTTACCCATATTGTGTAAGACTTGCGAGTACCTTCGTACTCTGGGTGCTGCCCTTAAGTTGATGCAGGTTCACAGGTCGGTGAGGAAGAGGCAGTGTTTGGCTACTTTGTGCCTGCCGATCAGGGTGGTGGGCAGGAGTAGCACATTCTACTCCGAACTCGGTGTTCTTGATATGGAGCCTAAGGGCATGTGGCTCCATATCCTTTTGTTGTATAGTTTATTTTCTTCCGCTGCGTAGATCTTTTGTTGGTTAGGAGTTGAGGGGTTTTGTCTCCTCCTAGCTCGCTTTTGTTGTAGAACTGTTGAAATCAGTTGCATGCTTAACTTTTGTAATATAAATGTTTATTACTTGCTCTTTATTAAGCTGTGTTGTGATGTACATGTTGGAAGGCATGTGTTCCGATCCTTGGGCACAAAACACGTGCCGGGACTGCCGGAATGGTATTCGGGTTAATCGTCGGGGTTGGATTATGAACAATGATCCGCCTGATGATTAATTTGAATACTGTTTGGACGGGTCCTCACAATACTCAACGATGACACAATCTAGCAAACTAGCACTACGAAAGTATTGGATCGCTGGCACTAGATCATCATTGTCAGCATCTTTTTCATCCCCGCGACCACCGGCTTCATCATCCATGCATCCTACATCTACATCGGAATGGTCCACTCTAGCTCTATCTCTACCGGAACTACCCTCCCCGACATGCCCTCCATCCTCTTCATGCATCACCTGCTGGCATAATCCTTCCACGGTACTCACTGCATCACCATGCACCAGTCATGTCACTATGTTTACGTACACCCCATATCAAAGTTCTCCTCCAATATCTTGCATGAGTGCAAAGCTCATATGTTGTTCCTTCTTATCTCGAACAACGTATGGACAATGACCGAGCTGTTTGGAACAACTCGTGGCTGCACACCCTCTAAGACAACAGTATGAGATTGATGGTTTACACATAAAAGGCTCATAACATGTGATTTTAGGTCATCTAGGTTATTAGATACCTCAACCGAACTCTCTATGTGCTGACAGTTCTAAATTGTTACGAGCCTCCCGTGTAAAACTGTGAGACATTCTCCATAATAAATATGAAAAATCATATTGTATCTTCTAAACAAAGGTACATCTAACAAAATTACTACTTATATGTTTGCATGATTCACATGGTAAATATTTAAGTAATTAACAATGCTAATTAAATCATCATTATTGAATAAAAATAAAATAATTAACAATTAATATTGAATTAAAATATTATTTAAACTAACATAAAAGTTATATTGAGTAAATATTCAATCTCGTTATAAATTGACACTGCACTATTAACCTATTCATAGATTTCTTTGTGCTGAGTGAGCTGAGAGGAGTAATGGAGTCTACGGTGAGTACAGGACACTAAAAACATTCTTTTATTTTACTTTATAGCTGCTTCTTTTATTTAACTAAGGCTAGGAGTTCATGTGTGCATCACTATTTTAACGGATTGGATTAAAAAACTAATTAAACTGATGCACACCACTATTATTAATTAAAAAAATTCAATTTGACAATTTGTCGATGCATTGTGATTTGAATCGATTTTTTCTGTCCAACTCGAGTTTTTTTTACTAGTCAATTCGCGATAATTACTATTATACGATCTACTAACCTAAGCAAATAATTACTATTACACAACATCACGCTAGTTACTATTATACAAATTCACGCTAATTACTATTACACTAACTAAGCAAATAATCAGATTCATATAATCAAATTAAACAAGTAATTGGACAAATGTAATTAAACAAAATAAACACTCTAATTACTATTATTGCTGTAAGTACTAATTAAAAACACAATTTAAGTACTTACTGTATCTCGCGCTGCTGCTTCTACTCGCCTCAGGCTAATTCTCTTCTCCTCGCTTTGCTGCTACTTCTCACATCCTCGCGCTGCTGCTACTTCTCACCTCACGCTGCTTCTCCTCTCCTCTCCACACGCTGCGCTACTGCTTCTCCTCTCCTCTCCTCCTTTGCTCGCGCTTCTGCTCTCCTCTCGCATTGCGGCTCGTGCATGCGTTGATGCTACTCCTCACAGATGCGTTCTCATTTTATAGCGAAAAGCAGAAAGACATGAAGTGACGACGACACAACACGGCGTGACCGCGCGCCGAAAGCAAGGACAAGATGGGACAGGCGCACTTGTCAGGGCCGTATTCGACACCTGAGGTGCCGAACACGGCACTGTTACCTATATTCGACACTTCATACAGGAAATTTTCGGCACCTGAGGTGCCAAATACGGCACTGTTAACCGTATTCGGCACCTCATATACCGAATATGGCCCAGGCCCACCATTTCATGCTTTTCAGAAATTTAAGATAATGAATACGAGTGCTAGATTTGTAAATATACTAATATATTATCTTTTTTAGCAAATACGGTAACATATGTTGTCTATTTTTCTATTTTTCCCCTAATATGCCATGCCTCTGTTTAAATTTTAGCTAGTCCACCCCTAATCATTGAGGTGAGGTGCCCATAAATATGCATTAAAGTGCAGCTTAAAATACATGATAACTAACTGTTACCATAGGCATGCATAAAAGTGTAACTTAAAATATATATATCTATACCTACATATATAACCATCACGCTGTTATAAGCATGACGGATTAAGATCCTCTAACGTTATAACATGATCATTGATATGTGCATTCAGACCCACGCGTAGTGACCGCGTCCCTATGTCCCTCTGACGTTCGGGTTTCAAGCATGACACGCACGGGGACAGCAGGTACGATTCTCCACGTTACATACTGCTACAGTTGTTTTTTTGACTCGAGCTATCCAGCAATACACTTTGTGCACTTAAGCTGCGCTTGTCCAGCCAGCTTTCCACGACGAAATCCTGCCGCAGAAACGCTAGCTAGCTCTGATCACCGGGCAGGCAGGCCAGGACCGCGACACGGCCAGAAAGCGAGGCCGGTCCCTCCCGCGGCCTGTCAGCTCAGGGCTAGCAGCGCAGCTCCCACACGTCGCTGCCCCGCTGGGCGTGCCTGCGCTGAGCGCAGGGCGAGTGCGCTGCGCGGTTTGACCTGCGAGGGCTGGAGAAACTGCGAAAAGGCGCAGCGGCGCCCTGCGTTCGGGCTCCAGTACCGCGCGCGGCGAGGAGGCGAAGGCAAGCACGATGGCGTCGCCTTCGATCGACGGAGTAAATACGGTGCGGTGAAACCGCGGGGTGCGAGCTAGCACGCCGAGTAGTGCCGCCGCTCCTGCCGCACCAGGCGGTGGCGTTTTTGACCTGGGACCGGTCTGCGCGGCCCCCGTTTCCATGCCCCGGCCGACCAAGAAAACGGCCGCCGGATCCGTGATCCTCTTCGCTCGGACCAGAGAAAACCACGCGGGATCGCGGGCCACCCGGCCCGGAGACTGGGGCACGAAAAGTTCCATTTTGTCCGCCTCGATCGCGCGCGTATCTCCATCCGCTTTCGCGACCGGCCTAGTCGCCATGCACATGGCGCAACTCAAAGCTAGCTGTGTGCTAGCTAGTAGTGCTATCATCTGTCCACTTTGATAAAAAAAACACGTTGCACTATTTATTGTTATGTACACTAGCGAAGCTAAAGTGAAATGGAGAGAGTATAGCCTATAAGATTGGTGCAACGTGATTTAAAGGTAAAATTCTTGCGATTTCCGTATTTTTAGTGCATCCCCACCCTCTCCCTTCCAAATAGCTTTGCCCATGGTTATATATGCTCATGACGACCAATAGATAATATTACTATGAACATCCTTCCCAATAACTTAAATATAACAGCCTTTAAAATTAATATAGTATATTATGCAATTGACTACCGGATCAATTGATTAATGATCAGACTATCTGTTATAGTTAGTAGTGTAACTTTTATTTCTTCTTTTATTCTTCCCTCTACATAAAACAATTTGAAATAGACAACCTTATAACTAGCTAGCTGACCTCTATTGTTAGAGATGCTCTTACTAGTTTTGTTTACGTCTGTGCAGTATTAGAACCGTTGACTAACAGGTTCATCTATAAACAACAAATATGTATTTCACGAGGATTTTGATGTGACCAGAACAATTCGCCGTATGTGACACATGCAATCACTACCTAGAACGTTTGTAGAGAGATAGAATCTATAACTATATGTGTAAGTAAAAGTCATAGATGATGTTTGTTTAAACTCATCTGATAGTACTAAGAGTCATATATAGTCTTTGATTAAAAATTATTTGTGACTACTAAGAGTCATATATAGGTTTTTTAAAACTCATGTGTGTTAATTGTTACTGACAATTTTTTATAAGAAAACATCAATGTCTCCCTTTCACTTATATAAGCAAATTTGCTACTTAACTACGTAGCCATGATAGGCATTTATATATCACAAAGGGTAAAAACATCATTCATTATTCAGAATATATAAACCTAACTATACATAATTGGTCGCCCGATGTTGTATTTCAAAAGGATGATATAATTAACATCATGGTGACGCTATCTTCAAAGAGACAAAAAGTGATCGACAAACTTGAGTCAACCAACGACGTCTTTCAAAACGATGCGTTTCAGCACAATATCAACCTACGAATCATCTTTAATTAGCAACTCGCAGTCATTCATATCTGACTACACCTTAACTATCTCACGCATGAGCCAGAACCAGACTGTGTTGCTGTCAAACCGCCAATTATGGTTCATCAAGAAATGGACATTTAAGCATGTCTTGCGGTTGATGAAAATGTCTCCATTCTAACAACACGGTTGATGACGTACACAGGGTCAACAGAGGGGGCCTTCACAGCAGCGAAAGAGATGAAGTCTACTGAGCCGAAGTCGACGCCAAGCATCCGCGCTGTTGAAGCCGCCATAGGGACAACCCCATCCCGCTATCTCCCGATTGTCGTGAATTGCGCCATTGTAGATCTACGACGGGAACAAGTTTATGCCATCAATTGCACAGATCAAGAAACAATAAAAACCGAACAAATTCTAACTAAACCGCAAAGGGAAGCATATGATACTCACCTAGGTGTAGTGAAAGGGATTTAGCCCCCGTCAAGATCTCGCTTCTCTGGAGCTGATGGCAGCAGAGGACACAGAACACTCCTCGTTTCTCACTGCAGTGAAACACTTGGATATGATGAGTAGAGAAAAGAATACTCCTCATCATTTTATATTGAGGGGAGATAAGGAGTTGTGTGTGGAAAGCTAAAAAAGACAAGGGAGATAAACGATCAAATTTAAAAATATTTACAGATCTTTAAATAAGTGTTTATAAAATCCGTCTGCCGTCTGCTTCCAATAATTACGTGGTAGTGAATGTGTGCGCGCGAATGGTATGTAAGAAAGCTACAGAAAACGCCTTTTCAGTCCTCGAAGATCTGAAAACTCTCCAGAGATGACCTCGCCCAACGTTGCCCGCCTTGTCAAACGTGGCCAATAGCTACAGCATGAACGCACGTCCGATTCTAGGATGTACTAGAAATATGATGCGCCATTTGGCGTCACCGTTCCACCCTCCTGTGAGACGGTTTTGATAATTTTGCATCAAATGTAACAAAGGAAAGGAAGCAATAAGTAAAGAGTCGATAACATGAGTTTGAAACCATGAGCTCTTAAGAGTTTGTAATCGAGCTCCTGATAGGACTTAGGACAGTAGTGGTGACCTCACATGATCTTTAACAAACATAATTCCCAGTTAAAGATGGCACGTTCGAATTAGCCATCATAACAGAGATAATACACAGAAAATTTTCAGTTTAAGGCAGAAATGCTATATTATCATGTATTGTACTGTTCTGCTCCTAGACAACAAATTCGGCATTTTGGCCTTTAAGCACATGAAGGATGTTCATCTTTAAGTTAGTATCTTACAAACTATCTGCATGCTCTCCTTTTGTCATCTAAATGTGAAAACCAAAGGAAAAAAAATGTATATGAACATATATAGACAAATGAATTTGAATGTTAACATTGACAGAAACACAGAACAGCAAATTCATGAGCCTGTCTGATACACTTCCTTATATTGTTATTTCAATTATGAGCATGTTCTCTTTCTGCAGCACTACAGAGATGAGCTTCCAAGCTCTCTTGATGAACTTGAAGCTCTCAATATTACCCCTTCTGGTGCCTGATCAGTGGATTTCATGTTGTTCTTGTTAGCTCTGTTCATGCATGCAGTGACACACCTCCAAGTCGTCAAACCTCGTAGTATCATTCACACAGAGAAGCCATGGATGGTAATAAAATTTGATCTACAATTTCCAGAAATAGCTCCCCTGTGCAACACTGAATAATATGAGCTATTTTACGGTGGTCTATACTACCTATAGGTAAGAGGTAGTACAAATTTAATCTGACCGTCCACGTGATTGGATATTTCTGTAATTACGACAGTTGTGTTAATATTTACCCATCATACCATTAAAGGGCACTGCAATCTTTTTTTTATACCTAATTCTCAAATAATCGTTCAACCAGATAATCAACATTCAGACCATTCTAAACATTAAATCTATGAATTTGCATGATATAACCACCATGCTATTTCTTTTTTTTCCAAAAATACCCTTATATTACATATACTCCTCTCATATACTACTTATACTACTTCTAAATAATATGTAGTATTCTAACTAATCTAGGCCATTCGATAAAAAAATAGATAGTTCAAGTTCCTTCGAAACCACCGTAAAATTTTTCAATAATAATATCTGATAGTGATAAGTATTCTACGACCAATCAATGTGGACCAAAACAATCTGCCTCTTTGATTCACCGAAAAGTTTCTGATCTATCTATATCTTGAAATTAACCTTAAAAATCAAATCACCCAATATGGAAAATAACAAACATATGTCTCTCCCCAGATGTAACAATAACATGAACATAATGTTGCCATGAAGAACATAATAGGCTTAAGACTACAACGTATTCTGCTTGTCATTATATATCTCACCTGACAATGACATGACACTCTTTGAAGACTCCAACTGCGCACATTTCTAACCTCAGATCAAAATGAAAGATGAATGTGTGAAATGAAGGAAAGCAGGAAAAATAGACATCACCTGACACGAAGACCCTGTACCAGCAAAGAAAGCAATAGATTATTCATTGGATCGTACCATTTCCCCAATATAACATTCAGAAAAGCTCCAATCCCAATTCAGATTAGGAAAAAACTGATTGTTGTTTGAGGAGTCATAGTAATTCAAATAGGGAGCAACTGGCCAAAGCATTAGTAGAAGGTTCAAAAGCAAACAATCATTTGATATAGATCCTTTTGCTGCCAAACTGGAGGTAGATTATATGCCGTTAAGATGGAACCTGGCCATATATGTGTTTACTATTTGTTTCACCTTGTTCGTCTCTATTTTTCATGGAAGTCACTATACAACAAAATCAAATTATATTACCAGAACTACCTTTTGTTTAGGCCTTATAAAGGTGAACTGTACATACTTTTCTTTTGATTAAATTAATCCATAAAGGAAGAGAGAAGAACAATTGCAATCCCTGAAATTAAACACCGCATGATCTCTCCCGGCGGAAATAAGAAATGCTGAGGACAGAACCATCTCTGATTCTATTAGAGTCACAAGCACACCACAACTTCTCCTGTCACAAGGATTTGCTATTTTTTGCTATCCGAGATGCGCCAATGGAGCACAAAGTCAGAAAAGCACGTACATACACAAAAGTAATATGTGAAAAATAATTGGAAAAACTAAATCTAGCATTAAGAAACTCATCTGGAGACTCGTATCTGTGGCGCGGCGGAGGCGACACCTGCTACTGGTAGTTCCTCGGCGGTGGTGGAGAAGGCGGCCTGTGCTGCTGGTGGTTCCTCGGCGGCGGTGGAGGGGATATCCCTACTGGGACCACCGGGAAGGAAGGGGACCGAGAGCAGGAGACAGGGCCAGCTCTATAGTTTCGAGGGTCCTAGGGCGAACTCAACACTGTAGGCCCTTAATGTTAAATATTATTTTCACTTGTATAGTTTATAAACCATACATCATCTAAGGTGACACAAATAAATATTGCTAACATAATAAACCAAGTAAGTTAACTTACAACATTAATTCTTGATGAATAATATCGATACTACAATAGAAAAACTAAAAGAACAACAAAATAAAACTAGTATGATTACCTCAAATAAGAATCAAACTTCAATGACTCCATTGACAATGCTTCACAAAAGAGGTGACGACAAATATCCAATGTCTCTCATAAAAAACAACTCATTCAGGCATTTCTTAATGCAAAATCATTAAGGACAATATCGAGATCAATATTGTCCAAGACATTATGTTCAATGCAGCACATAGCCAAGCCATTCAATCTTTCATGTGTCATAGTTGACCTCAAATAGTTTTTCCAGTAATTTTAATTTTGAGAAATTTCTTTCAACTGCAGCTAAGGCTGCAGTCACGTGTGCAATTAAGAGGATCCGATAAGTAACAGAGATATTTGGATATCAATATACAGCTATAACGAACTGAAGAATCTCATATGCTAACATCAAATCATCCAACAAAGTTACTTGCAATACTTTTAATTTAGAGAAAAAAATATTGAACTTAGCATCAGCAGACACCTTGGTTGGTGCTCAAGGTTTTCCTAACATGAAGAAAAAGGTGAAGTAAAAATATTACACGAAGAGGCCCACTAGTCCTTCGACTTGTTCAGAGAAGGCACTTCGACTGTTGGAGAATAGCACATGCATAATTGCCTAGTTTTAGCTTTTGACTTGAAAACTGCAGCTATTTCGATTGAGAGCTGATTGATAATCGTCGAGTTTAATCACCTTTTGACTGGAACGACATCCTCCCTAAAAGCGTAGGTTTAAGAGTACCAAATACATAAGAGTAGAAAATTACTCACAATCTGCGGTGGAGTCGAACGCTACGGATTATTAGTTTCCACGGACAGTGCATAAGATTCTTGAGCCATCGGGATGCAGATCGAGCATCGAGCAGAGCGCAGGCAGGCCGCGCGTACGTGGACGTGCTGTGAGTTTTGCGTTCTGGGCCTGACTCCTGAGGCAGAGTACCTTTGGACTGAGCCCCTCCCCAGCTTGGGCCCTAGGCGGTCGCACCCCCCGCCCTGGCCCAAAGTCAGTCTTGGCAGGAGAGTAACGCGGCGGCACCCACTGCAGCTGCTAGGGTTAGTGGACATGGTTGGGGGCGGTAGCATCATGGGAAGGGTGGTAGGCGTAGGACGATTGTGACGAGGAGTGGGGGCAGGAGAAGAGGTGGAAGAGGGAGCTAGACCTGACAAAGGAAGGTGCAGGGGGCATCGTGTATGTAGGGCTGCATCGCGGTGGCGTCGTACATGGGGATGGGGATGACAAGGAGCAGGGAGGAGTTTCCCTTGGGGGCGTCGGCACGGCGCGAGGAGACGACGGCGCGCGAGGGCGAGAAGAGGTGGGAGGAGGAGCGGGAGTTTCCCTCAAGGGCATCGACGGGTCATGAGGAGGTGGCGGCGCGTAGGGTGGAGTGGAGGTTGAAGCTGGTCGAAGCCTTCTGAGGAGTGCATGGCATTGCGGGGCGAGCAGGCCATATCCGATGATCCAGAGCTGTCTGTGGTCGAATCGAGCCGTTCCGAATCATTTGTCAACGTGGATATGCCCAGAACGCTCGAAGGCGACGGCGTTTAGAGTAGTAAGATGCGTGCATGGCTACAAAATCGTTTTACCCTTGCCAGATGGTCGAATCTACCCTTTTTGCCAGATGGTCTCTTGTGGCTCTTGGATAGGAGCTAGTGGTTTTTTAGATGAAGGCTTATCCGGTTAGTCGGAATCTTGGAAAAGAGGTGATAGAGCACCGTGCTACCTCTTGTTGTGATATTGTGATATGTAGTGCGCTGAGAGAATCCTTCTGCCATGCCTTTTGATTTTGATCTGCCTTTTCTTGCCATTCCAAACAAGAGAAAGGGATTGGCACATAAGGACTACATACTACGGAGCTAGGGATGTTGATTGAAAAGACTGCACAAGGTAATCATGAGTATATATATCGATGTTACATGCTCATGAGTTTGCTGGTTAGATTAAAGAGTATTGAATTAATAAGAAGATTTGCTGCTAATCTTCTTCAGAAGCATGAAGCATGTAACATCGATATATATACTCATGATGCTATTTGGCACACGTGCGGCATACATCGTTTGTGGTTAGGAACTCAAACTTTCAACCAAAACGAAAGCCAACTTGTTACTCGAATTCAGAAGTTCCCTCTCCGAATTTCACACTTTCCAATTCAAGGATTCAGACGAATTTCCAACTCAGAGTTTTTCCACTTTCAGCTAGATTTCAAACTTCGAATTCAAAGTTAATCTCGATATATAGGCTTGTTTTGGTCATGTCACGCTCCGTTTGTTGCTGATCTGATTTAAAGTATACTCCTGCTACCCATGCTGAAAACAATGTAATTTAACTCTCATTGATTCTTCTGGCTGAAATAAAGGTTTTTCTACTTTTTTTCTATAGAAGAAGAAACGTTTCTACGTTCTACGTTGATATCCTGCAATTGGTTATTGAAATTTATTACAAGGGAGATATATAGCACGTGTGGATGTTTACTACTAGGTTTACTGTCTAGTTTGGTTTCCATCGTGTTTGAGTTATACGAACTATTGCTATTTGTTGTCATTTTCTTTACATCATACGTTTGAAATTTATAATAATAAATTGTTGAGCGTTTGTCTTATAAATAGGCCGGAATAAAGGCATATTTTTATCTATTATATTATTATTTAAGTGTTAAAGGAGTCACCCTGTTCACTCTGAAGGTTACAAAATTAATATGCTAATAAAAAAGAAAAAGATACGAACCACTTATTATTATGAACATCTAACTATCTAGATTAAACCAAAAAGATCATATCTAATACGATTAATAAGTAGATAAATTAAAAATTAAAAATTATGGAAAATTAGTAGTTTGATTTCTATATTGTTTGGGAAGCAAAATATCTAAATAAAGAGTCTAAATAACATAAAATAAATAATAATGGAAATTAGGGTTAGAATAGAAAAAAGAAGGATCCATATCAAATATAGTCTTAAAAAAATCAAATTATTATAAAAATCATATATCTAAATAAAGATTCCATATAAAATATAATTAATAAAATATAATTATAATAAAATATTATAGTAAAGCTGTCTACACTATAAGCATAGGCCACCTTGTTAATTTAAAAGAATACAAGGGACAATGTACTAATGGACTTACTCGGGTTATTCCTGTATAGAGCAAGCATGGCCCATTAGATGATTCAGCATTGGGCTTTTCACCCTTCTTCAGTAGTGGGCGAGGGCCTATCCAAATGGAGGTCTTATTTGGGCTGGGCTGTATCCTCTCAAAACACAAGTTGGGCTGGGCTGCACCTCTTCTCCCTAGTTCATTAAATTAATCTCTCTGGCCTCTAGAGATTCTCAAGAATTATTTTTTTCCAATACCAAAAGAAATGGAAATGTAGCAGCGCGTAGTCGCGTACCAACTTTTCGTTTTTCTTTTCAAGAAAAAGCAGTGCGTGTCAACACCTTCCGAAAACACAACTTATAGCACAATATTTACTACTTCCTCCGTTTTTCAATACTTATCATTTTTTATCATTTTATTTATTTTCAAATAATTGTCACTTCACATTTTTAAAACATAATTTTCAATTTTATCCTTACAAAATACCTCTTATCCACTTATTTACGGTAAGTTCAAGAATATTTTAATTAGTTTCTAAGGATATTTTTGTTATTTCATATTTAAAATTTATATCATCTTCGATATATTTTGATAAACATATTTAATTAAAAGTGATAAGTATTAAAAAATGAGAAGTACATACTAAGTTACGTGTAAGTTGTAACATCACATAGCCTAATATATACGATGTTCTCGAAGACGAGGCACATAGCCTAACACGGCTAACTCACACGTGCCGAGATGGCAATTCCAACTTGGCAGGCACTCGACGACCCCTACCGGCATACAGGCGGGTGATGCATACGGCGGGGCTGACCTTGCACCAGCAAGTCGGCGTGCCGAGAGCGATCGGGCCGGCGTGGGGTCCCTTTCCGTTCCGACGTGCCTGCGCCTGCACCTGCGCCTGACCAACCCGGAGCCGCCGCGCGCCCACGAGAACCGGGCAGGGGGCAAGTAGGAATAAACCCTCGCGGATGCCCTCCTCTCCAAGAAAGGAAGCGGAAAGAGAAGTCCCGAACAGTCTCTTCGGAGACACCCGATAAAAAAGAAAAGTCCCGAACAAAAGCAGTAAGCAGACGCGATTCCGCGAAAGGGCAGCGGAACAAGAAAAATCGGACTCCGAGCGCCTCGGCCGCCGACCCGGGGGGACACGCCACAAACGCATCTCATCTCACGCCGCCGCCTCAGCTCGTCGCGCGGCTCCGGCTCCGGCTCCGAGTCCCAACCCCCGCTTGGTCCGGTTCGTCTGCGCGCGCGGGGGCGCCGGCGCGTTCGTGCTGCCGTGCCGCGTGGGTCGACCTGGGGTTTTGGTGCGGGGAGAGGGGGAGGGGTCGCATGGTCTGCGGCGGCTTGATCGGGTGAAGTCAGCAGCGGCAGCTGCAGCGGGAGGAGGAGGAGGAGGCTTCGATGCTACGGCTAGTGGGGATCAGCGAGAGGTGCGGCTTGATTTTCTCCTTGTTCCTCCGTTCGTGCCCTGTTTCTCCTGTCTCCGTTGGTGGAGAGGGGCAGGGTGGATCGTCTGGGGTTTCAGATTTTGTTAGATTCAGCTGGCGTTTTGGCTTAATTTTGAGTTCCGGGTAGCCCAGGGTTTGCTTGTGGCCTGTTAATTCATTACGAGGCCGTAGCATAACAATCTGAAACTTTGGGACTGTTGCTATCAATTAGCCTTCTGATTTAGCTTAAATTAGTAGACTCAATTAGATACGACAAGCGTGTCATCTTGATGTGTGTATATGCCAATAGATAGGGTTCGTGCAGCTCACTTAACTTAATTAGGTGTGAAGGTGAAGCCATGGCACCTGGAAATCTTGGGATTGTTGTGATCAATTGGTCCTTTTAATTTTTCTTAAATTAGTCGATGTACGCGCATATGTATGAAGGTACAGATGCTTTCCGTTGGTCAGCAGAATCGATGTGAGATTTGATGAGTGCATTGTTGAAATGTGCAAAATTCTCCAATCTCCATAGACATGGCAACAAACGGCACTTATTTCAGGTGTATTTGTGGAATGATAAGGACAACTGTAAATGTGCTCGAATCACATTCATTTTTGTGGATGCATCCCCCCCCCCCCCCCTCATCTTGCCTTGTAAAATCAGCTTTCTAGAAGTGGTAGTTAAGCTTGAAAACTTGCAAATCCTTGACATATCTGTTCCACTTTTGAGCAGGCTGTTGACGACCGGAACAAATAGGCGAGCTGCCAATTTTTCCCAGCCAAGCCACAGAAGTGGGTACGACGCAGCAGTGAGGGACAATGGCTTGTCATCAAGGCGAAAGATTCCAGCTGTCTTCTCAAGAATGTTCTCACATTACAAGGTCATTGCCAGAAAGAACAGAGCTGAGGATCACAAGTGCAGAGCTAGGATGTCCAGAGGCTACCGTACACTCTCTGTGGCTGTGTTAAATTCATCTGCAACCCAGAAAGCACAATTGGCATGGAAGAGGCTCAGTCATATGTACTCATACAGTGGTCCCCGGTTACCACTCATGAGCCGAGCAGCCTGTGCTGTAAGCCTGTCTGTCACGAGGTTCCATGTTATCCCTGGCATCATGGCTCTAGCTTTTGGCAAGATGGCACTTGCAAGGCCTGTCCTGGCAGACTCACAATTCTACAAGCCCACAATGGATGGCGTCGTCACGAAGGCACAAGATGCTCGCCAGTTTCTGTCATCTATGGTTTGGTCAATCTGGGAGGGCATCACTTTGCTTATTAGAGCAGTGCATTTGACATTCTTGTTCTTCCCTGCAACTGCATTAGCTCCATTTGCTGATAGTTTCAGTGTTGCATTCAGAAGAAGGTGGCTTAGTCTTGTGCGCTGGACCCTCGAAACGGCTGGGCCAGCATTCATTAAGTGGGGTCAGTGGGCTGCAACACGCCCTGATCTTTTTCCAAGTGATCTCTGTGTTGAGCTCGCAAAGCTTCACAGCGCGGCTCCAGTTCATGGCTTTGCTTACAGCAAGGCTGCCATTGAGAAGGCATTTGGTCGTGAACTTTCTGAAATATTTGCGACTTTTGAGGAGAACCCTGTAGCTTCTGGAAGCATTGCACAAATACATCGGGCGACACTAAGAAATCAGCATCCTGGAAAGCATGTTGCTGTTAAGGTGAGGCATCCTGGTGTTGGTGAATCAATCAAGAGAGACTTTCTACTTATCAATCTTGTGGCAAAAGTTTCTAGTGTTGTCCCTGGATTGAGCTGGCTGAGGCTGGATGAGAGTGTCCGCCAGTTTGCAGTATTCATGATGTCTCAAGTCGACCTTTCAAGGGAAGCTGCTCATTTGAGTCGTTTTATCTACAACTTCCGCAGATGGAGACATGTGTCTTTCCCAAAGCCCTTATATCCCCTTGTGCATCCATCTGTCCTTGTTGAGACATTTGAGAATGGAGAAAGTGTTTCTCATTTTATGGATGAAATTGAAGGAAATGCTTGGACGAAGAGAGAACTTGCCCATATTGGGACATATGCATTCTTGAAGATGCTTCTGGTATGTGCATTTTCAAATTCTGTATTTCATCTTTGTTTCCCCCCTTAAATTGGTGTTTGTGTGGTAGGTATTGTGGATTTGCATTCATAAGAGCAATTTTCCCCATTCTGTAGGAGGACAATTTTATTCATGCGGATATGCACCCTGGGAACATTCTTGTTCGTCTACATGACAGCAAGCTTTCGAGGAAAAGATTTTTCAGAGCTAAGCCCCATATTGTGTTTCTTGATGTGGGCATGACTGCTGAGCTCACACGAGCTGACCGTGATAACTTACAACAGTTCTTCAAGGCGGTGGCTACCAGAGATGGTCGTACTGCTGCTAACTGTACCCTAAAGTTATCAAAAAATCAGAGCTGTCCAAATCCAGTGGCATTTACTGAGGTAAAGAGTGAAACCATGCTCCAGGAAAAAACAGTAAACATTGAGTTCATTTATATTCAATAATTTTTTTACGTGTCTGTGTGCAACTAGCTTCATTTTGGCCATCAAGTAGGTCATAGATCTACATTTATTTATTCTTGTGCACTGATTCAGTGACTGTCATAATAGAATGGTGGTGGTGCTTTTGATGCATCTGGCTATCTGCATATGCAGATAATACAATTTTAGACTGTCAAGGACAGTTTTCATAATGATTTATTCAACTATACATGATGATACTAGACAATAGCAGCAATTTCTAAAAGTCTTATTTGGGGCTTTGATGACACAAAATGTGACTGATCACTAGATTACCATTTCTTGTATGCTGACACCGTGACACAGGCGGTGTAGGTAAATTACTCTGCATAATAAGGTCGCTGGCTCTAGCTTCATATAGTATATGATGTATTTATCCAACTTAATGCTCTTTCATGGCTTGTTGCTTCTTTATTTTAATCCAGCATTTGACAATTTCATCTTCATTTGTTGACTGTTTCTACCATACTACTGATACTGCAGTACTAATTGTACACATTTTTTCCATGAATAACATTTATTATTTTCATTGTTGATAGGAGCTGCATAAGACATTTACATTCTGGGGAACGCCTGAGGGGGACATTTTTCATCCGGTTGAATGCATGCATCAATTGC
Source organism: Phragmites australis (assembly GCF_958298935.1). NCBI lineage: Eukaryota > Viridiplantae > Streptophyta > Magnoliopsida > Poales > Poaceae > Phragmites > Phragmites australis. The sequence continues at coordinate 23,294,849 of NC_084934.1, read as the reverse complement.
TTGACACAGTTCGCCGCCACAAAGTCAACATTGATGGCAACATCTGTACTGTAATGGTTACCATTTTGGTTCTCGAGGTAAACCTCTTTGGTAAAAGCTTAATGTCTTTCAAATATTCTAATCTTAACTATTATCCTTCACAAGAAAAGGATTTGATGATATCTGATTAAAAATTATGTACTTATAGGTTGTGCAAATTCAAATTTCTGTTTGTGAAGAAAGGTTTAATGATATAGCATGTCCGAATTGAACAAGATTGTATCAAAATACATTAAATTTCTTGATGATGTTTTCTTCTATCATATTTCGCTTGACCAAACTTCATATGATATTATGTATGAGAGAACATTTTTGTTAGATGTGTTTTTAGTGAGCATTGCATTTTGAACGTAGACTTGTCTAGAGTAATATTACCAGCTACCAGTACCTTTCTTTTTATGATACAAACTAATTTAATATCCCTTGCATATGTATAACTTTACCTCTATGTGCTTACAGAAAGATACACAATATGCTTATGTGGTAATATTTTTGTAGGGGTGGCAGAGCAAGCTAGACCCAGGCTTTGATATCATGCACACGTTGAAGACTTTACTACTAGAGAAGGACATAAAGCAACCACTTGATTTTTTCTCATAAACAAACAGTATCAGGTAATGTTGATTCTCATAAATGAGCTTTCATTTGTTCAAAGTATTAGTTGTTTTAGTGCAAGAAATCTGTAGAGCAATTATTGCATCCAAGGAACAGACTTGTGGCAGCAACCAGCATGTCCTGGGCTTGCTACTAGGAAACCAACTACTGTAGGGAGTGGCATCACAGCTGATTACACCAAGTTCATTTGAGTTATGAATGCATAAATTACAAACTATTGTTCGCATGATGCTACACTGTTTATTTTTTTAAAAAAAATATCAAAATTTCTAAAAGTTGGATTCTGTTTGATGAGAGATGACAACTGATCCAAAAAGGGGATAGCATCATCTTTAGCTACGTCGCATTGTCAATGCTGGTTGTTGGAAGCTGGTGAAGAACCAGAAGGTGAAGAAACCATCTAGTTCTTCACCACATTTTGTTCCAATGCAGCATAACAAGTCCTCAGCGGATACTTTATGGGTTACTTCTGAGATTTGTTACAGCCCATCAGCCTGCATCCTATCCTGTCTGTACCATCTTTAGGAACATCAGTTTACTTCTGCTGTGAGCTAGTAGTTCCGTTCTTTTGTTCTTTGTTAGGAGGACTGTGATAACTTGAAATTTGGTACATTTTGATTCAGCTAATTCAAAATTCTGATCCGTGCTGCATTTATCCTTAACTGATTGTCTTACGTATAGCAGCTGTGGAAGATGATGGCCCCGTGGAATAGAAGCCGAACCATCTTACTCGGAGCAACCTGGTATTAATTAAACTAATATATGCACTATAACCAACTTGCTGCACTGGGTTCTTGTTTGACACCTTCAGTGTGAAAATTTTGCCCACCACCCAGGCGGAGTCAGCCATGGGGTTATTTTAAAATTCATGGAAAGTCCTTGTCCACAAACTCTATGGAGGAACAAACATTTGTAGATGTAGTAACAGAGCTGGACTATGTTGCGTAGCGCAGAGAAGTTAGCTTCCTGATTTATGCTTCTAACTGGCAGTTGTGCCGTCTATTGTAAAATTTGGATTCAGAGAAAAATGGCTAAGCTGAAGTTTTCTTTGTTCTTTGAGACTGTCTCGTGTGAAGCACCGTCGGTGTTTTCCGTTCCATGCAAATGAACCAATTTCTCAGTGATTTTCTTGATATATTGTGATTGGAGTCGGTTGATTGGCAGGGGTACGGAATGGAATGCTGTTTTAGTGCTGTCAAAGCTATGTTAGGGTATGTTTGGTTGAAGAGCGAAGTTAGATGAGATATAATCATTTATGTTTTTTATGGGATGGTTTAATTTTCTGTTTAGTTGGAATGGATAGAATGAGTCAGTTTATTTTTGGTTGGCAGGATGAAAGTGGATATGATGAGTTAATTTTCTGTTCTGTTGGTGGAATTAGAGTGGATATGATGATTTATTCATATTTATAGTATATCACGTGTGAAGAATATTAGTGTTTTTTATTTTTAAAAATTTATTTGAGACATTAAAAATTGCTTGAAGTTATGAAAGTAGGTTTTTTTTAGAATTTTAATTAAATATTGGCTCAAGTTCTTTACCAAACTAATTAAAAAAGATGGTTTGTGAACTCTAGTTTATTTATAAAATTATTTAGAATTTTTAGTACTCATCATAGATAAAATGAAGAGTTAAATAAAAAAAAAATGTGAACTCATACTTACAACTAACGGCTCTATCCAGCAAACCAAATGCACTCTTACTTGTGTTTGGTGTTCTTGAAGCTGTAGGTTTTAGGATTGGAGTGGGGTGTAGTGATTAGCGATTGGACGAGGACGGCATGCTTTTGAGCAGGTTGTGATGGCCTATCGGGCTTTCAGCTTTGCCATGGTCTGGAGGCTGGAAAGCCAACATGGCAGGTGTGCCGTACTCGGATTTTATACAAAAGCCGATTAGTTATATGAAAAGGCCAACTCGTATATCCATTGTCATAAGATAGTATGAAATTTTATACATCATTTGCATAAACCATAAGAGGAGGATATCATAATTATTATTACATCAAGCGGCACGTAGCCAAGTACAAGCGCCAACGAGCCAAATAGCATGAAAACAAAGTGGAAGCGGCGTCTTTCGCCCACGGGCATCTTAGCGGTAGATCGCAAACCCCATTTCTAGTCATTTTCTTCTCTCTCTTTTTTTTTCTGTCAGAATCACTTTCACTATCGGTTGTACAACAGTAGTGATTGAGATGTGACTTTCACTGCACGTTCCAAAATCGGTAATGAAAATCAATTTGAAATCGGTAGTGTTAGGTTATTCTATAGTATTTCTTGAACTTATCTATGCATATAGAATAGCTAGTACTTCGTATAAGTGTACTCATATTTGACTTTTTGAACTCTATTTGACTTTCTTTGAGTTCAGACGAAAAGCTCGGTTGCCATCACCGCCGGCATACTTCGCTGCTGTCGTTGCGCCAACTCTGCCTTGCATAAGAAAACGCTACGGGACGAAGGCCGCTGCCACAACACATATGATCGTCTCCCCGCTTGCTTGCTGTCACCGTTGCTGAAGGGATTGGTGACGTTCCAAGAGGAGGATGAATTAGAACACTTAAAACTATTTCGACTCCAAACAACACAAGATAAACCCATATTAATTTCTATTTAAATGTGCTCTATGTTTATCTAGTGTGTCTACTTTACCGATCAAAGCAATTGCAACCTATCTAAGAAGGTAAATTGCAAGTAAGTAAATGCGGAAACGTAAATAAGGTAGAGAGAGCAAACTCGGTACAAAGATTTTTTTTTCCTGTGGTATCGATGGTATAAATATCACCCTAGTTCATGTTGGAGCTCCACAAAAGATATGCTCCCGGTCGGCACCCAGTCACGGCCTTTGAGCCACCGAGTAACAAAAACAAGGCCTCCACCCGGATGAGCCACCAAGACAAGGTCTCACCACTAGCCTCTTTTTCAGTTTCTCACCGCTGTGATCACTTCAGAGCTTGAGCCACAAAGGCAAGGGTCTTCGCGTCCCTACACAATCATCTTGTTGTTGCTCTACACCAAGTCGGAGGATCAACAAGCTTACTGGCGAGTTACCAAGACTCCAAGGTGCTGGTGTGCCAAGAGGTACACTGTTGGATCACTTCTTGATCTACTCTCTAGGCAGCAATCACCTAGCAACTCACTCTAGTCCTATAAGCACTAATCACTCCCTAATCTTATGCTTAATTGTCTTAGATGATCACTTTAAGCACTTTGGTGGTTTGGATGTCTTCTCAGGTGTACATAAACTTCTCTAGACTCTAGCATACTTAAATGACTGAATGGAGGGGTATTTATAGCCTCAAACTCGCGCAATAGCTTAATCAAACGGCTCTAAAAAAACTGTTAACACCGGATGATCCGGTGAGAACAGTAGTACTAACATCGGATCATCCGGTGAGTACACTCCCACAAACTAGTCGTTGGAACCCCACTCAAACCTCTGTGTACACCGGATACTCCGGTGTATACTCCACCTTCATCACCGGACTTTCTGGTGAGTATACCTCGGCCATCCGAGCCAACATCTTCTCTATGTAAATTGCTCCGGTGTATTCTCTAGTGCTCATCACTTCATCACCAGACCATCCGGTGCGTATCTTCAGCCAGTCGAGCCAATACAACCCTCTCTAGAAAATATACTCCGGTGTACAAATCTTCAGAACACCGGACATTCCGGTGAGGTCACTGCATTCTCCCCTTTGTCAACAATGCTCCGGTGCATTTCCCCGGTGAGTTCAAATCAATTACTGGACTATTCGGCGGGGTCTTCTTCTTCTTCGTATTTGCACTGTTCATTGTCCGGTGCACTTCTCTTCATCACCGAACCTTCCGGCGTGTTGACCTTCGATCTTCAACAGCTGCAACTTTCTCTGGTGGAAATGCTCTGGTGTGTATCCTCCTCTAAGCACCAGATCATCTGGTGAGGTCAAATGCCTCTGGACACAATGCTCCAGTGTGTTCAACCATGTGAACACCGGACCATCTGGTAAAATCATTTCTCCTAGAACTTTTTCTAATTCAACCAAATTTTGTCCCGGCTTCGATGACTTCTTCATGTATTACATCCAAGAGACTTACTAATATATATTCTTGATAAACATGTTAGTCCTAATTACTATATTGTCATTAATCACCAAAATTACAATCATGGCCTAATAGGGACATTTTCGCTACAGCTACCCACGCGAAGGAGGTGAAGAGGAGGAGGAGCAGCAGCCCCTGTCGCCACCTTGCTCTGCTTGTCACCGTCACTGCCCTACTTACCGCCACCGCTGCCCACGTGGAGGAGGTGAAGAGGAGGAGGAGCAGCCATCACCATCTACGCCTTGCCCTGCTTGCCACCGTCGCTGCCCACATGGAGGAGGTGAAGCGGGGATCAAGTGCATCCGAGTCTGAGAGAACGAGAGAGAGATGATATATGTGATCGAGGAGGAGAGAGTGAGACTTAGAAAAATCTTTGGAGCCGGACTCGAGCACCAAGCCAAAACTAGATTGTATAAAAAAAATTTAGATCCATGCATAGTTTTGTTGCCGGTTAGTATATTAGACTGGCAGTGATACTTATTACTGTCGGCTCGTATTACAGACCGGTAGTGATAATTATTTTCACTGCCGGTTCATTCCCATATGAAGTTCTACTGCTGGATTTTGTTGTGAACTGGCAGTGATATTACATCATTGCCGGCTCGTAATGAACCGATAGTAATAGGTCGGTATATAAAACCTATTTCCGTAGTAGTGATAGCTTTATGGTTTGTTTATATTAAAGCAAGTTAAGCATTCTATGTGTTTCAAAGGACAAGGAAAGAGAGAGAACACTATTCTAATTCTTTAAATCCGCTCATATGTGATTAACACTTTGGTTGAAGCCACATGCTTCACACCAAGTCAGGTTTAACACCTAGGGATTGAAAACACAACTCTCCATGGCTTGAGGCCGGAATTGAAAACACAACTACAAGATAGAAGAGAGAGGAACCCAAAGTCAAGTCAATGTGGAAGTTCTCAAGTGTGTAGAGTTTGTACAACAATATCTACGTAATATAATTCCTGTGGTAGCCCTAATGAGCTCTGGCGACTGGGTAACCATAACAAAGTGGTGCAACTAGCTAGAGGGAAGTATTGTCTTGCATCTAAAAAGTCTGGATCACGACTGTTTGAATTCTAAGAGTCAACTCCAGGAGCCTTGCAGTAGTGGAGGGATTACCATCCGGCGTGTCCACAGACTAAGGCCAGTGGGTTACCTTCAAGAGGGAAACTAACTTAACCTCTGTCCATAGACTAAGGTCAACAGTAGCATGAATAACAAGGTAAGTAATCACGATAGGATAATAAAGCATGCAAGCACAATAAGCATTTCTACAAGCATAACAATCCTGAGCATGACAAAACATACTTGGATACGAACATGTTATCAAAGCATAAAGAGATTCAATCAACAAGGCATGACTCATTCAAATAGGTCATGCAAGCAAGGGTTCAAAACAATCAACAACAATGAAGTAAGAGCATTCGCAAAGTCTAAGAGTGCATTTGGATAGCCGAAATGTTTCAGTTTCAAGAGAGATTCTTGTTGAACGCTACCAAACGTCGTTTCGCTGGAGCGATTCTCCTTAGGAATGGGTGGAACGATCCGTGTTTTTGCACGACGCCTATGAAGTTGAAATGGCCGCACCCTACTTTCACTGGCGGATCGGTCGATTTGGAACACACCTCCCCCTAAAGTTCGGCTATATTACCCGCTTCTACCACTGTCATATCCTATCTTCACTCAATTCCGCCCGTTGCTTCTCATCTGGTCTCCCTCTGCCCGCCAAGAAATTTGCAATTCTGCATTTTTAAGAACAGGTTTTGTCAGAATACCATTGCCAACATGCAACACGTCAGATCTCCAGCCATAGGAAAAGACAGAATTGCCCCCTCACAGCTCTCTCTTCCCTGCATGTGCTCTCTTTTTCTCCCATTCGGCCTAGCTCCCGCTCTCTCCTCCCTTGCCAGGCTGCTGTAGCTCTCCTGAACATGCCTGATCAAAAAATTCCAGTCTTGCATGAGGCATCATAAGATAAAAGAATCGCATGAGACATAATATAAAAAATTCATCATGAACATGCCCGATCTAAATTCACAAAAAATAATATTTGCACACACACATAGGATAAATTGAGCCAAATTCGATGTCACTTAGAATTAACACCACAGAGCCATACACATAGGATAAATTGAGCTTGCAAAACAGCAAGCTTAAATCACAAAAGTCATAGCATAGGAGTTTACATTCCAACACAACAAGCTTATATAACACACAACTTAAATAATTTGTTCCAAAAGCAACAGTGGACATGGCAAATAATTCAAGCTTTCTTCATCTTCTTTGGAGTAATCTTCTTGGCAACCATTTTCTTTGGAGTTTCTTGCTTGGTTGGAGTTGAAGTGGCTATGGTGGACTGTGAAGAAGTGCCTTCTCCCATCAACATAGCGAGGCGCCTACATGTATACGTCATGTTATATGAAGAATTCACAATTTTATCTACATGTTGAGCACTAGTATGTTGGTTACCTTCTTGTTACCACATTAGGATTGTCTTAGTGTTGCTTCACTTGTGTTGGTAGCCCTATTTGGTGTTGAAACTTCAACAGGGAACCAAACTTTGGTGCTATTTTTTCTTGGTTTTCTCTTCCTGAATGGTGGGAACAACATAATTAAATAATGAAGAGATTGAACAAGCATGAGAAGGGAAAAATGACTAACACTTGCCTTTTCTTTGTTCCATTCAAACGACATTTGGGCTGTTTTTAAAATGTCCCAGTTCTCCACAATTGGGGCACTGGATTTTGCCTCTAATTATTTTCTTTCCTTTCTCATCCTCCTTTCCACTAGGCTTCTTCCCACCACCACCTTCAAGGCAGCTTTTAATCCTTTTTTTTCTTTGTCGGCTAACATTCCTTTTAGCAAGTGGTGCACCCACCTCAAATGATAGGTCAACTTTTGGCCATTGTGACTTGTTCGGAAGTGGCTCTACTAGTCTGTTGTATGCATTCTTGAACTTTTCTGTAGAGTAGTACTCATTAACAAAGTCTTCTATCTTCACATCCCTAATCTGTTGTGCTGTTATTAGGGATAGAGCATGCTAACAAGGCTTACCAGTGTGCTGCCATTCTTCACATGAACACTCATGCAAGTATGCCTTAACAACATGCTTGGCATGACAGTTACTATTGTCCCACACCTCTACAACATAATTATCACCTTTCACAACTGACAAGTGATCTAGCCCTCTAGTTCTTGCCTTCAAGACATGTAGGACAACTGGTAGTATCTTCCTAATGAGCCTCTCTCCAATCCTTCTCCTCTTGTGCCATAGAACCATAATCATCTCCCTCAGCTTGTTAGCAAGCTCAATAACAAGGAGGTCCTTTATATCTCTAATCCAGTTATTGGAACTCTCATCTACATTGTTGGTGACATAATCACACTTGATGACTGGGTTGAATGCACATCTCATCCACTTTAGTGAATGCCAATTTTTTATCCACTGGAACACATCAGGATTAGATGACAAAACTGTGGACATGTGCTGCTCAAACACTTCTTTCTTATATGCCCTTGCTGCAGGAAACATATGTTCTCCACCACTGTATCTCTTGATAAAGTTCTCCATAAGATGCCTAAAACATTCCCTCTGTTCAGCATTAGGGAAAATATGCTTCACTGCATTTTCTAACCCTTTACAAGAATCAGTACAAACAACAAGTAGAGCAAGATCTCCTATAACCTTATGCAGTTGCGTCATAAACTAAATCCAATTTTCTTCTGTTTCAGAGTCAATAAAACCAAATGCAATCAGATACATCCAATTGTGACCATCTATGCTACAAGCTGAAGCTAAATGATCATTCCATCTACCATTTAGTGCAGTATAGTCTATGCTAAGTTATGACCTACATCCATCCAGAAAACCCTCAATGCAAGGTCCAAGTGCACAAAAAAAACCTATGGAAATAAACCCTGCCATCCACTACCTTTGTGTCCATCTCAATAACACTATTTGGTAACCTCTTCAAGACCTCTACCTTCCAATTGTACAGCTGTTGAAAACTCTCTTCATAGCTACCATACAACTCTTTCAAAGTCTTCTCTTTTCCCTTCCAGTCGGGTCGTTCTCCATGCCACCAGCCTCCTCCTAACATTCTATGCCAATGGCCTCCTCCTCATAGTCCATGCCGTTGGCCTCCTCCTAGGGTTCGAAAGCAAAATAAGAAATTGAAGCCAAAATCTTGAAATGGAAATAAAAAATTGAAGCCAAAATCTCGAAATGGATGTAAAAAATTAAAGCCAAAATCTCACCCTCGCGAGCTTGGACCTGTAGAACCTAGCTGAGCGCTGGCAGTTGCGCCGCCTACGTCATCGTCTTCTCAAAATCAGACATGTTGCAGTCGGTCCCCAGATTGAAGACTACCTCCTGAACAGCTAAACAAGCTGTCGATTTCGCAGCTAGAATTTAGGGGAGGGGAGGGGGTGGCCTGCGCACTAGGGGACGCGGTTTGGGGGAGAACAAGGGGGAAGGGAGGGGGCACAGCTTTGTCAATCCATTCTCGCCATGGCTGGGATGGCACATGGCTTTGGAGCTCACCGGCCAATCGCTGGGAGAAAGAAAGAACAACTAGCGATGAACTGAGGGCTGGCTTGGTTCAATGGAAAATGAACCGAGGGCAGTTTGGTCTTTGCACATGGCTAGAAAGGGGAAAGAAATTAAAATGAAATAAAAGATACAGTTATGGCAAAATAGAGAGGTGATCACCTTTGTAATGGCAATCTGGCGTGTTACATGTTGGCAATTGCATTCTGACGAAACCCGATCTTGAGATGGCTCCCTAAAAAAAACCCAATCTTGAGATGGCAGAATTGCAAATTTCTCCCGCCCGCCACTAGCTCTACTCTCCCTCTCACCCACCGCCCATCGCCAAGCCACCCTCCAAATCAATCTTGACTTTTGAGTCGAGCGTATCTACGAGCGAAGCGACGGAGCAAGCCATCGAGCGTCGTGGCCGTGGAAAGAAATTTTATGAGGCCCACGCGCGTAAGACCCCAGTGAGACCCTCATCCGCGCTGTGCATGCGCGATTGCAAGGCTCACGCGCGCGGGAGCACATGTTGCGGTGCTGCGTGCATCTATACGAAGGACTCGGCCTCATAAAATTTCTTTCCCGTGGCCGTGGGCGCTCGGTCGAAACCGCGACCTCGAGCCTGGGGCCTGGAGCCCGAGGGCTAGGCGTTCGGCAGAGGGCTGTGATATGGGATCGACGGGAGGTAAGGCTGATGGGATTCGACGAGGTCTTGACGGCAGACGATAATCATATAGGCAGTTTCATCTCTCATCTGTTCCTTTTCTTGTGTTGAACTGCTCTTAGGATTTGATTCCAATTTGGTTTCTGCATAGTGCTAAAAGGGGGTTGACTACTTCCTGAAGGAAGCTCGCAATGTCTCTGTTAGATCCACCATGCTATTTAGTGTTTCAGGTCATGACGTATCTTGTGATTGGTCTGTGTCAAAGACACAGAGGCTCAAAGCAACGCATACATGCTCACCTCCTCATTTTTTTGGGCTTTCCTTGCATTTGATTGAAGGGAGTGATTAGCCTTTACCCATGCTTTTTTCGCGCACATTATTTGTACAGTCATATTCAGATTAGAATCATGTATGCTTTCTTAAACTTTGCATCTCAATGGCCATTGATTGAGTCGCCCACTATCAGGAGAGGGAACCGGCTCCAAGGTCTTGTTTATCATGATGAACCTACATGGAGCGGAGACCAAATCTGATGTTCTTGATGCACATTCTCTACTACTGCATTTGTCGATTCAGTCATGTAGTTATTGCAAAAAAAAAAAAAGCATATCATAGTAAGGGTAAAATAGTCAATTTCACTACCATCATCTCTTTCATAAAATCGAATACAGCTAACTAGTCAAACGATTTCTGAAGTGATTTTGATTCACCATATAAACGTTTCTAAGGAGAGATCGAATCCGAAATATTTCTAAGAGAATCTAAAATGCTAACAAACGTTCTTTGATGAATTAGAATTAATTTGTTCAATCATTTGGCTAGTTAGGTAGATTTGAATTCCTGAAGATTGTGTATGGAAGGGGAGGTGATTCTAGCGAGAAACATTATGGCTCTGTTTGACATGGTTCTAGATTCTCCTACAAATGTTTTGAATTTGGTTTCTTCTTAGAAACGTTTTTACAGTGAATCAAAATCAATTTGTGCAATCATTTAGCTAGTTTAGTAGATTTGAATTCCTAAAGATTGTATGTGAGAGGGGAAAATGATTCTAGTCAGAAACATCATTTTGTATGATTCTCCTACTAGTAAAAAATAAAAAATATTTCTATTGTTTTCTTGCAAGAATCAGAAACCAAACTACCTATTTGGGAGGGATTCTTCTATTTCTGGCAAGAATCAGAAACGTTTCTCGCTGTCAAACACATTATATTTTGAGTGATTCTCCTGTTAGTGAAAAATAAAAAACATTTCTCTTGATTTCTTACAGGAATCAAAAACCAAATTACCCGTTTAACAGGAATTCTCCTGTTTTTGAAATAAATGCCCCCCAAGAATCCCTGTCAAATGCTCTCTAAGAATCTACACATAAACATAGATGAAATACAATAAAGGGAGGAAGTGCATGTCTTGATCATCTTCCTCCTCAACACGGCAGCGACGTGGTGCCTTGCAGCGCTCGTCTCCTCCCTGGCGCGAGGAGGAAGATGATGTAATAGTCAAAGACGAGCCCGCACGTCAGCGACTGGAAGGAGGGAATGGAGGAAAAGGAACATCGAGCCTGATCTGCAGATTGGACTGGGCCTTTGGAGGGCTTTAGCGGGGAAAGAGACTAAGAAAGACAGAGAAGGGCTAGGCTTGACAGGCCACTTTGGGTCTAGATCTTTGGTGGGTCTAGGTCCGATTTGAGATAGGTTTTAGATTTAGGATTCTCTTTGATTTAAATAACAGATTTGAATTGTGAACTTAAGAGTTCAAATTCAAATCCTAACCAAACTCCAAATAGAACCAAATAAAATCCAAAATAAACCCAAACATGCATATGATCATGACGTGCAAGATTTAACTTTATGAAAATTAAATTTAAGCATAATGTGATATATTTGCCTAACTTTTAACTATTGATTCATAATTGAACAAATTTTATTCGAAATTTTGATCTTAATGAATCTGAATGTATGATCAAGTTACATCACGTCGATAAGTTTACGAGGTACTACCATTTCACGTCCTTTTGTTGAAAAAAGAGAGATCCAGATTGGATTGGTGCCTGCCGACACTCGTGCATCGGCACCGCGCTATGATCGGTTGTGCCCCATAGCTGCGCAAGGGCTCCGTCTTGTCAGCGAGATGGTGCCTTGGTTGCCTTGTGCAGTCGTGCGGCGTGGCATGAGCAAGACAGCAACAGCAAGTGCACGCGTTTGGTCGCGGCACGGTAGTCTTGTCGCGTGAACCATCGCGGTGCCGGCGTCTGGAGACGCGACACTGTACTTGGCGTGGGCGATTTTCCCGTCGCGGAGTTGGGATGGTGCGGCACGAACGCCTAGCTGGGCGTCTCTGCACAAAAGCTGGGACATGTTTGCAGGATCCACCACGTTGGAGACAGCCGCTTGTTTTCGATGTCAACTCATGCTTTCGCGGAGCTGCGCTCATGTAACATCTTGATTTTTTATTTCATAATTTTCTAATTTTTTTAGAAATTAATTAGGTTTAAATGAATAGAATAGGTTAAAATCTATTTTATAAAATAAATTTAATATTAACATAGGTTATATCTTGGTTGAATGCATTCATGCTGGAATAGAAACATTGTAGTTTTTATTATGTGAAAAATAAGCTTTTGAAAACATCGTGGAGCACCGTTTAGATTTTTGGAAAAGTTTGAAAGTGTTTTGTAAAAGAAAAATCTTATTTCTTCTTCTTGAGCCTAATCTTCTTTTCTTTTCTTCCTTTTCTAGGCGGCCCATCCTTTTCCTCTCCCGGGCTAGCCCGTCCTCCACTCCTCCTTCTCTTCCCCGCTTGGGCCATTCTCTGGCCCATTCTCGCGCCCACCTTTTGCCTAGGTCACCTCCCGGCCTGTCTCCACGCCTCGGCCGAGCTTGCCGCTCCGCTCACCTCCATGTTGGCGCCTGGCTGAAACCCGCCTTCGAGCCCCGTCTACCTCACTGCATCGCCTGCTAAGTCCAGGCCGACCATGATCGAACGCTGCCATCTTTTTCTGAGCTGAATCCCAACCAACTCCCAACCAAATCCGAGCTGCTCTCTACATTCCCCGCCTATATAAGTCCGCACCCCCTCCTATCTGATTTTGTATCTGGCATCTTCAATAAATTAAATTTATCATATATGGAGTACAATATTATTCTTCACTCTTGGCATATATGATTTTAATTCAACTTATGCATTCTTATGGATCCTAACTCCAACTCACTCTCAAGCATAGCACATATGTTAGTTCATAAAATCTAATTGGCAATGACACACCATTAGTTACTTGATCTCCATAAGTAACTTAGCCTTCATGCTTTAAGCTTCTTCTTCTTCTTATAAGTATCACTAAGATCTTAATGACTTTGATGCAATCCTTTGAATTCATGCATATTCTCAACGAATCCATGCTTCTTTATTTATGCATCTCCTATGGAATAACCTAATAGCAATTCTCAACATAATTGTTAGTCCATAAGTATTATCATTAACTTACCCGAGCATCACTTATAGCTCATTCATTTTGATGCATATCTCTTCTCCATGCGTCGCCTATGGAACAACCTACTAACAAATCTCAATATAATTGTTAGTCCATAGGTATTGCCATTAATTATCAAAATCACACATAAGGGCTAGATGCACTTTCACATACATGTAGTTTACATCTGGTTTTGTTCCTTTATAAAACCAGATGTGACAAAGGTGGTATCAGAGCTGTGTCGACCGTATGATGCAAGCCTAGATATAATGGTCGTGATATAAAGAAATATTTTAAAACCTATTTTTGAAAAGCTATCTCCATGCTTTTCTAGTCTCTTTTCTCTACTTACCTACTTCAAACTATGGAGTAAAATGAATTTCCAACACTTTCCCTTTCGAAACTTTTAGTTGTTGAAAGATCCCGGTTTCTCCGATGGAGAAGGATGCACTTGAAGATCTCACTTGACGCGTCTACCTCATATGAAGATTCCGATGATGAAGTGAAGACTCTTAGCTATAAGGAAGAATCATCTACCACAACACTGAAGACATAAAGATCTACCTCTGCGTCCCTCCCAGTTTTAGTTTTTTGAGTTGTTGGAGGACTAGAACGATGTTAGTAGTGTGCTTTTGTGTGGCGTTCCTTGAGTGATTTGGATTTTCTGTTTGAGTGCTGGAGTACATTTTAGGATGCTTTAGCATCTGGTAACAGCAACAATCTTTATATATTTCTATAGTTAATAGTATAGTTGGATTTTTCCCCTTCTAGTCTTTTCTTTTCTTGCCCCAACCTTTCTTTTCTATCCTGACCAGATGATGAATACAAAGAACAACCAATATGGTGATGATACCAACCCTAACAATAATGGCAACAACCAGCATACGCTGCCACAGTTCAACAAGGAGCAACTTCTAGCAATACAAACTCAGATCCTCCAAAGTATGGCTCAGAATATGGAAAGATTGCTACATATCACTAAAGCTTTAAGTGCAGAAGACGAACATATTCAGCAGGACCATAGGAAGATATCATTCTAAGGACAGGGAAGCAATACATGTCCCTGTGAGTCAACTCAAACTCCTCGGCAAGGGCTGCTCAGACTTACTATTTTCATCCAAATGTGCATCAAACGCTGCTCAAACAATGAGAAAGAGCTAGGCTATTTCGCCAACGAAGATGAAGATTGCTAGGCTGGTGGACTCCAGTCGATTGTATGTGGAAGATGAGAGCTTTGTTGTGTTCTGCTAGTGTGTTTTAATTAAAGACTTTAAGGTCATTCTATTTTGTTTAAGTTAAATGCTGTAATAATGGCACTGTGTGTGATACACTGATGAAGTCGCTGCATGTATGAAACTTGATCCTAGCATACATGTGGTTTACATTTGGTTTTGTTCTTTTATAAAACCGGATGTGAAAGCTCAGCACGGTCTTGTATTTTTTTGATGTAACAACACGGTTTCAAAATGGACACACGTTTTTGCCAATTTTAGAAATATATATCCAGAATTAGAAAAATGTGCATCCATTTTAAAAATTTATAGATGTGTATAGATCTATTAATTTTCAAAATAGACACACATTTTTGCCATTTTAGAAATAAAAATATATAAATAAAAAAATCCGGACTTGCAGTCTTGGTCGTTGTCGGTGCCAGGAAAGCTGGGCCTGCCAACTCCATGTGGCCATGTGGGCCGGCCTCAACTAGTTCGGTCAATCTAGGTCCACTAGTTTGTTCTTTTATGGGCCCGTTCGGAACCAAGAAATTTTTCTTGATTCTTACAAGAATCAAACTGCTTCTCATAAAATTTATGTGTTCCAAATGGCACCTCATAAAGACAATTTGAGTACATATTATACAATGGATAAGACGACATATATGATTCTAGAAAGACAAAAAGAATAGATCCTTAGAAAAAGGAAAAGGAAAAAGAACGGAGGAGACGACGTTGAATGAGAGTGAGAGCCAACACAGATTGTATTACTCATTAGTGATGTACTAATACATGTACAAGAGGCCAGAGGCCATAACAGAAGAGCCGTAACAGAGTCCTAGTCTAACAGATCATGCTAATAGAAAGAGCAGACGTGCGGTGGGCAGAGTGAGGCCAAGGCGCAGATGTGCGGTGAGTGAGCGAGTGAGTCCAAGGCATGTACGAGAATATCACTAACACCCCGCCTCAACCTCTGTGTCGCTGGTGTCAATGCATAGGCTAGTTCTGAACTCCTAAAACATTGCAGTTGGTAGACCCTTTGTCATCATATCTGCAAATTGTTGCCCTATAGGAACATGAATCACTCGAATGTCACCAAGGGCAACCTTTTCCCGAACAAAATGAATGTCTAGTTCAATGTGCTTTGTCTGCCGATGGTGTACAGGGTTGGCCGCCATGTAGACTGTAGAAATGTTATCACAATACACAATGGTTGCCTTCTGAACATTGCATTGTAGCTCACCTAGTAGTTGCTTCACCCAAACACACTCAGCCACCGCATTTGCAACGGCCTGATATTAAGCTTCAGCGCTCGACCAGGACAACGTTGCTTGCCGCTTTGAAGACCAAGATATCAATGATCCACCAAGAAAAACACAGTACCCACCAAGTGTCAGGGCACCCAACCCAATCGACGTCGGAGTACGCTATGATGTCGCTTGATGAAGATGCTTGGATGTGGAGGCCACGTCCTATTATGCCACGAACATACCAGAGCACTCGCTTGATCATTGCCAAGTGACAGTCCCTCGGATCATGCATGTGAAGGCATATTTGTTGGATTGCATAGGCTAAATCAGGTTGAGTTACCGTAAGGTATTGGAGAAGCCCCGGCCATGCTTCAGTAATGGCGTGGATCAGAGACCTTTTTCTGTCACGTCCCGAAATCCATAATTGTGTGTTTTAATCCTAAAACATGCAATTTCAGCTTCATGTTCCAGTTTGGGTCGCTGGAGCACTTCACTTTGAGTCAATGAGGTGGGAGAAGGAAAAACTAAGAGAAATAAAGGAGCTGGAAGCAAGTCTGGACTTTCCTCTAGGTAAATGGGGCCCACTTGGGTGGAAAATATCTCTCTATAAGTGGGCAACAGCTATCTCTCCCCTCAAACTTACCCATACGTACACCTCACCCACTCCACCATATAAGGCTTTTTGAGGAAACAAGTTGGAGTTGGCTGTCTCTCTCACTCTCTCTCTTAGGCTCCCTTTTTCCCCTTTGGATCCCTACCTCTGGGAGCAAGATCAAGGTACGTATGTGGTACTCACGAGACCACCAGCTCAAGGACTACTCGTCCATCCAATTCATTTTCAGTTTCCCCGAAGGAATTCGAGCTGGTTCTGAACTTGTTTGGTGTTCTTTGGGAGAAGCAAGGAAGCAGCAGTTTTTCCTCTCTTCTTCAAGCCATTTTCCGTCGTTTCCTCCTTCAACTGGCGGTCACCAACCTCAGCAAAGGACCTTGGGTGAGTCTGCGAGACTCCCATGGCATGTATGCTCATTTTTGGTTGGATAGATCTTGAATCTGGAACTAGGGTTGCAAAGTTCTTAAAGTTCTGCAGTCTGGGAACAAATGAGGATTTATGTGGATTTGAGTTAGGAATCATGTTGCTAGGCGGTTGAGCAAAGTCTAGACCCTGTACACCCTTCTAGGCATTTTTACTTTTGATTTAGAGAGACTCCCAGGTTAGTTTAGCCCAGTTTTTCCCTTCGTAATGGCTGCTGTTCTGGAGCTGCACGAGGGCAGTCACCCCGAGCACTCCGGGGTACTGTTCACCCGACGACCCCCTGGTACTGTTCACCCGAGCACCCGAGCGCAGTCACCCCGAGCACTCCCGAGCACCCGGGTATTGTTCACCCGACGACCCCCCGGGTACTGTTCACCCGAGAACCCGAGCACGGTCGATCCCGAGGACCCTGGTACTGTTCACCGAGCACCCCCGGGTACTGTTCACCCCCGAGCACCCCCGGGTACTGTTCACCCGACGACCCCCGGGTACTGTTCACCCGAGCACCCGAGCACCCCTGTACTGATTCACCCCGAGCACCCGAGCACGGTCGATCCCGAGGACCCCGGTACTATTCACCCGAGCACCCCCGGGTACTGTTCACCCCGAGCACCCCCGGGTACTGTTCACCCCGGGTACCCGTGAGTACTGTTCATCCCGGGCACCCCGAGCACGGTTTATCAGGCTTTCCTGATAGCTGATAGCTTGTAAAATTCGTAGTTAATTCGTAGGAACTCCAAACTTTTTGAGACCACTTGGAAAATTCTGGTTTGGACAGTACGATCTTGGAATAATGTTGTCATGTATTGTGGAGCATATTTTTCTTACATGATCGCATTTCATACATGCTCATTACATTGCACGCGTTGCTCTCTGTAGTGAACGCCGATCCGTCGATCCCGGAGGCCGTGGGCGATCGTGAGGCGTCCCACCTTTCTGATTCAGGGCAGCAAGGCAAGCATCGTTCATATTGCACCGTGTCTACTTGAAATTTTAATATGTTATCTACGCTTATGTATACATTGCATGTGTCGGGTACTGAGTTGGGTAGAACCTATGCCGATGCATTATCCCATTTCGGTCACGTGTCATGTGTTGTTCCTAGGAGCCTAGTGGTGTCATCGAGGTCTAATTTTAGTTCGCTATGCTTAGTGGTACTTAGGCTTTCCGGTAGAAGTCGACGACGGCGTCCACCGTTGTCGCGAGCCTAGGACTTATTACTTGTTCGCACTTATGGTTGTGTTGATGATGAGTCGGTTTGGTGAGTGGTGAGTTGAGACGAGGTGTGGGCGGTGTTAGGGGTGTCATCTGCTCACGAGGAGTCCTCAGGCAGTTCGGGGAGGGAACCCGGACACCGTAGACCGCTTGCACCGGTTAAGCACCGATCATCGGTGTAGTCGGCTTTAGCACATACCTTACTCACCACATGCTGATATAATGGTAGGCGAGCCGATTACCTTCGCAGACGTGGTCATGTGGGCCTCGTCATAGACGGTGTGAGTCCGGTTTGAGTCCGGGCTTTTAGCGGTATTAGTTTGCTCGGGGAGTAGTTCTAATACCGCCTCGCCGAGCTATGGTTGATCCACATGGTTGGGCCTGGTTGGGAAAGGTTGTCACGGGTACCCCCTTGTGCGCATCTTAGCGGGTGGCACAAGCCGTATGGTCCCTGTGTCGTGTGGGTCCAGGAGTATCCCCCTGCAGGGTGTATAATCAGTTCGAACTGCCGCGCTCTCGGTCATGAGCATCGCTATCGCTTATCTCCACCGAGCGACCATATTTTGGTCGTAGAGTTTCGATGTGGGTTGTGGCATGGTTGGATTGGGGTGGTTTGGTCGGTATGTGGTTGGTGGTTTGGTGGGAATGGTTTGCTTTTATACTCTTGTTGTTGTATATCTGTTTTGATCAGTTGGTTGGCAGGGTTTGAGTCGGTGGTTGGTTAAGTCAGTTGCTTACACTTAGAGTCTAGGTTGCTTACCGCTTAATAAACTTAAACATGTCTTAATCCTTGCTACAGCTTTAAATGCATGATCCTTGGAGTCGAGAATATATATACTCATACTGTGTAAGACTTGCTAGTACCTTCGTACTAAGGGGTGCTGCCCTTAAGTTGCTTTCAGGTTCGCAGGTTGGCGAAGAAGAGGCAGTGTTCGGCTACTTTGTGCCTGCCGATCAGGGTGGCGGGCAGGAGTAGCACCTTCTACTCCGAACTCCGGCGCTTTTGAGTATGGAGCCTAAGGGCATGCGGCTCCATACTCTTTTGTTGTATAGGTTTTTCTTCCGCTGCATAGTTGTTGTTGTTCCTCTTTTATTGTAAATTGTGGAAGCAGTTGCTTGTTTAATAATGGTAATCCAGTTTAATTATTTGCTCTCTATTAAACTGTGTTGTGATATTTGAGTTGGAAGGCATGTGTTCCGATCCTGGGCACAAAACACGTGCCGGGACTACCGGAATGGTATTCTGGTTAATCGTCGAGGTTGTGATTATGAATAATGATCCTCCTGATGATTAATTAGAATACTATTTGGACGGTTCCTCACAGTGCAGATCCTGGTGAAGACTGCGATCATGTTGAATGCACGCATGAGGGCGAGGCACTCATGGTCGCCAGGTTGGAACCATGCACTGCTGGTGTAGAGCTGTGATGTGAATCACGGGTAGGACCGTTCCATCGGGGCGTACTCTGCGAGAGAGTACGCCAAGGAGTAGTCGTTGTAGGTTGTGCGGATCATCCTGAGTCATTGCTGGGTCGTGGCATGTCGTGAGTTCCCGTTGGTGGCCGTGGTACAATCAGATGCGCTGGCATAGGGATAGTGTCAATGTCAGCTAGCCATGCATCAGCCAGAGGTGAGGAGCCTTGCAGTGAAATGCAAATGTCGGAAGCGTAGGGGAAGGTCAACTCATCGAAGACAACATGCCAAGATGTGATGACGCGACCTGTAGCCAAATTGTAACACCTGTATCCTTTGTGATCGGGTGAGCAATCAAGAAAAATGCAGGGTGCAGAGCATGGTGCTAGCTTGTGAGGTGTGGTGGCAGTGAGATTCGGAAAGCACAAGCATCCAAAAATGCGCAAGTGATCGTATATGGGAGGAGTGCTGAGAAGAGTCTGATAAGGAGTGAGGGAGCCGGTGGAGGCACATGTTCGCCGATTGGCGAGATAAGTCACCGTAGCAAGCGCCTTGGCCCAAAAAACAAGAGGGAGATATGAGTGGAAACACATAGCACGGACACGATCGTTCAAAGTATTGCGCTCAGCCTTACTATTCTGAGGGTAAGTGTAAGGGCAAGAAAGATGAAGAACGAAGCCTTGCGTTTCAAAAAACAATCGCAATGCTGTGTTGTTGAATTCGCGTTCGTTGTTAGTTTGGAAGGAAAGAATTGGGGACTGAAACTAAGTGGCAATAAACACATGAAAGGATAACAAAATAGGCAGAACTTTAGATTTGCGACGCATGGGAAATGTCCAAACGTAGTGCGAGTAGTCATCCAAGATTACAAGGTAATAAGTGTATCCAGATATGCTAGGCATAGGTGAAGTCCACACATCAGAATGCAACAATTACAATGGAAAATGACTAACAGATGTGGAGGAAGAAAAAGGTAATCTCGTGTGCTTTCCCAATTGGCATGCATGGCAAATATGAGTAGCAATTTTATTACATGCAAAAGGAAAAGAAGATAAAGTGAATGAAAATGAATCACGTCTGGGGTGCCCAAGCCTCTGATGCCAAAGGTTGCTGGAGAGCTCTTGGGGGGGAGAGATTATTTGGTGGTGATGCCACAAGTGCAGATTGCCGCAATGGATAGAGGTTGGTGTTGCTATTACATCGGAGGATCACTGCCCGAGTGCTAAGATCCTTGATGGAAAAGCCATAAGGGTCAAACTCCACAGAGACAAAATTATCACGAGTAAGAGCACGTACGAAAATCAGATTCTTGATGAGCGTGGGAGAGTATAAAACATTGCGAAGAGAAAGGGAAGTAGAGGGAGTGTAAATGGAACTGGTACCGGCCTTGGTGATGGGTATGGTCTCAAAATTACCGACAACAATGTTAAAAAATAGAAGAGGGATGGATGGATGGATTGGAATATACTAGAGTTGTTTGTCATGTGAGATGATGCTCCGGTGTCAAAGAACCAATTTGATGAATTGCTTACGGAAGGCTAGGCGATGGAGTTAAGCATGGCCAGCAGGTCAGGCTGATCCCAGACAGACAGAGCGCCTATGACCTGAGCACTTGGCTAGGGAGAGAGCAACATGCACTGGTTCAGAGTCGAGCCATAGGTGAGGTAGGCCTGCTGGATGAGCGCATGAGGCCAGGGCCCCAGAAGACCAGTGCCAGGAGCCCGCCAATTAATCGGCCAGGCTTGAAATATACCAGTCTAGAGATTGATGTTCGTAGCCTAGGAAGCAGCAGTAGGTTGGTTCGGTGCAGAGGTGTTGCCGCCGCCACTCCTGATGACACCGGAGTTGGAGGAAGAAGCGCCGCTGTCGGTGATATGGGATCTGGGGGTTCTTGAGTCTCGAGGCCAAGACAGCGCAGTGCCACATGGCGCCTTTCCTCGGGGACCACCTCCCCGAGGGCCCGAGGGAAGCCCAGTCCAGGAGGGGGTGCTCAGGGCCAGAGTGCCCCGAAGACCCGAGAAGAGCCAGGTCCGGGAGTGGGCGCTCGGGGTCAAGTGCAGTTGGTTCCCGAGTACCCAGAGTGCCCCGAGGACCCGAGAAGAGCCAGGTCCAGGAGTGGGCGCTCGGGGCCAAGTGCAGTTGGTCCCCGAGTACCCAGAGTGCCCCGAGGACCCGAGAAGAGCCAGGTCCGGGAGTGGGTGCTCGGGGCCAAGTGCAGTTGGTCCCCGAGTACCAGAGTGCCCCGAGGACCCGAGAAGAACCAGGTCCGGTAGTGGGAGCTCGGGGCCAAGTGCAGTTGGTCCCCGAGTACCCAGAGTGCCCCGAGGACCTGAGAAGAGCCAGGTCCGGGAGTGGGCGCTCAGGGCCAAGTGCAGTTGGTTCCCGAGTACCTAGAGTGCCCTGAGGACCCGAGAAGAGCCAGGTCCGGGAGTGGATGCTCGGGGCCAAGAGTAGTTGGTCCCCGAGTACCCAGAGTGCCCCGAGGACCCGTCAAGCCCATGCCGGTGGACCCCGTAGGAACTCCACGATGAGGTATCGATCGGTGGGAGGCCCGATGCTGCATTTAATTGGAAGCGTGGACGGTCACATCCAACCACTCTCCCCCACGCCTACTGTACTAAATACGCCAGTCCCTGCCGCCGCCTGGCAGGAAGGCGTGTGCACAATTAATGCAACGGGTCCCATCGCATGTCCCCTCATGGGGCCTATAAAGAAAGACGGCTTGAAGATATCTTCGATGGGCTTGAGGCTTATCGCTTATCGCCCTATTGCATCAGACCATGTAAGACCTACTCTAACCAGACGGACATGAGAGAGTACTCAGAGGTTGGCCGGTGGGCGCCCCTGCTCCTGCTAAAGCTGGGATGTGAAGACCGATGGGACCGTCCGAGGGATGTATTTTTAACCTTCTGTAACATCAACTGTAGACCCATGATGGTCGCTTTCCATTTATTGTTTACGGGAACTTGTGTCTTCGTTCTGGGCACTCCTTGGAGGGCCTCCCCCGGTAGATAAAAGGGGGGAGCACTTCGTAGAAAGGGCACCTGGTAACACAGAGAAAAACGAGAGAGCGAGAGATCCAGAGAAAGGCATTCGAGGAGCATTGATAACATACAAAACATACAGGAGTAGGGTATTACGCCTCCGTACGGCTGAACCTGTCTAAATCCTTGATGTATTCATTACTACTAGCCGACGACAATTCATCCCGCCTAAGTCCCACACGCATTAACCCCACGTACGAGGTAGTTCCAGGACCAGCCCCCCGGCCGAATCTTAAAGGGGGTCCCTCAAGATCCCTGCTTGCGGTGTTCATCCACCGACAGCCGCCACGCCCCTTTTTCTTCTTTTACTTCAGGCGAGACCTGCCATATAATGAGCCATCAAAGCTAGAGGGAGGAGTGGGCGCCTAGGCGGAGCGGCCTGCCGAGCGACCAGTGTACATGGCCTGGGAGGACGCAAGGTGAGCATCCTGGTCCTTGTGGTACTCCTCCATCAAGAGGAAGGAGTGAGCCTTCAACAATGATGGGAGAGGGTCCTGTGAAGTGATGGAGGTGATGGATGAATTGAACATCGGGTTCAGTCCATGGAGCATGTTGAGAACCTGATCCATGTCATCGATCGGCTTGCCGACGCCGCGAAGGTTGTTGGCAAGAGTTTTGAGGCGGCTGTAGTACTGCTGATGGTGAGATCACCTTGTTGCAGGTTACGGAACTTTGCCTCGAGGTAGACAGCCTGTGTCATGGCGTTATCGTGGAAGATGCTATGGATGGCACTCCAGGCATCGTGAGCCGTCTACTGCTGCTCCATGAAGATGGAGAGCAGCTCCTTGGATATAGTCATGTAGAGCCAGTTAACAACGCATTTGTCCGTCATGACCCTGTTTGGATCAATGAGACGAGGGACGCCATGGTCAGCGATGTGATGATGAATGATTAACTTGTCAAAAACGGTGTTGAAGAAACGACGCCATTGTGCATAGTTGGAGTCACCGAGATCCAGCATCACGGGAATGTGCGCTCAAATGTTGACCATCTGGATTGAGGTTGTTGTGGCGCCGGCGGCAGCGGGTGGATGAGCAGGCTCATTTATTCGATGCAGGAGTCGCTCGACATGGTCAGGTGAGGTGGCTGGAGAAGAAGCAATGAAGGAGGCGTTGGAGAGGTTGGCTTCCATGGTAGCGGAAGAGTTGGAGGAGGATTGTTGAGAAAACGGATTCGTGAAAGAATGTTGAATCCCCACTGATACCATGAATGAGAGTGAGAGCCAACACGGATTGTATTACTCATCAGTGATGTACTTATACATGTACAAGCGACCGGAGGCCGTAACAAAACAGTCGTAACTGAGTCCTAGTCTAACGGATCATGCTAACAGAAGATAAGATGCGCGATGAGTGGAGCAAGTCAAAGGCGCAGATGTGTGGCGAGCGAGCAAGTCCAAGGCGTATTGCTAACAGGCATACATGAAGGTACATCAACGCTGGGGGCACATCATGTCCCCTTCAATCCCGAGCGTTCAGAAGTTCAAGTTGAATGGTAGGTTGTGCTGTTGCTCACGAGTCACGAGCAACAACGCTGAATCTTGACGATGCAGATGTAGGTGTACAGGTACAGAGTATTACATGTAACTGCAAAAAGGAAACTTGCCGATCCAAACCCATATACATGATATCTCCAATTATCCATGGACCACACTTGAGCTAAAAACATATGCCTCTATCATTGAACACAGCTTACATGCACGTCAAATTTCTCCAAGCACAGGCATCTAGGGCATCATTCTTGTCACGATCCTCAAGTGTCCAAACCCACACACATATAAACAAATCATTGGAGCAGCTCCAATGTGGTGTCAAACCAAACCGTGGGGAGAGAAATGAGAGTTGCTTGAAATATGCCTACTATTCTAATAATAACATATTCTACTCAAAAGCATATTTTATAACTATTTACTGATACAAAACAATCTACCGCTAGCAGCAGGCTATGAATCAGAATAAATATCAAGCATGATATGGAGTCACAGTCGGGTTGATGAAGAAAAAGATTTGATGCAGTGACGACTTGTAGCTGTACAGATCAAAGAGGAAGCAGTGTGCAGATCATCAACGAGGCAACGCACGAGCGGTTGTGCAGTCGTGTTGCCTAGAAACCTTATTGCTGCCCCCTCGTACAGGCTACCTTATGACAATGACTCGGAGATACCACTCATCCTCAACCTTGGTGCACGCCAAGGAGAACGCTAGCGAGATCCAATAACTTAGCACAACAACACATCAACTCTGAGGAGAGAAAAAGAGGAATGTGATTGACTTGTTCATAGACTTGTTGCCTCATAAAAAGACTCAATGCCTGGATGTCTCTAGGACTTATATAGGCAACAATAAGTCACTAGTAAGAGCTGCAATTAATCTCAATAAACAACCATAGAAATGGCTAAAATAAACACCATAAACAACCACTAGTAACCGACCAATTAACCTTGTTAATTCTGTTGAGATAAACACCATAAACAACCACTAGTAATTGACCAATTAACCTCATTAATTATTACTTATGACTGACATAAATAGAGAGAATAAGTTGCTTTGGAAATTTTCAGAATTAGACCTCTTGATAGGCCAAATTCTAACAAGAGTATGGTTCAAATTCAACACCATAAATACGAGAGCACTTTTAGGTTTAGTTTAACCTCTAGATAAATCATAAACACAAACTGATAAAGTAGCCTAATCATATAACAGGAGTATTTCTAAACTTGTATGTAAAAGGACTACACAGATGTCTGTCTAATATAATCGATGACATAAACAACATATACAATTTGGAGTCGAGTGAACGTACCGATAGCTAGCGAGAGTTGTAGAGGTCTTCATGATAATGATGAATTAAACGATAATGAAGATGACATAGAGAAAGCAGATCATGAGCACTCGTGTTGAGCACTCTCCAACAACCTTATCCGTACTCTCCTTGACAATGAGTTCCAGAGACATGCTCTCCCGATTAACGGTGCAAGATGGCCAATGGAATAGAGTAATCTATTTGTGGCGGCACAATAGATAGGAAGAGACAAAAACAACTTGTGTATATTCTTCTTTGGTGGCGACCAGTAGATATATATAGAGAAAATCGCATGGTTTAGACGTGCCAAGATCGGTTTTCATATATAAGAGTGTTGACCATTTTCCTACATAGAAAAAGAAAGCCACACATACGCAAGTTACTAGACCTGATTTCGGTGGACCATTTACGTAGATGTTGAACGTTTGCGCTCTTCGTATGTTTGGCCTTTAAGATTTATTAGGAATTATTCAAATATGGTGGAGCAGAGCCGACGGCGGATCTAGGCTCCGATGTGGGCTAGCAGCTGGTTTTAGCACTAGATTTAGGTGACGGGGTCGGAGGTGGTGGTGGTGGATTTAGGGGCCTTAGAGCCACGGTGTGACAGGATCAGAGGCGGTGGTGGTGGATTTAGGGGCTTAAGAGCCACGGTATGACAGGACCAGAGGCGGTGGTGGTGGATTTAGGGCCCTCGGAGCCACGGTGTGAGGAGATGGGGATCAAATGGGTGGTTGAGAGAACAGAAGTGGTGGAGAAGATAGTTTTCCCTTTTTAATTGGACTGTGGGTCCCACCAAAACGAAGCAAACACTACCGTGCCCGAACCATCAATAGAGTTAGAACCGTGAAATACACCTCAGCTCTCCAAATCGAACCAGCACTAGGGTTGCTCTTAATCCAGCCCATTTCTTATTCCCATGCCGCTAGAGACAAGTGTTTGCTCTTTGCAGCACCTTGGGCCTTGGCAAGGAATAAACAGAGCAGACCACAGCTACCTGACAAACAGATACACATGCCTTTCCTTTCCTCTCCCTGAATGGAAATGCAGTGCAGTTGCAAGCCTTTGATGGACATAGAATATTACAGTGTCCTTGTAATACCTTTTATATACAGGGCTTTGCACCTAATGGCATTTTTGCACGAGGATCAAAGAGAGGGGGCCTTGACAGTTGGCATGCACGTATATTCCCTGCTCGCTAGCGTACTGGGCAAAAGGGTATAGCAAAGAAGCTGCAAGGTAGAAAAGGGCCAGCTCAAGTCTCAAAAAAGGAAATCCCCACAAGGATTTGTGCAGCTCGTCATGCTGTTGTTATTGGTATTGGAAGTCCAAGCACCTGGATTCAAATGCATCCGGTGCAAATGGCGTTTTTGTTTGCAAGAAAAGATGAGAAAGCTGTCTGGAATTTGGATTGTGTGTGGGTGCATGTGGCCCTTGGCGTTGTTGATGCAGGTAAGAACACACGAGTGAAACAACGAGGAAAGGGGAAGGCATATGGGGCAAAAGTTCGAGTCGTCATGCAGACTGATCTCTGTATCTCACTGGGTGTCTCTCTCTCTTGCATGCACAGCAGCGCACACAAGCAGGCAGCTTCTGTCATCAGAACAACTGAGCAAGGCAGGCGTGCTGACAAACAGGCAAATACCAATGGAAATCTAGGGTATTTTTGGTTCTCTTGCCCCCTCGTCTCGCTTGATAAGGTTAGTCTTGCCAGCGTCGAAGAGCAGATTTGGCTCTGTCACGTTGGTAAGACGAGCACGGGCATCGAGACAACTAGCAAAGCATCCAAACACGTGATTTCTTGCTTCGTCAAGCAAAATAAGCCGTAACAAAGGTACCAAAGACGCCCCTAGCCTCTACTTCCTCCATAGAAGGCTACCATGGTATAAGATGCAAAGGGCAAATCGACCTGACTTTGGGGGATTCCCGTTTGTAAAATGAGTAAATTTTGTAAAGCTAAGTAAACTTTGATAAAATTATTGTAAAACTACATATTTAAATAATAGTTTTATAAAATTAAAGATTAGTGTTAATTTTATCACAAAACTATAGATCTTTGGTAAAATTATTGCAAAACTATAGATTCAATAAATAATTTCATAAAACTACAGATTTAACGTCGATTTTATTGCAAAACTACATATTCTAAAAGAGTTATTTCTAGTCCCGTTACAATAACGAAAGGACCTCGCTTGTAGTCTCACAGCAACTGCTAGCTCATGAAACGGACCGTTCGGAAGCTCATAAAAGTACAAATACTTTGACAAAATTATCGTAAATAGCAAAATTATAGATTTAAGCAACAGTTTTACAAAACTAAAATTTAGCATCGATTTTATCGTAAAACTATAGATTCTATCACAGACTTGTTAACCTGATAAATGGGCCCCTCCTGCAGTCATATGAACTCTCGGACGGTCTGTTTCATGAGCTAGCAGTTGCTGTGAGACTGCAATCGAGACCCGATCATCATGGTAACAGAGCTGGAAATAACTCCTCTAAAATATGTTATTTTACAATAAAATCGATGATAAATCTGAAGTTTTATGAAATTGTTGTTTAAATATGTAGTTTTATGATAATTTTATCAAAATATCGATAATTTTACGATATGAAACTAAATATATAATTTTGTGAAACTATTATTTAAATCTTTAGTTTTACGATAATTTTATTAAATATTGGTAGTTTAACTAAATTTACTTTTGTAAAAACTCTGTGATAATTTGTAAAAAAAATTATGTGACATTTGTCAAGCTTAGGATGCTTAGAGTGTAGACATTCCTAAAAAAAGGGGTACGATTGATAAGATAGGATCAGAATTAGTCCGTGATGATTGACCTGATGTTTGCATCCGTTCACGTGAAGGGGTTGGTAAGGGAGCCGGCCCCAGCCGGAAAGGTTCCCTTTTCCCTGTCTCAAGTCTGAACTGTGACCCTGTGACCTACCCTGTCAGCTCAGCAGCATCTTTTTCTCTTCTTCCAAGTTTGAATTCTGTCCGGCTGAACCTCATTGTAAACTGTGATTGTGGTAAACAAATGCAACGGTGCTTTGGTTAAATTTATCCCGATAGAGCAGACTTGGCAGTAATCTGTTGATAAAAAAGGTGTCTTTGTTGTGATCAATAAAAGAATTGTAAGGCTCATCGCTCACTGGCTGCTTCAGGAACATGGACGCCTTTTCTCCCAAATTATCAGATACTGCCGTCAGACCGTGCAGTCGCGTGCCGATTTAACCCCATCATGCGTGTTTGACCCCATGATTCCCGGCGCTTATATATGCTCCAGTGATCAGTGAAGCCTCACCCAAGGAAACAGAATGCTGTCTCGACGCAGAAATTTCATCAAATTTTGTGGAAGAAACTGCAGTTCGTACCTGAAATGCAGTTCGATAAACCACTTGTTTAACAGCGGCGGAATCGATGGTGAAGATATCATTTTTGTTTCCCGACAGTGCGCAAGCGATTTCGCAATTGTTTAGTCGCGGATAGAAATGATAGCACTACGTGCTTAACCTGGTCGCTGCTCCCCACCACTGTTTAGCGTACCGCTGCTCCCTGCTTTTCGATTTTGACCCAATTGTAGCATCTTATCATCATGGCACAGAAAAAATAGCTCAAACAGTGATGGTAGTACCACCGGCGACCAATCAGGATCCGAATCTCAAACTCACCACACGGACCAATCTGGCCTAGTCATTATTCTGCCGTGAGAAAAACCTCAGTGCTAACAAAAAGCGGTGGGTTATTTACACGATTAAGGTTGTGTTTAATTGGCATTCACTTTGTCACACCATTTTTGTCAAAGCATGACAAACTTTATTTTTTGGCATCCCGAGACTACAGCTGACTGAATTTTTTTTATCCTTACAATTGATGGTCCACTAACGAGATTAATAATGGGCATTTGAGGGGTTTCACCATAGCCTAGCTAAGAGGGAGCTTCTTGGGAGGCAAATGATTTGGTGGTGATAGCGGAAGTAGGGCGGGGCGATGATAGACCTCCGGTTGGTAAGGCTTGGGCTAGGGGCAAGTGAAGATGACTGAGTTGGCACGAGAGTAGTTGGAGGCGGTGTAAGACGGGAGGAGGTGTGCAGGACGGGGGAGCGAGGTGGCCGGAGAAGAAAAGGAAGTGCATACGGTTGGAGGTTGAAGAAGCGATGTGGGATGGATGATGGAGATCGCATGATATTGGTGTCATCAAAAGTATAGGAACCAATTTTTAGATAGCTCACTATATGAACTCCCTTATTTGTCATGTCGAAGAAGTCGCACTAGAACAAATTGACAAACCAAACACAAGCGAGAGCCAATGAGTTAACCAAAAGGTGCTAACGATGCCAAATCTCTTATCTTCCTTGATTTTATGTATTATTCATCTGTAATTGAATGGTTGACATCTTTGTACCATTAGAGTTGTGTGATGATTTTATGTACTATTTAGATGTGATTGAATGGTTGACATTTTTTACCAGTAGAGCTGTGCGATAAGGGAGCATATTAGGCCCAATTGGGCCCAAAGCGTAGCCTAAAAAGATTAGCATAAAGGTGCTTACTGGACGGGTCTAGATAGGAGAGTAGCAGCCCGAAGGTACCCAGGCTTGGCTCGAGCCCTGTCTAACAAGATTTTTTCATTTCCTCAATGTAAAAATAATCAACGACCTAGGCTCAGTCCTAGATGGCAGGCCCGACAACCTGTGATGGGTGTGCCTATATAGGAACTAGGCTTTTCCTCAGCTCGGTCCAAGAAATATTTAGGTTGTGAGATCATGTGATGAAAAATTAGCTTGAATAATGAAATTGACAGAGCAAAGTGATTTAGCATGATGACATTAGGATAATATTCATGAGTTGCTAAGATTCTGCTCAGATATGCTTATACGCTGGTGTTAGTACAGAGATGATACAATATACTCGTGTGAGTTGTGTTGCGTGAACTGAATTTGAGCCAAGTCAAAAAGGACTTGTGCTCGTACTCATTTATTATTCATATGCAGGTGTTGCTCGAAGGTGAACGTGATCGATGACGGATCGACGAATTAAGTTCAGAGAGAAACTGAGGTTCGACGACTAGGTTCAGGAGGAACTGAGGTCGTGGTGATCGAGGATGTCATGTGAGATGTTTGAGTTGAGAGAACAATGAATATGGAGACATGTTTCGCTATGTATGTAGGAGATGATCTGATTGTGAGAGGACGTGAAGACTAATTCATTTCGAGTCAAAGTAGGCACAAAGGAGTCTCGTGATGGCTAGGCTTGAGACAAGAGTTAGTGTCAAAGATGGACTCCGAGTAGGTTACGTACATGTATGTATGCATGTGAGATGTTGCATGCATGATTACGTAAGAGTTGTCAACTAATTAGCTTAATTAGTAGAAGTTGTTTGTCATTTTATGATTAGAGGAGGATAGAGATCATGTTGAATACGATTTAGAGTTGTAGTTTGATTCGATCGTGTTTGTTCGTGTGGCTATCTAATAAATAAAGAGGTCTATTGTATTAGGTAGATAATACAACAGAGAGAAAGATAGAGAAATTCTAGAGAGGGTTGTTTTGGAATTTCATGAAAATACTTGATCGATGCTTTGGAGAGACATCTTATAAACTCATCAGCGAAATGAAAGATCGAGTTTCGTAAGTTGATGAGTTGCTGATTTGATATTTTCTCTGTGTTCTATATTCTACGTGCATGGTTTTGATTTTTGATTAATTTTGTATTTTAACGAGTTTTCATCTTGGTTTAATCCATCCAAAACCTTATTATATAATTAGGATATCTAGTATTTCATCCGAGAAATTTTCAAGTGACTTTGATTTGATCTCAAGTAGTTTTTTTTAACTCGATTAAATTTCAACCTACTCGAATCTGGTTGATATAGTCTGCTTCGACTAGATATAATTCTTATTCCATATATTCGATTGGCCTGATTCTTATTAGATTAGTTTCGTATTTAAATCTAGTTTTTACTGTCCAAATTTGAGGGAGATCAAACTTACGAATCTTACTCTACATCGTTTTTACTAGAGCGTGTTCAATATGTTTCGAGTGAAATATCATGTTTAAATCGTTTTTCGATTTGAATGAGTTAATCTTTAAATTTGACTTACGTAATCATTCATACCATCTGATTACCTTATTACGGTGCAAT
Source organism: Phragmites australis (assembly GCF_958298935.1). NCBI lineage: Eukaryota > Viridiplantae > Streptophyta > Magnoliopsida > Poales > Poaceae > Phragmites > Phragmites australis. The sequence goes on along the minus strand of NC_084934.1, from coordinate 23,263,333 downwards.
CCATCCTACACAGGTCTACTGTGAGCCACTTGTAAAAATTTAAATGATACTCAAAAACGCACATGTACTTGTATTATGATCTTTCAAAAATGTACGTGCATTATACAGTGTACGCTCCTTAGAATCCACAGTATACTGTATTTTATACTTTGTTAACTCCAAGCACCCCCTAAACCAAGAACAGACATCCCCTCCCGACCTCGGCTCTAATATACAAAATCCACGCTGTCCCCAATGCCTACACACCCTCTCCACACACTTCTTGGCTCTTGTCCACCACCATCACCTCGCCGGCGGCAATGTCGGCGCACCTCGCCGCCGCGCTGCTCCTCGCGCTCCTCGTCCTGGCCAGCACCTCCGACGTGCCGTCGTTCCCGCTCTCGCAGGTGCAGAACCCGTCCAACGCCTCCTCCCCGTCCAACGCCTCATCCCCGTCCTGTCACCTCGACCTCTCCGCGGAGCTCTTCGGCGGCGTGGCCGCGGCGTGCGGCGCTGGTGGAGGGCCGGGGTCGCTCGACCGTGGCCGGTGCTGCCCCGTCCTCGCGGCCTGGCTCTTCGCCGCGCACGCGCGCACCGCGCTGTCCGTGCCCCCGGCCCCCGCGCCTGCGCTCGCCGGAGAGGAGGGCCTCGGCCCCGGGGACGAGGGGCCCATGGTTCCGTCCGACAACCAGGGGTGCGTGGACGCGCTGGGCGCCGCGCTGGAGGGGCGCGGGGTGTCGCTGCCGCGGCCCAACGCCACGTGCGACACCGTGCTCTGCTTCTGCGGCATCCGGCTCCACCAGATCGGCTCGCTCCGCTGCCCCGCCGCGTTCGCCGTCGGCGCCGAGGCCAAGAACGCCACGCCCACCGCCGCGGTCAAGGAGCTGGAGAAGAGCTGCCGCAACGCATCCTACGCCGGCTGCTCCCGCTGCGTCCAGTCCCTGCAAAAGGTGAGCTCCTTTCTTGCTTTGCTTTCTCTCCTCCGTTGCTTTGGATTGGTTCTCCTTTTCTGTTCGTCTCCTTTTCTTTTCTCATTTCCCAAATCTTTGAAATACTGTACTATGCCATATCTTGCTTTCTTGGATTCATTCATTGTGCTTTTCCTAGTTCCAAAGTGTTGCTAATTTGTGGTCTAAAAAAAGTTTTGATAATTTGTGAAGACTGAAGAGAAGCTCCCACAAATCTATTGTTTAATTTCTACCTGCCTTCAGGGCGGCACTATAAGCGATGCCTTTTTTATTGCTTCTCTTTTTAGCATAGCAAAAAGCAGCCATTTTGATAGCATACAGGAGATTCCCTTTCCCACAAAGCAGCTCCTTTCGAACCACATCATTGTTTCGAATGCTCAAATGGACCAGGAGCTTGTTCTTGAGCTGATCACTAATCATTTGCTACCTGATACTCCATTGCCTTTCCAAAAGCACCGTGGGAAAGGGCAATCGATCCCCATTACCATCAAGCTATTTGTTAGTTAGCACTGCCAGTTAATTACAGGACCATGCCTTACACTAGTGTTGGGACTTGGGACAGCAAGGACTGAGCCACAATGTCGAATGCCTTTTCAATTATGAATGCTTTAGTTGGTTAGCCAGCACATTGTGGTCTTGCAGCGTCGAAAGATTTGGATAATTGAGCAGAGTTGCCCTCAACCTGCCTGTCCTGTGTATCCAGCATCTTAATCGGTAGAGGACACATTTTTTTATGAAAAGTCATGCAATTTGTAACAATCATGCGTTTGGGAGTCTCATCTTTTTGACATTGTTCAGTTGCTTGCATAGTTCAATTAGGTGTGATGGATCCAAATAGATCGAGAAAATGTGCATGTGCATGGGCATGAACTGGTGGTTGTGCATGGGAAGCATTTATTGAGAGGCTGAGCAAGCCAAATGCAACGTTGAGTACTGGAAATCTGGAACAGAGCCTACCAACTTCCGCAACAACCTGCATTGCAAGAACGTCCCTGCATGCAACACATTAATTGCATTTCTTCAGGTCTTGTTGTTCTCCTGAAATCAAGCGAAGTCGTCGAATGGAGGTGCTAACTCGCCGTTTCTGGTTGTGCTTCTCCATCGATCAATGCAGCTGAAGGGGAACGTCAGCCGGGAGGTTGCCGGCGGCGACCGCGCGCGGCGGATGCTCGGCCGGGACTGCCAGCTGATGGGCCTGACATGGCTGCTGGCCAAGAACAAGAAGGCCTACATCCCCACCGTCTCCGCTGTGCTGCGCGCCATGCTCTACACCGCGCACCCGACGGAGTCCAGTGGCTCCGGGAGCAGCAACGGCAGCGCCGCGCCGCGGTGCAGCCCGGACCAGGAGAACATGCCGCTGGCCGTGGATTCGCTGCAGTTTGAGCACACCAGCACCAGTAGCTCGGCCGCCGCCGCCGTGCCGCACGTCGTCGCTGTCCTTCTTGGTCTCGTGCTCCGCCTGACGATCCGGGACGCGTTCTTGTAATTTTTAAGAGGGCAGTGAAGCCTTCGCCGATATGGTGTCTTGTAGGAGTTGTTTGTTAGCTTCTGTGTTTGCACAGTGATGATCAGTTAGCAGATTTGACATGGCGATGTGATGTTGCTGGCTGCGAGGGGAGGGTGATGGCTAATTGGCTATGAACATCGCTAAACCTCAGTGCGTTGCGTTTCATCCTGGGGTATGTTTACCACTTCTTTTTGTGAATGAAGTAGTGAACTAGCTTTCGATGAACTCCAGGTTAATGTGTTCTCCAAATCATTTCACTGGTTGGTGTAGTGGTTAATGGTTACTATAGTGGAATGAAGATGTAAGAAACGGGCTACATATGTATAGAAGGTCCAATATGCATCAGGATGAATTTACGTTTGAAATGCAGCAGGAACATGACTAAACCTGAAAAGATATATTGTTAAGATCACAAACCGAACAATTGACGGGCTGGAGATTGGAGAAGAAACGATGAGCGTTTAGTTTCGCAAAGGATACAGTTCACGGATCTTTTTATTTTATTTCTATATTTTGTAAAAATCACACATCTAGAATCATGTCACCTGTATCCTCATTCTAAAAGATGATAGGTTTAAAAAATAAATTTGTTGCCCTTTCAACGAACGACAGATAAAAAATATAGTATTATAATGATCTTAAAATTCAAATCACTATTGCATAGTCATGAAAAATTCTAAAAGCATTGTATGGTGTAGAGCATGCTACACTGTAACTCTCTAAAAAAAATTTCAACTCAAACAATTACTTATACAATTAGAAACAAAACACACAAATTTTATTATCCAGAGTGTGACAAGTCTGTATAATCAAATTTGTCTTTTTTTTCTTATTATACAGATCATATTTTTATCTAAATTTGTTTTGAAGAACTAGAACATAGTATCCTCTATATGGACAAAAACTTTCAGAATTTTTCATGACTATTTGGACTGTGTTTGAATTTTGAGGGTAATAAAATGCAACATTTTTTTTTACCTTTAAACATGTCGCTCGTTACATCAGTAGGGATGGCAACGTGTCGGGTTGGGTATGGGCGAAGCAAATCCGTACCCGACCCGAGACCTGAATCAGGTTACCTAACTTGTGTTCGTGAAGGGTAACAGACAGAATATTATACCCTTGCTTGTCGGGTACCGAAACCCATGGGTTCCTCGCGGTTCGCTGGGGGCGACACTCAGGAACGGTGGCTGGGGAGCAGCGCTCAGGGATGGGGTGGCCTGTGATGGTGCTTGGGGACGGCAGTCAGGGAGCAACGCTTTGTGATGGGGGCGATCGGGGATAGTGGTAGCTACGAGTGGCTTGCGGATGGGGGCTGTCGGACCCCTCCTTTGCGGTGACCTCGTGTAGCTCATACCTGTCCCTGGATCAGTATCTGGTACGCACGAATTCCAATAGAAATAGACATCACAGACATATATCGATTAAATACGATAATAGAGTACAACACAGAGTTCATTACAACAGAGGCATGAAGGCATAAATTAACAAACCCTCACAGCACAGCGGAAACACATAAAAGCGACCCATGCCCTACAGGCAGCTTGAGTGCAGACGAAACCGGCTTCTCTAATCTTCATCTTCTCTTTCTACGAAGTCAGCCTCTGGATCATCTGGATCCATAATTAGCAAGTGTGAGTACATAAGGTACTCAGCAAGTCCTACCACAAGGGGAAAAATTAGATGCTTAAGAGTAGATCAAGGATAAAGCTGTAGAGTCTTTTAGGTTTTGCGGAAAGCTAGTTTTGTTGATACAAGGTTCATTTTGCAAAGACTAACTTTAATAAAAACACTTCCGAAGAGAACACGTAAGTTGAGCTTATGGGGGGGGGGGGAGGTTGACGGCCCTAGGGGAGATATTTTCATCCCGCCAGTTCCCATAAGTCTTATGCCAGCGGACACACAGTCTAGGAGACTTAGGGCACAAAGCCAAAACCCTTCTTTTCGAAAACACGGGCACACAACCCACTCACACACCAAGGAGATACTCACGTCGAAAAGCTAATCATTGTGACCAAACCATAGCATGTCCTTAACCGAGGACACGGCTATCCGGATAGGTTTAACACTCTGCAGAGTTTGTACACTTTACCCACAAGATATGCACAGGCTCCCACCTTAGCAACTGGTGAAGCTGTCATAATGAGACGCAACGACCTCACAACGAAGTCACAATATCCACTCATGGGGCACTAAGATACCAGGGGCCTTAGAAGATTCACGGAAAGGACCACTTAGCAATCCCAAGGCTTGACATAGCCTCAACAATATCACCAGCCGGACCTTGGGCTACACACCACCCAAGTCTTCTCCTGGTCCCCATTGCCACTACCGGCCTCCGGGTGGGTACCGCACTAAGTCAGAGGGGTTAGGTCAAGTCCTGCCCATATAGACCATGTGGTTGTATGAGTGGATACTAGGTGAGATATCACAGCAAACTGGTCCTTATACGACCGAGGCAAGAGTCTCCCAGCAAGAACACCACAAAGGCGAACCTTGCTCCAAGGTAGTTCCCAACTTTGTGGGGTACCTTACTCACACTTGTCAACACTACTCTAGAGTTTTCCCAAGAACACAAGTTTTACTCGCACACGCACCAAGCACACATCACTTCACATTTTTGAAAAGCATGATTAACATATGTAAATAATCTAGTTCTTTCTTTTGAGCAAAGTAACCCTAAGCATACTAGTAAACAAGCATTCATCCAAACAATCATTATAGTTGATATTGGGAACCTTCTAGGGTTTCAACGGAATAAAGGTAACAATGACAAGGCATGGGATAAACAAGCTGGGTCATAACTATTCTAGCATTTCTTTAAAATCACAACTATTAATCTAATCATGCATACTCCTATTGTTTGAAACAACAGCTCTACGGGTTGTATTTAAAAATATAGGATCAACATGATCAACGGTTGTAGGACTTGCCTTTGTTGAAGTCCTCGTCTGCTCCTTCTTCAAACTCCGGGTCCTCGGGGTCTTCCTCGAATGCTCCTTCCTCTAATAATCGCAACAACAACAGAGGCACACACAATCAATCAAACGATTAAAACAAGGACTAACCAAATTAAAAAATTATGAAATTAACATGGTTGCGTAGATCTCGAATTTAGATGAATATCGGTGGAAGAATCGTTGAAAACGGAGTTAGGACGGAGGAGAAACGGGCTTCGAAAGTTTTGCCGGGAGAGAAATTCAGAAAAAAAGAAAAAGAGAGAATATTCCTGGAATATTCTGCTGAGTCGGCTCGGGTTGGGCTCGGCACGCGGCTCAGCTCAGCTCTCGGCTCGGCTCAGAGGGCGGCTCGGCTCTATTTTGGGTTTGGCTCGGTTTCTATGGCTTGGCTCAGCGGCTCAGCTCGGACCCACCTGTCAGCCACAGAGAGAGAGAGAGAGAGAGATAAAAGAGAGAGCAGAGAGAGGGTCGGCTCAGCCTGGGTCTTCCCAACTGGGAGGATGAGGGGGAGGGGTGACGGGCGGTGGCACGCTGGCGAAGGGCCGCGGTGAAGCGCCGACGGAGGGCGGCGACGGGCCTCACCGGCCGGATCTAGCTGGCGGGCGGCCGGGGAGGCGGTCTACGGTGGGGAGACGACGGCCGGCAGCGGGGAGGGCGGTGGCCGGCGACGGAGGGCGACGGCCGGCGACGGAGGGTGGCCCAGGTATGTCTACATGGGAGGGAAAGGTGGGAGAGGGAGAGAGAAGGGGCTCACCGGCGGCGGCGCTCGGAGGGCTCGGAGAGAGAGAGAGAGAGAGAGAGAGAGAGAGAGAGAGAGAGAGAGAGAGAGAGAGAGAGAGAGAGAGTGGGTGTGAGGAGGGGGAGTGGGGAGAGGAGCACTGTTCATCTCCTTATATAGAGGTTGGCGACGGGCTGCACGGCGCGAGGGGTTGCGCGGCGCGGGGCGCGAGGTCTGCCGGCGCGGCGACGGGATGGCAGGAGCGACGCGGCAGGCGGCGGTGGCAGACACGGGGAGGGGATGGGGGAGATGGAAGAGAGAGGAAGAAGAGAGAGAGAAAGAGGGAGATGGGGAAAAAATTTAGGGATTTGACAGGGGCGGTCAAGGACGATGGTGGTCGATGGCAGTGGCCAGGGATGGCAGCGATAGGGGATAGCTCGGGGACGGGGGCGGCGGCTCGGCGTCAGGGGTGGCTCGAGGTCGGGGGCGGACATGGGTGGTCGAGGATGGAGGTAGCTCGGGATTGGGGGCGGTGTCTCGAGGTTGGGGGCGGTCGGGGACGACTCATGGCTAGGTTGGTCGGGGATGGAGGTAGCTCTAGGGCAGCTCGATGTGTGCGTACGGCGGCAGGGGTGGGCGTGGCGTGGAGTACTGGAGTGTATGCTACACATACGTTGAGATGGGTTGAGTGAAGAGGCAGGGTTAGCATAAGATGGGCTGGGCTGGGCGTATTGAACTGTGGCATGCTTAACTGGTATATCCATGAATATTTGTGGGTAGATTAAAATACCCGCACTTGATGCACGACTTCGTGGGTACCTGACCCACTGTGTTCGTGGGTGAAATCTCAGACCCGTGCTCCCGTTCGTCGGGCACGACACCCGCAGGTACTCGAACTCATGGGCAAGATTGTCATCCCTACATACCAGTGGCCTAAAAGTTGTAGGGATATAAGAATCGGGACCGACCAACCGTCACAGTGTCCATGGCTTCTATTCCACTCCCCTCTGCGTGTAGGCCCAGTATGGAACTAAGAAATGTAAAATAGAGGAAGGGTGAAAAATGTAGGAATAGATGGAGTAAAAAGTGAAAAACTATATGAATCCGAAACACATGAATGGAAAGTTTATGACTTCTTTTGAGCGTATGATTAGAAAAACGTAGGAATATGAAAAACACGAGAATAGGATAAGGCGGGTGGAAAATAGAGGAAAATTTTCAAAGTTGGTTTATGGATGAGTGCGGGAAAAACATAGAAATCTGCCTTGATCCTACCACAGTTCACAAATGCGACGGTAACCGCCTAAAAATCGCGGTTACCGACCTTCTCGGTCCGGTCCGGTTTCAGAAACCGAATGTAACCGAATTTGATTTCAAAAAATTCGAAAAAAATTAAAAAAATTCGAAAAAAATCTTTAAAAAAACTAGACATAATTTTAAGACCTTCTGTGAAAAAAAAATTCAAAAATAATATCGTTTGCATCATATTATATAGGGAGGAAGTTTGAAAAAAATGAAAAAAATTAAAGCATGCGGCTCAGTTATTAACTCATGTTAAGAAAAAGTGTAACATGCAAACACATATTTTTATTGTGTAAAACGTATTTTAAGAGAATCTTTAAAATTGATTTCACTTTATTTAGAGTTTTATTAATTTCTCTATGAATTTTACAAAGTTCACAAGCATAAAGTGAATATGTTAAGAAACAGCACTGTAATTAACTTTTTCATGTCTAATATTATTTTTCCTATGTAAATCATAGTATAAATAAGCTAATGAAAGTGGTTTCACTAATTTTTGAGGTATGATGGGTCAGTTATGAATTAATCTAGTCGCAATATATTTACACAATCATGCATGTTACAATAACTAATTCATGAGTTCATGTATTTTTAAAACACATAGTATCATGTAAGAAGACTAACAAAATTAGTTTCATGATTTTTGGATTAGCAAAGAGTAAACTATGCATTTAACTTGGTTTAACAAATAAAATTTCTCACAGAAACATTTGAACTTTTTGATGAGTATAAAAACTTTTATCATGTAGATCATGTCACAAGGAAACCAACAAAATTTGTTTCACTTGATTTGAAGCTCAGATGAATTAGTTATTGATTTTACAAGATTGAGATAATTTTTAGGTTTTTTGTTGAACTTCACTGAAAATCGAGAAAACCGTTCGATAAATCGAGAAAACCGAGCGGTTACCAAAAAAACCGAGCGGTTACCAAAAATATGGAAAATTCGAGAAAACCGCTCGATAAATCGCAAAAACCACTCGGTTACCGGTCCAAACCGACCGGTTACCGAACGGCTAAAATCGCGATTTTTTTTTTCAAATTTCAAATTTTGCCAAATGAATTTTCTCCGAATTTTTTTTGAATTTTTGACCGGTAACCGCGGTTATCGCGAATTTTCGATTACCGACAGAGCTCGGTAACCGAGCTTCGGTCGGTAACCTTAACCCTAGATCCTACACGACTAGAAGAGAAAAAAAACCGAGCTCCGTCGGTAACCTTAACCCTGGATCCTACACGACTAGAAGAGAAAAAAAAACTTAGAGTGGATTCTTTTTTCCTGTAAAATCGAGCGCAAAGAAAAATTCCTGTGCTATTCATTTGTGTCTATTCATATGAACCAAACGGATAAGCAGTGAGCGCAAAAGAAATTTTCCTATCCCTATGGCTTTCCTATATTTTTCCCAAGAACGAAAGAGGCCGTTAGGCTTTCTAAGAGCAGTGAGATCGAGGAATATGCAAAGGAACATGACTCCACAATATTCATTCATGACCTATTGATGCAGGTACCCACTAGATAACACCACTGACTTATTAATAGCCCCGTGTGTCTGGCTGCCACCGTCTTCGTGAAGAAAGAAAAACCAAGAGCTTTGCGTCGATGTTTTCTTTCCTACGTTTCGTACAGGAAAGGGAGCCGTTCCTAGGAATGGAAGTTGTCATTCCTTCGTTCCAAACGCAAAACTGCAAACATTTCCACATGAACGCATTACTTTAGAAGTCGTTTGGAATTCCTCCAATCCAAACAGGGCTGTAGTTTCGTCGCGTCATCGGTTGCGTAGTGGATGCGCTGTTTATAACCAGAGCGGATCGCCTTGTCAGCCAAAACCCAGCGTCACCGTCACAGAAGTGATGCAGCGGTACAGAGCAGATGGCAGCTAACATTGTGGTTCCTGAATGCTGGTAAGAAAATCAAATTATACAATGTTTGGGAAGGTACTCCATCGCCGAGTGTTTTGTTGCATTCGGCAGTACTGAGCATTGCATGGTGCCGCTCTGCCACGCCCACGTCCCACAGCGTTGATCGGTTTCACGGCCACGCCCACAGGTAGTGAGCGAGCTAGCCCAAACAGCCGTCAGTCGCTTTCAGCCCGCATTCCTTTTTGATTTCTAGCCCTCCAGCAAGGTCATGTAGCCCACGGCCCAGCCTTGTACGGAGCACCTGTGACTGGGCCCTCCCGTTGCGTGCCGACCAGGCCGCAGTTACACCGCACGCCTCCGTCGTCCGCTGATTGAGGATTATATATATTAAGATTATATATCTGTTTAAAAAATAATAAAGTCTACCCTATCGTCGCTCATTCAAAAGGTGAGAATAAAGTCTTATTCATTTAACGAACGAGTCTTTATGGACCATGGCTACCAACGAATTTAATAATCGGAGAAAGAAAGATCTCGCCCGTTCACTTTGCTCGCTGAACAGGCGGGACCTTGTGGTTGTGACACCGCGCGATCTATTCAGCGGGCGAGATCTTTTGAGTATTTAGGTCAGCGCGGTCGGCCTTGCTGACATCAACATCTCATTTCATTTCCATTCAGCTGAGAGAAGAGGAGAGGAGAGGGGAGGGAGATTTGTGCGGCGAAGTTCTACCGGAAAAAAACAGGTAAATTTTTTCTTGTTTTTTTAAGAAACTCGGTGGGATAACAACTAGTGCTAGGTTTTGACATAGGTGAGATATTAGATCTAGGTTTTATTTTATAAATCTGGTATGATAGTCATTATACATAGGTTAAAATATAGATCTAGTTTTAGAATTAGAGTTAGATATAGTTCAGCAATTAGATAATGTTTATATGTATATTTTAGCAATTAGTGTAGTATTTAGACATATGTTAGGTATTAGATATAGGATTTAGACATAGTGTAGTCACAATTGATATGATAGATGCAGGATTTAGATATGTTTGATGTGGCGAATCGGGAATATATTGTTGCAGTATAGATTATATGTTGGGCTACGCTTGTAATGAATTTTGTATTATAGATGTAGTTTAACATGATTCTTTCTGTTCTGTCGCAATAATGTCATAGTTTTTCTCGATGGTTGTCAGGTATGTCAGATATGTAGCAGTTTAGGATTTTTTACGGGGATAGTGAAATCTTATATGGTCCGGAAGGAGTAGTACTATCCGTATTTAAGTCAATGGACAAGGGTATATGCCTGGTTGATGCGAGATTTCAAAATTGACCCTGAGATTTAAGAGATGACCATTAGTATTGTGGACAACCGTTTTAGAGAAGGTGTGTACTAGGAGGTGTTCCTGCTCTGGGAAGATGAAGTGTGAAAGAGGTACCTACAGGGTGTTGTGCACAGAGGTTGACCTCATATGTTGCTTATAGAATGAAAGAATAAGGAGGCAATTGGGGAGATGTAGGGTGGAGGGTACGTAGAGGAGGAGGGTGATGTGAAAGAGTATAATGAAGATGTCGATCCAGACGGTGCACATTTATCAGGTTATCCGATTGAACCAATCGGTGAGGCAAACGAGGGGGAACAAATCTCTTTTCTAATTGAACAGATGGAGCAGGATGATCTTTAGGTTGATGAAACTCCTGAGTATGACATCTCGGATGATGAAAACGATGCTCCGGTTCACGCGGACTAGAACAATCCAAGCTTCAACAACCTTATGGTGAATGAGGGGAATCAAGTGACCTGAGAGTATACGCAAAATGAGGTGACTCAAAATATTAGGTATCCTACCATTTAGGCCACGAAGGATGCTGTGATTTAATGGGCGACCTCGCTTCGACGATAATTTTGTGTTGTCAAGTCAAGAAACAAGGAATATAATGTCAAGCAAGAAGCCCTAAAAAGTTCTCGACGGGTTGGTTCAGCAACTCTTCATCATAAGGGAATACCCGGTATACAAAAAGAGCATGAATATAAACATGTCTTAGAAGTGCAACCAAACAAATAACTGAGACATATAATAACGATGAACGCACGTTAATGTGCTCCTCGTACTACCGAGGGTGCATAAATATGGTATGTGCTCGCTTGCTAAAACACTTTTCTATGTTGGCAAGTTTGCACACTTTGATATATCTCTGACGGCACTCTAACAAGTGTGTCTTTAGGTCCATGGAGGTCACAGATCTTACCATTCGCTGTCATTCCTCCGTGGTGAAACAAGAACAACGGGTCATGGTCTGCCACTTTGACATCACTTTGTTCAGGTTCTCCTCCTTAAACACATCGTCACCTTTTGCCTGTGTCTCCCTCATAGTCTGTAGGGCTATCATTGAGAATTTTGATGTCCATGAGAAATGTCTACTTGAGGAGACAACCATGGTGTGGTATTAAGTATCAGATCCTAGTGGTTTTTTACAAAATTGTGATGTCATGACCTTTTCATTGCCTTGGCCTCGCATTTTATAAGCAGGGACCGATGGTGTATGGATCAAGTGTAGGTATATAATTTACATATAGTGCATGCATTGGATGCCTTCCTATAGCGAGCGGTCACTAGACTCTGAGTATGCGGCAGCGTATGTCACATCGCTCTAAAAAGGTGGCAGCGAGAGGTTACATCAATCTGAAATGCTGACAGCGTGGGGTCGCATCTCCCTAAAAAGGTGGTAGCGAGAGGTGACTTCAATCTAAGAAGCTCGTGATGTCACATGTTATTAAGAATTACAGTAATAACATTGTAAGTAGTAACGTCTAAGCATATAATACACAGAAAGTAGACATGTGTGAATATGTAAGACTAGACGTGTCGTATATACCATTCGTTACGTAGCTGATGAAGGCAGATCATTGAAGGGAGATAGGAATATGTGGGGGTAAAAAAGTATGTACAATAAAGGCCGGTGATAATTTATTCGAGTATGATTACATAACACAATAACACTACCATACGGCATACACGTCGGAAAGTTACAATTTGATGTTCGTGATGTGAGAACTAAGCTGCATTAGTTGTGTATTACTTATGTTTCTGATGTAAGGACTATGCGATAATTTGTGCGTAATAGTTGTTTTCTATATTAGCAGTTTTTACTGTGTTTCCGTATTGTTGGCCGGGATTTATCATTTTACCGATACATTTTTTCTAAGTCCAATGTTTTTATAGGATTCTCTGCCTTCTAAGTAGATGCAACAATAACTCATTATAGAACTTTTGCAGAATGAAATGACCACACAAAGTAACAACTTTCACAGGGAATCTTTACCAAGCATCAATACCACAACTTTTCTAACTTTCACAGAGAATCTATTGAATTATGTGCGTATTAGCTACTTGATTCAGAGACTGATATAGGAGGAACATGGGAACCTAGGATCCTGGTCTTACACATATCAACCATAACAAAAAAGTGATTAACTTCAAAAGCCTTCTCAGCTTATGGAATTTCTTCATTGTAATCAGTTTCATCAAATTGTTTCTTTCTAATAGCACGACACTTTACTAGAAATGATGGCTCTACACCCAATTTCAAATGCAATATGTTTGGCAACGATTATACTAGAAGCAAAGCTATAAAAGCACCAAATCAATTTAAAGAAATATTACCAATTATCACGTGAAACTTGCAAGAATTTGTATCCACATCCCATCAATTGATGGCTTACTGTAAATCTGCAATGGGTGGGTAACCTTAAAGCTTGGGTTGGGGACAACCGAAGGAAGATAATCATGTGTTAGGTCCGGCGTTAGGCATACCCTCATTTTAGGAGGAAAGTAAGGGTTGGAAACACGCAAATTGAGGTCTGCAAATGGTGAACGCCGATCGCCCTGTCGTCGAGTCATCGATTGTATCCCTTAAGACTTACGCTGAGTTCTTGAATCCGATCACCATTGAACGAAATAGGTAGGACTGCACGAGAGGAAGTGATCTCATTGACTTCTCTGCGCACGAGAGGACTGCTAATTGGGCTACTACTAACCTACTATGAAGGAACCAAAGTAGCAAAGGTGCTTCTTTTGAGCCAGCCTAAGGCCAAAGCCCATGCACGATCATATAACTGTGGCCGCCAGTCGATTATAATTTAGACTGTTGTGCTTTGTTGGGTCACAGATAGTATGCATGTATAGTTATATGGGCAGGCCCCCTAGGTTTTAGGGGCCTAGGGCAGCTACCCTGCTTACCCCTCTCTAGGGCCGACCCAAGGCGAAGAGCCCTTTGTAGCCCCTCCTTCTCGTGAGGGTCTCCATGAGGCCTTGTGAGGGGCTATGAATGGTAGCACGCAGAATCCCAAGCGAAGGAGGACCATACTTAAGCCTCGACGATGAAGCCCGTCTTTGAGGGTCCCCATCTGAAGCTAGATACTCCGCTGCTACTCAGGACTCGCCAAAGCAAGAGGATGCACCGCAAATCCCAACCGCCTTGACTCACGCACGGCGCGGCAGTATGGGTCGCCGCACTAGGGATCGGGACATGGGATATAATGCTTTGTACGTCCCTAGGGGTAGGGTTCGTTATTAGGGACACGATTGTAAATATCCTGTGTAGCCCCTCAGAGTTTACGTCCATGACCCCCGCTAGATGATCCTCCGAAGGCATTCCTGTAATATATATGAGTGGGAGCAAACCTGTAATTAGCCAGCCATGTACATCTATAAATAGGGTCATAGGTGCTCAATGAAAGGCTCGTTGAGACATTTTTTTCACCATTGCACTCTCTCCCTCCATCCCTTTCACTTTCTCACTCCCACTCTATAGAAGCTTGAGAGCACATTGATATAGTGGTTCCATGCCACAACAATTGCATATGATCTATTACTCACTAATAAGGCAATCAAGGGGTGAATGATTGTGAAATTCAAATTTATTTTTTTATGATTAACAATTCACCCTAATAAAATTTTTAACTTAATCTCATATTCCACTTTAGACTGACTGCGGACACGTTACTAAAAAGGATGTAGATTCAAGTCCATAGCTCCAATTGACCTCAAATTTTAACGACAGAAAGTTGAGAAAGTTACGAAACTAATCCAATAAGAATCATGTCAATCAGATATGTAGATCCAAAGTTATAAACCCCGGAAGGAGACCGTTACATACAATAACAATAATTTAATTAAACTCTAATTTCATGATTAAGCAAGATATACAACGTGATGATGAACAAAATGCGTAGGAACCCAGAGCGCGATGGCGTCTTGGTGAACACGTTCGCGTCGCTAGAGGATCGGGCGATGGGAGCACTCAGGGACCCGCGGATTGTCCCCGACAGCAAGTACACGGTACCTCCGGTGTACTGTGTTGGGCTGTTGGTCATGGGGGCCGGCGAGACAAAAGGAAAGCACGAGTGCCACACATGGCTTAAGGAACAACCAGAGCACAGCGTCGTGTTCCTCTGCTTCGGAAGCACAGGCGTGGTCGTCAGCCACTCAGAGGAGCAGCTTAAGGAGATTGCGTCGGCATGGAGAGGTCCGGCCACAGGTTTTTGTGGGTGGTGCGAGCCCCTTTCCGTGCCGACCCTGAGAGGCCGTTAAACCCCGGCGCCAACCTAGACCTCGACGCACTCCTGTCGGACGGGTTCTTGGAGAGGACGAACGGCCGGGGCCTCATCGTCGAGCTGTGGGCGCCACAGGTGGACGTGCTCACTAACAGGGCCACAGGCGCGTTTGTGATGCAGTGCAGGTGGAACTCGGTGCTGGAGGGGATCGCGGCGCGCGTGCCTATGCTTTGCTGGCCGTTGTATGCGGAGCAGAAGATGAACAAGTTGTTCGTGGTGGGGGAGGCAGGGATCGGCGTGGAGGTTTCGCGCGCTGCGCTTGGCCAGTTCTTGTCGGACGCGGACAACCTCTGTCATGGTAACTCGTTTAAGCTCTATGGATTGCAACTGAATGAAACGTGGCAATGTCAATTCTGATCGTTGATGGCCTCGTGTATAACTCACTCAAGCATTTCTCCTCCTTTTCTCATTTGATTTTTTCCACTGTTAGATCCACATCTAACGGTCATCCCATCTTCTTCCTCGTAATCTCCTCTAGTCCCTACCGACGAGCATCTCCACAGATTAACACCCCTACCACCGTCAACCACTGTTGCATTAACCTAGCTTCGCAACCGCTAGTCTTCCTCCTTCCGTGGCCAACGGCATCCTCACCAGCTGCTACCACCGTTAGACCGCCCTGCTACCTCAGACATCCCTCTAAACCTAAAAAGTACTTTGTTGAACCCCAACCCTGAACTCATGAGAGAAATCTTCTCCCCTAACCCTAACCCCTCCTAATCCTAACCTCACCAGAGATAGAATGAAGACACACTCGGTAAAGTTTAGCAATACCGTTGCTGATAACTCACATGTCCACAGTGCCATTCAAGTGCTACTGAATACGTTTGCTCGAAAAGAAGTGCTATTGAATAGTGCATACAGATACTGCACATAGAGATACCCAGCACGGATAGGCCACCTCTATTAACGGCACCACGACCAACAAAACAATCTTCAATCAGCAACAGCAATGATAAATGAAGTCATAACATATGTACAATGATGTCCGACACAACGACGTCCAAATCAAAGATGAACAAACACAGGACTAGTCAAGAAAATCCCCAGGTCACAGACCTAAAATCAATGGCCATATTGGCCGATAAACACTAAATTAGGCAACCTACCCACTACTCTTTAAGGCTTCAGAACGAACATATCTGCTTGCGCAATTATGGCGCTCCCACATGAAAGATGAATGTATATCTGCAAGGAGAGCTACATCTTTGGTGATTATGTGGACATGGTTTCTGTCCGGGCAGCAGAAAATCTTCCATTACTCTCTGGTACAGGTGAGCGATGAGGTCGAGAATCCTTGACTCCAGAATGATTGCCTGGAGCATCTAGCTCATCTCCTGAACTGAATTCTTCAGACTGCCCAGATGGGGACGCATATATCAAGTTCAGCAGAGCTTCCCCGCAGCCACCCAGCTCAATGGAAGGGCAAGTCATGCTGCCATCCTCATGGACTGATTCTTGTTGAAGCAACCTGTGTGCAAATTTATCTTCAGGGGTGCCCTCCGACATATTTCCTTCACGTATCTTCTCACAGCAACTTAGGCAGAGCTTAAATGGGCATGTTGGGCAGCTTCTCAGGAATTGGTCCGCTGAGAGCTTACAGTTATTGCTGCTTTCAAATAACATTTGATAAGATATCTGGTTATACGAGAAAATGCAACAGAATAGAAGTGCAATTAACAAATAAATGAAAAGGCAGCATAACCACTACAGCAGGCATAACGGGAAAAAAGGCTTAAATAACAAAATAACTGAGAGCTCTCTCTAAGATGCTTCAATGCAATTTCTCTATGATGCTTCAGTGCAAAAAGCCATGAGGCACCACAACTCATCTAGAATGCCTAATGTTATCTAACAGGCAAAGGTTATAGGATTGCTTTGTTTTAAGACCCATATATATGAACAGGTGAAACTGGAACGGTAGTGGTATTAAGCTAGTAACGAACATTAACATGCAGGATTAACATATGTATGACCAAAGAAATACCTAACTGTTCATTTACAAGATCGAGATATGCCATGCTCAACATAAGTATATATGATAATATGAGTGAAGGAAGAAATTGATTAAACTGAGATACTGTTGGGGAAACACCCCAGCCTTGAGATATTTAGACGATGTACTGTAGTATTACTATAGCGATCATAATATCTTAGTCACCACATCACATGTAAAGGAGTGAAATATCCAAAATACCCTCCAATGCACATTATTGTAACATAATATCTTAGAGGCAGGCTAGTAATTTCCCCTGCAACTTCTCTCTATAAAGTAAGCCGCGAAGGGCAGGGGGAGAGACAACTTTTTCACCAATACATAGACTATGTTTCTCTCTCGCTCTCTCCTTTTGGCTTACTGTTCTTCTCCAAGCTTAAGCCTTCCCGGTGGGGAGGGGCTCTCGCCGTGTTCTGTTCCGGGCACATTTTGGTGCCCCAACATATACATGCTACTAGGTCTTATGTAACTGATAATGATAGAAATAACAGATATTAGAACTTACCAGTTGAGTGACTCACTCTGGCCATTTTCGGCAACCTGGATGCGGACATGAGATATTTTTGTTCCTAATTAAGAGTAGACAATTAAATCACACTAGAACCACAAGAGATCCAAATAAAAAATGGTACAAACAAACCTTGTATTTTAGCTTCTAATTCCAATTCATCAAGCTGCTCCTGGTTAAGTTTAACAGGTAAAAGCTTGTAAAACTGATGATTGGAAATTTTTATCCTGAGTATGCCCCCCTGATCACTTGGTGATTCCTGAAGATCCAAGACAAAAAACAAATAAATACAACAAAATAAAATAGCATTGTCAAATTGCTCATGATGCGGTTAAATCTCAAATAAAAATAATCACCTTACACAAAGCACCCTTGGTCAAACCAAGGGTGCATTGTTTACAATTGCAGTGACCACGGCAAACTGGACAGCGCGTTTTTATATCCTTCTTGGACATCCCAGAATACCTGCAGTGTACTAACAGTCAGGGCCAAGGTTTACAAGAACTGAAAAAACACATGGGCATATCAAGATTAAATATTTAATTAACCACTTGCCGCAATAAGGACAATGCGTATCAAACTCAATATGATCTAGTGAACCATTTGTACTAAAGTTCCAATTAAATTGAATATACATATCGAATTCAAGGTACTGCTACTGAAGAAATAATTTCCACGTGTTATTGCTAAAATTAGAAACAATTTCTAAGTTGAGTGATTACTCTATCAACTTGCACACCAAGAATTTTCAGCAATCAAGTAGCTTTGTTGAGAGTTATTCTCTCTGTCTCTCCTCGAAGAGAGGAACCAGCTTATTGTACTGCAACAATTCAATTCCCAAGTATGCAGCAACATAAACTAAGTTACTAGAAATAAGTTGCTGTAGGCATTCCCAAATAAATACACAATAGTATGGATGCATTCATGTACGAAGAGTCAAAGATCAATGAACTTATAACCTGACACCCCACCTGAGGGAAGAAATGAGCACAGAAAACACAAAAAACCAGATGAAATAAATTTCTGAATATCCAAATGCAAACAAGCAGAGAAAACAAAATAATATCCCAAAAATTGCTTAGTGATTAGCAAGCTGACACCCCCCTGTCCCCCTCCAAGCATTTATGCAGATGAGTAGCCATAATAAAAATATAGATAAGCAGGTTAGCAACCTTGATATGCAGAGAGGCTATACTGCTTTAAATGCTTTAGTTGAGGCACATTTGCCACTTTCTTGGCTTTGATCTAGAACAGTGGCAAAAAAAGGCTATTCATTTTCCTCGTAACAGTTTCAGTCCACAGTCCATTCAATTTTCATGTAAAATTTCAAATTTCAACACCAATCAGGTAAAAATATTAGTTCTGATTTTACATTATTTCTTAAGCAATATTATAAATCAATGTAATTTAATGAAAATAAAACATGATACTCAACTAAGAAGATTGGTGTGATGTAAATTGAAGTTTTAAGTTCCCTGATTCTTTCCCAGCTGAAAAAAGGGGGAGCAAATGTTAACCAATCAAATACAAGTACCTTTTCCAACTCAGGTTGAACTTTTTTGTCCTTTTTAGGGCAACTAAAATGCTGGCACTCGATTACGAAGATCCTACCCTCTTCCTATCGTTGGCAGTTGGCCCTCTCATTTGTATTGCACAGTAGGTTCTTGTGTATTATACAACAGTTATATATTATGAACAGGGAAAGCACCACTGGTATATGACATCTATGTTAACATGAAACCACTTTTGCCTCATTATTGTGCAACAGTGCAGCTTGGTCTTTAAAAAAATGGTTTCATAAAGTCTTCAAGGGCAAACAATTAAATCTATGTTAAATTTACATGGTGTTATCCCCAAATAAAAAATAAAGAAATGTAAGCTCTAGGAAAGATAGCTCCAAAGTAATAGTGTAATATTTGATTTCAGAAATGGAGGCACAGTGAGTCTTTACATCAGACCCTGATTAGACAATATATAAAATAACAAATTAATCAGCTGCAGCACAAACAGTATCTGCTATTTGAAACAATCACAGGGCAAAATGAAATATGACCATTCCCTATCTCAAGCTAACATCAACAGAAGATTGTAATCGGTAATCCACATTAAACAACATACTATCATATACTACTGGTAGTTCAGGTTATCATATAAGACAACTCCCAATTATAAGCAAAATAAACTAAGACATAGCATGAAGAACACGAGCTATGCACAGCCACATGGAAACATTATTCATAAATTAAAGCAATTATTTGTCTCTAGTCTCTACTTCCCTTCTGTAATCATTGACAAAACTGAACAGCATGCAAACCTAAGACTGATGATTCACAAATACACATCTACACTGGAATATGATCTATAACCTCAATAATATGCATATCCCTCCTAAAGTTCCACATCCTCTGCAACCACTAACAAACTAAATAGCATGCAACATAACCCTCGACGTGTCATTCTTGGATTCTCTTACTTACTTACAATCAACCAAATTCTCATTACTTGAGAGTCAAAAAGCTGAAATACTAAAAACTACACCGCTTAATTCTAAATTCCTGATGCACCAATATAGCAATATGCAAGGAGACTATGCATGCAAATAAAATAGTGGCAAACAAATTCAAGACTGACCATTTATTGATGCAGCTGTTGCAGAAGTATCTGTCACAGTTCTTGCAGTTGACAACGTGCGCTGCCTTCTTCAGTCCGCAACGGTGACATGTTCTCTGTGCTGCTTTTGTCATACTCATCGCACGAGGAACAACCTAATCCCACACAAACGTCAGCAATTAGCACAGGGCCAACACAAAACTAAATAATGCAAATCAAACTATCAGTGGAGAACAACTAAAGATTAGCTAGGTGACCTTCACAGGACCAACAGGCGATGGCTCAGCATTCTTTGAACGGTAGCACCGACGAATCGGAACAGGAATGTCTACACCAACCTTCGTCGTCACAGGAGTGGACAGCCCTGCAGGTCCACTGCTACCTGGCGAGATCGTCATCAGTCCATTCGGGAGATCCCTGGTCAGGTCACTAGTGGCTGCCGGAGGCGATGCCGGCGGATTAATGCTCCTTCTGCCCTTCCTCTTGTTCTTCTGCCGCTGGAGAGCAACAGCAAGGACCTCCCCATCCGCTGGCGGCTTCTTGCTGCCCTTGTTGGCCCTCGCGTAGTGGTACTCGCAGAAGCTGACAGTGGGGAGCGCACGGCCTGAGCAGCGCCACTTCTTCCCATCACTGCGGCGGCACCGGAGGTGGTCCGGCAGTGGTGGCGGAGAGTCACCGCGGTCCCCCGACTTCCGCCGGCGCCGGCGACGCGGCTGCACAGGGGTCTCCTCCTCCGCTTCATCATCCTCGGGAGCCGGGTCGGGAGTAGCCGCTCGCTTACGGCGACGGCCGCGAGTGGGAGGGGATGGAGGAGGGGATTCCTCCGCAGCATCACCTTCGGTGTCGGAGTCCGCCCTTGCATCTTCATTCTCGCCGTCGGAATCTGCGGCTTCCTCTTCATTCTCGCCGTCGGTCTCCTCCGCTTTGGCCTCTGGATCAGCGTCCTCGGCATCTGATTCGCGCTCGGAGCCAGTCTCCTCGGCTCCCGCTTCGGCCTCGGCGTCCGAGGCGTCAGGTTCGGCGTCGGCCTCGTCGGCTTCCGGTTCAGGTTCCGCATCCATCTCCTCCGCCCTGTTCTCGCCGGTTTCCTCCTTGGCCTCCGCATCCATATACTCGGCGTCGCTCTCAGATTCCCCGTCCTCCTTGGCGTCCTCGCTCTCGGCGGCCTCCTCCTCGTGCTTGGCGTCCCCCGCTTCGACCTCGGTCTCGACGGCTTCCTCTACGGGCTCACTATCGGTGTCCTTAGCTTTCGGATTACCCCTCCCCTTCCCCTTCCCCCTCCCCCTACCTCGGCGGCGCGGCATGGCGGCGGCAGATTAGGGTTCCGGCGAGTCGGCGGGGTCGGGATTGCTAGATCGAAGTGGGGGTAGTGCGGGTACTGGCTCGGCAACAGGGACAGGCGGGGCGCGGGGTGGGGTGGAGTGTGGTTAAGAGGGTAGCGGAGGTGGGGCCCGCTTCCTGACAGCTTCAGAGGGATATCGTCGGATATCTTCACTACTTAGCTTCAGAAGGATATCGTCGGATATCTTCACTGCTTCAAACGATTGGTAAAGGTCGTGTGTGGTCTGCTCCGGTCAGCTGACGTGTGAGTCTCGTCCGCTTTCCGCTTTCTGATTCTCGCATCTGGCATCTCCTCTGCATTCAACGATCATTTCATAGCTTCGTCGCCTACGTCCGATCCCTTCGTCACGTTCACCTCTTCCCTGCCCACATTATCTTCATGCCCTCGCCGTAATTTGCCTCCTCCGGTCACCTTTATTGTCGGCCTACCACACTTCGGCTCCCTACCGTCATGCCCGCATATGCCCCCTATCGTTGTCGCAGTTCCAAAGTCCTCCTGCCGTTGTCTCGATACCGAGGAGCATCACCAGCCCCGCTCCGCCGCCGCTGCGATCCCGAGGAGCATCACCCGCCACGGTGTTGAGGGCCACGCTCCACGCACGCCGACTGCGTCTTGCGTGCCTCCTCTGCCGACAGCCACCTCCGAAGGAGACATCGCCGTTGCACCTCCCCGTCGTCCCATGCTTCGATCTTCTTCTGGCACTGCCCCAGCCCGTTTTGCCTCCCACTGCCCAACGACGAGCGAGCTACAGCAAGAGGACCATCCTTCAACCTCCCGTGTCCGGGAACACCGATGGGTTGCCTCCTATAGCATCACAAAACCCTTTATCAGTCCTTGCTTGTTCGATTTTTTGGTGAATCTGTAGTTCGTTTTGGTGGATTGTAGCTCGATTTGGTGACCAGAAAGCTTATTCAGAGTCCAGCGAGGAGGCGGCGAATCGGCGACTGTGGTAGCCAGCCATCATCAGTGGGAATATATGTGCTCACAGTTCTCCACTTGTTTCTTGTACTATTTCCTCAGCAATGTGAGTTAACTCTTATGCTTTCTTAATCTTTATCAATGTATCTTGATTTTTTTTTTCAGTTATGCTATTAAGAGATTACGTAAATAGAGATTCATCTATTCAGGTTAAATATGGAGGCGGTTCTGAGGCGATTCCTCTGAGCCGATTCTGAGGTGGCTCTTCCGCCGGCGCGGGTGCTGGCGGGGGAAAGTGGCGTGATGCGGGGGTTCCTTTGGATGCCGGCGATCCAGGCGGCGCGGTGTCTGCGGAGGTTCTGCGAGGAAAGAAGGTGGAGGAGGAGGAATGTAAACAGCTCGCTCATGATCATCTGGATCATGCCATGATGGCTGGGCGGATCCGTTCGGCGAGGATGGTGGACCATGGAATGGCTATGGTAGCCTCTAATGGTGTCCGTTTTGATGCTCACATTGTGGACCATATCGTGCAGGATGCAGGCACATCACTGGTGTTCGCCGGAGATTTGGATGGTGCGGCTTTGGGGACCAAGGTGGTGCAGCAAGGGGCCTCTCAGAGGTCTTGGACGGAGTCGCTGCCCATTCATGCTTGCATCGGCGATTCTTTGCCGGGACGTCGAGTCCGGCGAGGGGGTCTGACCGACGAATCTCGCTTCGGAGGCAAGACTGCATCGGCTACACCAGATCCGGAAATTTCGCAGTTTCAAAATACTGGGCAGGCTTTGGTTAATGGGCCAGCTGCGGCGTGGGCTCGTCGCTTCCCCGATCTAGCTCGTATTAAAAATTGTCTACGACGGCTGCCACCTAAAAACCCTAATTTTCTCTCTGTGCAGTCCTTGCCGCCAGGCGGTCGATCTTACGCGGCGGTGGTTCGGCAAGGTATGGCTGGCGGTGGAAGAAGTTATGGTGGCACGAGCAGCGGTTGGGCTTCCGGGCTCGGGAATGAGAACTCCCGGAATCCCTGCTGGCCAGGAGCTGGAAGCCTCGTTGGAGTTGCTCAAGGTGGTGGTCAAGCTCAAGGTGGTGGCCAAGCTCAAGATCCAAGTATTCGAGGTCGAGGCTATGATGCTGGCCGTGCGTATGGATTCGGTGGCCATAGTTCATGGAGAGGTCATGGCGCTGGAGTTTTCAGAGGCGGTGGATGCTCGTTTGGACGTGCCCCCGGGAGAGTTGGCCACGGGACTGCTCTTCGTGCGTCGCCTCCGGCCCGGGTTCAAGTGGAGATGGCTCCACCTGCTTTCGCGGGTGATGCAGCTGAGCACGAAGAGCTCCGGGATGGCTGCAGCAAGAAGCGTCAGGTTGATGGGGATGAAGCAATCGACTTCAATCTGGGTGCGGTTGGGAAGAAGTCTAAAGGGGTTTTGTGCTGCTGTATTTGTGATGAGGGGCACCTGACTCCAGCTTGCCCTCTATTACGGGCTCTGAAGCCGGCAGCGACGTTCTGCGGCTTCGCTGGTGATCATCTTGGTTTTTTTCAGATATCTACGGAAGGTGCCTCGGCAAGCAAAGTTCCGAAGAAAGACAGTGCAACAGCCTTGATCCGCATCAAAGAAGGAGTTGTTTCAGGTGAACTCATAAAGTCTGAATTGGCACGTCTCATTCCGGTTAAATGGCAGTGGATAATACAGGAACATGGAGACAGATTTACCGTTCAGTTTCCGTGTAAGGTGGAGCTGCAACGGATGATTGCCATCAAGGAGGTGAGGACGGCGCATGGGGAAGGGGTAATGATTTTTGAAGAATGGGAGAATAAGATCGAGCCAAAACAGTACCTTAAGAAGGTGTGGGTGAATGTGTATGGAGTCCCACATGAGATTCGCTCTTTTCTTCCGCTTTGGGCAGTGGGTTCGATACTTGGAGCCACTTTGAAGGAGGATATGAAGTACACAAAAAAAAATGGGAGTGGTTCGCATCCTGGTTGCAGTCTTAGACGTTAATGGTATCCCAGAGGCCACCGATATAGTGGTGGAGGATGCTGTCTATGAAATCTTCTTCTCGGTTGATAAGATTTTAAAGGATGGGAAATGGGAAGACCACAATACAGATGGTAATGAGGATGAGGATCAATAGATGAAGGAGGATGATAATATGAAGGACCAAGAAAGCAAAAGGCCAAGGAATGATTCGGAGGGGGAGAAGGCAAGGAACTCTGCTAACATTAATAGGAATGGTGCCTTTCAGGAGGATAGGATGGATGCCAGGGATGTCACAAATAATGATGCAAAAGCTAAATCAATTGCTACAGAAATTATAGACAAGACTGTAGATAAGTTACTTTATGAGCTTGCTGACGCGATCATTGCTGAAGACGACTTGTTGGCTGTAGATGGGAGCAAGATATTTGCATCAGATGGGGCTTCGGCTGCTACTGTTCAGGAAGCGGCCACACCTGCAGGCTTGGAGTGGCACTCAGAGCATGCAAAGGAGCTAGCGCCTGTAGTTGCAGAGACTGCAGCCAAGGAGTTGGTGGAGAATGGCGTTGATTTCGGGGGAGTTGGCAGGGGAAGTGACGACGGCATGGCATCAAATTCGGCTGGCCTCTCGGTGCAGTCAATTCATCCGTGTTCGAGTGATGTGGTACCGGTGTCGGCGACAGATTTTCTCTCGGACGTGGTAGCAACAAATCAAGTTTCAAGTTTGGAAGTGGCTGCTGATGATTTTGACTCTGAAATGCAGCTCTCTATTCATGCGAAAGAGTTGATGGTTATGCTGTTTGTGGACTCGGAAGGGCAGGCAGTGCCGGACCTCAAGAAATTTCCTCGCTGGAGGTTGCAGGCTCTGTGTAAGATTAACGGAGTCAAGGCCAACTTATCTAATAGGGCAATGGCAGCAGCACTTCAGGACCTTCCTCTCATTGATGGTTTGGAGAATATTCTTGGTAAGACTAAGAAAGAGTGGAAGAATAGGGATGCAAATTGTTCAGAGGTAAATTCTATCTCCACCATCCTAGATGAGAACAAGGGTGGCATGCGGTCATGTAGCAGAATTGCAACCGATGAAGGTACCATGATCAAAGCAGAGAGATTGGTGGCAAAGCGTAATCTAGAGGAAGGTACGCATAATTCATCTTTTCTTTCTTTGCCTGTGTCAGTTATTTCCTCCAATATTATGAATCTAGGAGTTACCGGGTCGAGATGATAGTTCGATTAATCAATCCGTTATATCTATTAAAAATATTGAAATTGATAGATTATCTGTTTCGGCCAAAACCCATAGTTCTAAGATTAAAAAGAATAATAAGGGTCTATCATCGCCCTCTTATAATCTTGAGGACGATGATATGGACGAAGTGGATGCAACTCTCAGTCAATGCCAGAATTTATGTGAGGTTCTCGATGAGGAGGGCTTGGATCGACTATGCTGCGATCTGAATGTGGTGAGTAGAAAGAAAAAGTATAGTATCAGTAATAGTAAGGGGAAGGTTAATCGCCTTCTTAAGAAGCCAAACACTCCATCCAAAGTTGTTTTATAATGAAAGAAATATTTTGGAATAGCAGAGGACTAGGAGACTTGGCGAAACATAATTATATATCAAACTTGGCTAAAGGTCAACACCTTGATTTTATTGCAGTCATGGAATCGGGTAGAAGCACTTTTTCTTCCTCTAAGCTTAATCATTTATGTGGAGGTATGGATTATTTGTGGCATACTAAGCCTCCAAGAGGTAGATCAGGAGGTATGATCATGGGGGTTAATGCATCGGTTTTTTATATTAGTTCCATTGTAGAGGGAGATTATTACGTAAAATTCATCATAAAAAATAAGGAAGATGGGTTCACTTGGGCATTATACGCGGTTTATGGACCGGCCCAAGATGAATATAAGGATGTTTTTCTCTCAGAGTTGGCTCAGGTGTGTAGATTGGAAACGAACCTAATGATCATAGGGGGAGATTTCAATATCATGAGACGACCAGAGGATAAGAACAATGACAATTTCGAACCTAGATGGCCTCAGTTATTCAATGCAATCATCGATGCATTGGATCTTCGAGAAATCGAAATGACTGGGAGGCAATATACATGGGCAAATGATCTAGTACCACCAACTTTTGAAAAGCTGGATCGTGTCCTAATGAGTACGGAGTGGGAGTTGAAATATCCCAAGGTTATGGTTATGGCGCTTGATAAATGTCGGTCTGACCATACTCCTTTATTGCTCAATGCGGGGGGTGTCTGTCACCACGGTAAGCAACCACCCTTTAAATTTGAGTTGGATTGGTTGATCCGTGATGGTTTTCATGAAATGGTAACCAATATTTGGCAAACTCAACAGCGACATAATAATTCTATCAAAAATTAGCAAAACAAAATCAAAGTGCTGCGACAATATTTGAGGGGTTGGGCTAACCACACTTCAGGCATTTTAAAAAAGGAAAAGAAACAGTTAATAATGAAAATTGATGAGCTTGATAAGAAGGCGGAGCATAATCCTTTAACGTCTAATGAGATAGCTTCCAAACATGATCTTAATGAAAAGCTGGCTCACATTCTTAGAGAGGAAGAGCTCAAATGGTATCAACGAGCTAAGGTCCAAGATCTGCTAGGGGGAGATGATAATACTAAATATTTACATATGGTGGCGAATGGGAAACATAGGAAGAAGAAGATCTATAAACTAGAACAAGAGGAGGGTACTATAATTGGAGATGCCAACATCAAGAAATATATCACTAAGTATTATAAGGAGTTGTTTGGCAAACCAGAAAATAATAACTTTACAATGGACGAATCGATAAGGAATGATATTTCTCAAGTGAGCGAAAGCGAAAATGAGATCCTCACGGCTTCTTTCAAGGAGGAAGAAATAAGAAGGGCGATATTCCAAATAGAGCATAATAAAGCTCCTGGCCTAGATGGTTTCCCAGTAGAATTTTACCAAGTCTTTTGGGAAGTCATTAAATTTGATCTTTTGGATATGTTTAGAGACTTCCATGCTGGAGATTTCCCTCTCTTCTCCTTGAATTTTGGCGTGATTACGCTACTTCCAAAAAAAGGTAATGCTTTGAAAATACAAGAATACCGTCCAATATGTCTCCTTAATGTCAGCTTTAAAATATTTACTAAAGTTGTCACTAATCGAATTAATATGGTGGCCGAAAAAATAATCAGCCCATCACAAACAGCCTTCATGTCTGGCCGCAATATTATAGAAGGAGTCATAATACTTCATGAGACCATCCATGAATTGCATAGGAAAAAGCAAAATGGGGTGATTTTTAAGATCGATTTTGAAAAGGCTTATGATAAAGTCAAATGGTCTTTCCTCCAGCAAACTTTGAGAATGAAAGGTTTTTCAGGGAAGTGGTGTGACTGGACACAATATTGGATCCAAAATATTGTGTCTGGGGGTCATGTTGGAATTAAGGTCAATGATGAAGTTGCATCTTATTTTCAAACTCACAAAGGACTCAGACAAGGTGATCCCCTATCGCCTATTCTCTTTAATATTGTAGCTGATATGCTTGCTACTCTGATAGCAAGAGCAAAAGAGGATAGACAGATTGATGGAGTTGTTCCACACCTTGTGGATGATGGTTTATCAATTCTTCAATATGCAGATGATACTATCATCTTCATGGATCATGATCTTGAAAAGGCTAAAAATATGAAGCTCATACTTTGTGTTTTTGAATAACTCTCCGGTCTGAAGATAAACTTTCATAAAAGTGAACTATTCTGCTATGGTGATGCTAAAGACTGTGAGGCCCAATACCCACAATTATTCGGTTGTGAATTGGACAAGTACCTTTTCGATACCTGGGTATTCCAATGACGCATAAGAAATTAAGGAATTCGGATTGGAGAGAGGTCGAAGAAAGGTTCGAAAAGAGATTAAGTAGTTGGAAGGGGAAATTAATGTCTGTCGGGGGTAGACTTGTGCTCATCAACTCAGTCTTAAGTTGCCTCCCGCTTTTTATGATGTCATTCTTTGAGATCCCTCAAGATGTCCTTAAAAAGTTGGATTATCTTAGATCCAGATTCTTTTGGCAGGTGGATAATAACAAGAAAAAATATAGACTTGCTAGATGGAACATTCTTTGCCAGCCAAAAGACCAGGGAGGTCTTGGCATTGTTGACCTCTCGATTAAGAATGTGTGCCTCCTTAGCAAGTGGCTTTATCGACTACTTAATGAGGAGGGGGTTTGGCAAAGAATACTTAGAAACAAGTATCTTAGTGGTAAAACCTTAACCCAGGTAGAAAGGAAACCAGGTGATTCTCATTTCTGGTCAGGGCTTATGAAGGTAAAAAATGCTTTCCTCAAATTGGGTTTTTTCCAGGTTAAAAATGGATGCCAGACCAGGTTCTGGAATGACAAGTGGCTAGATGATAGTCCTCTCTGTGTGCAATATCCGATACTTTATAATGTGGTTCGAAGAAGTCAAGCTACTGTGGCTGACGTTATGCAATCATCATCTTTGAACCTCTTTTTTCGTAGACCCATTGTAGGGGATAAATTAGTTGCTTGGTAACATATGGTGTCAAAAATTGCTCCCGTTCGATTATATCATGGACAAGATACTTTCAGGTGGAACTTAACTGCACATGGAATATTCTCAGTTCAGTCTATGTACATGCAAATGAAATCTCAACCGACAATTAGTAGTGCCAAGCGTCTGTGGAAACTCAAGATTCCGCTAAAGATTAAGGTTTTCTTGTGGTACTTAGGTAAAGGTGCCTGTTGACCAAGGATAATCTGGTCAAAAGGAACTGGGATGGTAACCAAAAGTGCGGCTTCTGCAATCAAAATGAAACCATTTATCACCTTTTCTTTCAATGTCCCTTTGCTAGGTCCTGTTGGCAAATAATCTCTATTGCCTTAGGTATTAAAAAACCTAGCAGTACGGGTCACATTTTAAATGGTTGGTTAAGCGAGATGGGAGAAAAAAACTAGGAATAAGATGCTAGTTGGGGTGGCAGCCATCTTTTGGTTAATATGGCTATGCCGAAATGATATAATTTTTAATCATAAACCTGATATAACTTTTATGCAGGCAATTTTCAGGGAACCTACTGGCTGCGATTCTGGAGGTTGCTACAGAGGGAGGGTCAAAGGGAAGACTTCTTGAGGGCGTCCCAAGCTTTAGAGGTGATGGCGATGGATATGTTTGCCAAGCATGGGTGGCGGCTTAATTACAGATTATACGGTTAATTATGATAATGAGTCTTTGTAATAATGAACAATGAACAATATTTTACTAGTGTTATAGGTGGCCTTTTTTTTCCTTTGGGTCCTTAATCGTTATGGTCGTGGCTTTGTAATAAACTTTTTGGGGCTGTATACATCGGAGGATGCAAAAGGCCGGAACTAATTCCTTTATCTTAAAAAAAAGGTTAAATATGACATTGTATGGTGATTGACGAAATGCCTCATGGGTTGGGCACAACAATATGTTTATACATGGTGCTTGAAGAAAGAGTTGATTTTTGAAGTGCTTTGCAATGTTTATCCATTTCAAGAAATGAGCAGGACTGGAGGGGTAATCACTTCTCTTTCAAAAGAAAGGGAGTGTATTTATTGGTGTGCGATTGGTTAGCCTTTTAGCTTATGTTGGTCATAATTAATTACAAAAACTCACATGTCACGGTGATGTTATAGTGCAGTTTCATACTTTGTGTTACTCAATGACTCAATTTTTTTTTCATATATCCCACGCCTCGATCTTTTTCCATCGGCAAGTTTTCTTCACATCTCAAGGTGACGAATATGTTCCCCCACCTTTTATTTACGTTTTGTTCTTGCGTATGAATTCAGTCAGTAGGCAATTTTCCCCATAATCGTGTTTTCTGATGTTGATTCTAACTTCCATTGATACCCATGTCTATCCCCTGTTTATTAAAACTAGCAAGGTTAGATTTAAAACAGCTTCAAACAATATTTCATTTAAAAGGCACTGGTAACTTGACATGAGACCAACTTGAGTTTTAGTTACCAAATTATAGCTCACAAACATTGAGTTTTTTTAAGTGGAAATCATTTTAAAATGCTTATATATCTTAATTCAGTCTAAGCATGGGTGCATCGCATATTGAGCGTTCATTAAAGATGTCAAGTATCATGCTTATATTCATAATGTTGTTGCCTAAAACCTTTAGCTAAATGCCAATCTGAGTGGTGAAATTCTAAAAGAGAAACACCATTTTGTACCAGACATTATGATAGCACTGAGTTTGACTTGAGGATAATTAGTTGGTATAGTTAATTTTAGTAACAATATATGTTGTTTACATCATTCAGGTGTGCAGAAGGAGAGGATGGTGGCAGAGGACATGTATGTGCTATCTGCAGATAGGGAAATCCTCTCTACGCCTGTAGCAAGGCCATGGCCAAACAAGCCTCCAAAGTCACGGATTGTGCACCTCTGTTCATGAAGGTTGAGACTTCTGTCCTCTGTTTAATTTTATTGTACCTTTCAATTGTTTGACCTGAGTAATCTAATTTTCTTTGGTGTTTTGAAGTCATATCTGATGAGAGGAGCTTGGGCTGTCATTCACAGCCATGGAGTGGAGACTTCGCATCGCAATAATGCTCAAACCTGGTGCAAAGTAGTTCAGGATGAACCCTCTTGTCCAAGTCTTATTTTCTATCTAATCAATAATGTGAAATTGAACAATTTTCAAATTCTTCATTTCTATTGCGGTTTCCATTTACCCAAATCAGTCTTTATTCCTCCATTTCTCTTTTCTCTCGTACTTAAAAAATCCCTAATTTATGTATCGTTAACCTGTCCCTTCGTTCGCCTATTCCCCTCACGCGTTGGCAGGTGGGCTCACGGGATCATCCTTCTCTCGTCCTCCTCCCTGCCCGCTTGCCCTCCTCACTCCCTCTCTCGCCCTTTCTCATTGTGAGTCGTCGCGTGTCATGCGATGTGCCTAGGATATTGGTGTCCAGGAAGGGATCAACATCGGCCTCCCGGCAGGCGCAGGTGTCAAGCAGACACGCGATATCACGTCGTTTGTCCCTAGCTTGAACACCGGTATCTGCTTGCCGTTGCTTGTTCAACCGTCACAACGCAAATTATAGCATGAAAATATTCGGCTCCCGTTGCAACATATGGACACATAACTAAGTAAATGAAATGAAAGCTTTAATTAGGGGGCGGTCCGAACGTTGGATCGAGACTGGACGGGCCAGATGTACCATGTGCATTTACGTGAGATTTTTCTTTTTGGGATCATTTATGGGAGATTTTTTTCTTTTTGAGGAATCAATTATGGGCGATTCAGGGGTGAGCTGCGCGTGATCTGGACCGTGTTAAGGCCCGATCAAACGGTGGTAGAGAGTAAAGAGTTCCCTGATTTGAACCCATCCTTGGATGGGACGTAATTCGGTGGGCTAGGCCCAGTTTAGTGGGATTGTGTCGGACGAAATCCAGAGACCATTAAATATCACAGCATGCATAAAAGCCCATTTGAACTCGAAAAAATGAAAATCCAATACTAATTGGGCCTGCAAAAGTAGCCCATATGTCCAGACCAATAGTCTATTCTCGTTCCAATTCGCTGAATTATAAAATTAGATGTCTGTTTAAAAATACAAAAATAGTTGTATATCGGCCTACCAACGACAGGTTTAAAAATTAAAAAAAAATACTCTATTCTCTTACTCTTAAAATTCAAAATACTATTGAAATAGTCATGAAAGATTGTGAAAAAAAAAAATCGATGGTGTGGATGATACTATGATCTAGCTCTCCAAAAATAAAAATATATTTTTCTTGCAAATTTTGTAAACAGACATCAATTTTTACAATTTTGATATTTTTGAAATAGAAAAAAAAATCCCAGGTTCACCTCCAACTTCACATATGGCTAGCACGGTGAGGCGTGGTGACCTATCGTTGTGTGTGCCGATGGAACCGACACGTGGACGAATGGGGGTGCTCACAGGTGTCCCCTTCCGGTTCACGCGTCATGCGCATGCTCGAGGTGCCCTCCAACCCAGCATGCAGTCGAAAGAATCGAGTAAGAACGGATCCTATTCCGAGTATCGAGTGAAAACACAATTAGGTCGAACGCCCTGATGTTAACCGCACTCAAAGCTCAAGAAAGGATTAAAATTTGAATCGATGGGTATAGACACATTTAATACATGTAGAGACTCGCACGATATCATCATTCCACCTTTCACGCTGATCGAGGTGCCACAGAAATGTGTTCCAAAGCGGAATCATTTTATGAATTTTACCCAGAGATAATGCCTACTTATTCCCTAGAGGAGAAACTCCATTGCCTCATCTTTTCTGCTTTCGCCAGACTCTCTTGGATTTCTTCTCCAATGTTTTTTAGCATTGTCTACTTTTGTTCGAGAAACTTTTGTTCTTCTTCCTCATGGAGGGGAATTCTGATTGGGTGGCTCTACCATTGGGAGTGTTGGACCTCATCTCCAACAAGTTACCGCACCCGAAAGATTTTGCCTTTTTTCGCTATGCCTGCTCCACCTGGCGTGAAATGCGCAAGGTGGCCAAGTTCACATCATGGATCCTGAAAGTGCCATTTGTGCACAACGATGGCTTGGTGGAGGTGCATCGTCTAGGAAGCGAGGCAGTCTTCGACCTTCGTTTTCTAGGTTTAGTTGGCGACAACTAGGAGATGATCAGGGCCTTGAGCAGGCTCTTGATCGTCATCGAATGAGGGCATCAGATCAAAGGTAGGGTATTAAATCTGGTGACCAGATGGTTTTTTGATCTCTCGCCACTCTCCTATGATACCTTCTTGGTGAACCTAGAGGGATGCATAGTACGAAGGAACAGAAAGCTGCTTATAATTGTTGTTCCAAGAATGTTGTGCTTAGATCTCTCGATGACAAAGGGCGTGCACGTATATCTTGTCGACGACCCTCCATGGTGGTTCCATATCTCTAGTAGTAAGTTCTGGTGGCGTATTACGGATTTTTTTGGATGGAATCACCTCAGGAGATCCATCTGGGACTGTAGCAACATTGGAGCAGTCGATGCCTAAGTTGTATGAGGGGTACTCGACTCATCCTAGAGAAGACCCGTGCCTTTTTCTTAAAGTCCTGGGATGACCAAATTGACGACCCTGCTGAGCATAATGCCTCAACGCCAATTTCCATTCATGTCTTTGGCGATGACATCTGGGAGCCGCTAGATTGGAAAATTGTCCCCTGGATGAAGGAAAAAACAATCATACTGGGCTTGACATCTAAGGTTGTTCCACCAGTACCTGAGATTAACCATCTTGGCCAAATTTTGGGCTTTCACCGAACGAGTTCATCATACGACTGGGGTGAGTACAAGGTGCTTGAGATTTCTTACCATGACATAGTTTCTAGTACGCTCAAGTCCCTTGAAGGGGATTTTAAGTGTCATTCTTGTAGGTGGCTGTCGCCCAAGCTTTCCCCTTAGATACGTAATAGGTTTCCTGATATACTTTTGGCTGGTGATTGTAAAAATATTTTACTGATATTTTGCTTAATCTAATATGCTATTGCTACTATTTTTTGTTAATGAAATAGAGTTAGCATGAATAGATGCAAAACTGATTAGCACATGCTATCGCCACTTTCGAGATTGTCTGACTATAAATTTGTTAATGCCTTAAATATCAACTAAACAAACCGTTAGAAGTGTAGCCTTTGAGTAATTACTCGAGCCGACCAAAAAATGAATAAGGAAAAGATTAGTGTAAAACTAGAAACATAACACATGATGCTTTTTGCAAACTATTACTGATCTGAGCATTTGATCAACATACGAATAAGAACTCATCAGAGAGCACACACGAGACCGACTAGGACTTACAGAACCTTTGTTGGCCGTTAGGTGTGAGATGTCTAACAATCTCAGTGTTGTTATGCCTAATGAGGTGTAATTGTCCGTCATCGGCCCAACACATGCCTCCGTTGGTTCTATCCAACGCGATCGACGTAAAACTAGATAATTTTTTGCAAAAATACTTACAAAAGAATATGGTATTATTATATAGCCTCCGACTTTCTGGTTGAGGAGAAGATTTCTCGAATAGAGAGTAAGAAAGAACATACATGTACCATTGAAGGAATATAGTGTAGCCCTCGACCTTCTACTCAATGACGGAATAGAGTGAAGAGTAGAACCTTAGCATCGAAAGTATACAATGTAGCTCTCAACTCTCTGTTTGTTGTGATAATCGAAACAGAGAGTAGAGCATATGCGTCATACTGGCCCCTGTCTCTTACTCAATGACTAGATTCGAGTAGATAATGGAGCATAAGCGCTTAATATTATACCATGTGGCTCCTAACCTTCTGAATGGCGTGATAACTAGAGACAAAAAGTGAAGCAAAAGCATCGAAAACGTATGATATAGCCCCTAACTCTATGCTTGATGTGATAATCGAGTGGAGAGTAGAGCATAAACATAAAAAATGTATGATGTAGCCCCCAACTCTCTGCTCAATGTGGTAATTGAGTGGAGAGTAGAGCGTAAGCATCAACATAACGTTCTCAACTGTATACTCGATGGGCTTAGCCCTCGAGCATTGGGTTATAATTATGCTGTGGTCACCGAGTAAACTCGAGCGGATCAATAGGTGAGCATTGAAACCCTGCTCCCGTTCATGCTCGTTTTCACCACAACCTTTGATTTGATGTGTCATAATGACCATCCATCCCTCTTTGCAGAGATTACACATGTCATAACGCTCCCATGATTCCTCAACTTCTGTCGGACGCACAACGCGACCGAGGTGAGCACGCTATCGTTTCAGATCTTGATGGCTCCATTTACATAGTATGGCATGTTCTTGCAGATATAAATATAGGGGGCTTGAGGCTGTTTATTTCCACTTCGTCTCCCCCCTTTCTTCCTTTGCCTTGCCCGGTAGAACTTGTAGAGCTTGAAGCCATGGGAACTTTCTACCCAAAGCCTCTTGCCATGGTTCCACCCGGTGTCATCACCATTTCTTTTGACGAGAAGGAATAGAGTGAGGGGTCTAGAGGAAGAGAGCACAGAGAATCACTTGGGGATGGACGACCTCTCTCCTGGTGGGTGCAGTGCTTCATTGCCGCTTATGCCGCGTGACAAGCGATGCGAATAACACGGGAGAGGGATGAAGCTGGTGGTGATCGTGAAGAGATCATCGACCAGGTTGTTGATGAAGTTTTTGGCGATGAAGCCCATGAGCCCTCGGCGGTGAAGAAAATGCGATTGTCTTCTCCGTCGACAACTGCCAGACCGCCTCTGTGGCCCACAGAGAGTCCGTAAGGCTCACCAGTGCCGGTCAACAGCTCCAGCAGGGTCCTCGCATCGGTCATTTTTCCTGGCCCTTATGCTGGCCGATGTCCGATTGCCGAGGTTATCAGCTACCGCCCCAGGGAAGTGTATAAAAGGTTTCTCGACTCGTTCAAGGACGAATAAGGGTCCACATACTTCTGAACTCATAGAGGTGGTGGATCTTCACTTTTTGCCATGTAGGTCAAGAGGAAAAGAAAAAGTATGTGATAGGTTAGTTAATCTAATCGAATGTAATCGACTTACCTGTAACTTATCTTATCTATGAATGAAACAGTCAGAGTTGATCGATGTGCCACGAGTTCTTGAGTATCTCAGTATTTTGAGTAGATAACCGTACTAATCCAGGTCGAGTAACTTCAACTACTATGTAGGGTCCTTCCCACTTAGGTGATAACTTATGGCGGCAGGCATGTTTCTGCACCTTTCGTAGGACAAGATCTCCAGTAGTGAGTCTCCTGGGCTGGACCTTGCAACTATGATATCTACGTAATGCTTGCTGATACTTAGCTACTCGAATGGATGCTCGATCATGGTACTCCTCGACTAAAAGAACAGAGTTTTACCGGTGGCCCTATTAATTGAGGTACGAATGACCCATAGTACTAAGGGAAGCTCTTTCACCTATCGTTTCGAGTAGGCCTTCAGCTTGTCAAAAACCCGAGTTTTGAGACCCCGCAAGACTATACCATTGACGCGCTCAACCTGACCATTGCTCTGGGGGTGAGCTACAGAGGTGCAATAAGTTTTAATGCCGAATTCTTCATAAAACACAATAAAGGTCCTGCTTTTGAACTGTCTATCGTTATCTATAATTATTTGATGCGGAATTCCAAATTGGGTAATTATGCTCCTCATGAATTTCTTAGCCGCTTCTGTAGTTATCTTTCCCATGGGTTCGGCCTCAATCCACTTAGTGAATGTGTCGATAGCCACGAGTAGGAACTTGTAACTATATTGGGCCCTTGGTAATGGTCCCATAATATTCAAGCCCCAGATAGAGAAATGCTAAGAAAGAGGAATTATTTGCAGAGTTTGGGCTGGTCGAGTGATTTGCCTTCCGAAAAATTGGTAGCTCTCACACTTTTTGACCAGCTCAGAAGCATCATAAAGGGCAGTCAGCCAATAGAATTCCTGGCGGAAAGCTTTTCCGACCAAGGTGCGATAAGACGTATGATTACCACACTTGCCTACATGGATATCAAACAATAACTTATTGCCCTCGTCCTGAGTGACGCACTTCATAAAGGTTTCGTTACTCCCCTTTCAATAAAGCTTGTCTTCTACCAAAGTGTATAGTTTGGACTTACGAGCAATTTTCTCTGTAGACGCATCATTGTCAGGGATATCTCAACCTTCGAGATAGGCTTGGTACGGAGTCATCCAAGTTGGCTTGCATTCGAGTAGTGCAGCTACCATGTCTGCGGTTTCTGCATCGCTGACCTGGCCAGACTACTGGTCAGGTTGGGTAGCATCTGTTTGCCGAGCTGTTGGGATAGATGGTCTGAGGAGTTTCTCAACTAAGACTCCTACGGCACCGGTGCTCGAGAAGAAGCGAGTCTAGCAAGTTCATCCATACCAGAGTTATCACTCCTTTTGATGTGCGTTACTTCTAGCCCGTCAAACTTTTCCTCAAGCTTTCACACCTCGTACAAGTGAGCTGTCTTGTTATCGTCCGAGCACTGGTACTCCTTTTACACTTGGGTTACGACTAGTTGTGAGTCCTCTTTCACAAAAAGTCGCCTAATTCCAAGTGACGCAGCTATGCGAAGGCCATTTACTAGTCCCTTGTATTCTGCAATATTGTTAGAAGCTTTAAAATATAATTAAACAACATACCTAAGTTCGTCGCTCGTCGAAGATTTGAGTATGATGCCATCAAAGATAAGTGTTCGGTGGTCCTCGACCACACTTGGCTTAGTTTCGTCAATGCTTATCCATTCGATGATGAATTCCGCTAGTACTTTTGACTTCACACTTGTGCATGGTGCATAGTGTACATCAAACTCGTTGAGTTCAAACGCCCATTGGGCGATTCATCCAATAGCCTCCCAATTGCATACGACGTCCTTCAATCGATACGTCGTCACGATAGTGACCTTATGCACCTAAAAATAGTGTTGTAGCTTTCGGGAAGACATCAAGGCTGCATAAAGCAATTTCTACACTTGCGGGTATCGTAGTTTTGCATCGTTTAGGACTTTGCTCACATAGTAAACAAGTTTCTGGACCTTGGCCTTTTTCTCGGGCATTCCCGTTCGATCACCAGAACCGTGCTTACTACTTGTGGGGTAGCTACAATGTACAAAAAGAGCTCCTTTATTTCATTAGGTGGAGTAAGAATTAACAGAGATGATAAACACCTTTTTAAGTCCTTGAAGGCGTTCTCCTCTTCTCACGTCCACTTGAACTGGTCGTGTTTCTTCAGCAGCTTTAAGAATGTCATCTCTCGTTTGCCCATCCTGGAAATGAATTGACTAAGGGTTGCTATACATCCTATTAGTTTTTGAACCTCCTTCAGTGTTTGAGGTGACCATATCTGGTTGAGAGCCTCGATTTTCTATGGATTAGCCTCAATGCCTCGTTTTGACACCAGGATGCCGAGAATGTTGCTAGATGGCACCCTGAACGTATACTTTTCAGGGTTGAGCATCATGCGATACTTCTTGAGCTTGTCGAATGTTTCCTTGAGGTCATTAATCAATGTATCACTTGACTACAATATCATTGACATAAGCTTCTACATTGCACATAATCTGGGGTTGTAGATAATTCTGAATACATCTTTAATACGTAGCACCGGCAATTCTTCAAACCAAAAAGCATCTTTACATAACAAACTACACCGAATGGAATAGTAAAAGCAGTTTTCTCCTCGTCCTCAACTCCCTGCTGATTTGGTGATACCCCAAATAGGCATCTAGAAAACACAACAACACACAACATCTCATGGAGTCGACTATTTGGTCGATACGCTGTAGAGGAAAAGGATCTTTAGGGCATGCTTTGTTGAGGTCGGTGAAGTCGACACAAATTCTCCACTTGCAACTAGCCTTCTTGACGATGACATGATTCATGAGCCACGTAGGATGACGAACTTTTTGAATAAAGCCTGCCTTTAAGAGTTTGTCGACCTCCTCCTGAATGGTTTGCTTCCGATCCTCAGCATATCTTCGCTGCTTCTTCACCATAGGTTTGGCGTCAGATTTAATAGCTAGTCGATGCTCGATTACTTCCCTATGAACCCTGAACATATCGAACGGTTGCCATGCAAACACATCTTGGTTTGCCCAGAGGAAAGCAACGAGCTCAAGTTCCTATTTGGGGTTGAGACCAGCCCCAACCTTGACAAGCTTGGCTGGTTCAGATGGGTCGAGGGGCGCTGCCTTGACACCACCATCAGTTGTTTTGTCCTTGGTGCCGTCGTTGGTGTAGAGAAAATGGCCCCATTAGGCCATGATTGTGATTTTGATGATTAATGACAATATAGTTAATGCGACTAACATGTTTGTCAAGAATATATGTTAGTAGGTCTCATGGATGCAATACATAAAAAAACCACTGCAGTCGGGACAAAGTTGGACTGAATTGGAGAAGTCCTAAGAAGATTTGCCTCACTGGATGGTCCAGTGCTCTGGGTGTTGAACTCACCGGAGCTTTGATTGCTTATCAAGACAGAAAGATGATAAGTTCACCGGATGCTCTGACATATACGTTGATGAAATCACCAGATGAATTCTTGGGTGACACGTGGTCAAAATTGTTAGAAGTGTTACACTGGATGGTCCGTTGATGTGTGTGTTTGAACTCACCGGAGTATATTTGTCAAATGGGAGAGAGGCCTAAAGACCTCACCGGAAGGTCCGGTGCTGGAGCAGAGTGCTCACCGAAGCAATTCTTGCAGAGAAGGTGATGTGCTAAAGAATGAAGGTTAAGCCTCACTGGATAGTCTAGTGATCAGTGGGAGTTGCACCGAAGCATTTTCAGAGAAAAAAAAGAGAAGGCTCAACCCACCGGATGGTCCGGTGTTGAGAATGATGAATGCACTGGAGAATTATTACCAGAGAAGGATGCAACTACTGAAGATTGAAGGTTCAACCCATCGAATGGTCTGGTGTGAATGGAATGAACACCGGACAATACACCGGATAATGAACATTGCAAAGAAGCAGAACGAAGTTCAAGGCATCGGATGGTCCGGTGATGAAGGCTGTGTAACACCGGAGCATTATTTTCAGATAGGGTTGCATTGGCTCGGTTGGTTTAAATTAACTCACTGGATAGTCCAGTGATGAAGTGATGTGCACCTGATGCATACACCAGAGCAATTTACACAGAGAAGAAGTAAAGGCTCGAATGGCTCAGGATAACTCATCTGAAAGTCCAGTGATGAAGATGAAGTATACACCGGTGTGTCTGATGTTCACAGAGACTTGAGTAGGGTTTCAATGGCTAGTTTGTGAGAGTATACTCACCGAATGATCTCGTGTTAGTATTATTATTCTCATCGGATCATCCGGTGTTAACAACTTTTCTGAGCCGTTGGGTTAACAGCTAGTGCGCGAGTTTGAGGCTATAAATACCCACCCACTCGGCCATTTGAAGGTGCTGGAGTGCAAAGAAGTTCATGTACACCTGAGAAAACATCCAAGCTACCAAAGTACTTAAAGTAATTATCCAAGGAAATTAAGCACAAGATTAGTGAGTGATTAGTGCTTATAGGTCTAGAGAGAGTGTTGCTAGGTGATTGCTGCCTAAAGAGTGGATCAATGAGTGATCCAACCTTGTACCAAGTGGTACGTCAATACCTTGAAGTCTTGGTGACTCTCCGGCAAGCTTATTGACCCTCCAACTTGGTGTGGAGCAGCAGTAAGGTGATTGTGCGAGGACACGGAGACCCTTGCCTTGGTGGCTTAAGCTCCGAAGTGATCACGACAGCAAAGAACTAGAAGAGAGGCTAGTGGTGAGACATTGAATTGGTGGCTCATCCGGGTGGAGACCTTGTCTTTATGACTTGGTGGCTCAAGAGCCGTGACTGGGTGCCGGTCGGGAACATATCCTTTGTGGAGCTCCAACGTGGACTAGGGGTGGCATTCATGCCATCGATACCATGGGAAAAAATCCTTGTGCCGAGTTTTCTCTCTCTACCTTATTTATGTTTCTGCATTTACATTCTTGTAGTTTACCTTCTTAGATAGATTGCAAGTACTTTGATCGGCAGAGTAGACACACTACATAAACTTAGAGCACATTTAGATAGAAATTGATATAGGTTTATCGTGTGTTGTTTTTTGAGCCTAAATAGTTCTAAGTGTTCTAATTCACCCCCCTCTTAGCACGTCACTGATCCCTTCAGTTGGTCTATTCCTTTGTAGCATTGTCAGATGGGGATGTGCTAGTAAGGCTTACGGCCTTGAAATCACCGGCGGCTTGATGCTTCTGGTGCTTGGACTCTGCATGTTTTGAAGTAATTGATGATCGACTGAAGTGTTTGACCATATCTAGGTTCTGCTTGTTGCACTTGACTGCTACTCATTGATCTCCTTTGACAGTTATGAGCCCTTTAGAGCCCAGGGTCTTGAGTGTCTGGTACGCATAATGCACAATAGCCATAAACTTACCCAACATTAGGCAGCCTAGGATCACATTGTATGCCGTCTCAAAATCCACGATGTCGAAGGTAAGCTTCTCTGTGTGAAAATTATCGGGCGTGCCAAACATGACTAGCAACTCGATCTGTCCAAGGGGCATCATCGACGAATTGGGGGTTATGCCATGGAAAGGCTCGACTCCTTTCTTGAGTTCCGACCTCTCAATCCCCATCTTATCTAAAGTCTTGGCGAAGATGAGGTTAAGCGAACTACCCCCATCAACCAAGGTTCGATAAAACTTTGATGTTGAAGATAGTCGGTTGTACCATGACTGGATATTGACCAGGATATGGGACCGTAGGCGGATGGTTGACTTGGTTGAATGTAATCAAAACTTCGGACCACCTGAGGTACCGAGTAGGCCCAGTAACAGCCAGGTTGACTTCTCGTTCGACTGCCTTGTATTGTCCTTCGGAGATGTGTGTCAAACTTTGGTGTGAGGAACCGTCCAAATAGTATTCTAATTAATCATCAGGAGGATCATTATTCATAATCACAACCTCGACGATTAACCAGAATACCATTCCGGTAGTCCCGGCACGTGTTTTGTGCCCAGGATCGGAACACATGCCTTCCAACTCAAATATCACAACACAGTTTAATAGAGAGCAAATAATTAAACTGGATTACCATTATTAAACAAGCAACTGCTTCCACAATTTACAACAAAAGAGGAACAACAACAACTATGCAGCGGAAGAAAAACCTATACAACAAAAGAGTATGGAGCCGCATGCCCTTAGGCTCCATACTCAAAAGCGCCGGAGTTCGGAGTAGAAGGTGCTACTCCTGCCCGCCACCCTGATCGGCAGGCACAAAGTAGCCGAACACTGCCTCTTCTTCGCCAACCTGCGAACCTGAAAGCAACTTAAGGGCAGCACCCCTTAGTACGAAGGTACTAGCAAGTCTTACACAGTATGAGTATATATATTCTCGACTCCAAGGATCATGCATTTAAAGCTGTAGCAAGGATTAAGACATGTTTAAGTTTATTAAGCGGTAAGCAACCTAGACTCTAAGTGTAAGCAACTGACTTAACCAACCACCGACTCAAACCCTGCCAACCAACTGATCAAAACAGATATACAACAACAAGAGTATAAAAGCAAACCATTCCCACCAAACCACCAACCACATACCGACCAAACCACCCCAATCCAACCATGCCACAACCCACATCGAAACTCTACGACCAAAATATGGTCGCTCGGTGGAGATAAGCGATAGCGATGCTCATGACCGAGAGCGCGGCAGTTCGAACTGATTATACACCCTGCAGGGGGATACTCCTGGACCCACACGACACAGGGACCATACGGCTTGTGCCACCCGCTAAGATGCGCACAAGGGGGTACCCGTGACAACCTTTCCCAACCAGGCCCAACCATGTGGATCAACCATAGCTCGGCGAGGCGGTATTAGAACTACTCCCCGAGCAAACTAATACCGCTAAAAGCCCGGACTCAAACCGGACTCACACCGTCTATGACGAGGCCCACATGACCACGTCTGCGAAGGTAATCGGCTCGCCTACCATTATATCAGCATGTGGTGAGTAAGGTATGTGCTAAAGCCGACTACACCGATGATCGGTGCTTAACCGGTGCAAGCGGTCTACGGTGTCCGGGTTCCCTCCCCGAACTGCCTGAGGACTCCTCGTGAGCAGATGACACCCCTAACACCGCCCACACCTCGTCTCAACTCACCACTCACCAAACCGACTCATCATCAACACAACCATAAGTGCGAACAAGTAATAAGTCCTAGGCTCGCGACAACGGTGGACGCCGTCGTCGACTTCTACCGGAAAGCCTAAGTACCACTAAGCATAGCGAACTAAAATTAGACCTCGATGACACCACTAGGCTCCTAGGAACAACACATGACACGTGACCGAAATGGGATAATGCATCGGCATAGGTTCTACCCAACTCAGTACCCGACACATGCAATGTATACATAAGCGTAGATAACATATTAAAATTTCAAGTAGACACGGTGCAATATGAACGATGCTTGCCTTGCTGCCCTGAATCAGAAAGGTGGGACGCCTCACGATCGCCCACGGCCTCCGGGATCGACGGATCGGCGTTCACTACAGAGAGCAACGCGTGCAATGTAATGAGCATGTATGAAATGCGATCATGTAAGAAAAATATGCTCCACAATACATGACAACATTATTCCAAGATCGTACTGTCCAAACCAGAATTTTCCAAGTGGTCTCAAAAAGTTTGGAGTTCCTACGAATTAACTACGAATTTTACAAGCTATCAGCTATCAGGAAAGCCTGATAAACCGTGCTCGGGGTGCCCGGGATGAACAGTACTCACGGGGTACCCGGGGTGAACAGTACCCGGGGGTGCTCGGGGTGAACAGTACCCGGGGGTGCTCGGGTGAATAGTACCGGGGTCCTCGGGATCGACCGTGCTCGGGTGCTCGGGGTGAATCAGTACAGGGGTGCTCGGGTGCTCGGGTGAACAGTACCCGGGGGTCGTCGGGTGAACAGTACCCGGGGGTGCTCGGGAGTGCTCGGGGGTGAACAGTACCGGGGGGTGCTCGGTGAACAGTACCAGGGTCCTCGGGATCGACCGTGCTCGGGTTCTCGGGTGAACAGTACCCGGGGGTCGTCGGGTGAACAGTACCCGGGTGCTCGGGAGTACCCGGGTGCTCGGGAGTGCTCGGGGTGACTGCGCTCGGGTGCTCGGGTGAACAGTACCAGGGGGTCGTCGGGTGAACAGTACCCCCGGAGTGCTCGGGGTGACTGCCCTCGTGCTCGGGTGAACAGTACCCGGGGGTCGTCGGGTGAACAGTACCCGGGGTGCTCGGGAGTGCTCGGGGTGAACCGTGCTCGGTGAACAGTAAAATCAGCCTCGTGCAGCTCCAGAACAGCAGCCATTACGAAGGGAAAAACTGGGCTAAACTAACCTGGGAGTCTCTCTAAATCAAAAGTAAAAATGCCTAGAAGGGTGTACAGGGTCTAGACTTTGCTCAACCGCCTAGCAACATGATTCCTAACTCAAATCCACATAAATCCTCATTTGTTCCCAGACTGCAGAACTTTAAGAACTTTGCAACCCTAGTTCCAGATTCAAGATCTATCCAACCAAAAATGAGCATACATGCCATGGGAGTCTCGCAGACTCACCCAAGGTCCTTTGCTGAGGTTGGTGACCGCCAGTTGAAGGAGGAAACGACGGAAAATGGCTTGAAGAAGAGAGGAAAAACTGCTGCTTCCTTGCTTCTCCCAAAGAACACCAAACAAGTTCAGAACCAGCTCGAATTCCTTCGGAGAAACTGAAAATGAATTGGATGGACGAGTAGTCCTTGAGCTGGTGGTCTCGTGAGTACCACATACGTACCTTGATCTTGCTCCCAGAGGTAGGGATCCAAAGGGGAAAAAGGGAGCCTAAGAGAGAGAGTGAGAGAGACAGCCAACTCCAACTTGTTTCCTCAAAAAGCCTTATATGGTGGAGTGGGTGAGGAGTACGTATGGGCAAGTTTGAGGGGAGAGATAGC
Source organism: Phragmites australis (assembly GCF_958298935.1). Taxonomy (NCBI): domain Eukaryota; kingdom Viridiplantae; phylum Streptophyta; class Magnoliopsida; order Poales; family Poaceae; genus Phragmites; species Phragmites australis. The sequence continues at coordinate 23,218,587 of NC_084934.1, read as the reverse complement.
TGTTGCCCACTTATAGAGAGATATTTTCCACCCAAGTGGGCCCCATTTACCTAGAGGAAAGTCCAGACTTGCTTCCAGCTCCTTTATTTCTCTTAGTTTTTCCTTCTCCCACCTCATTGACTCAAAGTGAAGTGCTCCAGCGACCCAAACTGGAACATGAAGCTGAAATTGCATGTTTTAGGATTAAAACACACAATTATGGATTTCGGGATGTGACAATTTCTTTAGGGTTTTCTTTCCCCTCCTTCTAAATGCTAAACCCAAGCCGGATTAACCACATCCGAATCTTAAAACATCTAATACGAGTCCTAATAGGGACATGAACACACATATACAAGTATAAACACATCTAATTCAATGCAAAGAACCCTAATTCATAAATATGTGTTCTAATCTGACACTAATTAGGGCTAATTGTCACTTAAACATGCTGAATTAACATTAATATGAGACATAAACAGCCTAAAACATGAATATATGCATTGATCCGAGCCTAATTCATCTTAAAGATTCATAATTGACAGCTAATTGATGTAAACAAAACAATTAGGCCCTATTGATCATAAAACGATATCAACCGAACACTAAAAATATCTTTTATGTTTAATTGGGTCTGATTAGGGCTAACTATGGTTCTGATGCCAAATGTTGAAGCTTAATTACGTCTTAATTCACAACATCGTCAACCCTAATATCAAACATCACCTTAAGCGGAAGCATACAGACGTACCGACGTTCGGAGATGCCACGAGCAATTGGTGAGGAGCGTGATGTAGGCATAGTCTTGCGTGGTAATGAGGGTAGATGTCACGCAGATCGTCGGTGACGTCGTCATTGGCATGATGCAAATGAAGTAGATATGGTCGGCTTGATGCAGTTGCATGAGCAGCTGGAGGTGATGGCGATGGTGACGGCGGTCTTCGCTCCACACAGCGCCTCCCGTGGGACCAATCTAGGGTTTTTATGTAGGAGCATGCGGTCTCGTGATATGGATTATCACCGAGACCTTGGTCTTAGCCCTCTTATATATGGCGTTGGTGGAATGGGACCACAAAGCATACGTTGTCGCGCCCCCGATCGGAGCACGAGTGGTGTGGACGAACTTCTCCTGAACTCTCAGTGAGTTCATTATGCAAATGTTAGGAGCCAAGATCATATCCAACAAATAAGTCAATACCATGAACCTAAGCTGTGCGATCCTATATCTTCAGGTACAAAACCTGGGACTATTGACATTGTATATATAAGGAACAAGTCCAATGCACAGTCCACGTTCTTCAGTAGAAGCTGTCTGCCACTCATACGTTTAGGAAAGGCAGGGTCTTCTTCAGGCTAAACAAATTGTGAAACTTCCCATATAAGCATGTTCATGAAACTGATACAATCCTTACTACCAATTGACTTTTGATGGCTCTGGACTCCTCCAGCAGCAAGGTCAGCAATGATGGTTAAAGACCCCTCCAAAGCAGCTAAGGGTATGAGCAATACTATGTGGTTATGGCTAAGTGCTTGAAGAAAGAGAGTGTTAAGCATATATATAAAAAGTGTAATTTCTAATGCAAATAAAGACTATATGTGTTTAAAAATTGTAATTTCCAATGCAAGCAAAGACTATATGTGCTTAAATACGGTTAACTATTTTGTTAGCACTAATATAACAACAGTGCTATTAGAGTTAAGAAAACCTATTTTTTTTTCCATAAGCATATCTTTTAAACACCACATTATACATGCTCTTGCAACAGTAGAACTTGAAGATTAGAAACTTTGGGAACATGAAAGCATACAATTGGACACATATAAGCACAAAGAAACATGTAATCGAGGATAAAAGCACTACACTAATTAAGATATTATGTTGTCATCTGGTCGGGAACATAGATCTGGTCGGGAAGCTTGCTACCCGGAAGATCTAGATGGTCAAGGAGCTTTTTGAGTTAGCCAACAAATATGCAAAGAAAGCCAAAGCTCAGGTACATGCCAACAACCCTCAACCTGTCAAGGACAATCCCGAGTCCTCAAAAAATGAGGGGAAGAAGGGCAAGCCTGGTAACAAGCACAAGGATCCGAACACGACTGCAGTCGCAGTCAATAGGAGCAAGTTGAGCAACACCGGGGATAGTAAAGGCCTGAGTCGAGGAGGCAAGAAGTGGTGCCCTATTTATCAAACCAATCAGCATGACTTCGACAAATGCTACGTCCTCAAAAAGAAGGTCGAAGAAAAGCTTAAAGGTGCCGTTGTGGAGCACCACAGCAAACAGTCTAAGCCAGATGCTAAAGGTGATGAGCCCGAGTTCCACGAGCCTGACCAAATGTCACGTCCCGAAATCCATAATTGTGTGTTTTAATCCTAAAACATGCAATTTCAGCTTCATGTTCCAGTTTGGGTCGCTGGAGCACTTCACTTTGAGTCAATGAGGTGGGAGAAGGAAAAACTAAGAGAAATAAAGGAGCTGGAAGCAAGTCTGGACTTTCCTCTAGGTAAATGGGGCCCACTTGGGTGGAAAATATCTCTCTATAAGTGGGCAACAGCTATCTCTCCCCTCAAACTTGCCCATACGTACTCCTCACCCACTCCACCATATAAGGCTTTTTGAGGAAACAAGTTGGAGTTGGCTGTCTCTCTCACTCTCTCTCTTAGGCTCCCTTTTTCCCCTTTGGATCCCTACCTCTGGGAGCAAGATCAAGGTACGTATGTGGTACTCACGAGACCACCAGCTCAAGGACTACTCGTCCATCCAATTCATTTTCAGTTTCCCCGAAGGAATTCGAGCTGGTTCTGAACTTGTTTGGTGTTCTTTGGGAGAAGCAAGGAAGCAGCAGTTTTTCCTCTCTTCTTCAAGCCATTTTCCGTCGTTTCCTCCTTCAACTGGCGGTCACCAACCTCAGCAAAGGACCTTGGGTGAGTCTGCGAGACTCCCATGGCATGTATGCTCATTTTTGGTTGGATAGATCTTGAATCTGGAACTAGGGTTGCAAAGTTCTTAAAGTTCTGCAGTCTGGGAACAAATGAGGATTTATGTGGATTTGAGTTAGGAATCATGTTGCTAGGCGGTTGAGCAAAGTCTAGACCCTGTACACCCTTCTAGGCATTTTTACTTTTGATTTAGAGAGACTCCCAGGTTAGTTTAGCCCAGTTTTTCCCTTCGTAATGGCTGCTGTTCTGGAGCTGCACGAGGCTGATTTTACTATTCACCGAGCACGGTTCACCCCGAGCACTCCCGAGCACCCCGGGTACTGTTCACCCGACGACCCCCGGGTACTGTTCACCCGAGCACGAGGGCAGTCACCCCGAGCACTCCGGGGGTACTGTTCACCCGACGACCCCCTGGTACTGTTCACCCGAGCACCCGAGCGCAGTCACCCCGAGCACTCCCGAGCACCCGGGTACTGTTCACCCGACGACCCCCGGGTACTGTTCACCCGAGAACCTGAGCACGGTCGATCCCGAGGACCCTGGTACTGTTCACCGAGCACCCCCGGTACTGTTCACCCCCGAGCACCCCCGGGTACTGTTCACCCGACGACCCCCGGGTACTGTTCACCCGAGCACCCGAGCACCCCTGTACTGATTCACCCCGAGCACCCGAGCACGGTCGATCCCGAGGACCCCGGTACTATTCACCCGAGCACCCCCGGGTACTGTTCACCCCCAGCACCCCCGGGTACTGTTCACCCCGGGTACCCGTGAGTACTGTTCATCCCGGGCACCCCCGAGCACGGTTTATCAGGCTTTCCTGATAGCTGATAGCTTGTAAAATTCGTAGTTAATTCGTAGGAACTCCAAACTTTTTGAGACCACTTGGAAAATTCTGGTTTGGACAGTACGATCTTGGAATAATGTTGTCATGTATTGTGGAGCGTATTTTTCTTACATGATCGCATTTCATACATGCTCATTACATTGCACGCGTTGCTCTCTGTAGTGAACGCCGATCCGTCGATCCCGGAGGCCGTGGGCGATCGTGAGGCGTCCCACCTTTCTGATTCAGGGCAGCAAGGCAAGCATCGTTCATATTGCACCGTGTCTACTTGAAATTTTAATATGTTATCTACGCTTATGTATACATTGCATGTGTCGGGTACTGAGTTGGGTAGAACCTATGCCGATGCATTATCCCATTTCGGTCACGTGTCATGTGTTGTTCCTAGGAGCCTAGTGGTGTCATCGAGGTCTAATTTTAGTTCGCTATGCTTAGTGGTACTTAGGCTTTCCGGTAGAAGTCGACGACGGCGTCCACCGTTGTCGCGAGCCTAGGACTTATTACTTGTTCGCACTTATGGTTGTGTTGATGATGAGTCGGTTTGGTGAGTGGTGAGTTGAGACGAGGTGTGGGCGGTGTTAGGGGTGTCATCTGCTCACGAGGAGTCCTCAGGCAGTTCGGGGAGGGAACCCGGACACCGTAGACCGCTTGCACCGGTTAAGCACCGATCATCGGTGTAGTCGGCTTTAGCACATACCTTACTCACCACATGCTGATATAATGGTAGGCGAGCCGATTACCTTCGCAGACGTGGTCATGTGGGCCTCGTCATAGACGGTGTGAGTCCGGTTTGAGTCCGGGCTTTTAGCGGTATTAGTTTGCTCGGGGAGTAGTTCTAATACCGCCTCGCCGAGCTATGGTTGATCCACATGGTTGGGCCTGGTTGGGAAAGGTTGTCACGGGTACCCCCTTGTGCGCATCTTAGCGGGTGGCACAAGCCGTATGGTCCCTGTGTCGTGTGGGTCCAGGAGTATCCCCCTGCAGGGTGTATAATCAGTTCGAACTGCCGCGCTCTCGGTCATGAGCATCGCTATCGCTTATCTCCACCGAGCGACCATATTTTGGTCGTAGAGTTTCGATGTGGGTTGTGGCATGGTTGGATTGGGGTGGTTTGGTCGGTATGTGGTTGGTGGTTTGGTGGGAATGGTTTGCTTTTATACTCTTGTTGTTGTATATCTGTTTTGATCAGTTGGTTGGCAGGGTTTGAGTCGGTGGTTGGTTAAGTCAGTTGCTTACACTTAGAGTCTAGGTTGCTTACCGCTTAATAAACTTAAACATGTCTTAATCCTTGCTACAGCTTTAAATGCATGATCCTTGGAGTCGAGAATATATATACTCATACTGTGTAAGACTTGCTAGTACCTTCGTACTAAGGGGTGCTGCCCTTAAGTTGCTTTCAGGTTCGCAGGTTGGCGAAGAAGAGGCAGTGTTCGGCTACTTTGTGCCTGCCGATCAGGGTGGCGGGCAGGAGTAGCACCTTCTACTCCGAACTCCGGCGCTTTTGAGTATGGAGCCTAAGGGCATGCGGCTCCATACTCTTTTGTTGTATAGGTTTTTCTTCCGCTGCATAGTTGTTGTTGTTCCTCTTTTGTTGTAAATTGTGGAAGCAGTTGCTTGTTTAATAATGGTAATCCAGTTTAATTATTTGCTCTCTATTAAACTGTGTTGTGATATTTGAGTTGGAAGGCATGTGTTCCGATCCTGGGCACAAAACACGTGCCGGGACTACCGGAATGGTATTCTGGTTAATCGTCGAGGTTGTGATTATGAATAATGATCCTCCTGATGATTAATTAGAATACTATTTGGACGGTTCCTCACAGAAATCCCCATTTTTCCCTTCTATTCGAAACCCTAATCCCCAATCCGAACTCTAAATCTCAAATCAAAGCCCTAAACAAGAAGGAGAAGGGGGTCTTATGTGTTTGCGCGTTTATGCCGTCGTCGGATTTTCCTCCTCCTCCTGGGTGCATCAGATCTTCCTTGGTCGCTCACTTCTTCATCTAGTGTGTGCACGTCGAAGCTCTGCCGCTTGGAACTTCTTCTCGCTGCACACCCCATCCAAATGGGCAACATCATAGCTCTAACCAACGAAGGCACGCATGACCTCAGTCGCACGCGCACTCCAGTGGATAGGCCCATAGCGCCGCCCTCTTCTCTCTCTCTCTCCCCACATTTTCTCTCTCAGTTGCCAGCAACTTGCCATCGCCGAAGATCTCTCACGCTTCGCCACCACCGCCACTGTTGTCTCTCTCTTTGGGGCCGAAGCAAGGAGTGGAGAGAGTGAGAGGGTTAGATCTAGGGTTCTGGTCGATGCGACATTTGGATAGCTAAGATGCGTCCATTTTATGAGCTAGTTTCTGAGCTGCAAGGCCAAGTTTTTGGGTTTTTCTCTCCTTTTCCCCAGATTTTCCAGTGATTTATTAACATTTTAACTTTTATGCACTGTAATTTCTAATGAAAATAGCCCAAAATTAATGATATTTAATGTACAAAATTACGATTAATTCTTTGGATAAATTGGAGCTAATGGGAAGTTTTTTCTAGAGAATTTTAGATCAGTTTACGTAGGTTCATAATTACTTTTTGACCAACACTTAATGTAATTATGCACCATTTTATGTATTTATTTAAATTCTTTTCCATCTTCTGCCCTATAATGATGCGGATTGGAGTTTAATTTTTGCATGATTTTAATCATACCAACGTATGGTTTTTGTCATGAAAATTATTTATTTATGATAAATTTTAATCTCGCCCAAATTTTATTTCCAACTCTTAACACTTCATCTCTTACCGCCACAATTGACAATATAGAGCAACTTACGAGGAACAACTTTTCCGCTTGGAAGGCTAAAGTGATGGTTGTCCTTGATGTTTTGGACGCTGACTATGCACTCAAGGTTGATGCTCCCACTGCTTCTATCATTGGTGTGGAGAATTATGATAAACTAAAGAAAACTTATGATGCACTTTTTAAGAAGTGGGAGTGATCCAAGCGTATGTCACTTATGATAATGAGGAACTTCATCTTAGATGCTATAAGGGGAGCAATCTCTAACTTAGAGAAAGCTAAGACGTACTTGGTATCCATGGAGGAGCAATTCAAAGGCAGCTCTAAGATTTATACTAGTACACTTATTCAGAAGTTCCTTAATACTTAGTATAATTATAGGTCTGACGGCATAAGAGAGCACATCATGATGATAACAGACATGGCTAACAAACTCAAGGGCATGGACATGAAAATCTCTGAGAATTTTCTTGTCCACTTCATTATGACATCTCTTCCTCCTGAGTTTATTCCTTTTAAGATCAACTACAATACTTAGAAGGAAAAGTGGATCATGATCGATTTGATTGCGATGTGCGTCCAAGAGGAAGAGAGGGTGAGGACTGGAAAGAAAGACTTTGTGAATCACGTTAGTAGCCCCAACAACAAAAGCAAATTTCAAGGGGATTTCATGTACAAGAAGAAGTTGCATTTTGTCTCTAAGCATGACAAGGCAGCGCAGAGGACGCCCAAGGAAACTGCTCCTCCTACTCCTGTCTCTCAAGAACCTAAGGATGGCGGATGCTACTTTTGCCGCAAGAAGGATTACTATCAGAAAGACTGCGCTGGTTTTCTGAAGTGCCTCACAAGAAACGATAATGATTTAAAAACATTCATTGATGAATCTCTTTATACTAATTTTCCCTTAATTACGAGTGGATTGACTCAGGTGTTACTGTGCACATTACCAACTCCTTACAGGGGTTCCTTACTATAAAAACACTAAGAAGGGAGGAGCGAAGTCTTAGAGTGGCCAATAGGAAAGAAGCTGAAGTTAAAGTGTCGGATCCCTTTCATTAGTTATTGATAGGGGCTTCACTCTTAGGCTGAATAATATAGTTTATGTTCCTTCCACGAGGAGGAATCTCATTTCAGTTTCAATGTTAGACGACAATTATTTTGATTGTAATTTTAGAGACAATAAGTGCATTCTTAAGTTTAATTTAGATGTTATTGATCTCATCATTCGATAAGACAAAATTTATATGCTTACCCTTAATGAATCATCTGTTTTATGAACGTCTATGATGCAAGCCATAAGAGAGATAAGTGCGATTAATGAGGCTTCTTCGAAACTATGGCATTGCGTTTAGGCCACATTTTAAGTGGGGGAATGGAGCGTCTCATTAAGGAAAAGATCCTCCAACCCTTAGATTTATCTGACTATGACCATTGTATAGATTGCATTAAAAGAAAATACGTTAAGAAAATAAAAAAAATGGGCCACTCGGAGCACATGATTATTAGAATTAATTCACACGGACATTTGCGGTCCTTTTTCTGTGATATTAGTGGATAGTTTTGATTCATTCATTACCTTCATGGATGATTTCTCCCAGCTATACTCAATTAAAGATTGACCTAAGTCTCTTGATAATTTTAAAGTATTTAAGGCTGAGGTAGAAAATCAGTACAACTTAAAGATTAAAATAGTGAGATATGATATTGGCTCCTCATGTTTGCCTAACGAACTCACCGAGAGTCTAGGGGGAGTTCGTCCCCACCACTTGCACCCTAATGGGGGTGTAACCAATGTATGGATTGCAGTCCTGTTTCACCAGTGCTATATATAAGAGGGCCAAGGCCCGGGTCTCGGTGATAATCCATATCGCAAGACCGACGCACACCCCTACATCAAAAACCCTAGACCGATCTCATGGGAGACGATGTGTGGAGCGAAGACCGCCGCCACCATCACCATCACCTCCAGCTGCTCGTACAACTGCATGAAGCCAGCCACATCTACTTCATCTTCATCACACCGGCGACGACATCACCGACGGTCTACATGGCATCTACCCTCATCACCACGCATGGCTACGTCTACATCACGCTCCTCACCGATCACTCATGGCATCTCTGAACGCCGGTACATCCACATGCTTCTGTTTAAGGTGCTGTTTAATATTAGGGCTAATGATCTTATGAATTAAGATGTAATTAAGCTTCAACATTATCTTGATCTCTCTTATCAGTTCTATTCAGTAGCAGACTACTTAAAAAGTTCTATATTGCTAGAGAATTACCATGCACAACTATAAATCTTAATGTCACTCAAGACTTAGTCATGTGGCATTGCAGGTATGTGCTCGTCCTGATTGCGAGCTTTAACATATTGGAAGGTACATACCTCTTATTGAGGACATCAAGCTTACGTCACGGAAGGGGCTATTAATCGCAACCTTTCTACGGTTGTTGCTTGTTCCTGCATTTTACTACACTGCAAAGTACGGAGATCAAGGTTGGATGATCGTATTAACGTCGTTCCTTGGATTGAGCAATGTATACCTCACTGTTTGTGTCATAACCGAAGCACCCAAAGGGTTCAAGGTCAGCAGTGTTTATGAATCTTTAAAAAACACAGCCACATGCTGTTTTTGTTCCGCACAATTTGCTAAGCTACGTACTGTCATGTGCAGGGGCCAGAACAAAACGGTTTGGGCAACATTCTTGTATTTTTCCTCCTGGTAGGCCTGTTTTCTGGGGCAATTCTTGGTTGGCTGTGGCTCATAGGTAAGGGTGGTGATCACACGGAAGAATAGTATTGGTGGGTGTTTCGCTAAGAGAAACACTCCCTGAGCGAATTATCCTAATGCGTGGATTTAATAAATAAATGTGCGGGTGTGCATTTCATTACTCCTTGATAGAATTACATGTACAAATTTCCATTGAGATTGAGTAGCGCCTAAGTAATATATCTGACTTAGTAGACGGCTATGTAGTTATTGGTTCATATGGTGTTACGAAGCCACCGGTTAATTACATCCACAATGTTGGGTTATGGAATACCTCTGATTATGATACGTTGATGGTTGTCATCTCCAAACAAAATAAGAATTGTCTCTGAGTATGTATAAACATAATAAAAAAATAAGGAGTGCCAAAGCCTCATTGGCCCCTAACAAAAAGTATATGGCCTCGTCGTGCAGGTCCCATAATGAAGTCTCAAAAAGTGTTTAGCATCATCGGTCACGAGCAAAGAAATTTTAGATTTGTCGTTGGTCGTGAAAAAGGAAAATCCCAGCCTCGTCAGTTAGGGAGAAGATGAGACTTCACATGGTACACCGGCTTTGACAGTACGAAAAATAGATGTGTGATAGTAGTAGGGTTATGCTTATGCAACATTTAGGAGGTTTCTCCTCGTGTAGGCTTCTGAGACCATCGGCACGACACTTAGTCCGAAGCCAGTTTAGCTTCCCTGATGACATATATGATATATGCGCGTGTACTTGGCGCTAGCTTTGCCCTATATTTCAAGATTGTGGGACTTAGAATTATCCACCGGTGTTGGGCAGTAAGTAGACAAGCTCACAGACGGAGTTTGGGGCAGATCAAGCCAATAGAAATAGGGACGTGCCATGCGTAGCGTGTGAGGTTTCCACTTATGTGTGCTTCTAAGGTCATTGGCACCACATAGTCCGACACCTATTTGGCTTTCTTTGGAGGCATATCACTGCTACATAAAGTGTCTTTACTGTCAACTCTAAAGTAGTCTTTATTGCCGGTTCTGTATCCGATAGTGATTGGTCGGCAGTGAAAGTCATGCCCCAATCACTGTCGGTTGCATAATCGGTAGTGAAAGTGGTTTCGAGAGAAGAAAAAAGAAGAAACAAACCAGCTCAAAATCGAGCCGGCTCGGCTGCCGCCACCACCAGTGCGCTCCGCCGTCATTGCTGCGCCAGTCCGGCCTTGCTCCGCCCTGCACAAGAAAACATGGAGTCACAAAGGCCGCCATCACAGCGCACACAGTGACGCCCTGCTTGCCGCCGCCGCCTGCGCCCTGCATGGCGAAGACCATCACAAACGAGAGGCGGTAGATGACGTTGAGCACCAGCCGAAGCTCCTCGCTGTAGAAGGAGCGGTACTCGAGCGTGTCACTTTTTTCCTTCTTAACATCGACCATGTGCACGAACGTCGCCATGCTAAAGATCTTGGTGGCCACGGCGAGCTAGCCCTTGTGTGGTACTAGAGATACACCAGATGTGATGAAAGGTACTGCAAAGTGAGGTGTAGCCCCTCCTAGGACCGAGAAAACCTCAGATATAGCTTGTTACCTGGTTTTGAACTATTTAAACTATTTTAAAGTCAATCACAGATGATACAATCGGATACTTGCATAAACTACTTTACGCTTAAAACTAAACCATAAAGCCCTATCCTTGAAACACCCATTTATGCATCTATCAAACACCTTGAAGTAGTATAAGGCTTGCTAAGTACCTTCTGTGCTCACTCTTGCTATCATTCAGATGAGGAAGCCGATGCTGACTTTACCGGAGGTGAAGGAAGCGATGAAGAGTAGTCTTAGAAGTCACGTTTGCACCCTAAACTGCTTGTGGCTTGGGCTTTTGCTTTCCACTGTGTTTGTTGGCATGTCGGCTAGGTTTTTAATATACAGTATGGTTCGTAAACCTTTTGTACTCCGAACCACAATACTTATATATGAAGTTTGACTGTGATACTACTACCGTTATACTGTGCGTATCAGCTACTTGATCCAAAGACTGATACAGGAGGTACAGGAGATCCCAGGTTTGGGGTCTTACAAGAGTGGTATCAGAGTCATACTTAGCTGTAGGACATGATCTTAGGATAGAATTGCTCGTAATTGTTTATTTTTCCAAAAACTATGTTGTCAAAACTGCTTCTATACTTATCTTTTATCTTTTGCTTTTTGAAACCTCTTTTATATTGGTTCTAAGCTGTCCTCTTTTCCCCGGTAGATGGAAGACGAGGACTGGAACACAGTACGATGTCTACAAGTGGAGGGTTTTCCCAAATTATTGTGGGAAGCTTGTTGTCGTCTGGGATATACCCGACGCCTAGAGTACACTGGGCGTGACTACGATGAGAATGAATCCCAGAAATATCAGGTTTTGCTGCAGATCTTTGACTGTCCAAGATACCCCAGTTAGCGACCGTGGCACGTCAACACCATTAGAGTACTATACCCTAACACGTACTAGTTGGTAGCCTACGAAGCACTTCAGCACCTATGCAGGAGACGTGTCAGGGAGGTGGCACACACCCATGAGGCACCTTCCAGCTACCGCTGGCTAGAGAGCTGCTTGGTGTGCACACCTAAACGCCATGGAGGATGCAGGACAGGAGGAAGAAGAGGATGACACCACCATGGCCGTCACGACACAGTACCTCCACGCCTTGGAGCACATGCACAATGAGACCTATCAGCTATTCCAGGATAGTCATGAGAGGGCAGAGGAGTCAGAGACAAGGGAGAGAGCCCTTCGTATGATGCTGGATCAGACCAAAGTCCAGCCGCGGCCGCTGAAGACACCGCGGTAAGGAACTGCGAAGGATGGCAGAGGGCGGTAAGGACGCATCACAGGGATCTTAACAGACAGAATGCCATGAATGGCTCCTAAGTCAGAACAACTGCCAGGAAGAGCACTTTTAGTTTACCCGTGAGTCAAACCCAGCACATCGTCCTTTCAAGTGCACCCCTCCTACCAGCACATATAGCAGCAGCTATAGCAGACAGTAGGATTAGCCCCTCGTCAGTTCCAGTAGCCAATGGAGGATTAGTGCCCGTCGAGCCGATTCAGGATGGAGACATGGTGATACTCACCAACAACTCGGAGGAGGAGGACTCTAGCAAGCACGAGCTCGTTAGTGACCCCGACAGCGACAACGGCGAAGACATGATCTTCGACCCCACTTCCACCCCGACACCAACAGGGACCCACTCACCTGCTGAGTCAGCCGCTGGCAATGCCGCTGACAACGCCGCTGACAGGCCCGTAGATGACGCAAGAGGACGACGTGCCGTGGTAATTAGCAGTAGGAGTAGATCCTTTTGTAGCTTTTGTTGTAGATAACCCTGTAGTGAGATGCTTAGTGAGCATGCTTTTGTTGTTTGTAGAATGAGAACTTTTGTACTAGTGACCTAGCAGAGATAGTCCTAGGTTTGTTTAATACATGTTGTTGATGCTTGTGTTTACTGTTGATTCTTGTTGTCTCTTGATTGCGTGATTGGCAGGGATTGTCCTTGCTTTTATCTTGCTTGCCTTCATCTTTTAGGTGCATCTCAGCTCTTACTTCCTCTCTTATCTACAAAGAATAGATGGAATCATCCAGGCAATCATCTCGCCTTCGGCAACAACGCCAGGGGGTTCTCATCGTTATGGCCCCTGAGGGTGGATCTGAAACCGGAAGTGCGATAGGATCCGTATGGTTGTGAACCCATATACCATGAATCCTTGATGATTGAGAATCCCGTGATGGCTATGAAATCCTTGATGTCATGTGGGATATGGTGAGAGATGTGTAAAAATAGGTGAAAACTATTTTGACGAGGGCAGGTGGAGTAGTACTCTGGTGGAGGATGCTCCTGGGGGCTTGAGTCATCTATGTGGTGTTCATGGTCAGAAGATACCTACCCTGGTCGTTTAAGGACTGAGTCTTGCGCGGCATGCTTAGCCACCACCGTGCAACCATGCGTCCTGAATGGGTAGGACTTGACTTTTCTTCACCGAACTGAGTTAGGCATCATACTAGGAGGCTGAGAGCAACGAGCAGTCAAGTGACTATGTGGCCCTCTGTTTGAACGTGCAGAGACCGACATCTTCTTAAAAAGGGAACCTAGTGTTCATTACAAGAACACTAGTACTTGGGGGTAAATCTCGTAGAAAAGTCCGGTAGGAAAGGTATTTGAAGGGTCTCGGTATGATTCGTTCATCCGCTTGCAATTAATAGAGGCTAAGTATATCGCGTGGGTATCGTGTACAATCTCTTCAGAGTGTAAACCTATTCAAATAGCCGTGTCCACGTTTATGGACATGCGAAGGCATGGTCACGCTTGAATAGACTCTCAGTGCGTGTGTCTTGATGAGTGAGTGTGTAGACTAGATGTTCGTGTGATTAGGTTGCTGGCTGAATCCGTCAGGATCTGTGTGGTATTAGAGGTACACAAAATGAGATGAAAGGTACTGCGGAGTGAGGTGTAGCCCCTCCCAGGACCGAGAAAACACCAGATATAGCTTGTTACCTGGTTTTGAACTTTTTAAACTGTTTTAAAGTCAATTATAGATGATTCAATCGGATACGTGCATAAACTAATTTACGCTTAAAACTAAACCATAAAGCCATATCCTTGAAACACCTCTTTATGCATCTATCAAACACCTTGAAGTAGTATAGGGCTTGCTGAGTATCTTCCGTGCTCACTCTTGCTATCATTCAGATGAGGAAGCCGATGCTGATTTCGCCAAAGGTGAAGGAAGGCATGAAGAGTAGTCTTATAAGTCACGTTTGCACCCTAAGCTGCTTGTGGCTTAGGCTTTTGCTTTCCGCTGTGTTTGTTGGCCTGTCGGCTAGGTTTGTAATATACAGTATGGTTCGTAAACCTTTTGTACTCTGAACCATAATACTTATGTATAAAGTTTGACTGTGATACTACTACTGTTATACTGTGCGTATCAGCTATTTGATCCAGGGGCTAATACAGCAGGTACAGGAGATCCCGGGTTTAGGGTCTTACACTGATGGAGCATCGAGTGGATACAAGAGAGCGAATAACTTTGTGGAAAAGAAGATTAGTAGACTCCATGGCTCACCGTTGACGTACTTGAGTCCTCTGTTCCTCGCTGTTTTCCTCAGTTCTCTATTCCTCCATCAATGTTCATCCAATCTGCAGTAGTGGCTGTTTAGCAATTTGGAGAGGAAAGTGTCGATAACGTGTTGGAGTAAAGAGAGATTGAGAGATTGAACACATTAGATAGTGTAAAATAGAACGATTCGATTCCTTGATTCCTTGATGTTGTTTTACATATATACAGTATGTACATGTGCCTATTGGAGAGGCATCCCTCCCCAACGGGCGGCGAATCAGTAACCACCCATGGCGGTGGTAGTGAAGCGATCATTCACAACACTGTCCTCGTCCTCCTAGTCCTTGGTTCGAAGGACACGTTTCATCTCCCAACTTGAGGGGTACCTCGTCCTCACCGAGTGATAGCGGCACGTTCAAACATGCCATGTTTGTTGCGTCGGACGGAAAACAAAAATTCCACTAGGGTACATAAACATTTATCATGACCGTTAATTTGCGTTGAAATTAGTATTAGAGGGGTACGTGAAAAAATCATAATATGTGAAAGAAACAACTGATGTATAAATATCATGTAGTAGGGATGGATGATTGAGATAGACCGTGCATGCACAAGGGCATATTGAGTTGTATTTCCCTTCCGCGGGCCAAGCACATGTAGTTCCTTCACCATTCGATCAAATATAAGCGGTCTGATTGATAAGCAACTGAAGTGGCATGTGTGATTTTTTCACAAAGGACCCTCGAACTACTCATTGCGTTCGAGTTATGCCCTAGGCAGGCCCAATGTGCTGTCGCCTCCGCCTCCGCCTCCACCACAGCTCCTCCTCAAGTAGGTCCGCCCCTAGGGCAGGGTGGGTGGGGTGACCACCATGGCCCCTCAAAATTCAGGGGCCTCCCAATCAGGTTTCTATATGTATTGGCCTATCCTACTAGCTACCAATCTAGCCCAAGTTTGTATGCTACATAACCTACTAGCAAGTAGCAACCAAGCCCAAGTGAGTAACCAAAATCTACAAATAGCTTAAGGCCCAACCTTACGTTACCTAGTAACCTAACCCAGCCAAACCATGGATGATTGATCGTTCCCAAACTAACAAAGCATCATGCGCAAGTCTGATCGTGCGGTACTACAGTCATGCCATCGTTGACCCCAATCAAACCGATTCCAATTCCCAACAGCAGCAGTGATCACGATCTTCACCTGTTCCCCTCCTCTCAACCTCTCCATATATCCATCCAAAACAACGCATATGCATTAGCTCACCTGATCCTCCTCCTCCCGAAGCTCAAGATCGATCATCCAAAATTGATAAAGGCATAATCCCCAACCTTGATCGCGGTGAGCCATTGTTCACCCGTTCCCCTCACCTCTTCTCCACTTGATCGCCAACAGGCATGATTTCATGTTCAATCGCATTAAGGGCTAATTCCTAACCGAATGATTTCGTTTATTTGATTTAATTCTTTTACAGCTTTGCACTAGTTTGTCAATTGTTGATGATTTTTTATTTCAATTTTTAGAACTGTTTGTATCTAATTATTATTATGTGATAACATAATATCTAGAAAGCACGTATCTAACATCAAAAAAAGAAAGAAAAAACGAGTTGACAAGTTGATAGAGTCACATAAAGGATACCTAAATTTTTTTAATACCAGAATATTATATTTATAATTACTATATAAGTATTTTAATGTTTATGTTTAATGGGTTTCTTTTAGTTTCACCTCTAGCCATCGAAATCTTAGAGCCGGCCCTGCCATCAAGTCTCTCCGGCGGCCGCCGCGCCGCACAAATCACGCGGCAGCGCCGCGTACGGAGACACTAAAAGAGCTAACGTCGATGGCGGAGTTCGTCCCCGACACGATGCGGCCACGGGGCGCCTGCGCGCAAGGCGCTCGAAGAAGAAACTGCAAAGAGAGGCCGATGGCGACTACCACGGCCGTTTCAGGCAGCCGCATAAGCTCGGTACGTCGGAGGAGGCGAGGAAACGCGATGTGTCTGGAGTAATCTAGTAGCTCCTGTTGTTTACCATGTGCTGCGAGGAATTTAGCAGTTGCTGTCCCTGGCGGCGACGACGACGACGCGTTGCTCTTCCAGATGCCATGCTATACTTTTGCTTGTTTGTCAGCTGCTCTGTATGAATGGCATTGCTGGGAATGAAACGGGGGTGTTTTATACATGTTGCTGTTGCCTTCTCCACTGAATTATTCAGATATGGAATTCTAATTCGTTGATTGCTTCAGAATCTGGATCTAAATGAAAATCTCATAGTGTAGTCGTGAATCTAGTTTGGCATAAGTAGGTTTTCCATTTTCATCTAGGTGAATTCTATTAGATGATTAGACCCATCACAAGCAGGACAGCAAATTACATAAACCCACCATCTCATATGGACAACTAAATCCCAGCACCTCCACAACTCTATCCGATGCATCTGTTTTTTTTTTTCCTTGTTGGAAAAAGAACATGGATTATCAATCAATGAATTAACCTCAAGCCTGTTAAGTTTTGGTTGAGCTTCTATGGGTTGTATATGAAATACCAATTATCTGAGGTTGGTTATCTGCACTTTTATGCATAGCATACACCACACTAGACGTTACTACTAGCTGTCCATCTGTATGATGATTGTCTTGTAAGGAGATGCTCCGACACCTTATAAACTGCTCTTCATCTAGTGAATTGAAACCTTTAGGTGCCGTTTGGCAAATAGGAAAAGAGGAGTGGGATAGGGAAAGGGAAATGAATGAAGGGTTATGATAGAAAGATGGAAATGAGTGGATAGCCAGGATTGAATTTGAAGTACTTGTATCCCTTTCCCAGCCCTCATTTCCCACAAGCTAAATTCCATACATAGTGCTTCGTTATGATGTGCCCTCTTGTGTTGGGATCCATGTATTACTCATAAGATTCTATTGTTATTTTTGATAATTTGGCGTTATGGGTGTGGAGGATGACACTTCTCTTGACTTCGATGGTGCTCGTTCCAATGATACTAATGACTTCTGCAGTGGTTACTATGTTGGTTTTTAAGGTGTGATTTGACCCTTTTGTCCCTCGCTTCCATTTCTGGGTGAGACTTGGAGTTCTGAAAGTTTTCTCCTTTCAGTTAAAGTAACAGAGTTAGGCTCTTGGATGTGGACAGAGTGTGCGACTCTCCGTTTCCATTAATGAGATCTAGGACTGGCACCATTTGTCTGTGTTTGTAAGCATTACAATGTTGCCAAAAATATAACACATTTCTTCAGATGTACAACTACCTAAGGAAAGAAACTTTTAATAATGCATACATTAGGCTTCCAAAATTACAGAACTAACAGAAGTCCCAATCAACTTTTCCCATTGTTTTCTCTATTCTTCCCCCTTCTTTTGCTTTGATCCTTCTACGTCTCTCTTCTTCCCATCCTCTTTGTGTTTTTGCTGGTTTTCCTCTTTGGCTTCCTTTTTGTTAGTACTTGTTTGCCCTTCTTTTTATATGCCCAATGGATCGCTCTGCATCTTACAGGCCACACATGGTAAGCACTCTCTTCTTTTCCAAGAGAACACAGTTCTATGTCACCTACATTTCTCATAATCTCTTTGCTGGTAACTGGTGCCTGTTTTCTTGATCCATAGGGCCATCAAATTGAACCGAGCATGCCTGCCAACGAAGAAGATCCCAGATTGCCTACAACTCAAGTTTGTGGTTCCACTCTCCGTGCTGAAAAGTGATCGATTTGTTCAGTCAATAAACAAATTTTGAAGCAACACTTGCTAAGCATCGGTTTTGCAACCATGGAATTCTGACCACAGGGCAGGTATTTGGGCATCTTTATCTGCTGGCTTCTTGGAAACGGGTGCCTCTTCGGATTCAACAGCATGCTGACTATGGAAGATTACTTTGTTTACATCTTCCCTGTATGTATGCAGTATGCACCACTATTGATTCAAGTCCTCTGAAAATTGTTCAATAAAAGTTTTAGAAGAGCATGCTGAAGATAGAGAAATGCTGTATCTTAAAATACTTCAGTGCTGTCCAAATGCAGGATTACCATCCAACTAGAGTAATCACTCTTGCCTATCTGCCGTTCGTCCTCTGCACAAGTGCGGTATTCACATATTATGAGGCAAAGATAAACACCAGGGCACGCAGTTTGGTGGGGTACACACTGTTTTTCTTGAGCTCGCTTGAGCTGATCATTGTAAGCATGGCCTGTTCCCCAGTTCTTTTTCCTATGATTCTTTATTCATGTCTGTGGATCAAGAATCCAAGAGTACACACTTACTGATGTGCATGTTTCTCCTGATTGTTATTTAGCTGGATGTGGCAACTTCAGGAAGAGGTGGGGCTGCAACCTTCGCTGGTGTGTGTACCATTGCTGCAGTATTTGGCATTGCAGAAGGTCATGTTGAAGGGGCAATGGCTGGGGACCTGTCCTTGATGTGCCCAGAGTTCATTCAGGTGCCAACAATCACAAGAGTGTGTTTTATTACAAAGCGAGTATGCTTATCTAAATTTGTTTGGGTTTTCACTCCTTTTGGGCTGGCCTAGCTGCATCAGATGTGATAACTTCGGCACTGAGGCTTGTGACAAAAAGGGCTTTCGAGAACTCCAGGGACGGCCTTCGCAATGGAGCTAGTACGTTGCAACAAGCAGGAGTATGTTTCCCATATGGAGCAATGAGAAGTGGTTATGCCTCTGATATTGCCTATATGTTTGACGCAGTCCTATTCGCCTCGATATCGTGCTTCTTTGAGCTCCTATATGCTGCGATATATGCTTTTGTCTACCCTAAGTTGCCAATTGTGAAGTTCTACCATTCAAAAGCTGCTTCCGAGGGGTCTATGACGGTCAATGCTGACCTTGCCGCTGGTGGCGTAGAAAGCAATTCAAATCCTTTGGTGTCTACTTGTCTGAAAGTGCTGCTTCATTGTTCAAATTTCAGGCGGTTGCGGTCCAATTGTTTATCTTCATTTCAATGTCTTATATGTGTCCTATAATGTTTTTGCATTTCCCTAGTGTTGTACTACAATCTTTGGTGTGACTTACTTGAAAATAACTTATAACATTTCTAAATTAATCACGCTCCAGCAGCCAACCAGTTGTCACCGGAAAGGCATGAAGGAGAAACTGTTTGACTAGTAGCAGTGCCTATGTGCATTTGCACATTTATGATTTCTTTTGGCTGTTTATCTCTCACATATGATACTCATGTATTCTTTAATTCTTTGCATATCTCACGATTTTTTTCACCGCAAATCCTAATATAAATAAATTATCTTAATAAGCCGTGCCTGCACAAGCACATGTAAAATTTTTGGATTGACGCGAATAGAAATTGCACTGCTGACAACAAGCTTTCCTTCAGTCCACAGCAGTACCTGCCCGAGCGTCATCAGAGAGATCAGACCCCTTCCGGGCGGCGCGGCGCCGCCACGGCGCAGCCGCGCGGCTTCCGGTGCACGGTCAGCACGGACCGCCGAGTGCTTGGTGCTATCAACGGTGGTGCCCTCTCACCCTGTTCCCAAGTCTCGCCCGCCGGCCCGCCTGCGCGGCTGACGCGCGTGCTGGGGGCACGGTCTGCTCCGGCCCCGGGCTCCCTTCCAGGTCTTGATTCCGGCGCGTCCTCTCTCCTTGTCCTTGCCTTGTTATTTGAAATTTTACCTCGTGTCCGGTGCTTGGAAGCTCCACAAAGCTGATGGTGTGTAACACAAGGCCACCTGGGTCTTGGAAGACCAAATCTGCAGCCTAGAGCACAGTTGCAGGAGGCCACTGGAATTGTGACAGAAAGGAAAAACACTAGGAAACAAGAACGGGTTCAGAGATGCACCATCACAGCAGAAAGAAATGCAGATTGCTTACCACGGAATGCACTCAGTTGAGTCCAGTGGCAGGAAACACGGCGCCGAGCTCCTCTTCTTGCTGAGCAGGGAACACGCTGCCGTAGTGCTGCGCGTCTTGAATTGAGTGCTTCTATGCCAGATTGATACATTTCATGATCTTATCAGTCTATCACCAAATTTTCTGGCCCAGAAAAACGCTCTCGTCCCAAAAAAAATATTTTTTGTTTTCCTGGCTAAGCTCATGTGAGTGTGATCCCAGGTGGTGGTGTTGGCGCGTGAGCACATGATACATATAATATTTCCATGTGATCTTTTAGGCGTATAAGCAACAACTTCTTAGATCACCTAATCTTCTATAGAGACTGACCTTAGTTTCTTCAATTTTGTTCTACTTTTGCCCTCTTCTTTTGTTTGTTCTATTGGTGTTTTCTTTTGGTTTTTTTTAGTTGTCGTTTCTTCCTTGCACACTGCAGATTCTACAGGCGCGTGTGGGAGTCCATATATACTTGGTGTACTGGGACAACCAACTGCATAACGGCATAAGATTCCTTTGACACGGTAAAGAAATAGTGGATTGCTATAGGGTCCGTGCTAGGAGTGATGCCTAAGGTCATTAGATCTCTCACCATCCTTATATCTTGGGAGCTATGGAACAAGAGAAATGAGCAAATCTTTCAGCAACGAGAGAACACTTTGATCGCCCTGGTAGCGAAAATCAAGGAGGAGGCTCAATCGTGGTGCCTCGCCGGAGTCAATAGCCTAGCTTCTTTTTTTTTTTCTCTTCCCTAGTTTGGGTTCTTTTTTGGTTTTTTTGATCTTTTATGATACTGTATTTTACTCTATCAATATAAAATTGGCAGATCTCCTACCGGTTTCTCTTTTAAAAAAAACTTGTCCTTTCTTCCCACTTGTGCTCCTTGGCCGGCTCTTCGTCTTACAGCACTATCCCAGTATGTACTCTCAGTTTACCAAAATATACAGTTCAATCTCTTTCTTAATACAAATGGTATGCCGTGCCACCAGTTTGACCCCTGCCACTCTTCTTGCTGCTTGTCGTCTTGATCTGTACGGCCATCAGTGTGAATCAAGCATGGAATACGATGACGAAGACATTAGAGTAGCTAAAAACTTAGGTTTGCACTTATTGACTTTACTGAAGAGATGCTTTTACTATTTTCGCATGCTAAATATTGGTGCCTGGAGCACTGGAATGCTGATAATAATAGGTAAAGTACTGGGACATCTTCATCTGCTGGCTTCTCGGAAATGGATGGCTCTCTGGGTTCAATGGGATGCTTACAATCGAAGATTACTACGTCGACCTCTTCCCAGTACGAATGTCGACATGACTCTCACATATCAGCCGTTTGTTCTCGCCACAACCGCCATATTTACGTATCACGAGGCAAAGGTCAACACTAGGGTGCGCAACTTGGCAGGATACGTGCTGTTCTTCTTGAGCTCATTTGGAGTGATCATTGTAAGCTCTGCTGATTACCGCCTACCAGCATAAGACATGTTCTGAAGTCTGAACCACAAATCCCTATTACCAAACTTCACCTAATTTGTTCTTGTATGCGGTAGCTGGATGTTTTATCTTCAGGGAGCGGTGGAATTCCCCCGTTCATTGGTGTATGCATCATGTTCAAGGTGGGATGACTGGTTATCTGTCCCTAATGTGCCCGGAATTCATCCAGGTGGCATTTCATATTAATAATCACTACAACAGAAATTGACTAGTAACATTTGGTCAGAATTTGTTTAATATAAAACTTACCGCACCTTTTGGTATGTTCGGATTTGGATTTTCGGTCCTCCTTTGCCGGCTTGGCTGGATCAGGTGCAACAACTTCGGCGTTGAGGTTCTTCACAAAAGCGGGTTTTGAGAATTCCAGAGATGGCCTTCGGAAAGGAGCTAGTACGTGCAACAATCAGCGGTGAATTTACCTCATGATTTATGAAACCTACCGTTACTGATACATACACGTGGACTACTTAAATGGTGGCAGTGCTGTTCTCTTCAATCTCATGCTTCTTTGAGCTGCAATGTGTTCTACTGTACGCTTTGTATTCCCAAAGTTGCCAATTGTGAAATTCTACCGTTCAAAAGCCGCCTCTGAGGGATCTCTGATGGTCACAGCTGATCTTGCTGCCGGAGGCATTAACAGTCAACCAAATCCAATATCATGATGCTGAATTTTCTATGAATTGGCCAGGTTGAAGAAGGACCTGCTCACTCTGAACGATTAAGCAACAAGTAGTTGCAGCAGCAGAACATGGACTATGCTCTGGACATGTGTCACACCTGGTTTTTAAGAGAACAAATCAGATGTATTTCACATGTATACTAGAATCAAGTTTTCATACCTGCAGTGACATCATCAGTGATAACATAACTGTGTCATTAATTAATGATAATATTCCTTATAAAAGGACCCGTAGGTCTAAAGAAAACACTAAGAAAGCTTCTAGTGGTAGCAGGACTTCCATCCATCCACAGGTGTTGTCTTTAGAGCGACGTCTTCCTTCACCTAGAACTCGGCACCATCATCCGGAAGGTCTTCGAAAACTTCGTCTTCTAAGCAGCGTCTGGAAGTTGGGAGAAGGTAAGCGTGAGTACATAGAGTACTCAGCAAGTGAGGGAAAACATAACATGTAGGCTTTATGATAAGGGAAAGCTTGACTCGGGGTGACTGCAACTATGCCAAACTAAACTAGGACTCAAAAAACATAGCAACCTATTTACTAGGTTATGACTCCGACATTAAAGAAAACAACTAATCGGATTCCATCCGACTACCAGACTCACCAGATATCCCATATTTGGCTACCGACTCATCGAGGGTTCCACCACCCGACTACCCAAACCAATCATTCAAGATTCTCACTAATTATGAAGAAGTCCAAACCCGCTCTTAACCGTGAGCACGGCTAATTAATCAGTTTTATTACTCTGCAGAGTTTGCACATTTTACCCACGAATCGTGATTCTCGTTTTGCTTTACACTTTCGGGGTGTAGAGCCGGGGTCTCACTACAAGGCCGTTACAAAGCGCCTCCAAATCTATATACACCCACTAAGGTTTCACCGCTAATAGGGATTCTATCCACTGCAAAGAACCCTTCTTGTACCACTTAACCGTCCACTGGTGCATACAGAACATGAAAAACAACTAATTATTTGCCCAGGCCGTACCCATATAAGTCTCGTGGTTGTGTTGTTATACCGGGTAACAGGTTTCACAAACTGATCCTTAGGATCCCACACAGGAACAAACACAACCCTGCTATGCAGCTCCACTCAAACTAGCCATCCAGTTGGGATCCCTATACCATGTTACTATAAGATTACCATACCCAATTTCTTATTACATAAACATTAGTGCAGGTTAATCTTTACCCCTACCATGACAGCACTAGTACAGCTACCCTTTATTTCCCATGACTCTTCAATGGCTACAAGAAATGTCACACAAATTCTAGTAAAACCATAACCATGGGATTCCGTATTAAGCAAGCATGCATTTGGGAAAAATAAAAGCTACATTGTCCTACAATGGTGTCAAAGTGGTCAAGGGCACTTGTCTTCGAATGCAGGTTGATCAAAATCCTCGAATGCCTGGTCCTGCAAGCTTACACACTGCTTGTCTCCTAAAGCAATCGCGAACACTGGAAAACAAACAAACACCATAGCTAAGTACAGTACACAAACACAGAGGCAAAGCACTATAAAATGGTTACTAATGGACAGTACACGCTGCTACGATCGCGTGAGCGCAAGAATCGCCTAAATCAGAGCTCGTATGAAAAAGTTGTGATGGTTTTAATCTTAAGGGGCTTTTCTAAAAAATTACAGGGACTAAATTGCAAAAAATTAGAAAGTTCTAGGGACCTATATGTAAAATTTAGGGACCTATTTGTAATTATATAAAAGTTTAGGGGCTAAAAAGTAAAGTACATAACTAACCAGGGGCTTATTTATGAAAATAGAAAAGTTTGGGGGCCTAAATATAAAATTACCTATTTTCAGGGAATAAGGGAATTATTTTTTTACTGGAAAACCTATTTATTACGTCAGTAGGCTGACTGGGCTCGGTGGGCTAACGTGGCGGCTTACGCGGCTGTTGACTCGGCTCAGAAGCTGACGTGATGCTTACAGGGCTGCTGACAGGGATGGTGGACCGGTACCATGGACTGGGTCCACGGGTCCATGGTGGACCGAAAGGGTATTGGCTCGGTTGATCTAATCTGGGCCGTCGGTGGGAGATCCAACGGCTCTCAGCGTTTGGGGAGGGAGGGGCGGCGGTAGGGCCTAGCGGACGGCGACGACGTCGCGGGTTTCGGCGGAGCATCGCCGGTGAGGCTTGATCTAGCGTTACGGGCTACCAAACTCGACGATTTATGATGCAAATGAACGAGACGGCGACGGGGAGTCTCACCTAGGGGTTCTCGACGGTCGGCAGGGTCTTTGCGGTGGTCGGCGACGGTGGAGAACGGCGGCGGAGGGCGGAGCTCGACGAAATCGCAGCTACGGCGACAAAGAGGCGAAATCGAGGACCGGGGAAGCTTCCTGGGGAACATGCAGTGCCGGAGAGAGAGTCAATTGGCTGCGGGATGCCTCGGTCAGAGCTATCGACAGCAAGGTGGTGATGGGTCTTACCGGCGCTCGGTGGAGAGGCGATTCTGGCGGCGGAGAGGCATCGACAAGCGGTGTAACGGAACCCCCGTGCTTCGGCGAAGCTGGCGACGGACTCAGACGCAAAGGAGAGAGCTTGGACGTGGCGGACGGCGTTCGGCGGAGCTCGGCGACGGCAATGGCAGCTCAGGAACTGGAGAGGGAGTGCGGGATGTGGGAGGCGCAGGGGCTACGATGCATCTTAAAGCACATAGACGTGCAGGCCATTGCAGAGATCGTGGGCGCGGGCTGGACGTGCCGGCGAAATCGTAAGACGCAGCGCGGCGGTTGCTAGCGCGGCGCGAGGTTGAAGCTGACGTGCGGGGCCCGGTTGTCAGCAAGAGAGAGAAAGGGGATGGGCTGGGCTGCGCTGGCCGGGAGCTGGGCTGCGGGCTGAAAATCTGGGCTGGACCGCGCAAAAATTCAGACGTCACAACATGTTCCTGATCTATATCCTGGCATTGTCAATTTTCCCAGGGTTTTTGGCTGAAGACACTGGATAACACAGCTTGGGTTCTTGGTACTAATAGCCTACTTCAATTTATCCAGCTGACTATGCTCACCTGCTTGTAACTGCTAAACTGTGTATGATCTTGGCGAATGATTGCTACTTCATCTTTCCGCAATTCAGGTATGTGCTTGTCTTGATCACGAGCTTTAATGCGTCGGACTTGATCGGAAGATACCTGCCTCTGATTGAACAAATCAAGCTGACATCCAGGAAGGGGCTACTAATCGCAGTCATCTCAAGGTTTCTGCTCATCCCTGCTTTCTACTACACTGTAAAGTACGGTGATCAGGGCTGGATCATCATGTTAACGTCGTTTCTTGGATTGAGCTACGGACATCTCACCGTATGCGTCCTCGCTTAGGCGCCCAGAGGGTACAAGGTTGGTGTCTGAACATTCTGAACCACCGTTGTTTCCAGCAGTGTTTGCTCAAGTAATCTACATGCCTGTGTTTCTGCAGGGACCAGAACAAAATGCTTTGGGGAACCGGCTGGTGCTTTTTCCCTTGGCAGGCATATTTTGTGGTGCTGTTTCTGATTGGTTGTGGATCATAGGCAAATGGTGGTGATCAAACTATTCTTTTCTTTTTTAGTGTATCCATGCAATAGAGCAGATCGTGTAACAGTTATCGTGTTCTAATAGTTGACAGCAAATTAAGCTTATTTTTTCGTCACAAATCAATATCAATGATCTAATTCACATAGTATACCAGTTGTCACACTGTTGAACTACTCAAAGTTCTTGAGGGTTCAGTAAAAGTACATTGAACAAGGGGGAATTATTTAACGTATAAACCACCCTCCCTGAAATTTCACTGCAATTTATATACCCTACAACTCCCCTCTTTTATTATTATTTTTCCGTTCATTGCATTTGTTGCGCATGGTCTAAAACTGTCATGTGAAAATGTCTATGGCATATGTTACGCTCATTGTTGCATCTATATGGAAGAAAGGGAAGCAAGGAGATAAAGCTAATTGAAACAAAAAAAAAAATGATCATTTTTACATTTTTTTGAAAAAATGTTGGAAATTATAGTCACTATCAGGTTAGACGGACCATACCTTAGTGATTGTTTTGATTTTTTATATTCTCTTGGAACACATTATCAGACCAAGTAATGGTAGGGACACTTTTTACATATGGAGCAGCATGGACGCCACAGCTGCCGGAGACATCATCGGCGCCGGAACCTAAGGGGAGATGATTGTGAAGATCAGCTGTCGGTGACACAGGAACCAGGGTCCCCGAGTCCCGAGGCCAGATCAGCAGTTTGCCACGTGGCGCCCTCCCGCGGGATCACCTCCGCGAGGTACGAGAAGACTAAATCCCAGGAGAGGGTGCTCGGGGCCATGAGCAGTGGTCCCCGAGTACCCGAGTTCCCCGATGATCCGAGAAGACCGAGTGCCGGGAAGAGAGTGCTCGGGGCTGCGAACAGTGGTCCCTGAGCACTCGAGTCCCTCAACGACCAGAAAAGCCAAGTACCGGGAAGGGGGTGCTCGGGGCTGCGAATAGTGGCCTCCGAGCACCCGAGTACCTTGAGGACCCACCCGAGGACCAAGAAAGGGCAATTCCGGGAGAGAGTGCTCGGGGCTGTGAACAGTGATCCCCGAGCACTCGGTTCCCCAACGGCCTCGGAAGTCCTTCGTCGGTGGCCCCCCACAGAGGTCCAGCGATGAGGTGTCAACCAGTGAAAGGCCCGATGCTGCATTTAAGAGAGCGCGTGGCCTGTCACCTCCAACTGCTCCCCCATGCTTGCTGACAGTCTATGCCACGTTCTGGCAGGGGGCGTGGGGGCATTTAATGCACGGGTCCCATCGCGGGACATCCGGTACTCCTCGGGATAACATCGCGAGTCCCAAGGCGCCCCGCCTGCCGCCCTGCTGTGTCAAACTCGCTCTGACTGGGTGGGTCCTCCCTGCGGTGGCTGTTGAAGAACAACATGATGACGAACAAGACCGGATGGGGACGCGTTTTTAACCCTCCCTGTCACTTAGCGCAGCAGCTCATGATGGTTGCTTTCCATTTATAGCGCCTCGGAACTCGCACCCTCACTTTCTGGGTATGCTACCGCCCCGGCAGGTATTTAAGGCGGGGTGGGCTCCCCGGAGAAGACAGGTGAGTAACAACTAAGTGAGGACCGGTGGACACAGAACAATAGACAGAGGCTCGGTACAAGCACAGAAGCTCAGATCACCGAAGAACAAGGAGCCCGAAGCTCTAGGCTAGACAAATATTCTTGTGACCAGCAACATCTCTGAGAGATATTCTCAGAGCATTTATAGCATACACATAGGAGTAGGGTGTTACGCTCAGTGCGGCCCGAACCAGTCTAAAAATCTCCTGTGCATTTACTACTTCTGCATCCGATCATTCCATTCCACCTACATCGTATTTACGCCCATTTACTTCACCCGCAAAATAGATTTAGAATCATCCCCCGGCCGAATCTCAAATGGGGTCCCTCCGGATCCCTGCTTGAGAAGTTCACCCTCCGACAGCAGCGCACCCAGCTCGTGGATCAGCCACGAGTAGTGCTAGCTACAATCGTCGCCGCCAGTCCCCCATCATGGCTTCCTTCCTTCTAGGCAAGAGCCAGCGAGGGAGCGACGGTTGGGGATGGCGTGGAGAAAAGGGATGCCATATTTGGCATGCGGAAGACCGGTGATGGAGAGTGCGTCACTATAGTGGGCGTGATGGAGGAGTTGCTGGAGACTGGTTTTTGGGCATTTTGGCTAGAGGGTGGATGGAGGGGGTGATGAAAGAGTTGCTGGAGATGCTTTTATGGTGTAAACAACAACATGATTTAATTCCAAGCAAGTAGGGATAGACAAGAACAACCAACAAAGAGGATATAAAAATCAAAGGAGGAGTAACTTACGGTGTAAATGCTGAAAATGTATTTGTATGCCTGTCTCAAAATTTGAGAAGATATATACGGAGGTTTATGAAATTTTGCTCTTAATATTCCTGAGTTAGGCAAGTTGGACCTAGGCTGGGCTTAAACTTTTCATTTTTAGGGAAGACTGGGCTTAGCTAGGCCGACATAGGAACCGGGCTGGACTTGTAGTACACGGGACATGAACATGATGCGGTTGCAGCCCAGCTAGTAGCCCACCTGCAGCCCAGCTATACACCGATTCACTTACCACCCTCGTCGCCGGCCTCCGCTTCCATCTCTCTCTCTTGTCATGCTCGTCTCCGCCGGCGGCGCTGCCCAACCGCGCTGCCGTGCGGCCATCCCTCTTTGCGTGCTCTGCGGTGGCAGGGATTAAATAATGCTTCCGGCGCTAACATTTCCACACCGATTAGTGGTTGTCCCCCCCCCCCCCCCTGCGACGGCCACTCCTCGTATGCTTCTGGCCGAGGTTCTCAGGCCAGGAAGATGGGAGAGCTTCCTCTTCTACAGGGTAAGTCGTCTTTTCCTCCTCCAAGCCAAGATGCCATCCTGATAATGATTTCTGAACGCGTTCTGATGCTTCTTGGTTTCATTAACTGTCTCTTGAGCTCGGGAATTCGTTCTGCGTCCTGTATTTTTGTGTCTCCAGGTAGCAGAGTTAACCTGGCCATGGGTTCACTCCATCGCAGTCTCACAGTGGGTGGCTCACTGCGCGGATCCGGAGCAAACTTTTAGGGAGGCTCAACCTCCTCTTCTTCTACCTTCATCTCCTCTTTTTTCTCTTCTTCCTTCTACTCCTCCTCTTCTTCTCTTCTTCTTCCTCTTCCATATCCAACAATTGTAAGGGGGCTAGGGGTTCCCAGGGGCAGGGGGCTCAAGCCCCCCCCCCCCCCCGGTGGATCCGCCGCCGCTCACTAGCCTAGGGTAGGGTGCAGTGATTAGGCTTCCTGAATTGTGAAGCCGTCCATGTCAATCCCGTTGCTGCCTTGTCGAGTGCTGATTATTCTACTAAAATTCATGAATCCAAGCAACGCGGCAACTCTGTTTTGTTTCCTGATGATTAGGCGCAATGCGACAACTGATGCGCTGCGTTGAACGAAACGTATTTAATATCTCCAGGATAAAATACTTCCACTTGCCACGCTCAGCCATACTGGCATACTGCACAATCGGCACGCAACATTGTTATCACCATTTTTTTTTTCTTGCTTCAGCGTCATGTGGATGTGATCCCATCTTCTGGAGCCAACAAATGAAGCAAGCATCTGTATAGTACTTATATATGATGGCCTATGTTTATGAAGTATTTTTCATTGGTTCATCTAACCTCATATTAGTCCTCCTCTGAGTGCAACCTTTTCTTCCGTGTTCCTTCCCTTCTTAGTCTGCTCTTTGTTCCATTTGTCCCTTCGAATTTCCTGGTTTTTTTGCCAATAAAAGCGTCCCTTCCTTTTTTATGTTTGCCGCACAGCTCCTCATCTTACAATGCCATCCCAGTAAGTACTCATTGTTTCCAAGTGCTCAGTTTGGTATACATATCTTTTTCATGATCTATTTCTTCACAGTGAACTACAAAACATGGTATATGAGAAAGAGGACCCCAGAGTTGCTACAGTTCAGGTTTACGTTAGCTCTCCTCACTGAAATGGTTGTTGTAAACTCTTCACTTAACAAATGTTGTTTTCTGCAACAATGGTACACTGATCATAGGGAAAATGTTGTGGTATTTTTATTTGATGGTTTCTGGGGAATGGATGCCTCTTTGGATTCAACAGCATGGTTACTATTGAAGATTACTACACTTACCTCTTCCCGGTATGAATTGCATGCAGTATTATTGTTCTCTACTTAATTATTCAATTATATCAAATTACTTGTATAAAAGGAATTTCCCTTTAACAGATTTTCATGCTTTCTGAATGCTGAAGTACCACCCAACAAGAGTTGTTACATTGACATATCAGCCATTTGTCCTCGCCACAACCGCCATATTTACCTATCATGAGGCAAAGATCAACACTAGATTGCACAATCTGGCGGGGTACACACTGTTCTTCTTGAGCTCATTTGCAGTTGTCATTGTAAGCATAACTAATTGCATTGACACTTTATTTTTGAATAACTAATCCACAGTACCATATCTCGCTGATGTGTTAGCAAACGTTGCAGCTGGATGTTGCAACTTCAGGTTGAGGGGGAATTGCACCCTTTGTTGGCATATGTATCATTGCTGCTGCTTTTGGGGTTGCTGATGGTCCTGTTCAAGGTGGTATGACGGGTGATCTCTCCCTGATGTGCCCAGAGTTCATCCTGGTACTGCTTCACAAGAACAATTTTTTCTTGGAAACGTTCAAGTAACACATTTTGATTTGACTTACAACTGTAGCTTATTCGTTTAATTTGATTTATTTGCAGTTGTTCTTTGCTTGGCTAGCTGCATCAGGAGCAATAACCTCAGCCTTGAGGTTTGCAACGAAAGCATCTTTCGAGAATTCCCGAGATGTCATTCGCAAAGGAGCTAGTATGTTGCGACAACTATGTATAATTTTCCCCATGCCTCCCTTTGCCTGCATCTGATATATTTACCTGCACTAAAATTTATGCAGTGCTCTTCTCATCAATATCATGCTTCTTTGAGCTGCTTTGTGTTCTGCTATATGCTTTCATCTTCCCTAAGTTGCCAATCGTCAAGTTCTATCGTTCAAAAGCAGCTTCAGAGGGACCTTTGACAGTCACTGCTGATCTTGCTGCCGGTGGCGTCCAAAATCGCCCTAATCTATCGGTATCTATTTTAACTGGCAGCAAGTATTGTATAATTGTGTCTAATCAGTAAACTAAGTTTTGCATGTATTTTTTTAGTCTGAAGAAGACCCTGCATGTGTCGAGTGTTTGAACACCAAGCAATTGCTACTGCAGAACATAGACTCTGCATTGGACTTGTTCCTGGTCTATATATTGATGTTGTCAATTTTCCCGGGGTTTTTAGCTGAAGATACAGGGTCACACAGCTTGGGCTCTTGTTACTGTACTATCTGAAACTTCTGTAGTTGGCTACCTATATGTCATGTTCACACCTTGTGTTCACACCTGGTGTTCACACCTTGTGTTCACACCTGCTTAGTATTCATATTAGTTATGTATTCCCACTGGTGTTCACATTAGTCTAGTGTTCACATTAGTCATGATTCTCATTAGCCATAGTTGGCTATATATATGTGTAAATCTCTTGTGACTTATGAAATCAATCAATCAGTTACGTGAATTATCTCTGCTAACATGGTATTAGAGGGTTTCGTTCCTCAACCGAGCTACTAAATCGCTTCCGCCACGCCACCCCCGGGGATATAAATCCCCATAATCTCCACCGGGGGTTGCGCAACCCATAGTTTAGCGTTCGTGTCGCCGATCCAAATATCGGCTACCACCAATTAGAGTTTTCCCCAATCATCTTCAGATTGGATTTTTTTCTATTTTTTCCGATCATAGATCGGTTTGCGTCGCCCTGTCGACCTGTCGATATTCCTTGGCTTTGGACTTCACCGCCTTGGCTTCGACCTCTCCGGCGCCTCCTCTCCTCCGATGGCTTCGCGGCTGGACACGACGCGTTCATCGACATAGCCCTCATCTACGGCCTTCCGTCGTTGTCATTACGTCGGATCATCGTCGTCGGCTCGTCGTCCGCAAGCACGAGCCCGTCACACCATCGAGAATAAGTCTGTCGCTGCATCGCCCATCATGGCTGCAGCGCCATGCTCGTGGTCATGCCATCATCATCGGGGTCCCCGTCTCTCCAAACAGTGATTCTACCCCATGCTGCTCGTTCTCGTCATCACGCTAGCTACCGCTCCGAGTTAGCGCCTTCCTCCAACACCTCCAGGCCACCGCCACCACCCATCGAGGCCGCCGCTGCCGCCAGTCGAGGTCCACGGACGGATCAACCTGACTTTGTGCACGTGTGTGCTCGTGTTGGTACTTTAGACTTGCATCCTCCTCCACGGTTCGACTACGATCACCTTGCTCTCGGCTACCTTAGCAATAAAAGGGCTATCATCATCTTGAGCCAATCGTCGGCTTACACTCCAGTATGAGAGGGCTTATGCTACGACTGTGGGGGGGACGTTCGAGATTGCCTACGTCTTCACCAAGGGATTGCCTATGTCTGTCTCGGTCCATTCTGAACGTCTGTGAGTAGACGCTCAGACTACGAGGACGTGTTAGACAGATGTCGTGTTCGCACCTCATGTTCACACTGGCTTAGTGTTCACATTAGTCATGCATTCCCACTAGTGTTCACATTAGTCTAGTGTTCACATTAGTCATGATTCTCATTAGTCATAGCTAGCTATATATATGTGTAATCTCTTGTGACTTATGAAATCAATCAATCAGTTGCGTGAATTATCTCCGCTAACAGATAGGACATCAAAGTTTATACTGTAAGAAAATGACAACAAATTCTTCTGATACCATGTCACATCATTATGCAGGTATGCACTTGCCTTAGTCGCGAGCTATAACGTATGGGATCTGATTGGAAGATATGTACCTCTAATTGAACAATTAAGCTGAGGTCTCGAAAGGGGCTACTAGTTGCTGTCGTCTCACGGTTATTGCTCATTTCTGCTTTCTACTACACTGCAAAATATGGTACGGTGATCAGGGCTGGATGATCATGTTAACGTCGTTTCTTGGTTTGGCTGGATGATCATGTTAACGTCGTTTCTTGGTTTGACCAACGGATATCTCACCGTGTGTGTCCTCACTGAGGCACCCAAAGGGTACATGTCAGTGGATGAATGCTTTGAACCCTCACTGTTGTGTTTTATAGCATCTGATCGAGTTATGTTCATGATTGTGCATGCAGGGACCAGAACAAAATGCTTTGGGCAACTTGCTTGTGCTTTCCCTCTTGGAAGGCATATTCTGTGGGGCCGTTCTCGACTGGGTGTGGCTCATTTGCAAAGGGTGGTGATCAAATCATGTAACATGTTCTTGTCGGTGTCTTCCGGCGTGGCTGGATCATTTCCCCCCCTGAAGATTTCACTTCCGACTGCACTACGTTTGTCGCGGGTTCAGATTTCGCTTCCAACTGCTTCAAGAAAAAAAGGGTAGGGAACAAAAACTAATGGAAAGACATGCTGAGTTGTATAATTTTATGAGTTATACTGTTATGGTGTACTTGTGTACCAATTTGTATATCTTTTCCCCAGTTCGGACGTGTACCAATTTGTATATCTTTTCCCCAGTTCGGACTTCGTGAAGGTTTCGGATATGAAACAAATGGATAGAGAGGCTTGAAACTGACTAGAGCAAAAGGCATTCCGTAATATATTCGTCTTTTGATGAGAAAGCTTGATGCTGATAAAAGAATGGTGCAGTTCAACTTATCTGATAAAATGAGCTTAGGTTAGCTGACACTGAAGGTATCTAACACAATCATGCAGACGACGACATGTTGTCAGCATTATTCATTTCAGGCCTCTTAGATTAGCTGTTCATGCAAGCAAATACGAAAAATTTAGGTGGTGGGGACTAGATGATTAACGCCTTAAACCATGGTTTAGGACAGGGATAAAACAAACAATCTCTTTTAGATTAGGAACATCACATTCACAGGTTCACAGCGTTTGACTACGAAAAGCGTGCAGGAAAAGGTGCGAGTTTGGAAGCAACGGATGACAAAAACTGAGCAAAGTGGCAGGCAGAAAAGCCAAGATGAGAAACCTGGTCATGCAAGAACACACCAAGCTAGTGGTGTCAGCAACTAATTTTCTTTTTTCTAGCTAGCAACTTGGTGGGAATCTATCCTAGTTTTTCCAATGATGAGTGCGACTTCGTGCGGCTCGAGGATGAGATTAGCTTATTCCATCACGGTGTCACTCTCTCCTGGAATTTTAGGTCAAATCGAGTAGGCCCCTCGTCTCCTTTTGACGATCCTCCCTGTGCGGCGATGGCATGACCTTTCTGAGCTTTTTTTTTTTTGACTAGCCAAGGTGCCCGTGCGTTACTATGACTTCTAAATTCAAGTAAACGAAATCTAATTCTAGAAAAACAGAAGAAGCAAGTTAATCTATATGATGTGAATTCCATAACAATTACAATTAAAAACATAATAGTTGGTTGCTTCTCCTATGTATCCTACACTCCCTTGAGAGCAATGTCATGTATAGAATTGTTTTAACAATTATAACATATGTTTAGAGAAATTCATGCATTTTTAAGGACACAGGACAAGCTACCCCGGATACTGACTAAGAGAAAAATTCATGCATGCTTGGCTCATTTCACGGTGAATTGGTTCGGACAAAAAAAAATGCCCTTGCATTGCTATGGTATAATATAATTGAATCATATGTATGATGGAGTACAACATACGAACAAGTCACTCAACACATTTTCCGTACTTCCACATTCCCAATGCAAAGTGACTTAAGTGAACCCTATAAAATATCAAGACACATTTAAACTTTATTAATTCCATTGTAAATCAACAGTCGCTACATTTGAGATATCCTTTCGAAATGAGAAAATATTTATAGAATTTAAGTCATTTGGATACTTATTGAAATCTACATTTTAAATTTGATTTTCACACGCCAAAGCTAGAGACTACACTATATATAGCAATAACCTGTACCCACCGCCACGTCACCCATTCACCATGTTCTGGATGCACATAGCATACGCGTATGATTGTGGCAAAGCAATGCAGGAACGGGTTCCTCTGCAGTAACTGCAGAGGGCAGTAAGGTCACTGCCGCGTGGGCCCAGACTTGGTGGGGTTCATGCGTCAGTGACCACTGCCCTGCAGACGAATCTTGTCACGGGCAGGCGTTGCCTCGGAAACTTAACAGGTCTCACACCTGGTAAATTGACATCGAGCTCTACAAACTGGCAGTGATACGTTTCTCTTTCTCCTCCTCTCGTCAATGTGCATCGCCGTTGTAAAATCCGTCGCATGGAATGGCTGATCTCGCTATTGGCCATGTAAAATCGAGTCAACGTGCTATCCTCATCCCAACTATCCCGGTTTTCCTTAAGCATCCTAATCGATTCTCTCCGAGAATGAGAATTTTTTCATAAAGAAATTTTTATTTTTTTCAGCGTTTTAACGGTTTTTTTCACGAATTTATTTCTTTTAACATTTTAACTGTTTTTTTTTACGAATTCCTTCAGGAATCCCCTTTTATTTGTCTAGGATGAATTTTTTTTCACAAATCTCTTCGAATAAAAACTATTATATATAAAAAATTAAAAACAAAAAAAAGAATTAAGAAAAAAACGAAATAAAGAGAATATGACTAAAAATAATCTTAAATTAAGCATTGTGCAGTGGATCTGAAGCGAGGTGTGTGGGTGCCTAGAGATGCTCGCTTTATGTGGGCGCGAGGGTGAGGACTGAGGAGCAGGAGAGGAGGGCGGCAGTACCCCCAGCTCTCGCCTTCCCGCATAGTCGCGCGACCTGGGCTATCCGCTGGACGCCGACCTGGGACTCGACAGTGCAGGTTGGGCTCTCCCACCAAATCCGCATCGCTTCTAACCCTCGCCAACAAACCTATTCAGATGCACGTAGACCACGGCGCGCCACCTCGGCGGTGCCGGCAAGACGTTTCGGATCTCTGCAGTATCCACCATCTCAACCATTCTCTTCGAGTGCAGATTTGGTGGACCCGCTTCTCGTCCCTCTCCTTCCATGGCTGCTTTGAACGGCCGGAGATGGTGGACTTCTCGTCCCTCTTGCTTCGAACGGCCGGAGAAGAGCATCCTAGAGATGTTGCCGTGTTGGAGCCGCTCGAGCAAAATCTTGTGGTACGGAGGGGTGAGGAAGCGGCGGTGGTGAGGGCAGGGGAGGGAGGCAATGGCTGAGGGGCTGTGTGGAGGAGCTGGAGGCGAAGTGCCGTGGGCTGGCGGAGTGAGGGGATCGGGTGCGCTGCTGTGCGGAGCCGAGGTCGCCAGCAGCGGGCCCACCTGTCGGCGCGTTTTTCACTTGGAGGTGGATGCGTCGAACGGAAGACCATCACGACCACCCACTCTGTTTTTAAAGTAGTGAAGAAAATGAAGAGCTTTTTTGAGTTGCCAGCCATCATCACTTTGCGAACGAACAAAGATAAGATTACTGCTAGGAGATAAGATACCCCGTCTCTTTTGAACAGCCAACAGGACCAGCTAGTTGCTGATTTGCTATTCAGTTTTGGATTTGATTAAATTTAAGTACGTGTCTAACGTGGCGAATTATTTTTCTTCTTCTGAAACCTAACACGGAAATATCTTATGCAACACCAGACTTTTTTTTCTGAACTTTGACGCAGTGGGGACAGTGTGAACGCCGTCCGATTTTCCTATCAATTATCAAGTCTAGACTCCTAGTCGCCGTTCATACATGCTTCTGTCGGCAAATCTAAACTTTACAATTAAAAGTGAGTTGCCATGACTTTTTTAAAAAATTCGATTATATCTTTGAGTAGTTTTGATATTATATATATAGGACAAAATATTTTATTATAGAACACAGATGAATAAATAAAAGAAAGTTTTCTACTATATCGTGCATCCTTTGTACAATTATTTTCTTGAGTGGTCTTTGAACTATGCCCGATAGTAGTGGATCCTCAACACGTTATCAACACAAAAACTCTATCGGAGACCAAGCTAGCGGAACGAATCTGCCTGTGACCGATCTGTATTGCATCGACATCGTCATCAAGTAGGCAAGTCATGGCCTAACCTATATGCCATACACGGTATAAATCTGTTCATAAGAATTAAAAGGTACGAGATCGGTCTGGTACATTTTTCTTGCTACTACTGTTTTTGCGTCAAAATAGATCTGTAAATTGCATGAACAATAGCATGTATATCATGAACAGTAGCATGAATTACATGAATAGTAGCATAAGTAGCAATACGGGTGCGTTGCCATGGCCAGTAGATGATTAAGTGGGCCCTACAAGCAACCACCACACCGTCGATTGGGAACCGGCAGCCACCTCTCTGCACAAATCAAAAAAGGAAGAAAGAGGATGCATGGCACCTCGCTGGCATGGAAGCCGTCGACCTCCCCATCGGTGCTCACCGCATCACCACCATGCCACTGGCCGCAAACCGGCAGCCATACCCCGCACAGATCGCGGTGGCTCGAAGGCCACCACCATAGATCGGAGAAGAAAAGAGGAAAAAAGGGGAGTAAGGGTACACCGCTTGTATTGAAGCCGGCGACCTTCTTGTGAGGACTCGTCCAAATTATATTCGAATTAATCACCAGGACGATCATTTGATAAGATGAGAGCTAGAACACACATGTCTTTCGACATGTCGTGTGCTAACCCACATCTCATCACAAAGATCGTAACCACTAATGATTAGCCTGAATCCAATTCCAGCAATTCCAGTATGTGTGCGTTGGTAACTTCTAGGAAAACTATTACCCATATATATATCTTTAACAGCATGAATATCACAACATCAATATTTACTAGGATTCAAAAGATTACAAGTGGATACATTTAACAAAAAAACAAAGTTTCATCTAGCATAAACATATATACATCGCAGGGAAAAATAAAACTAAAGAAATAAAACTGGTGATGCTATTTGCCTACAAGGCCAACAACCAGGATTAGAGTAGCATAGCTGCTGCTCGCCACCACACCACTCTCGGTGGGAGACAAGTAGCTGGCATATAACTTCATCTGAAAAAAAATAAGCAGCGTGAGTACGAAGGTACTCGCAAGACTTAATCTATAATGGGTACATATAATAACCCAACTCTAAGAATTATACATTTGGATGAGTTAGCAAGAAATTGGTCACAAGGTTAAGTAGATTCATATGTAAAAGCAATTTTGACACAAATGTGTGAGCATCTACACTTAACAATATATACCCTTCTATCCTAAAATCCATAACACAAATATATCTGTAACAGAACCTCTACAAGCCTATTATGCCCACCACACTTGAGACGTGCGAGTCAAAGGGTCACATCTACATGAGGTATTCGGTCCATCCTTCCCATAATCAAATAGCTATCACCAACCATTTTCTAACATACTATACCATCATCCTACATCGGTACTCTACGATGTTGCAAATAGATAGAAGTATGCTCATGATCGAGAGCGCAACAATTCGAATTGTTCTTACACCCTACAGGGGTATATCTGGGGTATATCTTTACCCACACGACTCGAGGGCAATTCGGCTTGTATGACCACACAGACTCATACAAGGGGTACTCGTGTCAACCTTTCCTAAGTAAGCCCCAACTGTTTGAACCGGGGTCTCTAGGTGCAGGGGTCATCTAGAACTACTCCTAGAGCAAATTAGATACCTCTACAAGCATATTATACCCACCACACTTGAGACGTGCAAGTCAAAGGGCCACATCTACATGAGGTATTCGACTCATCCTACCCATAATCAAATATATGGTTAGTACGAAAAATGCTAGAGTCAACTGCAATAACAGTCGATGCTTAAACGATGCAAGCGGTCTATGACATCTGAGTTCCTCTCCGAACCTATCCTAGTACCGCCCATATCTTGTATCATTCTCACAACTCATACTTCCTAATATCATAATTATCTTGATAAACAATAAAATAAGTCATAAGGTCATGAACAATGGTTGAATCACTACTTGACTTCTACCAATGACCTATGTATTGCTAAGCATTGCGGTTAACGTTTTAAGTTAGACATCAACAATATTCTATCCAGGTTACAAGGATAAGGATCATCAGCAAGATCAAAGTAGAAATAATACAGCAACATAGGTTCTACCCATATAACCCGGCATTGAAACGCTAGCATGCATAACTTACATAAGCAATAACTTATCATTTTAGACTCCACATGATCTAAATTATAAGGTAAAATATGCTTAGATGCTTATCTTGTTACTCTGCTTCAAAATGAGATCAACCCACAAACCTTCTTGCGAAAACCCGCTACTCTCCATCTCGACAATCACTAAAAGAGGAGAATGCATCGTAATAAGTATGATGAAATACTACAAAATAATTTATATGATGCGTGATTACGAAAATATTTGTAAAAGAACGCTTAGACGATTGGCTAGAAGAGGTTTAAACATCAGATAAGACAACCTAAGGGTACTGTGATCTAGGTGGCTGGCGGTTAGACCAGCGGCAGGGTGACAGTCAGATCATGGGCGAACATAGAGGAAAATGGCTCTGAGTGGATCTGGCAGTCAGACTAGGAGGGTTGGCTATCAGACCGTGGCTGGCAGTGAAATCGGCTAAACGGCAGTCTGACTCCTGACTATTGAGTCTAAAATGGAACTAATTGGCTAAGTTTCCATCCCGGCGATCAGAATGGCCATAATGGCGGTTAGATTGCTGGGCCTAGCCGGTAGCATCTCCGTGAGACCATCGACGAAGGCTCCTATGATGCCTTTGAACATGAAGGGTACCAAGACGCTCTAGGAGACTAGTGGAGTGCTTCTAGAGTGGGTTGAACAACATTCACTGAGCTAAACTTGGAAAGCTTCATGGATGGGATCTAGGCTAGGGTGGAGCTTAAGTCTAAATGGAATAGGGACTTATTAGGGCTCGGGAACGATGGGAAAATAGTAGGAGATGTCTCACCTTAGTGTAGAGAAGCTTTCTATTGGAGGGGATCACTCTGAGGAAGCTCCGATTTGGAGATCAGGCTCTGAGGTGGTGTACGGGCTTGGTGTAGATGAATCCATATAGAAACGTCTCCGGCGAAGAGGAGGAAGGGGGATGAGCTCGGGGAAGTCCTCAAGGAGCTTGGGGAAGCCATGTCTGTCGATCTCCAGACGTTGTGGTAGTAAAGGTGGAGCTCTTCTCTCTCCCCTCTGGCTTGGGTCTTGCTTCGGCAAGGGGAAAACTTGGGGACAAGCTCAAGGACGACGTGGGGGACTCGTGGACGACCATCTCCTTCGATCTTTGGCCTCCATTGAGCTCGAGGTTGGGGATCTTCCCTCTTATCCTCTCTCTCCCCCTCTCTCACACTCGGGTTGGGCATGTGCTCGTTTGGACCACTTGGGGGGGGGGGGGTCTTTTCCATTTCTAAAGGGTTTTTGGTCTTCTTAGCCACTGCCAAACCATTTCCACTCAAAGTAAATATGGTGGAAACACACATAAACTAAAGACATATATTTTTGAAATGTTTTTGAACACTTAAAACATGATTTTAAGATGCCATGATGCTCATGCACGCTAAATAACTAGATTAGGACTTTTA
Source organism: Phragmites australis (assembly GCF_958298935.1). Taxonomy (NCBI): domain Eukaryota; kingdom Viridiplantae; phylum Streptophyta; class Magnoliopsida; order Poales; family Poaceae; genus Phragmites; species Phragmites australis. The sequence continues at coordinate 23,178,058 of NC_084934.1, read as the reverse complement.
GGATGTGACACTTCCCGCATTGTCACTTGAAGCCATCATGTCGCCCGCACACGAGACCACCGAAGTGGCACCACCACGCATCGCCCGAAGCGGCGCCATCACGCGCTGCATCATTGCAATCCACCACAGGCTATCGGTGCCGCTCCACACCAGCTTCGTCATCACTGCCCCGCCCCGACCTCACCTCACCCGCTGCACCGGGTAGCCACACCAGTCCCGACGACCGTTGCATGTTGCCGCATACATTGCTATGTGTTGCCGCCTACATTGTTGCGCACCTCCATCCTAGCCAGCACGCTGGCTCACTGACACTCGATGCTACCATGCACCACCGGCCTAATGGTGGCCCTCAAATGGGCCGGGTGGCGGCTAGGGTTTAACCCTAGCCTCCCCCAAGAAGGCGTGTGCGGGCTGGATTGGGCGTACCAGCCCAAATGTTAGCAGACTGACCAAAAAGGGATGAAAGGTGGAGGAAATAAAGGAAAAAAAGGGAAAATAAAATTTTACTTTTAGCCCCTCAATTTTTCTATTAATTGAGCACAATCTCTATCTTTTCATTTAGGCTCCTCGTTGTTCTGAAAATTATCCAGATGCTCTATTTTTGCATATAAGTATCTCCAGAATTTGAATTTTGTATTTGTTTTAGCAATTATGCATTATTTATTTCTATGTTATTGTTACTATTTAAATTGCATGTTATGCATTTAAATTCAGTAATATTCATATAATATCATAGAAAATATCGAAAAATTTGCAGCAATCCTATTTAGCAACACGATGCAACCTTACTAATAATAATACTTGCGTCATTTAAATATGAAGATGGCTGGCATCACGAACAAGGAGTCCACAGAGCTGAGTGCAGATGGCTGCAAATATCTCACTTGGGTGTCGGACGTCTGGATTGTACTAGGAGCAAAAAGGTTCTGCGGTACCATTGGCCTAGGAATAAGTAGTGAAATGGTTCCCATGGAGGATAAGAACGATTAGACACCTCATTTTCTCCACCATCATCTCTCCCCTACTTTGAAGGATGAGTACATGTCAATGACCAGCGCTAAGACACTATAGGATGCACTACAGGAGCGTTTTGAGTGCCTTAAGTACACCATCAAGCCTCTTGTAGAGCAAAAATGAGTCCGACTCCGTTTCTATAAGCATGTAAGAGAGTACAACTCAGCGCTGCATCATATTTGCACACTTCTATACCTCTGTGGGAAAGAGATTACAGAAGATGAGAAAATTCAGAAGACTCTCGCCACTTTCCACTTGAATGTGGCAGAATCCGCACGCAACCACCGTCAGTCAAAATACAAGAAGTATTCAAAACTGATTGATGTGTTGCAGCTTAATTAAGTTTATGATGGAGTCATAAACGAGAACTTCTTATCCCAGCTATAAAGAAAGAGCAGTGGCCTAGAAGTCAATCACAACTCTTTCGAAGCACGCAAGAAGCGGGGGAAGAGAGGAAGGGAAGTGACGGCAGACAAGGTCAAACCTGGTGATGATAATGGCAAGACAAAGAAAGAAGTCAAGCTATATGGTGAGCAGAGCCAGACATGCTATAAGTGCGGTGTTTGAAGCCATTTGTCCCAAATATGCAAAGCACCAAAGTATGTTGTGGAAGCATACCGGAAGAAGAAAAAGAGTAGTCAGAAGCATACCTTACTATTGCAATGGGGACGAAAGTGGACACGACAGCAACAATTGAAAGGAAAACATCTCGCATGGAAGTTGATGATGCTCCCACATTGACAGTAAAAGACCACCCAATAAAAGATGCAGAGACCTCTACTTTGCCCTGCTCCACTGCCATAGAAAATGCCATGAAGGATAAAGCAGAAAAGAAAGCCATTGAAAAAGAAGTGGTAGAATATTTCGCAGACTCTATCTAGGATTAGAGTAATTAGCCATCCATTTAGTTGCTGAATTTAGAAGGATTGAATGAATAAATGAAAGTTCTAGAAGAGCAAGCTTAGGTGTAAACAATTTTTTTTGGTATTTATAGAATATACGTGGCGCCCGTATAGAGGAGGCATATATTGTGGATAGTGGAACCACAAATACTATCTTAAGAGAAAATATGTATTTATAGTCTATTAGAAATAGTTTTTGTAAATGTGATGACTGTCACTAGTAGTGATAATTGCATAGTAGGTTCTGGAAGAGCCACAATCATACTACTTATGAGAACTATTTTGCATACTGAAGAAGCATTATTGTATCTTGAATCTACAAGAAATCTCTTAAGTTTTAAAGATATTTGCGCTAATATTTTTCATGTAGAAACTGGTGAAGAAGATGTTAGAGAACACCTACTCATCACTAAGCGTGATAGTGAAGTGAGAATACTAGAATAACTTCCCTCCATGAGGGGTGATTTAGTCCTATACTTGCATTAAAGTACTTGAAGTGTTGACTACCTTGAATATTGTGTTTCGTAGTGCAGAATTATTCTTCTTATGGCATAATAGATTTTGTCACCCAGACCTTAGAATGATGAGGAATATAATTACTAACTCATAAGGTTATAGCATAAATGTAAAGAATTTCCCGAATCATGAAGATTTTATATGCACTGCATATGCTACCAGAAAATGAATAATAAGACTGTCTACCTTGAAGGTACAAGATGAAATCCGTATTCCTGGACTAAATCCAGGGGATATTTGTGGTCCAATTCAACCGCTCTCTGGCCCATTCCGACACTTTATGGTATTGATAGACGTATTCTCGAAGTGGTCGCATGTATGTCTATTATCTACCCGCAACCACACATTTGCAAAGTTGATCTCGCCGATCATACAAATCAGGAATAATTTTTCTGACTATCGAGTGAAATCCATTAGAATGAATAACACTGGAGAATTTACTTCTAAATTGTTCTATGATTATTGCACTGATACGAGAATTAAAGTTCAAAATTTTGTACCACATGTCCACACTTAGAATGGACTAGCGGAAGCACTGATAAAAAGAATAAAATTTACTGTTAGACCTTTGTTACAGCACTGTAATTTGTCTGCTACATGTTGGGGACATATAGTCTTACATGCAGCTCTCATTAATTATATACCATCCTCATATAACATCCATTCCACTATGCAACTAGTGCAAGGGGTAATTCCAAGAATTTCACATTTACACAAATTTGGATGTATGGTTTATGTGCTAATACCGCCGTCATAGTGAATCGCTATGGGACCTTTCGAAAGTTGGAATATATGTTACTTATGAGACTGCATCCATAATCCGATATTTAGAACCAACAACTAAAAATTTGCATACGGCCCGCTTCATTGACTGCATTTTTGATGAAAACAATTTTCCGTCATTAGGGGGAGGAAATATACCCTTGGATGAAAAATATTGGAAAATTATTTGGCAGGCGGAAGGAATTGCGACACATGATCGTCGCACTAGTGAAGCAAATGATGAAGTATAGAAAATTATCATTTTATAGAAATTAGCAAATGACCTGCCTGATCATTTTTGTGGTTTAAAAAGTGTGACTAAGTTGTATGTGCCTGCATGCAATGCACCGGAGAGGGTTTAAGTACCAAAGTAAGTGATGAGGACATCATCGGCTCACATATGACCATCCTATGTTATACAAGAGTGAACCAAAGGTGCATGCATTCTTTGTTAGATTTACTTTTTATATATTTGAGCAAAGTGTGTTGCACCATGAGTTCTGTGTGTTTTCTTTTTTAGAAGTGTTGGCATGGATTAAGCTAAATAAAAGATGACACGCGTGGAACGCAAGGAGAATAAATGAAATTGATTGGGGACCGAGTCTGAACCTTCTCCAACTATTCTTCAAAGCCACCACATCGTTTATGGGCCAAGGGAAGTAAGATTTTTAGTTGAATACATTCTGGATTCGGATTTAGACTGCAAAAACTGGGATGGATTCAAATGGCTTTGTTTGTTCCGTATGTTCTTAGACTTCTTAGAAAACTTATTAAGTCTAGTTTCCAACGGATCCAGTCTCACTGGTAGATTCGTTGTCTCCACATCATAATCATCCGAGAGAGGTGTTGCATCACCAGATAGGCTGAACCGGGCCTTATAAGTGTGTCGGAGCCCATGCCCAAGTTATATGCACCCCACCTAGTCGTGCACAACCGTAGGCCGACTCTAACACATCCTCCTTGCCCTCTTCCTCTCATATATACTCAACAGTCGATGCTGAAGAACTCGGGAGATCAAAGTTAGCTACTGCTACTTTCTCCTGTAATCACGCGTGTCGACTAGATCGCTCGTATTACTCATCTTCAGAACCCCACATTGTTGAGTTTATCAATTTGAAGCTTCAATTCATACCCGCAATTTCAAATTGCCCTTTATCTTGTTCTTGCATTGTTCTTCGTCGCATTGCATGAATTAACCTTTGTGGTTAAGCCAACCGTGTCGTGGCAAGGTTGATAACACTCAAGGCGTGGTGTAGCAATTGTTAAAGCGTATTATCATGTACAGTTGTAGTCGGATCGTCAACCTCGCTCCTCATCAGACGTCATTTATCAAACTCACTGAAAGATCGGGCCAACAGACAAACCACAACCATGGTGTTCATCAGTAAGGTACCCCTCATCTTGTCCTAGAAGCTCCGAAAAATAATAGAAGGACAAGAAATTTGGTTCCTCGAGTCTCAAGTAGCCGAAGACGTCTAGCGAAAGTTGGAAATGAGAGCTTATCACAGCTGATCATAAAAATGTCCTAAGGAAGAAAAATGGGAGCCAGTTGAGACCTGACGATGGTATGAAATCTAAGGAAGTAGGCATACCAGATTTGAATCTTCCAACATAAGAAGAAACCAACGAAAATACGCACGCTAAAATCGATGTTGGTAAAGTAAAGGACCTTGATCCTATAGTAAGAAATAATGAAGAAGCACCTGACAGTGCACCTGAAATAAATAATGAAGAGCAAGATAAAGAAGCACCTGAAAGTACAACCCATGATGAAATAGCAATGAACTATGTGAATTCAGGGGAATCCTGGAACAGAACAATCACAGTAGTTGACATATACTTCATAAATAAAATTGTCACAATTATATGTCATGACACTGAGCCTGCATCGCTCACTGAATGTAAAATGATGTTAGATTGGGAAGACTGCAGAGGCAATAACAGTCGAATTGTTGTCCCTGAATAAAAGAGAGGTTTTTAAGCTAGTATGCCGCACACCTCCTCCACATCAAACCAATACGATATAAGTGGGTTTTTGTTCGTAAGAGGAATGAAAGGAATAAAATTGCGATTTACAAAACATGACTAGTTGCATAAGGTTTCACTCAACGATCAGACATTGATCATGAAGAAACCTATTTCTCGGTGATGGGTGATATTACCTTTAGATATTTAATCTCAATGACAGTCAACAAAGAGTTGAAAATAAAACTGATGGATGTTGTGATCGTATATCTTTATGGGAGTCTTGATTCGAACATTTATATGAAGGTACATGAAGAAATACCATTGTCGGATCCGGATAGAAGAAATAGACATCTGTATAGCGTCTAATTGAAGAAATCACTATATGGGTTGAAACAGTCAGGTCTCAGAATGGATTTATGCATATGAAGATGATCTGAATGAGAAGAAATTGAAGAAGCAAGTTCGTACTTGAAGTCTGAATTTGAAATGAAAGATTTGGTTAAAACTAAGATTTTCTTAGATCTGCAGCTAGAGCATGTGACAAATGAAATTTTTGTATATCAGTTAAACTACACTTAGAAGGTGTTAGAGCGGTCTAGTTTTGAAAAATCATTTCACTTTAAAACCCCCACAATCAGAAGGTCATTGCAAGCAGATCAAGATTTCTATATACCTAGAGAAGAAGAGGAGGAAGTATTGGGACCTGAATTTCCATACTTAAGTTCAATAGGTGCGCTAATATATTTGCCTAATTGCATTAGGCCAGACATAATGTTTGCAGTAAATCTACTTGCACGATACAGTTCAGAACCCATTAAAAGGTATTGGAAGGGTGTGAAGGATATTTTGTATTACTTGCAAGGTAGCAAAGATATGCGTCTATTCTATAGAAAGAATCATGACATAAGTCTGGTCAGACCCGCATACAGTGAAATCACAGACTGACTATATTTTTCTATATGATGGAACTGAAATATCCTAGAAATTGTCAAAGCAAAGTCTTGTATCTACTTTGACGAACTATTCGGAAATAATAGTTTTATATGAAGCCGCACGGGAATACACATAACTTATAAGAGTGGTTAATCATATCTTGCAGTTATGTGGTTTGAACACTTCTAACACCCCACCATTATTTATGAAGATAATGCTGCATGTGTTGCAAAAGTGCAATCGGGATATGTAAAAAATAACTTAACGAAGCATATCACCCCAAATTCTTTTATGCTCACGAATTGCATAAAATGAATGAAATAAAGGTAATGCATACCAAATCATGTGAGAATCTTGTAAATTTATTTACTAAGTCTCTTCTTGCATCTAGTTTCGAAAGATGTGTTTATGGTATTGGGATAAAGAGGCTTAAAGAGTTACATATTTCAGAGGAAGAATTTTCACATGGTACAAATACAAGGAATTAAATCATAGTCAAGAAGATTAAGTGCTCAAAGTTAATCTTGAAGATTATATGAAGTTTTTTGGGTGGATTATACACTTTTCCCCTTAAACGAGTTTTTCTGAAGTTTCTCATAATAAGGTTTTTAATAAGGTAATTCGTGTGGCCATGTCACGAGCTATGTACTCTTTCTCTGAATTTTTCTACCGGATTTTTGAGGAGTTTTGATAAGATATATACATTTCGCGAGAAGTGCTAATTAGGAGTGTTATGAAACCTGGAGTTTTACAACCAAATATGGATCTATCTCGATCTCTTAAAAGATCGATTCTATCTCTTAGATATTTTTGACACTATATATATGGGATAAAACCCCTTATTATAGAATACAAATGAATAAAAAAGGGAAAATTTGTTCCCCTATATTATATCTCCTTTACGTAATTTCTTTTAGGATCTCTAAACTACGGTCTTGTTTAGAACAGCTAAAATTTATAGATTTTTACTGAAAAGCTACTTATGATTTCTGAAAAAAGCTATTAATTTATGGTCTTAATTTTTAGACTCTCAGAATACAACATTTCAGAAAAATTACTTTTAATCATATTATCAATTTTTAGTTTATTTTATCATAACCTAACTATCAGTTTTTTAAAAGTCATCATAAACTCAACCTGTTTAGCGTAGCATATGATTTTTGAGAGACGAAAGCTATTGATAAGCTGTAATCTGGTAACAGTAATTCCTCACCAGCTTGGCCCAAATAATTTCGCCTCCTTTCAACTAAAAAAAATATTTTTTTTTGCGCATCGCTTCTCATGCGCGCGTGCACACATTACACGCGCATTTTTTTTCAATTGGCTTCAGAGATTCTGCCAAGGAGGGCTCAAAGAAAGTTCAGAGATTCCAGCTGTATTTTTTCCGTGTAAATCTCAACTGCTATATATATACAGTCGGATACCGCGCGCAACAGCCTGGTACTCTCGGTCGTTGCCCTCCCCCGGCCTCCCCGGCCTCCTCGCCCGCGTGCCCTGCTATTATCGAATTCTTGCCTGCCGCCGCCGCCGCCGCTGCCGTGCCCGCTTAGATCGACTGCTGCGCCGGCCGGTGAGTGTTCGTTCTCCCGTCTCTCTGTTTCGGCTCCTCTCCTCTGGTGATAACATCGGGAAAAGATGCAATCTTGGGGTTCTTTTTGGCGTTCAGCTGTCCCTATCAAAATCTGGCATTTTCCTGAATTGGAGTGTTTTTCTTCGCGTCGCTATACGCTGCTATGGTGCGTGGTGTTTTGACTATTTCTCTTTGGGGTTCATGCGCTCGAAGAGATCGATCTGCTCCTCTGCTAGTACTAGTATGCTTCCGGATTGCTAATGTTTTGTGAGTGGGACACGAGAGACCGAACTCGAAGAGATCGATCTGCTCTCTGCTAGTTTATTCTGACTGAGTGGTCGGAAAGTCGGAATCGGATTGGTGACGTGAATTGAGTATCGACCCTTTTCTTATGCTTCAGATCCTCAGCTTCAGGGTCAGTCGGTCAGGTAGCAGTAGTGAGTACTGAGTAGTAGCGGGTGTCTTACTGTTAGACGTCTGAAACTTTTTTATTTCGATTTTGCTATTTATCTGTTGATAGATTTCTTGCTCTCAAATCTGTCTAATTTGTGACTCTCTGATTTGTTTTGGTAGTTGTGCGCCGTTTGATAATTCTCTGATGGATTTTTTGGTTATTGGGTTTTGATATGCACCTGCAACCAGTTGAGGAGGCTGGAGAGAGCCGAACAGTTTTGACATCCTCCATTGATCGTGATCAACACATGATTCATGACATCTTGTTAATGCAAGCATGGAACAACAAATTAAACTCAGTATGTTGTACATATTAGGAATGGAATTAAAGTTAATTCATGACATTGCTAATTGAAATGTTAACCCTTTTGTTAATTAGGATATGCGTGATCATAACTAAGCAGATAAGAATTTGATATTGGTTAGCGATTACATGTAACTTTTGTGTTGTATGGACTATGGACTTACGGCAGTGTGCCCATTATAGGTGCATGTGAGCATAATTACCCTAATTACTAATGAGCATCGAGATAGCAGGTGCAGAGGCACCTCAAGTTAAGGTATCTTCGCTTCTTTCCTTCTGTTCTGCAAGTTCAGATACAGGTCCGTTTAGTGTTGTAAACTGCAAATTGATTTGTACTTATGAGATACAGTGTTTGGTTCTGATATTGACAGGGGAAGTTCCTTGGTATACTCGTCTGCTGGCTTTTGGGAAATGGAAGCCTTTTCGCGTGGAACAGTATGCTCACCATCGAAGATTACTATGTCGCTCTCTTCCCGGTACATGCTTGTGAAACTCGGTTTATAGTTGGAACAATTCAGTATACAGTGTAGCATAGTAGCAGCAAACATGAACTTGAAAAGGATGGGGGGAAAGCCCTTGTTTTGTCTTGGTTCTTGGGTAAACTGAATGTAACCAATATTATTTACTCAACTCAGTTAACATTTAAACATTCAAATGCCCCACTTGCCAATTAAATATTGAACACATTTCTACTGATACGGTTTGTCGTTTTATTCTCAATTCAGTCCATTTATAAATGATTACTAAGAAGATAAAAAGGGTCCCTTGCAGAATTTGTTGCCATCATATATTCAAATTTGTAACAAATATGTAATGATGTATAATTTACTTCTTCTGATTGCAGGATTACCACCCAACAAGAGTCCTCACACTAGTTTACCAGCCTTTCGCCTTTGGAATCACCTGCATCATGACATACTATGAAGCGAAGATGAACACAAGACGCAGAAATCTAGCAGGATTTTCCCTTTTCTTCATCGGTTCTTTCGCATTGATAATTGTAAGTAAATTGCCATTGCAAACAAAGAGTACAGATTGATATGCCAGCATATCAGCTCGTAATCATGTTTGTTCTTCTAGCTGGATATTGCTACTAAAGGACGGGGTGGGCTTGGAGTCTTCGTTGGTGTATGCATAATCAGCGCCGTATTTGGAACGGCTGATGCGAATTGTCAAGGCGCATTGGTTGGCGACCTTTCCTTGATGTGCCCGGAGTTCATTCAGGTAACATCTCACATTTGTCTCTTTTCAATCATTTGTGGTGTTCGTGGTAATCCTTATAGGTCTTTGAGGCCATTTTGTTTCACCTTTCATGATCCATACCGTGCTTTGAGTTTTCAGTCCTTCCTTGCGGGCTTGGCTGCATCAGGAGTTCTAACATCCGCTCTGAGGTTAATTACCAAGGCAGCTTTTGAGAACTCAAAAGATGGTCTTCGCATTGGAGCTAGTAAGTCCTAATCTTTTCAGACATTTGCAGATTTAGTATATTTATGTTTTTAGTTTAAAATAACAAAAACATATCTTGACACTTCCCAAAAAAAACTTCATGAATTTTAAAGAAAATGAGGGGAATTAAAAGGGGATGATCAATGGCATGAGATTACTACTATAAGTGCTTTAGATCTGTGCATTTTCATTTGTGTTAAGTGATGGTAATTTTCCTCTTTTTTTTTTTTTTTTTTGCTATGACAACTAGAGCTATGTATTTGTCTATTTTGGTCAAGATGCATGCCTTAGATGCTTTTATCTGCTGAATTATATCCACCGATCTAAAAAAGAAAACTACAACAAAAGAAATATCCAATTTCAACGGTTGTTCATAACTCTCTTCATTCCTTGGATGTTCTTCCCTGTTACAATCTTGTCTACACATTTAATAAAAAATAATGATTTATCAGTAAAATAACCCATCTTTCATTACTTGGTGCAGTACTATTCTTTTCAGTAACATGCCTGTTCGAGCTGGTGTGCCTCCTCCTATACACGTTCGTCTTCCCCAAACTACCCATCGTGAAGTACTACCGCTCGAAGGCGGCCGCTGAAGGGAGCAAGACTGTTGCCAGCGACCTCGCTGCTGCAGGACTCAGCACTGAACAGCACGGACAAGTACGCATGCCCTCTGATACCAAACGGTTATGCATCTCCTGCAGCTTTACATTAAAAAAAAAAAAACTCGACCCAGCCAGGAAGACATCCTGGGGGCTTTCAACTAACCGAGAAAAACCCCCCACCGAAGGCGCGCGCTCAAAGCAGCAGCAGCGAGGTGGGGTGTTTTTTTTGGTAGGTACCCGGGGCGCCACAACCGGCTACCTTAACCAACTCGCTGCACGCGCGTACCCCTGCAGCTTTACCATGATAGATCGAGTGCTGGTGATGTATATTGAGTGACTCGTGCAGGCCGAGGAGGATCCACAGAAATTCAAGCGTTTGAGCACCAAGGAGCTGCTGGTGGAGAACATCGACTACGCGCTTAATATCTACCTGATATACGTCCTGACACTGTCGATCTTCCCAGGATTTTTGTCTGAAGACACCGGAGCGCACAGCCTGGGAGAATGGTAAAGTTTTTGAGCTTTTTACTGTCCTTGGAAAGGTACCAAAGAGGCACCAAAATTATAACTTCTTGAGGTAACAATGGAGGATATCCATGTTGTCTGAAAATGCCATTCCTGACGGAAATTCATGCAGGTACGCGCTCGTGCTGATCGCGATGTACAACGTGTGGGACATCATCGGGCGGTACCTGCCGCTGATCCCGTGCATCAAGCTGACGTCCCGGAAGGGCATGACGGCGGCGACCCTGGCGCGGTTCCTGTTCATCCCGGCGTTCTACTTCACGGCCAAGTACGGCGACCAGGGGTACATGATCTTCCTCACCTCCTTCCTGGGGCTCAGCAACGGGTACCTCACCGTGTGCGTCCTCACGGAGGCGCCCAAGGGGTACAAGGGCCCCGAGCAGAACGCGCTGGGGAACGTGCTCGTCGTCTGTCTCCTCGGCGGCATCTTCTCCGGCGTCGTGCTCGACTGGCTGTGGCTGATCGGCAAGGGGTGGTGATCCGACCCTGCGCGGGATCAGTTAGATTTTAGATCTCTGTTCATCTTGCTCGTGAAGCTTCACTCTTTGTTTTTAAACTATGAGCAGGAGCACAGCTCTATTATTTAAGAACAAGGAGAAATTCAAATATTGTAACTGTTGTGATTACATGAATAAACTGAAAGGTGCCTCAATGTAGCTAGGCTATCTCCGATAGATTGCAAGCTAGTTTATATATGCCTATCTCTTCGTCGATCAGAGAATGTTTGTTTGTTGTATGTTGTTTTTTTTTTAATTTTAGTTGTTAGGTTTTTATAATAACTTTTAACTTCTCAGCATATAATTTTTCAGAAAAATTATTCTCAGTTTCTAGTTCATTTTCACTATAAATAGACTTCTAGCTTAAAATAATTTTCAGCAATCTTGTTTATTTAAACTTACTTTTAGCGTCAGAGACGTCAGAAACAGAAACAAATAAACAGTGCCTCAGATTGAAGACCTGCTAAGGGTACACTGACTTGTCTTCAAACATTCTTTGGTTCTTCCCCTTCCATAAATTTTATGCAATATAGTACATGATGATCGTAGTAGATGTACGACACTGATTCAGCGCTAGCAATGACATGGAGTCGTTCCACCAATCTTAAATGGACTGTTCTTAATGAGATGGGATTATTGCATCATGTGACTATCCTCTCACCTTCTCCCAGACCTCTCTCCATATGGGCAATACATGCACAGATACGTACGCGGGCCAGTTACGCAGAGCTTGGTTTCCGCATGAGCTCTCAACGACGACTTGGTATCGAGGGAGTATTCCCCATTTTTTCCTCGACTTTTGGGTATCCCAAGGCGCGGTGGCTTGTCTTAAAAACGAGAGTAGAATTCGAGGCTGTGGGATGGGGTGCCGGTGCGAGACAGCCGAGGCGATCGAAAAAATGGCAGCGACTTCGCAGCTACCAAGGGCATGACGGCACTGCCTGCCTGGCTGTGCTTCGCTCGGCGGCTCAAGTACGATCAGCTTGGTCTACTGAGGGACTTCTCCTTCTCCGTTTTAGGAAGAAGACACGACGAAGGCTCGGGCCGGCTGGGTTCGCTGGCGACCTGCGACCGCGACAGGAGTCCCGCGAAAGAGGCTGGGTGGTGGCTAACCATCACCGATCAACGTCAGGATTCAGGAGGACGTCATGCCTATGCAGTATCACGAACTGTGTGGGTCGGCAAGTCCGGTAGCCCAAGCTACGGCTCAAAGCAAGCCCAACGTCAGCAATACAAAGGAGGCCAACAACTCGTCGGCGGGAATGGAACAGAGTTTTTTTTTTTTACATTTTCGAACTTAAATAATTAAATAAATAGACTTGGATGAATAGATTTATAATAATAGACGTTTATCATCTTTTGAGAGGACTGCAGCCATCTCAGAAAGTGAAAAGCATGTCACAGTGGTACTGCCAAGTCTTACCGCTCTCTCATTAGGTGGTTAGGTTTTACCGCCGCTAAGAAGACGCCGTCATAAACAGTGCTTCCCGTGATGAACATTACTCACCGTTCAATTTCTCTTCATCTTTTTTTTTAAAATAGTGATATTCTGTTGCTCTACAAATCTTAAAACTTTTTTTACATGTTCCCTCCTCGTGTCTCGGTCTCCATCCGGTCCCCCTGGTCCTCTTGCTATGCCACCCCGATTGCTCGTAGGGAAGGGCTGGTGAATTTTTCAGAACTAGTGCGTTGTACTTCAGAAGAGGGCGCTAGTACATGTATGGACAATCCTTTTCTTTACGAGCCGTGATTGACAAGTGTATCATGCTCACAATAAAGGGTATAGTTTATTTTTTAATCCTCGTATTAGAAAAGGAGAAGTTTACTGATACGCAGTTCACATGAGCTTTTTCTCGTTCTTAACGGGCTAAAACGAGAGCCCAGTGCCGTCTGATGGACCAGGGCATCGGGCCCATACCCACAGACTGTGTACATATGTGAAATTTTTGTTTTGAATTTACTGAGTTCAGGATGGGACAACGGAAAAATAAACAGAGAGAGATCTAGTAGATTGGATCTCCATGCCCCCATTTCTCTTTTTTTTTTCCCAGTTCTTGTTGGGTTCGAGTAGACTGAGCGGGAAGAGTGATGGGAGCTAGTAGTATTTGTTTTCAGTTACGCTTCAGGATTCAGGAGTGTGTCGGGTCTTGGTTAAAGACAATCCAGCAAATTCAGTTTAGAGTCTGTCACAGACTGTACCGTGCTATGGATTCAGCACATACATTGATCTCAAAATACTACTAATACTGGATCTCCAAATCGCATCTAGCAATGAATTCTCGGTGAACAGAATTAATCTGCGTGAATTGTAAAAGAAGAAAATACAGGCCCAAACATGGAACATTTATTTTATGTTTAGTGCAGAAACTGAACGATTCCGTTGATAACATTGACATGAAACATGGCCAACCATCGAAACAAGCTGCCAATGACATGTGAGCTGTGAGCTTGTCACAGACTCACAGTTAGTCGGTCGTGTCCCCAAACCGAAGAACAGGAGCTCGAGGCGCTGAGTCGAATTAGAATGGCTGTCTGCCACCTGATGTCTCCCTCCCTGTCTTCCACATCTGATAATCTCAGGTGTTGGGAGATGGAACAGCATTGCCTACCACAGTAGTCTAGACCATCCATCACTGAAGCAATAATCAACTTGTGCTGATAGGGCTAATAAAGTCTACTTGCTTCGGCTGCCGACGAGCGCAGCTACTGTGTTGCTGCGGCATGCGGGCCATCTCCACCCCTATCGGATCACGACATGAGAGCGGATAGCTGTAATGACCATGCTATGCGCGTTCATATTGTGCTCTATGTATCAATGGCTCTGATACTATTATGTCCCGAACTAGTTGGATCAATACCGATTAATCAACATACAGTATAAGATTTATGTTCCAACATTATCTTCAAATACATGTATGAGTAGATACAGTTGGAAGAAGGGGAATCAAATATGAAAAGAGTGGTAGACTGGGAAGAAGAAGGGGTCCGAGAACTAGGGAATCAGATTTGAGGATGGGGTAGCAGTGGGGAAGAGGAAAGCCGAGACAAGCGCCCTCGTCGTTCTGTTCATCAATTCTCTCTTTGTAGCGAATATGGCTCTATTAAGACATGTATATATTTTTTATGATTAATGATAACATAATCAATTAGATTAATATATTTACCAAGTATATGCTTTAGTAAGTCTAATGGATATAAGATACGAAGAAACCACCACAACCGAAACAAAGATTGATTGAATTAGAGAAGTCTTAAGAAAATTGAACACACCGGATAATCCGGTGTAGTGCCATTGTACACATCAAAGTGTTTTTCTGAGTGTATTGTACACATCAGATGGTCCAATGTTCTGAAGTTGTGCATGCCGGAGCATTACAGATGAAGGAGAAATGTTTCACACACCGGATGATCCGATGCTTAGAGATTCATACTCACCGAAGTGTTTTCAGCAGAAGGAGTTTAAGATTGTACACACCGGATGGTCTGGTGCTCATACTCACCAGAGTATTTTTGTACATCGAAGCATTTCCTAGGAGTTGTGATTCTAAGTGACATAAGGAATTCTACACACCGGATGATCCGGTGCATACAGAGGAGAACTCATCGTACATTTGTTCCAGAGCAGGCTGCAACTGTTGAAGACTAAAGTTGTACACACTAGATGGTCCGATGCCCTGAAGATCTACACGCCGGACAATGAATAATGCAGAAGAAGTGGCTCGGTCGGTTTAAGTGTACACACCGGAAGGTTCGGTGTTGGAGTTGAAGTATACACCAGAACATCCGGTGTTTATCAATATAAATTGAATAGGGTTCCAATGGCTAGTTTCTACTGCTGCATACACTGGATGGTCCGGTGCTTGTGCTGCTGTTGACGTCAGATCATTCGGTGTTCATAGTTGAGCAACGACGGATTTGCGGGGTTGAGGTTATAAATAATTCTCACTTGACCATTTGAGTGTGCTGGAGTCTAGGGAAGACTATAGACACTTGAGAAGACATCAATGATCATCTAAGGTAATTAAATACAAGATTAGAGAGTGATTAGTGTTATTAGGCCTAGAGAGAGTTGTTACTAGGTGTTGCTACCTAGAGAGTTGATCTAGGAGTGATATTAAATTGTATCAAGTGGTACGCTAGTACTTTGAAGTCTTGGTGACACATCGGAGCCGTGAGGCTTGGTGGCTCATGCCTGTTGATCCTATAACTTGGTATAGAACAACGGCAAGAAGCTTATACGGGAACACGAAGACCCTTGCCTTAGTGACCCAAGCTCCGAAGTGAAGACGACTACAAGTGATAAGAAGAGAGGCTTGTGGTGAGACATTGCCTTGGTGGCTCAAGAGTCGTGACCGAAAGAGTCTTGACGATTAGGAACATATCCTTGGTGGAGCTCTAATGTGAATTATATGTGACGTTTATACCATCGATACCACATAATAAAAATCTCTTGTACCGAGTTTCCACTCTTTATTTTATTTACATCTCCGCATTTACATACTTGCAATCTATCTTAGCATGATTACCTTCCTAAAGTAGTTTGTTAGGGTTGGCTATAGGCCACAAACTTTTTTAACGGTAGAGTAGACACACAAAATAAATCTACAACGTATTTAGATAAAAATTGATTTAGATTTATCTTATAAAATATTTAAAATCATTTAATTTTAAATATCTTAATTCATCCCTTTTAACGTCACGTATCCTCATACCCCTAGTCGATGCTGAGGTAAATTTGGGATTTTAGACAACAGACACCGCCGTATTTGATAAAATAGCCAACATGTTGGCGTATTTATAAATTTAGCATCCGTATTCGGAACCTCAAACGCCGAAAACTAACTTTCGGTAACTCAGAATCCGAAAACAGCCCGGTCCCACAATTTTCGGCAACTCAGTTACCGAATACGGCACTGTTCACCGTATTCGGCAACTCAGTTACCGAATACACTATAAACAGTACCGTATTCGGCAACTGAGTTACCGAATACGGCCTCTGCATGCATGCGCCGGCGCCGGAAGCTACAGTAAACAGCTAGCAAGCAAAATGTATAAAAGTGCATGTTTTTTATTTAATTCACGATTTTTTTTGAAAATATAAAAATAGTCCAAAAATTCTAAATGTTTTCATGATCAAACTAGAGATCACCAGCAACCCATTTTAATTAGTTTGGTCCAAAAAGCCTGAGCCAATATTTAATTAGAATTCTCCAAATAAGTCAACTTTTATAAATTCTAGCAATATTTAATGCCTCAAATAATTTCTAAAAATCTAGAAAAATTCACTAATATTGTTATAATGTGATATACTAATTTATAAAAATATTTCCATCCCTATGTTATTTGGTGAAAAAATGAGTTCCTTTGTAATACTTCGTTTATATGCATTTTTATCATTTCATGTGATATTCTCTTTTTAATTCAATTTGAATAAAAATAATGCAACATGCACAAAATTTTGGTTCTCATATTAATATTAAGCCTTTGTAATGCTCCATTTATATATATTTTTTATCATTTCATGCCAAATTATCTTTTTAATTCAATTTGAATAAAAAATTCAAACATGCACAAAACTTTGGTTCTCAGATTAATATTAAAGCCTTTGTAATGCTCTATTTATATGCATTTTTTTGTTGCATTATTTTTATTTAAATTGAATTAAAAAGAGAATATCACATGAAATGATAAAAATGCATATAAACGAAGCATTACAAAGGAACTCACTTTTTCACCAAATAACATAGGGATGGAAATATTTTTATAAATTAGTATATCACATTATAACAATATTAGTGAATTTTTCTAGATTTTTAGAAATTATTTGAGGCATTAAATATTGCTAGAATTTATAAAAGTTGACTTATTTGGAGAATTCTAATTAAATATTGGCTCAGGCTTTTTGGACCAAACTAATTAAAATGGGTTGCTGGTGATCTCTAGTTTGATCATAAAAACATTTAGAATTTTTGGACTATTTTTGTATTTTCAAAAAAAATCGTGAATTAAATAAAAAACATGCACTTTTATGCACTTTTGCTTGCTAGCTGTTTACTGTAGCTCCGGCGCCGGCGCATGCATGTAGAGGCCGTATTCGGTAACTCAGTTGCCGAATACGGCACTGTTTACAGTGTTTTTGGCAACTGAGTTGCTGAATACGGTGAATAGTGCCGTATTCGGTAACTGAGTTGTCGAAAATTGTGGGATCGGGTTGTTTTCGGATTCTGAGTTACCGAAAGTCAGTTTTCGGCGTTTGAGGTTCCGAATACGGATGCTAAATTTGTAAATACGCCAACATATTGTCTATTTTCTCAAATACGGCGGTGTCTGTTGTCTAAAATCCCAAATTTGCCCGATGCTGATGCTTTCCCTTTTGTAACTCTTCTATTCGGCTAGCTTGGGCCGTAGGCTCGGTCCAGTTGGCGTAATGGCTCATTCTGTAGTCTAGTGGATGAGGACCGTGACATTCCCCACTTATAAAAATTCGGCTTGTCCGCAAGCCGAAGAAAACTCGGATCACCTGGATCCCAAGGCACTTGTAAATCTTTGATGCATACCGTAAGCCTGCCATCGCCAATAATGTACGATTCTCCAACAATGTGTGTCAAAAGAAGCTCACAGTTGCAGCCTTGAAAATGAATCACTCCAAGTAGATCGGTTGAAGAAACCCACCATTGAACCAAGCCTTGCTCCATTAACATTATGAGAGAATCACTGCCATAGTTCCAGTGCTCTTGGGTTAGCTTAGGATTTATCCAGCGACTTGGAGTATCCTCGCAGTCAGAAAACCCCAAAGCTATCAGTAAAAGTTGTGTATTTCTGTCCAATGTAACTTCAGGAGCTAGCCAAACAACCTCGATAAAACGTCCAATAATGCAAAAGTAAGATCGACCCTTCATGGGTAAACTGTTGCTCACCAACTTTCCCCATTTGCAAAGCATCTCAGGATGACACAAGAAGTAGCTGCTTGCATTGCTCAATTTTATGTGAATCATACTACACACCATTGCATGTCCTTCCTTCCCTGATACGCAAGTGAACAGTAATATAGACAAGAAATTGATATGCCTCCTGTAACACCACGGTGCCTCCCCTGGACAGCTGAGCAATATTGATATGCAGAGTCAACCATCTGGAATCGCAACCTTGCATTTGCCTTGACGATAAAAATATTCCAGCCATACATCAAGAACAAGTGAGTTGAGTGCTTAACAAGATCACCTGGATCACATGGTCTGTGCACTTGCTAAAAAAATGAGCTGTTGAATGCTAGGAATCCCATTACCCCTTATGTATCTCCCCTGTTTCACTATTTTCAGCAATTCATCTATAACAAAAATTTCCCCTGCAGTAATAATGTTCCAAAACATACGGTTGTTTTACATAGATGAGCCCGCATTTCTTAGACGAGATAGCCACAAATTTGTATGCGGGAGCATTGCTATCTTCTCACTGAGTACACTGCTAGCAAAAGAGACAATAGCTAGCTTGTGCACAATTACTGAATTCTTCATTGACAATATGATGGTGAGCCGGTGCAAAAGATCAGTTGGAGAATCAAACCACCAATCAGTGGTGTCTGTGTGTAGAACCCATTTTATCTTCACTTAGAAAGAGTTGCCAACATCTAAAGATCAACCAAGACTCCAAACCTAGGAGCACTGTGCAAGAAAGTAGCTCACAAACTCCACGAGTTGAACAGTGAATTACCTCGTATCCCACCGCCTTCTCCTCTGACTCTAAGGATATTAGCATCAATATTTGTTCTAGTTTGCATTCACCCCTTCTTTGCTGGAACAACACTTGCTCAATCATATATAGTGGCGATGCACCCTCTGCTATATTTAGATTTTCCTTTATTGCACTCACCGGAATAAGCTGGAACTTGTAGCAAGCATTACTAGCTATCTGAGCAGGTGACAACCAAGGGAATTCGGACTGCATGCATGAGTGTATGATCATGCTATTTCTCTAATCCCTGGCTCTGATACTAGTGTGTAATGACCAGCCGATCTAGAAGGATTCATCGAGAGGAGGAAGAAGCAGGTGGAAGTTCATAGAAGAACACACAGAGAGGGAGACAGGAGGACGAGTTCCAACTTACTTGCCATCATTCGAATCATTACAACCTTTTTAACACCTCTCCATCTCACTGTCAAACATGACCCGCACATCAAGTAATCAATCGGTACACGACATCTACATGCACACGCGTCTTGTGCTGGCGAATACCGCCTCTTCTCTTCTTGCCAGACATGCAACAGTGAATTTATGGTGCGCCCGCGTTTGCCTCTGTCACAGCCTGGGTACCAAGTATGAGATCATGCCCAACGGATTCTCTTCGCGATCCAGAATCTTTTCGTGAAAAGATTTTCGTTCCTTTCGGCGCTCAAATGATTTCGCTTCACTGTTCTGTTGGGGATGATCTCTCGCCCTCCCCCTTCGTAGGGTAACTCAAAGTCTATCGGTGGCTACGTATTCGGGTGTTGCAGGGATGTTTCAGGGAGTGCAGGTGAAGATCACGACGTACGTTCGGTCGTAGCCCGGAGATTGGCCTAAATCCTTCATTCGTGCGGGCGAAGGTGCGGACGAGCCTTTGGTCGAAGCCTGGAGGTGCGTCCACGTTCCCAGCTACCCGCATCGATGAAGGCGACAACGGGCCTTCAGTTGGAAGCCGAAGGCTACACCGGCAATTTTACTGACCGAAGTGGGCGAAGGTACCAGCGCGTCTTCTGCCGGAGGCCGAAGATCAACTCATGGTGCCGAAGGGGAGGAGCGAAGCCCGTGGTGAACCTCCGCTTGATAGCTAAGAAGCCTTCGGCGCAGTCATGGGATCGGCCGAAGACGAAGATTGGATGTTGGGGCCCACTTAACTGCCCAGGGCAGAGTTGTAATTATGTAAATACACTTGATTGTACCATAATGCCCCCGAATATTCCGAGAATGTAGTAGGTGAGGGGGTAAAATTGTAAATCCTAGCGTGGAGTGGTTGAGTACGGGCTATAAATAGGACCATACTATACCCGAGATGGGCAGAATCATTTAAGACTATTTACCTCCAAACACGTGTCACACCTAGAAGCCTTCGGCTTTCTCTACAAGCGAAGGTTCTCCTTGTTCGGGACATCGGTTCCAACAGTTGGCCCCGATCGTGGGGATCGAACTCACGACCACGTTGGAAGACGAAGATGAAACACAAGAGAAAAGAATAGCCAGGTTGGAAGCCGAAGAGATGGAGAGGCAGATTGCGCAGAAAAAGCGCATGTTGGATAACCTGGCAGTAAGGTGAAAAGCTGCGGAATATCGCAGGCGGGCAGAGGAAGCTAGTAAGACATTGGAGAAAATGCAAGATGAAATCGATATACTGCACCGTGCGGAGGAAACAGCTCACCACGTGACGCCATCGGAAGACACGGCACGACCTGCGCAGGACCTTTGGCGACGGTCATCCGCGGGAGACCCGGAATCCCCGCTATCCATCGGCTTGCAGAACCAGCCGTGGCCCTCGGGCTTCAAGATGCCTAAAGTAGCAATGTTCCACGGAGAGTCAGATCCAAGGAAATTCGTAATGAGTTTCGAAGCGGCAGTTGAATCCACCGGAGGAGACAATGCAACACTAGCGAAGGCCTTTGTATTGGCTGTAAAAGGGATAGTAAGATCGTGGTACTCCGTGTTGCCTTCGAGATCTATCTACTCGTGGGAGCAATTGCGTAACACCCTGTACAACAATTTTCAGGGAAATCGGGCAGACAAGATTACCGCGAGCAACCTCTTCGCACTGAAACAACAGCCAACAGAAACATTACAAAGCTACATGTGTCGCTTCGTACACATCTGCTCTCAGGCGAAGTGGCTAAGCGAAGACACAATCATCGACGCAGCCATACAGGGCATCAGAGGGGGACTCCTAGCAGAAAAGCTTACAAGAAAGAGGCCAGGGAATGTACAAGAGCTGCTCAACAATATGGAAGAATATGCGAGATCCAAGCTCGACCATCTTCGGAGGAAAAATGAAATGGTAGCCTCAAAAGCAACAAAAACAAATACGTCGGCCTGGGAGGCAGGCACTAGCCACTCTAGAGATCGATTGCGGCATGTGAGGAAAGCCGAAGCATCTGACTATACAACAAGGCAAAAAGAGGTCAATCAGATAGACTCCAGCCCCGACGAAGTTGCTCAAGCGATAAGCGAAGGTCAGAGTGGGGCTACTCGAGGAGGCCGAACTGGCAGAGGCAGGGGCCGAGGAGGCCGAGGTGGACGGTTTCCACAAGACTCGGCCACGTTCTACTGCGAGTTACATGGTGAAGGAGCCAGCCACAGAACCAAGCAGTGCCCGCATGTCATAGCTATGAAAGAGAGCTTAGCGAAGCAATCCTTCGATCAACCAAGAACCATACACCACGCCGCACAATTCAAGCGAGGCGAAGCATGGGAAAACCCCAACCCAGGCATGACGTTTGCCAACCAGTGGCGACTAATGCTTGTGCCACAACAATATGCCCCCACAGCCTCAACTCAGTTGGATCAAACAACGGGGCAACTGACCTTCCAAGGGGAGCTACCTCCGCCTCCACCAAGACCTGCGATCGAAGCACCACCAGAGACCAGTAGGTCCGTGAACACGGTAAATCGTGGATACAATGTGGTGTTGGCGATCTCAGGAGGATCTAATCAGGAGACACAGTCTAAGAGGTAGCGAAAAAATACGTGCGAAGGGTCAACCACGTTGGTGTAGGGCCAACTTACGTTCACTCAAGATGGTCCAATGTGCCCATCACATTCTCGCAAGATGACATGAGGGTTCTAGATTACCCGCACACGAATGCCTTCGTGATCACAGCAAATATTTCGGGAAACGAAGTGTATAGAATCTTGATAGATGGTGGGAGCTCCGCGGATATTATCTTTGCGGATGCCTTCGACAAAATGGGTTTACGGCGAAGCGACCTGGACCAGGCTGGGTCTCCATTGCTAGGCTTCGGCGTAAACGCAATCAACACTTTGGGAAAGATAACAATCCCGGTGTCATTTGGCGAATGGATAAATTTCCGGACAGAGGATATTACCTTCGATGTGGTCGACATAAACTATCCATATAATGCGATATTCGATCGGGGAGTCCTGAACACATTCAGAGCAATACTGCACCACGCATATCTGTGCATGAAAATGCCTGGTCCCGAAGGCATCATAACAGTGCTTGGAGATCAGCAAGTGGCCCGCAGAATCGAAGTAGGAATCACTCCAGGACGGAAAAATGTCCATATGGTGACGGAACCTTCGGCGGATCGCGAGGAAAGTGAGATGCAGCCAAAGGTAAAGAAGGTGGCGAAGGCTACACCAAAAGGGGAAACCAGAATAGTGCCACTACATCCAGAAAAAACAGATAAAAAAATCACCATAGGGGCAGAGGTCCCAGAGGAGGACTAGCGAGAACTGATAATGTTCCTTCACAGCAACGAGGATGTCTTCGCTTGGTCTCCAAAGGATCTGCAAGGAGTCAGTAGGGAAATCATTCAGCAAACTTTAAATGTAGACCCCAGCGCGAAGCCAAGGAAGCAAAAGCTCTGGAAAGCATCGAATGAAAGGGAAGAAGCAGCGAAGGCTAAGGTAAAGAAGCTGCTTGATGCTGGCATAATATGTGAAGTGTTGCACTTAGAGTGGCTGGCCAACCCAGTGCTAGTTAAGAAAAGCAACAATAAGTGGAGAATGTGCGTAGACTTCACGGACCTAAACAGGGCTTGTCCGAAGGATGATTTCTCATTACCTAGAATTGATCAGTTGGTGGACTCCGTGGCTGGTTGTGAAATGTTGAGTTTTCTAGATGCATACTCGGGGTACCACTAAGTTTGGATGGAAAAGGAAGAGAGGAGAGGAGAAGTTTTAGAACCTCCTTCGGCATATACTGCTTTGTGAGGATGCCCTTCGGCCTCTGAAATACTGGCGCAAACTTTACCAGATTGGTGCAAACAGTACTAAGTTCACAAATAGGGCGAAATGTCCTAGCATACGTTGATGACATAGTGGTCAAGAGTGCCAGAAGAAGCCAACATCTCGAAGACCTACGGGAAACCTTCGGAAATTTGCGAAGGGCGGGACTAGAGCTAAACCTAGAAAAATGCGCCTTTGGAGTACAGTCCGGGAGGCTATTAGGGTTCTTGGTGTCGAAGAAAGGCATCGAAGTAGAACCCCAAAAGATCCAGACAATAATAGACATGAAACCTCCGCAGAGCATAAAGCAAGCACAGCGCTTAGCAGGTAGGTTGGCAGCACTGAATCGGTTCATTGCAAAATCTGCAGAACGAAGCTTACCTTTCTTCAAAACGTTAAAAAGCTCCGACCCATTCAGATGGGGTGCGGAGCAGCAAGAAGCCTTCGATGAACTGAAGAACTATCTGACGAAGCTCACAACCCTATCCAATCCTGATCCCGGGGCTGATTTGTTGTTGTACATAGCAGCATCCCCTTCGGTAGTAAGCGATGTACTTGTGCAGGAGAGGCACAAAAACAACAAGCTACAACAGTTCCCAATATACTACGTGTCAGAAGCTCTTGCAGACCCGAAGAGATTCTATACCGAAATGAAAAGGTAGCATACGCACTGGTCATGGCATCTCGCAAGCTTTGTCATTACTTCACGGCTCACAAGATCATAGTACCAACCTCCCTACCCCTTCACGACATGTTTGAAAACAGAGAAGGTACAGGAAGGATGGAGAAATGGGCTGCAGAAGTCGCCCCACTCATGATAGTTTTTGTGGCAAGAACGGCGATGAAATCCCAAGCGTTAGCAGACTTCATAGCAGAATGGACGCCGCTGGCCGAAGCCCCAGTAGAAGAACTGTCAGACCCGGTCTGGATCGCATATTGCGATGGGGCATGGGGGGCTACAGGACAGGTGCGGTGGTAGTACTATCTTCGCCTTCAGGCGTAAAATTAAGATATGCCGCCAGACTAGAATTTCAATCTACAAACAATATCGCGGAGTACGAAGCAGTCCTCCTTGGCCTTCGCAAGGCAGCAGGAGCGAGCCCCCAAGAGCTTTTACTGTACCAGTTCCGAATATGAGAAGGCGAAAGCTTTGGGTGCCCGAAGGGTGCTAGTTAAGACGGACTCCAAAGTAATAGCAAGCCAGATCGACAAGACATTTTAGACAAAAGAACCAGAGCTTGTTAATTACAAAGCAGCAGTCCAAAGCATGGAAAAGTATTTCCTGGGGTTCACGGTCAAGAGTATATCGAGGAATGACAACTTCGAAGCAGATGACCTCGCCAAAGCCGCCGCACAAAATCTGCCTATACCACCAGATGTATTCTACCAAAAGTTGAGCATGCCAGCTGTCGACGACTCTTCGCGGACAGCGCGTTCGGTTGCTATGATTGAAAGCGAAGTTTGGTGCTCTCCAATAATGGCTTACCTTCATGGCTATCATGAGCCCGAAGATAATGTTGAAGCGAAGCGCATGGCCCAAAGAGCCAGAAATTACAAAATTGTGGGAAATAATTTGTACAAAGTCGGAGTCTGTGCACCTTGGCTGCGATGCATATCTCAGGAAGAAGGACAGAGTTTGCTAAGAGAAATACACGGTGGACTATGTGGATCGCATATGGGTACACGAGACTTAGTCAGAAAGGTATACAGACAGGGATTCTTTTGGCCGAAGGCGCTCAGTGATGCTGATTACATAGTCCGAAGTTGTATACAGTGCCAATACTGGGTGAAGGGGTCAAACAAGCATTCAGTGAAGACACATCTCATCCCATCAATTTGGCTATTAACACGATGGGGAATTGACATTGTCGGCCAGCTACCAGCCGCTCCAGGGAACTTGCGGTACGCTATCGTCGCAGTCGAATACTTCTCCAAGTGGGTGAAGGCAATGCCGCTCATGAACATAACATCAAAAAATATCCAAAAATTCTTGTGGCAGCACATCATCTGCTGTTTCGGAGTCCCGCGCAAAGTGACCGTAGACAACGGCATCCAATTTGACAGTGCAGGATTCATGCACTTCTGCGAAGGCTTGGGAATCAAAGTCCATTTTGCGTCTGTATATCACGCACAGTCAAATGGAGCCATAGAAAGAGCGAACGATATTGTCTTCACTGGTGTTGTGAAGCGTCTGCAAGGTCTGGCGAAAGGAAAATGGGTCCAAGAGCTGCCGAAGGTCTTATGGTCTATAAGAACAACGGTAACAAGACCAGCCGGCTTCACATCATTTCGCCTACTCTTTGGAGAGGAGGTAATGACTCCAGAAGAATGTAAGAACAAATCATTTAGGGTCATAAATGAATCAGAGCGAAGCGAAGAATTAACATCAAAAGATGCCCTCGAGGAAGTGAGATTGCAGGCTGCCGAAAATTTGAAAAAGTACCAGGAGGAGACAAGAAAGTGGAGAGATAAGAAAATATCCTTAAAGAACTTCGTCCTTGGAGATTTTGTGCTGCGAAGACTCAACAATGCTTCATCAGTGGGAAAACTGCAGAGCAAGTGGGATGGCCCTTTCTTGGTCAAAAGGTCATTAAGGCCCGGCTCGTATCACTTGGCTACTCTGGAGGGCGAGGAGCTCCCGCATACTTGGAATGCGGATAATTTCGCAAATTCTACGTGTAATAGCGGTGAAGGTCTTCACACCTCTGGGCGAAGCACTCGTGCCAAGGCAACGTTTATGTAATTTTCTTTTCATGTAATAAAAAATATACGAGAACTGCACTCTTTTCCTCACAGGGGGAACCCTTTGTTAGGGCGTGATGTTTTTAATGAGGCAGGGACCCTTGTAAACATCAATATATATGAAAATACCCCTAAAAAAGAATGCACTTTGGTTTGAGTACGAATAACTCATCATCGAAGTATGCCAGCCCTTCAGAACAAGGCGGCACACCAATCGACGGGGAGCGCGCCGGAAGTTGACGGCAAAACTTGAGGTGCGAAGTGTCAAGACAAGGCACCATACCCTTTCGACCTAAAAAAATCTCTTACCAAAAAGCCGAAGTGCCGCTCGACCTGAAAGAAGGCAATGCACTTCTCGCTAAAAAGTCGGGGGCTAAGAGTGTCTGCCACCGCACCGAAGGAAAAATAAACCTTCGGAAGAAAAGCCGAAGTGCCGCTCGACCTGAAAGAAGGCAGCACACTTCTCGCTAAAAAGTCAGGGGCTAAGAGTGTCAGTCCCCGTACCGAAGGAAAAACAAACCTTCAGAAGAAAAGTCAAAGTGCCGCTTGATCTGAAAGAAGGCAGCGCACTTCTAGCTAAAAAGTCGGGGGCTAAGAGTGCCTGCCCCCGCACCAAAGGAAAAACAAGCCTTCAGAAGAAAAGCTGAAGTGCTGCTCGACCTAAAAGAAGGCAGCGCACTTCTCGCTAAAAAGTCAGGGGCTAAGAGTGACTGCCCCCGCACCGAAGGAAAAACAAACCTTTGGAAGAAAAGCCGAAATGCCGCTTGACCTGAAAGAAAGCGGCGTACTTCTCGCTGAAAAGTCGGGGGCTAAGAGTGCCTGCCCCCGTACCAAAAAATAAAGTTCCATCAGCCGAAGGTACCTACGGCACAAAGTCGGGGGGGGGGGGCGACGTTCTCAAATCTTAAACATCCATCACCACCGAAGCATCACCCCAAATAAATTATCAGGAATGACACTCGAGAAAACGCTTCGCTGACGGTACTCGGTTCCTGCGGCCCTAGAAAGTCGGGTGAATAGCATTCGCCGAGGGAGACTTTGCTCAAGTTATTGCGAAGTGTTCCTAACCTCTAAAAGCATTGCGAAACGTCTTTATTAAAATCACACTTCAAGCGTGGTGCCGCCGAAGAAGCAACTCAACCGCCCAAAAACAAAGTAACATTAATTGTAAAAAAACACTTTTTATTCCACAAAGCGATCAATATCAGGATCAACAAAATCCTTATACCATCGACTAAAACTAAATTGAAAGGCTAAGCCTTGACTAGCATGAAAAGGCATAGTTGGGTCCAGTGGGGACCCAACATAAGAAGATGAAGCGGAGGGAGATGCTTGAAGGGCGCCCTCGCCTTCGGTGTGTTGCACTAACTGCGAAGAGGGACCTCGGCGGTAGCAAAGCTGAGGCTGGCGAGGCAGGAGTCCATTGTCGTTTTTGGGCTCGGGCTTCAGATCGATGGAGAGTAGGTGGAGGTTCGACGTCTCTGCGCGCAATCCGACGTGAGTTGCGCTCAACTCTGCGGGTAACCAAAGCCGAAGGGCTAAAAGATCTCCAAAATGCTATGGTTCTATTATTCATCACATCGTATGCCCTACACTTCACCTCCCAGTACTGCTCGAATTCAATTAATAGAGATAACTATGACAATAAAATGAATAATACATGTATCATGAACAAGTACAAGTGCACCGAACAACTGCACTGGTACTCAACGATGATGACGCCGCCGCACGTAATCCCTAGGAGTATAAGCATCAGACGAGTATGTTGCCCTCACCCTAGAGATCTACGCTAGCCCCTATCACGTGTGTCGTTGCTCGTCATCATCATTGGCCTGCCCTATGGGACCCCACCAAACATGTATCCAGACCTGCTAACTCGGCCCTACATGTACCATAATGAAGGATCATTATGTGGAAGTGTGGACACCTCTAGTACGTGCTCCGATGGAATCTAGTGTGCCGAAGGCTCACCCTGCTAGTACCACTGTGAACCCCTACGTGCATCGGGATATTGGGGATACTGTCTGCTAAGAAGCTCAATGAAGTTGGTGGCTTGCATTGCAGTAGCCCAGTCAAAATCATGTGTGCCGATCCAGTTATGCATTTGTGTGTGTAGTCTATGACGTCTTTGTGATGAGTTGATGTTGCAGACGGAGGTGTCATCGTAGTCTGAGGAGGGCGTGTCCACTATGGGAGCTATGAACCCAATGTATACTGTTTGGGCTCAGGAGCCTGTGTGCACTCCTCGGCCTCAACACAAGAATGTGACACATGATGCTCCACAGCTGAAGGTGTCCCTCGCGATTGTGCATGAATGAGTTCCTCACAGGCACTAGACGAGCGTCTGTTGTGGGAGGCACGAGACGGGTCAATGGTTGGTAGGTCGTACCCCTACAATGCGAGGCACAACTACCTAGACCATGTATAACGGGCATCAAGCGGGACCCTTTCGTCCTCAAGTAGTCTCGGAGAGGGTTTTGATCCCTCCGCGTTGATGACTCGCTTTCTTCCCTCACAAGATTGCTCCTCCTACGTATGCATCTCGTACGACTCTTCAGTCTATATAAGATGAGGGTCATGTCAGTAATACCGAGATTTAGCCAATAAACATCATTAGAAGTACCACACACTTACCACAACATGAAAAAAACAAACATGATCCTTGGGGAAGGGTCTGGGGGCCAACTCTATAAGTCCGCTGAGTAAGGTGGCACGCGTGCACAGACGGTGCCACGAAAGGTACTCCCACTACGTGGTATTGTCGTATTTTCCAATAGGAATGGTGACATTCACCGTGGTTGACTTTGTCCACCTCTATATATGCTCGACATTCACGGATGCCCAATCCTGCATGCCTCCGCTCCCTGTGCGCTCCTCCTATATGTGACATAAATAGTTAGAACTTCTTAACAGAGATCACCTAAGGTACTAATTCTACTTACAATAACACACTTACTCATGTGTTCGTCTGGTGTCTCGTGGGGAGGTACTGGCACCACCTGTCGGTACCCAAACAGCCTTTGTACGTGCTTTGGAGAATATACTTCTACGTTGTTTATGTACAACAAAAAATATCTGGTCATCCATAAGTCTGAGACACACAAACAAGAGGATGCGATGAGCCCTCCAGTCGTAATTTCGGTCACTTGTGCCATACACCATGGATCCCACTCCACGAGATCGGTGTTGAGGACATCCAGATCACTGATCATCTGAGAGTAGCTACCATGGTCTTGCTGCTAACTCCATCTCAGCCTGGCATGAATACACCGATACCCATCGTAGGACTCATGTCTTCTGCAACGCCATCAGAAATGGGACTGGATAGTAGTTCTTGCTCACCTAAGGCCGACAAACCGAGAGATACTTCCAGTTCCATATTTGTAAGAGATGCAGGCAGCCTGTAACATATCTCTTCTTCTTTGACTGCTGGGTTGCATCACATAATCCTATGTAGGTTACAGTTAGTACAACAGATGGTTAACTATAAGATGTTAGCTTTAAAGACGAGACATGAGCTGACCCACTAACCATACAATATGGGGAGGACATAATCACCTGTCGTGTTGTAGAAAATAATACCTTCTAGTAGGATATACATGTACACCTCATAGTGCTGTATAACTATAGCCTCATCCGTATTCGATGGGTATAGATCAAACTATGACAGCCTATGAATCCAAGACATGGATAGACCAACATTCTTCATGTCATATTGCACACCAAATCTACAAGGTGCAGAGGGTTAATGAAGCTTGAATAGCATTAGAACATTTGAAGTGCATTACATAATAAATAAGTACCTGTCATCAATGTAACCCTTCCACTGCTTTTTTGCTAGTCGCGAAACTACTAATGGGGTGCCCTTGATCAGCAGCCCAGTTAGCATAGTCACGTCCCTCAATGTTACGATCATCTAGCCAAAAGGAAAGTGGAATGTGTGCATCTCAGGACGTCACTGGTCGACGAGACCTGTGAGTGCCCGCTATGGGAGCTCCGGCCATCATGAGAGCGAAAGGTAGTATACATGCCCGTGTGAGTGGATCGTGGAATCAAGAGTCTAACTCCTTAATCATGTGGACACTTCAGGCACGCAATTGAAGCAACTTCAAAGGTATCCAATACATGTACTAAGTAAGTAAGAAATTATCGTGGCAATTAAAAAGTATATATAATCATGGTACCTATTGTCATGTGAAAATCATCCTTCCCCTATGGTTCTTGTTGTACCGTTGCTGAAAAAGCTTGAGAAGACCACCATGAGCTATGAAAATGATTTCGAGCTTCATGGTTCAATAAAAAAATTTCATTTGTGATGCCAGTACCATACAATATATTACAAAATAGGTAGTACAACTAATAGGTGAATAACAATTTAGAATACAAACTGTGTCTGCGAATAACTTCATAAAATAAACTAAATTACAACAACTCTAATACAATACAGTACAATAGCGGCATGATAGTTTACTGCCGGGTTAGGCAAGTCCTCCTGTCATGGCCAGGTTGTTCACAAATTTTGCACTTATATAGGCCATCAACAAAATTTGCTGCATCCATGTCACCTTACAGCCTCGTGGTCCTAGGCCTTCCATGATCCGTTCGTCGTGCTCGGGGATAAGGTATCCACTTAGGCTCCTCAATCGCTTTATAGCTGCTTTCGATGTTGAACGAACGCATCTTTGGAAGACATGTGCTCCTTGATGCATTGATCATGAAGTACGATGATATGTATTGTGATATGTCATTGTCGCTCATGTCACTGCAAGCGGCGAAGACATGTGAGCATGAGATATGGTGCAATTTTTGCTTATTGCATGTGCACTTCACCTCGTGAGGCCCAAGTTGACATTACTGCATGGTGTCCCCTATGCTATACCCTGACGCATGCCTACGGTAGCACATGACCTCGAATTCATTATTGGCCAGGTCGTAGATCCGGGTCCGATGAAAGTGGGTCTTGTTCCTCCTTCTAGATATGATTTCCTGCACATTAGATGCGAACTACGTGCTGCACTCCATAGCAGTATTACCACGGTCTCAAAAATAGTCAAACGTTATATAAAATGTGAGCTCAATGATGTCACCCCATACATCTTTTAGGATATTGTTGAATGCCTTCACTATGTTCACTATCATGATGGTGTACCTAACATGGGATACAATAATTTTAGAAGTGCTATTTGCATATGAAAGGGTAAAATACGATCATTAAAATGCTATGCACTAACTATGCTAATCTAGCACCATCAGTGTCATGGATTGGGGCCCAACACTCTACCGATTTTTTCCCTATCCATTGGCTAAACGTAGCACGTGAACGGCTAACAATAGTTTGGTGCCCCACCATTTGCGTTTGCAGATGGTCCTCCTATGCTTGCTACTATGCCATCATCTTGCGAGTTGTTTCATTTAACTCTCTCCATATCTCGTTGAACTTCATGTGCTGGTTCTAAAGACACAACAATTTAAATCTCTTTACAAGAGACTTGTTGCGGTACCTTGTGTATAGGTTAGTGCCAAAGTGTCATATGCAACACCTTCTCTCCACAATAGGCCATGCAATGGAGTAGTTTGTGCTAATATGCAACACACCCCATGCATGCATAAGGCTCCTATTACAGTCTGAGATGATGCAAACTCGTTCCCTATGGGCCACGACACGTGTCCACACCAAGGTGAGAAACCACAACATCATTGTTCTCACTCTCAACCATTACAAAGGTGAGAGGAATGATCTTATTATTTGCATCCACCGTCATCACTTTCAAAAGGGTACCATAGTATTTACTGCTCAGAAATATGGCATCCACGCATACAACCGGCTTGCAATGTCTGAAAGCTTCGATGCATTGTCCAAAAGAGTAGAATAATCTAATGAGGTATCAGTCAGTGATGTTGTATGACCTATCATCTAGCTTGATCGGTTCATCCGGCACGGCTCACTGAGTCCCTGGATTCATCATGGCAATCTTTTGTAGTAGTCTCGGAGCATAGTTATAAGACTCTTCAAAACTTTCGAACATCATCTTCAACGTCTTCTGCTTCACTTACCACGCACTGTGGTAATTGATCAACATACCTATCTTAGTCTACACCTTCTCAATAATAGATTTTGGCGAATATTTGTCCGTACCAACAAGGGTGATGAGAAGTTAGGCTATGAACCTCGCATTAATAGCGTGGCTCACATTTCTAACATCCTCTTTACTGCATGTATGCAGGATGTGTCTATTGATCACAAAATATTTCTCATAATTCGGCTTATATGAAGTAAGGACAATTTAGGTGCTTGATACATTTGACCTCATACTCCGTAGGGTTAGATCGGACACACCTGTGGTCTCTTTTTGTGATTACAACATAGTTGCTAATAAAGTGGATAACCTCCTCTCTGGTACGAAACTATTGTCTAATCTGGATGTCTCTATTCTAGTATCCCTAGTTAGATAATATGTTATACTCAACAACAACACAATGCAGCAACCCAGCACCACGAAAGTACTGGATTGTCGGTATCGGGTCATTGTTGTCAGCAGCTTCTTCATCTCCACTAACATCGGCTTCATCATCCATGCATCTTGTATCTACCACAGAAGGGTCCACTCCAGCTCCCAACTGCCCTCCTCGACATGCCCTCCCTCTTTTTCATGCATCACATGCTGGTCTGATCTTTCCACGCTAGTCACTGCATCACCTTGCACTAGTCATAACACTATGTTTACGTAAATCCCCATTTCAAAGTTCTCTTTCAATGCCTTGTGTGAGTACAAAACACATACGTTGTTCCTTCTCATCTCGAACAACGTATAGACAACGATCGAGTTGTTTGGAATAAGCCATAACCGCACACCCTCCAGGACAACAGTATGTGACTACTGGTTTACACGCAAAAGGCTCATAATATATGATTTTAGACCATCTACGTAAAGAGCTAGCTTAACCAGACTCTCTATATGCTGGTAGTACTGAATTATTACGAGTCTTCCGTACAATACAATAGGACATTCTCCATAATAAATATAGATAATCATATCGTATTTGCTCAACAAATATACATGTAATAAAATAACTACTTATATATGTAATAAAATAACTACTTCGAGGTATATACGATATATAAGTAATTACGTCTCTCGATAAATAATAATTAAATTAACAACGCAAATTAAATAGTACATGACTTAACAATGCTAAATATTTAAGTAATTAAAAATATTAATTAAATCATCAATATTAAATTCAAATAAAATAATTAATATTTAAGAAACATTAACTAAGTATTAATATACAACTATTGTGATTAAATATTTAATAAAGATTAAAAATAATAATAAATATTTACTGAATGACTAGTACATAAATATTAAATAGCAGGAATCCTAAAATAATTAATAAATAATAAATAGCTACTAAAAATCACAATTAATATTTAAAGTTACATACCACAATTATTTGATAACTATTAAATAAATTTATAGTACCCTATTTAAATAATCCAATTAATGATATTACTCTACTTATCCTAATTGATTAATCTAATTAATCAAATCAGTTGAATTAAACTAATTAATATAATTAATCATGTAACTCTAATAACTATGATTAAATTTCGTAAATACTCTAATTATACTGGTGCTGAATGCCGTATTCGGCACATGAGGTGCCAAAAACACATAGACCCTATTTTTCGGTGCACGGTGTACCGATAATCCACTTTTGATGAATAAGGTGCTACATACACATGCTATATTTGCAAATATAGCAACATATTATCTATTTTTACAATATAGGTTTCGTATGTTGTCTATTTTTGTCAATAATGCCGACAATATTGGGAAGAGAAGTATGAAAAAGGGCTAAAGAAATGATGGGGTCAGCTCAGCTCATGCGCCTCAATTAGGGATGATAATCGGGTGTGGTGGATACAGGTAGTGCTCTTTTATACTTATACATGTTAGTTTTTACCTACCCATGGGTATACCTTCGAACACCTGCACGCAAAGAGCGGACATCAAACTTGTTGCCCACATGTATACCCATTTTACTCGATGGCAAGGTGTGTTGTGCACCGCGGTGCAAGGCTGGGAGGCAGCAGCGGGGCAAGGCTGGCTGGCGGTGGTGTGGGCTAGTAGTGACAGGGCAGGGCCTATGGATACTTGTCAGTGATGTTACTTTTATGGCTTGGGATTGAGATAAGAAATGGCTCTTGCGCGTCGAGTGTGGATAAGAAAGAGAGGGCAGACTGTCATAGCTCCTCACATGCTTTTTGATGTATTGCTTCGCGATTTGGAGGTTGGACTCACCTGTCAAAGAGATTATATGGGTAAACGGGGTTTTCACCTACGAAAGTACTCGTGGTACCAAATTCGAACAATATCTACTTTTATTAGGGTTTTTACCCATAGGTAAATAGGTAATGGTATTAAATGTAATCCTTAACCTCAATTCAACCTTGTTTCACCATCGCGACAAAGTACCTCTGTCTCGTCCGTGTCTTCCACACCCCTCTCTCTTCCTCTATCTCACAAAAGGCAATGCTTTTAATCATCTTTCACGTAACAAAATTAAAATACAGTTCACTGAAAATATTTACTTTATGTAGCGCGGTGTATGTTTCCAAATTCTTTTTCACGTATTTTGCCACTGGCCTACCTTTTCTCTACCAAAACTAGCAATGGTCGTGGTGTTCTAGGAGTACGAGTAGCATTTCCCTAACCGACTAGTCGTGACATCGCAAGATAAGTGGAACAGGGGTGGATTCAGAGGTGAGGGGCTCTAGAGCTTCGCAACCGATGAAAGTCTTTTAAGCTCCCCGTAACAATTTTTTATCATAGATGAGGGAGGAAAAGAAGAAAAAAGAGATAAAAAAGAAGAAGGAAAAGATGCTGAAAGAGTTAGGGGACTGTTTGATTGATGGCTAGAGTAAGTTAAGCTAAAATTTAGTAGCATCTTAAAAATTTAATCTCTGTTTGGTTGGAGTCTAAAATTTAGTCGTGTCAAAAAAAAAAAATTGTCGTGTCAAAATTTTTCTACAATGTTTCTAGATAAAATTCGTGCAACAAATCATCCATCCCGATTTTGATAGGCTAAAATTTTAGCTTAACCTCGAACCAAATACTAAAACCAAATCAAAATGTAATCATGCTCTGATTTGAGCCCTAACCAAAATTCTGTTTAGCCTGTTGGGGCGAGAACCAAACAGCCCAGATGAGTCTTTCTGGCTGGCTGCTCTGCTTCCGCCACAGTCAAACTTTGTCGCCGCGACAGCGCCGTCAAAACGGCAGCTCACCACACGCCCAAAGCTGGCTACACGACGACGACGGCAGTGAATGAATACGGCGGAGACGCGTCCCTTTCGCCGCCCTCCCTCGCACGAAACGGGCAAGCGCCATCGGCCATCCTTTCCCGGCTTTCACGCCGACACCTCCGGAGTCTTGACATGGTTCAGCTCGGTAACGAGATGAATGAGAGCTTCCCGATCCATGTCTGGTTTCGCAGCCGAATTTCCCGAGGCATGGAACGGCTCTGGTGATCTGCTGCCAGCTCCAAGTTGTAATTGCGTGCGGCAGCGCCCAGGTGCGTTGCACGCGGACAGCAGCGGCATCCGGCAGCCGGTAGGCACCTCCAAAAACAGACAGCATTGAAAGGAAGGCATCCGTGGATCAAAAAAGAAAGGAAGGCTTCCCGTCCAATCGTTGGTCGAACCGGAATCGGCCTCCATCTCTCTATGCTCTGGACTCTTTCTTTTTTAACGAAGAGAGCTGTCTATATTAATAGCAGACGAAGGCCCGACGGACCAAACTACAAAACTGACAAAAAAAAAAAAAACGCCAGCGCCCAAGAGCTGGGATCTAGGATTCCGGGATAGCAAAAGCGTATTCTATTTACTCTTCAACCGAGCCTGCGTAGTCCTGGTGCAAGATTTATCACTCTAGCTGATCTAAAATACAAGTTGTTTCAGACTTAGCACAAAGATTAAGAGAGAAGTATAATGATCATGCTATCCTTCGGTTAATGATATGCCAGTTCTTTTAATGCAATTCTTAACACATCCTCTTCCATGTTAACTACGACAATTAAGTAAGAGTAAAATAAAAAGAAAAAATATGTTGAAAAGTTATCTAAAAAGTATAGAAAAATACTCATATTTCACACACAATGAATAATCAATTATATTATGTTTAGATCGGAAAGAGTTTCACTTTCCAGCATCCAGCTCACGGTCACTAGCTAGATATTTCCTCCACAAGTTGTTTTAAACTTGTATACTAAGATTAAAAAATTAGATTAAATGATCTTATTATTCTTTATTTATTCTGTATTATAAAAAAATAATTTATTTATTTATAAGAGTGATAATATTTATTAAATAAGGATAAAAAGAGAAAAAAACAACCTATATTTATAATTAGAGTAGGTTATAGCAAGGGCTAAATTTAGGTCAAGGGAACTTGTGGGGTCACCATGTCCATGGCACCCAATCAACGAAACCAGGTTAACTAGCCTACCGCCTCGCATACGCAGTGCAGGCCTGGGATCTGATGGGCATGCGCGGTTCGGGGAGAAGAAACATTTCCCGTTCGCAATTAGCTCTCGCTCTAGTCTAACTCGGCACCACACGGGTAGTTTGTGAAAGAAAAAAGACCAGGAGTCCATCTTTTTCCCCGGTGATATGATGCCCTATGTTGCTTGCACAGTGGTGAGTGGAATGGAAAAAGATGTCGCTTTTTCACACCACGCGATGCGAGCCATTGCCGAGCAGATCACCTAAGAGCGGGGCGCATCATTATTTAGCGGGAGCGCAGCCCCCTTCGCTTCTCCGCCCCGGGAGACCACACCACACCACCAACCAGGCGAGGCAACCACGCCACGCTGCCCATCTCTCTCCACGCCGTCCCTCCCCAGCCCCCACGCCGCCGTTTCCTGCTGCTGACCCCTCCGCCGCCAGCTCGCCGCCTACAGCATCCGCCTCGTGCTAAGGAAACCGCGGCAGCCCTCGATCAACCCCCCCCCCCTCTGCCGACGGCCGCTGCCCCGTCCGCCGACTCCAGGAGGGCCCGGGTCCCGTCCCGCCGTCTGAAGAACGGTGCCGACCCGGCCGAGGGTCCGTGGCATTGAAGGTGTGTTTTTTCTTGGCTCTCTTCGCAACTTCGTTTTTCTTTCCATTGTTAAATTGTTTGCGACTTGATTGTTGCTAATTTGGGTTGATGAAAGCTTTTAGATCTGGACCTCGCTGCTGCGGCACCGAATACTTGAAAGTGGTGAAGTAAGCTCGTGTAGGGGGACAGCACCCTGATCTGACCTGAAATTCCGTAAGTATGCTTGTGCCACCTCCATGATTCCGTAGTTCTTTATGGTACGAATTTTGATTCCATTTCTTGATGAAGTATACGGCTTAATTGTTCTTGTCCAGGATCTGAACCTGCCTGGCGAGGTGATGTACAACTCGCCGGTATCCAATGATCTAAACCTTCCGGTGCAGCCGGGGATGAGCTCGTCTGGGTTGCTGAGGTACAGATCTGCGCCGAGCACACTGCTCGGCGAGGTCTGCGAGGACTTCCTCCCGGCCGAGCCCCGCGCCGCTAGCCCCGACGCCGGCGCCGACAACGTTTTCTCCAGGTTCTTGGCCGACCACCAAATCCGGGACAAGCCGTCGTCGCCACCGCCGCCTGCCCCCGCCACGGTCCAGTTCCCGAATGAAGCCACCATGGCCTCCCAGCAGCAGCAAATGATGTTCCACTCCCAGCAGCAGCAGTCCGGGCTCTACCGCACGGTCAGCTCCGGCGCGGAGGCCGCCGCCGCCGCCGCCGGCGTTGGCACTCTGATTCGGCAGAGCAGCTCCCCCGCCGGATTCCTCAATCATTTGAACATGGACAACGGTTGGTCCCTCCTCAATTCGACCTTCTTTTGGTACTACCTGTAGTTGTCACTCCCCGCTTGCTTCCTGCGCAGCAATAATTGCAGTTCTTGGGGGATAGTTTTTCTTGGAAACATCTCTATTTCCGGAACTGAGCGTGCCCTACTACCTACGCTGTTTTGCTCCATTCAGGATACGGGGGCTTCCTGAGGGCGGGCATGGGCATGGGCTTCAGGAACGGCACTGCCGCGGCCGATTCCGCCGCAGGCGGCGGGAGCGGGCTGAAGGGGCAGCTCAGCTTCTCATCACGGCAGAGTTCGCTGATGTCACAGATCTCGGAGATGGGCAGCGAAGAACTCGGAGGGAGCAGCCCCGAGGCTGCCGGTGGCGACAGGGGGTACATCCCCGGGTACCCGATGGGTTCTGGGTGGGAGGACTCGTCGTCGCTCATGTCGGAGAACTTGTCCGGGATGAAACGCCCTCGGGACTCGTCGGAGCCTGACCAGGTGCGTCCACTGTATTAGCACCTCCATTTCTCCTAGTATGTCTGTGGTGAATTGACGAGGAATTGCGTGGTGTCCTCGGTGCAGAACCACCTTGCGCACCAGTTCAGCCTGCCGAAGACGTCGTCGGAGATGGCAGTTATCGAGAAGTTCCTCCAGTTCCAGGACGCTGTGCCTTGCAAGATCCGCGCCAAACGGGGATGCGCCACGCACCCCCGCAGTATCGCCGAGCGGGTTAGTGAATTCACGTCCTTGCATGGAATTTCTTAAATTTCGAGTTTGCGGTTGAGCAATCAGCTGATGTGCTGAGCCTTGCTGCCCAGGTGAGGAGAACAAAGATCAGCGAACGAATCCGAAAGCTGCAAGAACTCGTCCCAAACATGGACAAGGTACTGCACATTCTGTAGTCTGTATCAATCGTCTCTCCCCAATAGGCAGTAGAACAGTGTATGGTTAGCAAATTTGCTATGGGAGGACCACTCCATAGCTGACTACTCTGCAACCTGCACTTCCATTTTCTGCAGCAAACCAACACTTCTGACATGCTGGATTTGGCTGTCGACTACATCAAGGAACTCCAGAAGCAGGTTAAGGTAAGCAGTTGTTATCGAATCCAATGAGTCCTTCGCAAATGAGCACTCGTTGGTAGCTTAATTAGAGGGTCAAACTGTCCTGAGCAGTAAGGTCTAAATCAAGAAGCTATTTTGCCATATTACTTTCTATTAGACTTATCTGAATTACTTGCTGCTATCTGTTCATTGAAGGTGTTAAATGAGAGCCGCGCAAATTGCACCTGCTCAGCGAGCAAGAATCAGGACTCGGGTTGAATGCCCTGGACTCCGCAATGTACACTGAACAAGACCTAGAGACCTCAGAAACAAGATCATTTGGGAGATGTAAACTAGCTCTCATTTCTTTGGAGTTTGAATAGAAGCAGTTGAGAGGCTTGTGTACCAGGCAGTGTCTGCTTACGAGCAAAGGGGAATGAAGCAGTGACATCAAGCATTCAAGTGACAAGGAGAAGGTATTCAAGTAATAAGGATAAGGGTGAAAGTTGAGAGACATGGGAGAAACAATTGTATAGTTTTGCTGTAACTTTGGTAGAAAGTTACTACTGTATTTCTACTTCTAGTAGTAGCAGCTGTACATGTGCCACGGCAAAATAGTAGAAAAATCTCAAGGTGTTCAATGGATGCAGTAGTGTTTCAGCTATATGAATGTGTCACCCAATTATCCTCTCGCCTCGGTTAGATGGTGATCTCATGCATTGACATCCTCTGTTGGGAATAGTAGTCCGTGCTTCCTCTGGGAGTAGAGATACAGATGGATTAGCTCATTTTGTATTATGTTGCATACAGATTGTGTCATTTTGTATTATGTTGCATACAGATTGTGTTAGATAATTATTTTTTTATCTTATATTTTTTTAGTTGGAGTGGATAGTGTCGTAAGTTTTTGTTAGTCGGATAATTATTTTTTTATTTTGTATTTTATCTTATATCTTTTTTAGTCAAAATGAATAGAGTCGTAAGTTTTCGGTTAGTTAGATAGATAAAAAATTCACTTTATTTGTACTTTCATGTAACACATTAAATAATATAGGATACAATTAAAGTGATCACAAAATAAAAATATTTAATATTATTTGTATATATATATATAACAATTTACTTATATATTATCATATTTTTAATTAAAATTATAATAATTTTTTTAATATATAATATTTAGATACTTTGAACGGATACTTAGTCATATGTATCTTTTTTTTCTTGAATTTAGAGTCAAATTCGGATAGTGATAGATATTCATTATTATATCTTATATTTATTTACTCCATAACACCTCGGTCAAACGGACGGATGAAAAATATCCGTTCGGAAGCTGGTACTTGAAGCTATTTGAGAGCTCAGGCTGGTACTTAGCTGTTCGGAGCTCAGTTGTCTGGCTTCTTCATACAGCGCTACCCAGCGCTGACCGAGAGATTCAGGTTTCCACGATGGGAATTCGGATGTTCCACCGCCTATTTTCAGAACTACAGCAATCCTCAAGGGCCTGGTGAGGTAATCCTTTCGTTTCAGAGCCGAAGAGATAATTGAACTGATTCATCAATTCAAACTGTAGCGATTTCTACCTTTACCACTACCAGTTGTGTTATCCTTATCTCTCACACGTCAAAAAAATTTAGCTACTGAAGCAAGTATCTGCACACATACAGGACACCAGTGAAGATTTCTGTTGGAACGCATTGACTTAATTTTATCTCCATACTTTTGTATGAATGTATAACAATGTAGAAAATGTGGACGCCGGATTCTTTGATTATGTTGCCGTTTGCTTGAAGGGTTGCTCACCGCATGCAAAGACCAAGGTTAATAAACTATAGAAGTTAATTGTCACGGAACCCATGAGAAGTTTCGGCTCAAGTACATGCGACTGCTCAACAGTAGCAAATCCAGCTCTGAAATAGGGTCTCTCCCTCTTCTTCCTCCTCTTCTTTTTTCTCCCTCTTCTATATTCAAAAATTGAAGGGGGCTTGATCCCGCCTGGACCTGCCATTGTCGCTCAACAAGATGGTGATTAGCGTGCCTACTTGCCGATGCGTGAAACTACCTTGGACCCTCAGAGCAAACAAGATGGTGGCAAATAATTTAAAGAGGAGGGAGAATGAGTTTGTTTCTTATTGGAAAACCAGCTCTTTGAGAAATTTTAGATAGAAAATATCTTCTTGTGAGACAATTAATTATTTAGGAGATCTTAAGAAATTAGCAGCGACACATGGATATATTTGAAACTTATTTCTTAACAATAATTTTTTATTCTCTCTTTCCTTAAATATCACCAAAGAAATAAGGGTTCTCTAAGAACATCTAATGCAGCTTAGTTTGTTAGCTAAATGTGCATTGTTTTTAGAGCTAACTAAATGCGCATTGTGTAATACTAAACTTGCATTAGCTGGATACCACAACTGTTCGCTGTCTCACCTTGTCCGGATGCCTTTCCTCCATTATATACTTGGTCACAACTCTTCAGTATTTGAACTTCTCTGTCGAGGATGGACTGAAATGGTAAGCTGTCATCGTTGCCCTAGTGACATGTAAAATAGAATCACTAGTACGGAAAGATGAGTGCATAAAAAAGTACGCAGCTTAAATAAGCTTAGGGACTAATGCAAAGCTAGACGCACCTCATGGCTCTTGGGACTTTCCTCGCCGCACGTGTGGCCCATGTGAACTTCCTGCGTACTTCACTGAGTTCAGGACGGGATCTCCATTGAAAAGTTCGAGAGATCTAGGGGATTGGATCTCGATGTCCCCATCTATCTCCTTTCTTTCTTTCTTTTCCTTTTCTCAGTTCTTGTTGGGTTAGAGTGGACTGTGACTGAGTGATTGGATCATGGGAGCTCTGTTCTTGTTGACCTACTGCAAGCGGTATTTGTTTTAAGTTGTGCTTGATGAGAGCGTCGTCTTGGCAAAAGACAGTCCAGCAAATTTGTCAGTTCAGAGTCACAGACTGTACAACATAATGTATCAAATACATGGATCTCAAAACACAATTGCTACATCTCAAGATCGCATCTTGCAATGAATTCTCAGTGAACCGAGTTGTCGTAAATTCTAAAAGAAGAAAATACAGGTCGGAACATGGAATATTTATGCTAGTGTATGTTTATATTGATTCCATCGACAGGAAACATGGCCAGCCAGCGAGTTAACAGGCCGCTGGCAAGTGAGCTTGAGAGATTTGTCCCCGAACCGAAGAACAGAAAGTACAGGCTCTGACGTGGATCAAAATGTCTACCACGTGCTGGCTGCTGCTGTCCCTCCGTGTCTTCCACATGAGATACATCTCAGGTCAGGTGTTGGGAGATAATAATAACATCCATCATTGAAGCAATCATGTTCTGCTGCCTAAATTACCCCATAAGTCTACTTATTTTGGGTGCCTAGCCTACTGGAGTAGTACATGTACATGAGCATAGTAGCAGGTCATCAGCATATGTGTAACTTGAGAGAGAAATAGCAAATCAGCATATGTCACCGTTGCAATTACACATACTAGAGATCAAATGCAATTACCAAACGAAACTGATCAAGACAGAGGAGGTGTGAGGTACAGGGACACACCCGTGCGGTGAATCAGCCAAGTACGCTGAAAGCCATTGGCTTTTTGTGCCGAAGCTGCTGCTGCTGCTATGTTTGGCGCTAAAAATTTTCTTACTGTAAAAAATACTTTAACTTCTCAAAATCTATCATAGAACTATTTGGTGTTTACTTTTATTTCTACTTTAACACCGAACTCCGGTAATATCTTCCGGTGTACCCAATATACTCACCGGATCTTCCGGTGCATTGATCTCAAATTTCGCTCGAAAAATTGCACTCTGCAAGAAATAGTCCGGTGAGTATACATTGCCCACACCGAAACTTCCGGTGTGTATAATTTTTCTACGTATAGAGAAGAATTCGCCAATTCCAAACATGACCAACTCAAGTTAGACATGAACAAGAACAAACATTCATAAATACATGCTAACTAAGTTTAAAATACATCAACGGTTATCAATGCTTCATCACATAAAAAACAAGATACTTCTCCACTTGATTTCTCAATCTCCCCCTTAATGAGTGCATTGACAACTCTCAAAGCATAAAGATTTAGGATAGAAGAAGTGAAGCACATCCAAGTGACAAAAACTCGAGAAAGAGTAAACACAAATCACTTGGTATAAGACAAATTGCAAAAGACCGGAGATAGGAAAAGACAAGCCAAAACCACAAAAGATCAAGAAAAGCTCAAAAACTTAAAAACAAATGCCCCCCTTGATGATTTTCATTTTTCTTTGAGATTTGTTGCAAAATGTTCTCATTTCTCCTCCTTTGTAGCGTATTCTCTTCTTTGTGCTCTCAAACTAGGCAAACAAGCATTCATGATAATAGGTTTTGCAAATACTCACATATAAAATCAAGACTTAGATTGATAAGTGATTAAAAACAGTTAGGCATATTTATTTGAATTTCATTTTATCCTCAAGTTGCCTCTTATCCAAACAAAGTGTCACGCGACTGGGTATGACAAACCCCTTGAGGTCACAAGACAACCGTATTAAATCACATTTTAGCACAAGAGACTCGATTTTTTATGATCATTCGATTCACACAAGTTATCAAGATGGTCACAAGATCAAATTAAGTAGTACCTTTGTGACAAAAAAACACATGTTTCCCCAAAGTTCTATCATGAGCTAAATATTTAACAAAGATATAAAATATAGTGCAATGTTCCTCAATCCACTGTTGTGAACCAAGAGGACCTAGAGCAAGATATTCATCAGATTAGTCTTAACACAAACATTGACTAAGCCTAAGCAATTACAAACATGGTGATCAAGAATGTAGCATTTCATAGCCTACATGATTAATAAAATACCAATTTTCTTTTAAGAAAAGCAAGCTTGCTTGAAATATATCATGTCAAAGCATCAAGAAGAGCCTAAGATTAAAAGATTGCTCCACACAACAACTCAACTAAATCCAAATTCAAGTCTAGCAATCGAAAATGCTAAAAAAATATAAGTCAAAGCTCAACTACTATGATTATCTTACATAATAAAATGTAATACAAATGCAATAAAAGTAAGATAGAGTATGTACAAAGGATAACTCCTCCTCACACAATATCATATGGATGATACACACCAAGCTCTGCTCTCAAATAGGTAAATCTTGTAGCATCTAGAGGCTTGGTGAGTATATCGGCTAGCTGGTGTTGGATATCTATGTAGCTCAACTCAATCTCTCTTCTCATTGTGGTCTCTTAGAAAGTGGAATCTCTTATCTATGTGTTTAGTTCTGGAGTGTTGAACTGGGTTGTTGGTTAAGCTTATGACACTATTGTCATACAAAAGTGGCACACTCCTTAAATTCAACCCAAAATCCCTCAAAGTAGAAACCATCCACAAAATCTGTGAGCAACAGCTAGCAGCAGCTATATATTTAGCTTCAGTAGTAGACTGCGCAACACTAAACTATTTACGAAAAGACCAACACACAAGAGAAGTATCTAAGTGATAAGTACCAGAGGTACTTTCCCTATCAATTCTATAACCAGTAAAATCCGTATCCAAAAACCTCGAAGAGAAAGTGAAGAGGAAGCAGAAAACCAAAACCTATACTCGAGAGTGTGCTTGAGGTTCCTCAGAATGCGTTTCACCGCTTGGCGGTGAGACATCCTTGGTGATGCCTGGAAGCGAGCACACAAGCAAACGTCAAAGTGGATGTCAGGTCTTATCGCCGTAAAATACATGAGAGAGCCGATCATGCTCATGTACTCCTGCTGGTCCACCTC
Source organism: Phragmites australis (assembly GCF_958298935.1). Lineage (NCBI taxonomy): Eukaryota > Viridiplantae > Streptophyta > Magnoliopsida > Poales > Poaceae > Phragmites > Phragmites australis. The sequence continues at coordinate 23,133,179 of NC_084934.1, read as the reverse complement.
CTCGCCATCTTCATCTGGATCAAGCACGGTTAAGGTAGCCATTGGTGTTGCCAAGGTCTTCGCATCACTCATGTCAAACTTTTTCAGCAAATCTTTGGTGTGTACTCCGTCTCATAGACGAATGTACCTTACTTGCATTGCTTGATTTGCAGCCCAAGAAAGAAGTTGAGCTCGCCCATCATCGACATCTCGAACTTCTTGCTCATAGTTTCTACAAACTTGACCACAAGTGTATGAGAAAAGCCACAAAAAATGATATCATCCACATATATCTGAACAAATAAGACATCATTGTCATGCCTGAGAGTGAACAAAGTTTTATCAGCTGACCCTATTACATACCCATGCTCTAGCAAGAAAGACCTAAGCCTATCATACCAAGCTCTAGGTGCCTGCTTAAGCCCATACAAAGTCTTTCTAAGTTTTTAAACTCTATGTGGATATTTAGGGTGCTCAAAGCTTAGGGGTTACCTCACATAGACCTCTTACTGAATGAAACCATTTAGGAAAACACTCTTGACATCCTTCTAATACAACTTGAAACCCTTGGATACCGCGAATGCGAGAAGGATCATAATGGCTTATAGCCTAGCTACAAGTGCAAAGGTCTCTCCAAAGTCTATCCTCTCAACCTGAATAAAACCTTGAGCCACTAATCTAGCCTTGTTTCTCACTACAAACCCATCCTCCCCTGTTTGTTTTTGAAAACCCATTTTGTACATATGGTGTGAAAATTAGGGGATGGATCTACAAGGACCCAAACTTGGTTTCTCTCAAAATTTTCAAGCTCTTCATGCATGGCATTGACTCAATTTGAATCAGATAAAGCATGTCTAACATCATGGGGCTCAAACGATGCAACAAATGCAGAATTAGTATAATGAGCATGAGAAGCGGTATTGGACCTCGTTACCCTCTCATCAAGATCTCTGATCATCATGTGTGGAGGGTATCGCTGCTGAATGTGTTGAGAAGCCTCATGCCTAGAGGTGAACTCCCCCTTAACCTGTGCTAGTGCAGGCTCGAGAGTAGCTAAAGTGGAAGTAGACACTGCAGGACCCTCTACTGGAGTAGAAGAAGCAGGAGCCAGCTCTGGAGCAGGTGTGGTAGAGAGATGTAATGGATCATCCTTGTCAACACCAAGAGTTGAAAGATCACCATCTATAAAGATGCTCTTACTCATCTCCTGATCACATGCACACTCAAAAACAGAACTAGCACCAGGGGTTGACTCATTAAAGTCACATCACAGGATTCCACGATGGTGTTAGTGTCAAGATTGTAAACCATGTAAATATGACTATGAAGAGAATACCCTAAGAAAATACCATCGAAAGATCACAAATCAAAGTTGTCAAGATTGCACACTTTAGGATAAAGCACCGACACTCAAAAACTGTCAAATGCGAAACCTTCGGCTTCCTCCCAAAGCGCAACTCATAAGAAGTCAAATTCAAGATCGAGCGCAAGAAAATTCGATTTGAGATGTAGCACGCTATGCTAATGGCCTCATCCAAAACTTTCTAGGAGTCCTATGCTCGTCAAGCATCATCCTAGCCATCCCAATCAAAGTCTTGTTCTTTCTCTCAACCTCGTCATTCTGCTGAGAATACGTGGGGCAGCAAACTGATGCTCAATGCTATGCTCAAGACAAAAAGCATCAAAGAGATAGTTCTTGAACTCGGTGCCATTATCACTCTGAATTGCTTTCAATGCACTAGAGAGTTCCTTAAACAATCTCAAAGCTCAGCTCCAAAAGTGTGAGAAAATTCTTCCTTGCTCACAAAAAAGAATACCCAAGAGTAGTGAGAGAAATCTTCAACAATGATAAGAACATACTACTTCCCACCGGCCGAATGAACTCGAGAAGGACCAACAATGTTCATATGGAGAAGTTCTTCTAGTCATTCAGTCATCACCAGATTGACTGGTAGGTGGGAGGCAACAACCATCTTACCATACCGACAAGGAGCACAAACAAGATTCTTCTCAAACTTGAGTTTAGGCAATCCTCGGATCAAGCTTAGGGCACTCAAATGAGTAAGCAAATCAAAGCTCATGTGCCCTAGTCTCCTATGCTACATCCAAAGCTCAGAAGAATGTTGAGTAATCAAACAACAAGAAGAACCAAGATATTCAGAAAAATCGCTCCAAAAACTCTCCCAATTCGAGAAATCTTGCAAATCAAAGCACCAGAAGAATCGAGAACTCGAAAAATATCACATTTGAAACGCACTTCTAAATTCTTATCCAACAACTGAGATATAGAGAGAAGGTTGTATCCCAGATGCTCCACCAAATCTACATCTTTAAGAGTGAAAGTCTCATTCACCCTTAGCATACATTTGGCTTTCACCCTTCCTTTTCGATCATCCCCGAATGTGATGTACTCGTGTCGCTTCATGAGAGTGAGGCTGGAGAACCATGATGAATCTCCGGTCATGTGGCGCGAACGACCAAAGCCAATGATCCACTTGTTATTTAGGCCTCCGTCTGCCACCTACATATGAGAAAAATAATATGTGCATGACTTAGTACTGGGGTTAGTCATAAACCTCTTGGGAATCCAGTACTGGGTCATTTGCCCTGAAGTAGTAAAAGAGATAAAGGTCAAACAAGTCTAGTACGCTGAGGGCGAGTACCACGATGAAGAAAATGTGGTCTGCCAAAGCGCTGAGACTCAAAACCTCTTACACGTGGACCAAAACTATATGAGTTATGGAAAAAAAACACGCCGGGCAACACCTCTAGAAAGAGACTGAAAAGCGCTAGGGACTCGTAAGTGGAAGCGAGGAAAAGGCTTATGTACACCAACAGAGGGGCAATACATTTCTCGGGTGCTCTACTCCCACTCATGCTATTCATCTCTCCTACGATGGAAGCAAAACCCAACCAAGTAACCTTCTCTCTAGCAGTAGGTGCAGTGATAGCGTCTCTCAGGAACTTGACTGCCGGTCACTCGGTGCTCTCTCATCTTAGGCTGTGTAGCTTTCTTTGGTTGTGGTGCGGGTTTCTTCTTGGTAGGTTAAGGAATGGGTTTCTTGATAGGTTGTGTTGTGACATTGATTTTGGACTTCTCAGCTTCTAGAGTAGTAGGTGCGATGAACACAGTCTTACTCTTCCCACTGTAGGTCACCCTCTCAAAACCCAACCCAAGAGCCAAACCTATCTTGTTAGCACACATCTTGGTCTTGGCCAAGATCAAATTCATTTTCCCTTTTCCCTCTGAGCACTTCTCCACCAGAGAAAGGAGGTACTCATTCTCAGTCAAAAGCTTTTGATCTTGCCCTCTAACCTAGCAGAGTTTGTCCTGAAAGTTGGTGTAGGTGGAATAATTTGGCTGCACATCATTAGAACTCCTAACACTATCTAATCTAGACTCTAGCTCCTTCTGGCGCTTGCTTTTTAGTTCAACGCCCTTTGCAAGCAAAGGACAATTCTTACAAGCACCTAAGAGAGTAGATCTAGAATCCTCCTCAAAGAGCTTCTTTTCAGCACTCTCAAGTTGACTGGTGACTTTAGCATGCATATTACGAAGCTCAGCAAGTTCAGTCATGATAATGAGGCAACTCTCACACTCCTCAACATCGGGCCTAGAACTAAGCAATGCAAGTTCAGTAGAGACAAACTCATACTTAGGTCTAAGATCCTTCAACTCACACACAACTTTCTTAAGTAAAATATTCTGGCTAACGAGAGCATTATTCAAGGTATCAATTTGGATGGAAAGCTGGTCGTAGGAAGGCAATACCTCGGAAGGATCCAGCTCAGGGTCACTGTCGTCGTTGTCGTCCGCTATGAAGCAGAGACCGGTGAAGTCCTTGGCCTTCTTCTTGTTCTTCGCTTGCGGTTCATCCTCCTCCAAGCTCTCCTCCTCGTTGGAAGAGGTATCGATGTCGTTGAGAGCCGCCACGAAGGCCCTAGAAGCCGCCTTGGCCACTTTATTGGCCATCTTGTCGTAGTTCTTCTTGAAGAAGGGCTTCTTGTCTTCTTCTTATGCTTGTTGTACTCGTGATCGTCGTCCTCCCTCTTCTTGAGCTTGGGGCAGTCCGCCTTGAAGTGGGTAGTGTCACCACTCTCAAAGCAGGCATGAGAACTACCCCTCCTTCGGTCTCGGCAATTGTTGTAGAAGCGGGTGAATTTCTTCACAATCAGCGCAAGGTCCTAATCATCCAGAGCATTCACTTGCTCCTCTGTGACAGAAATTAAGGAAAACAAAGAAAATCCACTCGATGAAATGTTAGCGCAAAAAAAGACCGCTGCAAACTGATTGCCACCACCAGGTCTAGAAACCAATGCCATGTTCTGAGACAGGGAATTACCAAGACCGATCTGAGCCGCCTTGGCTATCTCAGTAGATTTGAGCTTGCTGAAGAGCTCATCATAAGTCAACGTGTCATAACTTGGAGGCTCTTTAATGCTCTAGATCTTCACTTCACATATGCTATAGTCAACAGCATAGAGAAGTTTGATTGCTCTTTCGTGGTCAGAATAGGGCAAAACACCAGTTGATTAAAGATTGCTAATAATCCCATCAAAACGAGCAAATATTGCATCTAAAGACTCTCTAGGGTCTTGCACAAATATTTGGTATTCTTGGTTGTATGTACTTTGGTGTCTGGCTTTAATCTGACTAGTGCCTTCATGAAAGACACTCAGAGTATTCCAGATCTCGTGGGTAGTACGGATTTGCTGGACCTTGTGAAACTCATTCCGAATCAGGCTAGTGAATAAAATATTTTTAGCCTTATTGTTGGCCTCATATTGTTCGATTTGAATCTGAGTCGTGTGAGCAGCAGGGATCTCGTAGTTGGAATCAACTACTCCCCATGTTGCACTTCCTTGGCTTAGAAGATAAGCCTCCATACGCAAGTTCCAGTAAAAAAATCATGACCGTCAAATAGCAGAATCTTCCCACTTCTCTCCATATTGCCTACGAATCACAAAGCCGGTTAAGGTCAACAAGTGATCAAGTCAGCTTTGATACCAATTTTAGGAATGAGATTGACGACTACAGAGAGTGATTAGGCGCCTCAACAAATTTCTTACGAAATCGATGGCATTCTACTATTTAGATCACCTAACGCACCTTAAGACTCAAACAGAAGCAAAACAAGAGAAAATCGAGAAAACGCGACTCCACGGATAGTATATGAACTATATGTTCCATTTAAGATCAATTCATATATCTTAGCACTCGAAAGATCACGACTAGCAAAGAAACAAAAAAAGATGACCACCAAGAAACAAAACTCTCCAAATTGATTATCAAGAGGTAAGAGAATTTAAGACCTCATCACATAAATATGTGTATGCGAATTTTATGCCTCTAGCAACAAAAAGAATGATCTCACAAGTTGCTGAAATTTTAGCCAAAAGAAAACGAAAATTAAAAAAAAAACTTGCACACAAGGCAAGGGACCAAGAGAGGGAAACTAGAAGGACAAGAATTCAAGCACATGAAACAAAATAAACTTTATTACTCAAAGAGGTCAGTCCTATTTTAAGTAGATTACAAAGATTTTTCTCTGAAAACTTTCACCTATTATATAGGCTAAGTACTCATCCTCCTCTCCACTAAAATCCTAGCACAATGCTTTCATATGGGTGACACAAGGGCTCAAATGGCTAGTTCGTCCTCTCTCATAACCCTACCCCACTATTTATAGGGTAGAAAACTTGACCCTTAAGTTTCTTAATTTTTTCCCAAAATACCTCTCTCTTGTAGTATACTTCTACGTACCACCGAGTGTATTTTAGTCTATTTTCTTCTCCATTCATTAGACGGCCATAGCACCTTTATGACTTAGCATCGCCTTGACGCAAGCTTCATAATGGTGCCACGAACTCCTCTAGTTCTCTCACGGTTTTGAGGCCAAATCGCGAAACCCTAGCACGCTTCTCAAAGCGTTACTATCCGCCACTTACTTTCACCTAAAGCAAGCACTCCGATGATGATGAGTATCCTCCATCTTGCGATCTTGACCGCCGGTAAGTCTCTTCCGCTCCCGATCCATCGGGCCGCCTTGTCACTTACACGAGCATCTTCTTCGCTTGACTTTGTCAACATGCTATCTTCATCCTCTGTTTCATACTTTGCTTGACCTTCATGTGTACAACTAGGATTACCCTTAATTCTGCTCGGTCCTCCTTGATCGTCCGGCACCAAGCACCCGCTTAGTTCCGATCACCTACCGTTGACCTCCAAGTTGCATCTATCACCTGCACACTATGAAACAAGCAAACATATTTCTCCATACTATAAAACATCTCCAGGTTGACACAAAATCAAAAACTACAACTCAGAGCACATTCTGTAGAAAACGTCAACACCGGATGTTCCGGTGTGTTCTGCTCCTGAACTCCGAACCATCCAGTGAGTGTAACATTATCTGTTTCAGGAAAATTTTGCTCTCTACAAGGAAATATCCGGTAAAAGCTTTCGGTGATAACATGTCTATCATCAGATAATCCGGTGTGTGCCAATCCACTGAACCACCCTTCTGCAACCTCTCTGTAATGAAAGGTCTGGTGCTTTCTCCTGTGCTCACAATTACAGCATCGGACTATCCGGCGTACATAATTAGACTTAGTGCCAAAAATCTCCTCCCTGCAGAAAATACTCTAGCACTCTCAAAGTCCATCGTCGGGTCATCCGATGTTTTCTTTTATTTCTGCTTCAGCACTGAAAATACTCCGGTGATACCCTCCCGTGTAGCCACAACACTCACTAGACCTTCCAGTACATTGATCTCCAATTTCGGTCGAAAAGTTTCTCTCTGCAAGAAATAGTTCGACGAGTATACACTACCCACAACAGAACCTCCAGTGAACACCGGAACATACTATGTTCACATCGAAACTTACGGTGTGTGTAATTTTTCTGCGTACAGAGAAGAATTCGTCAATTCCAAACACCGCCAACTCAAGTTAGACATGAACAAGAACAATCATCCACAAACACATGCTAACCAAGTTCAAGATACATCAACTGTTGTCAATACCTCTTCACATGAAAACCAAGGCACTTCTCCACTTGATTTCTCAAGAAATAGGCAAATCTCCGTAGAACTTTGAGATCTAGTAGGAGATTGTTACAATATATGGGTTTGACCCATTATATTTGTGTAATTCCAAATTAATATCAAAGGCCCAACCAGTGGATGTGGTAGTGTATCTTTTAGTCCCGCCTTGTTAATGGAGGTGAAGGGAGATCAACTTAAAAGGGATTCTCTCCTCCTCTCACTTAGCATGTCTAGATGAGAGGACTAAGAGAACATATGCGCGCTCGCTTGCCTTGCCTCACTGGGCTGGGCTGGGGCGGAGGCGAAGGGCACATGACACCTCCATGAATGGTCCGCCGAAATTGGGTCCAGTTGCTTGCGCAGGTGCGGCTTTCTTTTGCAATTTTAATCTTTTTGTTGTGTGTGCAAATAGATAAATATATGAAAATTGTGTCGATTAAGAGTTCGAACGTAACACGTAACAGAGTCTGGTCATGGTGAGCCTCAACCACGCAATCCTCCCCCCCTCTCTCTCTCTCTCTCTCTCTCTCTCTCTATATATATATATATATCTGTTAGCCACCGTCACAAAGAAAAATACGCAATTAGGGTTTTACCAATTTCTCTCTGTTGTGCTGTCGCACGTAGTCTACTCCATTCTGCTGCACCGGCGTGCTCCGATGAACGGGATAGCATGTTTCTGGAACCTGTCGCTCTTGAGATCCTGCACTGGGAGAGGGAGAATAAGGTTTCTGAGAAGCATTCTTCGTGACTGCTCATGATCTGCTTTCTCTATATTATTGTGATCTACTTCGACTACTTCATCATCTTCATCATCACCTACTGTTTTGATATCATGGGTGTATTTGCATCACACGTCGCCATTTGATACGTACATCGCTATCATTTTAGTCCTATTTGAGTGATAGTTAAATCTAATCAAGATTTATTAGAGCTAGTCGAACCCTAATCGATATTGATTATCTGTATCTCTTTTTATTCATATTATATCATGAATTAAATTAAATTAAATCTGAAAGTGCTATTTTTCTAACAAATATAATGTGTTTTATTTGTTTGGAAAAAATACTCAACCGAAATATGTCATTAAACTTTCGTTTTGGTTAGAAATATGTGTGAGTCGAGAATCTCTCGGTACGTAGATATTTGAGACGTTACACTAGCACAGCCACAAGCTGATCTTGAACGATCAAAGGAAAGGCTACGTCCGACACATGGAGCAACCGCTGCAACCATGGCGAGGCGGCTCGATGGATCGGCATAGACCCTCTCCACCTGCATGCAACTAAACGCGCCACCTTCTTTCCCTGCACTTTGGGCCTTTACATGCCCCAAAAAGAACCCCGTGAAAATGAAATCCTTGCCTGGGGAAAACACGGCGGATTGCACTGGTTCTTTACAGGTCACATTGTCACCGCATTGCAATAATGCCTCTTTTTTTCGGTTTGTACTTTCAACTTTTACCATTCAAAACTAAAATAAATAAATAATTTTTTTAGTTTTTAATAATCCACTTGTTAGATCGTAAGAATTTAAAAAGTTGGTTTTTCTTATTTTTTCATATATTATGAAAATCTATTTTACTGAACTGTTCATTCAAGTTTTTAAAATTCACAATTTAAAAGTTTTTTATAATATAATTTTTTACAATTCAGTTTTTTACAACACACAATCTACGAACTGATTTTCAAAATCTTATGCTGAAACAAACAAACAGTTAGACTTGATAAGAAGTTTGAAGGGCATCATGTATGTACACACGCGTAGATCAATCTAGACACTTGAATGTAGCAGCAGTGGCGGCGGAGCCGCATGAAAATACAACTTCACAACCTATTAGGTACGTGAGCATCCACTTATCTCATCTATCAATTTGTTCGGTCTTTTACTTACTTTATTTTTTCTATCTAATCTTATATTATGAATTTTAATACAAATAAATAGTTGAGATAGAAGATACCCGTCCGACGACTCCGGACAGGTTCCTGGGCTCAATCAATGTACTTCCCACTAATAAGCACTATCGTATGAAGGGTAGAATCTGATTTTTCTTGACCAACTCGTCGTTTTTGGCCTTGCCCAGCTCCGAAAACCGGCTGGCTGTAGCAGTTAGAGTGAACAGCGGGATTTTGCATTTTGGTGGAAGCGTTCTTGTCGGAGATGAGTAGATGATGGCCTGCAAAGTAAATTAGAGAGAGATCGAGTTGCTAACGGAAGATGATGCTTCTCTCCGAACCGCACGCTGCCCAGGCATGCCGCTGGGCCTCCTGGGGAGGTCGTGATTTGGGGCCCCGCGGTATGGACTGAAGCGTGCGGGTTGGGTGTTCTAGCTGATGCGGCGCGGTCCGCCGAGGCAGGGCCATGGGCCTTGGCCTCACGGGTCGGATGGGAAGGCCTTCCTCCATTTTGAAATTTTGCAATTACGGCACCTCCCGTAGCTATAGATAGTGCTAGTTTTTGTTATTGTAGATATGGAGAGGGAACAAATGAGTAAAGTAGAACTAATAGCTAGCTGCTAGCTCTTAGTTTGCTGATGTGGAAGAAAATTTTAGAAACCTAGTTTTTGATGAAGGGAAACCAAGAGATAGCTCTAAGCATTATGAAGTATGAGGAATTATGAATAGCAGAACCGTATAAATTTTGAAAAATATGTTGAGGGAAATAAGAGATATTAGCTAGCTATAATTGTTGGAGATGCTCTTATATACTCATATTGTCTGCTAGAAGTAAAATAGGCTACCTATCGCTCGTTAGAAATACGACTTACTACTTATCGTCCAATATATTAAAAAAATAAAAAAGTGTTCCAATGCTCTTAAAATTCCAATGCACTCGAGATGCTTAATTCCACGGCTCTCAGTTATCTATGTCATTGATAGCTCAGTTCTTTGTTGATACAGTAATTCAGTTGAGTTCAGTTCTTTGTTGATAGTTCAGTCCTGGGCCACGCTGGCTGTTCTCCACGAGCACGATTCAAGCGACCACGTTCCCATGTAACATGCATGTTTCCAACTGAGAACATATCCTGTGCTCCTATCCCTTCATGCACCCCCGCTATGTTGGAAATCATAACAACTTAGAGAACAAATTGTATTCCTGATTGTCCTCTATCTCTTTCCCTTGTATTTCGATCTCTAATCCTGCCATGCATATCATGTATTGTAATCTGTATATATGCTATATAATACAAGGAAGTCGCCCCTGGAGAAGTGTGCTTGACAAAATACATACCAGGGTTTACTATTTCATGGTAATCAGAGCCCCTCTTCTACCTAGTCATGTCTTCCTCTGCCGCCACCCAATCCAATGCGCTAAGCACCACTTCCGGCAGCCTTTTCACCTCCGTTGGTTTCATAATGTCCTCTTCGTCGTTCAGCCACATGATCAACATGAAGCTTGGCGGGGACAACTACCTATTGTGGAAGGCCCAAGTCATGCCCTACCTTCGAGGGCAAAAGCTTGTCGGCTTTGTCCACAGAACCAAATCAACACCATATGAGATGGTCACTCTGGCCACTCCTAAAGAGTGGCGTCGTCGGTCCCAAACCCTGAGCATGATCTCTGGGTCCAGCAGGATCAACTTGTCTTGAGCTTCCTTCTATTTTCGCTTTCGTCAGAGATCTTAGGGCAGGTTCCCTTCATAACCACATCGGCAGAGGTGTGGGCGGCCCTTGAGAGCTCCTTTGCATCTCAATCACGAGCTTGAGTTCTTCAGGTGCCCATGCAGCTTGCATCGACGCACAAGAAAGGCATGATGGCGAGCAAGTACCTCAACAAGATGAAGAGTCTCGCCGATCAGATGGCATCAGCCAGGCATCCGCTCAAAGAAGATGAACTGATCTCCTACATCCTCTCTGGTATTGATCAAGAATACAATCCACTCTCGACATCAACCATAACTCAAGTGGAACCAATCTCGCTTGTTGACTTCTATGCACACCTTCTCACCTTTGAGACGCGCTTAGAGCAGTAGAATGGGCACATGCAACTCGATGGCACGTCAGTCAACTCAGTATCGCGAGGCCAGGAGGAACATCGTGGTCATGATCATGGTCGTGGCGGAGGCCTCCGCTGTGGTGGTGGTGGCAACCGCGGTCGCCAAGGAGGCTCCACGAGATGCGATGAAGCATCCAATGATCGTCCAAAGTGCCAATTGTGTGACATGCTTGGACATACTATTGTCTAATGCTATCATCGGTTCAATCATCCCTATCAAGGTCATGACCCAAACCGTGTTGCCGGCTCTGCATCCCACTCGTATGGGGTTGACACGAACTGGTATACAGACTCTGGTACTACTGATCACATCATAGCAGATTTGGATTTGCTAAGTATGAAGGAGAAGTACCATGGCTGTGACAACATTCAAGTAGCAAATGGAGCAGGTATGATCATTAGTCATATTGGTCAATCTCAGACTCCGACTCGTACATGTAATTTACATCTAAAAGGCATTCTTCGTGTTCCTGACTCTACCAGAAATCTTTTACATCCATCATCTTACCATCGATAACAATGTCTTCATTGAATTTCACCCCACTCATTTTCTGGTTAAGGATCAGGCAACGAAGAAAGTCCTCCTTCAATGTAGATGTGAACGTGGGTTGTACCCTTTGGTGCCAATCTCCTTCGTGGTGGTCGAGAGTCCTTGTTAATCAAAAGAGTTTCCTCGGAGTAGTGGCATAGTTGCTTAGGACACCCATCTTTTGTGATAGTTCATCGTATTCTTAGTTCCAATAATATTCCATGTCATAGTACTCATAATAAAATATCGGTATGTGATGCATGTCAACAGGCCAAAAGCCACTAGTTACCCTATACTATTTCGAATAAAGTTTCCACTGCTCCTTTAGAACTTGTTCATTCTGATGTATGGGATCCTACAATTCCTTGTGTTGGTGGTTATAAATACTATGTTACTTTCATTGACGATTATAGCAAATATACATGGCTATATCTTCTAAAGAACAAATCTGATGTCTTTAAGATGTTTGTCCAATTCCAAATTCATGTTGAGTGTCAATTTAGTCAAAAGAGCATGTGTATGCAAACTGACTAGGGTGGTGAGTTTGAGAAACTCAACTCTTTTTTTAAGACAAGTAAGCATCTCTCATCATGTCTCTTGTCCCTATGCTCATCAACAAAACAGTGCAGTTGAACAAAGCGTGATGTGGTCTTCGATGAGCAAGTCCTCCCATTCTCCACATATACTGGTTCATCTCGTAGTTTCCAGAGGAACTCCTTCTTCCTTCATATTCACCCATAAATCCTAGGTGTGTACACTTGTATGATAGGGGTGATTCTATGATTAATGAGCATACTAATTTTGTTCCTATACCGGATGATCCTGTTGCTGTTTCTGATCAGGATTAGGTGTTGGGCACATACAACCATGACATCCTGACCACGGTGCTCGACCATGACAACGCTCGACCACAGCGCTCGAACAGACCACAACGCTCAACTATAGTAGATGGCGCTTTTGCAGCTATTGCGCTCGACCAGGACACTCAACCACAGAGCTCGACCACGGCAAATGGTGCTTCTGCTTCTGATGCGCTCGACCATGACGGCTCGATCTCGATGTTGACTATGATGGTTCTGTAACTGCTGTGCTTGACCACGGCATTCAACTACAGCACTCAACCATGGTAACTACGTCTAATGGATCAAGTGTGGTAAGGGGTGTTCCTATAGTTGTTGATCCTTCAGCGGTGCCGACGACTGCACCAGCGCTCTCACGACTAAGAACAAGGGCACATAACAATATTTGTGTGCCCAAGGTCTATACAGATTGCACTATGTGTTATGCTAATAGTGCCGTGACTGAACCTTCATCACATGAGGAAGCTCTGAAGGATCCAAAGTGGAGAGAAGATATGGAGGTTGAGTACAATGCATTGCTTAAGAATCATACTTGGTGTCTAGTATCTCCACGACATGGGAAAAATCTTGTTGACTATAAATGGGTTTTTAAAGTCAAGAGAAAAGCATATGACAGGTACAAGGCTAGATTACTAGCAAAAGGTTTTACGCAACGATATGGGATTGATTATGAGGAGACATTCAGTCCAGTAGTGAAACATGCTACAATTTGTTTGATCTTGTCAGTTACAGTTCCAATGGATTGGAGTATGAGACAGTTAGACGTACATAATGCGTTCTTACATGGCATTCTAAAATAGGATGTGTTCATGAAACAACCATCTGGGTTTGAGGAAAAATCCAATAGAGGACTTGTCTGCAAACTTAAGAAGGCCCTATATGGATTGAAACAAGCCCCAAGGGTGTGGTATTCTAGATTAAGTGGAAAATTGCAAGAGTTTGGGTTTGTCTCATCACGTGCTGATGCTTCGCTATTCATATACAACAAAGATGGAGTGGTTATGTATATGCTTATATATATGGATGATATTATAATCACTGGTTCTTCCAAGGAGGCAATTCGTGATCTATTGATCAATCTATAAAAAGAGTTTGCTCTCAAGGATCTTGGTGATTTTAATTTCTTTCTTGGTATCGAAGTCAAGAAAGTGGATGATGACATTCATCTATCTTAGTCCAAGTATATTTCGGATATTCTACATAAGGCGAACATGCACAAGTGCGAGCCAGTGACTACACCAATGGCTACTGCATAGAAGCTTACTGCCCTAGAGGGACATCCACTTGATGAACAGGAGGCTACACAGTATCGTAGCTTGGTTGGTGCTTTACAATATGTGACATTGACACATCCTGACATTGTATAATAAAAAACAAGGTAGGTCAATATTTACATGCACCAACTACACATCATTTGATAGTAGCAAAGAGAATGATGAGGTACTTGAGATATACATCCACGGTTGACCTAACAATAAGAAGGTCAAACTCAAGCCTTGTGCGTGATTTCTCTGATGTGGATTGGGCAGGGCGTTTTGATGATAGAAGATCTACATGAGGTTTTGCTTGCTTCTTTGGCTCTAATCTCATCACATGGAGTGCAAGAAAAGATCCCATGGTTTCGAGGTCTAGCACTGAAGCATAGTACAAGGCGCTTGCTAATGCAACTACAGAAATTGTTTGGGTACGGTCATTAATAGGCGAGTTGGGCATATTCCAGTCAAGGTCACCTTGTTTGTGGTGTGTTAATTTGGAAGCAACCTGTATATCCGCCAATCCAGTATTTCATGCTACAACAAAGCACATTGAAGTCAATTTTCCTTTTGTTTGAAAAAGAGTAGCGTGGAAGGTTTTTGACATTCGATTCATAGCACCACATGATCAGATTGCTGATGAGTTTACAAAGCCTTTGCCAATCAAGAAGCTTGAAGAATTTAGACACAATCTCAACTTAAAGTCGGTTTAGATTGAGGGAGACTGTTGGAAATCATAACAACTTAGGAAACAATTTGTACTCATGATTCTCCTCTATCTCTTTCCCTTGTATTTTGAACTCTGATCCTGCCGTGCATATTATGTATTGTAATATGTATATACTATATAATATAAGGAAACCGCCCCTAGAGAGGTGTGCTTGACAAAATACGTACCAGAGTTTACTCTTTCAAGCTCCCCTTTTCAAAACGTGGTCAAATGGTCATAAGAAATTATGAGAAAATTATGTTAGATAGTGGATGATATGATTAAGTAGCACCTAAAAGTTTAACTTCTTTTAATAGAAATAAAAACGACAAATGTTAGTGAACAGTTGCATTTCTCTTTTTTCTCCTTTCCTTTTTATTTTCAGGTTTTATTTTCAGCAGATTTGTTCTTTTTGTTTCTCAGTATATACATCAAGTTTAGGGTTGATTTTTTTATGCATGGTATATCCAATTTAGACCAATGTTGTCTAACTTCTTTTTGAAGTTTTTCATGACCATTTTCATCACAATTTGAGGAGTGGAAGCACAAGAGCACGAAGGGGTGGGTGCACTGGATGTGTTCCTGTTTCGATGTTGTGAACTACATCCGCCCAAGTTTGCTGGCAGCAAAACTCGACAAGGATGCAACCGCACAGTAGTTAGCTGCGGCTGCAGCTGCAGTTCATCTGAAAATGAGATGCCTGGCTCCAAGGTAAGCATATCATCTCTTCACGTTTGTTTTGTTGGCACCATGTACAAAACTGCAGATTTTCACGCGGTGATCAGAAGGAAACATGTAGTACGTCTAAGCTGAAGAAAGACATGGCAGCGTTGAAACATATGGCGAGTAGTTCTTCAATGTATGTCTGAACTCGGACCAGCTATCAAATTTAAAGTATTTTCTCATGTCTGATTGTTCCAGGCCGTTGAGTTTACAAGGACTAAGAAAACCTTAAAATCTCAAATCTGAGCAACTCTGAGTTGCCACTATCAGTAATGACCAGCAATGTTGTGTATGATATGAGCATTTGTAGCACTCCTTGTCTCCTTTACCGCCATCAAATTAGGAACTTGTTGCATCTCTAAGAGAATAGAGAGAATTTTTTGGGTGCCATTAAGGGTGCGTTTGGTTGGAGGATAATGTTAGATGGATTTTGTTTGGATAAAAAAGTTAGTTTTCTATTTAGTTAGTGAGATTAGGCGAATATGATAAATTAGTTTTATGTTTGGTTAGATGGATTGAATGAGCTGAATTGATTACGAAGACGTTTCGGCGAACTTACCCCCTTGCTTATAGGTGTTTTTCAGTTGATCTTGTTTAAGATGTGCCAGCTGAAGACACCGTTATAGTTTAGAGAAAGAGCAACGTCTTGAATGCTTAGCATCAACTTATCATTTGATAGCTGAACATTTGACAAAATTGAGATATAATGTATAGGCCGGAACCACTGTAATATTCCCATCATATGGTGCTATCGTCCTTTGTAACACTTCCCTTTTTTTTTTGGAAAATACTCTCATGCATAATACCACATATAGTTAAGTCCTCGGATGATGTTTGAAAAGACATCAAACTATCAGCTTCTTTCAAGAGCCCAGCACGCCCAAGCAGATCAACCATGCAACCGTAGTGCTCAATTCTTGGGTCAAGACCAAACTCTGCTCTCATCGAGTTGAAGAGCAGATTGCCTTCGTCCACCAAGCCTCCATGAGTACATGCCAAAATGACTCGAACAAATGTAATACCGTCTGATTTAACCCCTGTCATCTAAACAAAGTAAAATCAGCTTCAAGTTTCACCACGACAATGTCACAGTTAGCGACATGGTTTTAAGATTTTTTATCACTAGTTTTATGCTACCGAGCATGTTTGATTCTTCGCCACATGCTATCTTTGCAACAAATTGCAAATTGCATGCAAATGCTATGAAATAGGGAGAAAACATAAGAGTATACGTGTGACAACCATCCAAACAGTATTCTAATTAATTATTAAGCTGATCATTTATATAATTATAACTTTAATGATTAACCATAATATTATCCCGACAGTCCTAGTATGTGTTTTATGTCCAAGATCAGAAACATACATTTACAATATGATTCACCATATCAAGACATAATAAAAAGCGAGTAATAAAATTATATTACAAGTCTTTAAGTGATTACAATTTTACAATAATTTACATAACGAACATTAGAAGGATAAAAGACAGTTTCATCTTCTAATGGGTTAGAGTCACTACATAGCGGAAAAATACATGAACGATAAAAGATGGGTAGTGCTATGTGCCCATAAACACCACCTCAAAAGACATCTCCCGAGTAGATAGCACTACTCTTACCCGTCGCTAACGTCGACGGGCGTGAAGTAACCAAAAACTAATTCTTCCTCACCTGAAAAGCAAACAAGCGGTGTGAGTACGAAAGTACTCGCAAGACTTAATCCATATTAGATACTTAGTAAAAACCCAACTCCAAAAAAAATACATTTGAGGATACGTAGCAAGGAATCGGTCATAAAGGTTAAATGAATTTATTATGCAAAAGCGATTTCGATTCAAGTATGAGCTTATATAATCTAGCCAAAACCCTTCTATCTTGAGATTATACTCATATCATATCTGCCATTAGAACCATTTCAACTTGCCATCAACATCACCATTCATTTCCCAACATACCATGACATCATCCCAATATCGAAACTTTACGATTGATATAAAGGGACAGAAGCATGCTCATAACCGAGAGAGCGGTAATTCGAAATGATCTTACATCTTGCAAGGGTATATCTTTACCCATATGATACGATGACCATTCGGCTTGTGCTACCCACTAAAGTACACATGAGGGGTACTCAAGACAATCTTTTTCAATTGAACCCTGATTGTTTGAACATGCACCTATAGATGCAGAGGTCCACTATGGCTACTCATTGAGCACCCTACCTACGCCTAAAGGTGTGGAGGTAGCTAGAATTACACCTCGAGCAAACTAGATACCTATACAAGCCTATTATAACCACAACACATTTACGACGTTAGCTCTACAAGTATATTATGCCCACGACATCAAAGGCCAACAAGCCAAAAGGTCACAGCTACAAAAGGTATTCGGCTAATCTTACCATTATCTCGATATGTGGTATGGAAAGTGCTAGAGCCAATTACAACAACGGACGATGCTTAATCGATGCAAACGGTCTATAGCATCCGGGACTTCTTTCCCGTCCTACCCCTAGCACTGCCCATATCTCGTCTCGTCATTACACTCACACAACCCAACATGGTCATTATATTTGTGAACAACTAAATAAACCCTAAGCTCACGAGTGATGACCGAACCACCACTCGACTTGTACCGATGACCTGAGCTTGCTAAGCACTTCACATTCATTTTACGTTTGGCAAATACATGAGAGTCACCTAGGTACTACGAATCAAGAGATAAACAAAGTCAAGGTAGGGCAATGCAAAGTTAGGATCTACCCTCAGACTGACATTGACTCGCTAACATGCAAAGATACATAAGCATAATTTATCATATTAATATTACATGATCTAAAGTAATATGTAAAATATGCTTAGATACTTATCTTACTGCTCAACTTCATAACTATCAACCACAAAGTCTTGATCACCCTCGATCATGCCCACGCCACACTCCAGTCCTTCGTTCACTAAAGAAGAACACATGCAATGTGATAACCATGAATGAGGTGCAAAGATGTATGCTACAAGATGCATTACGGTAGAAGATGTAGCACAACAACAAGTTAAAAGTACAAGACGCGCGAAAGAACGATGAAGTATGTGATCTAAACAACCTCAGAATTTCTGACTGGAACTCGGAAGTTTTGGGTTGAACTCGAAACTTCCGAGTTTGGAACTTCTAGGTTAACCTCCGGACAGGGGTCCTCGGGTTGCAACATTTGATAGACTCGAAAGTTCCAGGTCAAGGTCGGAACTTCCGGTTTGGTCCGGAACATCTGGGTTTGGCTCCGAATGGGGTTCTCAGTTAATCCTAACTTGGCTTAACTCGGAACTTCCAAGTTATACCCAGAACTTCCAGATGGTCAGAACCTCCAGGTGTTACTCTAAACAGGGCACTCAGGTTGGCTTTTCTCAATTTAACCCAGAACTTCCGAGCTATACCCAGAATTTCCGGGTGGGGTTCTCAGGTAGCTCTAAATAGGATTACCTAGAACTTCCAGGTTCCTGCAAAACACATGTTTGCAATGGTTTCTCTACCGATTCAACTCACATGTCAAAAACTAAACTACATAAACATGCAATGGCACAATTACATTGGTTCTAGAACTATCTTGCTCACTCTACAAGCTCAATTCACTAACTCTAACTCATTTAAACATCCCTTCTAGCTCCATAACCTCAAAAACATTGGTGTTTTGCCATTTCTCGATTGCAGCCCACAAATCCCATCCAAACGCCAACTAATTAGTGCATTCTCACATGGAAAAACCCAGGAGACTTACCCCCACTGCCCTTGTTGACATTGGTGACTGTCAGTGAAGGGGAAAATGGAGGAAAAGCTTGGAGAAGAGGACCAAGTGCTGCTGAAAAATGTAGTGAAGCAAAGGTGATGAAAATGGTTTGCAAAACCTCCAAATCTTCATGAATGCACAAAAATCTTGGATGGACGGAGAGCTAAAGAGGTGGGGAATGCGGTGGTGTGACATGCATACCTCAAATCCTTGCTCTTGAGGTGAGATTTGGGGAGGGGAAATGAGCAAGCTTGAGGGAGGAGAGGGAGTTGTTGCCCTTTCTTGCTCTTTGGCCGGTTGGAGTGAGCAAGAGAGTGTGTGTGAGAGAGAGAGGGAGCACGTGAGAGAGTGAGGAGTGAGGTGGAGGGGTGGGACTGCTACAGCCCAAGAGAGGAGAGGGTGTGGGCCAACTATGTGGGCCCACATGCTAGAGAGACAAACTATTTCAGCTGAAAACATTGTTATCCCTCCTCAAAATCCTTCTCTCTTTTATTAGCCCAAGAGAGGGTGCTCTAGTGCTCCTAAATTCTAAGAATTTTATGTAGCAATAACAAAATGATACAAACCCTATTTAAATTGGATTCACCCTAAAAGCCTATGTGAGACGTAAACTAAACAAAAACTCTAACGTCGGGTATTTTCATAACTCAACGCAAAGTTAAGTCATCATTAGAATTTAGCAAGCACTCTAATGCTCAACAATTAAATATGATGCTTATGATGCATGATTAAGCTTATTGACATGATTACGGGTTTAGGATGTGACAACAAGCAAGAAATCTTCACCCTCAAACATTTCCTCGAACAGCTTCTCCGTCGCATAGTGTATGCAGAGAGCAGCGAGTTATACATGATCGTGTCCCTACGTGGCATTTCGTCGAACACCCTCCTGGCATCACGCAGGAGGTAGTTTTTGGCATAGAAGGAGACGAGCGTGGATTCGAGGGATGGTCATTGCCAAACGCAAAGTGCCTGAACTTGATTAGCAAGCCGTGGGAGCTGACAACGAACAGTACGGAAGAGGATGAGGCAGCAAGGGAGGAGAAGAGCAGGGTGAAGGAGAGCAGGGTGAGGAGGCAAAGGTGGTGCCGGTGGGTGCGGGAGAAGAAGGGGAGCAGGAGCGAGTGGTGGAGGCAGTTGTGGAGCGGTGTAGAGGGGCGAGATGATGACAAGTAGGACTCAAGCAGGAACGCGTGTAGAGATCGGTGGCGTCCTAAGAGGGGATGAATTAGGATACTTAAAACTAATTGGTTCCAAAAACTTTAGAAGATAAATTTATATCAATTTCTATCTAAATGTGCTCTAGTTCATCTAGTATGTCTACTCTATTATTCAAAAAGGTTTACAACATATAGCTAATCCTAGCCAACTACTCTAGGAAGGTAAATGAGCAAAGGTAGATTATATGTATGTAAATACAAAAATATTAAGAAGGTAGAGAGAGCAAACTTGACACAAAAATATTTTTATCTCGTGGTATCGATGGCTAAACACTACCCCTAGTCCACGTTAGAGCAGCCACCTACACTATAGCTTCCGAACGGCACCCAGTCACGGTCCTTGAGCCACCTACATCTCAAGTAGGTTGAGCCACCAAGGCATGGCCTCACCATAAGGCTCTCTTTTAGTCACTTGCCGTCGTCTTCATTTTGGACCTTGAGTCACCAAGGCAAGGGTCTCTGCATCCACGTACAATCTTCTTGTCGCCGTCCCACACCAAGTCGGAGGGTCAATAAGCATGAGCCACCAAGCCTCACGGTGTCGACGAGTCACTAAGACTCTAATGTGACTCGGTACAATGTAGAATCACTCGTTGATCATCTCTCTAGGCAGCAATACCTGTCAACAACTCTTTCTAGACCCATTAGCACTAATCACTCCTTAATCTTATGCTTAATTATCTTGGATGATCACTTTTAGTATTTTAGTAGCTTTGATGTTTTCTCAAGTGTCTATAAGCTTCTCTGGACTCCGGCACACTCAAATGACCAAGTGGGGGTATTTATAGCCTTAAACCCCCAAACTAGCTGTTGCTCCAACAGTCAAAAAAGACTGTGAACACCAGATGATCCGGCATCAATAGCAGTACAAATATCAGATCATCCGATATGTACAACAATAGAAACTAGCCATTGGAACTCCACTCAAACTCATTGTGAACACCGGATGTTCCTGCGTTATCTTGAACTCTTTCATTAGACTATCCAACATGTAGACTTGAGCCGATTGAGCCACTTCTCACTGAGCATTATTTGGCGTATAGATCTTCTGATCACCGGACCATCCAGCGTGTACAATCACACCAAAACTTGTCATTGCAACATCTTCTGGAAAATGTTCCGACGTAGCCAATCTTCATCGTCGGGCCATCTAATGTGTACAAAACTGCTGGGAAAAATGTTCCGGCATGTACAAACACCTCATCGTCGGACCATTCGACATGTACAATTTTCGTGAGACTTGTCGAATTCAATCCAATCTTTGTCCCGCTTCGGTGCCTTCTTCATATGTTGCATCCATGAGACCTACTAAATCATATACTTAACAAATATGTTAATCTCATTGATTATGTTATCATTAATCACTAAAATCATATACATGCCAAAAAGGACAATTTCTCTACAACGCGATGTAGCAGATGTCGTCGATAGAGAGAATGCGAAGGAGCAGCGACTATAGGCAGCGCATGCCGCGGTGGAGCAAGCGTGTGTGCATGTGCTTCGCTTTTTCCATGGGCGCGTGAGGCTCAGGTGAAAGGAGTTGGTGGGGGGGGAGGAAGCAAGCGGTGAGAAGAACACGAAGTCGAGAGGAACTGAGAAACACGGATGGCCTTGTCCATGTAATTTTGGGGGACCGACTCATTTGGCATCTCAGGGAATATTTCCTTCGGTTGGATGACTTCGTCCACTCTAGATCCACTAAACAAACACAAGGATGAGTCTAAAATCCCGGATGGGTTGATCCCATCCAACCTAGTATGCTGAACTAAACACACCCTAAAAGATAGCAAAATTCTCGATTTTCCATTAGAAAAGTTGCAGTCACTTCCATGCCACTAGTTTTCTTTTTCCCTTCCCTATTTGCCACTTTCCTTAGTATCGTTACCTAGAAAATGGCCAAAATGCCCCTGCTACAAGTGGCCCCACATGCAAGACTCCAAGCCAACACACCCCTCTCTCACAATTCTTCGCTCGCCACTGCCGCCCCTCCATCCCTGCAATGACACTTACTTGATGGAGGAATGTGCGCTAAAATCACGTGGGAGATGTGAGTCTTAGCTATGAGCTCGGCCGTCAGTTCGCGGTCAGGTACATCTAGGCTAGAGCTCGCCCCCGTGGAGTCCTCGCTGCCTCGTCTTAAGAGGTCATGTGGGAAGTGCAAGGAAGTGGAGCACACATGGCTAACAGGGCGCGGTTGTTGGACACGAAGTGGCACAACATTAGTGCGATGTAGGCAACGGTCGCACCATACCTTGGGTACATCAACAATCGTCTACACCCTTGTACCTTGACTGTAGATCTGGGGCCTCCTACGCCTCCTTCGTAGTTATTGTTCATCGGGGCCAAGCTGCACTGCTGCTGATGTGGAGTCCGGGTGGTGATGCTCATGAAGGAGGATATCCGTGTTTCGGCTACGGTATTATTCGTGTCCCAGCCAATGGGATTTGGTTCTATTTCCCCTATCTAAAATGTTTCATGTGATTCGTCCTGATGTTGTTGATTTTTCGGATAAGCTAAACACCAGTCTGTAGCTAGTTGTATTAAAGATTGACTTTGTTCTGTCATCTTCATGTCCGGCCATCCATTTGTGAGGAGAGTGTGTGTGTGATCCTATGGAGGAAGGGGAGAGAAGGAAGAACGAGGGATATGACAAGTGGGCCCCGTAGCCAAGATAGAAAAAGAGAAAGAAGTGTGAAGTGCAATGTTATCTTTCCCAGCACCACATAACATCCGTTATGTGTTTAAGTGACGGAATGGCACTGAAGAAAGTAAAAAATTAAAAGTAGTGGTATCAAAAGGAGCAACAAATTTTCAATGGTAAATCGATGATTTCGTTACCTTTTGGCACACAGGAATTATCTCAAGAGAATAAGATCACGAGTAAGGAACTGACAAGCAGGTCCACATTCAGAGAAAATCCAGTCAACAAAAGTAAACTTTCCAGGACTTGAAAAATCGCTCGCAAAAGGAGAATCCTTTAACATTCCCTCTTTAATGGGCCAGAACGATAGCCCATTGTTGTACATGATGTAGCAAGCCGTTGGGTCCATAAGTCTTTTGTTCTTCATTGACTTAATCAGCACAATGCACAAGATTTTTTTTTAAATATTATTGCTATCTACAGTAATTTCAAAAATATTACACGAACCATAAAATTACAAAAATAATACATATTCGCATCCTGATAAAAAAAAGGGATTTTCGCACTACAGGACACGAAAATAGTAGTTTTCGCAAGGATAGGACACAAAACTATTTTTTTAATATTGTTTGCTTAATTGTTTGCTCCCAGGACACAAAACTTTTTTTAATTTTTGTTACAGTACCCAGAGTAGTGGCGTGTCCTAGCTCGAAAACTCCTCGGATGAACAGTAATCACATGTTTTCCTAATTTTAGATTTTTCTCATTCTCTCTTCCTCTATTTGAACAGTCGGGTTCTCATGCTCCAAAATTCATAAAACTTTTTTTTAGTCATATAATTCATAATGAATCCATTTTAAAAGGATTCACATCAATACCCCATTTAGGCTTCAAAATAATAATAAAAAACTCTAAAGATGACTACTTTTAGAAATTCTAGCAATTTTTAAGCATCAAAGAAATTCCGAAAAATCTAGGAAAATCACTAAAATTCCTCTCATGTGACTTAATAATTTCTAAAGTTATTTCTGGCCCTAGGTTACTTGGTGAAAAAATAGTTTTTTTTCAAAGCTCCATTTATATGCATTTTTATCATTTCATGTGATATGCTCTTTTTAATTCAATTTGAATTCAAACAAATTGAAGCATGCACAAATTCATCCAAACTCTTATATGATCCATACAAATATGAATTTACACAATTTAGGGTGTGACATAAAATAAAAAAAAGAAATATCGATAATCAAGTACCTGCACAAAATTACATGTCTCCGAGATACCCTTCCTCTTCCTTTTCTTCTCCACTCTCGCTTACTTTGACCTGTCACACCCATGCGCCAAAGACAAATACCTACAATTTTTTAGATACCTGCAAGTACTTGTCTTTGATGCAGGGATGTGACAAGTCAAAGAAAGTGAAGGAGGAGAAGAAAAGGAAGAGGAAGGGTATCTAAGAGACATGTAATTTTGTGCAAGTACTTGTTCGATTGTCGACATTTTTTTTATTTGATGTCACACCCTAAATTGTGCAAATTCATATTTATATGTATTCCATAAGAGTTGGGATGAATTTGTGCATGTTTCAAACTATTTGAATTCAAATCAAATTAAAAAGAGCATATAACATAAAATGATAAAAATGCATATAAATAGAACATTGCAAAGGAACTTATTTTTTCACCAAGTAACTTAGGATTAAAAATAATTTTAGAAATTATTACACCACATGAGAAGAATTTAAGTAAATTTTTCTCAATTTTTGTGAATTTCTTTGAGGTCTTAAAAATTAATAGAAGTTCTAAAACTAGTCATATTTGGAGTTTTTATTTTGAAATCTACATAGGGTATTGATGTGAATCCTTTTAAAATGAATTCATCATGAATTATAGGACTTACAAAAAAAAATTCATAAATTTTGAAGCACGGCAACCCCACTGTTCAAATAGAGAAATAAGGAAGGAGAAAAATTCAGAAAAACATAATAAAACATGCTATTACTGTTCATCCGAGGAGTTTTCGAGCCTGGGCACGCGGTTACTCTGGGTACTGTAGAAAACATATTTTAAAATAGTTTTCACATTTTGGTCTTTTGAAAATTAGTTTTCGCGTCTTGGTCTAGTGAAAACTACTATTTTCTTGTGCTGGTCCTGAAAAAAACCCTTTTTCACAGGATCGAGCGAATAGGTATTATTTTTATAATTTTATGATTTTGTATAATATTTTTGAAATACTGTAGACAACAATATATTTAAAAAAGTTCCAATGCACAATGCACAATCCTATGAGAGAGCGCGCTGTCAGCACAAAGGTGTGGGTAGTGGGTACCACGGCTCAGAGAGAGACCTACCTGCTGCCGTGGCACTGGCAGATCAGCTGGCGCCAAGTCAGCACGCGGATATTTTATTTTTCACGGGTCCACCACCACTCGGATGGGACATTCCGTCCAGGTCAGCAACCAATAATTACGAGCACCGAGCGTACATATAGCTACGACTTTAATGGTGCCGTGCTGGCCCGATCTGACCTTGACATATCCTATCTCATATCGTGTTATTTTTAATAGGTATGATTGATCTATTATATTATATTTTATTAGTACGAGTTAATTTTAAAAAACACAAGTATAATGTTGTTGTTGTGTCGTGTTGGTTTAGTTACTTTCTTATTCCATATCTTCTGATAATACTTATATATTAATATTTGTATCTCTCATACTTCGTATCGTATAATAATATTTAGATATTTATCTCTTATCATTTCATATTTGTATCTCTCATACTTATATATTTATCTCTCATCAAACAAATAGGTATTAATGTCTAACGTTTTGTATCCGAAAGATTAGAGGATAAATACGATAAAATTATCATGCGGATTGTGTCGCGCTCTTTTCATATCGTGCCGATACGGATACGATCTAAACCATCATGTCATATTGGCACTTCCACTGTGCTAAGATACTAGACATGGTATAGCCATTGTATTCGTATCATACCAATCCGATCTAAAATACGAATCGTTCCGTGATTTATACCATACCAAAACATTGTACCATGAATGACTTAGAAATGGCACGATCAAGTCCTAACTATAAACGTATCTATGCCAACCGGAAGAATGGTTGTTCATTTTACATTTGTTTACTGCGACTAAGCTGTTCTGATCTGATTAGCAAGTAGTGGCCGCTCAGCTTTTTGAGCTGATTTCAACCGTTCATCAGCTTATCGTAGCTCCAAACATATTACTTTTATGAAAATCGAGGACATTCTATATATTTATGTCAACTAAAAAGCTACATAAAATCATACACCATTATATTTACTGTGAAAATTGAACTATTTTATAAGTCAGACACACACGTATACACGCTAGCGTGAATACACGATTTAATTACTAAACATATGCATATGCATACATTATTTCTCTTAGAATTTAATAAAAAAAATGTAAGGACACATGTTGAGTCTAGCATTCAAACCCGATGGACACCATAAGGACCTTAACTAACTAAATTATACTCAGTTTGGTGGAAAAATTGAACCTAATACGAAGAAAAAATAAATGGCCGAGAAATAGTAAACCACTTTATCGCTAGTCTAAATAGGTGTGACATGATTTTTTTTCGGTCGTGCTTACACAAGTGACTACAAACAAAAAGTCATACAATCTTTTTAGCCATCGAATACTAATCCAATGAACCAAATAACATCTTCCACTCTAATTTTATCTTTTTTATCTTCTTTCTCACCGCGCCACCACATCGCCTCTCCTTGCCTTGTACTTCCACCCCCACTCTCCTCCTCCCATCACTGACGGTGCAAGCGCTAACAACTCTACTTCCCAGCCCAGCTCCCTCCCACTGCTCGCGGTGACACCGTCTCAGGCAAGCCTAGGGAATCCGATCACCAAACCTAAAACCTCTCTACCCTAACCTTATGGCAGCGTCGACGGTAAGCATCGATAATTTCAGACAATTGAAGTATAGGAAATTCGTTTTTCATATGAGCGCATCTATTGTCATTATCTGCAAGGATGGATACAATCTAGTAGTCCTTAGAAAACGTTATCCGAAAACCTAATCTATAATCGGTGGGTGATGCACCTCTTCCTAACTTGGAACAGATTGCCATGGATTATGTAGAACGGTCACAAAGAAGTACCAACTTGACGATATTATATGGAGAAAACATGAAGAAACGCTTTTAAGCCAGATTCAGACTAATCTTATTGACATGCAAACACGCCAGTATGGCAGTATCCTTTTGTGCCCGGCTTCATATTGGATCCCAAGCCAGTATTGCTTGGCAAGCATCCTCGGCCTTTATTGGAGACCTGCAGGGACCAGGATTGATCCTTCCCGGCTCGCTCTGCTCTTGAGCTTTGCCAACTGACATACGGTTAATATTACTTTTCTACGTGATTGCGATGCTTGTTTTGAGAATAAATACTATGTAAAAAAAGTTCATAGGTGATAGATAATAACTCTCATAGGT
The DNA here is from genome assembly GCF_958298935.1 of Phragmites australis. NCBI lineage: Eukaryota > Viridiplantae > Streptophyta > Magnoliopsida > Poales > Poaceae > Phragmites > Phragmites australis. The sequence goes on along the minus strand of NC_084934.1, from coordinate 23,105,950 downwards.
GATGGGTTACATATCTGTTATTCCGAACGCGTCACTGATAACTAGTCATTGGTAACGGGTACAGATCCGTCATCAATAATATTATCATCGATTACGGGTCATACTGTTACCCATCACCTATGAGCGTCTCTCATATACTGGGTGACAGACATAATGACAGGTAATCTCTTCACCCGTCACTTATATCCTAACATAAGTAACGAATAACCTCTTCACCTGTCACTTATGTCTGTCACTTATGTGCTGAGAGGAATACATAAGTGACGGGTAAGATAGTTACCTATCACTTATATTTAATACAATGACGGGTAACTAGGTTACCCTCAGTTATGTGTATGTTACCCTATGGAAATATCCTGTTTTCAAGCTGCATCCTGGAGCGTAGCCAGGGTTTAACAGTCGTCTTCTCCCTGCAAACAACAGCAACACATCCAAATCTATATTGACAAACACGCATCACATAATCACAAATGTTACAAAGTTCCAATCAATTCATTACCGAATCACAAATGTTATAAAGTTCTAATCAACTCATATTACATATATATAAGACATCATAACCTCGGGATTCTATAGTGGAACTCATCATGTGTGCTTATGACTTGAACCACTAAGAACTCTATGATCCGTCGTAGAATCTCCAGAAGTGCACCGTCATCGAAAAAAAGAGCATCAAATTCCTGAATAATTTGATGCGTCACCAATGTCATGTTATCATAAAATTAAACTAATTACTAAAATTAGTTACGAATAATCTCATATTGAACTTACATCGGAGGATTTGATATCCTTCATGCGGAAAGTGAGGACCATGTTCCACGTAACATAGAATTCGCAGGTGTTGCTCGATGGTTGTTGGTGGCACTGCTGGAAAGAAAATTTAGTGTTAGATAAAAAGGAAAAAAAATAGCAACATAGAGTATATGGCATTCTGTTAGGTAGCATTTACCGTGAACCCGGTCTTGTGTGTCAATCTGCGGTCGACTTTCACGTCATAGTCAAGTTGAGATCGAATGTACTTGTCAAAAGCCCTGTATAAGGATGGATCGATTAGGGAGCATTTGAATGTTACAAAAGTTTAATATGTAAACTAAGTCAGGCATAACTTATGCGTCGAGCATTCCTTTTGCAGCGTTGTAATCACGCTCTCCAGGTTTGCCTTTTCTTCTTACTGGTCTTGACGAGTCGAGGTAGAACACCAAGTCTCACTTGAGGCAAATGACCAGTAAGATCCAATGGCTACCGGTGTTGTGGGCGCCCATCAAGTACTGCACTTTGGAGTATTGTTGCATTGCCCTGGCCATATGGTTCATAGTGTAATCTTGGTAAAGTTGGATGACTGATATTGTAATTATCTCAAGGTCAAGACATGCGATGGAATTCTTATTGTTCTTTGTTTCTTTCATCAAGTGTCTATAGGTAAAAACATAGTTAGATTCAAGACTTAGTGGTATTGATCAATAAATATTTAGTTTCAAGGGATTTACAATGTGAAGATCTGTAATAACGATATGTCCAGGCCATCAAGGTTGAAAAGATCATATAAGTCATTGAAACCCACAATGAAGTAGCCATCTTTATTACTTAAGAGGTGACGTCGTTTGTACTGTACGAGTATGGATGTGGCATTGCTGTCTCTAGAAGCTGCATGTGGTAAAAATTATGCAGGTCGGTACATGCTTGTCCCGCCCTTGCTAGGCCATCTACTGTCATCATGGGCTTCCCATATTGAAATTTCGTGTTGGCACTAGTCCACGCTGCTCCAATATCTATGGACTTCTTCACCGGTACAATGGTCTTCGACATCTTTGATAGGCTCTTCTTAGAGCCTTTCTTCTCCGTTACCTTTTCCTACTTCTTTGGGATCTTTGGGGGCGACGAAATTGGTTTTGGAAGTGAGACTGCTGGATGCGGAGGAGAAGACAGTGAAGCTAGCTTCTCTAGAGGAGGAGAAGATAGTGAAGCTACCTTCTCTGGAAGTGAGGGACGCGGTGGCGGTGCACTTGGAGCTCATCCAGACTAGGGGCACTGGATACAATGATGTTGCCCCTCTTCCACTGGATCATTTGGCGAAGAGCTTCTCCCATAGTTGTGACTTCATCATTGGGGGGAACTCCAACACGTGATCGGTGGCATTGCTATGTACCATGTCCACCGTAACCACGGCATAGCCTGCATGTATCGGGAACGTATGTAAGATGCGGACGTCTAGAAGCACCTGACCCCTTGCAACCTTGATGTGATACCCGCCAGGCCTGATTACAAGGCTACAGGGCATGGGCCCTTCTAGCAGGTCAACCGTATCCGGCTCAGTCATGGTAGCAACTACTTGTTGATCGACATCCTTGGAGGTGCAGCTACTCTTCCCTGCAGCTCTGGGGCTAGCTTCCGTTGGGATGGAAATATCTATTCCCTTTGCTGCAAGCTTCTCTATGATGTTTGCGTAAACTTTTCAGATGATATCATGTGTCAATGTATGTGTCAATGTCTGTGTCAATGCATCCACGTCCACTGCATGCCTCTTCCTCTTCTTGTACATCCTGAAGTCTTTAGGAAAATTGTATTTCTAGCACTGAGAACTTGATACACCTCGCAATTGACCTGGGTGCTCTGGGTTTCCCAGCGCCGCTGAGGGAACATCATGTTCCCTGACCCAAGTAAAAGAAACTTGGCTGGCTTCGGCTGCCTTTTCTTTTACTTTTTCTGTGACTGCCTAGGTTTCGATGTTTCTGAATGTGATTTCCCCGCTCTCGGACAGCTAACCCCTTGCACGCAAACATGACTACGATCATCCTAGGAATTGGAGCCAAGGATTATCGCGGCCTTCTATAGATAATCTTTTGTCCTATGCCTGCCATTTGGCCCCTCTCCCAGCGTACCCAGTTGCGTCGGTCATGTGGTTATGCTTGTTCCTAACCCGAAGCTGTTTCTTCTCCTCGCTCTCCTTTTTGAACCATTCTAAGTTCTTCATCTGCGCAAAAGCATCACAACCTTCCTCTTTCAAGTGCTTGTAGCTCTCGAAAGGTGCCACCCATTTAGCCAAGTACCGATTCACAAGCTTGCTCTTAAAGCTTTGGTAAAGTTTTGTGATTGCTTTCATTGCTGCATTGAGCGCAGCGATCATTTGATGTGCGCTCATTTTTCAGGGTACTTCAGATACTCCTTGACAAAATTATCGAACAAGTCCCTCTTAGCTTCATCACTGAGGTCTTCAAACTTAGTAGTTATCAGCACGCTCTCATGAGCAATGAGCCCTTCGACCCTCCGGAATCTATTTAGGGTCTTTTCATCCATAGGCAGCCCGTCAGCATCGATTTTCATGACGGTAACCTTATCTGTCGGCCACTGTATTTGTGACCTTGCCTTTCAGGCTCGTTCACCGCTACCGGGTGTCTGACTTGGAGACTACATTTCCACCATCTAGAGAGAAAATAAGGGAAAATGACATAAGCAAAAAAATACTCCTCCATTCAATAAGTATAAAATGCATTGACTCATATCAATACCTCTTCGACGGGATTGTATTCTTCGTCACTTGCCCGATGTTGGCTCTCCCGCATCGGTGACGGGTCAAGGCTCAGGTTGTGATACTAGCTTTCACTACTCCCGGAGGAGGACGAGTGTGTGCTTGGGCTCCTATCTACCCCATCTTGTACCGGGGCGGCCTCTAGTACTAGCATCCTCTGTGTTTTTGGTTTCTCAGGAGTAACAGTCTTCTTCTTCCCTATGGTTTCTTAGAGGAAAGAAAAGGAATCAAGGTTAAGGATTTTCTTAAGTTTGCAAAGTTGAACTATCTCCCTCTTCATTTTTATCAACTTTAGTCATTGCATGCAGCATGATCCCACATTCTATTTTTTTTCTGCCATCTTGGCATTAGTACTCTCCTATTCTAGCTGATATATATACCTTTGGGGATTAGCCATAGACATATATATGCTTTTAAAAATAGCTAGTTTGCATAGTCCATAGATAAAAAAAAATGTATTCCTTTCTTCTCACAGCTAGGAGCTATGTCAAGATATGGAGAATTATGATCGCCAAGATAATTCCATGAAATCCGACATTGTGTAGAATTCCACAAAAACATTCATAAGGATTGAGTCACTCCATGTGTGTTAACATTTTAGAGATCCTAATTTAATTATAATGACCAAAAGATAGCAATCAAAAATTTATTGTACACTAAATCAAGTTGGAGGACTTTAGGAAGATGTATCTATGTATTTTCTCAAAATTCAAATATCAATAAAGAGAAAACATCTACAGTAGTAAAGTCTCAAATAAGAAGGAATTCTTGGGTTACTTTTTGCCTTTTTTCTTAGATAATTATTGCGATCAACGGTCAATACACATGACCTTTGACAGCAAAATTGGAATAACAGTTTCAAATATCATGTGTAAACCATGAACTAGACATATGTGTGAAGCATGTATAAGTGTGCTCTCAGAAAATAAATAACAATTGACCCCAGGACTATTAAGTTTCTATCCCCTAATTGTTCTATTGAGTAAATTATCGATTGGGCAGATTATAAAGTTCTTAACTAGCTATAAAACCTGGTCAGTACCCTCAAGCCAAGTAATCTTATCACAGAGTGTGCCGCTGAATCGAATAGAACACTTAGATTCTGGATAGAACTAGTAAAGAGCTGCCAAGACAGATGTGGAAATGGAACAACAAGATCCAAACAATTACTCACAAAAGCAAAATGATGAATCAACTTCCTTGTCCAAAATCTAGTATTCTAAACAAGTTCTGAGTTAACGGCAGCACAACTTCTAAGGATCAATGATAATAATAGCTCACTATAAAACTGAATTAAGCATTGCACCTCGCATACAAGAACAGATCAGAGAGTGTTGTCAACGAGGACTTCTAGAGCTACCCAATACATTAAGCAAGATCACATGTCTTAAGCTATTGTACTCATAATCATGCCCAATCTCAGTAAATCAAGTCATCACCGAGCAACATAAGTTTGCACCAGAACCGTAGCTGCAAGCTACACCACTGTAGGCTTCACCTCGAGCTAAAATTTGAGAGGGGGGAAGGGCCCGGCGAGCTTCACCTCGGTGTGGGGTAGATCGTGGTGCGGTCGGCTCGGTTGGAGGGTGGTCGGAAGCGGCGGTCGACGGAGGGGGACCGTGGATGGGGAGGCTAGGGCGGCGCGTCGGGGATGAGGAGGTCGGGCAGCGCGTGGGAAGGCCGGGGCGACACATCAGGGACGAGGAGGCCGAGCGGCACATGGGAGGCCGGGGCGGCGCGTCGGCGACAAGGAGGCCAGGGCGGCGCGTCAGCGACAAGGAGGCCGGGCAGCGCGTGAGGAGGCTGAGGCACGTCAGGGATGAGAGCGATGTGTGAGGAGACTCTGGGTGACGGCGAACCCTAGCACAGGAAAAATGACTTAGGAAAAATAAACGTAGTGTGCGCGAGGACTCGGTATATATACAAATAGGTCATAGGTGACGGGTGATGAATGTCACCCGTCACCTATAAGTACCACACGTCACTTATTTTACGTAAAAAGTGACATGATAATATATCACCCATCACTTATGACTTGAAGTCATAGGTGATGAGTTAACAGTATCACCCGTCACCTATGACTTCTAATCAGTGACGGGTAAATAATATCACCCGTCACCTATCACTTTGAAAAAAAATCCAGATTCAAATTCATTAATATTACAAATTGACATTAATAATTTAAATTTGACATTAATATTGCAAATTGAATACATACAAATTTAAATATGACCTTAATATTACAAATTTGACATTAATATTACAAATTTGACATTAATATTACAAATTAAAATAACTTGAAACCTAAAATTCAAATTTGACATTAATATTACAAATTCAACACTCAAATTCAAATACGCATTTTTCGTGCTTTCTCAACATAGATCCCTTCATTATGATCGGAGCGCAGGTATTGAGTTTTCTCGATGCGCGAAAGGCGTGGCACGATTGCAGTAGCAAAAGGGGTGATTTCGTCGAATTGATTGAACTCCTGCTCATCAACGACTTTTGCAACTCTGATGATGCGTCTTTTCCCAACGAGAACCACATGATGTTTCTTCTTTGTTGTGTTGGTCACATAAAAAACTTGACGAACATCTTTAGCGAGTACGAAGGGTTTAGACTTGTATTCGACATGTTTGAGATCAACGCTAGTAAATTCATACTTGTCATTAGTGATGCCCTTTGCCCCATGTACCTAATGGCACCGAAACAGGACTACCTTGAATCCCAAGTAGTTCAGCTCCCAGACCTTCTCTATTTGACTGTAGTATGTACCCCTCTGCATGTTATTTTCACAAGCATCTATATGGACACCACTGTTCTGGTATATGCTCTTCTCATTTTGGAAAACCATGTAAAAATGTTTATCCGTTTATATCGTACCCTTGATATATCATAATTGTGTATATAAGGTCTGATGCTAATTTTTTTTTTATCAGATTACTTGTAGAAGTACTCGATTGTTTGATTCGATCTTAGAACCAAGTTATGAACCTTCACATATGTTGCCTTGCAACCCAAGCTTTGGTCTGCCCCAGATTCTCTTCAAGTAGCATCTTCTTGTGCTCATAGTCATATTGGTACACTTTGCTCATTTGTTGCAGCACGAGAAAATGAGCTTGGTCATATGCCTTCGGATCATGAGTAATTGTTATCTTCCCTAGAACCCCCACACCTGCGAGCCTCCCCTCATGGCGAGACTTAAGCACACCAATTGGGTTATTTGGGTTAATGTAATAACCAGACCACTTCAATGCCTCCTCTGTTGCGTAACCCTGCAAGATGCATCCCTCAGAAAAAGCTCAATTCCTTACGCACGACTTGAGAACGCCCATATATCTCTCATACAGAAACATGTGATGCAGGAACACGGGGCTAAGGTAGTATATTTTCTTCACAAGGTGAGTAGTGAGATGTACCATGATATCAAAAAAAAGGTGAGAAAATACACCTTAAGAAGACATAGAGTCTTAAGGTGTCTTCTTTTTAGCTCCTCCCCGTGCTCTCCCACCGCGACTCCGCTCGATCTCACCAGCCACCGACGAACTCGCCCCCGCCCCGCCCCCTGCCGCGTCTCTGGTGGCTCCCCACCGCCAGATCTGCCTCTGTCGCCCGCTCCCTCGCTAACCCCTCTCGTTTTGACGCCCCCGCCGCTGACCCTTGCCACTACGGTGGGTGGTGCCCTGCTGTCCCGCCCACCACCCGCCACCAACATCAGGTCGACGAGCCTTCTCGAGCCTCCCTCTAAGCCGACAGCCCCCAAAAACCTGAACCATAACCTTGAAAATCCCCAACCCTAACCCGATAGGAGCTCGTCGGAGAAGATCTCACCAGGGATGATGAGAGCTCGCTGGAGAAGAAGGACGTGCATGAATCTCCATGCAAAACATAAGGTATGAAATTCGATAGATTTTCTCTCTTTTTTTTCAATGGACAAGTAGCAATTTTTAAAATTTTATAGTAAATTTGACCCTATGTTACAATATAAATTGTATTCTCACAGGATCGAAATATTTAACTTTTTGTCACTCTATCAGAATAATAATTTCTTATTGAGAATAATAAATAGACTTTTTAGTCTATAACAATATATAGAGTAATAAATTTATCACTCTTCCTAATGATAGGATGGAAAAAAATCAAATGCCAATGGGCGGAGGCGGAGGTGTTGGGAATCGCAACTTGCGAGGCGATCAGGTGAAGGAGAGATGTGGCATATAAGACTGGTCTCGTGGGGGCATCTCTTCCTCCAATCCTCCTCCCGCTTCCGCCGCGGGCCATGACGTCGTCGTCGTCGCACCACCCGGACTCCTCCTCGCCCTCCTCCACCCCGCGAAACGGAGCCGGCGCCGGCGGCAACAGCCACCACCCGCCCCCTCTCCCACCGGCCCCGGCTGCTCCTCGTCACGCGCAGGCGCACAGGGGCCCGCAGGTGCGCCTCATGTGCAGCTTCGGAGGCCGCATCCTGCCGCGCCCGGGGGACCGCCAACTGCGCTACGTCGGCGGTGAGACCCGCATCGTCGCCGTCCCGCGCGCCGCTGCCTCCTACGCGGCCCTCGTCGCCGCGCTCGCCAAGGTGGCGCCCGCGCTATCCACGCCGGGGGCGCCCAGGCCCACGCTCAAGTACCAGCTGCCCCAGGACGACCTCGACTCGCTCATCTCCGTCACCTCCGACGACGACGTCGACCACCTCATGGACGAGTTCGACCGCCTCCACGAGCTCGCCTCCAACGTCGCCAAGCCGCCGCGCCTCCGCGTCTTCCTCTTCGCGCCCGCGTCGGACCACACCTCCGCCGCGGGAGCCTTCGGCCCCGGCCTCTCCGGAACCGGCGGCGAGGCCGCCACTGACCAGTGGTTCGTCGACGCGCTCAACGCCCCCGCGCCGCACCCCATCGAGCGCGGCCAATCCGAGGCCTCCTCGATCATCTCCGAGGTGCCCGACTACCTCTTCGGCCTCGACGCCGCCTCCGACGAGCCCAGCCCCGGCCCCGCGGCCGCCCGCAACAAGTCCGACACGGAGATGCAGCACCACGGCGAGGACGACGCGCCGGCTCCCGCGCCGGGCGTGCACCAGGCGCCGTACGCCGCGGAGGGATCGTCGTGGCCAGCCCCGCCCCTGCCGTACAAGGCGCAGCCCGTGTACTACCTCTCCGTGCCGCCGGTCCACTACCTCGACCCGGCTGCGCAGGGCGGCTACATGCCTCGGCCGGTCTACCACATTATCGGTGGCGGAGGAAGCGAGGCGCCCGGCAGAGATCCCCACGTAACCGGCGGCAACGTCTACGGCGTCCCGCGCCCCATGCAGCCGTTCCCGCAGATGATGTACGCGCCACCGCTCGCGGTCTTCTACACAGCGGAGGGGAAGCCGCCGCCCGAAAGTGGGGGCAACTCGTCGTAGGTGTGCCTGCCTGGAGCTGCAGCTAAGCTGTTGATCCAGATGATTGCGTATGATGCCTAAGCCAAGGAATTTTGCATTGCTGCGTGCTTTGTTAATTTTTTATCGTTTCGTCTTGTTCTAGTGGGTTGGTGTATAGACAAGGGAGGGTGGATGATGGATGTATATTGCAATTTTCGTCGAGTGAAATATGTTCTTCAAATATAGTTATTGGAGTATACTATTCTGTGTGATTAGTAGCAAGTTAATCTAGTGTGGATTCATATATTCTAGGTGGGTCTGGAAGCCAAATTTTGTGCATTTTGTTGCATAAACTGGATGTTGGATGAATGGTGCAAGAATTATGTGCTGTAAAATGTTTGCTTGCTTGCGACCTTCGAATGTCTACTTAATTTAGGCATCTGGACTACCCAGCTTTTGTTGAGTGGTGCATTGAATCATAGAGATCATATTTAGCCTGTTGCGTCATTAGTTTGATGATTTTATTTGTTCATGTTGGTATTGAGTTTGTATGCTCGTGGTTGATCTTCAATTTTCTTCTGCTGATCTACTGGCAGTGAACCAGTTATATCTCCTGATGATTCTAAGCTTGGAATAGAATGTATAGTATCCACTTTTCTTCTGATGATACACGGAAGACATTTTTGTGCATTTTCGTTACATAAGCTGGATGCTAATCAATGTTCTACGCAGAATGTATAGTGCTACGCTTTTATCGAGTGCTTTACCGAGTTTGTTCTAGCTTTGATCTTGGATATCATATTTGTCTTGTTTACCTTGGTAGTTTCATGATTTCATTTGTTCAAGGTAGTATCGAGTTTCCATCCTTGCGGTTGATCTCTAACTCTGAACAACACATTTTCTGGTAGTGAGCCAGTGACATCTCCTGATGATTCTGTACTTGTAACGGCATGTAAAGTATCCACTTTTCTTCTGTATAAAATGCAGAGAGAAAGAATGTTCCTTTGTTGATTGGACGAAAAGGAAAGTTCCATTTCGGAAGAGTAAAGTTATATCAATACTTGAGAATTAGCCAACAGGGACAGAAGATCAGGAACTTGTATCATTTATAGAGACAGACCAACTATGTTTGCAGCAAAAAATGCTGTGGGTATGCTGTCGGACATCTTGATTTCTTCAGAATGTAATGTAGATGCCCGGGTTCAGGGGATGTTCTGATCGTTCAGCGGTCAAAAGTTATATACGCAGACAAACAGGTATTCTTCTTTACATATATAATTCGGAATCAAGAAGGAAGTGGATTTATAGTAATAATGCCTCTGAGAACACAGGAATGCAAGGCTGTGAGTTGATCACATAAGAGAGCATAGCTGCCAGAGCCCCTTATGCTTTCCACCACGGGTCCTCGCCGGTCCTGAAGTCGGTCTCGACCCACGGGACGAAGAGGACCTTGCCGTCGTCGACATCGACGTGGACCAAGGCCAGGGACTGTTTCAGAAGAATAATGCAGATCAGTTCAGCTCAGCTCAGTAGGTATATAAACAGACAATCAGTTCAGCAAGGCATGTCATTCAGTCAGATGAAATGAACGGATTTGTCTGCGACATGTGTGTTCATACCAGAGGCGCCGGTCCACGGACCACCTTGCCCTGGTTGTTGTACTGCGATCCATGGCAGGGGCAGAGGAACTTGTTCTCGGCGGTGTTCCACGGCACGACGCAGCCGAGGTGGGTGCAGACGGCGTTGATCCCGTAGGAGGCGAGCGTCTTGTCCTGCTCCACGACGAGGTACGTAGGATCACCCTGCGCACACACGGGTTTCAAGGCAGTCAGCGACAGTCCGCCATCACTCAGCTCTCATATTCCATGGACACTCTACTCTGCCAGGTGATCGCGGTCACCTTGAGCCCCTGAGCCAGTGTGCGGTCGTTGGGGCCGTGCGTCTTGAGCCACTCGTCGATCTTGATGTCGTTGCCGAGCTTGTCCTTGGCGTAGGCCCCGCTGCCGGCGTTCCCGGAGCTGGGAAGTGAAGAAGCCGACGCATTAGAAGGCATGATGCATGTGGTACGTCACTATGTTCTCAAGTACTAAGCAGTTCATGGCAAATTTGCAGTGCATATGAGTGCACGGGAGAAATGGGGGTTCAGGGGTGGCGACTCACCCGCCGGGGACGAAGAAGGCGCCGTAGGGGACGACCATGCCGACGGTGGGGAGCGAGAGGGCGCCGAGGAGGAGGAGGTTCAAGAGCTTCCGCTTCTCCATGTCGGGGACGCGGTCGGCGGGGATGCTGCTCGCCGCCTGGCATGTGATGGTCCGCAGGGCGCGCTCCCGTCCGAAGCCCAGCCCCTTCACCGGCTTGCCCAGCGAAGCGCGGGACCGGCAGAGCTGCCATTGCATACACAATTACACATATAGCATTGGCAAGGCAAGCGTCGCAGTTGAGTATTCTGTGCTGAACACTAGAGCCTTGAGTAGATAAAGACAACACCAGTGTATCTGCTCTGCACCGAAAGCACCTTTCCATCAGTCAAATTCTATTTCATCATCCGAATCATGCTCCCCTTGGCCCAAAGGTGTATTTAACTTGACTCGACATGTCACTCCATTGAAACAAATACTTCTTCTGATCATAATGCATGTCATTTTAAAAAATGTTTGATCAGATTTCTAAAACTTTGACTAACAATTGCTTTTAAAATATTTAGTTTGAAAACTTTAAAATCATATATGTAGATTTATCTTTAAAAAATGGTTTTATAATATCACAAGTTCAATGAATTTTATAAATATATTTTAGTAGAAAATAGTGGCCAAAGCTATACATTGGATATTAGAAAACGTCAATGTAATCATTTGTAATTGTTTGTTAATTGTGTGCGTAGAATGTGCCATCTGACCACGTCCATCGTGTAGTGTGGCATGGTGATCGTGCACTGGAGCATGCTGTTAGACAGTTGCTAGCATGTAGGCATGCCGCCCTGTTCTCACGGATCATGGATCTAATCACAATGTAAATGTCTATATATGTGAGATATCATCCCAAGTGGATCTCTGTATTTTTGGCAACTCTCCATCTTTCCACTTTCTTTACATGGTATCCAGAGCCACGATCCAAACAAACTCTGATATTTCATCATGGCTAGAACACCGCAGTCTGCCATCTCCAACTCACCTTCCTCCTCTGATCACTCCGGTCTACTGCTCACGCCATCCTTTAACCATATTATCAATGTTAAGCCAACGAAGGAGAACTACCTGCTTTGGTCGGCATAGATTCTGCCCTACCTCAGAAGTCAGGGCCTTGTTGGTTATATCGATGGATCCATCGCATGTCCTAGCCAAACCATCACTGTGCTGCCCAATGAAGATGGTGGTCACCGCCAGACCACCGTCAACCCGGAGTTTACTAGCTGGTACCATCAAGACCAGTTTGTGCTCACCACGATCCTCTCCTCTCTCGCCGAGGAGGTGCTTGGCAGTGTGGCGGGCCTTATGACTTCACGCGACGTATGGTGCACACTGGAGAAGATGTTCGCCTAGAGCTCTCGTGAACGAATCATGCAGATCCGTATGCAGCTCGCCACCATCCCAAAAAAAGACCTCAACATTAGCGACTAATTCCACAAGGTAAAACACCTCGCCGACACCCTCTCTGCCATTGGCAAGACATTGGAGGATGAAGAGTTGATCGCATACATGTTGTGTGGCCTCAGCACCGAGTACGACTCATTGGTGACAAGCATCAGCACACACAGATCAATACACCATCAGTGATGTGTACGCACATATGCTGAGTTTGAAATGCGGCAAGAACACAACAACTCCGTCGATCAGGTATCTGCTAACAATGTGAGCAGGAATTCTGGTTGTGGTGGCGACAATGGAGGCTGTGGCGGAAGTCGGCCCCAAGGTGGTCGCAACAATCAATCCAATCAAGGTGGGCAATCCAGTCAGGGAGGACAAAATGATGTGGTGTGCCAGGTTTTCCACAAACTTGGTCACAATGCTCTCCGCTGCTAGTACCGCTTCGATCACGCTTATCCAGCTGACAACACGAACAAGGTTGTTGTTGCCATCACCAACGCATACTCAGTCGACTCCAACTGGTACGTCAACACTGGCGTGACAGACTACATCACCAACAAGCTGGATCTACTGACAACCAAGGAGAACTACAACGGTGCAGATAAAGTTCAGGTGGCCAATGGAGCAGGTTTATCTATTACCCATGTTGGCAATTACCATATTCTACATGCTCCTAAAATCAATAGACATTTGATCTCTGTCAGAAAATTAGCCATCGATAATAATTCTTTTGTTGAGTTTTAACCCTATTCCTTTGTCAAGGATCAAACCACAAAGGCCACACTTCTCAGAGGAAAATGTAAGGATGGCCTCTACATGATCCCAAATAAAAGGCCTAGCCAAGCACTGCTTTCAACTAAGTTGTCTCAAGAACAGTGGCCTCGACAGATGGGACATCCAGCCTCTCCTGTCACCCTTCAAATTTTGCAAAATAAGAACATTGTTGTAGCTTTAGGTGTTTCTTCTTCAATTTGTGATGCTTGTCAGCAGAGTAAAGCACATCAGGTTCCTTTTCATTCTTATCTTCACGTAACCTCTGCTCCCTTGTAAATAATCCACATTGACGTTTGGGGACCAGCTCTCTCGTCAGTAAACAGTGCTAAATACTATGTTTCCTTTCTTTATGACTACAACAAATATGTGTGGATCTATTTCTTGCAATGCAAATCTGAAGTTGAATATGTTTTTCTTCAATTTCAAAAGCATGTTGAGACTACTGAATTCCAAAATACGTGTAGTTTAGTTAGATTGTGGGGGGGGGGGGGTGAATACAATAGACTTCACAATTATTTTGCACGTACAAGGATCACTCATCACATCTCTTGCCCTCATACTCATCAAAAGAACGTGACTATTAAGAGAAAACACAAACATATCGTTGAGACTAGGCTTACTCTGTTAGCTCAGGCCAAAATGCCTCTTAGGTTCTGGGATGAGGCCTTCAATACAGCTTGTCACCTGATCAATAGAATGCCTAGTTGTACTATAGATCAAGACACTCCTCTCCACAAACTCCTTAGTACTTAACCTGATTACTCTCTATTGCGAGTCTTTGGTTGCGCTTGCTGGCCTAACTTGCGCTCTATAGTCCTAGAAAGCTGAATTTCAGAACTAGGCAATGTGTGTTTTTTGGGTTACAGTTCATCTCACAAAGGTTACAAGTGTTTTGACAGATTCACTGGCCGGGTTTATATTTCATGAGATGTCATTTTTGACGAAAATATCTTCCCTTTTGTAGTTAAGCCTGTCACTGAAATCCAGTCATCCAGATCCTTTCATCATCCTATAATCCTACCTGTCCCAACAAAATTTGTACAATACCTTGAGTAAAGGTGGCAAAGTGGGCCGTGCCAAATGGGCTGGCACAAGGCACGACCATTTTAGCCAGGCCCAGTCCTAGCATGGCAGGACATCTAACGGGATGAGCCAGCATGGAACGATGGCCTGGGCTGTGCCTGGATCGGAACCACAGCACGCTGGGCCGGCACGGCACTGTCTGTTTAAGTTTTTATTTTTTTTATTATATCTTATATAATTTATTTAGATCTAATATCTTATATGATATGTGGTGCAATGGTAGTCTACTTGACTCCCAAACGGAAGGTTGTGTGTTCGATTCCTGGTGAGTGCGAGTTTTTGTGATTTTTTCTGATTTTTCACGAGCTGATGGGCTGACGGGCCAAAAAAGACCATCGGGTCTACCGTGCCGCACGCCGACATGGCACGACCTGATCTTAAGTGTGTCGTGCCAGTGCTGAAGCCACGACACGGCACGACCCATTTAGCTAACGGGCCTAGCCAGACCATGCATAAATGGGCATGTGCCATGCTGGGCCGGGCCGCCCATCTGGCCACCTCTGACCTTGAGCATGAACTTGTCCAAACAATTTCCCAAGACCATGATCACCCAACTGATCCAGCAATAGACGGTTCTCACATGAGTGATAGCATATCTGACCCAATTGCTGACAACTCTATCAATAGTGTCTTCTCTCTTGTAGGTTTGTCAGTTAACAGTTTCTGAAAATTAAGAGTTGAGTCCTCAACCGGAACATTTTGATTCTGGTACAGCTAATGTTGAATCTAAAAAATATCCATCTACAGCACCTAGACAACACCCTATCCGTACCTGACTCCGAGATAACATTGTACAACCCAAGGAATTAAAAGATGGAATCGTGTGTTACTCTGATAATATATGTGGCTTCTCTAATACAACAGCGGCAGTAGATGAGCTGACTAGTTTACTTTTTTTACTCCCAGGAACCACTTTCAGTGCCTGTTGTACAACCAACACTGATTGGAGTGACTTTCAGTGTCGACCCATTAGTGTCGGATGCAAAATCGACATTGAAGGTATCTTTGGAGTCGGCACTGAAAGTCCTTTCTGTAGTAGTGAGTTTTGCTATCAGGCGAGAATGGCAGGCTTGTGGAGCTTGTTTCAATCCATACAATGATTTCTTGAATTGGCAGCAGCGTTGCTCCATCCAACACAAAAAAAATTGGGGGCACGAAGGCTGCCGCCACAGAACATGTCGACTACACACTCCTCGCCGACCTCCCCTGATGCGCTCCTCGATGTGCCCGAACATTAAGCTCCAGCTCCATCCGGTCTACAGCTAGGTGCTTCGCCTACTGGTCATCTAAGCGTCGGCGCCATCGAGGCGGAAGACGAAGAAGAACGACCATGCGACGAGGCGGACGCTAGTGCTACCACTCCAACTCAAGCCCAACCCGCTCACCGCCTTCTCCAGCACCACCACCCCGCTCCACCTGGTGCTGACACTCCAGCTCGTGCCCAGTCCGCTCGCAGCCTTCTCCAGCACCACCAGCCGGAGCGCCAGCAGCATCAGCCGCCGCTCGAGCCCAGCCACCACCACCATACCATGTGGATCTCCGACCCTAGCGAGATCCTTGGTCTGATCCATTGAATCCCGCTGGGATCTCACAAGGGGTGGAGTTGTTGTTGGTGGAGGCTGGGAGGAGGTCGATGAGGGGGGGAGAGGCCGGTGAGGGAAGAGAGAGACCGGTGAAGAGATAAGGGAGAGAGAAAGAGTGAGGTCAAGCCGGTGAGTGCCAGCCTGAAGAGATGAGCCAGACATGAGCACGAGCAAAAATCAGGTGTATTAAAATTTTGGATCCCCTAAGAGTATCAGTGTCAGTTTGAATTATAAACCGGCACTGATACTATTAGTGCTAGTTTATAATTCAAGATAGCACTGATACTGAGTATCAGTATCAGTGATGGAGTGCAGGAAGTTATGAACTGATACTAATACTTCATTAGTGCCGGTTCTAGCCTAGCTGGCACTGATGACCCGACTCGGATGATCTATTTTGTTGTAGTGACTGCAACAACTCGGTTTTAGTGCTTCCAAAGCTGATGCATCACTGTTTGTGTTGAGTTAAGGAGGAGTAACTATCTGCATGTTGATATATGTGGATGATATAATCATTGTTAGCTCTTCTTCTTCTGCCACAAGTAAATTAATTCAGCAACTCAAAGATGACTTTGCAGTCAACGATCTAAGATAGCTGAAATATTTTTTGGGCATTGAGGTTAAGCCTCAAGAAAATGGAGTGTTACTGTCACATAAAAGGTATGCTTTTGACTTACTGAAGTGTGCTAATATGGAGAAGTGCAAGCCAATTTCTACACCCATGTCATCTAGTGAAAAGTTGTCTAGAGATCAAGGAGTAGCACTGAAGAAAAACAAACAATTTCAATACAGAAGCATCGTTGGAGGTTTGCAGTATTTGACCATCACAAGACCTGATTTGGCTTTTGTAGTTAACCATGTCTATTAGTACATTCAGTCACTTACAGATGCTCATTGGAGTGCAGTCAAGAGAGTGCTTCGTTATGTCGAAGGAACACTTGATCAAGGACTGAAAATATTACAGTCGCCAACAATAACTATCAGTGCGTTCTCTGACACAGATTAGGCTAGATGCCCTGATGATCAACGATCAATGAGCGGGTTGCAGTGTTTCTAGGATCCAACCTAGTGTCCTAGAGTTCAAGTTAACAACCCACAATCTTGCGGTCAAGCACAGAGGCTTGAGTATAAGGCCATAGCTAATGTGGCTGCTGAATTAACTTGGATTAAGTCCTTGTTAAAGGAGTTTCATATTTTTCAGAGGAGGCCACCATTGCTTTGGTGTGATAATCTTGGAGCAACCTACCTGACGGCCAACCCAATGTTTTACGCGCGTACAAAACACATTATAGTAGATTTTCATTTCATTAGAGAGCAGGTTGCACGCAAGGCCATGGAAGTTAGGTTTTTCTTCAAAGGATCATCTTGTTGATGTTTTCACTAAGTCACTATCAAGAGCTTCGTTCAGTACAATCTGTCACAATCTCAACCTAAGAAGACCATGCTGTGATTGAGCGGGAGTATTAGAAAATGTCAATGTAATCGTTTGCAATTGTTTGTTAATCATGTGCGTAGAATGTGTCGTCTGACCGCGTCCATCACATAGCGTGGCATGGTGACCGTGCACTGGAGCATGTTGTTAGACAGTTGCTAGCATGTAGTCTATGGGATCTGTATTGATTCTAACATTCTGATGAAAAATGCTTATGAAAAAGGTTGGAATTTAGCTTTTAAAAGATGGTTAAACACTGATGATCAATGGAGTTTTGTTCAAAGTCTAATTGCTCGGATCAATTTGTCTGATTCTGATTATCTTATTGTTTGGTCCTTTGAGAAGAATGGTCGTTTCAGTTAAATCCATGTATAAGAGGTTAATGAGGGGATCTCCCAATATATCTTTCAGTCATATTTGGAATGCAAAACTTTCTCAAAAAATTAAAAAAAAATTGTGGCTTTTGGGGCAGAATGCCCTTGTAGCTAAAGATAATATGATCAAGAGGAAGTGGTCTGGAGATGGTTCTTGATTTTTTGCACTCAACAGGAATCATGTGTGCATCTTTTCTTTCTGTGCCCTGTGGTCAAATCTATTTGGGATTTGTTGCATCTTTTCTTGATGATGATATAATTCCTAATTCTGTTCACCAATATTACATTTGGATTCAGTTTTGGCTGAGTCAGGGGAAAGTGTTTCATGTGGTTGGTCTTGCAGCCATTTGCTAGTCTATTTGAAAGGCCAGAAACAAAGCTTGCTTCGAGAAGAAGCTTATTCGTGATCCTAGTGAAATTATTTTTCACACATGTTCTTTTCTAAAAATTTGGACAGATCTTTTGAAGGGCATGGACAAGGAGGGTTTGATGAAGGGTGCACAAGGTCTGCTTAGCATTGTGATGAGCATTTTGGCTTTTCAGCAAAACCAGATGTCTCTATGTTGATGCTTCTAAGTACTAATATGTGGATCTCTGACACAAATGCTGATGAGGGCACTTCTAAATCTGCTAAAGATGAAGATTTGAACAATTAGTTGTCGGTTCTGCCTGATCGACTCTTCGTTGAGCACTTTATTTCTCGTTTCTAGTATGGTTAAACTTGGTTGCTTAGCTTCTAGCTTTATGTTTCGTTATGTCTAGGTTCTGTATGTGATGGAGAATTTCTCGTTCTATCATATCTCTAAGGGTGTAAGTCACAACTAGCTACTATAGTTCCGTTACTTGGTAATGAAAAAGGAGTTCCCTATTGTAAAAAATAAAATGTAGGCATGCCACCCTGTTCCAAGTGGATCTCTGCGTTTTGGCAACTCTTCATCCTTCCACTTTCTTGCCATTGTAGATCATATTTTATCTAAAAACATATATATTTATAACCGGAGCTAGTAAAATTTATCAAAACAACTCCATACAACTAATATCACTAGATCAGTAGTAGTAATAGCATTAGTCATACAGCTGGGGAAAAGGGAGATTTTAGAGCCATGTTGTTGCTGACTTGCCAAACGTGAACTTCGTAGGTCTACGTGGACTACTACCAGTCGTCTTAACCGAACTGATCGACGCACGACACGGCTTGCAAGAACAGCGAAGAACGCCATGCGTGACCACACGTTTCTCTCATACCAAAATCACAAGGTTTCACAACAACACAAGACGAGAACGCTAACGGCACAGGAATCCATCAGCAGGAGAGCCGAGCCAGGCGCGGCTGCAGCAGCAGAGAAGGGAAGAGAGGAGAGCTGCGTGCTCACCTGGGTGGGGTTGGCGGCGGTGGAGAGCGCGGTGGACGCCATGGCTCGCTGCAGGGGAGGAGGATCCGTGGTCTGGGGCTGGTGCCAGTGGCGTCCACAGGCTTGTGGATGAGCTCCGGGTTATATCTCCCCGGGATGAAGCGAGGAGGAGGCGAGCGGTGATTGGATGATCCGCAGCGGCTGGGCTCCGATAACCACATGTTGCGAGGTGTCGTGGCCGTGGCGCGTGGGCTTGCGAGTTACGGCCTTATCGGCATCGGCCGATCGCCGCAAGAAAGTATCTTTGGACCGCCATAAATACAAGGAAGGCTTCTGGTTCAGTCTTTGGACCCTCCATTCCGGTTCTAGTCTGCCCCAGATCATGGTTCGATTTTGCGGATCCTGCAATTTCTGTTCCAGGCTGTATGTGAAGTAATAATCAGTCATGGGCTCATGGCCCAGGCAGGGTTAAAAAACCGTCGGTAACCGCTCAAAAATCACGGTTACCGAACTTCCTGGTCCGGTCCGATTTCAAAAACCGCTCGGTAACCGAAATTTGAATTAAAAAATTCGAAAAATAAAAAAATTCAAAAAAAATTCAAAAAAAATCTTTAAAAAAACAAGACACAATTCTAAGAACTTCTGTGAAAAAAAAATTCAAAAATAATGTCGTTTGCATCATATTCTACAGGGAGAAAGTTTGAAAAAAATGAAAAAAATTGAAGCGTGCGGCTCAATTATTAACTCACGTTAAGGAAAAGTGTAACATGCAAACACATATTTTTCTTGTATAAAACGTATTTTAAGAGAACCTTTAAAATTGATTTCACTTTATTTAGAGTTTTATTAAATTCTCTATGATTTTTACAAAGTTCACAAGCATAAAGTGAATATGTTAAGAAAAATCACTGTAATTAATTTTTTCATGTCTACTATTATTTTTTCTACGTAAATCATAATATAAATAAGCTAATGAAAGTGGTTTCACTAATTTTTAAGGTGTGATGGGTCAATTATGAATTAATCTAGTCGCAACACATTTACACAATCATGCATGTTACAATAACTAATTCATGAGTTCATATATTTTTAAAAGATATAGGATCATGTAAGAAGACTAACAAAATTAGTTTCATGATTTTTGGATTAGCAAAGAGTAAACTATGCATTTACCTTGGTTTAACAAATAAAATTTCTCACAGAAAATTTTGAACTTTTTTATGAGTATAAATACTTTTATCATGTAGATCATGTTACAAGGAATCCAACAAAATTTGTTTCACTTGATTTGAAGCTCGGATGAATTAGTTATTGATTTTACAAGATTGAACCCTTTTTTAGGTTTTTTGTTGAACTGCGCTGAAATTCGATAAAACCGCTCGATAAATCGAGAAAACCGAGCGGTTACCGAGCCAAACCGCTCGGTAACCGACCGAATCAAAAATGCGAGAAAATCGCTCGGTAACCGACCCAAACCGCTCGGTAACCGACCCAAACCGCTCGGTTACCGAGAGGGCAAAAACATGATTTTTTCGCAAAAATTTAAAATTTGCCGAATGAATTTTCTCCGATTTTTTTTGAATTTTTGACCGGTAATCGCGGTTATCGCGGTTTTTCGGTTACCGCCGGAGGTCGGTAACGCGAACCATGGGCCCAGGTAAGTACAGTTGTGACGATGACTACGAAATAACTATCATATCCGAGTATCTTAGTATTTTTCATAATTCTTGAAGCATATCTTTATCTCTATGAAAATGATACTTAGATGAAAGAAAAATACTCGTAGATACATAGAGTATCCTGTAAACTAGGAAATTTATCTATAAGAATAGAAATGGAGACTTCAAAGAACGTACGACACCCCTTATATATACAGAATCTAGGGTCCTGCAGAGAACAACTGGAACAAGCCATTACGAGTCATCAAAAGTCTTTATATGTCACACAAGCCTGAAGACACCACAAATTGATCAAGGAAGTCATGGACTAGGTTTAGATTTATCTTAGACTAGCCACACACCCTCTTTGTATAAGTTATCAATACAAGATAAACAAGATGTATGAATATTATTCTAAGAGGTTTGAACCTGTCTAAAACCCCTTTATATATTCATGTGATCCGTCTAGTTGAAGCATTCTTTTTATTCTACAAGTTTGTAAGATCACGGTTCATTGTTTGCCAATAGGTTGTTATGTGGGTTGCCGGGCTTTAGCTGCGGCATCTAACCAAAATTAGGCTTCTTTTTTGTGAAATTTTTATATTTTTTAATTCCAAAAATTGTAAATATATGTTTATTTTGAAATTTTGCAACTCTATACTTCTATCGCCCGTTGGAAAGAGTACAAAAACTTGTTATCTTTCTAATGGTTAACAGGTTTATAAAAAATTAAAACTGCAACGTTTCAAGACACTCAAAATTCAAAATACAAAATTGTCATGAAATTTTTTGAAAACAAATTGTAGTGCACAGGATGCTATCATCTATATTTTAAAAAAAATCAGACAAAAATATGACATATAATTATTTGAGTTAAATGTTTTAAAGCGCTATATTATAGCATCTTCTACACTATATTTTTTTTAACAAAAATTATGACCATTTCGGTAGTGGGCCTGTAGGCGTAGGTTTTGTTCCGGATCTACACAGTCTTCGTATTGACATGGTGTCTCCTGACGGCCGGCCGGTGAGTCGGCGGCGAGGAGGCAGTGAGTGGCACAGCGACTGCACAAGCTGTATAGGTAGACACGCCGGAGTGAACCTCGACGATTACTGAGTCAGCCGACCCTGAGTTGCCGTGCATGCACGGCGAAAGGCTTGCAGCAGCACTACACTGATCAAATGATCGTGTCGTCTGCATGGGGAGAAAAGGTGGTGCCGCAGCCGCGCGCGAGGGAGCACGCAAAGGGCCGGCGCTCACCCACCCACACCCACTGTGCTCGTCGCAGCTGAGCCATGCACGCACGCGCCCAGACAGCGATCGATGAGATCGTTCGGTTGATGGACGGGGGGAGGGCTCACGTCGCTCACTGCATATCATAGCACAGACAGCAAGCACCATCATCAAGCACGTACAGTATCATATCCCGTAGCTATACATTGGGTTTCCCTATATATTCTACATGCACGTACAGTATCATAGATCGATCAGACGGCCGGGCTGCGACGCGTTGTGCATGCTTTGGTGTGGAATCATCGCCGTTTGACCTGTAGCATGCCTGACTGGCTGCCTCGGCGGGTTTCCGGCCAGCCCCACACCGTGCCTGTCTAGTCGGGTACTCGAGTCGTCGATTCTTACCCTTACGTACCAGCTAGGGCCACTACTCGCTGCACTCGATTTTTGGAACAAGACGAGAGCATGTGCCCGGCCAGTTCTTTTCAGTAGCCCATTGCTCATGACTTCAGTTCTCAGGCAGTATGGTCTGATCAGTTCACGGCACCAATGGAGGAGAGGTTTTGCAGTACTTGTTCAAGGGCTTAATGCTGCTGCATCAGCCGGGTCATCTTCCGGACGACTCTGTTCACTCTCTTGACTGCCACGTCTGCACACCTCAGGCCTTCTTATCATTTGTTCAGTTCAAACTGATCCCGAGTTAAGTTGCTGTTATTACTACTTGCTGAAGTACCGGTACGCACGTACAGAGTGCAAATCCGTGCATGCAACGTACATACATATATGTACTTGCTGAATACTGGTACGCACGCACAGAGTGCAAATCCGTGCATGCAACATACATACATTATACATATATGTACTTGCTGAATACTGGTACGCACGTACAGAGTGCAAATCCGTGCATGCAACGTACATACATATATGCACATATGCACGGCCGATCAATCCGTAGAGACTTCTTCACTTCACAGTTTTGATCCAAGTCCGACCTTCGAGTAAATGTTGTAGGACTGATCACAAAGAAGCGCACACACACACAAGGGCGTCAGTGAGTGACCCCAGCGTAGGGACATGGGGGAGGGAGGAAAGCAGGGCAAAAGCAAAAGCTTCCTTCTAGGCCAGTGGATTGGGGAGGAGATCTGCTCGCCCTTTTGTCCTTGAGAGCGCATCACTTTTGTCCTTGAGAGCGCATCACAACTGGGGTGTTCTCTTCTCCCGTGCTTTTGCACAGGCCTTTCTTTCTCTTGCAACTATGCAAAGGGTGTTGTAGACTGTAGAGAGCAGAGCATGAGCATCAAGCAAAGCAGGCCTGCCTGCCTGCCCGCCCGTCCAAAGCACGCAGCAGCAGGTGGACGGGCGCTGCATCATTGGGCCTCCCCTTCTGCTCCAGCAAATGATGCAGCGTGTAGCAATCAATTAATTAAAAATGGACTAACAAAAGGCAATCATCAGGCAAGCTTGCTGCTATTTCTAGCTTCCTCCTCGCCTCTACAATGGCGTCATTTCTAGCACTTGTCTCCGTAAGTTAAGAGACAACTTAAGTGACAGTTCTTAAAATAGGTTGTTTTTTTAAGTTATATGTCGCTTCACGCTATCTTATTTATATCCGACTATAAATCTATAGAGATGGTCTCTTGGCTGAGAGACAGTTTAGGTTCTCTCATTGTTCTTGCTCTTTACTCCTCTACCAAGTATTTTGCTAAGACACAGTTGAGATATCGATGAGATCATTGTATATACCCTTAGGTGATGACAGAGTAAGTTTAGACCTCTAGCGATGTTAGAAGAGAACGTGTCACGACAATAATATTCCGGAAAATCCAGATAATATTTATCTAGCATATGGTTGGAGGATGGAACCTTGGCTAGTCAGTTGGACTATGGTCCTATTGTTGTTCGCTATCTAACACAAATTCAGCTGAATAGTGACAAAACCAAAAGCAAGCGAAGGCAGGTCAGTGCACATGATGAGGTAGCCTTTCTGTCTGAAAGAAGGAACATAATAGCACGCAACAATATTTTCATTGTTGGTTGCAAGATCTATTGAGTACACACACACGAGATACAATTTGTTAGACTATCTAGCTAAACTAAACCTATCTAGTTGTTAGTATGTACAGCAATCGGCAAAGACCATGCCAGAGAAGCTACAGGAGCACTGGTTGTTCGCTAGATGTGCAACAGGCGCAGCTTGTGCCAGGAGCCTTGCAGACGGTGAGATTGGACTGGAAGTCGGTGAACAATAAAAAAAGGTAATCATTTGGTGAAGATGTCGACATACTGAGAATTAGAGGGAACATGAAGATTGAAGAACATGAATATCTCCAAAAGCAGCATGTTCCCGAACAAATTGGAGATCAATCTCCATATATTTTATCCTTTGATACTGAACGGGGTTGGTGGACAAGAAGACATCTCTAATGTTATCACGGTAAACCACGACAGCCTTTTGGAAGGGATGATGCAACTCGAGAAGAAGCTTCTGAAGCTAGCATGCTTCGGCC
The DNA here is from genome assembly GCF_958298935.1 of Phragmites australis. NCBI lineage: Eukaryota > Viridiplantae > Streptophyta > Magnoliopsida > Poales > Poaceae > Phragmites > Phragmites australis. The sequence goes on along the minus strand of NC_084934.1, from coordinate 23,081,484 downwards.
ACAGTGTTAGCAACAACAAGGTGTTCCGCTTCAGCACAGGAGCGAGAGGCTATGTTTTGCCATTTAGAGGACCACGAGATGGGGCTATTGCCAAGAAAATACAGTAACTAGAGGTGGATTTCTGGGTGTCTAGGCAACCATCCTAGTCGGCATCTAGGCAATCAGATTAAGGGAGGAACACTACGAGAGCTGGAGACCACAACCTAGAGTCCATTTGATGTGGCGAAGAATGCATTTAACAAGATTGAAATGTGGTTCAGGAGGGTCGTGTATACGTAAACAAACTTGTTGAATGGCATGTGTAATCTCAAGGTGAGTTATGGTGAGGTACTGCAATGCTCCAACAAAACTGCAATACATGGTGGGTTGGCAACCGGCGCACCCAAAGAAGAAGAAAGCTTGCAGCAAGTTTCATTGGGTGTCAGATAAGGTTTGCAGGACTGCATTTTGGCACATTCAAGAACTTCAGCTACATATTTCTCTTGAGAAAGAAAGAAACCAACCGGGGTGCGAGTGATAGAAATGCCAAGAAAGAAATTCAAAGGACCAAGATCGATCATGGAAAATTCTTGCCAAAGCAAGGAGACAATGTGATGACATGGAGAGGAAGATGAGGTGGTGGGAATTATGTCATCAACATGAAGTAAAATGTATGCAAGATGGGTACCTTGCTTGTAGATGAATAGAGAGGGATTGAATTTGGAGAAAAAAAATGATGGACTGAATGTGCATAGTAAAACAATGAAACTATGCACGAGTTGTTTTAAGCCATAAAGAGATATATTTTAACGGCATACATGGCATAGCTTGTCAGGATCAACAAAATCGGAGGGTTGTTGAGCATAGAATGTTTCATTGACATGGTCGTGGAGGAAGGAAAGCATTTTGCACATTTAATTGATGGACAGTTCAATCAAGAGAAGCAGGAAAGGGTGAGCATAGTGAGAATAGTGGCGGGCGGGCTTAACCACCTGACATAATGTTTCATCATAATTGACTCCGCACTATTGAGTGAAACCATAGAGAACACAACTTATAGCATCAAGATAGCCATAAGTACTTGTAAGGAAACACCCATTTTTCAGAAACAATGTTCGCATTGGAGGGTGGGAGGATAAGATCCCAAAGTGTTGTTCAAGGAGAGAGCACATAATTTTTCAGTCATGGCAATGTGCCAAATTGGATCATTTAATGCATATTGAATGGGATGTAGGCTTTTATGTTGGATATACTAAGGATGTGTTTGGTTGTCTGCATATGGTTAAGTTTGGCTTGTGGGATGCAGGGAGTAGTTGTTGCATGCATGCATTCCTGAGCCTAGCTCATGGGATGCAAAAAGGGCTTCTCAGCCTGGCTAAGTGGAAGCGTAGAAATTGGTTGTTTCTCCAGAGACAGACTTGCGGGATGCAAACATGCGCTCAAATAATGATGGTATTAGCATATGATTAGTGAATATTAACTCATATTAGTACATTTTAAATTGGATTAAGTCTTATTATGATAAATTAAGTACTATATAGTGTATTTAAGCAAAATAAACATCATATTAACACTTACTTTTTTATTTCAATCTAATGCAACACATACTCATGCGAGTAACCAAATATGATCTCTTCTTAGCTAGGCAGATCACATGTAGTCAACCAAACAAAGTGGCATTGCATGCACACAGCCTGGCTCAAATGAGCATGGCTCACTAATACGAGCCAGGCTAGGGCTATACGGGCAACCAAATATGTCCTAAGGGAATCAACAAGAGTCTTGGGTTGGGCAACCTGGTGGATGCTGTAGTTGTCCATGGCAGGGAGCAGAGGAGGCTAAGATCGGATTAGAACTCAATCGTCTAATATCATGAAAGAAGGAACGAAATATCACGCAACAATATTTTTATTTATGATTCTAATATATGTAGAGTACCTGCACAAGATATACAGTTTATTAGAGTAGAGATTATCTAGCCATACTAAGTATATCTAGTTGTTAGTGTGCACAAAAACCGGCAAACGATCATGTCAGATAAGCTACAAGAGTGTTGGCTGTTTGCTAGACGTGCTACAGACACGGCTTGAGCAGCAGCATGCTCTATATACCAACACTGTCTCTGATGCCTCGCTATCGATGGGTACGTCGCCTATCACTAAAAAAAATTCATCTTAGGAAGACACACAAGAAGCAAACGTGTGATTTGATCCATGATGAGTATGGGTACAACCACTTCCACTGTCCATCCAAGCTAAGGCTTATTCTCACCAAGCTTATGTCTTTATGATAATACAGTACTCTGATTAAGATGTTGTGAGGACAAAGGACTAAGAAAAGAGGAAGGACCTAAATGAAGTTTGGAATGTTTTTTGGACTGGTATCTGCTGGGACTTCAGCGCCACAACACTAGTCCTAGGAGATCTTGGCTGGGTCAGGCATGGTTGCTCCTTTTCATGGAGTCGCCCATGTGGCCACCATGTGCATGGCATAGTTAGAGAACATGTAGTTTGTGTTGGGTATTAGGATATCTATTAGGATATTAACATCTGTATAACATGAAGAAAATATTTATCACGCATGAGAAGAAGTAACAAATAGAACATACTTGGGGGGTCTTTGGTTTGAAGAATGGGATGGTGATCGAAACATAGCTTTGGATATTAACATTTGTTTCATATGTGGTCGCATATTGTCCTTCATTCTCGCAACTCATTTGAGTCTACACAAGGGCATTGCCCTCATCTCTATGTGGAGCAATGTGGCAAAACCTTTATTCTCACATTGAACTCCCTTTTTCATCATTTTGGCTTGTTCAAACCTATGCTCTTTGCTCCTTCTACAACGGTCTATGGTGCATATTGGAGTACCATCCACTGCCATAGATGCATGGGAGTGAATGAATGAATTTCCCAAGTCCTTTCCCAAGCTTCCACAAGCCTTCTGCATCCAAACTTCTATCATGGATCTCCCTCATGATTGTGATAACGCCCCTTCTGCTCTGATTTGAGTAGAGAGAGGAGAATTGCACGCCAAGACCGGTGTACGAATTAGAAGCCACATTCTTGAGATGTACCTGTCGCTTGCACAACGGTGCTGTTGCTAAAATCAGCCTAAGGGTTGTTATATATACATGGTCGGTCTCGGCGCTCATTTTACATTGACTTTGTACATTTAGCATCTTAATATTAAATCATAAAGCCACTGTTAAAGAAAGGAAAAGAAGGTAACGAAGCATGTGACAAAAACCCTCACTCGCATTTTTTTATTGGCTTTGTACATTTGTCATCTCTAGAACTACTTTCAAAAGAAGAAAACAAAAACAGGGGAGAAGCATATCTCTCAGTCAGTAGACGCTGCAATGGATCAAAAAGCAGATGCAGCGGCTCCAGAGGAACTAGAGATACCCTGCACCGCAAACTGCAAGATCGGTAGTAGATCACGGAGTGCAGAGATGCCCTCCTACTACTGCAAATCCTGCGCACTGCGAGGAGGGATTAGAATACAAGCTCTCACACGCATAGATTGCGAGGCACACGAACAAGCACGCTGGTCCAAGAGAGCGAACACGGATATACATGAGCGAACGACAGTGCAATGGCGATGCAATGGCGACGCAGGCAGATGTTACCCATGCATGGGACTGGGAGCCCGGAAAATCGCTTGGTAGCCGTGAAACTGGCTGTTATATAGACGGAACAGGGCATGGGAATTTTGGGTCTCCACTTGCTTATAGTTGACGTGTTAGTGGCATGAGAGGTATGCTTCTACGCTCTCAGAAAAAAATGGTGCAACCAGCAACAAGTATACTCCCTTGGTTCATAGATACATGTCATCTTAAAAAAGATTTGGTTAAACTTTTTAAAATTTTGATTAACAATAACTTTCAAAATATTTAATTTGAAAACCTTAAATAAATATGGGTGGATTTGTCTTAAAAATGATTTTGTAATATCACAAATTTAATGAATTTTATAAACATATTCTAATAAAAATAGTAGTCAAAATTAGGCATTGGAGATCGTGTTTTCTCTAAAATGATATGTATTTATGACTGAAGAGAGTATCAGTTTGTGAGGTATGCGTATATACTTCCACTATACATATTTAGTCTTCTCTTATTCGAGTTAGGTGACTTTCTTGTTTCTTAAAATGTAGATGCTTAACTTCTCCTAATTATTCCAATCTTTCATCTTTCAAAAAGTAACAGTACATGGTAAATTATGTGCTTGGTCCCCATGTTAGTGATAGTCGGTTCCTCCATTTGCATATTTATTGGTTACTTTTGACTTTGACTTATCAAACTTGACAGTTACTTTATAAGCAATATAAAAATGAATGACTCTAAATATAGAATGTTAGTAAAGCACTTATGATTACAAATACAAAGATACCACCTTTATGCTGCATAATTAGATGTATTAAAAATTATTGTCACTCAAAACTTAATCAATCAAAGTCAAAATTAACCAGTACATGCAAACTATGCGGTCAGTTCTTTTCCTGTGCTAAAATGGAATGATTGTAGCTCGTAGGGTCGGAGAACTGCCGGGTAACATTTATTCCTTACTTAAAAAAAACAGTTAGTACTATGCACATTGCAAGATACTCCATTATTTTTTTCCAAAGAGTTTGGACCCAGTTAAATCGGCTGACGACGCCGTATCTTTTTCCTTGAAATTTTCAACCCGTAGTCAGAGGCGCCGCGGCAGCCACCTAATAGCCCACTGGGTTTATTAGTAGACTTTGGGGTGAGCCATCGCGTTCCCTCATGGTCACATCAGTCTTGAGCCCTTTCAACACCAGTGTTATCGATTTCATATCACCTGCAGACCTGTACGGGGACGTGGTGACATGATGTGCTCCACAAGTCAAGCTCCTTCGCGAGATGGAAAAAGGAGCAGGCCGTGATGCGCGGGTGGCTGCCTGAGCCTGACTGGGCAGAGGGTAAGAAAGAAATCTGTGGTGGTGGTGTACACTCGCATAATTTTGAAGCAACATTGACAATTTGAGTTATTTTAGATGATCAGATACGCTGCTGATCAGTACTAAAACTTGTTTCTACTCTGGTGCCTGTACACCATCTTAGTTCAATGTGGCTTCGCCGCTGTGACTAGGTGTGCAACTAGGTTAGTTACGTTGCCCTAGGTGGCATTCTTATCCGAGATCTCTTCTTCTCCTTAACCAAAAAGGCACATCGCTCCCTTCTCCTTGCCAACTTCATTTTCTTTTCGTTGGGGTTAAACATAAATGAGAGTTTAGTTAAAAAACAGAGTTAACCGCAGTCTGGACCACAAGAATCGTAATGCTGCATATATAGAGCTGAGTGTGGAGTGCCATGCCATTTGTTGTCATGAGGATTTAATAATTATATACTTATTAAAAATATGATATATTATGAGGATGAAATATCATCGTACATACATTACCTTGTACGATGGGTTTAATAACCGTCACGAAAGGAATAAGACATGTGCGGATATTTCACGCAGTTCATGTTTCACATGAAAACTACCCCGGATGAGCAAAGAAATATCCACATAATACAATCCGGGAAGGTTAAGACTCCGAGTATAATATGCTTTCCCAACCTGACTATATAAAGAGAGAAGTTACTTCAAGAGGGGGTCAGACAGGCTAAACAGACGAGACAAAGCCAAATAGACAATCAATACAAGGTCGGATAGAAAGTAGAAATAATTCATTGAGATCCAATATAGATTCAAGTCACGATCAAATTTATCCGACAAGAGATTTAAGATCTAGAACACGAAAAAACTTGTCGATATCCATATGAGTAGATCTAGACACATCCTCATTATAATTGTGTTCTCCTAAGATTAATAAAGACAATACAAGATGCATGACTATTATTCTAAATGAGGCGTGAATCTATATAAAATATTGCATCATCCTCCTCGATACGCACGGTTCATAAACAAATATCCCTACTTAATATAAGTATTTACTAATCGTCAACAATTCTATAGCGTCAAGTGAGCATCAAACCTCTAGATGATTCTCCTCAAGGTTCTAGGCTTCATATATGGTATACACTTCCTCTGCATGCTAAAATTACGTGTACATTGACCAAGCGGCAATTACTTGTTTGCCACTGCATACTTTCCTAATCTCTTGCATGTGACCAACTATCTTATGACATGTGAGCCTAAATTTATCTTATGACATGTGGGCCTAAATTTTAAGTGACACTAGACTGTTTTAAGTTTGCAGTGGCACGAGAGGGGTTATTCCACGTTTTCTATTTGCATGTACGCCAGCAGAAGACAATGCTAGTGTATGTACATTGAATAAGTTACTAATAAGAGAGACGTAAATTACAGTTTGTCATGATAAGGCCCATCAACTAATGATGACGAAACCAACATATTATTGGCGGATTAAGAGACTGACGGGAGCGACACATGGAAGCAAATCAGCAATACACGGCCAATCTCCAGCCAGGTGCAGGTTTTGCATGCTTCGGCGCCCATGCAGCGACTTGGATTCCAGTGTAATCAGCTAAAACCCATCAGAATTACATTTGGCCAGAGCAAACAGTTGACGCTTGACACCTGACACGAAAAGTGCGGCGTCCGGAGAGTTCCGACTCCCAAGAGCATACTGGCGTTCTTGCAGTGAGGGGTGCACCTGTCATCTGGCATGGCATGGTTGGTCCCGGACCCGCAGAACGGCAGAAGCGAGCACCCTGAGACGGTCAGACGAGGGGCAGCCAGGCCCGCATCAGTGCATCGGTTGGCATGGAGTACAAGAGTAGTAAGGCATTCTTTGGATAGATTTTTTTCTTTTTTAAAAAAAGAAAAAGAAAAAAGTTATTCAAAAGGTTGTCTTTTGGTTTTTTTACACTGACTGAGCAGCGGATGTGATTGGAACCAACTAGAAGTTGAGAAACAAATTAAAATAAGTTTTTTTAATTTTGGTGTGCTAAGAAATAAAAAAAATATTATAAAAACTAACAAACAAAATTCAATAACCACATCCAATTCCTTGGTTAAACAGAAAGTCTAAAGCCACAATCTATTAAAAACAAACTAAGTAATATGAGGCCGCCAAGACAGGGGACGTTTGGGTGGAAACATGCGGTGGTGTGGGCGGGGGTCTGGTGCTCTGGACTAGGTGTTGACCACTGCTCTTTGAGAGCACAGAGGGATGGGACGCGGTCAAAACGGAATATAGCCATGGACAACAGCACACATCATTTGCCACATTGGCGTCCCAATGAAATCTTATTCACCAAAAATACCATACCATGCCTCCTACAACATAGAAATTTCTCTACACTATAAGGAAAACACATACACACCCACACCCACACCATTGTGCGCGCACAACACACATGGATATGCATACTATCACATGCTCATATCACCATGGCACATGGTTAAAACATCGAGCGCACTCGCACAGTGTAAATAGGTGGACGCTAGGGTTTGTATCATGTTGGATAAAGTAGTACTCACACAGCTCCATCGTACCCCTCCTCTAAGAGATGATTACCTTTTAAACACATGATTTGTACGTGAATTTTGTGGCGAACTTCACTTCCTGAATTAACTTAATTTCTCTAAGAATTGGAACTGTCAGACTACGTTCATGTATCCATAATAGTCGCACCATGTCTGTTAGTATTAACAACGTACCATATCGGCATTTTAGACCGAAGCAACAATAAAAGAGTTTATAGAAAGAAATAAGGGTAGAGATAACATCCTTACCCCCATGTTTGGATGATGATGGCGCAAAAAAAAAAGACATGATGAAATCTCACCTATCTAAACTGTCTCGTGATCGATAAAACAACACCATTATCATACGACTTTCCATGATAAAGAAATTCATGGAAGCAGTTCACATCATCCTTTTCCTCCTCTTAACTACCATCCAAATGCCGAATCATTACGCTTTTAACTCAAATTTGAACAACAAATTCAATTTTTAACATAAAATCTCCAACAAGGTTCAACTATAATACATAACACTTTATTTTGAATACAAATAAATAATCTCAAGTCTACTGATTCAAATTTTCAGCTCTAGAAGAATGACTTCAACCCCCACAATGCACCTTAAACCCTTAATTAACAACTCCAAGTTCCAATATGTGAAGTCAACTTTCAAATTAATTGTGCCCATACTACTTCAAACAAAACTGGATTTGCAACAATAATCCGAAGAAACATTGAAAACTTTCACCATGAAACACTTCAATCAACGGTTGCGATGGCGGCTCTGGATCCCGTACTGCTAATTAGTTAGAGTTTTAAGGTGAGAGGAGCATAGAGGTGCAGGAGGCGCCTCAATGGCAGCAATCTTGTGAGCACGCAGCTAGTGCGGAAAGATTTGCGCAACAAGGTTTGCGAGCTAACGTGACAATAGGAGAGAGAGGACGCAGCAGAAAGAAGTGAGCGCGGAGAACTTGTGGACGCAAGACAGAGTGCGATCATACGGATACGAGACCATCTGTGTAGTACACAACTCACCGACGATCTTACACAAAACATTTCGAAAGTTGTTACTGCTCTATTCAACGAGTGGGAGTACAGGAGCCAATGAAGGACTAATAGTGCAGAATATCCTCACCAACAAAGCACGTGATGTTGCTATAAAAGACATATGTGAGGCGTGTCACTGTACTATGGTGTGGTATTGGCCTCGAAAAAAAGCTGAACAAAATTCTGCAAAACTAACACCATCTCTAGATTTTCGTCGAGAATCAAAATCTCTTTATAAAAGGTTTTTCTTTTCTTTTAGCACTAACAATTTCTTATCATAAAAGGATTCCTAAGTTCATTCCCTTCAGAACAAAATTCTCTCCTTTACTTTCACAAATCCCTTCGAAAGTAAACTGTTAGAGATGAGAAAATATAAAGGAAATGAGAACAAGAAGTGAATTCGGGAAAGGAACTGGATGAAAAAATTATGGTTGAAGATGGTCTAATACATGCAGCCTTGAGAAAACATTTCGTGTCTAAAAAAAGAGAGGAGGCATTTCGTTTAGGGGAAAATAAAGGCACAAGCGGAGGAACCATATTAAGTGTACTTTGAGAAGAAGAAGGTTGTTTAGCAGCACCAGCATTTTAAGCAAGAAATTATCAGTTTCTTGCGTGTTGGATCTGAGCTGTCAAAGACGCATGGGGAGCAGTACCGTCGCCGCTACGGGATAGGCCTAGGCCTTGCGTGAGGTCCAGTTTCACCTCACTGACAGGTGGGCCACCACAAGAAGCTTTCTTGAACCTTCTCCCTACATCCTCCTCCTCTCCCTTCTTTTCTTTCTCCTCCTCCTCCCGATCTTTACAAAAAGAACCCCGAATCCCCACCTTTTGGTACCATTGTCCCGCCCCTCTTGCTATTAAAGGCCATCTCCCAACCAGACAGAGCTAGTACTAGCACTGCGCCGCAGCAATGGTGGCGTCCTCTGCCGCATAAATCCCACCACTCGCGGTTCTTGGCGTGTTCCTGGGCTCTCTCCTCGCGCGGGCGCGGCGCGGCCGTGGATATGGCGGGGGAGCGGGAGCAGGAGGAGGACGCCTACGAGTACGAGTTCGACCTCGAGAACCCCTTCACCAGCCCCGCCGACGAGCCGATCGCCAGCCTCCTCGACGCCGGGGGCCACCATTCTCCCTCCGTCACCACCGCGGCCTCCGCCGCTCGCCGCGACGCCGCCGGCTTCATCGCCAAGGTACGGGTGCGCGCCGCATTCCTCTTCTCTGCTCGTCCCTCTCTATCTGTCTCCGGTTCTTTCTTGCGGCCCCCTCTGTTTCTTGACCCGACCGGCCTCGATCGGTCCAGGTGCGGTTCGGCGGCGAGCTCGCCGTGCACCCGCGCGTCGCCTACCTCGCGCTCAACTACGTGGATCGCTTCCTCTCCAAGCGCCAATTGCCCGTAAGAACGCGAACGATGGAAGTCCTATCTGCCAAGATTTGTTCGAGAATTCGCTCTGATCTTATCCCCTGTCGTTCCATGCAGTTCGAGCAGCAGACCTGGGCGCCAAGGCTGCTCGCCATTAGCTGCCTCTCCCTCTCCGCCAAGATGCAGCGCGTCGCCGCCTTCTCCATCGCCGATATCCAGGTACAAGATTACGAGTATCTGTTGTTTATTGGTGCCGATTTGGTTAGCAATTTGTCTGGGGATTGCTGGTTCAAAACGCTGGTGTTTTTTTTTCTGTGGTGTTTTGGGTTGCAGAGGGACGAGGAGTTCATGTTCGACGCGGCGACCATCCGACGCATGGAGCGCGTGGTGCTGGGCGCCCTGGAGTGGCGCGCGCGCTCCGTCACGCCGCTCGCCTTCCTCGGCTTCTTCCTCACCGCGTGCTACCCGCCGCCGCGGCACCCGCCACAGGTCGCCGCCGTCAAGGCGCGCGCCGTCGACCTCCTCCTCCGCGCCCAGCCCGGTACGTACGCCGAGCGAGACCAAGAAACCCCAGCATTGTCCCCTTCAGGCTCAGCGAGAGCTCTACTGAACTCTTGCTCCGGTGCCTTTTGCAGAGGTGAAGATGGCGGAGTTCTCGCCCTCCGTGGCGGCCGCCGCGGCGCTGCTCACCGCCACAGGAGAGGTCGCCGCCGCGAACCTCCCCGCGTTCCAAGCCGGCGTCGCCGCCTGCCCCTTTGTAAATAGCGTGAGCATTGCTTTATAAACCATACAGTTTATTTCCACTAAGCCCCCTTTAATCCCCACTAATTCACGCAATTAACACTTCCGCGTCAAACGGAATTAACGCTGTTCCAATTATTTACCACTGCTTAGCTCTTTTAATTAGTAATTTTCCTCGTTGAGTGGTGCAAATGGGGCAATTGGCCGCACAGTTACTTTGTTATTTTCTCACCTCTGGAATTAACAATCTGATCATCGTGAATTACCCTCAAGATTTGGACATATTACTGGCAAGCCCCTCAATGATTACCGAGTAGAGAGCCTAAGCATGCGAGATCTGCAGAAACAGGTGGGTCTCGTGCTGATTATTGGTGCGTTTTCCCTTGACCAGGAGGAGCTGCGGGAGTGCGGTGAGGTGATGGCGGCGGCGTGTGGTGTCGGGCCGGGCTGGGCTGCGGCGAGCGGCGACACGCCGGTGACGGTGCTCGGGTACCACCGCAGCGCCAGCTCCGCCTCCGAGAGCAACTGGACCGTCGGATCGGCGGCCAACGGCGGCGGCGACGCGAAGAAGCGCTGCATGGGCCCACCGTCCCAGTGGGGGTAGGCGGCCGCAGGGGAGACCGAGTCAACCGGCTTGCCACGGCTGGCTGGAAGAGATGGAAATTACACTGGCCCTGCTCCTTTTTCATTTTTTTGGCTTTCTTTTTTAATTCTTTTTTTCTACTTTAATAGTCTCGAGGTAAAGTAGGGGTGGATAGAATTGGTGGTGGGTGGTGGTGGCTGTCATTTAGTCGCTTTTTAACTGTCTTTTTTGAGGGCCTAGTTATGGTAATTTTTGCGGCATGACTCTAGTAGGTGGATGAACATATTTTGGATGAGACGGGAGAGAATGATGTGAAATTGCGAAAAATAAAAACCAAAAAGCATATTGCTTGTCACCCCTCTTTGCGCTCTTTTATGTATGCTTTCTATGATTTTTCATGAGGCGGTAGATTTTTGGTCATGATTTTTATACTTTGCCATTATTATATTATTTTTAATATTTTTTTATTTGTTATTCTACTGTTTTCATGTGTTCTTTCTCTATCTGATTATCAGTATACTCAGATCTCACATAATTTCATCATGAAAAAAAAGGGAGTGATAGTAATAACTAATAACCCTTTGTTTTGGACGTTTAGTAAAAACAAATCAAAAACTGAAAGGGCAGTGGTCCAACGGAAGGTACGGCGGTGCCAGGAGTGCGACGTGTCCGGACAGAAGGGCGCAGCCTTGTACTTTGCTCCCTTTTCAGTCTGGCAAGCCGCTGGATGCGCGCCACCTGGACGCACGGTCGCATCACCGCGTTCGCTCGTGGCTCCCGCCTCGTGCATGCTGCCTGCATGGTGCTGTACACGGCTCACGTCCATACGTATCGTACTCGTACGGCTACGTATTTACTATACGCGTATTTGTCTATGTAGACGTATTCTGCACGAACCACATGGCTGCGGCTGTGGAACGCATCCTGAGGTGAGGGCCCTGGTGTTTGGTTGGGGTCCACGGTGAATTGATGTCACCTATGCAAGGTGAGAACTGAGAAGGGTGCCAACATCGTCTGGTTCCTCTGTTCCGAGGCCCCCATTGGAGCGCATACACGGAAAAAAAAAGAATAGAAGAAACAAAAGAATTCATTTTAAGAAGACCACATAAGCTGCCATTTAGATAGCGCTATGTGAAACGGGAAACAAAGAGGTTAGAGTGTTTATTTTTCCTTCTATAAAATCTTGTGGAAATAGTAGGAAAGCTACGCTAGTAAAAAATTTATAGGCTCATTCACATGTTCTACATGATAGGGTAGGATTAGATCCTGTAACGAAAGATATTCTTCAAAATTCGTATGAAGTTATTTTAACACAAAGAATTCCCAATGCAAATGTTGTTTGGAAGGATGTATTTAGTTCAAAAATAGATATGAGAAATGCTACCAGGCTTAGTGAGCCACCTCCAAGCTAAAGAAAGGTAGGGGTGGTGTAATGCTAAGGTGCCGTTTGCGCACCTACCTTATGATCACAGATAAATATGTCAGAGGGTATTATAGTTACGGCAGTGGACAGAATATTGTTAGAGAATAGAGAGCCGATTATGTTGTGTATTTCTTGTGTCTAATAATAGGTATGTGTTTTTACATCTATGCTTATATTGATACATATGCTAGAATATATACAATCAATCATGTCAAAAACTGAAACACTAACCGTTCCCTGTTCTTTTTATAGACAAAGCTAAAATGATGACTAGTTGAGACAGGTAGACAATGATGATCTAATGGATAGTGCTGTTGGTATTGTAATGTGTAAACTCAGCTGTAATGCTTAATTTGCTTCAACGACGCTTCTTTCTTTTCTTTTTGACAAGACTGCAGCTTGAACATACGTTACGACATTACCTAAGTCTCTCTGTGACATCATGAGTGCCGCTGCGTATGGCGCTATGTGTCGTAGGGTTCTTTTTTAGCCACCCTTTTCCACCCGAAACATTGCAACAACGTTGATGTGCGTGGCGGGCTCACTCAAGTGCCATCTACCATGCATTCTGTTGCTCTTGCCGCCGGCACCTAGATCTGGTCGCTGGAACGAATCGACAACTATGTCCAAAAGTGTCATAACTTGTGTTTCGTAGTATCTAGCTAGCTCAACATTTCGTTTTGCAACGAAACTTTTCTTCCGTGGCTAAGCTAGAAACTTAAATCAACAGTCAATAACCTTGGGAATTATACTAACTGATGCAACGTTTCAGATGCGGGGAGATTCATCCGGTTTTCTACCAAAATTGAATTGTTTAATGTGATATTCAGGCATTTCAAGCATGTCTCTACGAAACTTTGGAATATTTACTGTGAGTGACCCTCATATCTAGCCTCCTATAGTAACAAACATCCTAACATGATAGTATCAGTTGTGTATCAAGAACATGCACTACTACAGAAATCTCTTTTACTGTCGGTTTTAGAGTCGGCACTGGGTAACGGTCAGTAATAGTTAGGGAATATCACTGCCGGTTTTGTGGACCGACAGTAAAAAGGGTTATCACTGCTGACTGGTGGTTTCAGCCGGCAGTGTTGTGCCTCCCCCTTCTACTCCGATCCTATCCTTCCTCTCTCTCCTCGATCTCTCTATCTCTCTCCCACTCAATACATGCATACAATAAGACATATGTAATGTACATCAATAATAAAGATACATTTATTAATATATAGTAATTCATGTTACATATATATACATAATAGTTCTCACAGGTCACTCTCGAAAAGTCAATCGAGTCGAGTCAATCCAATATCCCTCTACCTCTCCCGCGATGAGGACCGTGTCTCTGCGTGGACGACTGATGGCGCCTGTACGTGCGGGGACGCAGGGCGCCGATGGTGGTGGAGTGGAGGACCCGAGCACGTCTGATCGATCGCAGCATCGCCTAAGCTCTAGGCTCGCCGGCGTGTCAAAGACATCGAAGTCCAACTCCTGAATGCTAGTACGGTTTAAGCATTCGACCTCCTCCGTAGCGTACTGATGGGCCACCCTCTCGTCCTCCTTCTCCTAGGTACGCTTATGGGAGGCTGCTTCTTGTTCCTCTGTAGCGCACAACTGACGGGCCAACCTCTCATCTGGCTCACTAACGGGCCACTACTTCTTGCTCTTCCTTCGCATCATCGTTGTAAGGCCATTCTGTCGAAGAGTCGTCCGATGGTACCAACTCCGAAATACACCTTCATTAATACATAGTAATTAATGTCCTTTATTAAAATGGTATCATTTGGCGATATGTAAGCCATCTAACCCTTAGGTAGACTTCCTCCTTGTCACATACTCTGTACTAGAAGGTACGGTGTAATCTGAAGGTTTGTCACTGGTCGACGACACAATCGGTTCATGAAACTCACCGTTTGAGTTGATAACATGTTACATGAAGAACCCGACGATCTATTCTTGAAGGGCATTCATTTCTACAGGTTGTAACTCTTTTGTGTGTAGTTTGGAGCGCTGTGTTTGAAAAATCAAAAGAATTAGTCCTTGAACACGTGTAGAAATTAAAAAGAAGGCATCAATATGTTATTTCATACCTCAAGATCATTGAATCTGACAGCGTCTCCATTCGAGCTGACTCTGTGCATGAAAGTTAGAACATAAAATGCGCAGAGATTCTTGCCAGGTGGCTGCCTCATACACTTCAAGAGGAAATGATTCGTCAGTGGAACGAATTGAACCTTTTTATTCAGCAAGAAATGCAAGACATGAATATTCCGTGCGTACCGGAAAGTCGGTTTTTACATTATACTCCTTCCTGAATGGAAAGTGAATAACACTCTTTTTACGATATCTTGTGTACGCCCTGTACGTGAATATGAATATCAATTAAACTTAGAAGCAATCGTCGAGACGATGAAATGATCGAGTTTACCTGTTTAGCATGTCGATGAGGTTTTGGTAAGTCATCTGAACTCTCTTTTGTGAGTCCAAGAAAATGATCTTGCTCAAGTCTGGGTGGAATACAAGGAGGATCCAATAAAAATTGTAGGAATATTATGTCACCATAGCAAATTAGTACTAGAATCGAGTTGCACATAAAAGCAGAACGCCTAGGCGCGCAAGCACGTATTCATAGCTGTAGGGTAAGAGTATGAATTTATTGTATTGGTGGCGAAGCAAACACTTCAATATGTAGTTCTCGGTGAAGTCTGGACTCTCCCTTATAAGCATCTGGTTCATAAGTCCGGGATTGATGAATCCTAGTTTACGATCAAATTGTTGTATGCATGTGTGGTTATCCATTGTACAAAATAGAGAAGTTAACCATGCAATTTCAAGGTAGAAGATCATATAACATGATTTATATATATACATCATTTACAGAGTCCATACTTTGACTGTAGCCACGTCGAGAGCATCTTCCTTGTACAGTTCATACAAGTCCTTGAAATACACCTAGAAGGAGCCGTCCCCGTTGAGAAAATATTCTTTTGTGTATCTTATGAGGAACGTCTGCAAATCCTGCCTGGATTGATCCAAGTACCACTGATGTAATCAGTGCATTTGAGTTGTAAGGTTTCTTTCTATATCTGGTTTGACCAAAGGTTTGGTCAACTTAAACGGCCATGTAACATCCAACTTTGCAATATTCACTCCCACAGTAAGCCGCGCTAGTTCTTTTGATGATAGTCCAGAAGCATCCTGAATGATTGGAACTGATTTGCTTTTAGCCTACTTCTTACTGATGCGTTCATAGTCACTCAGCGGCTTAATTAAAGTCACCCCCATCTATTTAGATTTGTCCATATTTATGAAATATTTCATGGTATCTTCAGGCACAACAGGCTTCGATGGAGGTGGTGGAGGATAGAAATGAGTCATGACACTGGCGTCCACAATCTTTTTGGTTTCCTCATCAGTGAGTGGATAGACATCCTTGGGTTCCGCCAACTTCTTAAATGCCACTAGATTCTTAGATGATATCGTCTGCTTGGATGGTTTAGAACTTGATCTTGTTTTCGAGCTGATGGTTGGCTTGTTGATGGTGCTGTTTCTTGAGCGGAGGACTTTTTCGAGGCGATGGCTAAGGAGGTGGACTTCTTTTAGGAGATGGTTGAGGAGAGGGAGATCTTCGAGGTGACAGCGGCTCGGGGCGTAGTGGAGAGTAGAGATTCTCGGTAGCTATCCTTGGTGAAAACACTATGTAAGCCCTCTCCCACGCAATGAATGTGTGCTCGTTCTCTCCTATAGTGATCGCCCCCTCCTCTGCGGGGTAATCCCACAGACTGACTTGTATGACCTCAGAACTCTCTCAAGTGCAGTTGGCTCCCCTATTGGTGAGACCTACATGATCACAAATTATCCCATATGCATCTTCGAGGGACCTCGAACATAATACCGCTCCTGGGATTACTCATTGTCGTGACCCTTCGGAGCATCAAGTATATGCGCATAAGAAAAAAAAAACTATTGGGAACATATACGATAACATGTAGAACAGATGCATTCATCTACTTATGAATTATCTCATCGCCTCCACAGGCGTCTGTTTGTTCCAGGTTGAGGTAGTGGCTTGGGCTACCTTATTCAATATTTGACGGCGGCACTACATCCCCTTCTGGCACCTAGGCCGGATCGATGGTTGGTGGTACCATCCCTTCCTGAAAGTTTTGCATGCGATGATGATGAGCGGTTGAATATTCTACAGATATAGATAAAGCCGACGAGGGAGGGAGAGAGGTTGTCGAAAGAGTAAGATAACTATGAAGGAGTCGATAGATAGAATATGTACATATACAATATTATAATTGAGTATATTATGAACACATTTAAAAAAAGATGTCGCATCTTATGAAGCAAAATAGGCATAGAGATAATGACAATTGACACATTGATCTTACAAGTCACATCATCTTACATAGCAAAATAATGATGATTACAACTAGAACTATGATTATAACATCCTTACATGTGACATCATACTTCTTCTTATTTTCGAAGTTAGCCAATTTTAGCTCGGTTTGGATGATTTGGCTGTTGTATACCGCAACAGCTTCATGTTTAGACTTGTATCCTTTGTAACATGTTTCTTTAAATCCATTAACTTGTGCATGTCATTCCTCCTAACTGGATAATACTCCATTTTACCTACCACGATGAACAACATACCATGTCATAGCAGTCCTAAATTTCAGAAAATATGCAAAAATGATATACTACAAACCACGCTAATGCTCTTTGCACTTGTATGCCACTGGATAGCCAAACCAACTAGTATTTCAAAAGCATTGATATTATACCACATATCAAAATACAAGAGAATATTCAAGAGTATTCATTACACATGATCTTGAGATAAAAAGACAACAAGCCATAAAGGACAATATCTCTAATCATGTATACAAAAAGTAATGGACAACATGAACATAATTTGTGTAAAAGTGCTCTCAGATATTGAATAACAATTGGCCCCAGAACTGTTAAAGTTTTGCTCCCTAATTGTTCTAGTGAATACATCATATACATGGCAATGTTTATGAGATTTCAGCTAACAAATAGAACCTGATCTGGTTCTTCAAAATTTAAGACATCATCATGGACATGGCTCCTATACCAACAAAGTACACAAACTCTGAACAGAACAAATAAGAAAGTGCCGAGGTAGGAGAACTGAATATCAGTTTGCAAAATGACTGCTTAGAGAAGCTAACATAATAATTTACCAAGTATCAAGTATATTAGACAGACTTGAACTCATAGCAGCACACATCCATGGATCAATTTAACATGTATTGCACTGAATAGCCAAAACAACATGGATTTATCAGTGTACAGGTACAGAACCGAACATACAATAACTAACATCTAGGTCTATGCTAGTGTACTCAGAAATCAAGCCCAGTCTCAATGCATTCTTTCATCACAGAGCATAAACCACATGTAACCTGTTGTCCATATTAACAGAGTAGGGAGAAAGGTGATGATAAAATTTACTTTTGCTCTATCGGTCGGTAAGACGAGCGAGCGCGGATGACGGTATCACGAGCGGGATGGAGACGGCAGGGCTCTGGGGAAGGGGACGACGGCCTCCGGGACGGGGATGACGGGGCTCCGGGGATGGCGACCTCCGAGACGGGGACGATGGGGCTCCAGGGATGACGGCGTTGGGGAGGATGCGGCAGGGACGACAGTGTCGGGGAGGAGGAGGCGATAGGCGTTTCGGCGTGGAGGGCAGATGCTGGGAAAATTTTTCTAAGTGTCAGAGGGCAGTTGTTGAGCAATTATATAGGGGAGGGCTTTCACTGTCGGCTCAATATGAGCACCGACAGCAAAAGAGTACATTCACTGTCAGCTTATTAGGACGACCGACAGTAAAACTACTTTCACTGTCAGCCCAATAAATCTACCAGCAGTGAAAGTAGTTTCACTGCCGGTCCAATATGTCCACCGACAGTGAAACCCCTTTCACTATTGGCACCGCGAGGTGTAAAAATTTATTTTAGTTTCGCGCGTGCCCAAAGAATCAAATCCACGACCTACACCAAGTAAGAACGAGCAAATCACTGGGCTACTCAAGAGTTTTCGATTGAGTTTGTACTGTCTATATTTATTAACATTTTGTTAACATAAAATCATAATACATATTTATTTAAATTTGAAAGAGTACCTTCACTTCCGCCTTAATAGGATGATTGGTAGTGAAACTATTTTCACTGTCGGTTTAATAAATCCACTGGCAATGAAAATAGTTTCACTGCTGGCCCAATATGTCCATCGGCAGTGAAACCCTTTCACTATTAGTACCGCGGGGTGCAAACAATTTGTTTTAGTTTCACCCGCATGCAGAGAAATTGAAGCTTCCATAACCAAAGTGAGGTATACTTGCATCTAAAATAAATTTATACATAGTAATTAATACAATTTAGTTACTTTGTCTTAACGATTCGCCCTTCATTATGATCACAACGTATATAGGGAGGTTCGTCGGTGTCTTTCATGGGACCTAGATCGACGTCCTATCCGAAATGAGGTAGTGCATCGAATTGATTGTAGTCTTCCTCATCAACAACATTCTTCACTTCGACAATCATTCTTTTTCCTTGAAGAACCACGTGACGCTCCTTCTTGTTAGTTGGGTCCGGGTCCTTTACATAGAAGACTTGCATAACATCATTCGTATGTACGAATGGTTCTTCCCTGTATCCAACAAATTTTTGGTTCACTGTAGTCGTACCGTACTTGTCGATCTTCACACCCCTTGGGAGTTTGATCCATTGACACCGAAAAAGAGGAACCTTTAACACTTCATAGTCGAGCTCCTAGATCTCCTCTATGAATTCGTAGTAGGTCTCACTATATCTATTGCAGTCGTAGGCATTTATATGGACACCGCTATTTTGGTTGAAGCTCTTATTATCCTAAGCTCTCGTATAAAATGTATAGCCATTTATGTCATATCCTTGGAATGTGAAGATTGTAGTTAACGGTCCGTGAGCCAACACATTCAACTGAGCACACTCTATCTGCTTATCCATCACCTGTCTACATAACAAAGCACCAAAATGATCTCAGTGCTCTCGCGCGATACAAACATCGGACTTCCCTGGGTTTCTGGTGCGTAGTATCTTCTAGTGTTCTTCGATATATGGGTCCACTACAAATGATTATTGTAGAACTGCGAAATATGCTTGCGTGAATGAAACAGGATCGTTAGTGTGGAATGAGTTTGCACCTATCGTCCCTTTCCCCATTAGCCTCCTCTCATGGCAAGATATAGGCACACCAATCGATTTGAGATTTATATAGTTAACACAGAAATTAATGACCTCATTGGTTCCCCAGCCCTCGGACATGCAGCCTTCCGGCCGATTTTGGTTACAAACATATTTCATAAGAACTCCCATGAACCTCTCGAAATGGTACATTTGATGCAGAAATATGGGACCAAGAATTCGTATCTCTTTCACAGTGTGAACAATGAGATGCACCATGATATAAAAAATGATGGATGGAACAACGTCTCAAGCTGGGTTAGAGTCTCGACCATGTCTTGCTGCAGCTTATTTAGCTTGGTTGAATCTATGGCCTTCTGTGATATCACGTTGAAGAATGAACACAGATTTATGATTGGGTTTCGGACCTTCGTTGACAGAATACCTCTAATTGCAATTGGAAGCATCTGTGTCATCATCACATGATAATCATGAGACTTCATGCTAGTTAATTTCAAGTTTTTCATGTTTACAAGTCTACATGCTCTCCGCGATACAACATGCAATCGTTTGGACATGCATGTATTTTATGTACTTCCAACTCCAATAGACACACAACCTGCTTGGTCTGGTACGTGTTTTCTTATAGCACATTTTTCTTTGGAAGCAATTTCTTCAAAACAGTAACAACTCTATGAAGCTTATATCAGACCACTCGTTGCTTGCCTTCAATTATAGCAGTGAAAGCATGGTACATAACTTTGTGTGCTCCTTCTCGTAGCCCAAGAATAACGGTGTTTTAAAGTCCTCTATAATATGCTGGAATTTTTGAAACTCTCTTTCATTGGTGAAGTTTCCCTCTTCATCGCGCAACATCTGCTCCAGATCATCGACGTCGGCGTCAGCCAACATCTCCTCTAGATCATCATCAGCCAACGTATCTCCGGCAGGTGGCATATCAATGTATTCGTCGACCGGTATATCAGTGCAAACATGTCTTCGTCTTCTGTTCCAATGTATTGCCCTTCTTTTACGATCTCAGCTTCACCGTGTTCGGTCCAACGGCTATAGCTAGGCATAAAGCCCCTTGGCATCAGGTAGGAATGTATCTACTAGATGGTGGAGAACTGCTTCTTGTTCTCGCAATTGACGCATGGACAACATATGTATTAATACTGTGTATTTCACTTGTGCGCCGCGGCTGCTACCAGGAAACCTTCCACACCATTCTTGTACTCTACGCTCACACGGCTCGCATCGTACATCCATCTTATGTCAATCTACAATTATATTATTATTGTAAATCCAAATTCAAAATATCTAGACGATTTTGCGATCACCAACAAATAAATTACCTCGTCATTTCCTACTGACAATTGGCCCGGGTTGGAGGAGCCGCCTTTTATATGCTTTCGCGTCCGCTTCTGATGAGTATTTGTTGGTGCTATCCCTAGAAATTTTATTTATTATTCAACCCTTATCTAGGACTCATCAGGGAAAATAAAAAATAAATACGCTTATACCTAACGTTTCTATATTGGAGGTTGTTAATTAAATAAAATATAAAAAATACAATTGGATCTTGCTACATACTTAAATATAATAGATAATTTTTCTAATTCATTAAAAACAAAAAATAAATATGCTCATACCTAAAGTTTCTATTGTAGTCTTCTAAACTTATTCCTATGATTTGTTATGATCAACTTTGAAGATTTACCTAGGTCTCTATAGGGATAAGATCAACTTTGGTTTTTCAGGTAATATTTTGAGTTAAAATGCTAAATATAGGATTAACCTTAGGGATTTCAACTTACTTGAGTTCAATAAACTCCTGTTAGAAGTTTGCTTGCTATTGGGGAAAATACAGAGTTCACTTGTCAAAAAAATGAAGAAAGTGTAAATGAGCAAATAGTATATATGGAAAGAAGTGATTTTGTTTGGATAGCAAGAGAGAGCTCATCTAGACCTCTTTCTTGACCAAAATCGAGCTTGAGTGGTGGGGGAATCAATGCGGGAGAATGGATGAAATAGTTGTTGCCATAGAAGATTTTGTGAGGGAAGGAATACTGAAATGACCAAGTTAGCTTGAGGTAGAAAAAGGTGTGGAAGAGGAGGATATCACTGCCGGCTCATATAATCCACCGGCAGTGATATAGAGATATCACCATCGGTCAGTAGATTAAGCCGACAGTGATAAGGTGTGGGTGCATCACTGTCGGCTCAATCCATCAGTCGGTAGTGATGGCCCTTATTGTTGTCGGTTCATAACCACGATGACTGATTTTTTTCATGTGACTAATGAACCGATAGTGATGTCTATCATTATCGATCCATGAAGAATCGATAGTGATAGATTGGTATATAAGTTCAGTTCTATAATAGATATATAGTCAGATTTAAGACGCTCTCTCTTTGAAAACAGCACAATCGAAATTATATATAGACTAGAGACTGTCGTCTTCTTGCAATGCCAAGCTGCCAACACAGCAAGCATAGTACTCAGGCGGTCTTATTTTATGTCAAACTTTGGTCCCAAATCAGGGTTGACTATTAAACAGCAGCAACATGCAGGTGACGTGGTGAGCAGTTTGGAGCCAGGAGATAGTTAAAGAAAATCGTCTGCCTGCCAAAAGGCTGGACTTTACCTAAAAGGACCCTGGAGCCTTTAGAGCCACCGTTACGTACAGCTTATCAATGCACTGAATAAATCATGAATGCAAGGTCATTTATAACTGATCTGGCTGCCTCCCTGCCTCGACCTCGATCGAGTGTCGCGTCTCGCTCTTCGGTTCTTGCCCGTACGTGCAGTAGACATGTCGCCATGTTTTCTGAGAAATCACGCGTACCGGATCGTGATCCATGAGAGAAGAGGACGGCCAGACGGAGGGAGGAGTGGTAGCTGGTGCGAGCGCCACACATGCCACAGTGCACGCAGCGGTCGATGACGAGGGACAGACGGCTCGCGCATGTGTCGGCCACTGCACTACCGCCACCGCGCGCGAGCGGCCTGCTGCAGTGGCTGGCGCCTAGCAGGGCCAGTCGCAGCAGTTGCACGCTCTGTTTGCGCTGCGCCGGCCCCTGCCCCCGCCCCTGCTGCCGCGCGCAACGTGCGCCTTTCCTTTCCTCTCCCGCTCCGTATATCTTGGCCTTTCAGTCGGTCGCGCGCTTCCACGCACGTCCACAGCCTCTCCACCCCACCAGTCACCCCATCCGATCCATTCCAAGCAACGCGCCCAGCCAGCCTTGTCACCGCACATGATCGATTACCTCGACATGCGTGCTGTCAAGGGCTCAAGGCAAAACGTACGTATAGTACTGCACATAATTAATTAACATGGATCGGATCCATGGCCGACGACGACGGGCGTAGTACTGGTACCGGTACGTGCGTGGTCATGGCAGCGGCAGGTACCACGCAGGCATGTGTGTCACGAGTCGACGCATGCGGATCAGAACGTACGGCCTCAGACCACCGTCAGACGGATGGATGGGTGTGGCGCGACGAGCAGGATCTGTGCGCGCCGCGCTCTTGGAGGGGAGGAGGTGTACGTCTTCCGCGAGGACGGAGGACCACGCCGATAGTACGGGACCAGGCCGGAGGCCCGGAGCGGCAGACGCATGGCATGCAGACATCCCGCCCCTGCCAACCCGATCCGCTGACCTCACCTCACCTTACGTAGTGCGTGCGTGCGTGCGCTCGGGGCGCGTCGCGCGCGGCTCGCCCGCGTGGACGTGATGCCGCCGCGCCGGCGCCGTGCGTGCGTCGGTCCGTCGAGCTCCGCCGCGCGGGTGTTCGTGCGTGCGTCCGTGCTGCCGTGCTGGTCGACGCGCGGTTTGATGAGCCGCGCGTGGCCAGTGGATGCGATTAGTCCGTCGGTTCTTCTACACTTCTACAACATCTTCATTCCGCATTTGGTCTGTTGAATTCAGTGGGTGTACCGCGCGAGTGCTAGTCCTGTAGTCCACAGTATCTGATCTGATCTAGGGCTCGTTCTGTGTCGGGGCAATTGTCGAGTAGGTAAAAAAAAAATCCATAGTCACATGCATATATACATGGTGTCTCAGCTCTCGATTCCACTTCCACCCTATGAGCTCTGTGCGGCTGTATTATATATAAATCTCATACAAATGGTCCCACTTGTATCCTGACTATAGTTCCCAATCTATATCAGATATTTTTTATATGTAAGAGTTGTTAGAAGGATTATCCGTGGAAACTATCACAACAAATGAAGCATGCGGAGGTAAAAAAATAAGCACATTAGAAGCCTTATCCTTTTTTGAACCACAATTTGAAAGTGAAACATTTTGTCCAGACTTTGTACATGTCGGACCAAGGGCCATATGCATGGCGGGGCTTTGGTCCTAAGAATACACAAGAACAACACACTAAACAACTAACAAGAACCCCACTAGGGCAAATGGTGTAAAAGAAAGTTGCTTGCTTATGTTTCCTTTTACACTAGAGATCTGAGCTGTGGACTGTAAACTATACAGTCAAATATGACCAAGCATAACACCCCCCCTCCACTAGGTCAATATGAATGTCTTGGCGCCCTTAAATACACTTTGATCCCTGCAAAAACTATGCCTCTATATCGATCCCTTTCCCGCCATGGCGTGACCAACTTTGCATGCATGCATGGGTCTTGCACGACGCTTTATGACTTGGTAGCATGAGGCCTTTGGTTTCTCCAACCCCTTCTTCTTTAATCCGCCCTCACCGTAGGATGCTACTACCATCATGAGAGCTGAGCCTCGAAAGCCGCTTGTGTGGAGTCGACGCAATGCTTTTTCTAGACATGGCTGGACTGGACATGATGGACTATGGAGTGTTGTCCTACGACTCCAAAAACTGTTGAATTTCTACAGATTCTAATGCTCCTTAAATACGATATATCCTATCTTCTCTAAGATTCTGAGATGCTGCCATATATAGTGTCATATTTAGCGTGTCACCATGACTAGTAACATGACAATTCAGTCGTACCGAGATCGAGTAATGTTTACCAATCTTGGTATGATAGATTTGGCTCATCTTCCCTGATCATCTGCCACAAGATACCCTTGTGATCCTTGGATGCCCAAATCGAAATAATAAACAGCGTACGTACAAGCAAAGCAAGCTTGACAGCCCGTCTGTTCTGCATTGTTTATAGCCTACACGCCGCTACGTGCCTAGAGCTTGGAAGTGCCGTCAAAAGTACAAAACTTTTGGCTTGGTTACACTTCTCTGACTTCTAAGAAAGAAAAAGGAGGAGGCAGCAGGTAATTAGTCCAAGGGCCGCAGTGAGGCGAACACTACACAGCTGCAGAAAAGACTCTGGTCACCACCTTCCAAGGACTTTGGGAACCCAACGGCAACCAAACCCCGGCCCTCACGGCCTTCCGCGCGCTTTGTTTTTGTCAGCACTTGCCGAAGATTAGGATGGACCAAGATCCCCCTACGATTCTAGCATCAGTATACCATTATCAGAACCATAATACTAGTATGGCATAGTATTACATACTAGTACCAATACACCTACTGAAGAGTATTGCTACATTTACATAGCTGCAGATATGTGCAAACTGTGAAGTGGAAAAAAGATTGAGCTATACTTACAGATTGAACAGTCGTAATTAGCATGCAAAATCCAGTTTGAAAAAAAAGAGGTCGAGAAATTGCAAGCTTCGTTAGCTTACCACTACAAACAGTCATCTGATCCTCATTCAGTAGTCGGCACTCCCTCACCATGTACTGCTCACGCGCTCAATGGCCGGGCACGTACAGAGTTCGTTTTGTACGTGGATTCTGCAGGGCAGTAAAACACTCCGCGCGCTGCAGTCACAACGTACGGATGCAGCAGCTGACGGGATGGGACGTGCCGGGGCGACCTGAAATCACGCGCACATCTCTTGTCACGGCGCCGGGGACCACGTTTGCTCTCCCTCGCGAGTGGAGGCGTAATCGGATGGGATGGATGGATATAATTGGTTCGGTATTTTATCTTATATTTTAAAGTTAGAGTTAAATATAAATAATATTGGATAATTATTTTTTATCTTATTTTCTAAGTTGGAGTCGGTGGTTTAGTGCCACAAGCTTTTAATTAGTTGGATAAATGATTTTTTTACTTTATTTGCATTACCACATAATATATTAAATAATATATGTGTGCAATCAAAGTAAGCATAGAGATAATGATCACTGAGATGTGAAAATAAAAATATTTAGTATTATCTATTTATAGATATGTGATAATCTATCTATATATTATAATGTTTTTAAGTAAAATCATAATAGATTTGCTAACGATATCTAACATTTAAATACTTCAGACAGATACCAATTATTTTCCTTCTCGAATCTAAAATTGAGCATAGATAGTATTAAGTAGTATCGAATAACTATTGCTGTATTACATATTTACTTTATAGGTTTTCAATTGGACTGCGAAATACCCGTTCTGTTTTCGACCCACTCACTAGTCTCGCTCGTACGTACTTGAGAGCACCGTGGTGCAGCCCTGCCCCGGTGTCGACGAGCACCGTGCCAATCGTGTGGCCTGCGCGCGCGCGCTGTGGTTCTCCTGTGAGACAACGTGCGCTGTGTGTTTTTTCTTTTTCCTGTGAGACAACGTGCCCTTGTTTTTTTCTTTTTCCTGTGAGACAACGTGCCACAGGGCTGCGGCGCCTGTGCATGCAGCTCGCCAGCTCGGCGGTAGGAGCCGAGCCGGGTAGATAGATGGGTGGACCGGCCGTGGACGATGGATGGTACCACCGCCGCCGCAAGCGGCAACCCTACCGTGCGCCGCGAGCCGACCTACGCCATCTCTGCATGGCGCCCGGCGTCACAGAGCGCGCGCGCGCGCGGTGCGTTATGAGCTTTGCGACGACACCAACAGCAGGCTAGGTGCCGTGCCCGCTGCCACGGATCCCGTCGCTTCTGTGTGCATCTGTCGCATGCACGCCCGTGGCAACCTCGTACAGGAGACGCTCGCATGCACGGGACGGGGTTGATGTGCGCGACATGTAACCAGCTATTCATTCGTAGACCGTGGACCTCTGATCTGTATCCCCTGGACCCCTGAGAATGCCCTCGCTTGTCTTGTACAGATTGCCGTGCGTTTTGCAACAGATATACTACCACTTAACCGCATGAAATTCTGCAGCATGCTGTAGATACATCTCAGGCTTGCCTTTTACTCCGGCTTCGGCACTTGTCGCCTTGTCGGGTCCCCTTTTACCTCCAAGGTACAGACAGAGTAAGAAATCCTAGCTAGACTAGATGCCACAACCGTACGTGCTAATAAGGAGGAAATAATGGATGTACGAAGATCTGTGTATCTTATGGTTAGTTTGTTGTATGTGAA
Organism: Phragmites australis; assembly: GCF_958298935.1. Lineage (NCBI taxonomy): Eukaryota > Viridiplantae > Streptophyta > Magnoliopsida > Poales > Poaceae > Phragmites > Phragmites australis. The sequence continues at coordinate 23,054,322 of NC_084934.1, read as the reverse complement.
TATGGGATCTGAAGATGTGCAGGTTGGTCATGAAAAATGTCAGGAGCAATGGGGTCGGATCACGGAAGAGTCCATGACTCCGTGCAGATGGGCCACGACTGTTGATGTGAGATGTGGAAATAAGGAGACAACAGGGCAGTTGGCATTAGCTCTTGTTCTCACGCTATCTGTCTGACGATTTGTGGGGCTTCACCGCTTCAGGCAGGGCCTGTGATACGTGCTGAACGTGTGTATATATATGTATATATGTATATGTATATATATGTATATATGTATATGTATATATATATATGTATATATATACATGTATATATATATATATACGTACTAGCTGAGCTTGTGAATTGTGACTTTCTTTAAGCCAAAATTAGTACTACTACTGGTCATTTCCAAACTCCAGTGATGCCAGCTTGTACATACTACTACATCATTGAGTTGTGATGAACGGATGAATCCGAAGACGCGTTTGATTAGCATGCATGCCTATGGAACAACAGACACAAAAGAAATTCAAATGTTTGTGTACGTCCCAATGTAGTACTTGGTACTACTACAGGTGAGTGTCCCTAACTTGCAATTAATAAACAATGCTTATTACTTAGTACCCCTCTGCACCTAGATTTGCACGAACGGTGGTGCTGGTGTTTAGTTTGGAGTCTTAAACTTTTGCATGCTTCTCCTTGGGTTCCCTCCTCCATCTCTGAAAATTTTGTACTTGTTACAGTGCAAGATATATGTCAATGTGCGTGAGAACGTGCATGTCTCAGTACTACAATGAAAGAATGCGTTCGTATTGTTGCTTTCCAAACAAGACATGCTGCAGAGTCCTGGCTTGCTTGACATCAGTGTAACTGCTGATTAAGTGTGAGACACTGCACTCTGGAGGGAAGGCACAAGGTGTTGAAGTCAAATGCGATCACCCTGTACGTACATGAACAGCGAGGCAGTTGCTATGCATTATGGTTTTCGGTACTGCAGTTATGCTGTCACGCATGGAGCAGTACAGGCTCAGTTGCTTTCTTTTAGAGATCAGGTGAGGCATGCAGATCTTTTGCCCCAGGCAGGCCCCATACTCTCATTTCACATTTACGAAGTTCAGAAACTTCATCTTTTCAAAGAACATTCGTTGCATTCCATTATTCACATGAGTGGAAAAAAACCCAATAATTCCTCTTTGAGTGTTTATATATACACAGCGATCAGCTCAGCAGAAATGGACCAAGTTGCTGTGTGCAGTAACGGTAAGACTTCTACATATATATATGCGTTTGTCTGTTCTCTTGTGTACGGTCGTTACACCGTGTGCTGCTGTTTGGATGTCATGCAGCAGGAGGTCTCCAGCAGGCTGCAGTCTGGGTTTCCTTGTGAGACAGCAATCAAGTCCTCCGCATGAAGAAATCATAATCTTGATGCTTGTTGGCTGCTATGACGACATTCTTCTGAACATGCCCGTCTGAAAATATGGCAGCCACCTCCTCCAGAGCTCTCAGCCTTTGTTCCACAAATTTTGAGCTATCAGATGATGAGCCATCGATGACTATCGAACTAGGAAACTCCATCGGCCGAAACCAGCAGTCTTCCTGCAAGAGCATGTAAAAGTCAAGCAAGAACAGATAACACCTCTTTCCAGACCATATCAGCAACGCAGACAAATGTATAAAAGTACGGAAAATTCAAATGTATAATTTTCTCCATAACATCACCTATAATAAGATAACAGATGATAGCTAACACTAGATAATAGTATACAGCTATTCAAGCTAAGCTAGGCCAGCTGACAAGTGACAATTCAGAATTGATTATCAGTAACTTATAGGTTCCTTAATAGCCACTGAACCTGGACATCCCAATGGCTGGTACCAGAGTTTACCAGCTTGCAACCTGCTCGGTACTAACCAAGAACTTTTTGAGAGGAGTATGTACAGCTAATAGCTAACAGATCGAAAGGGAGCAATCCAAAAATTTATGTGCTTTTGTTTAAATGAACTCAACAACTTCTGAATATTTTACCCCTTTTTAGAGAACTGGTTTTTTGCTCGTGCTTTGCACGCGGTGGGACGCAGGACGCTGCGGGGCGCTGTGCGCGCGGGAGGGCATGGGACGCGGGCCCACACGGGAGACGCGAGCGCGCGGGACGGACGGACTGCAGACCAGGCACGGCGATAGGAAATTAGCAAATGTTTTAAGTAGGAGAGATATTCTGAGACTGTATGTTAATGTGCAAGAATAAGGTTACTTAGCAGAAAATGGAATAAATGATCCATAATTAGTCTAAGTTACAGGCTACTTGCAATCATCTGAACATTGAATAGCGTACTAGCATATCATCCATATTCTGTTTGGAGGGTATAACTTAATGTTATCTCTTAAGAAATTCACAGGTTGCAAAACCCCTCTTGTGTCCCCCAGGGGATCAAAATCCTACTGCATTTGCTCAATCTTAAAAGCTTGAACAATACATCAGCGCAAATGCTGATTTTTGGGTAGAGATGGGCTTTGGAAACACTAGTACACTACTAACATGGATATTGGATTCCATACACTACAAAGATTGCCAGCAATCATTAGGTATGCACAGTCACATTCTACTGCTTTTGACAAATGTCAACTAACAGGTTCTTTCCTAAAATGACACAAGGAAAAAAATAAAGTCATTAATATGTACATTCCCATTGTTGAGCCCCGGCGCCCACCCCCGAAGGCGCTCTCAGCCCCTGTGTAGCTGAGGATGTGAGCCTTGTATCTGCGCATACCAAGTGCAGGGATTACACAGGAGATGTTCCCCAATTGATCTGGACTTTCAGGCCTCATAACAAGATGACTTAGAGAATGATAGGTCAGGAAAGTGATAGAGATAGAGTTACATTTTTCCTTATCCACCATTTTCTGGAATTCGATAGATGGGATACCAAGCCACTGAGTACCTAGAAAACAAAGTGATAGATCTCGCAGTTTCAACTGATCCAGCTCGGAGGGGTCAACCAGATGAATGAGAATTGGATGAACCTTGCTCTTTGATTTCGATTATCCTGCATTGTGTGGTTAAAAGAAATGACATCAGTTGAAGGTGCTTTTCAGGACATTGTGTTCTGTACGGCAGTGCGGGCCGGCCCAAAATTGCGACGTGGCCCATTCCCCATCCCGCTGCGTCCCACACGTGCCCGAACGTAGCATTGGCAAAGTGTACCATACGTTGCGCCCAAGAATCTGGCGAAACCGCAGCAAGAAAACACGGCACAACCGCGCCGTAGCAAGCGGAACGCATCACAACGGAATATTGGCCCCAAACGTCGGCAACCATACCAAAAGAGTAGCGAAGAGCAGACGCCTTCAGAGAGCGCGGGGGCTTGGAATGAGTGAGGTTAGAGAGAACAAGGCGTCACCTTGGGGTCTGCTGCCAATCGCCCGGCGGAGGAGGTCGCCGAGACCCTAATCCCCGCGAGAGTCATTAGATTACAAGATAGATAATATAAATAAGATTTCACAACAACGATACCCCTGGTGGCTTGACCACTCTAGCTGGGGCTGAGTGACACGTCTGCGTGGAGTTTTTATGGAGAGAAAAAAAGGGCGGTTTGTTTTGTGTACGAGTGTATCAGCTATTCAGCAATCAACAGCTTCAGCTGGGATAGCGGTCGGGCCTCGTGGAGGCCGGCTTGCCAGTTGCGAGGTGCTATTGTTACGAATCTATGATTCAATGAGCAACAGCTAAGGCGGTTATCATTGTAAACGGTGTCTCCTGAGACATCTCTTCCCACTGTATATATATGTACGACGGAATCAATGAATGAAACGCCGATTGCATATTGTCTCTATTATATTGTATCGTTTACTTTCCACTTCAATACGTTGTCATGCACGCTCGGGTTAATCGGGCCAGGCCACACAGATATGCAGCTAAGAAAGAGAGGCGACAAAGGAAGGCCAAGAAAAAAGAAGCAACAAGGAGGATGGCACTCCATCACTGGCGTCGACAGCGGCTGGTGGAGCCCTCCTCTCGAGGCGACGCACGGCGATGACGCGCATCCAAACGAAGCACTGCAGGGCTGCCATCCTTCGTCTTCTTCCTCCACGCCGCACAGGATAACGACGGCAACCCGACCTCCGGTTGACAATCTTCCTCTTCGGCGTCAAGATCTGAACGCGCCATCCTCGCTGGATCAGTCCATCGCGCCGACGATGCTTCTTCTCTTCTTCCACAGTGGCGCCCCTCCTCTGAGCGAGGCCGCTCCTCTCCTGACGGAGACAGCGCAACGTGGCGGCGATCGGATGCACGGCCGCCATCCAGCGGCACCCGGCAGCACCCCTCCCGGCCGGTGCCTCCTCCTGAGCCACCTAGGCTGAAAGGCCATATGGGCCTCACCCATAATTGCAGGAAAAAACAAAAAAGGCCGTTGGGTCTTAAAGCCCATTATCCTATATAGGCCGAACGCAAGTTTACAAAAATCCTCCTGAATTGCATGATATTACACGCTATGTCGGCTAGTAATAAAGAGCTTGCCATTTGTGCAAATAAACCCCTCGGAATTTCAACATATTACACGTTGGTTCAATATGATCTCAGTTATATTAAACATTTTTGCAATTCAGTCCTTCAGGACATTTAATAATTGCATTTTCCGCATTAAAAACCAAATAACAGTTACCTGTTATTTACAATTCAGTCCTCAAACTTAATATTAATTATGGAAAATTATATTTACATAATATAAATATGCCTTCTAGACGCTCAGTTTATAAGGAATTGCATAGTGATGTTCTTACATTTAAGCCCCTTTGGACTATAAAAATTGTAGAACATGTCAAATGAATATGTCACACACTTGTAATATTTTTATTTAAGCCCTCAGCTTTACATAAATTACATTATATTTATTTATCTCTTGTAAATATGCATTTTGGACCCTCAAGTCATCAGGAATTGCATGGTGCTGTGTATTTTCTGCAATTAATATGTATTACCTCAATAATACTCAATATTTCAATATAATTGCAATTTAATACACATTTTTCTTTTGCTTTCTTGCAATTGTTATTTCTAATTTCTTCTGCAATTCATTTTTTATTTAAACTTTGACTTAAATAATTTGTAGAATTTAATGCAAAATTTTGATGATTACGTTTTTCCTAAAATATTGGAAAAATAGAAGATCTATAGCGTATGACATTGACTGTGACTATAGTGCCGTCCACCTTAATTGGATGTTATCTGTGTTATAGCAGTGAGTTGCTCACCTACTGCTGCAAGGTCTACACCTTATGGTGATTACATTCAACATGTTTTCTAATATTTTACATGTACAAAGTTTATGTACTTGGTAGTGACTATATGTTACCTACTTCCTTAGAAGGGAGTCCAATACCTTAGCAGCGAATATTTCGTCTGTCATGAAGGTCTACACCAATGATTATTCAATACTCATATTGACTTTTAATTTTGCATTTTTACAACATTTCCATGATATTTAATCTACTCTCATAGTAAATTAATTAAATTCATGGTATTTCATATGGGACATGACTGATATTTCCATGAATGAATTCACATAACTTGCATTAGATGACTACGATTACTTAACCTGGGCCATGGATGCCAACATAACTTTGACTATCCGGAAATATATTGCTATAATAACTCCACCAACACAGAATGTCGATTTTATTCCTGAGCATTCCAAATATGCAACTTTGCATTTTCATGACATCACCTACATCTAGATCTTAAATCCGAGTAGTCAATGGATAAAGATCCACTCGCTCTTTGGACCTCCCTCTAGGAGAGTTATGAGCAACAATCTGTTATCCTACCTGAAACTCAACACGAATGGTTTTTCCTTCGCTTTCTGGATTTTCAGTCCATTCCAATTACAACTCTCAAGTTCACAAAATGCGCTCTATGTTGGGATTCTGTGATCACACATTTTCGGATAATTTTAGAACCTTTATGCATTTTTCTTATATCGTTTCAGATATTGCAGCAGCCATATCAACATCAAAATCACCCAACGGGTGTAGTGCCCCTTCTTGAATTACATGCCAACACTCAAGATACAAATTTCATGGCCATAAACGAAACAATAGGAAATCCAATGGAAAGTTTTCCAACATGCAAAAAAGAGTAGAATTGCACAATGCAAAGATTGTTTAAGCAAAAATGATAATATAGACAACTCTCAAGTTTGTCAATGGTGTGGATGTGCGGACCAACATACAAACAAATACCTGATTTCCAAGTATTTGGCGGGTTTGTATCTCAAATCTATTAGAAAAGGCAAACAAGTTAAAGAGAATAAGCTTGAAGCTCACTTCAATGCACAACTAGAAGGCACTCTGTCAGCAGACTGTTTGCAAACTATCCTCAGATGAAGAACAATGATTTAGTCCAACATAAGGAGGATGATATCCTCAGTGCAAATGACATGCTTGTGGACTTTATTTTCCAAGATATGTTATCCTAATCATCCCCTAAATTTCATATGTCTACTATTTTCCTACATGATATTGTATATCACTATATACAATAGTGTTTTTCAAGACATGATAATCAAGAAAATCAACATTATATGTATTCTATATGAGTTAAAATTTCTACGGAATTTTCTCTTTTATGTATATAGAAAATTTATGAGAAGCAATCAGATGGAAGAAATTGGTTTAGTGGATAGTTGTAACAGTAATACAATTTTTCGGGAGCAAAAAATATTTCCACACTCTAAAATATGGAAAAGCTATCGCTGGACGCGATGCATTTATTTTGGGTTTGGATCATGCCACAATTATACTCCCTATGGATACATTTTTTTAGTGGTCATGGATGCACTCTTATACCTTGATCCAACTCATACCTTACTCAGTTTAAAATTCATCAATCTAAATGGTTTTTCATGTGGAAAATCAAACTAAGAACAGCGATGAATATTTATTTCTTACCAAATCTAATGGATATGACAAGCAAGCGCTTGAGAAATTTTTTTCCATAGCATCTGGATTGTATTATACATACATCAATCCCATCACACATGTTGTGTACACAATAATTTTTTTTAGAATTTTGATAAATTCAAGATTTGGCATGATCACCTTGGACATCCAAATTTAGGGAAGATAAGAAAAAATATCAACAATTTTATTGGTCATAACATCAATGTTGCAAAATTTTAAAAAATCATCAGATTTTATGTGCACCGCATGTACCACGTGGAAATTAATTTTAAATCTCTCTTACCTTAATAGTAGAAATAAATCATTTAATTTCCTTGAACGCATTTAAGGAGATATATTTAATCTTATTCAGCAATTATCTTGACCATTAAGGTACTTTATGGAGCTCATGGATGCATCTACAAATTTATTGCTCAAATTACCAAAATAAGAGCAAATTATTGTAAACACATGATAAAATCCATCAAAATGGACAATGCCATTGAATTCAGTTCACGTGCCTTTAATGGTTATTGTATGACCTTAGGCATTAATTTGGAGCATTAATTACCTTATGTGCATACTCCAAATGGTCTAACTGAAATCTCTCATCAAAAGAGTTAAAAAAATTAATTTCACAACCATTACACTAGAATTGTAATTTACCAACCTCACGTTGGAGGTTATACAGTCTTACATGCCACATATTTAATTCAAATAAGACAACTGTATATCATACGACTTTTCCGTTGCAGTTAGTACGTGAAAATTAAATAAGTATTTCCTATTTGCGAAAAATCGGTTGCACTATATATGTATCGATATCACCACTACAATTTACATCAATGGACCCTTATAGAAAATTAAGGATCTATATGAGGTATATTTTTCATCAATCATAAATAACTCGAGCCCCTAACAGGGGACTTATTCATAGCTCAGTACGCTGATAAGGATAATTTTCAAGCATTAGGGGGAGATCACAAGTACTACAAAGAATACCAGAAAATAGATTTTAGTATCACATGCATTTAGTCCTTACATAAAGATAATTCATCCTTAGATCCACGTACTAAAGAATCTGAACAAAAAGTTCATAGATTTATATATTTGCAACACATTGCAAATAATCTACCAGATGTATTTACTGATAACAAAGGTGTCACTAAATCATATCTCTACACTCAATGCACCAAGGAGTGGAGGTACCTAAATAAAAATAAGAGGGAGAGAAGTAAGACCACAAGGGATAATACTTGTTAAAAACATCTGCGGAAACAAAGAAAGTTAACTTCTAAAATAGTAAATGCAAATTAACCTGAAGTTGATAGACACCTTATGGATACTTATTATCCATGGCCTGCTGATGCTCTACATCCAAGACTCAGCACAAATGTGAGCACTACTTTAAGTGCTAGGACATCAGAACACCCTAACTCCATTTTCTATAAAATCATAAGGAGTTGGAAAGGGTAAATGAAATAACCACAAATTATATTTATTTAGGATAATTACATAATAGAAATACTACGATTGTCGAAATTTATTTCTCCTGAAAATAACCAAAAACCTCAAGGTAAATCCAGCATCAAAGACCATGGTAGAGTGCCTGATGCACTCAGACTGGATCAAATAGAAGGAGACAATTAGGCAGAATTACACTAATTTAAGAAAAGAGAGATAATTACATCAGTAATACCTACTCCCCAAAACACCTTCCCAATAGGATCAAAATGGGTTTTCATCCGTAAACAGAATGAAAACAATGAGGTGGTGAGATACAAAGTGAAGCTTGTAGCATAATGGTTCACACAGAGACCCGACATCAATTTTGATGTAACATAGCATCTATTTATGAGTGGCATAATATTCCAATATTTAATATCATTGGAAGAATTTGGTCACTTGATAAGTAAATCTATACGAAAGTCTCTGGAGGACTTGAAATTCCAAATTCCAAAGTAAATCGCAACATGTGTTGTGTAAAGTCACTCTATGATTTAAAACAGTAGGATAAAATATGGTACAACCGACTGAATAAGTTCCTTCTATAGAAGGGTTACTCAAATAATGATGATTGCTCATATATATTAATAAAGAAATCCTTAACTGGATTTTGTATCATCTCATTGTTTTTAGATGATCTCAATATCATCAGAAATACACAAGAAGTTTGCAATCATCTTAAGACATAATTTGAGATGAAATATTTAGGTAAAACCAAATTTTGCCTAGATCTACTACTTGAGCATATTTTCTTCGAAATACTTGTATACTAGTTTGTATATATCCGGAAGATATTGATATATTATATCCATTAAAACACCTATGGTCATTCAACCCCTTGAAATGGATATAGATCTATTCAAATTTCGGGATGATGAAGAGATATTAGGACCTGAAGTTTCATATCTTAGTATCTTTGAAGCACTAATGTATCTTGAAAATTGTAACATGTCTAATATTGCATTTGCAGATAACTTGCTAGCTAAACATAGCGCAACTCCAACAAACCTCATTGGGTAGGAGTAAAGAATGTTCTTAGATATCTCTAAAGTACAGATAATCTTGGTTTATTCTATCAGAAAACCTAAGACATGACTATGGTTGGATAGACATATACTAGTTATTTATCTAATCCTTATAATACCAGATCACAGATAAACTTTATAATCTTATATAGTATTGAACAACATTTTTCATGAAAGTCACCAAAATCACACTCTCATGGCTACTTCCACTAATCATTCTGAAATAATTATATGAAGCATCATATGAACATGTATGGCTTCACATAATGATTAACCACATACAATAATTGGTGTGGTATTGGTTCATCAGAATCATCTACCATTACCTATAAAGATAATGCTGTTTGTATTGCTCAAATGCATACATGTTATATAAAGTGCAATATCATATATCATATTAGCTAAAATTATATTATCCTCATGAATAATAGAAAAATAGGGAGATAGATACTTTGTAAATGATATCATGTGATAATCTTACATAATTATTCACAAAGTCTTTACCAATATATTTAATCCATTAATGGAATTGGTATGAGAGGACTTCAAAAGTTTCAAAGTTCGGGGGGGGGGGGGGGTAAACTTCTAAGATATATAACATGTTAATGATCATCAGATCATATATATTGCACTCTTTTTCCCTTTATGAGTTTTACTCTCAAGTTTTCTTATATAAAGTTTTTAATGAGGCAATATCATACAAGCTTATACATATGTCATATAATTTTTCTCATATTTTCCCACCGGGTTTTAAAGGATTTTTTGATGACATATTGCACATATATATCTACTCACATTTCCCACATAGGAGCATTCAACTCGTCTATACATATGATGATCTTTTGATCAAGGGGGAGTGCTACGAATCTATGATCAAAGAGCAACCACCATGGAAATTATCATTGTAAATGGGCATCTCTTCAATTCCTCATCGGGAGACACCTCTTCCCACGGTATATATGTATGACAAAATCAATGAATGAAACAATTGATTGCATACTATCTCTATTCAATTGTATATTTTACTTTCTACTTCAATAGATATTTTGTTAGTTTGCCTAAGAATTAAAAAGGAAGATAGTAGAAAGCGACTTTATGGAGCTATAAAATCTAAGACAAAGGAAATCACATAAATATTGTATACGGAGGAAGAGAAGTTGTCATGTGGGGCCTAGTGGTGAATCAAGAGTCACGAAGTAGGGAGGGCTCACCCTATTCTTTTTCCTCCCCCGCTCCTTTTCTCCTCCTCCTCTTCTTCCACGCCCAAAAATTGAAGGGGGCTCTCAAATGCGCTAGGGGTATGTACACCACTAGTGGGGCCCACATACTAAACTCCTCCCACTATGTAGTCGTGTCGCCACTCCACGCCACAGCTCGCCATCCCTCATCCCTCTGGGTCGTTGCTTGACATGCCTATTGTTTTGCACTGGGTTGTCATCGCCTGCTTGTCCCATCGTCCACATACAGAGAAAGGCATAGGAGATGAATGTATGGTCATGGCTGGTGTTAAGGCGCAGTAGGAGGTAGGGATGGCAATCCTACCTGTAGGTACCGTGCTCGACGGGCATGGGCACGGGTTTGAGATTTTGCCCATGGGCACGATGGATTGGGTATCCGTGAAGTTGTGGGCTGGGTGCTGGTATTATAATCCGCTCAAGGGCATCCATGATCACACACACATTAGACACTCCATGCCGCATCCATCATTCTTGCTTGTTGCTATGGCACAACTCAACTTGGAGGGTTGCTGGAAGCTTGCAATGATGCCTTGCTAGTCAAATACCCGCAGGAGACCTACGGGTTTTGAATACCCAATGGGCACGGGCATATGTACAATATTATGCCCATCACCCTTTGTGGGCACGGGTCATGTAACCTGATTCAGGTCTCAGGTCGGGTACGGATCTACTTTGTTCGTATCCGACTCGACCCGTTACCATCCCTAGTAGGAGGATGTGGGGGGAAAAGTAGACTAGGAGGCGATGAGGACATCAACAACATCGAGGAGTTCCTCGTCAATCATCGCTTATTCACGGTTTGAGACTACATTCTCATGCAAGAGGAAGAGCTAGGCTATGGAACAACCACCTTCCTATGCGCCTACTCATCCCCTTCTTGGTCTCCTCCTGGCCGCCCCTCCCTCCATACCCATCACATGCTACCCTATTGGCCTACCTCACTACAACCTCCCCTCCCAGTCCCTCTCATTTGCTCCATGATACTCCCCCTAACCCTTGCTTGTGTAAATGACATTGTCTAAGCCTTAGTGGCATTTGCAGCCATGTTCGTGTCGGGGGTGTACAAAGTTTGTGTGCGGTCCATGTCATAGAATATAAGAAACAATGCATTAGAGAGTCATTTCTTAAGCAAATGTCTAGGTGACGTGGATAGAGATAAGACATCACTAGATGGTTTCACATTGGAGTAGTCTCGTGTACCTTTTTTAAGGGCGTGTTACCGACCAGTCACCTCCGGTGGCCACCCGGTCCACTACTGCTAACCTTCCACTGCGGCCTTCAGCATTTGCCCCACTACCTTTGCAACCCACCATGCTTCCACCGCCATAGTCGCCACCATCTGGTTGCACCGTCCACACACCTTGTCCCTGCAACCTCACTTCTTGCACGCCCTTAGCTTATTAATCGTGGCCCATGTGTATATTATTATATCTGTAATTGTGTAACTTTGTATGAGTTTAGATAATAGGCATACACCAACAAAAATATCAAATTCATATATACAATGGCATAATAGATAAATACGATAATCAAATTCATATATACAATGGCCCCTAAGTATGCAACATTTATAGCTTGACCTCCTTTGGCCTCACGTCTGACATACTCATTAGGTACGTAAGTCAAACAATAAATATGTTGCATTGCATGGATTGACGTAGGTGTACTTGTTGATGAAATCTTGTTTCACTTTCTACCATGGTTCCACAATTCAACGCCAGTTCATCCAGCCCGTTTGCCATAGATGCATATAGGTCATCACTACACGTAATTCTGTTAACAATGGATTGTCTACTTCATAAAGCTCGCAGTTTCCTATTGTAGTAACATGTCCTGCTAAAAAATGCATATACATTGTTCAACAATTTGGACGAAGAGGAAGACGAGGCGATTGCACAACCCGAGCGCTATGTGGGGCACTCTCCCCAGTTCGATGTCGATGCCTTCTTGAACAGGGGTGCTCCACATGAGATGCTTGGTGCATCCTAGTTAGACGGCACATTTCACGTACTGACGTAGCAGTCGTAGGAGGAGTACGTGACACCTGCTCACACTGGACAGCCTACGAGGATAGTGATCCTGCCAGACTCTCTCACATACTTAGTAGACTACGTGAGAGCACGGGGTCGTAGTATGCTGAAGCTTGGTTGGTTAGGGGGTCGCCCTAGAGCGGGGACGATTATAGGCACATGTCATAGAAGGGCTATTGTACTATTTTTTATAGTTTCTTATACTTTGTTTCTATTATATATTGTATTCCTTTGTCCAATTTCAGTCTTCTGTCAGCATTGCGACACAGGACTCCAAGCAAGTGTGCTATCCAAATAGCCATTCAAATTGACAATACAATAACTGACTACTCACTTCACACTCTTAAGGCCTATCAGTAGCACACTGCTACTTAGCAGAGAATGTGCCATGGATTATTGGATGAATAACCCCTCGGAGTACCACACTGGTATGAGTGTCCGTTGTGCCCATGTGGTCACCGAGCCTGAATGACGATGTCCTTCGATGTGGAGACTTTTGGTAGGAGGCTCTTCATGTGTCCTGGATTAGACTCTGATTTCATAGTATGTTCTCTTTTCCCACTCTTTTGCACTTTCCAATTCCTTATTATAAAAAACACTTTGTATATCACATTTTTCCATAATAGCATTGTGGCTTCAAACAATAGATCGATACAGTGAGGTTGATGTACAATGGGGGAATGGATCAGAGAGGCCAAAACAAAAGGGGAGTATGTCCTTAGGATGGAGGAAGCATGCTAGAGGCAGGAGCACGTCGGGTGCGGCATGACAAAAGTCACTTCCGCGAGAAGGACTTAAAGTAGGAGTAATTTCAGAAGCGTAAGGAACTACTTTAGAGGCATTAGGCTCTCCTACGCCACCTATAAGAGGAGGAGCATAAAGTGGTGGGTGCGAGAAGGGAGAAAATTTCCCTACCTCACGCTTTAGATTTTTTGTTTTATCCCCAGTATTAACCCTAGATGTCTTGTATCCACATTTATCCGTCAATAAAAATATTAGATTCTACTATCCAATGAAACTACTTCTGCACATTTTTTTTAAAAAAACTGTCTTTTCATATATAAAATTTGTTATCTATGGGTGGGAAATACAAATTTTATAAAAACATCTTCTCTCTAGGTGGACGATAAATATCTCTCCCACTCAAAGGATGAGAATTATATTTGCACAAGATACACGAATGCCACATCATTTCTCACTCGTGTAGAAGACGATTTATATTTCTCGCCTGCTGAACATGTGACAAGAATCTATTTTTGAAATTTTTGAGAAGACAGCCTATTTCTGCTAAATTAAAAAAAATGGTGAAAATGTAGCAACGGAGGCGGTGCCTACACGGGCCGTTATGAGCTCACGGGCCGTGCGTTCACACTAACGAAATGAGCAAAAGCGTACTCCGTTGGAGCTGTCTCCTGGGCGATAAAGCGTTAACCACAACAATAAACAAACGGCTCGTACTATCTTCCGAAGACGCAGGAAATTCTAACTTTTTGTAGGACTAACACAGGAATAACAATGAAGGCATTCCTATTTCTAGAGCCTGAAGGGCACCACCACCTCCCAGTTTCCATGTCATGAGAATACAAGCTGTTGTAACAAAGTGCTAATTCTTAAAAGAACAAAAACGAAAAAAAAGGTACTTGGAATTGTTAACTATGCATGGAAATACAACTTGCTGCAACAAAGATATAACGAAGATCACTGTAGCTTGACGTCTTTAACTATCCGACCTTAACCATTCACGAAATCTTGCAATCTTCAGGCCGCACTCCTTCCATAAGCACCTCTCGGCTTCTGCATCGGTGCCCAATGCTGCAGCCAGCAACAGAGATAACTCACCAAATCAGGTTTCTAAGGCCTGCGATAATCAAGGAAAACCAGGTTTTCAGTTTCTCCACAAGGAGCAACAACCATCCCACAAGTTTCAAGAAGCACACCTCTATGAAACAATTGTTAAGGAACTGTTATTATCGAGCGTAGTCCAACGGTTCTTCGAGAGCGATCGTAAAAGAAGATACAAACGTAGGGGAAAAATTGTATGTTCTTTATTGATCTGTTTTTCTGTGTGTTACAATAAGGAGTCTCCTCTTGTATATAAAGAACTAAAAACCCCTAAAAGTTGGACTCCAATCCTACTAGGATTCGAGACAGGTCCACTTCAATACGTAACCTACTAAGTTTCCTAACACTCCCCCTTGGGCACTTCTCGCGGAATGCATATGTCTCATCAAAACTCCCCAAAAACCCAGTGGGGAAAATTAGGAGAAAGAGTACATAGCTCACGATATGGTCACATGAATTGCCTCATTAAAAACCTTTTCATGAGAAACTTCAGGAAAACTCATATAAGGGAAAAAGAGTACAATTCACCCAAATGCTTCAAGTAATCTTCATGATTAACCTTGGGTACTTAATCTTCTTAACTAAGATTTAATTCTTCTTATTGGTATTATCTGAAATATCTCCCCCTGAACTATGCAACTCTCTAAGCCTCATCATCCTAATGCCACGAACACATCTTTCAAAACTAGATGCAGGGAGAGACTTAGTGAACAAATCTGCAAGATTCTCACATTACTTGGTATGCATTACTTTTATTTCATTCATTTTATGCAATTCATGAACATAAAAGAACTTGGAGTTGATATGTTTCGTTAAGTTGCTTTTCACATATCCCGTTTGCACTTGTGCGACACATGCAGTATTATCTTAATAGATAAAGGTAGGGGTGTTAATAGTGTTCAAGCCACATGACTGCTGGACGTAATTGATCACTCTTCTAAGCCATGCGTATTCTCATGCGGCTTCATATAAAGCTATTATTTTTTAGTGGTTCGTCGAAGTCGATACAAGACTCTGCTTTGACGATTTCCAAGAAGTTGCAGTTCCACCACATAGGAAAACATAGCCAGTCTATGATTTCGCTGTATACGGGTCTGACAGGTGCCCAGCATCCGCGTATCTAACAAGACTTAGATCCTGATTCTTTCTGTAGAGCAGGCCTATATTTTTGCTATCTTGCAAGTAGCGCAGAATATCCTTCAAGCCCTTCCAGTGTCTTTTAGTGGGCTCTGCACTGTACCGTGCAAGTAGGTTTACCGCAAATGCTATATCTGGCCTAGTGCAATTAGCCAGATAAATCAGTGCACCTATTGCACTTAAGTATGGGAATTCCGGTCCCAATACTTCCTCCACCTCTTCTCTAGGTCTATAGGGATCTTGATCTGCTTGTAATGACCTTCCGACCATGGGGGTTTTAGCAGGAAATGATTTTTCAAAACCAAATCGCTCTAACACTTTCTGAGTGTAGTTTGACTGATGTACAAAGATTCCATCTGCCACATGCTCTAGTTGCAGGCCCAAGCAGAATTTGGTTTTACCCAAATCTTTCATTTCGAATTCAGACTTCAGGTATGAACTTGCTTCTTCAATATCTTCTTCTGTACCGATAATATTCAGATCATATACATATACAGATATTATGCAAAATCCATTTTGGGACAATCCATGCTATTTGTGTAGCCTTTTTTTTCAAGAAATTCAATTAAACGATTATACCACATTCTACCTAACTGTTTCAACTCATACAGTGACTTCTTCAACTGTACACTATAAAGGTGTCTATTTTCTCTATCCTGATTCGGTAGTGGTATTCCTTCAGGTACCTTTATATAAATGTCCGAATCTAGGCTCCCATAAAAATATGCGGTCACAACATCCATTAACTTCATTTTCAATTCTAGGTTGACTGCCATCGAGATTAAATATCTAAAGGTAATGCCACCCATCACCGGGGAATAAGTTTCTTCATAATCAACGTCTGGTCGTTGAGTGAAACCTTGTGCCACTAGTCGTGCTTTGTACCTCACAATTTCATTCCTTTCATTCCTCTTACGAACAAAAACTCACTTTTATCCCACTGGTTTGATGTGGGGAGGTGTGCGGCATACTGGCCCAAAGACCTCTCTTTTGTTCAGGGACAACAGTTCAGCTGTTATTGCCTTCTGCCAGTCTTTCCAATCTAACCTCATTCTACATTCAGCGAGCGATGCAGGCTCAGGGTTATGATCTATGACTGTGGCAATTTTATTTGCGAAGTATGTGTCGACTATCGTGGTTGCTCTATTCCAGGATTCCCCTGAATTCACATAGTTTATTACTATTTCATCATGGGCTGCACTTTCAGGTGCTTCTTCATCTTGCTCTTCATGATTTGGGGCAAGGGCCTTTAGTTTACCAGCGTCGATTTCAGCGCGCGCATTTTCGCTGGTTTCTTCCTGTGTGGGAAGATTCAAATCTGGTATGCCTACTTTCTGAGATTCCATACCATCGCTAGATCTCAACTGGCTCTCCTTCTTTTTTCCTTTGGGGCACTTTTGTGATCGGCCGTCGTAAGCTCTCATTTCCCACTTTCGCTGGACGTCTCCGGCTATTTGGGACTTGAGTAACCGAATTTCTTGTCCTTTTATTATTTTTCGGAGCTCCTAGGACAAGATGAGGGGTACCTTTTTTTTACTTCCACCCTCTCCGGTGCATTGCGTGCAGGCACATGCGACTTAGTCACGCTCTTCAAATCACAAAAATGATCAGGCAGATTGTTTGCTAATTTCTGTAAGTCGATGATTTTCTTTACTTCATCATTTGCTTCACTAGTGCGAGGATCATATGCCACAATTCCTTCAGCCTGCCATATAATTTCCCGGTATTTCTCATCTAAGGGTTTATTTCCTCCCCCTAATGACGGAAAATTATTTTCATCAAAAATGCAGTTAGTGAAGCGGGCCGTATGCAGATTTCCAGTTGCTGGTTCTAAATATCAGATTATGCATGCAGTCTCATAACCGACATAGATTCCAACTTTCCGCAAAGGCCCCATAGCAGTCCGCTGTGGTGGCGGTATCGGCACATAAACCATACATCCAAATTTGCGTAAATGGGAAATCTTCGGGATCACCCCTTGCACTAGTTGCATAGGTGAATGGATGTTGTAAGAGGAGAATTTGTAATTAATGAGGGCTATTGCATGCAAAACTGCGTTTCTCCACCATGTAGCAGGCAAATTACAGTGCTGCAACAAGGGTCTAGCAATGAACTTTATTCTTTTGATCAGTGCTTCGGCTAGTCCATTCTGGGTGTGGACATGCGGTATAGAATGTTCAACTTTAATCCCTATGCCAGTGCAATAATCATCGAACGCTTTCGAAGTAAATTCTCCAGCGTTGTCCATTCTAATGGACTTCACTCGATGATCCGAAAAATTATTCCTGATTTGTATGATCTGCGAGATCAACTCTGCAAAGGTGTGGTTACGGGTAGATAATAAACATACATGCGACCACTTCGAGGACGCGTCTATTAACACCATAAAGTACCGAAACGGGCCAGAAAGCGGCTGAATAGGACCACAGATATCCCCTTGGATTCTGTCCAGGAATGCAGGGATTTCATCCTGTACCTTCAAGACAGATGGTCTCACTATTAATTTCCCGGTAGCACATGCAAGGCATACAAAATCTTCATGATTCGGAAAATTCTTCACATTTATGCCATGACCTTGTGAGTTAGTAATTATGCTCCTCATCATTCTAAGACCAGGGTGACCTAATCTATCATGCCATAGGGAGAATAATTTCGCACTACGGAATATAGTCTTTAAGGTAGTGAACACTTTAGGTGCCCTAATACGAGTGTAGTACAAGCCACTGCTCATGAAGGGAAGTTTTTCTAATATTCTTTCTTTACTATCACGCTTAGTGATGTATAGGTACTCCCTATCATTTTCTTCACCAGTTTCTATATGAAAACCGTTAGCGCGAATATCTTTAAAACTTAAGAGATTCCTTGTAGATTCAGGGTACAACAATGCTTCTTCAATGTGCAAAGTAGTTCCCATAGGTAGTGTGACTGTGGCTCTTCCAGATCCAACTATGCATTCAGGGTACAGCAATGCTTCTTGTAATTTGATTGACGGTGATTGCGTGCGAATTCTGCCGCATTCGGGTGGAAAGTGGAGAGAGTCTTCTCAATTTCTCCTCTTCTGTGATATCTTTCCCATAGAGACACAGTAGTGTGCATATATGGTGCAGCGCGGAGTTATACTCTCTGACATGCTTAAAGTCACAGAAACGGAGCCAGACCCATTCTTGCTCTGCTAGAGGTTTGATGGTGTACTTAAGGCGCTCAAAACGCTCATTCAGTGCGTCCCATAGTGCCTTAGCGTTGGTCACTGCCATGTACTCATCCTTCAGAGTGGGAGAGATATGATGACGGAGGAAATGAAGTGTTTGATCATTCTCATCCTCCGTAGGAACTGTTGCACTGCTTGTTCCCAGACCAATTACAGCACGAAGCCTCTTCGCTCCAAGTACGATCCGGACATCTGATGCCCAAGTGAGATAGTTGCGGCCATCAGCACTCAGCTCAGCGAACTCCTTGTTCGTGATGCCAGCCATCTACATTTTTTTAATAACGCAAACATTACTACTAGTAAAGTTGCATCATGTTGCTAAATTGAATTGCTGCAATTTTCGATATTTTCTATGCTATTATGTGAATTTTACTGAATTTAAATGCATAACAGGCAATTTGAACAGTAAAACAATAATCAACAGCATAGAAAACATAATAAAGGAATTAAGTGCTGCATAAAAACTAAAATAAGTACTAAATTCGGATTCTAGGGGATTTTCTATGTAAAAATATGGTTTTTGGGCAATTTTCATAACTACCCAAAAGAAAAACCAAAAATGCGCTTAAATACTGAAAAATCTGAGGGTTTAAATGCAGAATATCCTTTTTATTCTTTTCTTATCCGTAGCTTCGGGCCGGGCCTTTTTTCTTTTATATCGGCCCAGTCCGGCCCATCCCAAGCCGCATATAAATAGGGCGGCTAGGGTTTTCAACCCTAGCCGCTGCATTCACCGTGTCTCAGGTCCGGCCGCCATTCTCGGTTTTGCCGGCGAAAAAATGGCGGCGGCGCCCGGCGAGGCGGCGGCGTGCGGCGAGGCGTGACGGGAGGGCCAGTGGGGCCGGGTGCGCGGCGAGGCGCGACGGGAGGGCCGCGCGGTGAGGCGACCGCGCGCGCAGGGAGGCCGGCGGCGCCTTGCGGGGCGCGATGGGAAGGCCGGCGACGCGCGGCAGGATGCGCGGCGGCGGTGCGCACAGGGAGGTCGGCGGACGGCGGTGGCGACGCGACGGCTTGCGGCACGGTGGAGGGAGGTCGCCGGCCTTCCTGCCAGCGGCGACTTCACCTCTTTTTTTATTTTTTTTTTCTTTTGTGTGGGACATACTATCGAGCCGTCGTCATCGGGTTTGCAAGAATGTCGCCGGGATCCTTGCGGTTCGTCGCTGGGGTTCTGTCGGCGGCGAGTGGCGGCTGCGGGCCCCACCGTCGATCCGTGTGCTCGATTTTGTGGTGCTCGGGAATTTCTTTTGTATGCATGCTGTTGTTGTCGAGATCGAAGGCTATAGATGCGAATTGATCTCTTCGAATCGCTATTGTTCATGTACGTAGGGAAACAGTAGTAGCGTTTTACGTACCGAGCGATTCGTACCTTTTCAATTCTTGCGAATAATTCATGCCGCGTAGGGCATATAGGCTAAGCCAAAGACCTGCCCGCTTGACGACGATGTGATGCAGTGCAGATCGGTTGTAGGCAGGTTCGTTCCGCTAGCTTGATCTCCGGCAGAGCTTCGTGCTGATAACGTGTTAAGGAACTGTTGCTACCGAGCGTAGTCCAACGGTTCTCCGAGAGCGATTGCAAAAGAAGACACAAGCGTAAGGGAAAAACTGTATGTTCTTTATTGATCTGTTTTTCTGTGTGTTACAATGAGGGGTCTCTCCCTGTATATAAAAAACCAAAAATTCCTTAGAGTTTGACTCCAATCCTATTAGGATTCGAGACGGGTCCACTTCAATACGTAACCTGTTAGGTTTCCTAACAACAATCACAAGACAACATCCACTTCCATGTGGATCTTTCATACGTGGAAACTGCACAAGCTGAAAAACTAAAGCTTTATATAAGGAACTAACAGTGTATTTGCCAGACTTGAGATCACTGCCAAAGCACCATATTAAATTGGTCTGCCGCATGGAGATTTTTGTAGACAAATGTGACTGAAAAATAATTAGGAGTAGACAAAGGTTTATTAGTAGTTATCACATCTACAAGCAATGCTGTGACATAGCAACGTAATGACCATGAATCCAGAGGTTAGCAACCAACGGGGAAAACAGTAATGCCAAAAGCGTAAAGTAACATAGAATTCTTAAATATCAAATACCAAAAAAATATTTAACCGAATTAAGGCATCGAGAGCAGAAGCTATAACTTCTACGCTAAGCTGTCCACATTGCCATCAATGCCATGTTATACAACTAGCACACTTCAACCTGCATTGTGTAAGCCAAAAGTGAGGTAAATGTAATAAGATCCAAATCTCAGTTAGATGAAAAAAAAAACTAGGCTATATTTTTCATGTATAAACCATGGATAAACCCAAGAAAAAGGTAAATGTTGCATAATCATCATAATACCTCAGTAGTGCATCCTTCCCTGCGTTTGGGATGCATAACATGCATGACGATGACCCAAATTTAGCCCTATCGTTACTAGCTCAAAGAATCTGCACTACTTTGAAGCTGCCAATCCTGCAAAGAAACAGAAGTTTAAATTCAATTTCTGGACAGTTATATTTCATCAATGGAGCAGAAATGTCACATAAATATAAACCATGGATAAACCCAAGAAAAAGGTAAATGTTGCATAATCATCATAATACCTCAGTAGTGCATCCTTCCCTGAGTTTGGGATGCATAACATGCATGACGATGACCCAAATTTAGCCCTATCGTTACTAGCTCAAAGAATCTGCACTACTTTGAAGCTGCCAATCCTGCAAAGAAACAGAAGTTTAAATTCAATTTCTGGACAGTTATATTTCATCAATGGAGCAGAAATGTCACATAAATCAAACATCTCCATATTTTTATTTATGGTCTGTGAAACCACTTTCCAGCTTCAGTATTATGTTGGATTATTAGGATGGAAGGCCCTGAAACACATAATCGAAGATAACGTACAAAAGCCACAATATCCATGTTCTTTGTGATCTATAACAACACTTAGCATCTTTCCCAGATATAGCTATAATGCTGGTTAAGAATATCAAATTATAAATTGAACCATCTATACTAAACGTACCAAGCTGTATTACATCCAAACAGTGCATCATACTTCAATTCAAATATATTGTTTTCCCAATCACTTGTCATTTGCTATGCAACCAGAGCCATATAAAGAATTGTGGACCACGCAGTACAATGCTAAAAGTAATACATTAAAAGTGGAGTTTCCTAATAATCATGAAGCTTGGGAGCAAAGCCTGAGCAAATACAAACAAATTGTTGTAGGCACTTAAAAAGAAAACAAAAAAAAAGTGAAAATTAGTTACACAAAGCACCAATCAGATTCGTACAATATAAGTTGTCTTATTGTGAGTTACCCATTTAAGAACATGTAAAATTGTATAACAGGACTGAACTAAGTCTGTTAGGAAGTGTGGCACAAGAGTTACAAATTCAAAAAATCGAACTCAAAAGAATTGGCCTACCACAAACCCAGCTGGTTTCCAAGAACTGCCAAGGCCACGGCTTTCGACCAAAAACAGTATTGAGAACCCTGACTATGGCAGTGTCGGACTGTCGGGACTTGGGAGTGCAACTGAACATAAGTGATCAACAAAAGGTTTAGGAAACCAGAACCAGTGGAAACAGAACTTGGCTGATAAAATGTTTCTGGAAGGTAACAGCTAGTATCAAGCTTTTTCCTGACCTTTTATGTTTCAAATTTTAATATTCCGGGTCATATCGAAGAAGCACTGATAAAAGCATTTTGGCCTAAAGTAGGGATCTAAGGGGGTCAATTGTGACCTATATCAACCAATTTTAGAAGGCAAAATTAGGTGAATAGCACCCAAATGGTTGATTCAGGGTGGGATCCAGCTGTTCAAGAAAACTGGCATTAACTGAATGTTTAGTGCCAGTTTCCTTCCTTCTTTAACAACTAGAAACTACTTTCCTAAACCAACCAATTCTAAATCCGAGTCGGGTCCAATTTTTTTTTAAAATGACATTAACTGATTAGTTACTGCCTTTACTAACCCATGTAGGTATCAATTTTATCTTTTAGGAAATGGATAGGTATCAATTTATCCTTTAGCAAATGGATCATGATCAAACACCGATGACTAATAATCCGACAAATCAACCAAACAATCTTAAGCCAGAGTTGGGCATATACTTAAGTGATTGTACCTTCAAACACAAACCAATATCCACATTGGCAATTAGAATAATACCCTGCAGATCGGCACTAAACTGGTAAACAAAAAGGAATAAAAGTAACGAATGAATAAATATGTATGACAAGAAACAATATACATAGAAAACAAGAATATATTTTTCTTAAGGTAACATGAAATGAGAGCAAGTTTAATAAACATGTAGAAAAGGTAAGAAAGACATATAAATGAACCATTAAGGCACCAAATAGTATAACAATAATCAAATCAATGAAAATCATGATCATGATAAAACACTCTACAGATATCACAACTACAAGTTCTCCGAAACATCATCTTGACCATCAATTTATGTTGTGATCTATTTGTAGAATCTTATCTAGGAAACAACTTATTCTTTACTAGATGGGTTACAACAATTTAAACTAGCACTGTCAAACGATGTCATAAGTCTAAATTATAAGTGCAACTATATTCACTTGTTCTGAAGATTTCAGAATAAATAAAAGTGGCTCCAAACAGTTCATTGAACCTAACATTTTGAAAGAAATCAAGCATAGTGTTTGATCGGAGAAGAGCTCACACCAATTTTTATTGATATTACCAAAGAAACATGGAAGTGTTTCATAATTGATTTATCTTCTATTGCTCTTTAACAAAGCTACCACCATAAACCATAAAAGAAAAAATGCAGAACCAAAAGAATTAAGAAGATCATTGTAGGGGGGGGGGGGGGATAGGCAATTTACTTTCATATATATAGTTGTGGTACCTGGACACCCGTGTCCAATTTTTTTGGCCAAATCGGACACCCCGAATCCAAGTCGTGATACCCGTGTCAGATTCCGAGTTGGATTTCGCGTGTCCAAATTTTCTTTGCCAGATCGGACACCTGAATCCGAATCGGATTCCAGCACTCGTGTCCATGTACATGTAACACTGATCTACAAGCAAACACATACTTCCTCAAAATTTTTGTTGTTAGCCTCTTAGCACACACTAGGTCCTTAGCCAAGTGGATCATCGACAGTGATGCCATGCAATTACATGTGGTGGGGTAGAAATTTGACCAATGAACTTAGCACAGTGGTGCAAGCCTGCTAGGCCGTCTCAGCCTCTCAGGTGATAGTAGCTAGTGAGCACATACACTGCGGTGGAGGTGATCATTGCATGCATGCAACATTGCCATGTTGCTCATGTGTCATGCAATCGATGCATCGAGAAGGTGAACATGTATCGAAGGAGTGAAGCACGGGGAAAAGGGCAACAATCCAAATGTGCATTAGGAAAGTGGGGTGGGGTGGAGGGGGGGGGCAAGAATCACAATGCTAGTGAGCGAGATGATGACCATAATTTTGAAAGGGGGTCCCATTTCCATTCCTTTGCCAAAGACCCTAACGACAGCTTGAACTACCTCCTTGTCTCATTGATCCGAAAAGAAAGGTCTAAATGGTAGTGTTAGTGATCGCTATAGTGCGTGCAACAACGATAGCTAGGTCTAGGTGCTATCGATACAACATAGAATTTCAATATAGCATTTTGGAATATATGGCTAATATAGCGATCATGGTACATCACATGATGTATATTCATTTTTTTGGAATATAAATTTTTTCATGTCGGAACGAATCCTAAGGGATGGCAACTGTATGCATCCACCCAGTTAACCACCGGTAATTAACCTAATAGAGGGGAGTATGTTCCTTTTTTGCACATGGGCGCGTCCATGGGAGCAATGCCAAGGGTTTCTTGGAAACATTCATAAAATTAGGAATGATTGGTTTTGAAAAATTGACCAAGTTGTTCGCGTAAGTGCTTGGCACCTGTCCATCACCATGATTTACCCTAATCATCGTGTTAGACGGATAAGCAGCCAAAGCATGCCTTATCTATGCTGGAGGGGTCTAGGAGGCTCTAGGTGGGTGTCTCGACGGCACCGGCCACGTGGCCAGGTGGCAATATGATGAAGAGATGTGGCGCTAGAGAAGTCACCGCCACATATAACAATCACACGAGTGAAAGGCTTAAAATTTTATCTTGTTGGCTGAGTGGGCCGATGGCATGGCCCAATATACATGTTCTCCCCCATGGCAGGCAGACACAAATGTAGAAGCACACGCATTACCTCGCCCAGCAACAACTAGCACACAAAATCAACATCGTTAGCTTCGCCCACCATCTGGTGTCATCAAGCCGCACTTGCAAGTCAAAGTCTCTTCTCCACTTACTTCCCACCTCCTCCTCCTTTCCCAATTGTTTCCACCCTCTCTTTCCTTTCTTTCTCCTACCATATCTCCCTCCTTTCCCTCCCCCTCATTCACCCTCTCCTCCCCTGTCTAGCATACCATTTGGTTGCCTAGGTAGGCTAGGTGCTAGGCGGCAATCGATCCCAACAATATTGCCTCATGCCTTTTGAAAAACTTGGAATGGAATTGATAGAAGTTATTACACACATGTCATTAACTTAATAAATTGGAAGGTAGAGGGGTGACCAAGACCTGTTGCGTTAATACCCATGAAACAAAGCAATTGAAACACACATATAGCAATTAAAGTTCAATGACACAATAAACTGTTGGATAACTAGTACTTCATACATAGTATCAATAGATAGGAGGATAACAATCCAAACCAAGCCTAGCAGCAATCAAGTTCAATTGGAAAACAAAGGAACTGAACTTGCATCTGATGTATCATATCAGTATATTAGAAGATAACACAGCAAGCCATACCAAGCACAAGTGCAGCACTTCACCATCCATGCTACATAAACCAATGGCACAACAAATTGATGCCCTAGGGGTGCACATCCTTTAACTTCATGCAGCTAGAGAACACTGGCTGCAAC
Source organism: Phragmites australis (assembly GCF_958298935.1). Classification (NCBI taxonomy): domain Eukaryota; kingdom Viridiplantae; phylum Streptophyta; class Magnoliopsida; order Poales; family Poaceae; genus Phragmites; species Phragmites australis. Next base: position 23,028,449 of record NC_084934.1, on the reverse strand, counting down.
AATAAACATTACTTAGGAATGGCATTGTTGAGAAAAAAATCTAGTGTAAGCTATCCACTCCCATGCAAGAGTGCATAGCAAATAAACCATCAAATTAGCAAGAACAAGAAAACCAAAAGAAAGGATATATCCCCAAATACATGTGCTTATAGGCGATAGATAAAATATGAAGAGATGAGACAATACCATTAAAAGGTCCAAACACCAAACCATGGGTGCCCTTAGACATTCTGAGATTTTTTTGGAAAGTGTCACTAGACTTTCTTGTTGAAATGCCACTGAAAATTGCTATACTACATAACCTCTAGTTTTGAATTTTTCTTCTAAAATTAGAGCACTAGAAAGGGTGAAGAACTTTGAACAAGCTATAAAGTGTCTATCATACATTTCATACCTCCCAAATCTCAAAATAGGAAAAATAAAAAGGAACCAACATGCAACCCATCGTTTAGTATGATAGGCATTTTGTCAAATGAATTCTATGTAGTGGGACGACAAGGTAAACATCAATCAACAAGGTTGTATGGCACCTCAAATCCTCCCCAATTCTGCGTGGCAAGCACAGGGGTAAAAGCAAATAGGAGGAGGATGGCCATCAACAACTTTATACTGGTCACGCAAAAGTAACACAGAATAGGGGAACTAAGGGCCTGTTTGACAGAGGTACTAGACCAGCTTTCAGAGTGGAATCAGTGAGAGCTCTGTTAAACGACGGTTTGCAACTTTAAGCTCCCAGAGTGATTCCGTATGAGTAATTTTCTTAAATGAACTAGATGCCGAGAGCTAAAAAAACTAACTTCACTTCACTCAAAGAATCATTTACTTCAATTCATAGAGTTTACCCTAGATAATCACTAGTTAATCTCTTTCAACCATAAACTTTATTAGAGAATCACTTCTCCTAGAGAATTTAGATCATGAGCTCTACCAAGCAGGTCCAAAACAAGGTAGTACATGTTAAGGAAGTGTTAGCATTGAAGAAAATTGGATTCAGCTCCTCCTTTTTTTTATCGATGGTACAGATACAAGGATAGCCCCGACAAGGGTGATAACATACCCCACCTATACTGAAGGCAGTCGAGTTTGGTGTACAAATAAGAGGGCAGGGACACTTCCGGAAAGAAATAAAGAAAAGTAATTTGAAAAAACATTTCCGCAAGAAAAAATAATAACTAGAGGCACACATTGACTCTCACTGGGTGACCCTAACCCTAGTACTCCTCATAGCAAGTCCAATGATACTATTCCATTTAGGAAATCTAAAAGTTTTGTATATATTAACAGTCAAAGTAAAGGAAATTTGGCTACTCAATTTTCAAAAACTCATATGTTTGTGAATAGAGAGAGTAACTATGATAGCAATGACATTTGACCAATCAAACTCTAAAATGACAAATATTTCTGGAAAGAGGGGGTATATAGCAAGCTTACCACATCATAGACTTGGAAGTGACAGTGAAGGTGGAAAACCAGTATATAGGTTGAGATGTTGAAAGTTGAGACTTAACTCGCACACCTTCTCAATTCGCATGGTATCGAGCTCAAGCAGAAAATATTGTGTACTCAATAGAGGACGCCAATTAAGCCCTCGCCACCTATCCGTCCCTTGCAGGAGTAAGTACCGCCCGGTTGCACCTGAGATGAAGAAGAAATGGCACGAAGGCAACTGAACTTGGACTTCCTTCATGGATTGCCATGCGCTGGCACTTCCAGCATCACTTCGCCTAATAGAATAAAGGGATTCGGACTCGCGGCCGAAATCCATTCGTAGAGTAAACATCTCAACCCTGCCGTCCCCAGCCTCGGCAATGGCGGTACAATACTCAACACGGTGGACGTGAGTGGTATCGGCAAGAGGGATATCGGCGAAGGAGAACTCCCTCCTGCGCGTATCAAGCACCAGCAGCTTGTTGTTCGTCCAAGACACCCTCCAGTAAAAGCAGCCGTCCGCGAAGTAGCGCCAGTGTAGCCTAAACCAGAGTGTTTCCGCGCTCACCTTGGCGACGGAAGCGCTCCAGTCTTGGAAACGGAAGGCCAACCACCTTCCGTTGGCCGAAGAGATGACGAAGGCGACGAGATGAGATCTGCACACGGCGACGCAGATCACCCTGAAGGACGTCTCATCATCCTCCTCGCTCGCGGGAACGAGGATCGGCTCGAGATGCAGGCGGCGCTGTTGCGGGAGGGGCATCGGGGGGAGCAGCGCGTATCGCCGGGATACGGGGTCCGCAACCGCGAACTCCTTGGAAGCCGAGGAGCTCTCGAGGAGGACGCGGCCGTCGCGCACGTCACGGAGAAGCCAAGGGCCGCCAGCGGGGATGAAGGAGAAGGAGAAGTCGGCGGCCCGCGCGAGGGCGCGGGCGTAGGGCGCGGAGGGGTGGGGCGCCTTCGCGGGGTAGAACTTCCCGTAGAGGAAGCCGAGGAACGGCGCCGGGTGGATGGATCGGAGGCGGCGGCGGAAGGAGCGTTCGGCGATGACGCGGCGGAAGGTAGGGCAGGCGGTGGCGGCCCGCCCGACGTCTTCGAGGGTGGGCAGGCGGAGGAAGATCACAGCCAGTAGGTCGTCGGGGAGGCCCAGCATCGGCGGGGCGTCAGGGCGCTTTGCGTCTGGCTCCTCCGGCGTGGCCATCGCACCGGCGGCGAGGGCGAGAGTGGGGTCTAGGGCTCGCCGCTGCGATTGCGCTTTGCTATTTATACGGACACGTTAGAGCTCACGGGGCACAGAAGAGTTGGGCCTTAAGACAGCCTAATTCAAGGGGAAAAAACGATTCAGGCCGCGTTGAGCCCGACATGGAAGGAAAAATTCTAAGTCACTGTTGATATTCGTATTAAAATAATAGATAGAAAATTATAAGTATATAGGAATCTACGGATGAATGAATATCAAGTGTAAGATATGAACGAATAAAATAATTCGTGTATCCACACCCCATGCTAGACCAAGAGGGCAATATTTCTTCCAGTTCCAATTCTTGTAAGTATAACTGTAACAAAGAGTTAGAGATGAAAACGATGAGAAAAACGCTAAATCACTTTTAGTTTCATATTTTTTTCTCAAAAACAAAGTCAATAATAATAACGCCGGAAACAAATACGACAATCGATAATACAAGAAAATCGTAAACGGTGTTATCGGGATAGGAACAAGCCAGTATCGATTGGGAATCAATAATTCAAACCCAAAAGTATTGAACCTCGAGCTTCATTACATTATATTGTTTTAGGATTGCAAGGATTTTGGATATGACAACGGAAGAGAATGGATTCGAAAATTTCAGATAATAGCAAATCACAAAAGATGAATTGTGCTACCTAACCCTGGTTGTTTTATACATAAGTTTGTCTCTATTACTTCGCGGGCTCGTGACGTCGACAGTGGCGTCACGTCGCGTCATATGTGCAGCTTTGCGTTGCTTGGGGACGGCCGGACAGGGTGACATCACGTCGCGTCAGGGAGGGGAGGGCGGAGGAGGAAGGGCATCGAGGGCTTGAAGTGGTGGATCTGGGAAGTGAGATTTGGCTACTAGTGGATGCGCAGAGGGAGTTGCTCTGGCAACGACAGCGGCTATCTACCCGTCTAAGGTTGTATTGACCGACTGTGTGGGGTTGATCGTAAGCCTATTATAGGTGGGGCGAATAGATAATGGGAGATTAGGTTGGGAGGGTGCGAGCCTGGGAGACATGTTGCCTGTTTGGCCGTGGGCCATGCCCGAGTTGAGTTGGACCACATGAAGGAGAAACGGAAATTCCTGACGGTAATTTCCGACCGAAAATGGAAGAACTCGAAAACGATCGGAAACAGCATAAATCGTTTCTGCTTTCATTTTCGCAAGTTTTCTTGTTTTCATTTCTGTTTTTCCAATATATCATTTCCATCTGCTACAGTCGGAAAAGTTCGAAAACAATCTCCAGAATACCAAGAATTATCGTTTTTATTTTCATCCCTGCAAAGAGTCTTAAAAAGATAAATTAAAACAAACTACCATGCAGATAACTTGGCATTGTTAACTACCCGAGACCTTAGAAATCTGGCAATCTACCAGCCACGAACCGACACTGATAGTAAGTATCAGTGTCGATTCTAGCCATGAATCGACACTGATAATTGCTACTTTCACAGTTTATCTTAAAAAAATTATAATTTTTCCAAACAAAGTTGGATGGGTAAAAAATTTATATAAAAATTGTAGATTTCGACGAGATCTACAACTTTATAGTTTATAACTTTTTAATTCGAGGTCATTTAAATACCTAAATAATCTTAACAAAGTTTCAGCTATGTTCAATGAAAACTCATCTTAAAAAATTCATAACGTTTTCATATGAAATGGGATGGAGACAAAATTTATATGAAAATTATAGCTCTCGACGAGATCTACAACTTTGTAGTTGATTAGTTTTTTATTTGAGGTCATTTAGATGTCCATATAGCCATTCAAACGTTCGGTCAGAAGATGTCAAAAGGATTGATTTTGCTATTATAATCGAGAACGAACGATAGCTGAGATGGTCAGAGCGGTCACAAGCGAGGGTTTGCTATGAGGTCGTGAGTTCGAGTCCTGGTTGCCGCATGCGAGCAAAAACGCGTGACTTGTGCTGTCGGGAGAGCAGCGTGATTGATCGGGTGCCTTTGGTTGAAAAAAAAATCTTACTTTTTCCAGCCCCAAAAAGTTTGAATCGGGGAAAACCATATCAGTGCCAGTTGGAGCCACCAACCGGCACTGATATGGTTTTCAGTGCCGGTTCTAGACCCGGTACTGATAGTCACTGATTATCAGTACCGAGTAATCAGTGGTGGTTCAAAGTCTACCACTGATGACGATTTTGAACCGTCACTGATATCGTGTTCTGCTATAGTGTGACTAACCAAAATTGAAGGAAATAGAGTTGGCATAGTTCTGTCAAAGTCAAGGGAAAATTACACTCACTCGATGATTCGATGTGTGAGAATTTGTAGACATCGGATGATTTGGTGAGCACTTAGAGATAGCACCGGAGTATTTAACAGAGATGTTGAAAATGATCGTCTGGGGCGGTCTACTCACCAGATAATCTGGTGATCAGAGGCAGTACATGCCAGAGTATTCTTTCTTTGGTGACAAAATTTGAATGTTGCACCAGATGGTCCGGTGTTCCGAGATGTGAACACCAGATAGTTTTCCAGAGTAGTCTATTTTTGCTGCCAGAGAGAAGATGCACACTGGACAGTCCGATGATGAGGTGTGTGAGCATCGGTGGCTTCATCGGACCATTTAACAGAGATGTTGCAAAATAAGGTTTGATGCAGTTGTACTCACCGGATGATCCAGTCATGGATATTGTACTCACCGGAGGGTTTTCCAAGATGTTTCTAGAGAAAGAATCATTGTACTCACCGGATGGTCCAGTGTTCAGAGACTGTACATATCGGAACATCTGGTGTTCACATTTTTCTTTGGACTGTCTTTTTCAATATGTATTTGATTTGAACTAACTTGTGATAAGTTTACATTGTGTTTTGGAGATAAATATCTACTTATCTCATGATGTATAGGTGATGGATGCAACTTGGCGGCCGACGGTGGCATAATCGTGGCCAAGCGGGATGCTTGGTGTCAGATGATCGAGGAGGCCGAGCAAAGTCGAGGGTGATCATAGTTGTGCACATGGAGATCAAACATTAAAAGGAAGGATGAATACGGGGTGTTGACAAAGTCAAGCGAATGGGGTGCCAGTGCAAGTGACAAGACGGCCCGAGAGATCGGAAGTGGGAGAGACTTACCGATGGTCAAGATCACAAGACAGAGTACACACGTCGATATCGGGATGCTTGCTTGAGGTCAAAGCAAGTAGTTTTGAGTCATGCTTTGAGAAGTATGCGACATCATCGCGAAGCTAGCATCGAGATGAAGATAAGTTGTGAAGGTGTTACAGATGTTCGATGGACGAAACGAAAAATTGACCAAAATACCTCGATGGTAGGTAGGAAACTATTGTAAACAAAGGGCATTTGGAAACAAGAAATCTTAAGGGCTAAACTACCTTTCTACACCTATAAATAGAGGGATATAACTGTAGGGAAGGCGTGAGCCAGCCATTTGAGAGTCTAGTGATAGTTTTTGAAGGAGATGAGATCATAGGCTTAGCTTTTGTAATAGGTTAGAGCTTTTGAGAGTAAAATATTTTGTAATCTGTTTAAAATAGGGTTGATCTCTAGGCTTAATGAAGTTTATTTTTTTGTATGAGCTTGTGTTCATCTTCTTCTAGTCTCTTTCTTTTGGTTTCTTTGCTTCTCTTGCAAGTTTTTTGTTTTCGGTTGTGATTTTTGTTTTCCTTTTGAGCTGCAGTTTTTCCTCCCTTGTGAAGTTAATCTCTTTATTGCTAGGGGCATAAAATGCATGTATAATAGTACAAATTTAGGTTTCGTATTCTCTTTCCTAAGTCATCAACTTGGAGACTTTCTTCACTCGGTAACTATCTTCTCGAGTTTCTTTCTTAGTTGTGAGCTTTTTGTGACTAGGGTCTTGAAATGATCATAAAAGGAACCTTGTATTCATATCTCATCCATAGAGTCACATGTTAACGGTTCTTTTCTTCGTATATCTCTATTTGCTTCCGCTTGAGTTTTGAGGTGTTTTAGTGAAACAAAGTAGAAGCCCATTCGATTTGAAAGAATTTGATGAGACACCTATTCACACCCCTCTAGTCGCTAATCTTGGTCCTACAATAGGAATTCAGCAAAAAAAACAGGAGCAAAACTGAAGTGGTACAAACTTGTCAAACTGCCAATAATTAAGGCCCTCGCGTCATCTCCATGAGTGGCTCAGGACTAAACCTCCGCCTCCCCACCTCGTCAACCCACTCGGCATGGCCACCGCAGGCCGGCGAGGGTGAGAATGGGGTCTAGGGCTCGCTGCTGCAACCGCGCTTTGCTATTTATACAGACACGTTAGAGCTCATAGCGTAGAGTAGAGTTGGACCTTTAGACAGCCTAATTCAGTGGCTAAATTTTTAACAGGCCGATGTTAGCAGGGCTTTGCATTTGGATCTACCAGGCTTGAGATGCAAAAATAGATTTGGGCCGTATTGAGCCGGCCATGAAAGAAAATTTCTAATAGCCTTTACGGATGTATGAACTATTAGAATCATTCATTTGCATTGAGATTTATGTCAGAGGAGTAGTTGAAAAAATTATAGGTTAGGTAAAAGATTTAATATATATATATATATTAATATCAGGTGGAAGGAAGAGACGAAAGAAGGAGATAATGTATGTGCCCACACCCCCATACGGAGTTATCTTTCCCAGCCGGCCATGCTAGACCAAGACAGGCAATATTTCTCCCTGTTCCAATTCATACAAGCATGACTGTAACCAGGGGTGGACCCATCGTGATGAAAGGGTATTCAATTGAATACCTAACTTTTTTGCAAAAAAAATAGTATATAACAGCTATACTACGTATATATATTTCTAGTCAGTCCAACTTGTTTGTTTGTTGCTTCAATCCATCAGACCACCCAGTAAAATATGAGCTCAAGCTACTATCCATCCTCCACTCAGCCTATTAACCGGAAAGAGCCCATATTCTCAAACCATAGCAGCAAGCATCAGGAGCTCATAATCTCTATGTTGTGACTGTCTAGTTCGACAGTCGGCAGTTGAGTGTGAATTTTTTATGCAAGTTAAGGATAGTACATTATTAAATGCTTCCAAGTCATGAAGGAACATAAAGTTAAATTGTAATTTTCTTTAAGTATTTTATAATTTCTCTTAATTAGTTGAAACTTCTCTACTATGAATAATTTATACTTTAAAATTTACGCTACTATGGACTTCTCGTATTTTAGATTGAATATTTTTTTTAATATTGAATACCTAATCGCCAAATCCTGAATCCGTCACTGACTGTAACGAGGTACAAAGAGTCTTAAAAAGAACAAAAAGATAAATTAAAATAAACTACCATGCAGATAACTTGGCATTGTTAACTACCCGAGACCTTAATCACTCTAGAAATCTGGTAATCTTCAGGGAACTATGAAGAAGACCGTCGTGCTCCTTCCCTCAGCATCTCTTGGTATCCGGATTCTGCATCAGTGCAAGTTCTGCAGCGAGTTACAAAGTTAGATCACAAAATTAAGTTTATGATAAGGCCATGTTCCCAGTTCTTCACAAGGACCAACAGCCGTCCCACCAGCACAAAGACCTGACAATCTTGAGAAACATGCTCAGCCATTTACTGTAACACATTGGAACCAAATTGACATAACCACCAAAGCACGTTATCAACTAGGTCTGACCATGGAACAACAACAACAAAGCCTTTTATCACGAACTAGCTCTGTGGTTAGTGCCTCTAGTAGTGAGGACACGGCCACCTGAGCTTGAACCCAAGACGTACCAGTTTGTGGGTACCTCCTTAAGAACTAGTTTCAACTAGCTTCCTAGCCAACTAACGTTTGGTACTCTCCTATCTTAAATTTTAAAAAATACCCCAAGGGAGTCTCTCCACGTGGTGAAGAAAAAAACAAAGCCTTTTATCCTAAGCAAGTTGGGGGAGGTCCGAAAGATCAAACATTGATGCACATCTGCTGTACTTCTAGTCTTCACGAGATTGATTTAGTGTATCATACATATGCTTGACTGAAGGCAATTGATATTTTGTATGAATTCCCGGGGATACACTGGAGAAACCAGTACAAGTTTAAAACGCAATTTGAGGCACTACATAGGAATTCAGCACAAAACAAAAATAGGAGCAAAACTGTAGTGTTACAAACTTGTCAAACTGTCAATAATTAAGGCCCTCATGTTGTCTCCGTGAGGTGGCTCGGGGGCGATGCTAACCCTCCGCCTCCCCCTCTCAGCGTGGCCATCGCCAGCCTGCGGTGGTAATGGCTAGTGGTAGCACCAAGTGGCGATTGTCGTAGCTTCCCTCTCCTCTCTGCTCCCTCCCCTCTGCCACAGCTCCTAACAGCGAGATGATGCAAATCTGTGCGAGGGCGAACAAATCCTTGCTGTCACAATCGGATTTGTGAGCCTGGCCGTTGATCCACGTGATTGGCATGATGGCGGCCGAGATCCCCACAGCGACGATGGGATCTGCGTGCGACAACTAGGATTCTTCTAGCGATGGCCATTGAGAAGACCTGTGTGGTGGCCTTCGAAGGGACTTGCGTGGATCGGCAGCCACTACGGATGGTTTCACGCAAGATCCTGGTCCAAACCGAATCTTCTTCTCCATGCTAGGGGAGCATCCTCGCTCACCCACTGTAGGCAGCTCATGGGACGGGTGAAGAAGCAGCTACTTCTGGAGCTCCACACCAAGGAGGTGACATGTGCGGTGGGCAGTCGGGGGCTCTAGGTGAAAGTATTGCGTGGCTTTTTGCTAGCACTGGCGATGACAACATTCTCAAGCATCGTTCCCCTTATTGGAGGCGTCGCTATGGTGTCCCTGCTTTCCCGCACCCATAGTGGATTCTCTAGGTGAAAACTCATATCTTATGTCAAATCGAGCAATGACGGTGTCTTGACAATGTGTCCTCCTTGGAGGCATTGCTTTGGAGTTTCTGACAGTGCTGTTGGAGCTCGCTTGAAGAGAAGATGTTCAACTGAAGCTCAAGGGTTCACCGGTCAAGTCATCTATCATGCTAGACAGTCGTCATCACTAGTCGATGGTGGGTTGGGGTTTACAGTGGTGGTTAGCCATGAGCAGTTTTATGGCTAGTATTTGACCGGTCGTCGACAGCTTTGCTAGGTAGTGGATGCGTGTGAACTGCTTTAAGTGCACTATTGTTCGCCTACTATTTGCAAGAGGACATTTGGTTGTTGGGGAGTCTTCAAGATCCTATCAATCCGTGGTGTAAGGTAATAGGTATTCCATATCTAGTGGTAGTGGAAATAGCATTTTCTGGAGTTTAGGGTGGTTTTGAGTTGTATGTCTGGGTTTGAAATTTGGTACTGCTTTTTGCACACTATCGGTGACACAGGAACCAGGGGTCCCCGAGTCCCGAGGCCAGACCAGCAGGTTGCCACGTGGCGACCTCCCGCGAGGATGATCTCCCCGAAGCGCGAGAAGACTAAGTCCAGGGAGAGGGCGCTTGGGGCCATGAACAGTGGTCCCCGAGTACCTGAGTTCCCCGATTATCTGATCTTTAGACCGGATTATCTGAGGCCTCCTATTTGGATTATTTGCATTTTACTGGGCCCATTGTCCATTGTCCACCAGCCCAAACAAATAGCATTCCACAAATCCACTAATACCTATTCAGATTAATCTCGCGAGCAATGGGGCCCTAGCCACCACTAGAGGAAATGGTATGTACCCCTTACTCATTTTATATGTAAATTTGTTTGATGGATGTTGTTGCAAATTAGATGTTAATTGATGGAATTTGTAAGGAAAGCAAATGTCTAGTGATGAAGTTTGATTGCTTGAGGATTACTGAAGTTCAATTGCTAATTTGACACTTTAGAACCTTGAGGAAATAAGGATGAAGAGATGGAGCTATTGTCTACTGGAGAGGATCGAGGAGAAACTTTTTATTTTGGCTAGTGTCTCTGGAACATGGACTATGGATGTTTTGTTTTGAAATATTCTATACTCTATTGTTATTTTGGCTTGTTTGTTATGTGTATGGACTATAGCTTTTTTGTTTTATTACCGTTGATTGATTGATAATCTGCAACCAGTTGACAACCCGTGCACGGTCTTCCGGAGTACATCAGTTTTAATTTGCAAGCTTCAGAATTCAGATGCTGAAAGTTCTGAACAAATGTAATCTTGGTTTTATTTTTATAATATGTGTCACGAATATCTTCGTAATACTTATGCTGATTCTATAACCAACCTGAGATGTGTGTCAACACACGGATTCTGATAAGCTGGAAGATTTAACGGGAACATCTCGCGTAATTTCCGACTATTTCATAACATATACTTCACTCTGTTTCCGATTCCTACTGTGAAGCAATCCGTATTCGAATTCATATATGTGTAATATCCACTCTGACTCCGAATCCGAAAAAAAGAGAATGAGTATATGTTACGAACATTATCTGTCCGAATTTGATTTGTTTTCAACCCTACGCATGGAGCATCCTTTAGATATCTGTAGAGTTGTCAACAAGTAGATCTCAAGTTGGCGTAACTAGGCTCGGCGAGCTTAGCTCAAACCAAGATTGAGCTAGGCTAGGATGGGGTTCGAGCTTGCTGTTCAGCTTGACCTCGGCTCAGTCGAAGCTTGACTAAGGTTGAGCTCTGCTCGTCCAAACTGCAAGAGTCAAGGGAATTTGAAGCATAGCTACACAAGTGCACAAATAGCATGTCAATAAATCTGAAAGGGAATTTGAAGCACGATTGAGAAACTTAGAAATTATGTGGAACTGCAAGAGCAGAATGCAAGATTCACAACACCAAGGGCAGAAAAACAAGCTCGCAGATAATGCGAGTAAGAATATTTGGCAGCAAGAATCGCAGCACTATCTGGCAAGAAACTTCAACTAATACGGTAATACCAATGATATAAAGACAAAGTTCATTTGAGGCAGATAGATTTGCATTAACATAAGAAAGGTGAGATGAATTGGTACGAACTCACATTGGATAGTGATCTGAATGGCATCTGGTAGGCGGTAGAGGCAGAGAAGGAGAAAGGGAAGGGGATGAGGGGTGTAAAAGGCATTTTAGAGCAAATAAGCAACTCCTGATCAATACCGCACCTACCTTCTATGCTATACTGTCCAACTTGCCATGTCATACTGGAACTAGCACAATTTTAACCTGCATTGCATAAGCCCAAAGTGTAGGTATGTTATAACTTACAAGCAACTCCAAATGTTAGCTACGTGAAGAAAAAATCATCGCGAAAGAAGGCTACTGTCAAAGATTTAGGTAGGTTCGAGCTTTCGGAAGGAGTAATACCCTATGTCTTGTTTGGATATTACTGTAGTATATCAATCAACTCAAGTACAAGTAATTTGGTTAGACCTATTACAGGGAGTATATCAGATTTAAACTAATCTAGGGTTCAATCGTCGAGTATCTCCTATGTTAGGGTCATGATACTTGCGTTGGGATGTGTATGTCTTGATCTGGCTTGAGTTATCCTTTTCAGGGGTCTATGTCCCCACATTATATAGGGCTGATATACCGCCTCTATCCAGCCGTAGTCGATAGGGAGTCCTTCATCTTATATGGCAAGACAAAGCAGATAGATCTGGCTGAGATATTAGTCGTACTCGAGTTAGGTAACCAATCTAGACATTTCTAGTATACACTTTCTATATTTCTGACTGTATTAAGTACCATAGATTCGGTTCCACAATATCCAGAGTTGATAAGTATGCGCGCAATGTACCCTCTCCGTGTACAATTTATTCTTTATGCGTATATACCCCATAGTTGAATATTTGATGGTAGCCCCCTAACTCTGCTCAGGAGGAAAGGTTTTCACAAGTGTTCACTCGGGTACTGCCAAGTCTAAGCCGGATCAAGTAAAGTGGATCAAGCTTGCAGTCGAAAGAATCGAGCACAAACAGATCATGTTCTGAGCATTGAGTGAAAACGCAATTAGGTCGAGTACCCTGCTGTTAACCGCACTCAAGACTAGAAAAAGGGCTAAAACACTTTCGTTTTAGCTGGTCATGACCAAGAAACAACCACTTTTGCTTGGTCTCGACTAATCGACACCTAACTCTGAGTAGAGTTAAAAAACCTTCAAAATTTGAACCGTTTGGTATATGAACCTTTAATGCCATCATCTCGCCTTTCACACTTATCGAGGAACCACAGAGATGGGAGTGGTTACCAAAAAGGCGATAAGCTTTGGACTATTTAACCGTACAAACCTGGACTCTAGCAATTTTTCATCACTCTCTCCGCCAGCCTTCTCATTCTCCGCCCAAACACGAGCCGCCACAAAGAAAACTTAGATCCACGGATCCTAGTTCCTTTGTGAGGACTCCAACATCGTCGGAGAAAAAGTTCGACGCAAAGACCGTCAGTGCCTCACTCGAGCATCTGGATGAGATGAGGCTTCCGACTGAAGTTTGGACGATTTCGTCAATGCAAGAATCAAGGGTAAAGGAGCTTAAAGATGAAGGAATAGTGCCTCATCACAATCTGGTTGACTGGAGACCCGCATCTGGTGAGGAGTTCCCATCCTGTCGATTCGACTACGAGATCGTGGTTTTTTAGTCCTTCTTTCACTGCGGTTTCAATGTTCCCCCTTCTAAGTTCCTCCTTTCCATACTCGATTTCTACCAAATTGAGCTCCACCATCTGAATCCGAACTCGAACACCATGTTTAGTTTGTTTGTCCACTTATGTGAACCCTTCCTCGGTATCAAGCCGAGTTTGAATTTGTTCCAGCATTTCTATCATCTGAAGAGGAATAATGAGAACAAATGTATCGGAGGCTGTGGCTTCCAGCTACGGATTGGAATGAAGAATTCCTATATCCCAATTGCACTGATCTCCTCATGCAGAAAGATTGGAAAAAAGCATTGGCTTTATGCCTCCAACCTCGACCCAGTTCACTCCCCCTTAGTTTATAGGGGGCCTTCAACCCTACCCAAATCCTTCTTGGTTGAAAAAGCACCGTGAGTCCGAGCATAACGCCTACTATGTTAAGAAGATTGGTGAAACTAGGCAAAGTGGCTTAATCGGGTGGCATATGGCTAAAGACTTCATTAGTCAAAGGTCAAGCCCTTTGAAAGCGCAGGATCGCTTTGCCTGGGAATATTCTTGAGACAAAGATAGCTCAAGGGACATGGTTGGAGGTAAAATTTATATATCAATTTTCTGCTTCTGTTACCGCAATCAAGCTCTTTCGAGTGACTTTTTCTCTCTTTTTATAGCTCTGTCTCCTCCATATATTGCTGCTTGATTGAGCAAACTCTTCTCTAAAGAAGCAAAAGAATACTCTGTATAGCCCTACTCCCTCACGAACCCTAGACCAGAGGTGAGGATCCCATTGACTAAAGAAGTAGCATTGATTGTTGCTTGTTCGACTTGATTTGTCTTTTTACAGGTTTTAGTTTTTCGCCAAAAAGGTGACACCATCGCGGTCGAGGTCCTCGACCTTGATGACACTTCCTCCTCTGGCGCTGGCAACAAGGGAAAAACACCAGTCGATTAAGGGGCTGAAGAGTCTCCTCGATCCAAGAGATCTTCTTTGCTATATGATCCAATGCCCCTTAAGTGCACATGGAGAAGAAGCCAACTGATACTGATATCGAGTTGTCAAGTGATTATTTAGTTATTACCCTGGCTTGGTCTGTATGGGCTTCCTTTCTACAGCAGACAGCCAGAGCCACTCCTCGATCGCCTATTCGAGTAGTCGACACATGCAATGACTCGGTAAGAAAGGTAACCTTTATCGAGTTGCCTCCTTCACATGGTCATTCTTCTGAGCATCGACTCGGTGAGTCTAGAATAGTGACGAGTCATTGTGGGCTAATTTCTTGCAGGCAATGACAGCTTTGGCTTCATCGAACCCCCATACCATTCATTTAGCACAACCGATCAAAGATGCCGGTATATGATGCAGAAGAAAATAATAATCAAGAGGCAGAAGTCAACTGTCTTTGCCCGCATCCCAGTCGCCACAAGGTTAGATCTGATTGTTTATCTTGGTTTACAGTCTTCCCTCCTGTTTCTTAGCTAGTCGATGGCAGGTTGCCATGCTCGAAGAAGTCAAAGGAGAAGGAAACAAGTGACCCAGCCAACCATCTAGTTTCGGCTTCTTCTGACATGCCACTTCTGCCTCCTTGAGTAGAACAAACTTCTACATAAGCGCCCAAGGGAAGCTCGGAGCTTACTGTGACCAACCATTGATCCTTAGGTAGTGATAGAGGCTCGCATAGCAGCTACCAAGGCTCAATATATGGCGATCGACCATATTGTTCATCGAAGAGCCCTTGAGGAGAAGGATAATGATCTAGCCGTTCACTGTGAGAGGATTAAAGGTCAGTTTTAGCCACTGATCACTAGTAGGTAATTCGGGCATCGATCAGCAAATGATAACTGCCTTTGATTACTTCCTTAGAACTCGAAGCTAACCTAAAGATCCAACTCCAAGCTGTTGCTGAGTCAATAAAAGTCCACAAAAAGGATGTTGATCAGCGAGAAGAACTCAAGGGTGCCTTGAAGAAAGCAGAAGCTGAGCGGGATGCAAAGATCGATGCTCTAAAGAAGACAAAAAGTGATCGGGACACCATGGTTGCCAGTCGAGACATTGCAGTTACAACACTTCAAAAGCTGAGAGAGTAGACTCTCGACCACATGAACCAATGTCACGTCCCAAAATCCATAATTATGTAATTAAGCATAAATATGCTTCTTAAACATTATATGTAATTTTGCATGATTTTGTTGTGTAACTGTAAAGCAATTCATTTAAAATCATTTGGATAAGAGAAAGAAATTTTGGAGAGAAAAGAATAGAATTCGCAGTTAAAAATGACCTTTTTCTCTTATACGTGGGACCCACCGGCCGGTCCCACACCTTACCTCTCTTTCCCTCTCACTTGGCTACCCCCACCAGCAGCCCCACCGTGCCCACGTGCTCCCACTCCCTCTCTCACATGCTCAACCAAGCCAGCAGCTGCAGCAGCCCCCCCTCTCACTCCCCTCTCAAGCTCTCTCACTCTCCCTTGGATTTCTCTCTCTAGGGGCAAGGCCAAGGTATGCATGTGGTACCATTGCATTCTCTATCTCATGAGCTGCTCATCTATCCAATCCATTTTCATTTTCGTGGAAGAATCGAGTAGTTCTTAAAGTTCTTGAGTTTTTTGGAGCAAAAATGGAGTTTTGGACAAATATGAGCTCTAGAGTCGTGTTGCTAGTTGATGAGTAAGTTCCAGGACCCTTGGACTATCCCTAACATGTTCCCTTTAGACTTGGAAAAGATCGCAACTCGAATCAACCAAAAATCCACTCGAGAGCAGTTTTTGGGTTGACCCAGATATGCCGACCTCACCCGGATACTCTGGGTTCAGCAGAAATCATCCGTCGAATTGTGTTTAAAATTGGTTAGTGTTTAGAGTGCAAGTTGGGTTTAGAATCCTTTAGATAGGGCATATACACGTTTGTGTAGCACAGATTTGTAAAGTGAGTCAAATCGACCGAGGGAAAAGCTGTGGAAGAACCTAAGTCTGCATCACCCGAATATTCCGGATTCACCCGGATACTCCGGGTCAGACAAGCAAAAAGGGCAGTAACCGAGCGCCTCTATCGGAGGTTCACCCGGAGGGTCCGAACCCGGATACTCCGAACCAACCCGGATACTCCGAGTGGCTGTTATTTTCCAGATTTCATTTAGATCGTTTAGTATTGCATTGATTCGCATGTCTTGTACTTCTAACATGTTAAGTATTGTGGCATACCTGGTTGCATTCATTCATGCTCATCATTGCACACGTTCTTGTTTAGTGAACAAGGAGCTGGAGCAGGAGACGACCGTTGCGTGGGTAATTATAGGCAGCCACCTGAGCAGCAAGACAAGCAACTAAGAAAATTGCACCTTTGTTCAATTGAATGAAATCTAAATAAACTATGCTTATGTATGTTTGCATGTGTCGAGTCGAGATCGGGTACAAGTGGGTAGATTCTATATTGAATGCATTACTTCTACCTTGAATTGTTGTTCATCCTTTCCTTGTCGTCTTGAGTATGTTGTTGGTATCTAGATTACAAGTTAAATCGAAATGCTTAGCAATGCATAGGTCATTCAGTAGAAGTCGAGCGGTGAATTGTTTCATCGTTCGCGAGCATAGGCGTTATTTACTTTCGTAATGATCGCAATATTGGATATGGGTTGATGATGGTTGTATGAGTGGTGAGTATGAGACGAGACGTGGGCGGTGCTATGAGGTGTTTATCATGCCCGGATGTGGAGTTCCCCTGGGTAAGCACCGATTGTCGGTGTAGTCGGCTTTAGCACTTACCGTACTCACCACATGCTGATCTAATGGTAAGGCGAGCTGAATACCTTTGTACCCGTGGTCATTTGGGGCCTGAACATCGATGGTGTGAGCGGGCGGGCTTGTAGTGGTACTAGTTTGCTCCGGGAGTAGTTCTAGTACCGCCGCGCCGAACGATGCATGTTTCAAATGATCAGGGCTTATTAGGAAAGGTTGACATAAGTACCCCCTTGTATGGATCTGTGTAGTCATGTAAGCCGTATGGTACTCAAGTCATGTGGGTCCAGAAGTATCCCCTACAGGGTGTAAAAATATTTCGAAATATCGCACTCTTGGTCATGAGCATGCTTCTGTCTATTTGCATCGGTCGTAGAGTTTTTGCTTGTGGTTGATGGTTGAATATGTGGGAGATGGTTGAGTTGGTCTTTGTTACATGTATGTTCATAATGGTTTCAATTATTTATGTTCAGTTGGTTATGACATGGTAGAGTTATGGTTGTTGTTGGTTAAGTTAGTTGCTCACATATATGTGTTCAGTTTGCTTACCGCTTATGTTTAACTTAACCATGTGGCTTTCCTTGCTAATGGCTCAATGCATAATCCTTATAGTTGAGCTATCTATATGTGCTCTATATGGTTTAAGTCTTGCGAGTACCTTCGTACTCATGCCTGCGTTTTCAGGTGCTGCTGGCGAGGAAGAGCCAGTGTTTGGCTACTTCGTGCCTGCCGTTCAGGTTGACGGGCAAGAGTAGTGCATCCTACTCTCAGAGGTCGTGCTTTTGGGGTGGAGCCTAAGGGCATGTGGCTCCACTATCTTTTGTTGTAGATTTATGTTTCCGCAGCATAAATGTTGTTGCCTTTTGATGTAAATTGTTGAAATGGTTGCATGTTAAAGACTTGTAGCATAAATGTTAATTATTTGCTCTTTCTTAAGCTATGTTGTGATGCTAAATGTTGGAAGACATGTGTTCCGATCTTGGGCACAAAACACGTTTCGGGACTACCGGGATGATATTCTGTTTAATCATCGAGGTTGTGATTATGAATAATGATCCTTCTAGTGATTAATTAGAATATTATTTGGACGGTTCCCCACAACCAGTCAGCCTCCATAAGCGCCAGGACAATGCTTGGTCTCTTCAAGAGCTACAACCCCAACCTCGACACATCAGTAGTGATGAAGGGGTTCAGGTGCTCAGCGGAGGAAGCATCAGACATTATTTAGAGCATCAAGTCTCAGATCCCTACCTTCGTCGAGTCTTTAGCATTTAGCCCGCCTGACGACGAAAGCGAGGGTAGCCCCTCTAACTTGCTTGACTCAAAATATTTGAAACTTGTTCCATGACTTGGAGATGTCTGTAAATATTATTGTCCTTTTGCTTGTCCAATATGCTCAGCCACTATTCCCTTATCGATGAAATAATATTAGCATAAGTAGACACAAAATTGATTAGTACATGCTATGATCATCCTCAAAACTTGCTGATTGAAAATCTGTTGTTGCCTGAAAAACTCAACTAGACATATTATTAGATATGTTGGCCCTCGATTAATCACTCGAAACAACCATAATAATATGGAAAGGATTAGTAAAAAAACTAGAGAAAAAAAAAGCAACAAGACGATTTTTGCAAACTTTTACCGACTTGCGTATTTAACCAGCTTACGAACATGAACTCGGTAGAAAGAACATATGGGATCGACTAGAACTTCAGAACCTTATGGACCATTAGGCGTGAAATGTCTGACAATCTCTTATGTCGCTATGCCTTATGAGGTGTAGTTGTCTGCCATCGAGCCAACACATACCTCCATTGGTCTTATCCAATGCGGTCAAATCATAGCCAGATAAATTTTTGCAACACACACACACAAAACATAGTATTATTATGTAGCCTCGACTCTTTAGTCGAGGAGAAGATTTCTTGATTGGAGAGTAATAAAGAACATACATGTTCCATCAAAAATATACAATGTAGCCATCAAACTTTCTGCTCGATGACGGGACCAAATGGAGAATGAAGCCGTAGCATCAAAAGTATATGATGTAGCCCCCGACTCATTGTTTATAATCAAGACAGAGAGTTGAGCTGTAGCATCAGAGATATACTCGACGTGGCCCCTGACCCACTGCTCAAAGACTGAATCAAGTAGAAAGTAGAGCATAAACATCATATTATGAAATGTAGCTTCCGACTCTCAGATTGACGTGATAATCAAAACAGAGAGTGAAACAGAATCATCAAAAATATACGATGTAGCCCCCGACTCTCTGTTTGATGTGATAATCAAGGCAGAGAGTTGAGCTGTAGCATTAGAGATATACTTGACGTGACCCCTGACCCACTGCTCAATGACTGAATCGAGTAAAAAGTAGAGTATAAACATCATATTATGAAATATAGCCTCTAACTCTTGGATTGACGTGATAATCAAAATAGAGAGTGAAACAGAATCATCAAAAATATACGGTATAGCCCCCCGACTCTTTGTTTGATGTGATAATCAAGACACAGATAGTAGAGCATAAGCATCAACACATCACTTTCGACCATATGCTCGAAGGTGCCAGCCCCTAGTTACATAGCTGTAATTATGTCATAGTAATCAAGTGAATTCAAACTACCGGGTAGGTGAACATTAAAAATCCACTCTCATTCATGCTCGTTTTCATCGCAACTCCTGATTTGGTGTTTCATAATGACGCAACCTCCCTTTGCGTCGGGATTGAACACGCCATAATATTTTGGCGATGTCTCGACTTCTGCCCAACGCGTCAGCCTGTGAACGCCATGCGACCGAGGCATCCTTGAAAACACTATCGGATCTTGACAGTTTTGTCTCTACAGTGCGACCCATTCCATGACTATAAATAGGGGGAATGCGAGGCCATTTGCTCTTCATTTCCATCTCCTTTCGTTCCTCCTAGCGCATTGCTCAGTAGCATTTGTGCAGATTGAGACCATGGCCTCCACTCCACTATCGTCTTCTGAGCGAAGCCAAGAAACCGAAGAAGCGGGATCCCTCACCCCAAAGACTCTTGTTGTGGTTTCATTGGGAACCATCATCATCTCCTCCGATGAGGAGGAATCGAGTGAGAGGACTAGGGGAAGAGAGTATAGAGAATCTATCAAAGGTCATTGATCCTTCACCCGGCACCTCCAGCGCTTTCCCGACGCCTATGCTACGAAACGAGCGACATGAACTGCACGGGAGGGGGGTGACAACGGTGGTGATCTTGACGAGATCATCGATCAAGTCACCGACGAGGTCTTCAGTGATGGAGCCCATGAGCCTCCGGTGCTGAAGAAAGTGCGGTTGTCATCTCTGTTGACAACCGCCAAATCGCCTCCGAGTCCTATGGAGGGTCCTTCGACATTGCCAGCATCGGTTAGCAACTCCAGCACGGGCAAGGTCTTCATCTCGGTCACTCTCCACGGCCCTTATGTTGGACGATGGTCGGTGCCTGGGGCAATCAGCTGTCACCCCAGGGAGAAACGTAAGAGGTTCCTCGACTCGTTCGAGAGAAAATAGGTCCTTCCCTGTATGCACGAGCTAGGCATATCCTTTCTATCAACTTTGCACTAGCCACGTATGTCAGAAAGAAAAGAAAAATATGTGATCTAGTAGTTAATCAACTCAAATGTAATTGACCTACCTTCGAGTTACCTTATCTATGAATGAAACTGTCGGAATTTATCGATATGCCATGAGTTCTTAAGTATCTCACCGTTTGGAGTAGATAGCCACACTGATCTAGGTTGAGTGACTTCGACTACTATGTATGGTCCTTCTCATTTAGATGATAACTTATGGCACTGAGCCTGTTTCTGCACCTTTCGTAAAATAAGGTCCCTAACAACGAGTTTCCTGGGCTGAAATTTCTGACTATGATATCTACATAACGCTTATTGATACTTAGCCACTCGAATGGATGCTCGATCACAATACTCTTCGAGTAAATTAAAATCGTCTGCTCGTAATTGCTCTTACCCCTCTTCCGAGTAACTTTCCACTCGAGGCAATCCATACTTCAACTCGGTTGAGATAACTGCTTCTGCTTCATAGACTACGAAGAAAGGAGTTTCACCGATGGAACTGTTAGTCAAGGTGCGAACGATCCATAGTACCGAAGGAAGTTCTTTCGCCCAATGTTTAGAGTAGGATTTCAACCTGTCGAAGACCCGAGTCTTAATACCCTGCAAGACTATTCTATTCCATTTGCATGTTACACCTGATTGTTGGTTTAAGGGTGAGCTACTGAAGCGAAATAGGTTTTAATGCGAACTATTCGCAGAACATAATAAAAGTCATGTTTTTGAACTGGCTATCATTATATGTAAATGCACGATGCGGAATGTTGTATCGAGTAATTATGCTCCTCACAAACTTCTCGGCCGCTTCTACGATGATTTTTCCTACGGGTTTGACCTCGATTCACTTAGTGAATATGTTGATAGCCACAAATAGAAACTTATAACCACCTTGAGCCCTTGGCAATGGTCCCAAGATATCAAAGCCCCAGATGGAGAAAGACCAAGAGGAATTGTTTTGCAGAGCTTGGGCTGGTCAAATGGTCTACCTTCTAAAAATTAGCGGTTTTTACACTTTTTGATCAGCTCAGAAGCATCCTGGAGGGCAGTTGGCCAATAAAATCCTAGGCAGAAGACTTTTCTGACCAAGGTGTTGTCTGACGCATGATTACCGCACATGCCTTCATGGATATCGAGCAATATTTTGTTGCTCTCTTCCTGACTGATGCACTTCATGAAGATTTCATTAGCCCCCTTTTAGAAAAGCTTGTCGTCTACCAAAGCGTATAGCTTGGACTTATGAGCAATTTTCTCTGCAGACGGATCATAGTCAGGGATCTCTTGACCTTCAAGATAGGCTCAAAATTGAGTCATCCAAGTCGGCTCGCGTTCAAGTAGTGCAGCATCTGTGTCTGTGGGTTCTGCCTCGCTGATCTGACCAAACTATTGATCGAGTTGGGCAACATCCGTACGCCGAACTATAGGGACATATAGTTTAAGGAGTTTCTCAACGAAGACTCCCACGGATACCGGTGCTCGAGAAGAAGCGAGTCTAGCAAGTTCATCCGCACTAGAGTTGTTACTCCGTTTAATGTCCGTTACTTCTAGCCATTCGAACTTTTCTTCGAGCTTTCGTACCTTGTTCAGATAAACCGTCATATTATCGTCCGAGTACTGGTACTCCTTTTGCACTTACTTCACGACTAGCTATGAGTCCCCTTTCACAAGTAGTCGTCTGATTCCAAGTGACGCAGCTATGCGAAGCCCGTTTATCAGTCCTTCTTATTCTGCAACATTATTAGAAGTTTTAAAATCTAATTAAACAACATATCTAAGTTCGTCGTCTATTAGAGATTTAAATACAATACCAGCCCCCGAGCCCTGAAGCGTGAGCGATCCATCGAAAAAGAGTGTCTAGTAATCCTCGACCACACTTAGCTTTGTTTCTTCGATACTTGTCCATTCGACGATAAATTTCACTAGTACTCTAGACTTAGTGCTTGTTTGCGATGTATAGTGTATGCCAAACTTATTGAACATGACATTTTCCAGCAATTATGTCGAACTCATTGAGCATGACAGGGACACTTTGGGGATTTTTTTTTGGGAGGAAAGTTAAACCGACAAAAACCATTTTCACAAGGAAAAATAATAATCAGAGTCACATTAACTAATACTCATTTTCATTCTGTCTAATAGTATCCTGCCTCCCCCTGCATCCAGGACGCCGATATGCTGCATATTGTCGCTGGGCGGAAGATTGACGGTGGAGAACTCCATGCTGCTTGCCTCAAGCTCGACCAACTTGTTCATCTCTTCCAGCTTCCAGTAGAAGCAACCACATGCGTAGTTACGCCAGCTGAGGATGGACATGGTTAACTTAATAACACCGACCACAGCGCTCCAACCGCGAAATGGGGAGGCACGCCACTGGCCGGTGCTGGAAGAGAAGACGAACGCGACCAGATTAGTACTGTTATTCATCATGTAAAAGACTCTGAACGAAGTGCCCTCCTCGCCGTCCACAGCGGGAACGAGGAAGGTCAATTCGATGGCCAGACGGACAGTGGCGGCTAGGTCCTCGGGAATGGGGGGAAGCCGCACGTAGCGCCGGCACAGCGGGTCGCAGACCAGGAGGTGCGAAAAGTGGTAGCCGTCCCCGCGGCGGCTCAATATCGGGAAGTCCGCCACGAGGACGCACCCATTGGAGCTGTCGACGGGCATCCAGACGCCCATCGGCTCGCACCGGGGCGGGAGGAAGCACAAGGTGAAGTCGGAGGCCCGATAGAGGGCGCGAGCGGCCACGGCGGAGGGGTGCGGCGGCTCGGCGGCGTGGAAGTGGCCGAGGCCGAGGAGGCCGAGAAGGGCCGGCGGGTGGAGGCGGCGGAAGCAGCCGGCGACGTCGGTGATGATGCGGAGGAAGGCGGAGAGTGGCGAGGGCGGCGGGGCCTCGAAGGGGTCAGTGGCGAGCCGCCGGGGAGTGAAACGGGGGATCGAGAGCTTGGGAATTCTGGGACGAATCGAGCCTGCCTACTCTTGCGCTTCTCGTCTGTTTTCTTCTTGAGTGAGTACATTGTACCATTGTAACATTGATAATACAAAATTATAAGTATTATTACTAGTAATATAAAAGTGTACATCAATTTCATATAAAATCCAATTTTAATTAGATGTACTCAAAAAATGGTCTTATATTTCTAAAAAATCATAATTTTTTTTTCATAATTCATGTGCAACCTATTTTAATTAGATTCATAAAAAGCATGTGTAAAATTTAAACTAAAATTCTTAAAAAAAACTACTTTTATAACTCCTAACATTTGTTAGAACTTCAAATAAAATCCTAACCATTTAGAAAAAATCACTAATATTCTTATTATATGATGTACTAATTTTTAAAATTATTTCTATCCCTATGTTATATGATGAAAAAATGATTCCTTTTATAATGCTCCATTCATATACTTATAATAGAATTTACTTTTTCACCATATAACTTATGACTAAAAATAATTTAAGAAATTAGTCCATCGTATAAGAAGAATATTAATAAAAAAATTTAGATTTTGAAATTTTATTTGAGGCCCTAACAATTGTTAAAAGTTATAAAAGTAGTCTTTTCGTATAATTTTAGTTTACATTCGACACTTGTGTTTTTTAAATCTAATTAAAATAGGTAACACATGGATTATGAAATATAAAACTGTTTTTTAAATAAATTCAATTAAAATCAGATTTTATGTAAAATTGATACACAATATTTATAGTCAATATTCATAATTTTATATTACAAATAACACTATAGTTTTGTACTTTTTTTGACGAGCATGCTTTCAGTTGCACCGACCCTGAGGTTAACTTTATAGAATGGGCCCCAAAATGGCTCATCAAAGGCCCAACTGACCTACTACTGCGTAGTGATAATACTATCTTCCCTAAAAGAAGTGATAATACTAATATCACACACTGCTCAGGATCCAGCGTAGCTCGCTTGGTCTGAGTTCGATCTTGGGCTCCACTCGGGTGCCTCGCCTAGTTTTTTCACCAGGGGTACCACGCGCACCCAGTCGGGTATGACATCCCATGGGAAGGGAAACCAAATTTCATGAGTTTCAAAAGTGTTTTACCGAAGCTCTAACCTTCGAAGTATCACCAATAAGTTTGTATACTACATCTGTTACGTAAGTTCCTCGCGATCCTGGAGACCGCATACAGATGAATCGATCCAAACCACTACTACTCGCGAACCTGGCGGATCCAACTCCACACATCATAGGGACGCCAAGACGAGAAAGATGTAAAAGCCGAGACAATGCCCGTCAACTCCAGATGTCGTAGAATGCTTCTACACGAGCCTATCCGCCAACAGGAGCAGTTAACATATAAGCATACTCTACAGTTTTGATGCTCACCCCCAAACCACACCCGCAAAACCCCAGGGGCTAATTGCTTGCTCGTAGGGGTGATCCTAGCGGATGCATATAATTTTAAGAAGAATATATTTTGTTATCTAGTATTAGTATCTAGTCATCATCTAAACACGCTAGACAACCAATACATGAGCTTTGATTATCTATATCTATTACCTGACGAATATACATATACACATTCGGCTTAGCTTGAGAAGCTTCCAACCACACCCTAACCACCTTAAGCTTGGTCTGAGAAGCTTCCCACCTTCAGCTTGGTCTGAGAAGCTTCCCACCCCAACCTAGCCCAACAAATAAAAACTCTTAAATCTCATTCAGATGGTTCTACTTATCAGTATTACGAATTTATCTTCATACGAATAACTAATTGTGAGCAATCAATCATAATTTTAACTCTTATATCCATTTATATAAACTCAAATTCAATCAAATAATACTAAATCAATAATAATAAATGGCTAAGTTTTACCACAGGGCACTCAAAACTGTGAGGCTTTTGCTGAGACAGATAAAACCATCCTTGCTGCTGGACACTAAATTGTGTCTAGCAGCAAATATACACGATTTTGTAATGTCCTACAACAAAGATCAGTTTTCAGTCTCAGGAAAAGCAACACATTTTGAAGATATTGTGGCAAAAATTACCTTAATAAATATACAATAGTGGGGGGGGGGGGATAGCAAATTACAGGAAAAATAAACAAGATACTGACAATACGAGAAACATTGGCTATCAGGAAAATGCCGCTACGTTAACCGACTATGAAGTCTGATCACAAACAAATATTGGGTCAGAAGCCCGCAGGAGGCGTCGAGTTCAACCTAATGTTCTCCCCCTAATATTGGTTAGCAGACTTCTCACGGTGACCACAAAAATATTCCTTGACACTCTTATGGGGGCTAGCTACCTGCTTCAGCCACAGCTAACACGGCCATTCGGCAATAATAACTTACAACCAGTACCAACTCTGAACAAAATGGGTGCCCATCGCCTTCGAGCTCCTCAAATAAAACAGTCATGCAGCAAGTACAGGCGGAATCTGAGGGATCTTTCCAGTTTATCGTCAAAAAGGCTGGTTGGGTACTTGGGGTGCAAATAAAGTAAAATCCTTGGTCACAGCACCCATGAGTTGGCAATCTGTTATCAGAAGAGTAGTTCAGAACACAATATTACATCAATATAAAGATGTTTATTGATGTATTTAACTGATCATACTATCAGAATTCAGTCCAAAAGACTCGTGTGCGTGTGCACGTGTGTTCTAAAACACCTGGACTAGAACAGACTTACCTAGTAACAAGCATCCTTGTGCCTACATGAAGGCATCCAATTTTGATCGCTTAAGATGCTGTGGTCTGAAATCCTCCAACTTTAGATTGGAACTTGACTTAGCCTCATTCAAGAATGAATCCCCTTTTCCTAACTTGATGGCCTCTAGAACTGCCCCAAGGATATCAGCTGCAATACCATCACGTACAAGGTACCCTGGTTCTTCTCCACCTTCTTGAATCAATCTACCTACCTCTTGCAAGGGCAATATGTTTTCCTGCACAAACCTCGCAAGAAGTCGTCCAAGGTACTCAGTGGCTCTAGGAGCATCACTTAGAGTATCTTCCAATGAAGCAAGAACAAATGCAAGGCTGCAAAATAATCATAGTCAGTAAATAGTACAATGTGGATAGAAATTGGTAATAATAAGAAAAAAGAATATAAGAAACCACCTACCCATCAATGAGTTGTCGCTTGCTCAACAAATCATGTCGACCATTGCAAAGGCTGACAAAAAGTTTAGCCAACAACTCTCTTTCCATGTCTTTTCTCTCAAAGGAATCATTTACCCAAAGTGACACAACAGAAGGATAGAAACTTGGAGCATTCAACTCCTCAATACATAATGCAACCTCCTTTTCATCTTTTGCACTGCCCAAACAGATTCATATGTTAGCAGAGAAAATAGGACAACTGCAGTGTTAGAACTTTTTCTTCATGACAGAGCAAGAAAACCTGACGATTCAGCAATGAAGAAATATAATATAGTCCCGATCAGAAGTCATTTTAAGGATTTGTGTTGGTCAAATTTTTTTATCTTTGATCATCAATATATATTAAAAATAATATAGATTGAAAACATAAGATTGATGCTGCTGGAATCATCATTAACAAACATTTTCATAATATATAATCATTTTTATTTAAAGTAGCATATTTTGATAGAAAGTGCTAGTCAAAATGTCAATTTGTAGACCGTGTCAATGTCCTTAACGACTTACATTTCTGATTGAAGGGAGTACTAAATAAAACAAATATAACAAGAAAAAGTCTACAATGAATCCATATACTTCATAAACAAAGAACATGTTTGCAGATATCTCTTAGGGTAGAATTCTCTGGAAATGGTAACATGTTCTATGTCATGCAATAGTTGTGACATGTTTCATGAGGGCTAAGTTTCATAATTTCTGTTTCTAAATGTGTGAACTTCAATATGTTAAGACCATGTGCCATCCAGTCTCAGAAACACGAGTAAATCAAATCTGAAATTTGCACAGAAGTGAGAAAGAACCACTAGGAAGCAAAGAAAAAGAAAATCAGTGCACTGAAACACAACCTAATACAGCATTCAGAAATAAGATACTGAAACAACATATTTGGTTCAATAGCAGGAATCCCACACGAATGTGTAAATGTTTAAAAGTATTACCTATAATATTCCCGAATGGCAGCCACAGATTTTTCTCTCAAATCATCCTCAGAGTATGATTTAATTCCTGAACGGCCTTCCTGGCTAGCAGGTCTGTGTGAAAGTCCAGCAGATTGAGTAGAAGCTGCTGTTCTACCAGAGGTTCGATCTGGAATTCTTGAACTAGGATCCTCTCTTCCAGTTGATGATGTCCGATCAGCCACAGAGTTATACCCATTAGAGCCAGACACCATCCTGCGATGGTCAACAACAGAAGGAAGTTCAGCATTCGATGCTAGCGACTGCCCTCTTATGGACATACCCCTAGCAAGGCCACCTTGTGGCCCAAGAGTGATAGGTTCATCCTTGACGGGACGCTGGGGAAGAGGAACAGTTCTATTGTCAAACTGACGCCTTTCATCAAACCGGATGTCCTGTGAACCGAATCCACGTGAATGTGGAGGCATTCCTCGAGTGCTCCCTTGCTGCGAACTTTGGGATGCTAATGCCGAGCCACGTGTGCCATAATCCATAGGTGGTGGTCCTCTTCTTGGAGCGGAACTAACTGAACCACGTCCTAGCCTACTTGTTTGAGCATGTCTTTCCTGAGCTGCATCCCTGTGAACCTCCTCAATCTTCTTGGGGCCTTCAACTTTACGTCTCTGTTGCCATTTATTTTTCCTCAGGTCAATTGAATCTCTCAACATAAACCTAACACGAGAAGACAACTTCTGACTTATTGACATCTTCTGCAAGATATCAAAATAGGCATCCATGTGTTCCTTCGCCTTTGCATGATCTATCATCTCTCCAATTGTACCCATCAATTTGCATAGTGCTTCAATGTTTTCTTCATCGGGATCTTGGTAATTTCCTAACAGTTTTTTAATGCACTCGTGCATGATCCGTTCCGTCAACATCCTCTTTTTGTACAATTCTCCGATTAACCTAATGTTCCCAAGCATGCGCCTTCGAGCACGGATTCTCTTTTCCTCCCTTTCTTCTTTGGTTTGCTTAATCTCACCATCCTCTTCTGTTTTATCAGCTTCAGCTTCTTCTCTTTCACCCCTCTCAAACTCCTCTTGGCATTTGTTCAAAAGCAATCTCTTGAATGTGATTTTTTCGTTGTCCTCACTAAAGTCTGGCAAGGCACTAGCCAAATGGACACAAAAATTAGCATACATTTCACAGAAAGTTGGTTCCATCAAAGCTTTGTCAAATATCTGTGAAATGACCCCTGTAAGAGTTGCCACATTGTCAATGTTGACTTCTTTAACTTGTTCAAAAAGTTTTTCAAAGTTTTGAGGAGTCAACTTATTAAGAATGCCTTTCAGCTGCCTCTGTTTCGCCTCTTCCTCGTCTGAAACTTTGCCAATAACATACTTTCTCTCTGCTTTGTGCATTGTTTGCATGGGTGTGACAGGAGAAGGCATCAGACCTTTTTGCTGCCATCTATCTGCATCAGAGCCGCTGCGAGGTATTTGAGGTCCAATGGATTGCATCGGTCCTACAAGAAGTCCACCACCATGGTGACTTGATGGTTGACCACGTGGATTCCTCAAAACACCATGATTAACTCCGGGGGCACCACGGTAATTGATAATTGATGGACCATTTGTCAAGTCCATGTGGGTATCAAGACCAGGACTGAGAGGAACACCTGATTTTGTCCACCTATCGTCAGCCATGGCAGCACCACGGCGATCTCCACGAGAACCTGGCCTGTCGATCCCCCTTCCAGGACTAGGGTGAGGCTCACGATCAACAATATAGGACTTTCCTGCCAAATTATTCATAAGAGCATTGGCAGTGGCAACATCATTTAGCTGAAATCCGAAAGGAAGACCAGTACAGTGCTGTGATAAAGTTAGCAGAAAATCCCGTGAGTATTTCTTCCTGCCATTAGCTTCAGTTGTATCTGAATCTAATACTTGTGTGACGCCAGCCTGATCTCCAGAATCTGAACTTTGCAGCTTTGGAGTAGACATGTCTGCTGCATCTTCCCAGTCATCAGGCTCAACTTTTTTCTTACCATCATATGCAGATGTATTGACCTCCCCTTCTGATTCATCGGGCAGCACAGTTGCATCAACTGTTGAAGAACTATCAGCATCCTCTGCAGTGCCGATAGTTTCTAACTTTTCCTCTGGTCCCTTGTATGCGTTATAAAGATCTGAAGTCCCAGCGGCATCAGCTTTAGAAAGCATTTCCTTTCTCTTCTTCTTCTTCCCAGCTGTAGACTTTGTCCTGGTAATCTCCACACCAGGTTTTTCCCTTGATACTGGTCGACTAGAAACTGTTGGTGCACCACTTGGTTGATCATCTACCATACTTTCAGATTTTTGTGGCGCCTCTGATGCAACTAGAGTAACACTAGAAACAGCTAAAACTGTTTCCTGACTAATATCTGAGTCACCTTTATCATTGGCACTTTGAACATCAGATTCCGAAGTTTCAGAAGTTGTCACAGCCACAGCATTGCCATCAAGAAAATCTGACAAAGTTTCAGAATTCTTGGATGGACCATTCATTATATCTTGTTCCTCAGATCCAGATAGTGTTGACTCTTTCAGTGACTGTTCCTGATCGGTTACATGAGGTGTTGCATCTGAATTATCAGTGTTAGGAGTCACTGCTGATGCCTGCACACTCATGTCCACTGCAGATACTTCAGGTGATTCACGTTCAGTAACATCGGAAGAAATATCATCCTTGCAAGGATCTGTGGGAACTTTGTGAGTTCGCTTGCTTTCCTCACATTCAATAGCAGAAACAGCAAAGCTTTCTACTCCTTGAGGCTCACCGGTACCCTCAGAGGCTGGTTTTGCAGAGCTCTTATCTGTCCCAGGAACATCAACAGCTGTCAAGGCGAATGAGTTAGAAACACTAAGAGGCACACCGTACAATTCTGAACATATAAAGAGCATACCATTTACAGGTGTGCTGTCAACTTCAGCTGTACCAGCCACTGGAGAAATCCTACTTTCAGACAGTGCAACCATTGAGGCAGAAGATGAGCTGGTGTTCTTAGCTTCCAGGTGATCACCACCATCACCCCCAACCTTTACAGAAGTTTGCACCTTAAAATCTTCAGCAGATGAAGCTGGCTGTACAAATACAACATGAAACATTTTAGCAAAAGCAAATGCAAAACCAGACACAATGCAAACATAGTGTGCTAGAAAGAAACAGACAGGAAACAACGTACCTGTGGTTGTTGAGACAAATTCCTGGCGTCCTTTTTAGTGGCATTCTTCCTATTATCCTTAAATGATTCAGTCCTTTGAATGGTTTCTTTGTTCTTCCCTTCAGTTCCGGACATAGGTGAGACTGAATTCGCAACAGGAGACACTGTCACTGAAGTTTCTGGTTTTACACCTTGAACTGGTAAGGATTGGCTCACCACAGTGGGATGCTTCTCTGACGGAGCTTTACTCTCCTTCTCATGGGCTGATTTATTAGAAACAGTGATCCCAGAAACAACTTCTTCATCCTTCTGCTGATTTGGTGCAGCATCCTCAGCTGGCCTTAACTTCAGTGCATCTGATTTGCCTGGTGGCGCACTAATTGTGACCGTATGAGTCCCAGATTTTTCTGTTTGCAAACCACCAAGGTATGGTTTAACAGTGATTTGGGACTGGCCAGGTGCCACAGGCCCTGCAGATGGGCTGATGTACGTCATTGCTTGCCCAGACTGAGTGACAGGATAATTAAACCTAGGACCAGAGGATGCAGTAGCAACCTGGCTGACGCCAGTAGTAGGAGGGTAATAGATTGATGACTGATGATAAAAGCCCATAAGAGGATTGTAACTACTGACTGGCTGGGATTGTGGTGTCAAATTAGGTGAAGCCCTCTGGCCAGAAGAGTCCATCCTCTTATCAAGCTTCAACTCTTCATGAGTGTCTGGATGAGTAATTTTGACAGTAGTCTTCCGAGTTTGAGTATATTGTGGTGCGATGCTCATAGGAATGTTGCCCAACTGAGGTGGAAATTGATGACCAGCTGAAGAAACATAACCGATACCCTGCCCTTGCATCATTGCTTGCTGTTGCAATTGATGGATAGTCGGGACATATAGCTGCTGTGGAACCTGCGGTGCATTACCGCCAGTCAATCCCATTGACATTTGCAATGAGCTAGGGACAACTTGTGGTTGCATCTGTGGACCATGACCACCAAACTGCAAGGGAACTTGTGGTTGCATCTGTGGACCATGACCACCAAACTGAAAGGGAATCGACATGGTCATGCCAGAAATTGACTGAACAGTGGGCCTTAGGGGTGCAACATTAGGGACAGATGGAGAAACGTGCACATCTCTTTTCACTTGTGATGAAATATGAGGGTTGACGGAGTTAGGATGGCTAGAACCAACAGCATCCTTTCTTGTCTGTTGCTGCTGCGGCTGCTGTGGCTGCTGCTGTTGCTTCTGCTGAAGCAGCGGCTGCGGCTGCGACAGCTGCTGCTGCAATTGCTGCTGTTTCAGAGCTGGTTGTACTGGCGTAGAAGGTGTACCTTTAAGTTCCCCCAGAAGTGCCTGAACAGAATATACAAAGAAAATAGAATCTTTTAGAATATTGGCAGATAAGAATGTCTATCAAAACAATATCAACAACACAAGCAAACAAAACTGATTGCATGAAGCTCCTGAAGGTAGATTACTCATAGGAACATTAGCATTTTTGCGAGTTCTAGCTAAATACTGTCCAACAAACAGTCACTAAACTGATGAAAACCAGTTAAAAGTTACAACAGACCAATAAAATAATAATTATCAAAGATCAGATAAACATATTTGCAAGGAAAGGACAAGATACCTGATTACGTTTTTGCTCGTCTAAGTTTGGCGGAGCGGAGCTTGTCCTAGCAGGAAATTGCTATACAAAAGTTTATTGAAATTAGACAGAGAAGTTGGGAAGCAAAAGGTGACTCAGAAAATATAGATGCATGTTCCAAACTGCAGCAAAAGGGGATAACAGAAGCATACCGGAATCCCGTTCATGTTTATACTACCAAACTGAAAGTTAAATCCCTTGGGTGGTTCCCCTGAGAAGAAGCAAAACAAAAGGAAAAACATAAGGCAGCTAACAATGCAGCATTGCATGCGTATCTAAAACAGGTCTGAAGAAAACCAAGCGAAGACGATGTGCAACACCAACATGGATGGTCACCATGTATATGCATTACTTGAAATAGCTTCTAACATGTAAGAAAAATAGAGCCAAACCTTTCAATGGTCCCTGAGGAACCGGTGGATTGGAGCTCTTGGGTGGTACCCTTGGGGCAGCATGAGGAGTATTTTTTGGCAACTGCGTATTTGCAGGATTCTCGGTAGCAGGTGATACCGATAGTACTTGAGGATCTGTCCAGTCAAAAAAATACGTTCATCAACCAAAGAAACACATCAAGTCGTGTTTCGCATCGTTCCTCAATCGTAATCCACAATAGCAGAACAGGGCTTTCGACTCACCGTGGTGCTGCGGCCGTGGCACTGGGAGGGGAATGTGCGCTGCAGCATTCTGTGGTGAGGGTGGCGGGCGTGCCGGCGTCTGGAGGGGTCTGGGCGCGGGAGCGGGCTGGAAGCCGGTGGTGTCAGGCTGGCTCACCACCCTCTGGTGCCCGCCATGGCCATTGCCAGGCTTCCTGAAGCTGCAATCGAGATCCAAAAGTCCCATCAAAACCTTTACATCCGTGCCGAGATCAAATCAATAGCGCAGCAGGCAATCAAAATCAACCATTAACATACCTGCGGTTGGATGAGAGGGGAGGCTGGCCGGAGGGGCCCCCGCCGCCCTTGCCTGCGCCGCCGACTCCGCCTCCGCGGTGGCCGCCGAAGCTGCTGGACCGGCCGGGTCTCCTGGCGTGCCCCTCGCCCCTGTCCCCTCGCTGGGACATAAATTCCTCTCTCTCTCCTTTCCGATCTCCTCCTCCTGCTGCTGCTGCGAGCTTCCCTGATCCAATCAACCACAAATCCACCACCCACCAAAAACAGATAAAACACCTGAAACAAACAAAAAAAATCCACGAACCCAACAAACCCTAGCGCTAATCCCCCTCGGCGGAGCGCGGCGGCCGAATCTCGACGGCGAGCGGGCGCGCGCAGGTACGTACCTGGGGGCCCCGGGGGCGGCTGCACCTAGGGTTTGGTCGTGGCCAGTGCGAGCAGGCGACACGAGGGGGACCGAACGAATTGTGACGGGTTTGGGGAGGGGAGGGGAGGGGAGAAGTGGAAACGAAGCGAAGAGGGACGGGGTAGAGGCGTCTAGTAGTAGCGGCGGCAGCAGGAAATCGATGGCGATACGATTACGGACGAAACAAAAATCATAACGCGATTTCAATTCGATTTAATTTCGTGTGTATAGTAATTAGGATTAGGAGGAGAGAGCTTATGCGGTCAGGAGATTGAGAGTCCAGAACCTCCAGATCGGACGGACGGGGCTGGGAGGCTGGCGTCCGCTCGCAGGGCCGCTTTGTTCGCCTTGGGATTAGTTGTGGGACGCGTGTGTGCGTGCGTGCGCTCCCGGGACGACTCCTCGTACCGGTTCGCATTTGACACGGCTCAGCTGGGCTGGACCGGGCCGGGAGGGCCTGCGCGATGTGAAAGCTGCTGCTGCTGCTGCTCCAATTTGGTTCGCTTTTGCTGCGGATGGATGGATATAATAACCAGAGATGGAGTATGGTAGGGATAGGGGGAATTTTCGGTGCCGCGGTGAAATATTACGAGATTGAAAGAAATACCCGGGGTGAAAGCATCGTGTTGGGCTGACACCGACACGGATAGATAAGATGATCAACAATGTTCGGGCATCAAGTTCCCTTTGTCGATGGTTTTGATGAGACGTATCTAATGGCTTGTTTGATTAAGCTAAGATTTTTGGTTTTTTTGGCTTTTGGCTTCTAGTTTTTTGTTATTGGTTTTTGTAATAAATTTTTAGCTCCTCCACATATCAAAAGTTAGAAAATCGCATCTCAATCAGCTTCTCAGCTTTTAGTTTATTTTCTCAAAAACCAGTTTTTTAGTTTTTTTAAAGTCAGCTCATAATTGGGATGTTTGGTTCAGCTTCTAGCTTCTGAAAAGCAGAAGTCCAGAAAAAACAAACCAAACAGACCCTAGGTGGAAACGAAAGCAGTAGAGTGTCAGGGTTAAAGTCTTCGACTAACAAGTGTTGTTATGAACGAATGGGTTTTAAAGATGAATTAAATGACTTGATTTTTTTATTAATTCCATAGATGTGATTGAGTCATGTGTTTGTAGAGAATTTAGAGTCGTTAGGAGGCACTAAGGAAGCAGGACAGCCATGTGTTTGCAGTGGCGGGGACGGTTGTTAGGGTTGGACAACAGAGTAAAAAAGTTGCAATGTATAGAGTACAAATTCATATACATGCAATAAAATGTGGGGTTGTCGATGGGGAAGTTGGCGGAAACTCGTAAATTAGAAAACCCCTTCTTTTAGTCCTTGTAGAAAAGAGAAGGAGTTGCCTCCATCCAAGTATTCTATGGCACATCTTCAATCTATGTGGAGTTGGAAGTGGGGATTCAACCAAACCAGTGTTGACTTGGTTTTGAAGGTCGATAAATGAATCGAGAAACAGATTGAGAGGCTGACACATCGAGCTTTGCTAAACATTTCATTGATAAACTCAAATACTATTTTCATCTTTGGTGGTCTTCGCTGCGGTGCGGAGCAATATTACCTGGTAGATATTGAGAAACCAAAACTAAACTTTTTTGAAAGGGAAAGCAAACCAAAATTAAACTGAAAATTTGAACACATGGTAGCGATGATGGCAACAGGGAAATATTGGGTGCAAATGGACTATCTGGTACAATAGTGCAAACATCAAACTCACACCGTCATATCATCATCCCAAGGCAAATGTTCATCCCAATATCCCACTCAGACGCCCTTTTGCCGCCGTGTGGGTTTTTTTGTGTAAAAATGTTTCATTGGATGAGAGAATCCTACAAACTTGGACGCGAGCCGCTAGATCAGAATATGATGGTTGCCATCTATTATTTGCACATTTGCACCAGATAGTCTATTTGCACCCAATATTTCACCCACCATAGCATAGGTGACTCCATTGCTCCGCGCCAAAGTTTTTGGCGCGGTGATCTTATTATTCCGCACCAAGGCGATTGGCATGGAGGAACCAACTGAACCAGGCCAAGGCGATTACTTAAGGGAGCAGAAGTAGTGGTCGAGGCATAGCAGGGAGTGCACAAGAATCGTACCAGGAATCTACCAAATTAGCCACATTGACCAATCAAACTCGTCATGCAAATTAGGGATAATAGATTAAGCTCACAAATCGTCAATGATATGGTTCACATATGATTCACATAGTACAATCATCAACGATTACATATTAAGCTCACAAAATAGTTCACAACATTACGCCTAACAAATAATAGATAAGTCCAACGCAACCACATACCTAGCCAACTAACCTATAATACTAATCGTCCGCCCTATTATAGATCAACTCATCATCAGCGTCGTTGTCATCATCATCCGGGATAAGCATAGGCAAATTAGCAACAAGTGCATTCCTTGTCTATATTTGCACCACCTTAGCCATTGCCTCTTGACCCTCCATAGCTATCCTTGGACGACATAATTCTATCACCCTTTTGCCTTTCCCTTTATCCTCTTCCTCCTCCATCTATTCACCATCGGAACTGTACAACAAATCCTAAAAGTTACAAGTAGCACCATGGCGCTGCATTCAAATTCATGATACAAGGTACATGACATCTAATTACATCTCATTCAAATTGTAAACAAGCAACCATGCCTAGTTTTTACCTTCATCATCCTTTCACAACGGAAGTAAGGAGATCCTCCTGAAGGTTCACAAAGCATGCTTCACTTCCCACAATTGTATAATGGAGGATCCGCTACACGTTTTCCCTTCAAATCCGATTTCTCTTTATAGGTCAGTTTTGGTGGATTTGGTGGAGGAGGAACCCAACGAACAAACTTGTCATATGACTTCGAATACTGAGTAAATTGTTTCACCTTCAAAATCCTAGGGTCATACATTTCAGGCCCATCAATCCATTGGAAGAAGTAGCACATCTCCCACTCCTGTAAATTACTAAAACATCATGTCAGCAAAAGTAATGTCATATGCTTCTACCCTAACCCAAAACAATATACACTCACACGATAATTCTTGCACATGTAGTACGCAATGCCAACAGTATTTTTATGTAGGGACTGAAGGACCACAATAGGCTTATCACAGTCACAAGTCGGGACGGGAAGAGCGGGAGGAACGGGGGCATCCTTACAACTAACATCGTGATACTCCTTGCCGATGTGTGCCCACTTTTACTTATGCCACAAATGGTTCATCGTATCGTACAATTGCATAAACACCAATCCATTACGAATTTGACATGCACCAAACTTAGTTACCATCTTCTAAAACATCATTGCACACAACTTCAACCCATCACAACATCATATTATACGGGTATTTAAAAATAGTATCAAATTTTGTTCTAGAATAAATATTCATACATATGCAACCTACATTACATTTCTAACCATTCCAAACCATAATTCATCAACTAGAATGGTCTATTTCATACCACAAATTACATGTAGGGTTTCCACTCAAACCCACATGAATATGGTAGAATCGGAGGAGAAATTAAGGGAAGATGGACAAGTTTACCTTGACAATCCGATTCCAATGACAAATCACAGTTAAAACTAACAAAAATACGGATTTGAGAGAGGGTGGTTAAGAGGGAGGGAGAGGGGAAGCCATCTTGTGTGTGACTCGGTTGGAAGAAGACTGGAGGATAGAGAAGGAGGACGGGCCCGCACGGGGCTTTATGAGTCGGGGGGGTCCGCGCCAAAGCTCGTGGCGCGGGATACAAAAGTTCCACGCCGGAGTTCTTGGCGCAGAGCATGTGCCATGTTGGATCCCCTGTCACTATCGCTCCTCGTAGTGTGCCACGCTGGCACCAATATCCGTGCCATTACTACTGGCGCGAACATATCTAACATTCGCGCCAGAGGCTCTGTCACGGAGCCGAGGGCTCAAAACTGAAAATAGTTTTGCCACCGATCTA
The DNA here is from genome assembly GCF_958298935.1 of Phragmites australis. Classification (NCBI taxonomy): domain Eukaryota; kingdom Viridiplantae; phylum Streptophyta; class Magnoliopsida; order Poales; family Poaceae; genus Phragmites; species Phragmites australis. Next base: position 22,990,803 of record NC_084934.1, on the reverse strand, counting down.
TTTTCCAAAATAGTTTAAAAAAGATCAAAACGAAAAAAGGGACAATTGTAAATTTGCCACTGTTTTGAACCGTTATTGCAAACTTACCATTAAAAAATTACAAAAATACCACCAGAACTGTCATTCGAGTGTCATTCTTAAAAATAAAAAACAGTGGCAAATTTGCAAATGCCAAAAAAAAAACACCACGACACCACATATTTCCTGTCCTTCAACTCCGGAAGGAACTACTCGAGATGATGATTTGGGCTACGGAAGAATTTGCATTGACTACAAAATACAAATTATTACTCGGAAGCCTAATGACTACCATTATGGAGTTTCGAGAAAATTCTTACTTGGATTATCGACTCCCTGACATGCTCAAGCAAGTCACATAGTGCTTTCAAGACGTCTTCATAGCCTCAGAGGTTGGTTAGTCAGGAGGTACTTCACCCTCTTCAAGACAACTTCCTTACTACAGGTGCGAGTAGTGGTTTTATTTGAAATGAATTAGAAATGACTAAATCTCATGTCTCTTGGATTTGTGAGGCTAAATCGGGCACGTTCCTCTTTGTGTTTCATCGTGATGCGAACATTGTGTACTTATTGCTCTACGTGGATTATATTGTTCTGGCCATCTCCTCCAACAGTCTTCTTCGCAAAACAATCTCTACCCTACAACTAGATTTTTCTATAAAGGATCTTAACCACTTTCACCATTTTTTTATTTCTGTCAGCTATCAAGATGGTACACTTTTCTTTCTCAGCTTCAGTACACTCTGGATATATTAGAGCATGCTGACAAAACCGCCTACAAGCCATGCAACACGCATGTCAACGCGCCCTCCAAACTCTCTAGCTTGTTGACGCTCTGCAGTATTTAACTTTTACTCGATAGACATTTATTACGCTGTGCAGTAGGTGTGCCTTTATATGCATGATCCTCACGAGCCTCATCCTTCTTTGGTGAAACACATCCTGCGGTATCTTCAGGGACCCTTGAGCATGGTCTATTCCTTCACCGTACCTTTTTGGATGAGCTTGTTGCTCACTCTGATATTGACTGGGTAGGCTATCCTGACACGCACAAGTCCACCTCTAGCTACAATCTCTTTCTTTAGAACAATCTCATCTCATGGTATTCCAAGCGGCAACATACTATCTCCTGCTCCAATGCGAGGACAAAGTATTATAACATGGATAATAGTGTCGTCAAGGCTAGCTGGCTACATCTAGAGCTTCACAATTCTGATCCACCACTTCACCAACTCAGTGCATCATCAGCATACGAAGCATATTAAGATTGACTTACATTTTATTTGTGAGCATATCGCTCTTGGCGAGTGTGCATTCTCCATGTCCCAACATCATCATAGTATGTATATATCTTCACCAAGGGTCTGCCCATATCCGTCTTTATGGAATTTAGATCCAATTTGAATATTCATCCTTCTACCATTCTGACTGTGGGGATGTTAGACATATGTGTGCACAACACAAATGTGTTCCGCGCTACTTGTCACGCCACATATCTCATGTACCCAACCGGTCTCGCCCTACTTATCTCCTAGATATTTTTTTTATACAAACTAGTTGTTGAGATAGGGAAGGACACACTTATATATGTAAGCTATGGTTCATCAATCAAATCATTGCATGAAATTATTCCACTTTCACTTTGGAATAAGGACGATGAACGTTTTGTTGATTTCCACAGAGAAAAGAGCCGCTAACTAGATTCTTGTTTATTGTAGGGACATGCTGCATGTTCTTTAGCTGCACAATCTTTCTTGAAGTAAACTTCAGATCTACCACACCAACACGATGAACAGAAGCAAATGACCGATTCCTCATTCGGACGAAAGAATCCCGGACCACCTGATAAGAAGAGAACAATGAGATATCAGCACACACATGAATATTGGCCTCTGTATCAATCCACCAATTAGACTAAAACACTGAAAACACTGAAGGTAAATTACCATATCCTACAGCTTTATTTTCAGCTTCGCCAATAGCCACCACATTGGTAATCTTTGAGTTCTGCTTTTGTAGAACCTTTCTTCCCTTGCGGTCTAGACAGTCCTTGGCGAAGTGCATAATCTCATCGCACACATAGCAATGTAGTTTTGTTGTGTTCATCTTTTTCTTCTTGAAGGTGATGGTTTTATTTGGCTTATTATATTTCACTTTGTTCTTATTGTGAAAGGAATTTTGCACCATATTGACGTTAGTCTTTCTCCTCAACATCAAGAGATGTCATTAAACTTTCAACAGTAATCTCTTGTCTCTTGTGCTTTAGAGCAGTGAAAAAGTCTCTCCACGAAGGAGATAACTTAACAATACTGCATCTAGCTACAAACTTATCGGGTATATTGATCTTGAGGAGTTTGAGTTCCTTTGCGATGCACTGAACCTCATGAGTCTGCTGACTACAAAGCGGTTTTCAACCATCTTGTAGTCATAATACTACTCCATGATATATGGTTCACTTTCTATATTTAATGCACCAAATTTAGCATTCAGTGTATCCCACAACTTCTTCGCGCTTTGTATGTGCATGTACACATCACAAAGATGGTCACCAAGAATGCATCCTACAAAGAATGTATTAGCATCCGTGAACGTCTTTTCCTGCTCAGTAGTAAGAGTTTCTTCCGACTTACCATTAGCCACCTAGTAGACATTCATAGCCGTTAGCCATAGAGTGACCTTGACTTGACATTTCTTAAAGTGCCCACTAGAAAACTTGGCTGGCCTAAATGTACCGACAAATCTATCCATTGCTATACCAAAATGCCTATAATAAGGTTTTTGGATTGTTAGAAAATAAGACATTTTTAGGTATAGTTTAATCTATAAATAATTCATGAGCATAAATTGGTAAACTAACACGCTCATATCATTAGAGCATAATCTAGACATGTGTATGATAGTATTACATATGCCTAGATCTAATATACTCGAAATTAGGGATCACATGAAATAAAGTACGAGTGACATAGTTTTACATATTGATCGTACGCTGTGAAGATCACTGATGATATAGGTTACACTATGTTGATGGCATGATCGATCCTGCTGACGACATATCAGATTTGTTGACGATGACAGTGGACAACGCCTAAATGACTAGGAAGATAAGCTATGCTAAAGAACTTGAGTAGTCATGTGGAGCGCTTCCCAAAAACCTTATTCTCCTCTCCTGGTGTAAGATCTCAAGAGCGAGGATTTCAGAGACATGCTCTCCCGGTTGTTGGTGCACGCTGATACCGGGATGAAGTAAACTACAGTGATAACGCAAGAATGAGAGAAAGAGACAAAACACTAATTCTTATATAGACTCACGTAATAAGAGTGTTTTTAAATTAAGAGCTACTCTCATTAGTAATCTATGTTGTTTCTCTAACGAGGTGAGGTCCTTAGATATATATAGTGAGAAAATATTCTATCTCCACCTCTATTGGTAATATGATATTAATATAAGTTAGACCTCATCATGAACTGCCTCTCTGTAATGTAAGTCTTTAAAATTTATTAAAATTTATTAAAATTATATAGGCCCTATAATACTAATAAAGTCAAACTTTCAACTCAAACAGAAGCACCTACAAATTTGACAACATCAGCGTTTTGAATTTGGGCTTCTTGCCTTTCAACAACTGAATTTCAAAATTCCGAACTTGAATTATGATTTTCCATACGAGACATGTCCTCCGACACGGGCGCTCAGTGGCTCATGGCAGCACGGGATCGTAGCTCTGCATCGCGTCGTCGTCGGCGGTCGGTCTCGGGGAGTAGGTGGTTCGCTATCTCCTGCAGCGGCAGAAGCTCGCTGAGGCCGGCGGCGCCTTGTCCGTACGTGCTGCGGCTCGCCTCCCGGCATGTGCTCTGTCCCTTTGTACTCAGATGCCGCGGCCCGCGGGCTCGCCTTCCCCTTGGAGCCCGACCGCCCCGACGGCGCCGAGGTGGCTTGTACGCCTTGCAGAGGACCCGTGTCACCAGTCACTACCGTGTTCTTTCGTGACGATCCCCGTCGCCGTCTTCTCCCTGTACGAGAACTTCTGAAAGTATCCGCTGGCGCTTCCCTTCACCTCCGAGCGCCAGACTCGACCCTTGCCGTCCGCGGCGACTGTTCACGAGACTGTATCAGGGTTAAAAAATTTATGGGTGACCACTCAAATGCTCCGATAATATAAACCGACCTGTTACTACATTTAAATTAAAAAGTTCAAAATAAAAAAAATTAGAAAAAATCCTAAGAAAACTAAAGACAATTCTAAGAACTTATGCGAATTTTTTTAAAAAAATAATATCGTTTGCATCATATTCTATAGGGAGAAAGTTTGAAAAAAAAACTTGAAACGTGTAGCTCATTTATTAACTCATGTTAAAGAAAAACTTAACATGCAAACACATATTTTTCTAATGTTAGATGTATCTTAAGAGGATCTTTAAAATTGATTCACTTCATTTAGAGTTTTATTGATTTCTCCATAATTTTTACAAAGTTCAGAAGAATAAAATAAATATGTTAACTAACTTTTTCTTATCTACCATTATTTTTCCTATATAAAGCATAGTATAAGTAAACTAATAAAAGTGGATTCACTATTTTGAAGGCGTGATAGGTTAGTTATGAATTAATCTAGTTGCAACACATTTATACAAACTTGTATGTTACAATAACTATTTCATGAGTTTATGTATTTTTAAAAGACATAGGATAGGTAAGAAGACTAACAAAATCAGTTTCATGATTTTTGGATTAGCAAAGAGTAAACTATACATTAAACTTGGTTTAACAAATACATTTTCTCATAGAAAATATTCAACTTTTTATGAGTATAAATACTTGTATCATGTAGATCATGTTACAAGGAAACGAACAAAATTTGTTTAACTTGATTTGAAGCTCAAATGAATTAGTTATTGATTTTACAAGATTGAGCCGTATTTTTTGTTTTTTGTTGAACTTCACTGAAATTCGAGAAAATCGCTTGATAAATCGCTAAATGCGGTCGGTAACCGGTGCAAACCGACCGATTACCGACAATGCAAAAAATGCGGAAAATTCGGTCGATAAATCGCTAAATGTGGTCGGTAACCGGTGCAAACCGACCGGTTACTGTTCGGTCAATTTGATCCAAATTCTCGCTGAATTTCAAATTTGATCGAGTAAATTTTGAACGAATTCTTACCGAATTTTGCCCAGTTGTAACTGAATTTCCGATAACCACCGGCCGCGATTTTTTGGTAACAGTCGGCGGCCGGTTTTGGTTGGCAAAACGAATTTGTAAACCTGGCCCTGCATGGGAATGCTTCCCTCTGTTCAAGGCATTTTTTTGGTACTGATGCGAATGGGAGGTGAACTGGAGCGGATTGTGAATTCTGTGTCCAACTGAACGATCGCCCCTTACGCACCTGAAGTCCTGAACGTCTTTTCTGGGATGCGTATCGTATGATCGGGCAACAGCTGAATGCATGGATCGATGTCGACGAAGTGAACCCCTAGCAGCATTGCAGCATGTGTAATTTCATGGTGCTTGCTTTGAGATGGGCACAACGAAATTGTAGCGGCCAATTTGCCATGCGCTTGTATGGTTCAGTGCAATGCTAATCAGTGAAGGTGTAGTCATGAAACAAACAACATGAACCAGTTCTTATTTGCTATTGCTGCAAATTCTTACCTAAAAATAGGGCTGGGCAAAATCCTGCAGTCTAACCGTGTCGAGAAAACGGTGTTTACTTTCCTCCAAAATTCATATAAAATCTTGTGCTTGAAATGAGACCTTAGGCCATGTCCAACCGTTTCCCTTCGAAAACTAAAATCCTGTCGAGAAGAAATTTTTGTTCCCTTAAACGCTCCAACGGTTTTCCTTCACGACGAAATTCCTAGAGTCATTTCTCTTCAGGACGGAATTCTCTCCTTTCCCTTGGCGATTTTTCTCGAAGGAAAGCTATCGGAGATAAGAGAAAAATAAAGAGAATGAGAACGAGAAAGAAAATCGGGAAAGGAACGAAATGAAGGAAATATGATTGGGGATGATCTTAGATAGGCAGTTCCGCGCTTGAATTAAGCAGTATGCAATTTCTATAATGAACCATAAGATGCATGGAAGATGACATATACACAGAAGAACACTTGCAATACAATCATAATTCAACGATGAAAGGTTTACTGTTACTTCTGTACATATCAAGTTACCAAACAAAGGAAAACTGGTCATCGAATGCCTGGAGGACAAGTGGACAACTAGCCTAGCTGAAGTGCAATACGACAGCCATCCTTGCAGTACACATCAGCAGCATACACCAAAGAAGCCCCGAGACGTAGATTTGGCCCTGCAATCAGATGTATGAGAAAACAGTGATATACAATGCGATACAAAAATACTTACTTTCAGAGACTCATTAAAAGTCACTATACTGAAAGTTGAGCCCAGAGTTGGGTTCGAATGCTTAAAGCTTAAGCCTATTGGTGTGCAGCACTAAACAACAATGTAAGCTCACAAAGTCCCATAACAGTGAAATTGCAGCTCAAAAGCTAGCGAACATTTTACCAGGCATAAACATTAACATCCATCTGAAATTCCGAATGCATAAATGTTAATTCATTTTTTAAACTAAGTTTTTTGTTTTGAAACTTAGACAATGTCAAGTCATAACTGTTCACTTATCAATTTGCCCCATATAGCTTGTCAAAGGACGTTAGTACAAATTTCTTTAGTTCAACGTTCAACCAATTCAATCATAGTTCAAAGGGGAAAAAAACAACCAACGGTATACTTGACAATGCTCAAACTGCTGATGTAGTTGGACCAACTATACGATAATCAAAATGGTGGTTTGACATGATAGAACTGATCTTGTTTGTATTATGTCCAAAATGCCGCCAGGATTGTATCTATTCCATGTTAAGCTATTAGAGTGAAACACCGCACAAATAAAAGGCAGTGTTTCCAAAATTGGCATCTAGGTGAAAAAAAAAGCCTAAGTTAGGACTCTAGCAGGGATGCGGCTATGTGTTCTGTACTCTTAGGCAGAGCAATCTATAGTGGGTAGTAACCACATGACAAAACAGACTACGACTACATAGAAGCCCATCATTTTTCACATTGAGTGAAACAATGAAAAACTAGAGATGTATGGCATGGAAGATAAACCCATCTTCATTACTTTTAAAACTGTTATTTGTACTTTCTACTCTAACAAAGTTATAAATGGCAAAAAATTACAGATATACTAACTTATGCAATAAATCAGAAAGGATGCAAGCATGCTCATTGAAACCAGTCATTAGCACTTGTAGTAGATAGACCTAGTAACAAGCAACGGGGTGAAGAAGTAACTCGATCTGGAGTAAATATAGTTCGCCATGTCGAAGGCACAAATATCCTGGGAGAAGTAGCTAATACATTTGCAATTCCAACTCACTAGAACACTTTGGTCATCTATTATCTTATTAAAACAAAGTTAAAAGAAGTCGGCTCCTTCACCCTCAAGGCCTAGAAATTACCACGTTAATTAGAGAAAAAATAATCTAGATTGGAGTCATATATGAATATGCGACTCAATGTGGAAACATACATTGCATGTCTTCTGTAGACTCCTATCACGGCATGCATGCACAACGCTTTAGCGTGGAGGCTCGAATGCCTCATGGAGGAGAATATATACAGATCCTAGAGCAATAAACATGGAATCACTGAGAATTAAAATATCAGTTAATCTAAGGAAAGAAAGAAGAAGACACATTCTTTGTCATACGAGAGGAACAAAGAATACGTCGTGAGAGGCGTGGAATCAATCGAATGTCCGGCATCCGACCACCTTCTAGATGTCGCTTCTTTCTTCCATGGCTTGCGGTGGCTTGAGGGTGAAAGGCAGTGGTCCTGGGAGAGAGAAAGCAAGAAAGTGACATTTCTCTCTCCTCTTCTTGCCAAATCGCAACACCTTTGCTAGCTTCAGCATGCCTACGAGGGGGTCGGGCAAGGTTAGCAAACGTTGACTTTAGAGCGGCTGCCAAATACCTAGCGAGGTGGTGGTGCGTAGGCCCGAGCCAGACCAACGACCTTGATTTTGGAGTGGCGCTGAGGGGTTAGGCGAGGTCAGCGACTTCCAAGATGGAGCAGCTACACATGGGCTAGGCAACGACCACGGCACATGACTCGGTGATCTACTTGCTCCACCTCGGAGAAGTCATCTAGATGCCTCAACCAGAACACAAGTTTCAGGAGGAGTCGGTTGAGGAATCACCGATTGCATGGAAGTCGTCCTGAAGACAAATTTCGTGGGATTTCTTTGCTGGTGAAGGGAACCATGGGGAACAATGGGTTTGTCACGGGTGTATAGATTGGAGGGAGGGATACTGCAAAGGTTGTAGTTGAAGGAAGTGGTCGGACGTGATCCTGGACCTCGACGGCGCGGTCGAACTGTGGTCGGAGCAACGGGGAGGCAGGACTAGAGAAGAGGTAGGAGATAAATTGATTTATTGCTTAATCCCAAAGTTAGCCATGCACTCTGCATAAATAGCCAGAGCCACCACCTAACAATCAGACTCTAACCTAAACCGACTAGCTATCAAATAGGAAACCTGAATCTAATCTGAACCGAATAGTAATCAAATATGAAATCTAACTAATGCATATCTCTAAGCCTGATTTATTTCCTTCTGTGCCGCGCCTTCTTCTTCCTTCTCTGGTATGCCAGGCCCCACATGACAGGGTTGGAGGGGAAACGTGATTGATGGGGCACATCGTCTCAATAGTAATTGTTTGAGATTCCTAGGGTTCCCAATGAAAAATTTTATAACATAGAGTGATTCATATCCTTTTAGTGGCTAAAATAAATGATAAAGAGGAAAAGACATGATAAAATAAAAGGAGGGTGAAAATCAAGGAACAAAAGAAAAAGGAGAACACGTGCATGCAAGAGTTGCATGTGTGTATGAATTTACACCTCCATGCATTCATGCCTTGATACATGTTGAGGAGAAGGGCTACCCACACATCGATAGGAAAAAAGGTTTTGATTCCATGACAAGGTTTTGTGGGGGAAGAGGGCGAGGATAATGTCACCGTCTTGGTCAAGAACATGGAGACACAATTGAGCAGTTGCTATCGGGGAGTGCGTAGTTGAGACAGTCTTGGGTGAATTGTACACAATAGATTGGATCATTTTCATCAAGGATCTTCTGCCAGATGGAGGCCAAGCCGTCAAGGAGAAGGAGTAGCATCATGAACACGAAGGAGAGGAAGACACTGAACTTGGCATATGTGAACCAAAACTTCTTTTGTAGGATGGTGGTGACCATGGTATGAACACTAAGGCGAGGTAGACGCTATACTTGGCATATACGAACCAAGACTTATTTTGTAGGATGATGGCAACCATGGCAATACACACTCAGGCGCAATAACGAGTACAAGAAGCCAGCACCATGGAGCACATATGATCCGCATGGTACCTTGGAAGGCGACGTAGATAGCGGTCAAGAGCCTGCCTACAATCAGGTTAAGGTCTCCACCGTCGTAAGGTATAGCTAGGTGAAGATGGTGGCATTGAGGCCGATGAAGCCTTTAAATTCTTGACGCGGATGAGGTCTGGGAGTTGGTGTCCATGATTATGTATATCTAACAAGCCAAAGGGGCGGCACAACGTGGACACAACTGGTAATGGAGAGGAAGATCATGGGGTAGACACCAAGGTTAGCATTAGCCCGTGAACATATACAGGGGTATGTCTATGCTTGTTGCAAACTGATGGCCTGATCAACATATATGAAATCCTACTAGATTATAGGCCTCCTCATGATACTACAATGCAGATTCCTCAAGTAAAAGAAGGTACTACCGTGCATATTCACATGGCAATACATATAGTTAGATATCATTGCATTTTCTCAGATAAGCAATAGTAATATCTATTATCAGATTATTGCTTATTTGATTGAACACAAGATATTAGTACGATTCATATAATACGGAATTATTTACAATACAAAAATGATGTTATCTTTTGAATATTGACTAAACTGGAAGGAAGCAAAACAACTTGAAACAAAAAGTTCCCTAGCTATCATCATAGATATGTTCTCCTACAAAAACCCCATGGTTGGATCTTTGTTGTTGGCCAAATGGATCAACTATCATGTACTTAAGTACAATTGAAAATGAATGTTGAATTGTAGATGATAAGCTAGCTATCCTTATGAGACTATTCGTGGTAAAAAACACTTATTTGATAGCTTAAGTTGATCCTTAACCACTTAATCAAAGGAAAAGAGGTAGCTTACCATTTATTTATATGCTTAATGGGTTCTTATTATGTGAGAAGTAAGGATGTAAAATTATTAGTCTTGGAAAGTATCACATGGTAGATGCGATGATGATACCTGCGCAATTGCATGGGGCACTGCTAGTTGGTGGTTAATGTGAAGTTTCTTCCGTTATTTATCTGAAGTCTCAAAATAGCATGCATGTTGCAGTGATAAGAAGCAGATGTTTTATGCTTATCTGAGTTTCACAAGCTTTCTGATCACATGGTCTGAACTACACATCATCTAAACACCAAACAACACACAACAGTAAGAGCCTCAATGAGGACTGCTTGCAAGAATAACTAGAAGGGCAAAGCACACTAGCATCAAACTAAAATCTTCACCATATTGTACTGTCTTAATTGTGCGCAAAATACAAGTAAACAAAGGTATGAGCATAAGCTTACCATTTCATATGCTTGGTGGAGACAAAAATGGTGGGTGACCAGCATACAGTTCGGCATGTAAGATTGAGCAGCTAGTCTGACAGAACCACTCAAGCTGCAATGTCTTGACCTCCAGCGAGAAACACTTTATGTTTGGATCCTTGGGCAAATGTATCATGGACATGCCTTCTGGAATCCCTTGTAGAAGCAAATATCCCCCGGCTACACCCACGATGTCATAGCGATGCTTTACAGGCAACGGGATTACCTCCTCAGACTGCCATTGATTTGCAATCTCACCATCGTTTCGCAAGATGGTATATGAGAGGTGAACAATGTCATGTACAATGTTATCGCGGAGAGAAACCAGGCCAAGTTGTCCATCCCCTGCATCCACGACGGCAATCTCTCCTCCCGGGTGGTCCTGTGGGAGTTCAATAGTGGAGAACTCCATCCCACTCGTGTTGAGCACAAGTAGCTTGTCCCTCCGATGCATCAACCAATAGAAGCATCTGCGCACGTAGTACCGCTGGGACAACTCAGAGCCTGAAGCAGAAGCAGGATTGCCCGGCCCTGTGATCAAAGCACTCCATCCGTCAAATGTAACAGCATGCCATTGTCCTACACCTGATGAGAAGACGAAGAGGACCAGCTTGGTTGCGCATTGCGCCAAGCAGATCACCCTGAATGACGAGCCCTTGTCATCCTCGGCGGCAGGGGAGAGTACGGGCTCAAAATCGACGATGTCCGGCTGATGGACGGAGGCGGTTAGGTCGACAGGGATGGGCGGGAGCAGAAGGTAGCGCCGGTTCAATGGGTCGCAGACGGCAAGGTCCGTGATCCAGACGAGGTCGCCACGATTGTAGCCCCTGCCCTCGGGGACGCCAGAGAGGAGGAAGCGGCCGTCGCGGCTGTCGCGGCGGCGCCAGCGGTGGGGGGAGGGGAGGAAGGAGAACGAGAAATCGGGCGCGTGGGCGTGGGCGAAGGCGCGGGCGGCGGCGGCGGAGGGGTGGGGCGGCTGCGCGGGGATGAAGCCGTTGGCAAGGATGCCGATGAGCGGCGGTGGGTGGAGGGCGTGGTAGCGGCGAAGGAAAACGTGGTCGGCAATGACGCGGCGGAAGTGGGCGCAGACGGTGGAGGCGCGAGCGAGGTCTGCAGGGGAGTCGAGGTGGAGGAAGATCTCCCTCAGGGCGTCGTCGGCGAGGTCTACTGGGGATTGGAGGCGGCGTGGGGTTAGCTGCGCCGCCGAAGCCATGTCGGTGGAGATGGAACACCAGAATTGGGGTTTTGCGGACTACTCTGCTCTACGGAATTTATGGCCTTATGGGTTTGTTTGATTGCAAGCTTCAACCTTTTCTCCTAAAAACTGGTTATATCTTAACTACTTGCCTATTATTTGGATGGATAATTACTCAAATTTAGCACAACTTCACTGTGTTTGCTATATGTCACGCAACTGAATCCATCCAAAAAAAACCCGGAGGTTTGGCGAAAAAAAAATAGACAATAAAGGTTACCGTTTTTGTCAAAATAGATAATATATCGGTGTATTTGTCAATGTAGCATATGTATTCGACACCTCATATCGAAAAATCGATTTCAATACCTGAAGCACCGAAAAACGATAGTCCCGGTCTATATTCAGCACATAAGGTGACGAATACGATACTGTTCACCATATTTGGTACCTCAGGTGTCGAAAACTCCCTATATTCGGTATCTGAAATGCCGAATATAATATAGGCTGACGCATTTTATCGCTTACTTCACGTATTATTGTGTGTAAATTTATTTCAACGTAATTCTATCGGTATTTTATTATTCATTTAATGTATTTGTGTAGGTAACTTTTTAGTGAAATAACGTTAGGAGGATATAAATTCTAATTTATCGAATAATAATATTTATGAAGTTTATCATATAACCCGACATAAAGATTACATATGTTGATAAACATTACATGAGATATATGATTTTTTATCGCAACACGAATGAACCCTAACCATAAAGAGATGATGATAACAAATGTTAGCATATACGATACGCCTAAAGACTAACTTAATAGCGTGTTGTTGCTAAACCAAACATGCCTTAGGAAATAAAAATAGACTACATTACAATAGATGCTCTCTACTGAGTATATCTAAGATATTTACCTTTTCATAGGGCATTGGGGTCCTCCACTTTAACGCGACGGGTCTTCTCCTACTTCATTTCTCTCTCTGCTTCGCGTGCCTCAGCCGCAGCACGCTCCTTCACTGCCTTCCTCATACGCTCAAGTCGTAGTTCCTCCTGTTGTTGCTCGTACTCCCAATGTTCGTACGCTTCCCTGCTCCACCACATGCTCATATCGACCCACAGCTTATGGTGCGTATTTTACTCCATGTCCAGCCATTTCATAAAGTAACAGATAGGTGGAGGAGATTGGACAAATAAAACAAGAGAAAAAAAATTAGTAAGACAGTGCATGAGATCGTACGGAAAGTGCTACATTAGTGATATACGTCGCTATACCCGTGGATACTCGTATGGTCCATGTTGAGGCTTATCGTACTGGTAGTTGACACATATGAAGAAGCGTAGGCCATAGGTGTAGGAGAGGCCCTGGGACTCACGAAGCATACATGTGTTGCCATAGAAGCACATCGGAGGTTCGACCCCCTAGGGGATGAAAATCCCCTAGTGTTTCTTGGGTGGGCTTGGTGGAGCGGAGGAAGATATTGCAGTTGAGAGAGTTAAGGAATGAGTGGTCTATCTGTGGCTGAGGGTGTGGTTATTTATCATGACTGGGGACTGGTGCATAAACTGAGTGCATGGGCTTGGCTGAGGGCTAGAGCATAGAATTCCCTATGAAAGCTGGAAAAGTTGTGATATTTTTGCTTGACAGAGCTTCCTTGTGAAAGCTGTTGCTTGGTGTGGTCATTTTATTCTGTAAAATTTCAGCAGCATGACACCCCTGCCGAAGAGTACATACATCACTAAGAAGTTTGTGATATCTTTATTGATCAATTGTGCGTCTTCTGGGAACACCTAATGCAAAATATGAGCATTCGAATCAATGAAAAAAAGATAAGTAGGGTGGGCATATAGGAAATTACAAACCTGAATGTGAGATGCATATTTATCGGACAACATCACTATTGTTCTTTGCCTCCTAGAGAAACCTAGAACAGAAGGATGGTTGGCCAGTTCGCACACCCTTAGATACGTTTGACGCTGCTTGTGTAAGAGAGCCCTAAGGTCCTCGATGATTATATATTGGAGCAGAGCGGTTAACGCAGAACAGAAGGGTCTTGTATACAAGTTAGCCACGTCTTGGATTAGGTTGTTCTCCTTGAAGGGATCATCATTCTCTTTATGCACAACCTGTAAGGAGGCATTAAGTGCTATATGGATTATTGTAGGTGTTCACAGAAAGCATGTATTCGAAGATCCCGCCATAGATTTATTGATCTTTCACTGCAACGTTATGACTCTGAACCAAAGCATGAATCCCTGATTATTTAAGAAACGTTAGACAAATATTAAATATCATAATTACTATGTAACAAAACTTAATAAATAACTAACAAATAAAGTTATATGCCATAATTATTTGACAAAAATTATATAAATAAATAATTAAATTAACAATATAGTGAATAATATATAATAGGAATGACTACGATAATAAAGTCAATAATACATGCGTCATTAACAAGTACAAATGCACCGAACAACTGCACTGATGACTCAACGGCGATGACGCCACACGCAATCCCCAGGAGTGTACGTGTCTAGTGGTTGTGTGGCCCTCATCTCAGAGGCCTGCGATGGCCCATGCCACGTGTTCTCTTGCTCGTCGTCATCATCATCCTACCCTATGGGACCCCCACCAAACGTGTATCCCATCTCGTTAACTCTGCCCTGCATGTACCATGTAGAAGGATCCTCATGCGGCAGTGTGGATGCCCCTAGAACGTGCTCTGACGGAGTCTGGTGTGCTGAAGGATCACCTTGCTGGTACCACTATGAACCCCTAGGTGCATCGGGATATTGGGGGTACTATGCACTAGGGAGCTCTGTGAAGTTGGCGGCCTGTATTGCAGCAGCCCAGTGAAAATCATGCGTGCCACTCTAGTCAGGTGTCTGCTGCGTGCAATCAACGACGTTCTCATGACGAGTCGATGCTGCAAGTGGAGGTGTCAGTGTAGTTTAAGGAGGCTGTGTCCACTGTGGGACCCGTGAACCCAGTGTACACTGCTTCGGCGCAGGAGCCTACATGCACTCCTCGCGATTCTCTGAAGCCGAAGGTGCCTCTCGTGACTGTGACTGAATGGGTTCGTCACGGGCACTAGACAAACGCCTGTTGTGGGAGGCACGAGATGAGTCTATGACTGGTAGGTCATACCCCCTCTAATGCAGAGCACAACCACCTAGACCACGTATAGTGGATAGGAAGCAGATCTCTCTTGTCCGCATGTAGTCCTAGCGAGGGTTTTGATCCCGTCACGTTGATGACCCACTTGTTTCCCCCACAAGCTTGCTCCGCTTGCAAATGTATCTCGTACGCATCTTCGGTTTGTATAAGATGAGGGTCATACCAGTAATACAGAGATTTAACCAATAAAAATCGTTATAAGTACCGCATCATTTATCACAACATGAAGAAGACAGACACAATCCTCGAAGAAGGGTCTGGGGGCCGGCTCTACAAATCCGCTGAGTACGGTGGCGTCGTCGTATTTTCTAGCAGGAACAACGACATCCACTGCGGCTAACTCCGTCCACCTCTGTAGAGGCTTGGCATTCATGGATGCCCAGTCCCGCATGCTATCGCCCCCCTGTGCGCTCCTCATATACGTGACATAAATAATTATAATTTATTAACATGGATCACCTAAAGTACTAATAGTACTTACAATAATACACTTACTCAAGCACCCGACAG
Organism: Phragmites australis; assembly: GCF_958298935.1. NCBI lineage: Eukaryota > Viridiplantae > Streptophyta > Magnoliopsida > Poales > Poaceae > Phragmites > Phragmites australis. Next base: position 22,975,184 of record NC_084934.1, on the reverse strand, counting down.
ACGTCTCATGGGGGAGGTACTGACACCACTTATTGGTACCCGAACTGCCTATATACATGCTCAAGACAATATACTTCCACGTTGTTTATGTACAACAAGAAGCATCCGGTCATCTATAAGTCCGAGTCACACCAACAATATGATGTGATGAGCCCTCCAGTCGTAATTTTGGTCACCCGTGCCATACATCATTGATCCCACTCCATGAGATCGGTGCTAAGGATGTTTAAATCACTGATCACTCGGGTGTAACTACCATGATCTTGTTGCTAACTCCATCTCAACCTGGTATGCATCCACTAATACCCCATTGTAGGCCTCATGTCATCTGCAATGCCATCATAGATAAGGACTGGATAGTAGCTCTTGAGCATCCAAGACCGACAAACAGGGAGATACTCCCAGCTCCATAGTTGTAAGAGGTGTAGGCAGCCTGTAATAGATCCCTTCTTATTTGATCGCTGGGTTGCATCACATAATTATCTGTAGGTGACAGCCAACACAGCAGATCTCCAACTATAAGATGTTGGCTCATAAAGATGTGACACGAGCTGACTCACTAACAATACAATATGGGGAACGACATAATACCCTGCCGTATTGCAGAACATAATGCCTCCCAACAGGATGTACAAGTACTCCTCATAGTGTTGTATAAATATAACCTCGTCCACATCCGGTAGGTATGGACCAAACTATGGTAGCCCATGAATATAGGATATGGAGAGGCCAATATTCTTCTTATCATATTGCACACCAAACCTACAAGATGCAGAGAATCAATGAAGCTTAAATAGTACTACAATAGTTGAAGTGCATTACATAACAAATAATTACCTGTCCTCAATGTAACCCTTCCACTGCTCCTTTGTTAATCGCGAAACTACTAACGAGGCACCCCCGATTGGCAGCTCGGTCAGTATGGCCACGTCTCTCAATGTTACAGCCATCTCGCCAAATAGAAAGTAGAATGTGTGCGTTTCAGGACGCCATCGGTCGACGAGACCTGTGAGCAGTGGCTCCTCAATTGGTGGGAGAGGTGTCATGCCACCACCCGCCATGTAAACTCTGGCCATCATGAGAGCGAAAGTTAGTAGTCCTACCCGTGCGAGTGGGTCGTAGAATCGAGGGTCTACCTCCTTAATTGTGTGGATACTCTGGCCTCGCAACAGAAGCAACTGTAAAAGATATCCAATGCATGTACTGAGTTAGTAGTAAATTATCATGACAATTAAAAAACACATATAATTGTGGCACCTGCTGCCTTGTGAAAATTATCTGTCCCCTATGGTTTTCGTCGTACCGCTACTGAAGAAGTTCGGGAAGACCATCATGAGCCATGACAATGATTTCAAGCTACATGGTTCAATAAGAGGTGAATAACAAATTAGAATATATTACAAGCTTCATGGTTCAATAAGTATGTGAATAACAAATTAGAATATATTACAAGATTCATGGTTCAATAAATAGATGAATAAAAAGCTTCATGGTTCAATAAAAAAACATCGTATGTGATGCCAATATCATACGATATATTACAAAATAAGTCGTAAAATTAATAGGTGAATAAAAATTTAGAATACAAACCATGACTATGAATAACTTAAAACAATAAACTAAAATACAATAACTCTAGTACACTATAGTTCGATAGTGGCCTAATAATTTACTGTCGAGTCGGGCATGTCCTCCTGACATGGCTTGGTTGTTTGCAAAGTTTGCACTAGTGTAGGACGTCAATAGCATCTGCTTCATCCATGTTACCTTTGTAGCCTCGTGGCTCTAGGCCTTCTAGGATCCATGCATCGTGCTCTAGGATAAGGTACTCACTTAGACTCTTCGATCGTTTTGTAGTTGCTTCCGATGTTGAAGGATCACATCTTTGGAAGCCATGTGCTCCTTAATGCATTGATCATGAAATGGTGCTATGTATTGTGATTCGTCATTGCCGCCCATGTCCCTGCAAGTGGGTAAGACATGTGAGCATGGGATATGGTACAGTTTTTGTTTATTGCATGTGCACTTCACCTCGTGAGACCTAAGTTGACATTGTTGCATGGTGTTCTCTGCGCTATACTCTAAAGCATACCTACAGCAGTACATGACATCAAATTCATTGTTGGCTAGGTCGTAGATCCTCATCCGATGAAAGTGTGCCTTATTCATCCTTCTGGATATGATTTCCTCCACCTTAGGTGCGAACTGCGTGCTGTAATTCATAGCAGCATTACCACGGTATTGAAAGTAGTCTACCATTCTATAGAATGTGAGCTCAATAATAACACACAACGGGAGGCCCCGTACTCACTTTAAGACATTGTTAAACGTCTTCGCTATGTTCGTTGTCATGATGGTATACCTAATATAAGATACAATAATTTTAGAAGGCATATATACATAAGAAAGGGTACAACATGACCATTTAAATTCTATGTGCTAACCTGGCACCGTGAGTGTCATGGATTAGAGCCCAACACTCCACCGGCTTCCCCGCTATTCACTGGCTAAATGTAGCACATGAACGGTTAATGATAGTTTATTCTCCAACCATTTGCGTTCGCAGATGGTCCTCCTATGCTTATTGATCTACCATCATCTTACGAGTGATCTCATTTAGCTCTCTCCATATCTCGTTGAACTTCGTCTGCTAGTACTGCAGACACAACCCTTTGAATCTCTTTACAAGAGACTTGTTGCGGTACCTTATGTATAGGTTCGCTCCCAAGTGTCACATATACTATCTTCTCTCCACATCAGGCCATGCAATAGAATAGTTTGTGCTATCATGTAGCACGTCCAACGCATGCAGAAGGCCTTTGTTGTGGTCTGAGATGATACAAACTCGTTCCCTGTTGCCCACAACACATGTCCTCACCAAAGTGAGGAACCACAACCAGCTATCATTGTTCTCACTCTCAATCATTGCAAAGGCGAGAGGAATGATCTGATTATTTACATCCACAGCTATCACTATCATAAGGGTACCATGATACTTGCCACTCAGAAATGTGGCATCCACGTATACAATTGGCCTGCAATGTCTGAAAGCTTTGATGCATTATCCAAAGGACCAGAATAACCTAATGAGGTATCAGTCAGTGGTGTTGTATGACCTATTCTCTAGCTTGATCGGCTTATCCGCCATGGCCCCCTAAGTCCCTAGTTTCTTCATGGAAATCTTCTATAGTAGCCTCGGAGCATAGTTGTAAGACTCTCAAACCTTCAAAACAACATCTTCAACGCCTTCTGCTTCGCTCTCCACGCGGTGTGATAATTGATCAACATACCCGTCTTAGTCTGCACCTCCTCTATAATAGATTTTGGCGACAAACAAATGTCCATGCCAAAAAGGGTGAGGAGGAGTTGGGGTATGAACCTCGCATTAACGGTGTGGCTCACATTCCTAATAGCCTCTTCGTTGCATGTATATGGGGGGGTATGTCTACTGATCACAAAATAGTTCTCATATTTTGGCTTATGTGCTCGTACAAAGTAAAGACAAGTCGAGTGCTTCATACATCTGATCTCATACTCCGTAGGGTTAAATAGGTCGCACTTATAGTCCCTTCTTATCATTACAGCATAGTTGCTAATAAAGTGGATGACTCCCCTATTACAAAACTATAGCTCGATCTGGATGTCGTTGTTTTGGTATCCTCAGTTAGATAAGGTGTTATACTCAATGACAGCAAAATCCAGCAGCCCAGCACCACGAAAGTACTGGATCGTCTGTACCGAGTCATTATTGTCAGCAGCTTCTTCATTTCCACTACCAACGGGTTCATCATCCATGCATCATGCATCTACCTCAGAAGGGTCCACTCTAGCTCCCTCTCTACCGGTTCTGCCCTCTCTGACGTGCCCTACATCCTATTCATGCATCACCTACTGGCCTGATCCTTCCACAGTAGTCACTGCATCACCTTGCACCAGTCATAGCACTATGTTTATGTATACTCCCATATCAAAGTTCTCGTCCAATGCCATGCGTGAATATAAAGCTCATTCATTGTTCATTCTCATCTCGAACAACGTATGGACAATGACCGAACTGTTTGTAACAAGCTGTGGCCGCACACCCTCCAAGACAATAGTATGAGATTTCTAGTTTACACGCAAAAGGCTTATAATATGTAATTTCAGACCATCTAGGTCATTAGGTACCTCAACCGAATTCTCTATGTGCTAGCAGTTCTGAATTGTTACGAGCATCCCGTGCAAAACTACGGAACGTTCTCCATAATAAATATGAAAAATCATACCGTATCTGCTAAAGAAAGGTACATCTAATAAAATAACTACTTAGATGTATATACGATATACAACTAATTACGCTTGTCGATAAATAATAAATGTATTAACAATGCAAATTAAATAGTACAATACTTAACAATCCTAAATATTTAAGTAATTAACAATGCTAATTAAATCATCATTATTGAATTCAAATGAAATAATTAAACATGCTTACACCACTATCCATCCATCATTCTCATCACATCCCATCCCTAACCACCTCTCTGTCCATGCAACTGTTCGATACGCACCAATATTTTAATGAATTGAATTAAAATACTAATTAAACAGGCGCACACCACTATTAATTAAAAAAAATCAATTTGACAATTTTTGGTGCATTGTGATTTTAATTGAATCTTTCTATCTAACCCAAGTTTTTTTTTTAATCTTTCTAAAATTTATTTTTTTCCTTTTCCTTTCTTTTTCTATCTGTTCTCTCATTTCACCGACATCCTACTTACACGTATAGAGAGCATACATGCACTAGACCACCACCCTACATCACCAACAGCACAAAGTGCCACCACTAGACCATCATGTTATTAAACTAATTAAATAATTTAATTACACTGGCTAATCAAATTCACACTAATTACTATTATACAATCTACTTACTCTGACTAAGCAAATAATTACTATTATACAAATTCACACTAATTACTATTATACAAATTCACGCTAATTACTATTACATTGACTAAACAAATAATAAAATTCATATAATCAAACTAAACAAATATTATACAAATGTAATTGAATGGTTTAAACAATCTACTTGCTCTAATTACTATTATTACTGTAAGTATTAATTAAATACATAATTTAAGTATTTACTGTAACTCGTGTTGCTACTCCTCCTCGCCTCAGGCTGATTCTTCTCATCTCGCGCTGCTGCTTCTCCTCTCCTCCTTTGCTCGCGCTATTCATCTCCTCTCTTCTCGCAGCGCTGCATCTTCTTACCAGCCCGTGTCTCTTTATAGCGAAACATGGCAGCGCGAGGGATCCTTATAGCTAAGACATGTGAGCACGCGGAAACAACAGCGCGTGGGGTGCTATCAAAACCGACAAAGCCAAAGCGGCCAGCGCACTAAAAGCGATGACAGGACGTGACGTTAAGGGACGGCAACACCACGCGGGTCTCTATTCGGTACATGAGGTGTCGAATATGGTACTGTGCACCGTATTCGACACCTCAAATGCCGAATACATGGAGTTTTCGGTGTTTGAGATGCCGAATACAGATAATAAATTTACAAATACACCGATATATTATCTATTTTGGTAAATACGATGACGTTTGTTGTCTATTTTTGATTTTTTTAAAAAATACACTTGACAAGTGAATGTTTGTGAAGGGATGGCCAACTGGCCAAGTGGCGGTGGTCACGGACAACAGGTGGGCAGCAGATAACCACTAGGGAGGAGAGGAGGCCACCTTAGAGGGGATGATAGAGTGGCGACCGAAACGGTGGTGGTGGCTGACGTCAGGTGGGCGGCGGAGAAGCACTAAAGAGGTGCTGGCGAGCCACTGGTGGGACATGGATGCGCCATCTTCTCGAAGTCCCAAACTGCAAAATGTTTCCTTCTCCAGTGAGACTCCTGGCCATACGGCTTACGCAGTCATCATCATACAGTCACAATCCAACTTCTCCAAAACATCAACACCACATGATTTTGCAACATACAATGCCTATAACAGTTGGCATCTGGTACTTGATATGGGGATCATAGCAACTAGATGTCATTGTTACATTGAGCAACCAAAGTTTGATAACCATGTCGGGCTGAACATCGGTAGAGTTTGACAGACGGCATCAGTAGACTATAGGATAACCAGACACACCGGACAGAAGTGAAACACAAAGGCCTGCATCATCGCCAATCTCCAGACCAGCAGCATGGCACAGAAGCAGCCCTAGCTCGGATGCGAATTTAGTCCTGCAACTGGATGTAGTTAGAAAGTACGATTGCAGATGCAGTATAAACTTTTACTTTCCACAGTTTCAGTGGCAAAACATAATTGCCCAGTTGCTCAAAAGTAGTCTTGACTCCAAACTAAAGGGCGTTAACACTAATATTTTTACAAGACATGTAGCCATTTTTTAAGTAAGTATTAGAGACACATTAACATCATTGATTTGCAGTTATGAAGGACGACAATCTCTCCAGTCCAATTTACTTGTCGTTTTAATTCTATGCGCGTAAACATGGAATGAATAAATGTTGTATAATTGTATTCTTTACAACCAAAAAAAATGTACAGGGGTATTTGGAGGAAAATGTTTCCTAAAAGAACTAAGAGGCAAGCAATTACAAACCAAACCATTGTACTAGCATCAATTTGGAGTAAGTACCCTGTCTCTTTCCCCAAAGGTCAAGTAATTCAGTTGATCCTGATCCGTTTGAACACAAAGAAAAAGCTACTTCACGACCATGAAATGACAAGGTAAGATGATGGAATTAAATCACAAATAATTTTCCTAATCTAGCTACTGTGCTTGTCTTTTTAGTTATCCCAAGAAAAACGATAATCATAAAGAAGAGCACAAGCTATTGCTATTGTGATTGGCTCATAAATAATTCCCACTCTAGCACATAGGGACAGTTGTCACAATACCAAATTCTGGCAGCACGCACAAAAGTAATGCATTGAAAATAGCTGCACTAAGAACAAGAACAACATCGGGCTCCAGGCACATGCAAGAGAAGCAACAGATCAAAACCCATTAGAACCAAAGCGTCTTCAGCCAAGCTGTTTATGCCACATAAACCCATCAAGCCAACTTTCTGTAAGCCCAAAATGAATGCAATTTAGTACAAAGTACTATTTAGCTTACATGCTCTTATGGTAAAATGTTAATTTCACATAACTACGTATACTTAGAGAAAAGTATCAGAATAATACACATTTCACCACATATTTTGTACATTGGCAGTAGTTAAGTCCCACATATCAATCACACTGGCATGCATGTCCAAACAGTCAGATTTCGTTAAATCCAACGGAACAAGACTGCAGATAATTGAGATATTTGCTCATAGTACATGTGGTTCAACAAAATTCAATAGGAAACGTGTATTCGTTGGCCTGTTATACCAACATACATGCAATTTAACAAAATTGACTCTTACAAATACAAACAGTGGAAATGTTTAAGTTCCATAACCCTATACCACACATACCACACAGGCCGTAAGGTCTTAGCAGATATATGCTTTAGTCAATGCTTACTTGGCATAGGAAACTTGCATAAGCATGGCAGACAGGGCAGTAAACGCATCAAAGCCCAACAATACCTTGACTAAATCACTTCTTAAACAAGGTCATAGGGATATCGATAACTGAATCCTCACTATCAATTCATCCTAGAAAAAATAAAAATAAAAGACGCAACCAGACATGATCTATTGGACGGAAGGGGACTAATCACTGTTTCAACAAGATCATTAGGATTTTGATAAACATGAAATCTTCAATACCCGTCCACAGCTACAGAGCTGTCTTAGAAAATTAAACAATAAAGGACACACCAAACATGATCCATTAGATGGAAGGGGACTGCTTATAGAAAACAAAATTATTGGAGTTCAAATGGTAACTATAAATCTGTAACAGAATATATGCGTATATTACTTGATTAATTGATGAAATTTGAAGGCATGATACCCAACCGAATGGAACTTTTTCAAGGTTTTCTTAAAGATATATGAGCGGAATACCCAAAACAATAAAGTACTTTCCTTCAAGGTATATGATCAAAATATAAGCTGGCAAAATATACAATTGTCATCTTGGTGCCAAACCCGCACATATTGTTATAATCCAACATATGAAAAAGTAAAGTACCCAGCAGAACAAATCGGGGCTTGTGAAATCATATCCTGTAATATCCCTTGTTTGCATGTAGTTTTTAAGAAGCCAACTTAATTGCCAAATTTAAGTTTTTCAGTTAAACATGAACAAACATTTCCATCTGCAAAACGCTTCAGGAGGCAAATGAAAAGACGAATTTATACCTCTTGTTCAACATCTTGTGAATAAATTATTCCTGTAAAATGATATTTTTAATTTCTTGATTTGCTAAATACTGTGGGATGTACCATGACAGATGGTTTCTATAGTACAAGGTTCCATTTACATCACACTAGATTATGAATGTCTTATTTAAGCCGCAATAAAGAATAGTTAGAAACTAGAAAACCATGTTAATATAATCGATTCTAAAAAAAAGTTAATCTGGAACGACCTACAAGTCTCTAGCATTACAAATCATCGAATAGTCCACACTACATGTTGACCACAATATCCAGAGAAGCCCTAGATGCACCCACAGTCTGAGCTTTACATGAACCGTGGAAGGCTAAAACATACAATACATACATAAACTTATTCTTGCATCAAATCACATGACAGAACTGCAAATGCATGCAAAACACAAAATTCCAGTGGAGACTATGATAAAAACCTTACCAGTTCATATCCTTCTCGGTGACATGAATGGCGGGAACCCAAAGTACGAGTGGACATGAACATAAAGGTACTTAATTGAACTGAGCCTCTCAATCTTCAAGGTCTTAATCTCAAGTGAGAAACACACTGCATCCACCGTGTCTTGGGTTTTTTGAACACCTAGAAGGAAAATGTATCCTTCAGATGCACCAACGAAGTTACAACGGCAGGGCAATGGGATTACATTCTCCACCAGCCACTCATTGACCCTCTCGCCCTCATTTTGCATAATGGTGTAATAATCCACAGCTGTGCCATTCCTAATGAGACTAAGCATCGCAAGCCTGCCTTCCCCTGCCTCCACAATGACAACATCCCGCTCATCGTGGTCAGGGGGAAGGTCCACAGTGGAGAACTCCATCCTGTTGATGTCAAGCTTGAGCAACCTGTTCCTCCAGTTCACTTTCCAGTAGAAGCAGCCATACTCATAATGGGGCCAACCCAGAATGATGCCTGGTGGTGTATTCAAGCTTAGATCGACCCAACTGGTAGATGTACCGACACTCCAGCGGCTAGAGCCCGACGAGAAGATAAATACCACCAACTTTTCCGTGCAATGCGTCCTGCCAATCACTTTGAATGATGCCTCCTCCTCGTGTCCAGATGGGACAAGGAAGGCGTCGAAGAATCGGATCTTATGTTCCTGTACTTGGGCAGAGGCTACTAAGTCGTCCGGTATGGGAGGCAGCAGCAGGTATCGCCTGGACAAGGGGTCGCACACGGCGAGGTCCGGGAAGTAGACGCCGTCCTTCTCGTCGTCAGGGATGCACTGGAGGAGGACGCGGCCATCGCAGACGTCGCAGTGTTGCCATCTGCCAGGGAGGTAGTCGAAGATGAAGCCATCGGCGCAGGCGAGAGCGCGGGCAGCAGGGGCGTTGGGGTGGGGCGCCTCGGCGGGCTGGAACCCATCGCAGAGGATGCCGAGGAGGAGCGGGCGGTGGATGGAGCGGTACCGGCGGAGGAAGGACGGGTCGGCGATGAGGCGGCGGAAGGAGACGCAGGCGGCGGAGGCGCGGGCGAGATCGGCGGGGGAGGCGATCCGGAGGAAGATCTCCTCCAGGATCTCGTCAGCGAGGGGCGGCGGCTGCCTCGTCGGCGGCGCCACCGTGGCTTCGAGGCGGGGGAGGACCGGCTGAACCGGAGGCGCCATCGTCGGCTGGCCACCGGCCTCCGGCGAAGGGATCGAGGGTTTGTGCAGTTTGGGGACTGGGGACTGTGTTGGCCTAGCGACTAGCGAGTGTCACACGAGTCATGCTTTAGTCCAAGCGAGTCCACATAGTCCGGTGAACGTCAGTACAAAAATTTGTCCTGCACCATTGAGGAACCAGTGAAAATACTTCACCTAGAACCTATTTATGTAATTCTATTATCATAAGATGTGTTTCGAGCACCTTAATTCACAAGTGGACCACCGACAAAGTGATTTAATTAAGCTCTTTGATAGTTGTACGTATCATAGTGCTTAAGAATTAAATTCATTTATAACGTGGTCTATCTAAATGTCAGCATAAAATGCCTAAATAATAGTAGTAATCGTTATCGTCATCGTATATTGGTGTCACCATACAGTTGAACTTTTTGAAGTGGTGCCTTTCTATTCGATGCCACCGCGGCGCCACCCGTGCCGTGTCGAGGCCTCCCGCTGCGCGCGCAAGACCGCACCACGCCGGCCGCGGGGGCGGTGCAGTTGATTGTCCTCAGTCGCCGCAAACTCGCTCGTATCCAACACCGTTGAGAAATCCGGCACTAGGCATGTGTGTGTGCCGTCGCGCGTTCAACGTCACTGGATGCACGAGGCTTTCGCGTGCCTGAGAGGCCATCTAGCCGGCGCACCAGAATTCATCCAATCCTTCGTGTGGCGGGGCAAGAACATACGTCGTGATTGTGCCGATGTCTGGTCTACCCACGCAATGTAGCACGAATGAAAGCTGAATTCTCATACAACAAATTGCCTATTTCTGCAGCGCCACTCCTGGCCATATGGCTTCGGCTGTTGACGTCACATTATTATCGTATGGTGGATTTTTATACGTCATTGCTAGCGTATTCATTTCTCTTACTATCACCGTAAAGGACATATCAGGCCCCTACATCGCACTAGTTGAGCCTCTGATATTGACCTCTATTTGGATGCGTCTCTTACCTTCTTACCTTTTTTATCGATTGCGTCGATGCAATAGGAGTAAAATGACAGAATAATAAACCATAATCAACAAAATTGAAAGACCTATTAAACAGTCATAATACTCATACAACCTAAAGTGACAACATACAAGTCTCATACATATGACATAATATAGCTAACTTAATCGTCCAAAAGTTTGCGAAAGAAACTACGTCCTATTTTATAAATAAAGCTCTGCCGACTTAAAACCACCCACGATATGAATCCTAAACAAAGTCCTCCGAAAATTCATCCAAGAGATGATGTTGAGGGGAGCCCGTATCATCAATGTCCTTAGAGTGTGAGAGAGGTTGTGACTCGCCAAATAGCACTTTCCCTTGTGTAGCCTGAGTTGTAAAATTGTGGCACTTGTAACACAACGGATGCTCTCGCACCTCAGCCACGGGGACGAGGTACCCGTGTGCCTTGCACTACCAGAAAGCGGTGAGTGTGAGGTGCTATACCATATAGCATTATATGGCCCTCACCATACAACACCTCACGGTTCACCAATCCACAACGCACTTATGGTTTCAACGCATGTTGCAACTTGTTGTAGCGCCTACGCATTTCCCACAAATCAGGCACCACACGACGGTAGGATTGGTCTAAGGAGCTATAACAGCCCCAATGGCTTAAGCATATCATTAAGCATCATAAACATCATTGTTATCACGTTTAATTGTTTTGGTGAATTATGAACATGCTTTTTCAATTAAACATAAATTGTGAAAATCGATATTAATTGATGCTTTGTTAAGTAACTCACCATATTACTATACAACATAGAGCTGGAAATATTTTTAGAAATTAGTCCCTATCATGTGAAGAATATAAATGAATTTTTCCAAATTTTTGGGGATGGTTTTGAAGGCATAAAAATTACCACAAGTTAGAAAAGGTTGCATGTTTGGAGCATTTTAGTTCGAATTTGGCTCAAGAATTATGGTTCAAACTAGTTAAAAATGGGTTGCATATGAATTGTAGTTTCACACAAAATTTGTTACACAATTTTTGGACCATGGTAAGATATTCTTTTGAATAGAAGAAGTGGATATGATATTTTCCTTAGTCGGTCACTGTTCATCAGCCCCACATGTCATCCCTCTCTTTGCCTCTCACCTCCTCTCCCTCTCGCCGAGCACTGCACTGGGCGGCCACCGATTTTGCTGACTTCTGTGACCAGCCACGTCGCCGGAAAGCCAGAGCACGGCATCGAGGAGTGGCCGCAGTCCTTATCTTCTCCCCCTCCCTCTCTCTACTCTCCTCCCTCTCTCACTTGTCGTGCGCATGCAAGAGCAGAGCACACAGAGCGTAGCCGAGCAACACACTGGCCGACGGTAAAAATCTGAGCCGTCGAGCTCACCTCCGCCCCGGCCAAGCCCCCAGGAGCTCGTGTGGAGCTTCACCGAAGTCTCCCCGGCCGTTTCCCCTCCGAATCCACTGCAGGCCCATTGTGTGGGCGCCTTCTTCTTCGTCTCCGAAGGCCGAGTTCCGCACCTCACTGCTGAGCCATCGGACCACCGCCTCTCTGGCCCAACCGACACCATGGTGAGCTTCCCCGCGATCTCTTGAACCCGTTGCACGCTTAGTTTTCCCTTTTCCCTGTCGCCGGCGCGCTTCTCCACATGAGCCACTCGCCGCCGCCACCTCGGCGCATGCTGCCGGCCGGGCCACCGTCAGGCCTGTCGAAAACTAGCCGCGCCGTTGGATCCACATGCTTGCGTAGATGCTGTAGGGGTGCTCGTCCAGCTCGATTGCGTCGTCGTTTAACCGTCGGCTCGCCGAACCGCATCGCCGCCGTGCTGTTTCCGCCGTGCACCGCCGCTCGTTGCCTTCCGGCCATCGCCGTCGACGACATGTACACCAGTCGAGTTCACGCGCTCTACTGATTGCGTTACTGTCCTCCCCGGCCAATGCTGTTGTGCCGTTCGCCGCCGACCTGGGCGGGGTTCAATTTTGACCCGAGTCAAACCAGCCGGGCCCACTGTCAGCCTTAGTGGCTAGCGGGCCGGGAGTGCAAAGAGTATTCCAGGAATTTTAATAATCGAGAAATTCCAGAAAATGCGAATTAGAATATTTGTTCAATATTAAATCAGCTGGAATTTGTAAAATACATAGGAAATTGTGTATAGCTCCAAAAATCATGAAACCAATTTTGTTAGGTTTATATGATCAGTACTTACATGATAAAAATACTGGGAGCTATGAAATGTGTATTTAAATTGCATGGGTTAATAAAATAGATTTGAGCTTCATTAATCCATAATTAAATATTGGTAACTCCAAAATTGATGAAATCAATTTTGTAAATCTTGTTAATTGATTCCCTGCTCATTAAAAATAATCATGCTCATGTTAGACATGATTATTTAGGGTTAAGCATTGTGTTAAGATTAATTAATCCAGAAAAATAAGTAGATGCTTAACATTAATCCAAATTAAGAAAATTTTGAGGCTTAAACTCATGTCATGATGCACTGCATCTCCACCTTGTCATGCATTGTGGAGCATCTGTCATTGCATATCATTCGTGCTCATCATTGCATGCGTTCTTCAATAGTGAACGAAGAATCGGAGTGTGACGCGAGTGTGATCGAGGTTGACATCGAGGCACACCATTTCTGTGAGTTCTGTTCAGGAAGTATTAGGCAAACCTCGGAGTAGCAAGGCAAGCATCTAAGCATACTACGCCCTTTATATATGTTTGCATGTGTTGAGTCCAGTGTCGGGCTAATATGGGTAGAACCTATGTTGATGTATTATCTCTGCCTTGACTTATTGATGAATCCTTATCCTTGTAGTCTTGATGATATAGTTGGTGTCTAGCTTCAAGATTTATTCGAAATGCTTAGCAATGCTTAGGTCATCGGTAGAAGTCGAGCGACGGTGCTGCCATTGTATGCGAGCTTAGGGCTTAATCACTGTTTACAGATACGAAGGTAAGGTTGAGATGAATGGTTGAGATGTGAGATTGAGACGAGATGTGGGCGGTGTTAGGGGTATCTTCTGCCTAGGAGGAGTCCTCTGGGTAGTTCGGGAGAGGAGCCCGAATACCATAGACCGCTTGCATCGTTTAAGGCCGTTCGTCGGTACAATTGGCTCTAGCACTTACCGTACTCACCACATGCTGATCTAATGGTAAGGTAAGCCGATTATTTTATGCTGTGCCGACACTTGCCTTGAGGTTCTATGACGTGTAAGAGAAAAAGAAAAGGAGAAGCAAGGTGGTGGGGAGCCGGAGGTGTCTGGGACACGCTCGCGGTAACCCCGGTGCCATAGAGGTATTGCAAGTGGGTGGTTCCAGGTATGAGAAAGGTTGACTCGAGTACCCCCTTGTGTGTACTTTCGTGAGTAGCACAAGCCGAATGGTCCTCAAGTCGTGTGGGTAAAGTTGTACCCCTGCAGGGTGTAAGAACAATTCAAATTGCCGCGCTCTCGGTCATGAGCATGCTATTGTTTCATTTGTATCGGTCGTAGAGTTTACGAATGTGGGATAAGGTTACGGTGTGATGGTTTTGTTGGTGGGTTGTCGATGAGGTACTATGGTTACTATACATACATATCCAAGTTGTGGTTTACAGGGCAGAAGTGTAGCTGTTTTTTAGTTAAGTATAGATGCTCACACATATGTGTCTAGGTTGCTTACCGCATATGTTTTACTTAACCTTGTGGCCTACTCTTGCTAACAGCTCAATACATAATCCTTGGAGTCGAGCTAAGTATATGTGCTCTATATGGTTTAAGTCTTGCGAGTACCTTTGTACTCATGCCCGTGTTTTCAGGTTCTGCTGGTGAGGGTGATGCGTTGTTTGGCTACTTCGTGCCCGCCAATGCAGGTGGTGGGCAAGAGTAGTGCATCCTACTCTGGTGAGGCATAACTTTTAGGGTGGAGCCTAAGGGCATATGGTTCTACTCTCCTTTTGCTGTTGTTAAGGTTTATTTTCCGCTGCGTAGTTCCTCTTTGTGTAAACTGTTGCAAATGATTACTTGCTTAAGAACTTGTAATATAACTTTAATTACTCGCTCTTTCTTAAGCTATGTTGTGATATGCATGTTGGGAAGACATGTGTTCCGATTTTGAGCATAAAACACGTGCCGGGACTACCAGAATAGTATTCTGGTTAATCACTGAGGTTGTGATTATGAATAATGATCCTCCTAATGATTAATTAGAATACTGTTTGGACGGTTCCTCACAGGAGCGAACCAATTCTACCATGCAGTGCTCATTGAGTGGGACCACATTTGGGATATCTTCAAAGTAGTTGATGTTGTTGCCCTAAATTAGAAAATAGATGAACGACCATCCACGGAGAACTGGCAGTTCATCACGAAGTGCAGCCATCACCTTGTACGCTACAGCTTGGACCGCCATTTCTTCTGAAGTCCCCATCGTCTCGAAGTAGTGGGGATGACCCCACCTTCAATGATCCTTGCTTGAATGTCTATAGTCGCCAAGTAGTCCACCATATCCGGTCCAATTCCTCGCACATATACCGCATACTCCGGCTCATAGGTGAAGTTAGCACGCCAAAGCATTTCGCGGAGGAGTGCATGAAAACCTTCCACACGCTTAGCACGAGTAGCCATTACCAACATAACAGCAGTCATCCTTAACCCATTAAGAAAGAGATGAGTTAAAGATCAAATTTAGACATGTTAACAACAAGAAGAGGTACGATTAGCTCTAAGATAAGATGGGAAATAAATAGAACAAATACTTAAGAACTAAAGATAAACTTTAGTGGGTTATCTTAGTGAGGTTGACAAAATTATATGAACCCATCTTAAGCATTTTTAGGCTACTTTATTAAACCAAGCTCTGATGCCACCCTGTGAGGAACTGTCCAGATAATATTCCAATTAGTCATTAAGTCGATCATTTCTCATGACTAACCAAAATATCATCTCGGTAGTCTCAACATGTGTTTTTTCTTTCAGGATCATAACACACGCCTTTACAACAAACACATCATCACAATATATAATAAAGAGCGAGTAATTCAAAATAAGTTACTAGTCTTTAAACAAATTAAACTTTACAACAAAATACATGATCCACATACCGATAGAGTATCTACGCAGTGGAAAGTACATAGCTACAAAAGGTGGGTAGCGTCGTTTGCCCTAAGGCGCCACCCCAAAATATCCACACACGAGTAGTAGGCACTACTCTTGCCCATCGCCAACATCAGCGGATGTAAAGTAGCCAAAAACTAATTCTTTCTCACCTGAAAAGCAAACAAAGTACATAAGTACAAAGGTACTCGCAAGAATTAATCCATAGTAAGCACTTATAAATAACCCGACTCTAAGGAGAATACAATTTGGATAATTAGCAAGAACTCGGCCTCAAGGTTAAGTAAGTTCTTAAGCAAATGCAATTTTAACTCAAGTGTAAGCATCTATATCTAACCATGAGCAACATTCTATCCTGAGATCATCAACATAACTATAACTATAATACGAACCAAACCTCCCATCATCAACATCACTATTCATCTCCCATCATGATCACAAACGGAAACTCTACGACTGCTGTAAATGGACAAAAGTGTGCTCATAACCAAGAGCGCGACAATTCAAATTGTTTTATATACCTTGCAGGGGAGTACCTCTTTACCCACATGACTTGAGGACCATTCGGCTCGCGTGACCAAACAGATCCACACAAGGGGTACTCATGTCAATCTTTCACAAATAAGCCCCAACCGTTTGGACATGCGCCTCGACATACGAGGGTCATCTAGAACTACACCCAGAGCAAACTAGATAGCCCTTCCAAGCCTATTATGCCGACAACACACGAGGCTAGCATGCCAAAAGATCACAGCTACACAAGGTATTCGGCTCATCCGTCCTATATACAGATACGTGGTAAGTACAGACAAGTGCTAGAGCCAACTATAACAATGAACAATGCTTAATCGATTCAACGAGCCTATAGCCTCCTAGACTCCTTTCTTGAGTCATCCTTATTGCCCACCCAAACCTCGTCTCTTCCTCACGATCTCATACTTCCCATCATCCTCCATTATTATTATCTTTGTGAAATATAGTAAGTCATAAGCTCGCAAACGATGGCCGAACCACCGCTCGACTTTACCGACGACCTAAGCCATGCTAAGCATAACACATTCATTTTAAGTTAGATAATTACTTGACATGAACAACCCAGGTTACGAAGGATCAAGCGATAAACAATGTCAAGAGAGAGTAATGCAACAAATAGGATCTAACCCAAAACCCGACATAAGACTCATTGACATGCAAACACACATAGGGAATAACTTATCAATTGGCACAATATATGATCCAAAGTAATGGGATGAAAATGTTTAAATGCTTGCCTTATTGATTAGCTTCACAAGCAACAGAAACAACCTTCGGATCGCCCTCGATCACGCCCATGTCACCCTCTGGTCATTCGTTCACTAAAGAAGAACGCGTGGAATGATGAACATGAAAGAGATGCAATGAAATGTGCTGCATGATGCATATTAGTAGTGGATGCATCCTATCATCAAGCTAAAAGTACAAAACATACAAAAAAAACAACAAAAGTTTGAGATCTAAACATCGTCGAAAAGTAACAGGAGTCCAGAGTCTCTGGACAACTCTCCGGATTTTTCCGGAGTCTACGCATAATTCTCCGGACTCTTTGGATTTTTCCAGAGTCTACGCATAATTCTTTAGACTCTCTGGATTTTTCCAGAGTCTTCGAAGTTCTGCAGAACAATTGTTCACGATGATTCGTCGATCGAATCGACTTGCATGTTGAAATCTAAACCACATGAACATGCAATGACACTAATACATTGGTTCTAAACCTAATACACTCACTCTACACCCTTGATTTACTAGCTATATCATCCAAACCTTCTTTCCATCTCTAATACCTCAAGAACACGATATTACTTTGCTAATCTTTCATTGCTCTCCACAAATTCAACCAAGACTGAGTTAAAACTTGCGATGCTATCAAGGAAATCCTAGAGTACTTACCCAAAGTCCCTTGCCCAAGTTTGTGACCTTTGGTGAAGGAGAAATCGAAGGAAATGCTCGGCAGAGAGGATGACTCAGCTGCTGAAATTTCAGAGAAAGGGAGGTGACGAATTTGAATTGGAAAACCTACAAACATTCATGCATGTGAGCAAGAATTAGATGGATGGAGAGCTAGAAAGGCGGAGAATGTCATAGAGTGATATGCAAACCTCGTTTCTTGCTCCTTGGGTGAGATTTTGGGGAAAGAATGAAGAAAGTGCTTGAGGGAGAAGAGAGGGGTTGCTGCCTTTGCTTTGTCCAGCTGGGAGAGAGAGCAATAGAGTGAGTGAGTGAGTGAGGTGTGAGAGAGGAGGGGGTCAGGCTGCAGCTGAGAGAGAGGGAGGGGTGAGGACCAGCTCAAGGTGGGCCCCACTTGTAAGAGAGACAAGGTAAAAATTGTTGCTAAACTTTTATAACAACTGGTGAAGTAATTAACTTCTAAGCGAGACTTAAACTAACAAAAAGTCTAACGTTTGTTATTTTCAAAACGCCTAACAAAAATCAAAACACCAATTGAGATAGCAAGCAATCCAAAATACTAAATAATAAACATGATGATTATGATGCTTAATGATATGTTTATGCTTAAGGACATGAGTAAAGAATTGGGACGTGACAGTTTCAATAGGTAAAGTTCTTTCCCTCGAATTTTGACATGTTATCACCATTCCCCAGGGCCATTGCTCTAAGATTTTAAGCCTATCAAGAGCACAAGACTCTGATACCAATTGAAAGGATCTAACGACCCTAGAAGGTGAACAATGCTCTAATCAAATTTTAACTTCTATCGATTTCTAGAACAAATAGCAATTTTAACCTAGATGAAGGAAAAGTAACTACTCAAGCAAGCAAGCTAGAACAAATCAAACAAACATGCAAGCAAAGAACTCAATAGTAAATGCAGAATTGAAACTTGCATAAAACTAAATGCTTGAAGTAAATTGCGGGAAAGTAAGTGAGTAGGGAAACCTAATTGATAACTTTATACCTTAAGTCACTTGATCTTCACAAATAACTTGGCCTTTGCTCTTATTGTCAATCGTCATATGGAGCCTAACCCCACTCGCTCAAGCATATAGCAATTTTGTTAGTCCATAAACACTTAATTGGCAGTCTCATACATGTAGTCACTTAATCTTCATAAGTGACTTAACCTTCATATTTCTTGTCAATCTTCTTAAGATTCTCCTTTATCTCATGGGCATTACCTAGAGCTCAATGACATCAATGCATTTCTTTGATCTCATAACATTCCTTAATGAATACATACTTTATCACTTATGCATCTCCTATAGAATAGCCTACTAACAATTTCAATACAATTATTAGTCTATAAGTATTGTCATTACTTACCCGAGCATCACCCAGAGTTCATTCATCTTGATACATATCTCTTCTACATGCATCACCTATAGAACAACATACTAACAATTTTCAACCTAATTGTTAATCCATAAGTATTATCATTAGTTATCAAAACCACACTTAGGGCTAGATGAACCTTTAGTTAGGGTTCGGGCTCCCGGTGAGGCCATGCTAAGGAGGATGGGTGGGGCGGCGGGCGAAACTTCGCGGGCGGCAAGTGTGTTGGTTGGTGTTGGCAACATGGACGACTAACCGATGGCCAGTTGTTGTAGATGGGTTAGCGAAGTGGAGATGGAGAATAAGGTTAGGCGAGGGCGAATAAGGAGAAATGGCTGGAAACAATGGGAAAGAAGAGCCAGAGGTGGGATATGAATTATGGTTCCTTGGATCATCATCAATGGTTGAGGAACAGTGAGAGTAAGGCTCCTGATTTCTGGTTGATTCTAAACTAGAAACTCCCCTAGTCTTATCAAGGATGGCTACGGAGTGATGCACTTGGTGGCGGAAAAAGACAATGCAATAGAAGAGAGGTGAGGACAGATGAGAAGGTTGGAGGCAGCGACAGCAGGGAGGACGAGAGTGCGGGAGTATGAAATACATAAGAGGCAAGAGGTTAGGTGATCAAGGCAGTTGGATCTTTGTCCAACATAGTTTGGAAAAAAAAATGTACAAAATCAATCACTTAGTGACAAACATATAAAATAAATTTACCATTCACATCTACTAAAGGTTATTTACATGGAGCATCATAGAGTGCATACCTAAAGCCACTTAAAATCTGGTCCATATTAAATGTCATTATCAATTCCGCGCCATCTTGTTTCAGTTCAATCAATAATTTGAACATCACAGTCAAATATCAAATGTCCCTACAGAAGTAGTACCCGTACATTAGTACCATCTCGTACAGATGAATTCTTTTGGGCATTTTGGATACATACTGCACACAGCACACAAACATGGCAGAAATGCAAAGACATTTTCTGACTGTGGTAATAACTCCAATCCCACGACCGTTTAATTATACACACGAACAATACCAGCTCCACAAGTGTAACTATACTGGGTATGCAGTACAATCAGATGTTTCTTACTATATCATCATTCTAACCAAAACAACACAACATGAAGTTCCACACGTCTATGAGAATATGGGAAATTTGGGACACAGTCTGACAGTTCATACAGCAAGCTCACTCTATCATTTTGAGCCTTGAGGACTAGAACGTTGCTCTAACCACGACTCCACTGAAGCTGTCACAAAGAAGACAATAAATCAGGTTATACATTGGACATATCCAACAAAGATATAGTACTTGGCAAACAGATTAGGTGAAAAAAAAGGAAAGGAAGAAAGAAGAACAGCTAAGACAATTGTTATGACTTTTGATGAACAATATACGATAAACCAGCCTCATAATGTAGGAGTGCAGGCTTTTTTTGGTCAATCATAATATTGATCTCAACTGAATTTGACAGTGTAACTGTAAACACTCACTTTTATGTTCTTATCAGTGTAATTTGCAGTACATGATGGGATTTATAGCCCGACAGAGAAAGGTAAACACAAAGTAATAGATCGTCAAGAATTTAGACCATGAGAATTGGTGCCTTCATGTAACAATGCATAACTTAGGTTATTATAGGAATAGAAACCACAAATTCTTTGTTGGGACAATCAACATACTATAAGTGTGTCATCTATGACTGTAAGTATATAACTACCACATATACTCTGGGTCCTCTGCCTCATACAAAATTGAGTACAATATGGCATGCTCAGAGCCATCCATTGAAGTGTTGGAAGATTGACATCAAGGCGAGGAGCTCTAACTATGAATGTCTAAAGAAAAAAATCTGAGTCCCTCCCGCATCTTTGAACAATGTGTTGATTTCAAATCAAACAGTATTCAGAGCAATTCCTTTTTAGAAATAAGGACGTTTTCCCGGATTTCAATCTTACAAACTGAAACTAAAGTCTTCAGTTCTAAGCATAGAGTTTAGTGATTCCAACCGGACAGCACCAGCTTTCGCAACGTGCCAAACCAACATTATTCGGAGCAATGACCGAGAATCTTAATTCCTAGCATTTTAATTTTAATAATGTAGATTATTTCAAATCAACATTATGAGATAAATTTATATATCAGAGGATGACCAAAAGCCTATTATGCTTCCTTCTCCAATAGCATGAACAAGGTAAGTCGTGTTTAACGGAATGAGTTTTTCCAAGGAAAAAAATTATGACTGATGAAATGGTCCAAATGTAAACTGGATTCAAACTAATATTTCTTCTCCAATAACTTGAACACAATAACACTCCTTCAAAATAATATTTTTGATCTATTAATTTTTACGATTCATGAGGTCACTAAAATGGTAGATATAGTACTCATAATATGGAGGATCCTTTCTTTCACTCGAGTGATGATCTTAAAATGGAAACATATGTTAGTGGAACAATCAAGTAATAAATTACAACTACGTTCCTGGTATGTGAATTGTGATTACCAAAACTACAAAGAATAGAAAAGTACACCACTACATAACTGTGTGGACAAGATTACCAATTACAAATCTACAATAGTCAATAATGAACTATCAAGCATCAGAAAAGGTAGTGTGATAACTACGCAAGGAAGGAGTTTACCACATTAGATAGTCTGTGACGACAGCGATGGTGGAAAGTTGGTATATATGTGGGCACGTAGAATGTGGTGCTTCAACTCACACAACCTCTCAAGCTGCATAGTCTTGACGTCCAGTGAAAAGCATTCTAAGTCTGCCCTCTCCACCGATGAGCTTACATGCACCCCTGATGAGCTAAGGTGTTCAGGAAACCTTAGCAGGAGTAAGTACCTCTCCGTTGCACCCCTGATGTAATGCCGAAACCCAGGATCCAATGGGATTATCTTCTCCATCTGCCAGTAGTTGGAATCGTCACCATCGCCTCTCCTAACTGTATAATGGAGGCTAACTGCGCCATCTGCAATGTGATCACGGAGGACAAACATCCCGACCCTGGCTTCCCCTGCCTCCACAATTGCGATCTGTCGCCTATGGCAGCCGGGTGGGAGGTCAGCAATGGAGAACTCCATCCTCCCGGCGTTGAGCATGAGCAACTTGTCTCGCAAATCCATGATCCAGTAGAAGCAGCCGAGGGCGTATTGGCGCCCGAAGAACACAGGGCTCCGTGACGACACGCCCGCGCCCGTCATCAGATCGCTCCAGGCCAGGGACGCGACAGCTCGCCATTGCCCGGTACTGGAAGAGAAGGCGAAGGCAACCAGCTTGGATTTGCACTGCGCCATCCAGACCACTTCAAACGACGTCTCGTCAGCCGCCGCAGCATCCTCGGCGCCGTCATCTCCGCGGGGAGCGAGGAAGAGCTCGCACCAGCGGTCGAACTCCACGCGGCGTGGGAGCTCCACCGAGTTGGTCAGGTCGTCGGGGACCGAGGGGAGCAGGACGCACCGGCGGTGCAAGGGGTCGCAAACCGCGATCTCCGTGAATACAGGATGCTCCTCACCCGCGTCCTCGGGTGCGCAGTCGAGGAGGACGCGGCCGTTGCGGACGTCGCGGACAACCCAGCGGTCCGGGGAGGGGAGGAAGGAGAAGGAGAAATCCGCAGCGAGGGAGACGGCGCGCGCGGCGGGCGCCGAGGCGTGGGGCGGGAGCGCCGGGTGGAAGTCGTTGTTGTCGAGGAAGCCGACGAGCGGGGCGGGGTGGAGCGAGCGGAAGCGGCGGAGGAAGGCGCGGTCGGCAACGAGACGGCGGTAGGAGACGCACGCGGCCGAGGCGCGGAGTCGGCTGGCTCGGGCAGGCGGAGGAAGATCTCCGCCAGGAGGTCGTCGGTCAGCCCCGCCGGTCAGGCCATCTCGTGGACGGCCGGACAGAAGGGTTTGGGATCGGGGCTCCAGGAGCGCTGGTAAAGTCAACGCCGGCGCATGTTTGGTCGGGGTCAAAGACTGCAAAGGAGCAAGTGCACGGCTGGCTTCTGCTGGACCAAATCTCCGGGCTATTTGGACCATAGTAGATCTGGGCTGATTATACATAACGAATCAGCCCAAATGGACCTACCTATTTCGGCCAATCCGTTCAAGGGCTCCATCCCTGATTCAAAGCAATTTTAGGCCTTTTCTGGTCCAGTTTGAGCCCAAAAATGTCCTATTTATTTATATATTTTTAAAATTTGGAATTTGCAAATTTACACATCCATACTCATGTCAAAGGAGCAAGTGCACGACCAGTTTCAAAATTTACACATCTATACTCATGTCGGACGAGCGACCGAAGGAGTCAAAGGCCTCATATTGGGCGACTAGGCCATGGTGGTAACCATATCAGATGCCACCAACCTGTTGCTTTTTGAATGGGCGACAACTAGCAACAGCATTCTGATATCAATAGTCATGTCAGCCTCCCCACACATCATTATGCTCATTTGTTTTGTTTCCCACCAACACACGAAGAGAGGGGGAAGGGGAGATGAGAGGAGAAGTGTGAAGTCTTGCCAGAATCCATCCTATCGGAGGAAGCATGCCAGAGGCAGGAGTCATGTTTTGAGCGGTAACAGGAACATCAACGATGAGAGTATGAACGCAAAATGGCAGGCTACGTAGCTTCAAAGGCGAGAGGAGGAATGCCGCCTTCGGGATGACATCTTAAGGAGGTAATAGGGCGAACTCCAAATGTGTCAAGCTCTCCTGTGTCACCAAGAAGAAGAGAAGCCCGAAGCAACGTGTGAGAGAAGGAGAAAGGGGGAAATATCTCCGCTCCACACAATAGAATCCTTGTTATATCCTCGGCATTGCAATATTTAAAGCTATGTACCGTGAACTTTGTAATAATCATATACGTTTACCTTTACGAATCAATATGCTGGTTTTTACTCTCTTCCTTTTACAGTTTAAATTTCTCAAATTAGTTCGATTCCTCAGGAAATATGCAATCTTCATAGAAATATAGTCATAAATCATGTCACTCATTTAGTGGACAACAGGTACTTGTCGCCGTTCTAATAAGGGATAGATACTTGTGGTCCAGTGAATGAGCGATAGGTATCTGGCGTCCACAGGGAAATTCTAAGATTTGCTCCATCCCTGCAGGGAAAGAAAAACATTTCCAACATACAAGCTTGCAAACTGCAAATGATGGGCTTGAACGGCTCGTGTGATGCGTTCTCGTGTACGTGTAAGATTAGAAAACAAAACCCGCAACCGATTGCAATAATGCACACGACCAGCAGAAGGGGTGGTCCACGGCGCACGGCTCGGATGCCGTTCCTTTCCGACCGCATGCATTTCCTTGTGGCGGCACGTCACCCCTTGCTTCGTGTATTATACTCGCCTGCCGACCACGTTACCGTGTGAAAGCAAACAACACTACTAGTAAAAAATTGAGTAACAACACAATGCGCGCTAGTTTTTTATAAGTGTGACTACGTGCACTTCCAATTGCACATCCTGCCACCCAAACCACGCTGAAACGATACCATTTTCATTCGAGAAGATTAGACGGTTAATGTTAGTGCATTTAAAATACATTGTAAATAGTCACGAAATAATATGCCACAAAGCTAGTTTTTTTCCGGTCAAATAACCGATATCATAATTCAGCTACGCCATAAATATAATGGCACATCAATATAACTAGTAAAACTCTAAGTTAAGAAACTAACAAATATGTTATCTAATGGTGAGAGCGTACTCTAATTTTTGCTTATAAAAATCATAGAGTGCGATCATATTTAAAATTAAACGAACAATATACTAACAGATAGTGAGAAATCGCATTCATCTAAAATAGAAAAAAAAAATTCAGAGAAAGAACCGATGACATACTATTTTGGTACTCGATTTGGCACAACTAATTTATGTTTTTGCAACTGCAAAGCATGTGCGGCCGCTGAATTTAGCCAGGGTCACCACAGAAACCAAACGTGCCCAAGATGCCGAATCACATTTTCGGGTACACGTTCCCGGTGCCCCTGAAGCGGCGGCTGCCCCGCCCTGTGAGCGGAGCAGGAGATAGGCACGCTACGCAGCCACCTGCACCCGCTGACAAGTCGGTCCCGCGGGCCCACCACCAGTCTGGCGGCCCAACCCAACCACCACTAAACTACTCCAATCACTCGCGCATTCGGTTATTATCATCGTCCCCGCGGGTAATTGCCCATTTTAACGAGCACC
Source organism: Phragmites australis (assembly GCF_958298935.1). Lineage (NCBI taxonomy): Eukaryota > Viridiplantae > Streptophyta > Magnoliopsida > Poales > Poaceae > Phragmites > Phragmites australis. The sequence continues at coordinate 22,949,605 of NC_084934.1, read as the reverse complement.
CCCATCCTATCGGTACCTCGGGTTTCCTAGCTTACGTAACTGGCATGTGGGCCAGTGTCACGCCCGCGTGCCATGGCTATTTCTTTGGACCCACCTGTCGGTGGAGGTTGTCGGTTTCGTAGTTGGTGCGGGCTGTTGGTTAAAGCGCGCACCCCCCCCCCCCCCCCCCGCAAAAGATTTACCAATCAAATGTGCGCTTCCCTCCTTCTCATAATCGGAGAGGGAGAGGGAGAGAGAGATTGAGAGATGGCCGCGGCGGCTGGGCCTGGGCGGGAGGAGGAGGAGGTGTCGACAGCGGCGGTGGCGGGGCGGCCGGAGCAGGAGCGGGGGGAGAGCGAGAGCGAGGGGGAGGAGGGGATGGCGGTGCTGGACTTCGACATGCTATGCGCGTCGGTGGCGATGGGGGCGGAGAGGAGGAAGGCTAGCGCCGCGGCGGCGGCGGCGGCGGCGGATGCGGACAGCGATGGTGGCGGCGGCGGAGGGGGTGGGGTGCAGAGGATGTGGGAGGGGGACGTGGTGCTGGATTGCCTGGAGGACCGGCGAATCGCGCTGGAGGCCGCCTGGTAGGTGGAACTAACTCTCTTCATCTTCGTTCCATACAGTTGTATTGGTTCTGGCTGGGTGCGTGTTTCGGAGGATCTGGTCGTGTTGGTGGCGAGAGCAGAGCTCGGGGATTTGGCGTTTGAATGAACGCATATTCATTTTGCTTACGGACGGATTGATTTTGGTTCGGATTTGGCATCAAATGAGGCTGTCTTTATGCGGAGTTGTAGAAAAGGGGAAGCGCTGTTTGAAATGAAACTCCTTTTCAGTAATTTGGGCGAGATTTTCGCTCTGATTAGGAAGCTTCACGGAGATAAATTCGAAAACTTTGCTCAAATTTATGTTTTCACTTGAAATGTTATCTGCCGGAATTCGATGGATTCTGAATTGCACTTTTATAGTCCTCTTTGTTACAGTTGTGGAAGAAAAGTTGACATACTTTAAGATGAAATGTTACCACCATGGAACATTCCCCAAAATGACGTCTTAGCCTCTGGTTTGCTGCTATTCTAGTGTTTCTGCAAAAATATTCCACCGTTCTCTGTTTTACTACATTTTCGTGGTCAACTTTGCTGAGCTTCGTTTTAAAGTGCGTGTTTGCTTGCAACTGTTTGCAGCTGTCCGTGCTATCAGTTTGGCAAGAACATGCGGAGAGCCAATCTTGGAACTTGCTTCCTTCAGGTACAGATAATCCGCTCACCGGAGTACGACCATATTTCGTCCATTTCCATCTTGTTACTTCTGTGTGCAAAAAGTTTAGTCACATTGCTGTCTAGGTAACCATGTAAGCCGCATGTGACTATATTTTCTTGTTATATTCCTGATAAGTTATGAAATGCAAGCAGCTATCATGCTTGCTATTTGGACAATAATAGATTAGCTTTATTTTCTGCAGCCTTGTGCTTATACAACGCAGTGCTGATGTGTACCTCGTTTGACTTGGCAATGTGAACATCATTTGCTTAGATAATTCTGTATTCCTGTGGCATGTCTTAGACCTGGTCTTCCTGCATAGCCTTTTGCCTTTGTTTCTTATTTGAAAACCCATAGAGGATATGTTCCAGTTAAGTGTTCTCTAGTTATATTCCAATATTCTATGTTGGAGGGAATCAGACTGCACATTGGACTTGCTAGACAGATCATTACAGTACATTTTACTCATTATCGCCACTCTGTCAGTCTTGAAAGACCAACTTAATTATATCTTTAGCTCAGTCAGTGCTTTGTTTTTAAAAGTGTTCTTGGAATTTCATAATCTCACTCAGCATCAAATATGTGCATTTCTATTAAATTATACAGCCAGTTTGTTATCCTTAACGAAGTGGTGAAAGAATATTATACCCTTTTTCAACATATCTCCTACTAGATTTAAAGATGTCTCTCGCATATTCTAAATTGGGTGGCGTTATCCTCTATCTGCAAAAGTTGCCATGGTGTGCCACATTTGTAATTGTGGTGCTGTGCCATAATCTCGTTGCCATTGATTTTGAGTTTTCCATGTTTATGACAAATTTGCTTGAGTGTAGCTTCCTCGTATGCAGTTAATTTTTGCATTTTACTCTTATTCACCCTGCTGATGCTAGATGAAATTCTTTCAGGGAATGGTTTACTTCATTCTGTTAGTGGCTATTCTGATCAGCCTAATTGCCTTTTCGGTAACAAAGCATCATATATATTTATATATGGGACTCGGCTCTGTCCTCTGGATAGCAATCTATACTGGTTACTTTCGAAGAAGAATCCGGAAGCAATTCAACATCCGGGTAAGTATTTCTTGGGATGACCATTTTCAGATATAGTATTCAGAAAGTTTGCTTGTTTGCTAGAGCCTAGTAGTAGTGCTTATTGCAGTTGCTTCCAATGTTTGTTTTTTAGCATCACAACATCCTTGATTTTTTTTGGAATTTGCTACGTCTTTTTGTGATGCTAAACACAAATAACTGAAACTTGGATGTATATTGATAGTTAGGCATAATCTGTGCTATGTTTTTACCAGGGGCCGTAAATATGTTGTCAACATCTGAGTAGATGTTGGTACATGTACTTTAATTCAGGAGTCACAAACATAAAAATTTAGAAAGAAGTCATTTATCCCATTGGTCGGAAGTCTCTGAAGAAACTTATCATTCACCTCTTTGCTCTTACAGGGTACTGAGAGCAGTCTGGATGATTGTGTTCTCCATCTCATTTGTCCTTGCTGTACGCTATGCCAGGTTATATCTGCAAAAGCCCATTTGAGTCCCCATTTTTACTTTCTTCTCTCTTTTTTTTTGGCTATAATCTTAAACTCACATTTACTATCTTTTGAATTCAGGAGGCTAGAACTTTGGAGATGAATAATGTCCAGTGTGGTGTGTGGCATGGACGGGGTGATACCATTTGTTTAGGGAGCAACGGCGAAGGAAACAAGGCTTTTGCTGCCCTGAACAAGCCGTCGTTTGTGCCTATAAAGTCACCAGAGTTGTGTGGCATGGACAGAACGTTAAATGGAGTTGATGAGCATGAGCCACTCGTCCCACCAGCTGAACCAGAGCAGGTGTAAGTGAATAATAGCAGCAGAATTCTGTATCGCCGTAACCTCTGCGCATTCCAGAAACGGTTTGGACTGCCCTACGAGAAAATCATCGGTACTGCACTTCTCTGCCTGCTTGTTGCATACTTGAATCCAGTCTGAAGAACTGGATCTGCAGCAACCATACATGGGTGATGAGCACAATCGGCCTGTTGTTGTAAAATTCAGTGATTTTTTTTATCACGCAATTGACTTATTCAGGTTGAAGACCGTATCTACGTAATGCCATGACACATGCCCAGGCCTCTTGTCTGAATACAACTGTAAATTTCTGATGTAACTTAGGGGTTCCAAAGATAATAAAAATATTACGGGGTTCACACTTGTAAACTTCACCTGAGAGAGAGAGAGAGAGAGAGAGAGGTGTTAGTACAATCATTGAAAAGGATTAGGCCTACTAAAGCTCGCAAAGTTGCAATGATGCAGGCCTGCTGCCTGCTGCCTCCTGCCTAATACAGGATGTGTTTTATTTCTGCCTTTTCCTGCGTGTGGGAGACGGCCTTTTGAGTTGTTAATTCTGTGGGATAATGAAGGTGGACAACTCACCATGGGGGCTCGCTGGGCTCTGGAGTGTGGTTCAGCTTTCACTGACCGAAACAATGGCTGCTGGCACTAGAAGTTTAGAATTCGTATGCGTGTGCCCACGGGCCACGGATTGATATCTTTAGTTTACTTTTCTTAGTTTTTCTCTGTATCAATCATCCTACCTACTTTCTCAAGATCAGCCTATTTTCGGTCTCGCTTTTCCTTTACTCGATTGATAGCAGTTCATCTGAAATAACTACTACTATTCCTATGTTGTGTAACATTTACTTTAAAAAGAACCTTAAGAGATTGAAGTGCAACTTTGAATTTTTTTAATGGTAGATAAATCATATTTGATAAGCTGCAATTTATTTTTGTATCATGAAATAGGACTAGGACAAAATTGACCTTGGCGAGTTGGTTGCATTTTGTGTCTTGACATACACAAGACATATATGGGCCTGATGAACCAAAAGACAACCTGATGCTTCATGCTTAATACGGAGAAATAACCGAATCTAATCCAAATCATTCAGGTATATGTTGACTTTGAGCACGCATGTAAAGATCATGCATGCCTAGAATCTCTCAAGTAAAAAAACAATCATGTGCTCTTAAACCACGTTTAGCGTCCCGTTTGCATGTGCTCCACGAGGCTCATAACCATGTTAACTTAGTCAATCATGCTCGCGGCATATTCCAGTTTTAGTAAATCCTACGCGTAATCATAGCGCGCGGATGTCAAAAACGCAAAAAGAGATCGAAAAGGCCGTGCATCTTGATTAGTTTAATCCCCAGAGGCCCTTGGCTTTTAGGGTTTATCATGGTCGACCCCAGCTCCGGTTCCATTTCTTAGTAACGAAGCTATGGTTAGAACGAAGCTGCCTATAGGCCTTTTGGCATCATTAGCTCGCTTCTAAAGCGCCTTTGCAAGTGTACTGGATGGCGACGCTCGCTGCCTGAACGCTTTCTTGAGCTGCTAGCTGCGCCCATGGGTGTATAGCATATAGCATAGGAGAAGCTCAAGCACACATCTTCGGACAGGCTGTGTCATTCAGTCAGTTCACTCTAATGGAAAAAAAGGCGCCTAGCTACATTATTGCTAGCCGTGGAATAAAAAGATCAAGATGCAAGTGACGAGGATTTGTTAATTAATAATTAATGATTTATTAGAAATATTGTATATTCTAAATATAGACATTAACCATACACATGCCCTTAATCCGATACGATAGCTTTCATAATTAACACGAGGTAAATAAAGCATGTGCCAATATTCTACTCAGTTCATTATGTTCTACATGTAAATCATCCTCAGGTTAGGAAAAAATTCTCCAAATGTTTGAAAGTAATATAATCTAATAAGTTACACTCAGAGACTCTGAATGTGATATGTCTCCTCGAGTATACTATATAAGGAGGGGAGGAAGTACATCCAGATGGGGGATAGATTGAGCCAAGAGTAAGACAAGTAAAAGTCGGACAAGCAATATGAAGCAAGCCTAGTTGGATAGCAGCGAAAAAAATTCAGTGAGTTTCACAACAAATTCGAGTCATATTTAGATTCATCCATCAAGAGCTTTAAAACTTAGAACACCAGAGAGCTTGCCAAGATCTTTAGGACTAGATCTAAACATATCATCATTGTAATTATCTTTTCTTAGATTAATCAAAGCAGAATAAGATGTAGAGCGATGTTATCCTAAGGAAGACATGAATCTGTATAAAATTATGTGTCCTTCTCTTCGATACACCCATTTGATGACCATGTATCACTACTTTATATAAGTATTGTATAATTGTTTTTACCTGTATATTCGTGCATCATTTTTTTTCAGACGTTTTGCAGATAAGATCCATGCATGTGAGTGAAATCGGTAGTCCTACTACTCCATCTAGTGTCCCAAAATCAGCATGCGTGAAGCCAAATCATGTGAAAGTTAGGTTTGTTTACATTACATCAATGTACATGACAGTGGACAACCCATTAACACAAAAAAAAGCTTGATTAAGTTAATAATGAGTAGCATGCAGTACTTTATCAGCCGGTTGTTTCACTTTTCCTAAGCGTCAGCTTTCAATTGCCGTTTGCACCAATGGTTGTACACAACGCAATGACTGCTAATCGGCGTTATAACAAGTGGCTTTTCAACAAACAATAATAGTTTCCTTTTAAAAAAAATGGCAGCGCAGAAAATGTTTCCAAAATGGATCGGTCTATAGCACCCGATTTTTTGGTTGTTGGATCAGGCGATCCAATCGTCGACGCGTTTCTTCCTTCTCCCAACGGCCTTCTTTCTAAACACTTCTTGCCCGGTCACTAACTATGAACCCAGGATAATTAACCCCTTGAATTTTGATAAAAATAACTCAGGACTTGAACCTCCCCCAATCTTGTGTGATCTGGCTCACTTAAGTTGTGATTGGTTGGGTGGCTAGGCCCCTTTCATCCCATTCCTCATCCATCTATTGAAGAAAGTGGCATTGATCTTCATCTTCCTAGAGATAACAACAATCACATGATCGAACTATTAATGGGTCAATGGTACAAATAATGATCAAATTCTACATGCTTTATCTCATGAGGGCAACCTAGGAATCAGCGGCCAGTATGCTTCCCTTCACAACACACCGAATCGATCCACTCCACCCCAATCCGATTCTTCCAAAGCTGTGGAAAGCCCACTCACGGAATCCGGCTACACAACAACAAGTGAAAACCCTAAGCCTCAATTCCAAAATATCCACCCCGATTCCTCAAATCCACTTCTATTTCCACAATTAACATGTCGATTCATCCAATCCTAAGCCACAAATCGATCTTAATCTTAGGGTGGCGAGGCAACTCATCGGTGTCATCGGTGAGCTCTCCACATTGGACTTCTCTGAGCTCACTGACCTTCAATGGCCACCGCTAGTCTCCTCTGAGCGCGCGGATCTTCCACAGCCACTACTGCGCTCCTCTGAGCTCGTGGATCAACCTCGCCAGCAGCTGGCTAGATTCGAGCTCGCGGTTCTTCCTCATCCGCAGTTGCCCTCCTCTGTGGTTGCGGATTTCCTTATACTGGTGCCCTTCCGCATCATGATATGCTTGCCCACCATCTCTCCGGCAACCATCTCGCACGTGGAGATTGAGCGACGAGTGGAGAACAAGTAGGGAGAATGAACAACCAGTGCGAGCGACGAGGAGTGGATACATGCGGCTTTAGGGTTACAGGCACTTGGGTTAAATGGTCATTTTTGGGTTGGTACACCCACTAATTTGCCCAACTCGGAACCACATCTAGCCCAACACATCTAACAAAACATGAAGTCTTACACAACCCAATACATGTCCGACCCTCTAGATAGGTAGCTAAAACAATCTTCACAAGCTAGTCTAGGGGTCTGTTTGGTAGAGCTCTTACTGATCCAAATTCTCTGCGGAAAGTGATTCTCTGGAGGAAGTGATTATGTGACTGAAAGTGATTCTCTAATGATTATCTAAAATAAAATATATAGAGTAAGTGATTCTGTGCGGGAAGTGAATCAGGGAAAGCTGTTTTTTCAGCTCCCCAGATTCAGTTTATTTCAACGAATCACTCCCGCGGATTCCACTCAGAGAGCTAAAAGCTGAAAGCTGCTGTTTGGCAGAGCTCTCCCTGATTCCAGCCGAAAAGCTGCTCTGAAAGCTTTACCAAATAGACCCTAGATTGTGCAAGCAAACCAAACATTGAGCAATTACATTGCACAAATCAGGTTTTCGTCGGCCGGCTTAGGTCCAAGTTTGGCGAGACCTAGCCTAGCAACCAATCACATCCTTAATTCCTTTACCTAGTTTTGCATAATAGTTTTGTCTTGTGCGTGCTAACATTGTGGTTTTCCCTGCATTGCGTTCGGACATAGACAGAGATTATCGAAATAGTTGATCAAAAGGTGGAACACAATGTGACCTGACAAGAATTGAATAACGCTAACTAGATTGGGAGACTGACCGTGCGAGAGCTCTCCCTAATCTCTTATTTCGCGCCGGGATTACAAAGTTTGGGTGATCCAATACCTGATTTCATAGCTGAGGGTGCTTGATGGACCTTCAACCAAAATTCAGGGTTTATTAGGCGCTTCCTTGGCTTATTAACAATGCCACTTTCGCTCAACCAATCTACGTCATACGTGAATTATTTTTCTGAAAGTATCATGCATACAGAGAGAGATACAAAATATGAGCGAAAAGCTCCAATCATTTGCAAATTCCTAAAAAGCGACACGTTCGCGAGTACATATATATATATACTTTCATAGTTGCAAAGCCGGCCAAAGTTTCATCTCCACTAGCTATTCGCATGAACGCAACACGTACGCTTCATAGGATTTGTTAGCGCCCGTAATCGATTGCTTTTTTGAACCTCACTTTCTTTCCTTAACGTTTCATTGCAGTAATTGAATGGAACTAAAGTTACAGCACACGAGATTTTTAACTTTTAACCTTTTCTTTACCAAACAAACTAGTACAAACTATCTTAGCATCTTTGTATAAATTTTGGTTACATTATGTCCGAGTATTATAATTACATAGACTCTCGGACAAAAAAATAGTGCAAAACTCTTCCTTCTCATCGGAACCAAAAAGGAAGGGGGGAAAAGAAAAAAAAGTGAAGGCGATCACTTCTTGCGGTTCCTGACCAAGAACCCCTCCATAACCACCTTTCTCTTCGCCGTCTCCTCCTCCGCTTCGCTCGCCGACACGGCGTCGCACACCGGCGACTCCACGTCGTCGTCCGCCTGCTTGCACACCGTCGCCGGCCACCGTCTAGGGAGAAGGTAGAGCGCCGTGGACGTGAGCAGCGTCGCCCCGACCCGGCCGCAGAGCACCACCATCAGCAGGCAGAGCACCATGGCCGCGGCCCCCGCTGCCGGCGACGTCGACGCCATCGCCTGCCGCTTCGCCGGCGCCGGCGGAGGAAGCACCCCCGAGAGCGACGACGAGGACGCGGACGAGGAGAAAGAAGACGAGAGCGACGCGGCCGAGCTCAGCGTCGACGAGGACGCCACCGACGACGCCGTGGACGCGCCAGTCGCGCCGTGGACGTCGTCGGCGTCCACGCCCCGCTTCTTCGCATCGGCCAGCGGCGACGCCGGCGACGGCTTCCTCTTGCCTCCCTTGCCGGGCAAGGACTTCCCCCGGAACGACAGACTCCGGCCACGACGATGCCCCCGGTGGCGAGCGGCCACCGCCGCCTCGCTGCCGGCCACGTCGTCGTCAACGACGGCCGCCACGCCGCCGAAGCACATGAACCTCATCGCCAGGATGCGTGTGCGTGAGACGAAAGGGGCTCTCTCTTCCGCTCGCGGGTGGATATCGATGGGTCAACTGATACAGGATCGCGGCCTCTCGCCTCGCGTCGCGTCGGTTCAGGCGATCGCCCCCCGGCCGGCCGTGTCTGCCTCGGAGTGAGCCAGCGCGTGTGAAATATATACGCGCGCGCCTGTTGGTGTGGGCGAGTCCCGAGTGGCCGTGGACGCGCCAGTCCCGCCTGTTGATTAAAATTTCACCGAAATTTCACGGATTTCGGTAATTTTGGTGGTGAACGAAATATTTTATTTTGGTTTTTTTTTACTAACATGTGAGACTTACGGAGCGGAGGACGAAAAATGACCAAAATTTCAGTGAAATTTCATAAATTTCCGGTAAAATTTTACGATTTTTGATATTTTCGTTGATGAACAGAAAAAAATTATAAAACGAAATTAAAATCCCTGGAGACAATGATGATTCGGCTGCGCTTTATCGTGTCATTCGGGTCTGGGAATCAACTTTGTATCCTATCGTGCACGTATTATTTATCTTAGTCATTAATCTTTTTAACCATCTATTGATTCTTTTAACTGCTTTATAATTTTTCACTATTTTTAATATAAATTTTAATCCAAATAAATGGTGCTGATAAGATATGCCTGAGTACATCCGCTGAGGCTAGTGAAATTTTCGTTCATGCCGTCGGGCTCGGGCGCCCATGTGTACACTGACCGGTTTGACTGAGTTAGACTCGGACTCGGAGTCGCGCTTACTTTTGATCCCCGGTGGGCCCCGGCCTAGTTCGACCGGACCCCACCTCGCTGGTCTGCGTTGCGTTTAGCACGCTGCACGCTGCACGCCCATGTCTAACTGGTGTCGCACGATCGGATCGGTTCCATTCAAACTATGCATTGCCTTGGAGACCTTGTGTCGAAACTTTGAAACTTCTGGCTACTTGTAATATACGGCGAAAGCACTAGAGAGGAACAAGGACGGCCATTTCGTGTTTGACGGTTACGAGTGCACCGGTTCAACGGAACACTGCTACGTGAGTGTCTTTCAGTTTCCTTTTGCTGGCCAATGATCGATGCTCTCCGCCTAGCTTGTACCGCCACCAAGTTTCCATGGCTTATCAGCTTCTCGTGGAGTCGTTTAATTCTGCGACGATCTGGTTACAGTCCCTTTGTTGACAGGCTTGTCCGATCCACGTGGTAATCGATCACAGATATGCAAGCAACTGCTTCATTTACTCGATCATCAGGTTAGATAGGAAAAGAAGAGTCGTTTGGACAACCCCCCTCAAAAGGAGAAGAGGTTTGATAGGAAAATCAAAAGGCAAGGGGATGAGCATCATATCAACCATGAGCAGTGGGCAGGGTAATGTCTCTCTCCTCGCGATCCCTTTTGGAGGGAGCAGGCAGGCTCGGACCATGGTTTATGTTACCTTTATTTGAATAAATTTAAAATTTAAGAGAAAAATTGTGATTTTAGTCGTTTGGTAACCGGTCGAATTGGACCGGTTACTGAGCGGTTTTTACGATTTATCGAGTGGTTTTCTCGAATTTTCACATTATCGATAACCGCTCGGTTTTGTCGGTTTATCGAGCGATTTTTTCGATTTTCAGTGAAGTCCAATAAAAAAAAACAAAAGTTATCTCAATCTTATAAAATCAATAACTAATTCATCTGAGCTTCAAATCAAGTGAAACAAATTTTTTTGTTTTCTTATAATATGATCTACAAGATAAAAGTATTTATACTCATAAAAAAGTTCAAAATTTTCTGTGAGAAAATGTATTTGTTAAACTAAGTTAAATGTACAGTTTAGTTTACTCTTTGCTAATCCAAAAATCATGAAACTATTTTTGTTAGTCTTCTTACATGATCCTATATCTTTTAAAAATATATAAACTCATGAATTAGTTATTGTAACATGCAGGATTGTGTAAATGTGTTGCGACTAGATTAATTCATAACTGACCCATCACACCTCAAAAATTAGTGAAACCACTTTTATTAGTTTATTTATACTATGATTTACGTATGAAAAATAATAGTAGACATGAAAAAGTTAATTACATTACTGTTTCTTAACATATTCACTTTATACTTGTGAACTTTGTAAAAATTATAGAGAAATTAATAAAACTCTAAATAAAGTGAAATCAATTTTAAAGATCCTCTTAAGATACATTTAAAAAAATATGTGTTTGCATGTTAAACTTTTCTTTAACATGAGTTAATAACTGAGCCGTACGTTTTAACTTTTTTCATTTTTTCAAACTTACTCCCTATAGAATATGATGCAAACGACATTATTTTTGAATTTTTTTTCCACAAAAGGTCTTAGAATTGTGTCTAGTTTTTTAAGATTTTTTTTTGAATTTTTTTAATTAAAATTCGGTTACTGTTCGGTTTCTGAAACCGAGCCGGACCGAGATGTCTAGTTATCACGATTTTTCTTGACAACCGTTGAATTTTTGAACCGTGGCTCAGACACGGATCCTCTGTGTTAAGGAGGATTAATGCAGAGAATTTACTGTTTGTACAGTAATACAAGTCTGTTGATTCGGAGATAGATGGATTGGATCAATCGATACAACATCGCTACAGTATCAGATGCTATAGTACAAAATCTGCAGTACAGTAGAATAATGCAGAGAATTTACTGTTTGTACAGTAATACAAGTCTGTTGATTCGGAGATAGATGGATTGGATCAATCGATACAGCATCGCTACAGTATCAGATGCTATAGTACAAAATCCGCAGTACAGTAGAATCAAGCACCTATGCTACAGTATCCACATTGCACTCCACTTTAGTCCAGAAAGTTCACGCGGGCGCATATATATGCCCGGCCCGGGCGAGCGACAAAGCGAAAGCTACTACTACTGCAAATGTTGTTAGGAAGCTACTGCTAATGCAAATGTACCAGCTCTAAGTGTTCGGAAAATCAAGCTTAAGGATTTTGGTAAATTCACCTCCTTTTGTGCCTTCCCTTCCGGGTGTTAGGAAAAGAGGAATCGCAATCCAGCTCATGGTTTGAAGTGATCTATCTGGAAGGAAATGGAGTAACACACTGGTGAATTCACTTGTTTCGTGCCTTCCTGTTGCTCAGGCTTAGCTTCTGGTTCTGGTTGCCTCGCCTTACCCGGTGGAGTTGTGCAGCGGGAAGGGAAACTGGGCTCTCTCTTGTGACACCTTCACCGGCATCGGTTCCATGTGCCTCCTACTCCTACCAGGCAGCCAAGCACATTTTATACCCCCTGCACTGCAAAAACATCACAGGCCATCTAGACACACCATTGGGCCCACGTGTCATATGCTAACCAATGGATAGTTTTTGGCTGAAACGAACAAACAAACAAACATCCAATCGATAGTTACTCCACTGCTCATAAGTCCATGATATTTTTGGAATTTTCTGGTTTTCATCGATAGTTCATAATAAAATTCCATTGCCTGCAATGGCTACCGGAGTCTGGAAGCAATGAAACAAACCGGAAGAGAGAACGAGGAAGACGGCATTCAGTTTCCTTGAAATATGACAACACAATAGCACAAGGTTCTTGCCCTGTTCGACGTCTCAACCATCAATTAGCCTCATTCTGTCAGGTCACGTTTTCCTCTGCTAATGAAAGGGTACCCTTTTCCTAGCCCATAGCTGCTGAGTCTGCAACAACTACAACAACTAACATGACCGATTGACCATGCCGATTAAGTGGCACAAGTGCACCACCAGCTCGTCTAGGAAAAAAAAAAAAGAGAGTAAAAATGGTGAATTGTGTAGGTCAAAAGCTAAGATGCTACACTATCCAGAAGCAAGAAAAAGTTTCTCATCTGCATTGACAGGGAGCTTACTTTCAGGAGGTAAAATGTGGCATGCGCATGACCATAACAAAGGAAATAGCTTCACATTGAAACAGAGATCCTTAACGCTGGTTACAAGAGTTGGCTTAGCAGAAACCAGAGAGTTTCCAAACATAGATTTTGGGAACTGCATGCTAAAAGGTTCTTTCATGTATTTGCATGATATTTCATAATTGCATGCTAAAAGGTTATTACCATACATTCTTCCGGTTTTGGGAATTTTCGCATAGGTCTGATCATGAGTGCAGAAGAAACAGGGAAATAAACATCGGCTCCCTATCTTGGATAAAATGACATGTGTCTACAACCCAGAATGGATTGAGACTGACTCCAAAGCTGTATGGTTCTCTTCTCAATCGACTATTCTTGTATGTTGTCATCATCCTTCAAGTGATGCAGCAGCATCATTTTCATCAGAAAAGTAGTCTTGCCTGAAAAGGTAATCAACATGAACCATGCTTATCTTACTCTTATGAGTCGGCCAGTTAATGGGAAGCACGGCTTGGCTTCGTAGCAAACCTTATTTTACGTGAAAGCTGATACAAGCCTGTACCGGCCATTGCAACATTAACACTGAATATATTCCAGTCTTTCTGCAATATCATAACATTACAAAGCAATGAGATGAGCAAGAATACTGGAATCAACATGGCGTGATAAAGATGCATTTTCTCATAATCAAGATCCAATTAACTTTACACCAGTATACCTGCTCATCTAAAATCAAAGATAGTTATTAAATGAGGTAGTCAAAGAATTACTTCAATGAAGTTATTCAACTTTCTGCTCATAAATGTGAACTGATTGTTCTTTTCTGACATGAAGACTGCGTAATCAGGGGAAGCGAGAGGGCTGAAGAGTAGGAAAAAAAGTTAAATTTCGAAAGAAGACACTGCATCACAAGTTTCAGTGCAAAATAGTGACAAAGGATTGTGCAATTAGACAGGGGGACTTACTGGTGTGATAACCATGCTGTAGCGTGACCAAATGATTCCAGTGCAAGCCACAGCTGCATGCAATACAATAGAATAAGCAAAGTAACACTGCACGAGGAAGCAAATCAAAGTGGTGGCTTTGTTATCTGATATTTAGAAATAGGATGAATTAATTGGGCAACTTAAACATACCAACTTGCTGAGGATAGGATATCTTTTCAGGTGGTTTAGCAAAGTCAGCAATGTTGGCGATGCTGATACCCCATTTAAATGTTGGAGCCCAGAAGTGAACTGCAAAAAGAGAAGGTTTGATTAAAGTCTCAGGTAACAGCAATAGCTGGTCAAATGCAGCATTGTTATATACATCCCATTTCCCAAGAAATGAACTGGAAAAAAATATGGCCCGCCTGAATTGTTCCATGCTTCACAGTAACCAGTTAGATTACACTTCCTCAGCCCAGACTCGCGTGAGGCATTGATCATGGATACATAATCACAAAAAAAAAGATAAGAAGATATTTAACTGGTTTTGGGGCCAGCGGGATGGCTCCAAAAGGCTTGGAGCTTCGAAGCCATTTAAACTAACACACACTTTTCTGTCCTTTTGAACAAACTGTTGGCACTCGCTTTACTGCCCCCCTACAATAAAAATAAAATAAAATAAAATTCACATTCATCACCTTCAAGATATCAGAAATGCCATAAAAAGTAGATAATTTTCTGAAGAGCCCATTTCAGTATAGGCCAGACAAAACCCGAGCATAATATGCTAACACAACTCGGTTACCATATCAAAATATGGGTAGGCCATTAGCATAAGGAGATCAAATTCATGTAACAAAGTATGAATATCTCAGAATGCAAGAACCCATGATATATACAGCATGAAAGCCCTATATCAGGATACAAGAGCCCATAATATATCCCATGAGGAAACATTGTACTCACCAATTTTCATGAACATTGATCACGATTAAATCCAATTTGTACATAATTGAAATCATCTTGAATTGTTGGTAGCTATATGATTTAGCATCATACTGTATGGGTTATGTAATAAATTCAATTGGTGAAACAGAAGTAATGAGATAAGCATCGCTAATATGTAATTGGAAAATTCTATCCAGAACATAACTTGTATGAATTGAACACAGCTAAATGAGTTTTCACAGCCACAACAACATTAATATATCAGGAAAATGGCATAAAATCAGAATTCTGTATGAAAAAAAAAACATGAACAACATTAATACATCAGGAAAATGATATACAAAATCAGAATTCTGTATGAAAAAGTATATGAAAAGGCTGATTCCAAGGCTACTTAAGGACTTATGTACGTAATTCAACAAGTGGGCCAAATATATTCTGCAGGCTGTTCATCAACTCGGATAACATATAATCATATGGATAAAGCACTAGCACAAGGAGATCAAACCACACAACACAGTCTGAATATATCAGGACTCAGAATACAAGAACGCATAATATACCCCATGAAAAAACAGTACGCACACCAATTACCATGAACATCAAACACACTCAGCTCCAAATTGTACATCAACGAAAACTCATTGAATCACTGGTAGCTATATGATTTGCAGTTATTCTGGTTTAGGTTATGTAAATAAATTCAATCAATGGAACAGAAGCAATGCAATAAACACTGCTAGTATGTAGTTGGATATTCCAGGAGCAGATAAATGAGTTTTCACTGCCACAGCAACATCAATATATCAGGAAAATGACATAGAGTGTCAGAATTCTGTAGGAAAAAAAATATGAAAAGGCTGATTCCATGACTACTACTACTTCAGTAGTTATGTATGTAATTCAACAAGCGGATCAAATATATTCTGCATGTTGTTCATCAACTAATAATCGAAGCCACAGTATTAGTGTAGTTGCAATCCTCAACAGGTAGGCTTCTTGCTTGCCACTCCAATCGAAATTCCCCAAAACAATTCAGACACGACCCAAACAATCCAATAATCACATAAATTGCAAAACGGGAAGAGCGCTGGAGACCGAATAGGAGGATTATGACGCACCGGTGATAAAAGGTCGCCAGCGACGGGCTGAGAGGAGACCGATGCGACTAACTGCGGAGGGATCGAGGACGAGGAGACGCTCACTAATCACGACAGGCACACGTCGCGCACCGGAGAGGGGTTGCCGCCGGCGAGTCCGGGCTAGGCGGAGGCGGCAGCAGACGCCGGGCACGGTGGGAGGCGGCAGGCAGAGATGGGAATCGGGGATGGAATGGACTTCAACCTCCGGTAAAGTCAGCAGAATTCAACTATCTGCCAACAGTTAATTTAAAATAAATAGATTAGATTTGATGATTTAGTGTTATACAAGTAAAAAAGTCGCTACACTAACCAATAAATTTACTATAATTTTATTACTACAGTACTACAGCTACAGTATTTAACATCAAAGATAACATTTATTCTCTCACAAAATACTATTCCACTCTGACTTCAGAGTGAAGTGCTCCTCGGATCTTTAAAAAAACGAGGGAGGAAGACCATAGACCGATGGGCTTTGCCACAGCGTCGCCACTGCAACTTCACTGGGCCTCATCATAGCATCCAACATGAAACAAAGAATCAGCCCATCGAAATAGCGAGTATAATTAGTGTGGTTTGGTACAGTTCTAGATTCTCTTATAAATATTTTAGTTCTAGTTTTTTCTAAAAATAATTTTTTGGTAAATTAAAATCACTTTATATAATCATTTAGCTAGTTAGATAAATTCTGATTCTTGAGAAAAGATAGCAGTTATAAATTAAAAGGAAGTGATTCAGAAATGGGAGAAACTATATTTTATTTTTCTTTCTCGTAGTGTAAAAGAGAGAAATATTTCTCCCATTTCGAATTTGAATCTCTCGCTAAAAACACTATTTTATAAGGATTCTACTAATTCTAGCTAGAATTTAAAATATTTGTCCCATCCAAACGGACCCTTGTTCCAAGAAGAAACACTAAACAGCCCAACACACAACATGTGTTCCCTATACACTTTTGTAGAGTAATTTGTACACTTTTGGGGAGAACTAGAAGAAGTTTCCATAATTTTGTAGATAATTTGTACACTTTCAGGGAGAAGTAATGGAAGATCGATTGATATGCTTTGTTGGATGATTAATAACCGCTTCCATCCTTTCTTCAAGAACGGTGCAAGCCAGTCCATGGTTTCCTCCGAAACCTCGAAACCTGTAATTAGCAACAATTAAACAACAGTTAGACCAAGAAATAGCAATAACTTTCAGAAGGCTTGTAATCGTTCACAATTACTGGACCTTAAAATTTCTCTTGATGGCAGCTGAAGAAATGTTTCTTCCGATCACGGGCTGATCTGGTTTGGGATGGAAATCACGTGCAGATGCGGATCGCAGCGTCTCAACTCGGATTTGCTCTTCACGCCTATGATAAACCTACTGAACTCGAATAAAAAGAAGATGAGGGTTACCAATCGCACAGATCTTATCTGAAAATCAAAGGAGGGTTACCAATCGCACAAATCTTCTAAGAATCGCGGGAACAAGAAGCACGTCCAGAAATCAGAAATCAGAATTCAAAGAGGGTTGGTTACCAGACGTTGGGATCAGGGTTAAAGTTACCGACCGGAGCTCGGTTACCGAGCTCCGGCAGTAACCGAAAATTCGCGATAACCGTGGTTACCGGTCAAAAATTCAAAAAAAATCGGAGAAAATTCATTAGGCAAAATTTAAAATTTGGAAAAAAATCGCGATTTTAGCCGTTCAGTAACCGGTCGGTTTGGACCGGTTACCGAGCGGTTTTTGCGATTTATCGAGCGGTTTTCACGAATTTTCCGCATTATCGGTAACCGCTCGGTTTTCTCGGTAAAAGTATTTATACTCATAAAAAAGTTTAAAATTTTCTGTGAGAATATGTATTTGTTAAACCAAGTTAAATGCATAGTTTACTCTTTGCTAATCCAAAAATCATGAAACTAATTTTGTTAGTCTTCTTACATGATCCTATATCTTTTAAAAATACATGAACTCATGAATTAGTTATTGTAACATGCATGATTATGTAAATGTGTTGTGACTAGATTAATTTATAACTGACCCATCACACCTCAAAAATTAGTGAAACCATTTTCATTAGCTTATTTATACTATGATTTACGTAGGAAAAATAATAGTAGACATGAAAAAGTTTACAGTGCTGTTTCTTAATATATTCACTTTATGCATATGAACTTTGTAAAAATCATAGAGAATTTAATAAAACTCTAAATAAAGTGAAATCAATTTTAAAGATTCTCTTAAAATATGTTTTACACAAGAAAAACATGTGTTTGCATGTTACACTTTTCCTTAACATGAGTTAATAACTAAGCCGCACGCTTCAATTTTTTTTCATTTTTTTCAAACTCCCTCCCTATAGAATATGATGCAAACGATATTGTTTTTGAAATTTTTTTCACAGAAGGTCTTAGAATTGTGTCTAGTTTTTTAAAGAGTTTTTTGAATTTTTTTTTGAATTTTTTTATTTTTTTGAATTTTTTGAATTCAAATTTCAGTTACCGTTCGGTTTCTGAAACCGGACCGGACCGAGAAGGTCGGTAACTGCGATTTTTGGGCAGTTACCGACACATTTGTGAACCGTGGTTGGGATCGGTTGATGTTTTATAGACATCCTCGCTGGCTCGCGGGTGGGAAACGAAAAGAGGGAGCAGGGCCGGGACCGTGCCCGTTGTTCTGGCATTTTGATTGTGTCGGGACGATGTCTGACAATATATCTCGGGTACATTGAATGATAGGTGTGTGAGTTTGTATTTTTTTAATATGTTGAATAAACTCATAAAAGTTTATTCAGATTCAGGTCTTCTGTGAGATAATAGCCTTATATCCTGTATATTTTTTATAAATGCGTGAAATTGTTCTCCCATTTTCTTACAAGTCAGATCCTTCCTATTTATATATCTAGGGAAATAAATATTTATAAATGGACTATGTCAAACTCTGCAGCATTATGACGAGGAACGGGCATGCCCACCCTGTTCTGGTCTTCTTGTCAGTCCTGTTCCGTCTAATGACCATTGCCACGCTTGCCCGCGATGCTATCCCGTAGCATTCGCGATGTTGTCCCGTAGCATTAAATTTTAATGCTACGGGACGGGTCACTACAACACTACGCCTACCATGACCAAGTTTGTTGAAAGGGAATGTATGAGGAAGGAAAACACTTGAGTGAAAGACGCTAAATGTGATCTAACAGGTTAGATGGGTACCTGCCCTGCAATCTTAGGGCCCTCTTGCACGAGCGCCACCAAATATACCTCAGGGTGTGCGAACTAGCCGATCATACTTCTGTGCTAGGTTTCTCTATGAGGCAAAGAAAGATGACGATGTTGCCCGACCAGTATGCATTCCACATACAGGTTCGTCATTTTCTATTTGGTCACCCTACTTATCTTATTGTCATTGATTCGAATGCTCCTTTTCTGTGTTAGGCGTTCCAGAAAGACGCAGAGTTGATCAACAAAGAAATCCCACACTTTTTGGTGATGCATATGCTCTTCGACAGGGGTGTGATGCCTGGTTGCGTAGAAGACGACGAAGATCAACGAACCTAAGGGGTACAAGAGCGCCATCTACTATTCTACCTGAAAATGACGAGACTGATGAGGACGATGATTTCATATCACCATTGCCTTGACGTTCAAGCAGCCATACAGAAGAAGGTTCAACGAACACTACAAGAGGACGTTTACACACCACATTGACATGGTTTCCAACTAACAATGAAATAGGACGTGCTTCTATCGTGATAGCTCAAGATGATGACGACGACGACGATTTCATGCCACCTCGACCCCTCCCTCCGAGGCCTCCATCTCTGGAGGACACTGATGACTGTGAAGATGATGTTGGATTTGCTTATACCCGTCCTCACAACTTACAACCACCACCTCGGAGACGACAACCATCTTACCCTGATAACCTTTACTGGCACAACTGGCATTCTTTCGCTAATTTACATCGTCACTTCCACCGTCATTTTGAAGTGATCAATGATACAAGGGTGAATGTTGTGCATGTTCAAACATACCTAAGTGTTAAGGCTGCCCACCGACTTAGAGACTACATGCATGGTGAATTACGAATTTTGAAATGTACATTTAAATTAGCAAATAATTTTAAATTTTGTTGAAAGTTGGCAATTACATGAAATGACAACACATCGGCAAATAATTTTAAATTTTGTTGAAATTTGCTAATTACATGAAGTGCCAACACACCGGCATCAAATGACAGGTAAATTAGCAAATAATTTCAAATTTAATTGAAAGTTACCAATTACATGAAATAACAACATGCCGGTATCAAATGACAAAATCAAACCGCAGCCGGCCACGACCATTTTTGGCAATTACATAAAATAACAATACGCGCAAAAGAAAAGCAACAATTTTATCAGGAAATAGTCATTTTTGGCACTGTTGCCCGTATTCGGCACACGATATGCCGATTTTCAGCACACGATGTGTCGAATACGAGCAACAGTGCCGTATTCGGTACACGGTGTGTCGAAAATGACTTTTTTCGGTACATCGTGTGCCGAATACGGATGCTAAATTAGTAAATACGACTACATATTATCTATTTTGACAAATACACTTATATATATTGTCTAATTTTAAATTTTTGCATCTAAGTATCTTTATTGTGTAATTGAGTTTCAATAATATTCTCAAGGCACCACCTTCCTTGTGCAATGCACATGGACACTGCTGCACAGCGAGCGAGGCATGAATGTCCCGACTCTGCTACTCTCTTGTCCGTGCACACATCTACTTCCGGTTTGTGCTACTTTAATGCTGGGTCCATAGAATAACAGCTCTTGAATGCTGATTGATAGGACCGAACAGAATGCCCCCAGAAACATGCTTTGATACAAGTATTAAGGCGGATTGAGATAGACTTCCAAACGTCAAACTCGGCCACTCTCTTCTTCAGCAAGTCCTTGTCCCCCGCGTGGGCTCTATGGTTGCGATTGGTTGTTAGTATTTGAGATCTTGGTCTTATAAATATATATAATCTTATTAAAAAAAATATTTAATTATTCGTATCTACTATTTCGAGTTTTATTTCACAGCCTAGCATGACAATTGAAAGTTCATGTATCCACTCATGCATATGGATTCACTAATCAACATCACAATATCATCTTTATAGCCAAACGTAATCTTAACTATTATATCCATTCATTCTCAGATTTAATCAACCAAATAAAAATTCAGCTTAACCTGTCCATACAGATATAACAAATCAAATATTTTTTTCTTAATAAATATGACCCCGTTGAATCTGCCTATATGATCCATATGGGTAAGACTCTGTGCGAATAACCAATCACACCCTATATTACCAATTTTGCTCCGGAGCGTGGACTGTCATATAACCTGCCTAATCTCTGTGCTCCAATTATAAACATGCACGGGTAAAATGACTGCATTAGCATTGAACAGAGACAAACATTTTGTTAGAGTATATGGTATAAGATTAAGTTATTATGGTATGATAGGATTAGTTTTCACCTTATCTAGGGTTGCTTAATATCTAAGCCATATGTATTTTATATATTCGGTTCTCGAGGCTCAATGCAATACATCTACCACATTAACCAATTCTCATACTCTTTCATGCTATCATGAGTTTAGGTTCTAATCATAGACCACAAATCCTAGTCGTCACCAGCTTCCGCTCCGCGCGCCCCCGGGGACATCGATCTCTATGACCTCTGCTAGGGGCAGCGCCGCCCGTACCTAGAGTTCGCACCGTCGATCATGTTGATCGACCGTCCTAGAGAGTCTTTTTCTGATATCTTAATCGGGTTTTTCTCTCTCGTCGGTCGTTGATCGACGTTTCTCTTTGGTTTTCTGATCTAAGATCGGTTTGCATCGCCCGCCGCCCGTGGACCTCACACCTCTACTCAAAGTAGCATCTATCCCACCGGTACTGTTCGCGATGCTCCTGTTCTCCACGAATACGCGTGTCTCCACCCGAGTATCGGGGCTGATGCCTGTGATATGTGCCTCCGCAGTGCCGCCACGCCCTCCCGAGCACAGTCCAGCCCATAGGAGGCTCTCGTTATCACCCTACATCGCCGTCCCCGTGCACTATGCCACTCCAGTTGATTGACACCGCCTCTCTCAGCGTGTCATCGCCTTAGTCGTCGGTGCACTTGGTCTTCATCATGTTGTTCGGGTGTTCTTCATCGGTTTTTTGGAGCATCGCCACGACGCTCTCTCAAACACTGGCGTCACCGCTCTAGGCCGCTGATTTTGCCTCCCTCTACCGCCTTTGTCCGGCACAACTTCGCGCCAACATCGTAGTCTCTTCCCCGACTACTTCGTCTACTTCGAGAACAACAGTCTACATCAGCACTCTCCTCATCGCCGCACTAAGCTCCACGACCGTCGATGCCTTCTCTGCTAGTCCCTTAGACACTGATGTACAGTTGAGCTCCCTACCTTTGCTTGCCTGGTACTGGTAACACCAGTGTGTACCTTCATCCCTGACACGTTCCCAGACTTAGCAAACCCGGTGCACGCCTCGTCCTCGATGACCTCGACGGCGTTGACTTCGACATCGACCTCTTCTCAATGATCACCTCATCTGCATCACCGTCTTCTTCCCTCGAGCCTCCTTGCGCCCGTCTCCATGGCACCTTTAGCGCCTATGGCCTCATATGCGGCTCCCTCGACCACGGCAACCCCGACTATGGCTATGTCGACCACAACTATCTTACGCATGACATCCTCGATGATAGCTACTCGCTTTGCTTTCGTCTACCTCGACTTCGGGACAATATGCTACCATCTGCATGAGCAACTCGTTGGTTTCTCCCATCACAACAACTGCATCACATTGTTTCGATTGCGGGGGGATATCATTCGTCTTCCTCTCCAGTCTCATCGTTTACGACGCTCCCGCTATAACTATAGAGATGTTAGAGTATATGATATATGATATACAAAAATCTATTTTTTATGATAGGATAGGAATAATTTCTATCTTATCTATAAGGTTACTTGATATTCAAATCATATGTATTCTCTATATTTGGCCCTTGAGGCTTAATACAATACATCTAGCACATTAACCAATCCTCGTACCCTTTCACATTCAAAACTCTGGTGAAGCACTCACCATGACTAGCAAGTCTTCTTCCATCCAAAATGTCTTCTTTGCTCTTATTCCAGTCATTCTAGAAGCCCCCATGAGAGAAAGCAGGAACATCAAGATTTTTCAACGAATAGGTGGTCAGTTCCAGATCAAAGATTGAATAATCAACAATTAAATTATGAAACCTCAGCAAAGCTATTTTCGAAGACGAGAAACCCCTTTTGCATTACACAATTACGGAATTTTACAACCAATTCTTACATCAGCGGAGAAAAGAGACAAGCCACAGTAATAAACGATGATGCAGACATTCGCCTAGACTGACGAAACGTTAGTTTTAACCCAAACGAGTAACAGACCAGCAGAGCCAATAAAATAAAATAAAAATAAAATAGAGGCCTTCAGGTAACAAAGATCCAGCTACCGCACACAAGTCTGCAGAAAGGAGCAGGGAATTAGTTGGTGAAGTCTTGAAAGATTTGTCGTGCCCGTGAACGACCGGCCTGTTAAACTAGTCCAAGTCAACGCTGCCATCTAGAACCTTTTCCGCCGGAGGACGTCCGCGACACTTCGTCGGCTTCACACCAATCTCCTTTATTTTAAAAATAATTTCCAGCAACAGTCAGCATCATAGCAGATGTTGGTATTTCTGTTCACCAGTATGAATCAAGGAAAATAAAAGAAAATAAAGTAAGCCGCCTACAACTGTAGAACCAGTTGAATATCCTGCAAAATCGATTAAAAAATGACCGGCACTGTTCTCAGTATATATATATTTACTATTACTTAGATCTTTATTATTATTATTATTTTCACATCATCTTTTAAGTTAAATCTTATAGGTTTTATCTCTAATCTATTTTAATTTGTTTGAGACAAATGATGTTGTTGTACTATTCTCAGTAGAGAAAAAAATCACCGGGTTCGTGAAGCATAACACCATAAATTTATCTTGTAATTATTTTTAACCTATGATTTTTTTTAAGGGCGGTAAGAGAGTTTTTGAGATATATTAAAAAAATAAACAGTCTAGCTAATTTTCTATCCACCTTATAAAAGAGAAATCTAAAGTTTACCTGAACAAGATCCATAAAAAAAAGCAGCTGCTCACAACTTAACAAGCTACTAGCAAAAAGTGAGAAAAAACACCCGGCATCCTCATAGAAGCTTGTTAATTGCTCTATCATTCCACACAAGAGGGGCGTTGGGCATATATGTTTCAAAGACCATAGCCGCTACACCACGTCAAAAAAGCATCCCATTATAATTAGTCCGCGAAGTGGAGCCATGTTGTCCATCAAAACATCAGGATCCGGCAACCACCACCAATTACTCCACAAACTCCCCTCCACCTATTAGCCCTGGCTGCTCTTCCGAGCTCCCATCCATGGCTCCTTTCCTCCTCCTGCTCCTGCTCCTCAGCCAAATCCTTCTCTGCACAGCCGTCGACACCATCAAATCTTCCACACCGCTGTCCGGAGCACAAAAGATTGTGTCCAAGGGCAACAGGTTCGCGTTGGGCTTCTACACCCCACCCCAAGGTAACACCGCCTCGTCGAGCCCCAGCAACTACTACATAGCCATATGGTACAGCAACATACCGCAGGTGACGACCGTGTGGATGGCGAACGCCGACATGCCGGTGTCGGACCCGACCACTGCCGCCTTAACCATCGGAAGGGATGGCAACCTTGTCCTCCTTGATCAGTCCAAGAAGCGGCAGCTATGGTCGACAAACGTAAGCGTAGCCTCCAACTCCACTGTCGCTGTCCTCCAGGACAGCGGTAGCCTCGACCTCACTGATGCCACCAATTCATCAATAGTTTATTGGCGAAGCATAGATCATCCCACGAACACATGGCTTCCTGGGGGCAAGCTCGGGCTGAACAAGATCACCAAGGTCAGCCAGCGGCTTGTTCCGTGGAGGAACGCCGCCGATCCGTCTCCCGGGTTGTTCTCGCTGGAGCTGGACCCGAATGGCACAACGCAGTACTTCATCCAGTGGAATGATTCCATTGCTTACTGGACAAGTGGCCCTTGGAACAACAAAATCTTTAGCCTTGTGCCGGAGATGACAGCTGGTTACAACTACAATTTCCAGTTCGTCAACAACGCCACGGAGAGCTACTTCATCTACTCGATGAAGGACGACAAAATCATCTCGCGGTTCATCATCGACGTGAACGGGCAGATCAAGCAGCAGACATGGGTGGATGCCGCGCAGCAGTGGATCTTGTTCTGGGCTCAACCACGTTCACAGTGTGAGGTTTATGCGCTGTGTGGCGCATATGGCAGCTGCAACCTCAACGCCCTGCCGTTCTGCAGCTGCATCAAGGGGTTCAGTCAGAAGGTTCAGAGTGATTGGGACATCCAGGATTACAGTGGTGGGTGCAAGAGGAACGTACTACTGCAGTGCCAGGCTAATTCGAGCTCTGCACAAGCTCAACCTGATAAGTTTTATACTATGGCAGGCGTCAGGCTACCTGATAATGCTCAGAGTGCTGTGGCTGCGAGCTCTCAAGATTGTCAGGTGGCTTGTCTGAACAACTGCTCTTGTAATGCCTACACTTACAATAGTAGCGGATGCTTCGTTTGGCATGGTGACCTGATTAATCTCCAAGAACAATACAGTGGAAATGGAGGAGGCACACTTTTCCTCAGGCTTGCAGCATCTGAGCTGCAAGATTCCAAAAAGAGCAAGCCAGTGATCGTTGGTGCAGTTGTTGGTGGAGTTGCTGCATTTCTGATAATCCTTACTATAGTGTTCTTCATCCTCTTTCAGAAATGCCGCCGAGAGAGGACACTTCGGATATCCAAGACTACAGGGGGCACACTGATCGCCTTCAGGTACAGTGATCTGCAGCATGTCACTAACAACTTCTCAGAGAGGTTGGGGGGAGGTGCCTTTGGCTCGGTGTTCAAAGGGAAGCTCCTGGATTCAACTGCCATTGCAGTGAAGAGACTCGATGGCGTTCACCAAGGTGAGAAGCAATTCCGTGCTGAGGTAAGCACCATTGGGACGATCCAGCATGTCAATTTGGTCCGCCTACTAGGATTCTGCTCTGAAGGATCAAGGAGGCTGCTTGTGTATGAGTTCATGCCAAATGGCTCCCTGGACTTTCAGCTATTCCCAGGTGAGACAACAGCACTGAGCTGGGCTACCAGGTATCAAATAGCACTTGGAACAGCAAGAGGCCTAAATTACCTACATGAAAAATGTAGGGATTGCATTATACACTGTGATGTCAAGCCGGAGAACATACTCTTGGATGAGTCCTTTGTACCAAAAGTGGCTGATTTTGGTCTAGCAAAGCTCTTAGGCAGGGACTTCAGCCGTGTATTGACAACCATGAGAGGAACAAGGGGTTACCTTGCACCTGAATGGATCACTGGTGTGCCAATAACAGCAAAGGCAGATGTCTATAGCTATGGCATGATGCTCTTTGAACTCATATCAGGCAGGAGGAATGCTGATCACAGAGAAGAGGGTAAATCCTCCTTCCCAACCTTAGCGTCAAACAAGCTTCATGAAGGGGACGTTCGGACCTTGTTGGACCCAAGGCTAAATGGAGATGCAAATGTTGATGAACTCACAAGAGCTTGTAAGGTTGCATGTTGGTGCATTCAAGATGATGAAAGTTCTAGACCCACAACTGGTCAGATTGTTCAAATCCTCGAAGGATTCCTCGACGTTAACATGCCTCCCGTTCCAAGGTCATTGAGAGTTCTTGATGAAATCCCTGATGCCATAAACTTCTTCTCAGATATATCTTCAAGTCAGGCTTCCCAGACACAGAACAGCACGAAAACTTCCCAGACACACAGTGCTACTTCAGGCGGTTCACAATCCCAAAGCTCATAATTCAGATAATCCTGCAATATATAAGGGCAAGGCGATTATATGAATGAAGAGTAGTACTATGAGTGACCGAAGTAGTACATATTTAGAACCTAATATGCCCAGCCTTTGTGTTATTCTATATTTCAGTATTGTAGGCTTAGTGCAGAATGTAATAACAAATTTAAGAAAAGGACTACTGTTGCATTTACATATGTAGGCTTGCCCATTTTATTACTAAATGCAAAATATCAGGTTGAGTTTACCTGTCCACCATATGTTTCCATCTGCATGATAGGTTGCTTTTGTTATGTCTAGCAGCTACAAACTACACTTCTGTTTTTCGATTAATTGCTCCTAAGATCGGCTCAGGTGCGCGCAACCTTCTTTAGTGAAGGACAGCTCGTGGCTAATCTTCAGAAAAAAAAGAATGAAAATGAAGAAATAAGCAAATAGGCCCCGAAATTTGTGTGCGCATCACTTCTTCTTCTTCTTCTTCTTCTTTTTTTTGAGGAGAATGCGCATCACTTCTGTGTTACCGTTTCCTTCCATATAAGAAAATTTAACCATCTCAATCAATCAACTTTGATGAAATCGTCAGCTAATTGAGAAAAAAGCTATGTTTTGTAAGATATGAACTAGGACATGAATCCTTTTGTAAGATAACCTGGCAAATTACAACTTCGTACACTCTTAAATTACTCATAATGATTTCGATGCTATTATGCTAAAGTGTTAAAAGTACTGTTCATCCCTAGAGTGATTTCAAGATGTATACAGAGCCATGGGATCATTCAGAGAGTGATGCAGGTTTGCATGCAAAGGGATGTAGATTTGGGCTGCAGACATGGAACAATCGGAGATACACCCTAGACCCTTTTTCTGAATACAACAGAGGACCAAGATTCATTAATCTGGGATTAATTTCATTCGGGGAGAACATGACCAAAGAAAAGTTCCTCAAGTTTGACAAACAATGATTTCTCATTATCTCTAGCCATAGATACCATGAGGGAATATGATTACCAATATTAGGAGATGGAAAAATGCAGTCTAAATTAGAGCACAGTACAAAGCAGCTTCTACACAACTAAATAAATAAGGAAGTGGTTGCTAAATTAATTATCCACGCTTATGGTTATGCACAGTTTCAGATTTCTACCTTTTCCACTAGACTAATTAGATGGAATACCCAAAAATATGATGCAGTAATTGGAGTACCCAAAAATGTAATGCGTTAAGAATCTCATGTAATTCCAACTGATAAAGGAGTAGTAACATAACAAGTGGAAGACTGACACTATGGATTTTACGACAGGAGTCTAGTCCCGTTTACATGTTCATTTCTTTATAACAGGCTACTTGCTTATACTAATCAAGTTAGTACCCTTAACTGTTGGTCTTCTAGCTTCTTGGAGGCATAGGACAACATTGCAATTTAAAGAGAGGATTGTCGGACCCCTCCTTTGGGGTCACCTCGTATAGCTTATACCAGTCTCTGGATCAGTAGCTGGTACACACGAACTCCAACAGATGTAGACATCATAGAGATACATCGAATAATTACGATAACAGAGTACAACACAGAGTTCATTACAACACAAACCCGTACGCATAATTTAACAAACCCTCAAAGCACAGCGAAAACACATAAAAGCGACCCAAGCACTACAGGCAGCTTGAGTGCAGACGAAACCGGCTTCTCTAATCTTCATCTTCTCTTTCGACGAAGTCGGCTTCTGGATCATCTGGATCCACAATTAGCAAGTGTGAGTACATAAGGTACTCAGCAAGTCCTACCTCAAGAGGGAAAAATTTAGATGTTTAAGGGTAGATCAAGGATAAGGCTATAGAGTCTTTTAGGTTTTGCGGAAAGCTAGTTTTATTGATGCAAGGTTCATTTTGCAAAGATTAACTTTAATAAAAATATTTCCGAAGAGAACACATAAGTTGAACTTAAGGGGGATTGACGGCCCTGGGAGAGATACATCCGTCCCGCCAGTTCCCACAAGACTTTTGCCAGCGGACACACAGTCCAGAAGGCTTAGGGCACAAAGCCAAAATCCTTCTTTTTGAAAACACGGGCACACAGCCCACTCACACACCAAGGAGATACTCACGCCGAAAAGCTAATTATTATGACCAAACCATAGCATGTCCTAGACCGAGGACACGGCTATCCGGATAGGTTTAACACTCTGCAGAGGTTGTACACTTTACCCACAAGATATGCACAGGCTCCCACCTTAGCAACTGGTGAAGCTGTCATAACAAGACGCAACGACCTCACAACGAAGCCACAATATCCACCCATGGGGCACTAAGATACCAGGGGCCTTAGAAGATTCACGGGAAGGACCACTTAGCAATCCCAAGGCTTTGACATAGCCTCAATCAATATCACCAGCCGGACCTTGGGCTACACACTACCCAAGTCTTCTCCTGGTCCCCATTGCCACTACCGGCCTCCGGGTGGGTACCGCACTAAGTCAGAGGGGTTAGGTCAAGTCCTGCTCATACAAGCCATGTGGTTGTACGAGTGGATACTAGGTGAGATGTCACAGCGAACCGGTCCTTATATGACCGAGGCAAGAGTCTCCCAGCAAGAACACCACAAAGGCGAACCTAGCTCCAAGGTAGTTCCCACCTTTGCGGGGCACCTTACTCACCCTCGTTAACACTACTCTAGAGTTTTCCCAAGAACACAAGTTTTACACGCACGCGCACCAAGCACACATCACTCCACATTGTAAAGCATGATTATCACATGTAAATAATCTAGTTCTTTCTTTTTGAGCAAAGCAATCCTAAGCATACTAGTAAACAAGCATTCATCCAAATAGTCATTATAGTTGATATTGGGAACCTTCTAGGGTTTCAATGGAGTAGAGGTAACAATGACAAGGCATGGGATAAATAAGCTGGGTCATAACTATTCTAGCATTTCTTTAAAATCACAACTGTTAATCTAATCATGCATACTCCTATTGTTTGAAACAATGGCTCTACGGGTTGTATTTAAAAACATAGTATCAACATGATCAACGGTTGTAGGACTTGCCTTCGTTGAAGTCCTCGTCTGCTCCTTCTTCAAACTCCGGGTCCTCGGGGTCTTCCTCGAATGCTCCTTCCTCTAATAATCGCAACAACGACAAAAGCATACACGATCAATCAAATGATTAAAATGAGGACTAAACAATTTACAAAAATTATAAAATTGATATAATTGGGTAGATCTTGAATTTAGATGAATATCGGTGGAAGAATCGACGAAAACGGAGTTAGGATGGAGGAGAAACGGGCTTCTGAAATTTTGCCGGGAGAGAAATTCAGAAAAAGAAAAGGGAAGAATATTCCTGGAATATTCTGCTGAGTCGGCTCGGGATTGGACTCGGCTCGCGGCTCGGCTCAGGCTCAGCGGCTCAGCTCGGTTTTCGGCTCGGCTCTCGGCTCACGGCTCGGTTGTCGGTGGGCTCGGCTCGGCTGTTGGTGGGCTCGGCTCGGCTTCGAACGGGCGGCTCGGCTCAGCTAACAAAGGGGCCCACTCGTCGATTGCAGAGAGAGAGAGATATTAGAGAGAGCAGAGAGAGAGAGAGAGGAGGCCGGCGGCTCGGCTGCAGAGAGCGCGAGGGGGAGGGAGAGAAGGGGCGACGGGCGGCGGCGTCGCGCCGAGGGTGGCGGCGGAGTGCCGGCGACGGCGGGCGACGGCAGGCCTCGCCGGCTGGAGGGCGGCGGCGGGCCGAGGAAAAGGCTTCGGCCCGGCGCGGAGAAGCAACGGCGGCTGGGCGACGGAGAGCGGCGGCGACCAGCGACGGGAGGGACCCAGGTACGCTCGCGGGGGGAGGGAAAGGAGGGAGAGGGAAGGGGAGAAGGGGGCCAGGGAGCTCACCGGCGGCGATGCGTGGAGTGAGGCGGCAAGGCGGCGGAGGGGCTCGGGGAGAGAGAGAGAGAGGGAGTGAGGTGGAGGAGGGCACTGTTCATCTTCTTATATAGCTCGGCGACCGGGCGGCGCGCGGGGCGAGGTGGCTCAGGGCGCGAGGCGATGGCGCGTTGCGGGAGGTGGCACGGGGCGCAAGGACTGCCGGCGCGGCGCGGCGCGGCAGGCGGCGGTGGCAGATGGGTCACGGGGAGGGGATGGAGGAGAGAGGAAGAGAGAGAAAGGAGAGAAAGAAGAGGATAAATTTAGGGATTTGACAAGGATACTACTGTCTGATCAGGTATGGTAGTCATACTTTACAAGAGTCGGATTAAAAAATATATAATTCTTTAAAAAAGTAAAAAAAGTGAACCTTCCACTTTTACAAAAATAATTTAAATTGTTACTTTCACCGAAATGAAAAAAAATACACTGCGAATGAATTTCACTTTCCTTTTTTTACTTTTGAATAAGCCATGTCTGGAGAAACATAGCCACTTGGTTGTCCTTGTGCTATTTGCATAATCACATCCATTGTTTCACAAAGAAAAATCAAGACAAATGAGAAAGGTGGGAATGCGGACATCCATTTCAGAAGGCAAGTCAAGTCAAATAAGACAGCTGAAAGCATAGAGGAAAGAAATCAAAGCACGCTTTGCTTCTCCAGGGGATAACACCCTTGTATATAAACTTCTTGAACACTAGACATCCACCACTTTCTTGCAGAGCGATGGATTTCCTCAGCAAGACACATTCTTCCTTTACTTTTCCCATATTAGTTGTCCTCCATATTTGCACAGTTACGTTTGCTGCGACTGATACAATCTCCAGAATCCAACCTCTTTCAGGCGATACAACTGTTGTCTCAAAAGAAGGAAAGTTTCAGCTAGGATTCTTCTCTCCAGGTAATAATGAAAACTTTTATGTTGGTATCTGGTTCAGATCTATTTCAAAGAGGACTGTCATCTGGGTGGCCAATCGAGATAAACCTGTCTCAAGTGCTACATCTCCAGAACTTAAAATTTCTGAGGATGGAAATCTAGTCCTTCTTAACTCTCTTGGGGCACCCATATGGTCATCGAATAGCACAAGGAAGCTCAACAGCTCTACCATCGCAGTTCTCCTTGACAATGGAAATCTTATCCTGAGAGATCAAGACAACTCTTCTGATGTTTTCTGGCAAAGCTTTGATCACCCAACAGATACAGTACTGAGCGGGCAGTGGTTTGGTATAGACAAGATCACAGGTGAATACCAGAATCGTGTTTCTTGGAATGACCCAGAAGATCCTGCATCAGGTCCTTTCTCCTTTCATGTAGACCAAATTACACTCAACCAATATGTCTCACTCTGGAACCACTCGAAAGTTTACTGGCAATCTGGGAACTGGACAGGAAAAGCATTCGCATCCATCCCTGGAATGTCACTTAACAGTAACTACAGCTATGATTTCGTTAACAATAGTCGTGAGCTTAAGTTTAGGTGCACCACAAAGGATGTGTCCATAATCACAAGAATAATTCTTAGTGTTAATGGTCAACTCCAACGTCATACATGGTCCCATGATTCAGAGGAATGGGTAGTACAATGGTATATACCACAAGCTCTATGTGACGTATATTCAGTATGTGGGCCTTTTGGAGTCTGCAAGACAGGTGCTGCTGAGAAGCAATGCTTCTGCTTGCCAGGTTTCAGACCAGCTTCCTTAAGGAGTTGGGATCTTGGAGCATGGAGTCAAGGATGTGTCAGGCAAATAGATATCCAATGTGTCGATGCAAATAAACCAAGAGACAAAAAAGAGGATGATGCATTTCTCAAGATCACCAACATCGAAATTTCACGCAACCCAATACCACTGAAAGTCCGAACCATGGAGGAGTGCAGATCTATATGCCTGAGCAATTGCACTTGTACTGCATATGCGCACGAACATGATTGTAATATCTGGAATGGTGAACTCCGGGATCTTAAACAATTATCTGATGGTAATACTGATGGTTTTGATATTTATATACGTCTTTCAGCATCGGATCCTCTAATTCAAGATAGTGAAAAGAAGGCGCATCATGTGAGGCTTACCGTGCTAATTGTAGTGCTGGGCAGTATTGTTGTGGCGCTATGTGCTATTTGGGTGATAGTTCAGATGTTTCAAAGAAGGATTTCGAGTCAAAAGGCTTTCTCAAATGATTATTCTCTCATCGTATATGACTATTCCTTTTTACAGCACTGCACAAAGAATTTCTCAGATAAACTGGGACAAGGTAGCTTTGGTTCAGTGTTCAAAGGATTGCTCCCAGACTCAAAATTAATAGCTGTTAAGAAGCTCCAAGGCATGAGACAAGGGGAGAAACAATTTCAAACTGAGGTGAGGGCTTTAGGGAGAATTCACCACACTAATCTGGTTCACCTCACTGGGTTCTGCTTGAGAGGAGCCGAAAGGCTGCTGGTATATGACTTTATGGTAAATGGGTCTCTGGATTCTCATCTCTTCAAGAATGTGAAGATATTGGATTGGAACACAAGATTCCAAGTTATTCTAGGTGTTGCAAAGGGATTACATTATCTCCATGATGAGTGTCATGACCGCATCATACATTGTGATATAAAGCCTGAAAATATACTTCTTGATGCAGACTTTAGTCCAAAAGTGGCAGACTTCGGCCTGGCGAAGCTTATGGATCGAAATTATAGCAGGGCCTTGACAACTATGAGAGGAACAATAGGCTATCTTGCACCAGAATGGATCGGAGGTCTTCCCATTACACCAAAAGCAGATGTGTACAGTTATGGAATGATGCTATTCGAGATAATTTCAGGCAGAAGGAATACAGAATTGATGGAGAACAGAACCACAAGTTACTTTCCAGTGTGGGCTGCTGTGAAGATAAGTTCAGGCGACACTTCTGAAATCTTGGATTCCAGACTTCATGACGCAAATTTTCAAGAGCTAGAGAGAGCATGCAAGGTTGCGTGTTGGTGCATTCAGGACAATGAGGCTCACAGACCAACAATGCGGCAAATAGTTCAAATCTTGCAGGGTACTCAAGATGTCAGTTTGGCCCCAGTACCGGTATTTCTACAACGACTAGTGGAGGGAGAATATGGTAGCCCCTAATCCTGTGTCACAGCCCAAAATTTCATTTGAGCACTCATAAGCATCATGGGCATCATATTTAAAATTTTGAGCAATTATTGAATACATTGAAATTCAAATTGCTAAACTAAAAGACAAACGATGCATTGTGAAGCAACTCAAAATTTCACTATACAACTTAGGATTGGAAATAATTTTAAAATTAATCCATGAATTAATATGAGTATTAGTGATTTTTTTTCAGATTTTTGAAATTAAATTGAAGCTATAAAACAACAACAACAAAGCATTTATCCTAAGTAAGTTGGGGTATACTAGAGATGAAACTCACAAGATCCAACTAAAAAGATAATGAGAAAATAATAATGATAATAAATGTACTAGTAATAGTAAAAAATAAAGTAATAATGGTACAAGTAGACTGAAGTATAAGTTATGATTCTAGCATGTGGATTACTAACTTCACGTGCTTCTATACGTGGATAGTTCTTTGGGGATATTTCATTCCTTCAAGTTTCTCTTTACAGACTCCTCCCACGTTAGGTTTGGTCGACATCTACCTCTCTTCATATTATCAGCGCGCATCAGTATCCCGCTATGCACATGTGACTCCGAAGGCCTTCGTTGGATATGTCCAAACTATCTCAACCAATATTGGACAAACTTTTCTTCAATTTGCACTACCCCTACCCTATAACCTATATCATCATTTCAGATCCGATCCTTTCTAAATTGAAGCTATAAAAATTTGTGCAAAATTTAAAAGCTGTTGTTGGGGCAAGAGTTCGTCTTGCCCTAACAAGTACGACGCGAGTTTCTTCTAAGGAGGAGACTCAAGCTTAAAGACGAAGTTTGAGAGGAAGGAACACCACGAATGTATTGATTGTAAAGATATAGACTGGGCGAAGGGGGAGTATCACAGGAAAGACTCTGCGATTATGCTCCTCCGTGCTGTGTTGAGCGTCCCTTCTTTTTTTCTCTTCTTTCCCCAAGTGACCATGACCCCCTATTTATAAGGCAGTACGTAGCTTAGTATACAAGTTATTACGATGTACAAATATTTAGGACCTGACCGAATTACTAGGCCTTATCCTGGATAATTACCTTTTACCCTACATAGAAGATAAATATCTACCGTGGTAACTATATTGGTGCTTGCCCTTGAGGGGTGAGCCGGCTGTCAATTACGGCCTAGTGCCGCTCTGACGGGGGTGTCAGGACGACTTACATCGTGTTGGGGTGTCAGGATAAGCACCACTTGCACTGGCATTTATCACCCGTCACCTCGCGTCAGGTCGGCGGCAGGGAGGGGGGTTTTCTTCCTTCCCAGATATTATCTTCAGAGGCCGGTCGCGTTTTTAGGCTTCGGAAGGTCGCATGGGCACCGGAGGGGCGGCCCGAAGGGGTCCGCGGCCCCTGGGGATAAGGCATCCTGTTGAGTTTGGAGGCCTAAGGCTCTGGGGGTACTTGCTGTAGCTACGAGTCTCGGAAGGCCACGTATGAGCCGGAGAGGTGGTCCGAAGGGACTTGCAGCCTCCGGGGATGGGGCCTCTTGTCGAGTCTGGGGGCAAAAGGCTCTGAAGGGACATTTGATAGCGACCGCCAACTATCATCCTCAGGCTGGTCAATTTTCCCCCAACAGTACCCCCTCATTCTCTGGCCTCGACGTTTGGAGGGGTGAGAGGATGTAGAGGAAAACCCACTCCAGCCCGGGTTTGTAACAAGAATACCCGAAGGCCATTCTCTGTCTCTGAGGAGTTTTTCGGCGGGAACTGCGGGTGTTGATGGTGAAGCTCAATGCTAACGGTGCATTGGTAATTGTGACACACCTTGGGGTTATACTGAGGTTGGAGGTGCAGCCAGCGTCGAAATCGGAGTGGAAGACCGAAGACGTCCAGCAGAGGAGGTACGTTCCGGAGCCTGTTGGAGTTGGAGTATACATATCGGAACTCGGGGCCGGAGAGGCGTCGGTGGAGGTGATACGCTCTGGGGTCCGTGTCGAGGCCGATTTAGATTCTTTGGGCTGTTTTGGTGATGGGTCTTTCTGCTATTTGAGTTTGTCAGTGTGGGGGATCACGTGTGTGGGATTAGGGAATCCCCACGTTTACCCGTTTGAGGACAGTAGGATGGGATGTGTCACTGGTGCTTTTCTTACTGGATAATGCATGGGTTCGTCTAGGGCTTTGTGCCCACACCCCTGGCAGGCACCGAAAGGGGTCTAGGTCATTAATGTGACGGGACATTCGTGCGAGAAAATGAGGCGTTGCTGTGGGATGTTGCCATGTGTTGATGTAGGATGACCGAGATATGGCCACGGGCCTCCAGAGATTAATGAGGGATGCCACAGAGCGACGCCGAGTTGGTTCCGCTTTTCTTCCTGGGCGGACGTGGCCGCCCGGCCCGGGTATAAAGCGGGGGTCATCCGGCTGGATCTATTACCACCCCACGAGTGAACACTTAACTTCCTCATCCTCTTCGAAAACATTGATGATCTCAACTGCTTTTACTGGGGCTAGGCCGTCTCGGCCACCGGTGGTGGCACCGGTAGCCGTCTAGCTTTCGTCCCTGTGGGACGGACAGTTGCCTGTTGCCCCTGCCCAACCCTCGGCTCGGGAGACCATGCATGTCGAGATCATCGATATTTCCGACGACAATGAGGGGATCGACTGGGATCGACTGGGATCTCCTGCGGAGGGAGAGTGACGAGGAGGAGCGAACTTTAGTGGCGAGGCTGGGAAGAAGCGGGAGGAGGACCCAATGGTGGCTCCTTCGATTTCTTCCTTGTCTTCTGACAGCTCGGGGGTCGGCTACTACATCAACTCCCGTGGCAGTAAGCCACGGATGAGGTGTATAAGCCACTCCATGCTGGCCCCTGTCGGAATCCGTATGAGTCGAAGGTGGCGTTCGGGGGTGCTTCGCGGACAACCCTGTTCTGCCGTCCGAATATGGCCCTACCACGGGTCATAGTTGTCTTTTGCCACCTTGCACTCTTTCTCCCCCTGATTTGCTCTCTCGGGGTTTGCCTCCCCTACAACGGCCTTTGTACTATTTGCTTCCTTGTACGCGTCCTCTGGATGCACGATTTGTTTAGTAATATAATTTGGACCCTTGGAGACGATTGTATCTTTTTTTGGGCCGAAGTGTGAGGGGGTCCTTTGAACAGGGGACCGCATGTCTGTGTGCCTTCGTGCCTTCGAGCCGCTTCTCTTCGTCCCTTTCGTAAGTGATGGCTAGTTTTTGGATGACCGATGTTCCGAGCCTTCGTATAGATCATCGCCGGTTTCGTTCCTCTAGGGGATAGGTGACCTCGGGAATCTGACGGTGGTAGATACGCAGAGTAACTAAGGAGGTCGAGGTGAAGCAGTGGCAACCTCGTTGTTTCTGGTTATCGCGTGCTCCTCGGGATCGGTACTGGTAGGGCCTTCTTCCAAATTTGTTTCAGATTTTTGACCCAGCGAAGCCCATCTGGAACCTTGGGAGACAAGGTCTGGAGGTGGTCTTCGACCCTTTTAGCCGCTGCCCGGCTCCGCAGGTAATCTGCCCGGAGCCTGGCGATGGTGCGTCAGAGGCGAAGGCGAAGGCCAGACGGGAGATGTGGTCCTCAACCCCCTCGGCCCTTAACCATGGCCTTGCTATGGAGGTAATCCGCCTAGAGCCTGGCGATGGCGTGTCGGAGATGAAGCCGAAGGCCAGATGAGAGAGGTGGTCCTCGACCCCCTCGGCCCTTAGCCGCTGCCCGGCTCCGGAGATAATCCGTCCCGAGCCTAGCGATGGCGTGTCGGAGGCAAAACCGAAGGCCAGACGGGAGATGTTATCCTCGACCCCCTCGGCCCTGAGCCGCTACTGGGCTCTGGAGGTAATCCGCCCGGAGCCTGGCGACAGCGTGTCGGAGGCGAAGCCGAAGGCCAGATGAGAGAGGTGGTCCTCGACCCCCTCGGCCCTCAGCCGCTGCCCGACTCCGGAGGTAATCTGCCCAGAGCTTGGCGATGGCGTGTTGGAGGCGAAGCCCTCGATCCCCTCAGCCCTTAGCCGTTGCCCGGTTCCTGCAACAACCAGCTGGGGATACATACTGTTACCATATGTGTCCGAGTCATGCGGGCCATACTTCTTCGGTATGTTGGTTATGCCTGTCGGGGGCTAGTGGGCTTCGTATCCCTCCAGCACGGAGGCGTGTGCCTTCAAGATGCCGTGGGTTTTTGTCTGATCGGTTTTTGGAACCTCTCCGTCTGGCGGTGGTTTTTGGAAGTCTCTCCGTTTTTGCCGGAGCTTTTGCAAGACTATTTGGCAGAGGTTTTTGTAAGACGCTCCACCTCACGGAGGTTTTTGGAAGTATCTCCATTTTTGCCGGAGCTTTTGCAAGACTGTTTGTTGGAGGTTTTTGTAAGACGCTCCTCCTTGCGGAGGTTTTTGGAAGTCTCTCCGTTTTTACTGGAGCTTTTGCAAGACTATCCTCTTTTGTCGGAGGTTTGTTATTACTCTCCGTTTTTGCCGGAGGTTTTGTAAAGGGCTCTCCGTTTTTACCGAAGGTTTGTTAGGACTCTCCGCTTTTGTCGGAGGTTTTGTAGGACTCTCCGTTTTTGCCGGAGGTTTTGTAAAGGGCTCTCTGTTTTTGTCGGAGGTTTTGTATCCTTTTGTAAGACTCTCCATTTTTGTCGGAGGTTTTGTATCCTTCTGTAAGACTCTCCGTTTTTACTGGAGGTTTTGTATTCTTTTGTAAGACTCTTTATTTTTGCTGGAGGTTTGTATCCTTTTGTAAGACTCTCCGTTTTTACCGGAGGTTTTGTATCATTTTGTAAGACTCTCCGGTTTTACCGGAGGTTTTGTATCCCCTTCGATATGTATTAACGCCGAAGGCTCTACACACTATCGGGGCTACGGAATACCTTCCAGGAAACCTAGGCAACCTTGCCTTCCAAGTGACCTAGGCATGCTACACCCGCGGTGTGTAGGCTCGTTGTGCTCCCGAGAAAACTCCCTGGGTGCACCGCAACACTGTCCACCAAGGGTGTGCCCTGGTGCGTGGCATTTATACGACCGAAGCAGTGCAATGCCTTCCAGGAAACCTAGGCTTGATACCCTCGCGGTGACCTAGGCCCGCTGTGCTCGGACGAAATATAAGCATGTCATGCAACGAGGATTCCTTACGACAACATCCCTCATAGCACCGCATCCTCACATCAAGGTAATCCCTTGATATGTGACGTCCACACTACAGAGGCTATGCAATGCTTTCCAGGACACCCTGGCATAATCTGTCCTCTGGGTGACCTAGGCATACTGTGCTGCTGCAGGTGTGTGGGCTCCACTGCCTACCAGGGTAAAGCCTACCCTCCGGGAAAACTTTTCAGGTGACTTTAGGTTTAGGCAAGCAATGCCTACATGTGTGTGGGCGTGTCACGCCTCCCGAAGAAATCCGTCGGAGGCACCGCAACTGATCAAAACCATCTAACCAGAACCGCCAGTACCCGCGGTCTGATCGCGGTCAAGGGTTTGACCTAAGTCAACCTAGACTCAGATTTCCTACTTTGTATATTTTTAAATTGTTGTAATATGCATAGAAAATCATAGGTAGCTCTAAAAATTATGAAACTATTTTTTTGTCTGTTAAAAATATCTGCACTCATGAAATGTTTATTGAAATTCCTGGGATGAATTAATTATGCTAAAACCTCATTAATTCATGATATGTCCAAAAATAATGAAACAAATTTTGT
Organism: Phragmites australis; assembly: GCF_958298935.1. NCBI lineage: Eukaryota > Viridiplantae > Streptophyta > Magnoliopsida > Poales > Poaceae > Phragmites > Phragmites australis. Next base: position 22,910,151 of record NC_084934.1, on the reverse strand, counting down.
TAGTCATCTTATCATTTGAACTAGGAAAAATACCTTCTTACATGTTTATACTTCGGTAACATGCTTTTAATTTCTATGATTAATTACTATTGATTAACTTAAAAAATTCATACCAAAATTGATAAAGATCCAAACTCAATAATTCTTGTTGCATTGTATCCATGCCATAGTACACTACATCTCCACCAAAATTCATTCATTTTGGAGCATCTCTCATGGTATTTCATTCATGCTCATTTGCGATGCACCATTTTTAATTCTTTAGAGAATGACATTCCAGAGTCACGAGGTTGAACTAGAGGGAACTAGAGGGTGAACAGGAAGTGTTTGTGAGTGAAGCACATGAGGAAAAAATGCAAGCATCTACACATATTGCACCTTTAATTTTGTGAAGAATGAGATGGTTCAATTGGCTATTATATGTATGTGTCGTAGATGCATGTTTAGGACCTGCGTATGTCAGGAATGGAAATGGGTACAACCTAATTGTTTGCATGATCTATCCTTGGTTATTGTTGTTATCCATTCCTTGTAACCTGAGAATGATGATTAGAAGTCATGTCTTAATTTATCAATATATGCTGAGCCATGTGTTAGGTCATCGGTAGAAGTCGAGCAGTGGATTGCTGTCATCGTTCGTGAGATGTAGGATTTATGAAACGTCATGTATACGTTCAATTCTAAGATATGGTTAATTGTTGGATTACGAGACTTGGGTGAAGGGTAGAAGTGTTCAGGAAAGGAGTCTTGAACACTGTAGCTTCGTTTGGGTCAGTTAAGCACCGATTGTTGATGTTATTGTCTTGAGCACTTTTTGTACTACCACATATTCAATATATGCACAAATGAGTTGATTATCTTCCGCCATTAAATTGTTTGGTTCATGACCCTCTGGTGTGTAAGAAAAAGAGATCGAATTGGAGAAGTTAAATTTGGGATGGCGCGGACCCTAGGGATGTCTGAGAGTGGACCTAGGTATCCTCTGCAGCATAGACACATGTCAAAGTCGGCTATAATAGGTTTGAGAAAGGTTGTCACGAGGGCTAGGTGGTTGGACTCATGTCATGTGGGTAAAGATATACCCCCTATAAGATGTGTAAGAACTATTTAAATAGTCATGCTCTTGGTTATAAGCATGCTTTTGTATATCAAACATCAATCATAGAGTCACATGATGATATTGTGATGTTTATCGGGAAAGAGTATGGGTGAACTTGTTGAGGTTGAGAACATGGTATGGGTGACTTTCCTATGGTCATTGTCACAAGATGTGGGATAATTTGATAGTTGCAGGTGATGTGCATAAGTTGATGAGTTGCTTATGTCTTCATACCTTACATGATCAAGTTTAAATTGCCTTTATACAAATTTGTTAACTTGTGGCCTACTCCTTGCTAAATAGCCGAATGCAACTTTCTTTGAGTCGGAACTATATATATTCATATGTGTAAATCTTGTCAGTAGCTATGTACTTACGATGCTATATTTGATTTTTTACAGGTGAGGATGATGCCATTTATGGCTACTTTTACCCCGCCAATGCCGACGATGGGTAAGAGTAATGGTTGTCTGGTGGTGCTTATGGGCAATGTGCCACTAGCTTTTTGTTCTTTTGCTATGATTTTCGATGCACAATAAAATGATCAAGTGCTAGAGAAGAACCTACTGTTGTAATATAATTTCTAATTCTTGCTTTTAATCGACGTGAGGGCTTAAACTTGATGTAAGTGATGCTCTCATGTTTTAAATTCATGAAGTGTAACATGGATCAAGACTTGTAATATATTCTAAAATGTGCACTCTAATAATGATGTGTGATGAAACTATATGGCAATCGATATTCATGTTGATCTTGAGCGTGCCTTGAAACACATATCAAGGAATATCAGAATTATGTTTGTTTTAATTGATCCGACACCTCTTGAACTACCATATAAATGTGGGTTAGCATGTGATATGTTGAAAGATAAATATGTGCTAGCTCTCATTTTCGTAGACAGCCAACAGTTAATTAAACCGAGTACAATTTATAAGGCTCTGGCACATCCTGTAACCTAATTAAGGCATTCATAGCAAAACTGCAATGTAATTTTTGACAGTTCAAGCTGGGTGAAAATTGAGCAATGCTCAGCGATCAACATTTTCATCTACAGCTACGTAATCCACTTCATGATTCGATTATTTCAATTTATATTTTGGCCTTAATAATCATATTCCTAGAAGAAGTCATATCACTGTAATTACACTATATGGTCGCAGAACAAGCAACTTGCGTTAAGTGCTGAAAAACTGTAGCGTCTCGCGCACTGTAGCAGTAGGTTAGGGATAAGATTAATTATTAGAAATCAGATTAAGAGGTCGTTTGGTAGAGTTCTGATTCTGTGGTGAGAGTGATTCTGTGGTGGAAGTATGGTGGGAGTGATTCTGGGGTGGAAGTGATTCTGTTTGTAAAATCGTTTAGTATGCTAGTGATGGAAGTGATTCCTGAGAGGATATTGTGTTGAAATCGAAGAGAATCAGTCGGAAATCAGGTGGAAGCTAGTTTTTTCAGCTCCCACCTCGTTATACAAAATGGGAAGTGATTCCCGCGCGAAATCACTCCCCGACCAGCCCGTTTGGCAGCGCTGGGAGTGATTCTGGAGCGGAATCAGCTCCCAGAGCTCTACCAAACGGGGCCTAAATTAGATAGAGATAAGATCTATTAGTTAATCGTAGATATAACATTTGTTAGTTTAGATTGATAGGGCCAGCTCCTATATAAAAGAGCGCATATCACCTATTATAATCAAGCAAAAAGAAATAAATCTAGTTCCTAATCCACTTCTCTGGTCTTCCCTAATATGTTATCTCCCTAATTTAAAATCTAATCCCTTCCTACCAACCGATACCGTTCGACTATCCTTCCTAAGAATATTTACCCTAACAACGTGACAATAGCACCCAAATGGAACAACCGCCAGAGGAAGAAGACACATCCGGTGGCTATCCATTCCGTGTAAAATTAATGCAGTTCTTAGTGTCCCGAACTGCCACCTGAAATTATATCCTAACCACATCTCATCTATCCCTGCACTGCTTTGCAGGGAATCCAAGTTTCTATGGCAGGGCAAGAACAAATTTGCCCACCTCTTGGGGTGCCAAATTTGTCTGGGGAACCGCTAGACCCACTCCACCTGGCATTTGCAACATACTACTAAGATTCAACCACAGAATTTTCACTAACGTCCAACTAGCAACAATGGTGGTGAAATCTGGCACTCAAGTTCCACAATTCTAATGGGACTTCCCTGCAAGTTCCCCAACATATCTTGAGGCCCAAATGATAGATAAAATTCGTTTCCAACCACGCACAATCGAACGCGATAGTCACTGGTCGCTGGGGGGCAACGGCGGCAAGACACGGAACACAAACAGTGGGGGTATGAGAGGCGAACCTGGGAGTGGATGGGAGAGCGGGGTGGAGAAGAAGACGGCGGATGCCGCCTTCCCACTGCGCGTCTCAACGCGAAAGCCACCGCCGCCGCTGGATAGGCAATGATCGGACAACGGGCCGTTGCTACAGCCGGAGACTAGGGAGGAAAGCAGGGAAGACGCGTCGGACACCGCGAGAGTGAGGGTGGGAGGGGAGGGGCGGGCATGAAGCGCCAACTGCGCAGGCAGGCGGACCGGCATGGACTCCTTCGCGGTGTCAGTGCAGGGGTTGCAACGAGGATTTTTTTTAATATATTTTCAAAAAAAAAAAAAATTGCAGATTAGATGCTTACACTCTCTAAGGACTGGCAGTAAGACAACCATCCATGCCACCGTGACAGGTACAACATCATTGTGACTCTTAGCACCTTCTCATAGGGCAGTTAGGTACATACTTAGATGTGCCTACTCTTATGGTCGCCTGATAAGCAGTTAGGCCGCTAGGAGCCCTCCCTCTTACTACCTCTTGTGGATAAGAGGGAACACTACTGAGATCTAATCACTCTTGACACACCCGAGCGTGAGTCTAATCGCTTCATGCTCATGACGTTAAGGGCCACGTTGACTGGCTTAGTTATTTGAGAGGTGGTAGGTGTCTAGTTTCATAATTTTTTTTATTGAAAGTATATTTTTTAAATAGTTTTCTAAAAATATAAAAATATAAAAAGCTCGTGAGTTCGATACCGAAGCTCGTGCCCGCAGGCCCAGGCTGTGAACTGCGAAGCTGCAAACGAAAATTATAGGCCCGTTGTGGGCCTCTACTTGGGCACGCTTTGCGCGGTAAGTGTGGCCTTCTCATTTGAGCCGCCTTTGATGCTGGGAAGTTAGACGGTGGGCCTGATAGCAAATTTACTTGTGCCAAAAAGTAGCGCATCTTTAGAAGTGCTCGATGGATAGTTATGTTAGAAGTGCTCGATGCATGCGTGGAATTTTTCTGAAATAATATTATTTTATTAAAAAATTGTAAAAATATAATTCAAATAGTAAAATTGCATATATAGATGCATGTCGGCTTTCAATTATCGACTAGTCCCTTGTTGCTAATCGTATAGCCCATCGGTACTTAGTGTGCCGAAAAGTAATTCTTTAGAGACCTGTTGACATACTAATTGGCGACAGGTTCTCTGCTCCATTGATGATATTTAAAGAAAAATTATAATTTTTATATGATTTTGGATGTAGATGATCTTTATATAAAAATTATACCTATCGACGATATCTACAACTTTATAGTTAAACGCTTTTTCATTAGAATCCGTTTAAATACACAAAAAGTGGCTAGAAATTACACGTCTAGTTTTTTAGTCTGCAATTTCTAACCACTTTTTGGGTATTTAAACCAATTCAAAAGAAAAAGTGTTTAAATATAAAGTTGTTGATATCATCGGTAGGTATAATTTTTATATAAAGAGCATCTTCATCTGAGATCATATTAAAAATTTATGATTTTTTTTTTAATATCGTCTACGAGACACATGACCTGTCAGTATCTCCATCCTAGAGCATATGAAAAAGTTGTGATTTTTTTATTATCGTTTACGGGACACTTGACCTATCGACAATTGGTATGCCGACAGGTCCCTTGTCGGCACACCGAATGCCAATAGGCTATCCGATTGCCGATAAGGGATTATTCGGTAATTAGAGTGCCGACTGGCATATATATATATATATATATATATATATATATATAATTTTCATATTTTGAATTATATTTTTGTAATTTTCTAATAAAATAATATTATTTAAAAATCCATGGTGTGGGACCTCGTAGACACCTCTCGTGCAAAGCTCTTAATGCACCGAATGAAAATGAAGATTTTAGTACTGCTAAAATGCTTCACAGGTCCTTATATATAACACATTACCTTAACCAACTTAGATATATACTAACAACATTTCATACTCACTAATCGTTGCCTAAATTGATAAACCAAGTTAAAATATGTCTTGATTTATTTATGATGAGTGATTGATAAAGTTGTTGTTTTGTTTTGATGATTTCTGAGTTTGCATAAGAGTATCTATATATTGAAATTATGATCTTGTCTAACTAAAGTTAGAGAAAAAAATTATTTTAGAAGTTTTATCTCTAATTTCAGGAAAATTACGGTCAACGGTGGGATCAAGGCTAAGCGGGATACTTGGTGCCGGATGATTAAGAAGGCTAAGCGAAGTCATTGGTGATACTAGCAGTACACGTAGAGGTCAACCAAAACATGGGAGATGAATGAACTCGACGTGTTGATAAAGTCAAGCGAAAGGGATACCGGTGCAAGTGACAAGGCAGCCCGATGGATAGGGAGCGTGAGACTTGCTGGCTGTCAAGATCGCAAGACGGGGTTCACGTGGTATCATCGCGAAGCTTGCATCGAGGTGAAGCTAAGTCGTGAAGGTATCATGGTTGTTTGATGGACATAGCGAAAAATAGACCAAAATACCTCGGTAGTAGGCAGGAGGCCATTGTAAGCGAGGGATATTTTGGGAACAAGAAAACTTAGCATCCAAGGAAGCTATAAAAATTTATAAATATAGGGGTAAGGATATTGTGAAGGGAGGAACCAGCCACTTAAGCCTTTTAAGCTATTCATATGAGAGTCTTGTGCTAGAGTTTTAGAGGAGAGGAAAATAAATGCTTAGTCGATGTACTAGGTGAGAGCTTTTGAGAGGAAAATCTTTGTAATATGCCGAAAATAGGACTGGACTTTGAAAGTGATGAAGTTTATTTTCCTTCCCATACTTGGATTCACCTCCTTCTACTTTTCCTCTATTAGCTCCCTTGCGAGTTTGCAAGTTTTTCATCCTTTGGTTGCAATTTTTTTTTTATGCTTGAGCTGAAATTTTCCCACCTTGTTGGAGTGATTATTCTCGTTGCTAGAGGCATAAAATTTACGTACAAACATATACAATTGGGTATTGAATTCCCTTGCATCTTATCTATCATCTTGGAGAATTTCTTCACCCGATGTTCATCGTTTCGATCTTTGGATGTTTCTTCTCTAGATCCAAGCTTTGTGTGGGGATGAGTCATGGATTGATATGTTATGGAACCTAGTGTTCGATTCCAATCATGGGACCCACCATTAATTGGATTTTCAATTTTGGATTTTAATTTTTTGAAACGCTGTTCTATTCAACTCTGATCTTCCAGGTTCTTCTGTTTCCGCTGTGGTTTTTGTGTCTTACGTTGCACTTTGTTGTGATCCATTTTCGAGGTGCATTGGGTGAAAAAATAGGAGAAGGTCATCTGTTTCGAAAGAAATTATTGAGGCATCTATTCACCCCTTCTAGTCGTCGTTTTCGGTCCTATAATTAGTATCAGAGTCAGTTTGATCACTTGTTGACTTTAATAGGCTTTGTGATCCGTAGGCGATAATGGAGAGATGTGGGAGATTCCGCTGTTTGACAGCCGTGATTTTTTGTATTGGAAGGTGCGCATGGAGGCTTATCTTCTAAGCCGAGCAAGTGCAATATAGGAAATAGTTGATTCCAACTAAGAAATCTCTACTGCTCGCACGACTTAGGTTCAAATCGAATAGTATGAGGCCAGCAATAAGGTCAGAAATATTTTGTTCATAAGCCTGAGTCGAAATGAGTTTGATAGGTTTCAGCACCTCCGTACAGCCCGTGGGATTTGGACTACCCTTAGTGTCTTTCATGAGGGTACCAAGCAAATCAAGACTAGACGTCAAAGCACATACAACCAATAATATCAAATGTTTGTGCAAGGGCTTAGTGAATCCTTGAATGCTATGTTTGCTATATTTGATGGAATCATTAGCAACCTTAGATTCACTGGTATTTTACCCTATTCTGATCACGAGAGAATGATCAAACTTCTCTATGCTCTGGACAGTAGCATATGGGAAGTTAAGATCTTGAGTATTGAAGAGTCATCCAGTTATGACACATTGACTTGTGATGAACTCTTCAGCAAGTTCAAGTCTATCGAGATAGCCAAGGTATCTCAGATAGGTCTCAGAAACCCCCTGTCTCAGTACATAGCGTTGGTTTCCGGACGTAGTGGTGACAATAAGACTAGAGCTAGCTTTTCTTATGCTAACACTTCACCGAGTGGATTTTCTTTGTCTTCCTTGGTCTCTATCACAGAGGAATAGGTGGACGTGCTTGATGAGGATCTTGCACTGATTGTGAAGAAGTTCACCTGCTTCTACAACAACCACCGAGACCAGAGAAGGGGTGGTTCTCGGGCCTGCTTTGAGTGTGGTGACACCACTCACTTCAAGGTGGACTACCCGAAGCTCAAGAAGAGGAAAGACCGCAACCACGACCACGACAAGCACAACAAGTCCAGGAAGCCCTTCTTCAAGAACAGTGATAAGATGGCTAAGAAAGCGACCAAGGTAGCTTCAAGGGCATTTATGGTGGCGCTCAGCAATGTCGACACTTCCTCAAGCGAGGAGGAGCAGCCTATGAAGAACAAGAAGAAAACCAAGGAATTCACCGTCCTTTGCTTTATGACGGACAACAACGACATCGACTCCAAGCTTGATTCTTCTGAGGTATCACCCTCCTACGATCAGCTTTCTATTCAGATTGATACCTTGAATGATGCGCTTGTAAGCTAGGATATATTGCTTAAGAAAGCGATTCGTGAGGTTAAGAAACTCAAGTCCAGGCTAAGTGTTCATCTTCTGAGCTTGAGTTGCTTAAGTCTAGAGCCAATGATGAGGAGTGTGATATTTACCTTGTGGTCATGAGTGAGCTTGCTAAGCTTCAGACTTTGCATGCTCAAGTCAATAGTTGGTTTGAGACTGCCGAGAAGAAGCTCCTTGAGAAGGAGTCTAGAGCTACTCTTTTAGACGCTTGCAAGAATTGCCCTTTACTCTCAAAGGATGTTGACGTAAAAGCCAAGCGCATAAAGGAGCTAGAGTATAAATTGAAGAGTGCTAAGAGTTCTAAGGATGTGCAGCTAAACTGTTCCACCTGCATCGTCTTGAAGGACAAGCTTAGCTAGGTTAGAAGGCAAGTTGAGAAGCTCATGGTCGAGAATGAGTACCTCCTTTCTCTTGTGGAGAAGTGCTCAGATGGCAAAGGCAAAATGAATTTGATCTTGGCCAAGACCAAGATGTGTACCGATAGGGCGGGTTTAGCCTTGGGATTGAGTTTTGAGAGGGTGGCTTACAATGGGGTTGGTAAGACTTTTTCACCTCATCTACTATCCTAGAAGCCGAGAAGTTCAAAATCAATAACACACCACAACCCATCAAGAAACTAACTTCACGACCTATAGAGAAGAAAGCCACACAACAACCCAAGAGCGCTCCACAGCCCAAGATGAGAGCCCCTGTGAGAGAGTCTAGAGTGAGCAGCAGTCGAGTTCCTAAGAGGAGCTACTATTGCACCTACTACTAGAGAGAAGGTCACCTTATTGGGTTTCATTTTCACTGTAGGAGGGATGAGCGGCGTGAGTGAAAGTGGAGTACTCGGGACATGTATCGCCCCTCTTTTGGTGTACATGAGTCTTTTCCTCAAGTCTCGATCGCTCCTCAGCTTCCTCCTAAAGGTGGTGCCCGGCGTGGATCTTACCATGATTTATATAGCTTTGGTTCACTTGTAAGAGGCTTTGATTTGCAGGGTTTTGGCAGACCACGTTTTCCCTATCGTGGCACTTGCCCTCAACACACTAGAATTTATTTGCATGCGCCTCCTTCTACTGCTTCAGGGCGGATGACCCAGTACTGGATTCTCAAGAGGTTTTTATCTAACTCTAGTACTGAGCCATCCACCTATTATTCTTCTCATAAGTGAGTGGCAGGCGGAAGCCTGAAGAACAATTGGCTCATCAACTCTGGTTGTTTGCGTCATATGACCGGAGAGACACCCCAACGAAGAGACACGAGTACATTACTTTCGGGGATGATAAAAAATTAAGGGTGAAAGTCAAAGGTATGATGAAGGTGAATGAGAGTTTCACTCTCAAAGATGTAGCTTTGGTGGAGCATCTAAGATACAATTTGTTTTCTGTATCTCAGTTGTTGGATGAGGACTTGAAAATGAGTTTCAAACGCGATACTTCTCGAGTTCTTGATTCTTCGGACGCTTTGATTTGTCGGATTTCCAGAGTTGGGAGAGTTTTTGGAGCTGATTTTTTCTGAATCTGTTGGTTCTTCTCGATGCTTAATTGCTCAACCCTTTCTGAGCTTTGGATATGGCATAAGAGACTAGGGCACATGAGTTTTGATTTGCTTTCTCGTTTGAGTAGCCTAGGCTTGATCCGAGGATTGCCTAAACTCAAGTTTGAGAAGAACCTTGTTCGTGCTCCTTGTCGACATGGCAAGATGGTTGCCGCATCTCACCCACCAATTAATCATGTGATGACTGAACGATCTGGAGAACTTCTCTATATAGACATTGTTGGTCCTTACCGGATTCATTCGGCGGGTGAAAAGTGGTATGTACTTATCATTGTTGATGATTTCTCTCACCACTCTTGTGTCTTCTTTCTTGTGAGTAAGGATGAAGTGTTCTTACACTTTCAGAGCTTGGCTTTGAGATTGTTTAAGAAACTCTTTGGTTCATTGAAAGCAATTTGCTGTTATAATGGCACCAAGTTCAAGAACTATCTCTTTGATGCTTTCTTGAACATGACATTGAGCATCAATTTTCTACCCTACGTGTTCCTCAACAGAATAACGTGGTTGAGAGGAAGAATCGCACGTTGGTGGAGATGGCTAGGACGATGCTCGATGAGCATAGGACTAAGTTTTGGACAAAGGCTATTAGCACAACTTACTATATCTCCAATTGAATTTTCTTGCTTCTTATCTATCATCTTGGAGAATTTCTTTACCTAGTGTTCATCGTTTTGATCTTTGGATGTTTTTCTCTAGATCCAAGATTTACGTGGGGATAAGTTATGGTTTGGTATGCTATGGAACTTAGTGTTCGATTTCAATTATAAGACCCACCATTAATTGGATTTTAATTTTTCGAAACGTTATTATGTTCAACTCAGATCTTCCGGGTTATTCTGTTTCCGCTGTGATTTTTGTGTCTTACACTTTGTTATGATCTAGTTTTGAGGCGCCTTAGATAATAAAATAGAAAAAAATCATCTATTTTGACAGAAATTATTAAAATAACTATTCACCTTGTCTAGTTATCAATCTCGATCGTACGTAAACACACGATTAGTTGTACCGAAATGCAGGATCCTTGTCTTGTAGATAATGCACTAGACAGCCACATCGCTGATGCCCAGCAGAGCACACAGCACATCGACGAAGTCGACACTCTCTCGGCATTACATGGCGAATTGCACAGCCTCTCGACGGATCTAGCTCGCTGGATTCCGATTCCATAGCGGTCCCCCAGAGGATTGGAGTCTTGGCAGCGAGCTCGCTCGTTTCGTTTGGCCTGCCTGCGATGTCGGGCATGATGTGATCTCTGCTGGTTCCGGCTGCAACCTGTGAAACGGCACCGTTCTAGTTCGTCAGTAGATCTCTGGGTTAACACCCGGTGATACCAGTAGCGGAAGAGAAGAGCTAGCAGTGAGACATTTTGGTTACTGAACACTGTACATTGCATGCAAGTGCTGTGCCGTCTGCTGAGTACTGACGACTTAGCTCCCTAGCTAGTTTCGAACGAGACAACGGCGTCGCTGCTTGTCTTTGTCCTTTGTTTTCGTCTCGTGTTCTCGTGTTTTTCTTTAATTAGATGCGTGTTCTTCAGTTGGATGGTGTATTTGGGGTCATTTTCCGATGACGTTTTCGGGCGCCAGACAGCGCGTTCTCTGAACTAGAACCACAAACTAGCTAGCCGTAAGACCTGTAGTGAAACGAGTTAAAGGGCTGCTAGTCTGATCAATTCGTTGGACTATCACTTGCAAGGAAATGTGTCCACCTATTAGAAAAGAGCATTTTTACTATCCTTAGAAGGTACCAAGAATTATAACTTGGGAGATATCAAAATTTGGTACCTAGTACCAAATTTCGGTAGCCGATTTTACTCATGTTGCACATGTGCGTCCATGACTTCAGACACTTGGCAAGTTTGCTAGACTCTTGAGTCACGCGATGGCACCCTAAATTCCTTCCTTATCGCTAGCTAATTTCCCAATTGTTATGCATCATGCAGGCCCCCTTCACTTCCACCGCTCGTGTTCTCCCCTTCACTACCATGTCGTGTGCATTGTACAATCTCGTTCACATGGAGCTACAATGCTAATGAGCCATCACCCTCGGTCCTTGGCCTCTGTTATCTTCAAGATGCTGGATCCAAGGAGTCAAGTAAGAAGATGGTATGTTACTTGTGCCAACTGTAGTTGAGACTTGCGATGTCTACAACTGAAATTTCAAAACCTCAAAGTTAGAAGTTTTAGAATTCATTTTGGAAGTCGGAACTCGTGCTGATCTTTCTTTTTGTAACCTTTGAGTTGAAAGGCGTGGATTTTGAATTGATAGTGGGGATTTGAATTTAACAGTCGACTGAAAATCAAGTCCATCTCAATTGCTCAAATGCTGCTTTCGATCAGTGGAAAGTAGGAACTCTTGAATTGGAAATTGTGTTGGAGTTCAACGTGGAAACAAGCGAACGCCCGCACGGAAGTCTCAAGTCACGCTCACATAAACAGAACCGAACAAAGCCATATCACGTGAACAAACAGCAAAATCACCAAATTTTCAGATCAGGAATCAGCGATCCACAGCACCCACGTTCTTCACGGCATATGCTAGCCGGGAGAAGAATGGCTCACCATGCAGTACAGCAGTAGACAGTGAACATGCTCTCTAGCTAGCAATGTGAGCAGTACGTGCCAGGACAAGCTGGTTCCATCAGACGTGACACTTATTCACCGCGGCGACACACGTTCTTCACGACACGTGCAGGCCGAGACAAGAACGAGCGTTCCCCACGACGGTGTAGTTTTTGTACGTACGCAGAAACGGTACTTCAATTTCCCGTCGGAATTGCTTTGTCGTTCGTGCGCACGCGCCCGTGCGACGTTGGCGTATCGCACGTACTGCTTTGATAGCTCGCCGACGGCTACGTGTACATACGCCGTCGTCGTACGCATATATGTGTGTGTGTATAAATTCACACGTGCGGGCCGGCCCTGACCAGCTGACCTACTTGCAAGGCACGCTCGCAAGCCACATGTCTCCGGCGGTGATCACCGGCGCTGCTGCTCGTGACGACGGCAGTGCCGGCCTCGGCGAGCCGCTGCTCGCGAACAGTGAGGGCAGCAGCGTTCACGCCGGGGCCCTGAGGACCACGGCCAATGGCAGCAGGCACGGGCACGGGCACGTCACGGGGCCGGCAGCCAAGGAGAAGGAAAGCGCAGAGGACAAGTACTGGGTGGAAATCGACCAGCCGGAGGCGTTGGAGCCCGCGGATGCGGAGAGGGGCGGGGGCAGGCGGCCCCTACTGTTCCGGAGCAAGAGGGTCAAGCGCAGCATCCTGCACCCGCGCGTACAGGTTCATGCACTTGGTCACGTTGCACTGCACTGGTGCACGTTTCTGGATTTACTTTTTACTAGTGCAGGTGTGATTTTTTTTTTATTTTTAAAGGTGTGGATTGCAAGACTGTCAAAATAGAAGAATTATTTATGTCTTATAAATGTATTTTCCAAAAACATATGCAGTGGCATTATTTTCATGTGGTCAATCTATATACTTTGTTTATACATCGAAGGTGACAAATTAGAAGTTTGACCGCATAAACTCTGGGATGACCTTCATTTAGTGGCGAAAGGGTGATAAGTTACCTAGAACATATATACGTACGCGCTCTATCCGCATAAGTTATATATGTTCAAGAACATGCAACTGCACCTTTCGAACTTTGGTTGCAAATTGTCGTAGTGAATGTGGTACTGATGGATTTATCATCAAAAGTATGAGTATTGACATTCTACTACGTACAGTGCTTTCATAGCTTTTACATAGATAGTTGCGATAACAAATTAATTATTCACAATCTTATATCTTAATCGATTTGTTAAAAAATGCAGTGCAACTAAACTTCTCGATTTTCGGATAACACCGCTATGGCATCTATAAAAAAATCAGTGGTCAAAAAACAATAAAGTATTTATTTTGGTCACTATGTTAGTTCAACTCTACTTACTTGAACCTGAACATCATGCAACTATTACTGTTATGTATGCACTAGAACAGATAATCTGAACAATATAATTTTGCAGAGGTAAAAATATATGTCAACATTTCCGCAGCTAGGCTGGATGATGACCTTTTCGATAGTTATGTGTTGACAGGTTCTTGATCTTCGCTCGACTGATTGCGGTCATTCTTTTCTTCATATGGCGCGTGGAGAACAACATCTCCGATGTCAAGTGGCTTTGGGCGCTATCCGTTGCCGGGGACGTTTGGTTCGGCTTCTCATGGCTCCTCAACCAGCTGCCCAGGTTGAACCCCATCAAGAGCATCCCAAACCTTGCTGCTCTCAAGCAACAGTACGACCTCCCGGACGGCAGCTCAAGCCTCCCCGGAATCGATATCTTCGTCACTACAGCCAACCCTGTTGATGAGCCGATATTGTACACGATGAACTCCGTTCTCTCCATCCTCGCCACTGACTACCCGGTCGAGAAATACACTTGCTATCTGTCGGATGATGCTGGAGCATTGATCCACTACGAGGCATTGGCTGAGACTGCAAAGTTTGCCACATTGTGGGTTCCCTTCTGTAGGAAGCACTGTATCGAACCAAGAGCACCTGAGAGCTATTTTGGGTCAAAAGTAGAACCGTACAAAGGAAAAGCGGCAGAGGATTTTGTACATGACCACAGGTATCTGCGTAGGGAGTATGATGAGTTCAAGGTGCGGATAGACAAGCTCTTTGACACAGTTCGCCTGCGGTCTGATGCATACAATATTGTGAACTCTGAAGGAGAGACAAAGGCAACAAAAGCAACTTGGATGGCTGATGGGACACAGTGGCCAGGAACATGGCTTGATCCAATAGAAAACCATATGAAAGGTCATCATGCGCCAATTATTCAGGTACGACGAAAGTTGGCCATTGATAACAATTCCTTTTCTTGTCTCTATGTATCCACATTATTTGCTTCTTAGGCCACTCTCAACGCAAAAATTTTAGAGTAATGTCTATCCCCTTCCACTTCACATCGACATTAGTATAGAAATTATCTCTCAAATGCAAATTTTCTTCCACATCTTAAAATATATATGTGTCAACATCTAATTTTCTATTGATACTTATTTATTTGCTTGTTTCATGCAACACATGAATATGGATATTGAGCACCACAATGCATTTCTTAACTTGTTTCTTGTGTTGGATATTGTGCCTAACTTGTTTCTTTAGGAAGAAACTAGCTCATGGATATTGAGCACCGCAATGCATTTCTTAACTTGTCTCTTGTATTGTATATTGTGCCTAGCTTGTTTCTTCTTTAATTTATTGCTACCTTATAAAAAATCTTATGTGGCATGGTCATTTAATATCTACGAAATAAGTCGAGGTGTAGTATTGGGAGTAGCCTTAGTAGTAAATTTTAATGCGCATATATGTAGGAACATTTATTCAAATAATTATGTATTTATCAGAAATTTATCATTGACAGATTCTGTTGGAGCAACCAAATCATACACCTCAACTTGGCCAATCCACGGGTGCTCAAAACCCTCTTGACTTGAATGTCATTGATGTCCGTCTCCCAATGCTTGTATACATGTCTCGCGAGAAGCACCCAAGCTATGATCACCAGAAGAAGGCTGGAGCCATGAACGTGCAGCTGCGCGTCTCTGCATTGCTCTCCAACGCGCCCTTCATCATCAACTTTGACTGTGACCACTACATCAATAACTCGAAGGCTATTCGTGCTGCCATGTGCTTCATGCTCGACCCACGGGAAGGAGAAAACACTGCCTTCGTACAGTTCCCACAACGGTTCGACGACGTCGACCCAACAGACAGGTATTGCAACCATAACCGTGTCTTCTTCGATGGCACCATGCTCGCACTCAATGGCCTCCAGGGACCATCTTACCTCGGCACTGGTTGCATGTTCCGTCGCACTGCGCTCTATGGCGCAGAACCTCCTCGTCGAAGAGCCATTGATATCACAGTCAAAGCTAATATTTTTGGCAACTCAACATCGTTCCTAGAATCAATACCAATTGCCGAGAAACAAGATCGACCAATAATGGTGCGGCCACTTGATGAGTTGATTACTGCCGAGTTGTTGAATCTCATGTCGTGTGCATATGAAGTTGGGACTAGTTGGGGCAGGGGTATTGGATGGATTTACAACATTGCAACAGAAGATGTTGCGACCGGTTTTCGTGTGCATCGGCAAGGATGGTTCTCCAGGCATTGCACCATAGAGCCCGCTGCTTTCCGTGGGACTGCACCAATCAACCTTACTGAACGCCTTCTCCAAATTATGCGGTGGTCCGGTGGATCCCTAGAGATGTTCTTCTCCCACAACAGCCCGCTCCTTGCCGGTGGTTGGATGCACCCCTTGCAGCGTGTGGCATACCTCAACATGACAATCTACCCAGTCACCTCAATCTTCATCGTAGTCTATGGTCTATGCCCACTCATGTGGCTTTTCCCTGAAGAATTCTACATACAAAGGCCATTCACTAGGTATGTCTTGTACCTCATTCTGATAATCTTGATGATTCACATGATCAGAGCTTTTGACATAAAGTGGGCGGGGATCGCATGGACGGACTGGTGGCGTAATGAGCAATTCTTCATGATTGGTGCAACAAGTGCATACCCAACTGCAGTGTTGTACATGCTGATCAAGCTCATCACAGGGAAAGGGATACAATTCAGGATCACCTCGAAGCAGACAACAACCGACGGCGATGGAAAGTTGGCCGATTTGTATGTCTTCCGATGGGTGCCGCTATTGATCCCCACAATTGTGGTTTTTGTTGCAAATGTCGGGGCGATTGGTGTGGCGTTGGGTAAGGTGATTGTATTCAATGGAGTTTGGGTATCGGTGCAAGTGAGGCATGCAGCTCTGGGCTTGCTCTTCAACATATGGATCATGGCACTCCTCTACCCATTTGCACTGGCAGTATTGGGATGGCGAGGGAAGAAACCAACTATCCTAGTCATCCTGTTGCCTATTGCCTTTGTAGCTGTTGCCCTGGCATATGTCGCTGTTCATAGCCTTCTCGTTAATTTTATCCCATTCTAGATGCAAATGTTGGCAGTTTGGATGAAATAAAGGACTTCTAATATCTTTTTGATTTTTCAGTTCTGGCTAGTACTCCCTAAAAGGAAGTACTATAAGGTGAAATAAATGTATGTGTCCCCATTTCGATTTAGTATACAATCCTGAATTTTTGAAGTTGAATGAACTGAAAGAGAAAAGGTTCCATTGTGAAAAAAAAAAGATTTTCCATTCAAAAAATTGTGCAAAAAGCTTTTATAGGTGAAGTGAATTGACATATCATGATTCCTAATACCATGTAATGCTAGACATTAAAATTTTGTCGTTTGTGTACAGTGGAGAAAAGTTTATAGAAGGTGATTCCAAGCCCGTCAAACATGTGTGCAGCTCTTGCCAAATGAAATTGACATGATGCTCTCTTCTCTTGGCAGTGCCGGATGATTTTTGGTACTTTGCTTTTTCTATTGAGGCACCAAGTGAATATGTGTCTTGGTTTGTTTGTGATGAGTTATTGACAACAGTTGATTTGAGTTGATCTTGATTAGCATGAGTGTGTTTAAGTATTATTTTGCTTATGACTAACCACTGTTGGAGAGTACAATAGAGTTGGCGTGAGTCTAGGAAAAGAGTGATCACAGACAATTCGGTGTGAGGAAATTGTCTTCACCGGATAGTGAAGGAGCAGGCACCGAAGTATTTTTGTGAAGAAGCCAAAGTGGAGTTAAAGCACCGGATGGTTCGGTGTTGTGCTAAAGCTGACGTCAAAGCATTTTATCTAAGAGGAGAAATCTGATCAATACACTGGATAGTCCGGTGTAGGGGCACTGTGCTCACAGGAGCATTTTCTATAGAGAAAGAATTTTGGCGCCAAATTTGAAGTGATCACCGGATGATCCGGCGATGGGTTCAGAACAGCGCCGGACTAATTCTTGCAGAGAGGTTGCCAGTCGCTGATCAGGTGGAGTTGAACTCACTGGACATTTCAGTGACTGAAGGGTTAACACTGGAAGCTTGCGTCAGACCTTTTCTTGCAGAGAGCATTTTTTTCTAGGCACAAAATGGATCTGAGCTCGCCGGATGATCCGGTGTTCAGGAACAGAACACACCGAAACATCCAGTACTCACATTTTCTGCAGAATGAGTTTTGAACTGTGGATTTTTGGTTTGTACTAACCTGGATATATTTTGGAGTATGGAGAAACATGTTTTCTTGTCTTATGGTATGCAGATTATGGATGCGACTTAGCGGTCGACGGCGAGATGATTGGGACCAAGCGGGAGACTTGGTGCTGGACGATCAAAGAGGTTGGGTAGAGTCAAGAGTGATCCTGGCAGTACACGTGGAGATTAAGCAAAGCATGGATAGAGAAGGATGAAAACGACATGTTGACAAAGTCAAGCAAAAGGGATGCCAGTGAAAGTGACAAGGTGGCCTAAGGAATCGAGAGCGGGAGATACTTGCTGACGGTCAAGATCGCAAGACGGAGTATACGCGTCAACATCGGAGCGCTTGCGTGAGGCAAAGCAAGTGGCGGCTAGTCACACTTTGAGAAGCGTGCTAGGGTTTTGTGATTTGGCCACAAAAACATGGGAGAACTAGAGGGTCACGTGGTATCATCATGAAGCTTGTGTCGAGGTGAAGCTAAGTCATGAAGAAGCTATGGTCATTTGATGGACAGAGCAAAAAGTAGATCAAAATACCACAGTGGTAGGTAGGAGTGTATTACCGGTGAGAGGTATTTTGGGAACAAGGAAACTTAAGGGCCAATGCACATACCTAGGCCTATAAATAGAGGGGTAGAGTTGTGAGAGAGTCTTGATCCAGCCATCTGAGAGTCTAGTGATAGATTTTTTAGGAAAGAAGAGGATAGGCTTAGTCTTTGTAGTATGCTAGAGCTTTTGTGAAAGAAATAACTTTGTAATCTACCAAAAATAAAACTGATCTCTATGCTTAATGAAGATTATTTTCTTGCATATGCCCGTGCTCATCTCCTTCCAGTCTCCTTCTTTTGGTTCCCTTGCCTTTCTTGCAAGTTTTTCTATTTTCGTGTTGATTTTCGTTTTTTGCCTTTGAGCTACAATCTTTTCATCTTGGGAAGTTGTTCTTCTTATTGCTACGGGCATAAAATTCACATACTCATATATATGAAAGGGTCTTAAGTTCTCTTGCCTCTAGATCATCAATCTAGAGAGTTTCTTTACTCGGTGATCATCTTCTTTAGTTTCTTTACAAGTTGAGAGCTTTCGAGTGTTGAGACATATAGAATAGTCTTGAATGGAACCTAAGGTTTATATTCCATCCATAAAGTTATGTTGCCTTGAAATCTTCTTTTTTTACTTTATCTCTGTTTGGCTTCCGCTTGTGCGTTTAGCGGTGGGTGAATACAGAGCAGGCCATCTATTTCACAAGAAATTTGTAAGTCGCCTATTCATCCTCCTCTAGTCACATATCTCGGTTCTACAATTGGTATCAGAGCCGGTTTGATCACTTATGACATTAACGGCTCTGTGATTCGTAGACGATATGGAGAGAAGTGGGAAGATTCCGTTCTTCGATAGTCGAGATTTTTCGTACTGAAAGGTGCGCATGGAGGCTATGTGATTCCTATTACTTGTTCTTCTCCGATCTAGATTGAACAATATGAGACCAACAACAAGGCTCACAATATATTGTTCAATAGCCTAAGTCGTATTCAATTTGACAGAGTTTAGCACATCCGTACTTCTCATGAGAACTGGTCCACTCTTAGTGTCTTTTATGAGGGCACTAATTAGATCAAGGCCAGGTGCCAGAGCACGTAAAACCAGAAATACCAGATGTTTGTACAGAATCTTGGAAGTCTTTGTATACTATGTTTGCTCGTTTTAATGGAATTGTCAGCAACAGAATCATGTGAGGACTGGAGGGTCACATGACATCATCACGAAGCTTGAGTCGAGGCGAAGCTAAGTCATGAAAAAGCCATGATCGTTCGATGTACGGAGAAAAAAATAGACCAAAATGTCCCGGTGGTAGGTAGAAATATATTACCAGTGAGGGGTATTTTAGGAACAAGAAAATTTAATGATCAAGGCACCTCCCTAGACCTATAAATAGAGATGTAGAGAGGTGGAAGAGTCTTGAGTTAGCTATTTGCGAGCCTAGTGATATGTTTTGGAGGAAATAAGAGGATATGCTTAGTCTTTGTAATAGGCTAGAGTTTTTGTGAGAGAAATAACTTTATAATCTACTGAAAATAGGGCTAACATTTGTGCTTAATGAAGATTGTTTTCTTGCATATGCTCATGCTCATCTCTTTCTAATATCCTTCTTTTAGTTCTCTTGTCTTCTTTGTAAGTTTTTCTATTTTTATGTTGATTTTTGTTTGCCTTTGAGCTGCAATCTTTTCACTTTGGGAAGTTGCTCTTTCTATTGCTACAGACATAAAATTTATATACTCATATATATGCGAGAGTCTTGGGTTCTCTTACCTTTAAGTCAACAATCTAGAGAGTTTTTTTTTGTATGGTGATCATTTTCTTTAGTTTCTTTACAAGTTGAGAGCTTTCGAGTGCTTTAGACACATGAGATGGTCTTGAATAGAATCTAGGTTTCATATTACTTTTGTGAAGTCATGTTGTGTCAAAACCTTCTTTTTAACTTTCACTCCGTTTAGTTTTCGCTGGTGCATTTTTAAAAAATGTTAAGTAAACACAGAGTAGATCATCTATTTTCTAATAAATTTGTAAAACGTCTATTTATTTCCTTTTAGTTGCATGTCTCGGTTCTACGTCCATGTATAGAAATGATGTCCACGCCGCAACTCTGCTTGCGAACTTTCCCGTGATGTATGTGCTTGCGAACTTTCCCGTGATATATGTGCATTCAAGTCCTGCCGCTGCCAGTATATTTTAATATATATCTCTAACTTCTAAGCGTGATTTTGTCCTGGTCGCAATGGCTAAACGACTAAACATGTTTAAATAGAACTAATCCATAATAGCTAGCTGAGCATGTCCCGGTTGCACTTATGCCGTGAATTCATGTAAATTCCGTCCGTTCCTGCCGAGAAACTCGAGGTGGCTCCCGGCTCGCCGCCAACCCGAGCTCCGCGCGCGCGGCATTTCCACCCCGGCCCAGCACGGCAACACGCACCCCCGGTGCCTCCTTCCGCGGAGGAGCCGGAGCACGCGCGCGGAGCACAAGCTGTGGCGGACGGCCGGCCGCCGGGCCGGGGCTCGATGGCTATAGCCAGCTGCAGTTTTACCGCAATAGTCTCCTCACCATGACACCAAGGCCGGGACCGAGACACATTCGTACGCGCCAAGAACGGATGCGTCCATGGCCGCACGTCGCTTTGCTCCGAAAAGGCGACGCCTACAGCTAGCAGCAGCCCCACCAAATAATGTAATGCGTTTAAGCCGAGACACAGGAACATATATACCGGCGCCCGAGCTCCAGGGACCGGGGAATAGGAAATTTTGACTGTGAGTATGTATATTTTATCAAAACTGATTATTTATATTACGGTTTATATTAAAATGTAGATAAAAAATTAATAAGTAGATAAATTTCGTGTTGAAGAAATAGACAAATAAGATAGCTTATGGATGCAGCATACCAAATAATAATGCAGCGCAGCTGGTTCCATTCATGCGCGACGCCTCGATTTGTTGCACGCGCCCAATTGCGTCTCTGTAACGTCGCGTCCGTATACATGCAGACCGGACCACAACCACAACCATACCACCACTAGTTCTTGTGGTAGAGAAGAGATCACTCGGATCGGATGACGTCATGAAGATGACGTCTGCCAACCAACTTGTACTTTTATTAACGTGATAGAAACTGACACTCTGACACCAACGCTATATATTAGGGCATCTTCGGTTCTTACAGCTCACACCGGAGCGAGCGGAACAGAATGGTACAGTCAGCTGCACGAGCGGACGTGTACAGCTTTTTACCTGATTTGAATGATAGTTTAGATTTTATATTTAAACTTAAGTAGAATAATTTTAGCAGACAAGATGGGTTTCCATCTTATTAGATTTTTTTTCTCATGTACCGATTGTTGTAGATTATGATAGTATGTATCTTAGTTATGTATATGCTAAGGATAAATTTTTATGTGATTATATTATCTTAATGTAACGATAAGAGTTAGATTCTGTTTAATACAGTTTTAAATTTAAGACCTTTTTTACTCAGATCAAACCTAGCTCAAAGGAATCTTGAATTCAGAGCGTAGGTGGATTAATGGTATTTAGTTGAATGATTTAATTTTTGTTTTAGACTAAAAATAAAAATTTAAATCACTTTATTTTCATATAAACTCTAAATCTTATATGAATCTCAAAACTGAAACTATACCAAACTAACTCATAATAAAGCTCCCCCCAAAGCTACATGTAGTTTAGTTGAGCGCGTTCTTTTCTAGCTAGTTTGGTGCTTGCTTTGAGCCTACCGTATTAGATCACAAATTTGATCCAAATAAGAACCGAATTGAACTCTTTCAGCCCTCAAGTGATCAGTGCAGTTGTTCACCCTTTCATCTTCCATGAGAAACTGATGAGAACATGACTCTTTTGGATACCAGCAACATTTTTAATAATGTTTAATTGTACAAGGATTAATTATAAGAGCACGTGCGTGACAGTTAAACCATCAAGTGAACTTGTTTCTCGTTGTTTATGTCTTTTTGATGGATTACTACTAAATTTTTATGATATTTTATTATTTAGAAATATAGAAGAAACATCACAAGCTCACCTGGATATAATCGCTTGAGTGTCAAGCCTACTCGAATAACAAGTCGAGCTCAAGTCGAACTCCAAATTCGGCTTGAAATCTCAGGACAACATGTTAATAAAAGAGACATAACTCTCGCATACGGAGTCCAATTGAAGCGATCTTAGACTTGCTAGAAAGTTTATGACGAGATCTTTCCAATGCATCTAGCCTCGACCAAATATTCCTTATAGATTAAAATCGATGAAATACGACGTTGCATCACCGTTGTGGACCTTGTTAGATCTTGTAATTGTATCAGGGTCGGAGTCCAGTTTGTGTACGCCTCTTTCCACAACTGTACAATACTAGATTGACTTCTTCATGTCCGCCTATATTTACATAGTAGTCGTCGTAGTTTAGGGTTGGATTTTGCTTAAATTATTTTGTTTTAGACAGTTTTACCGTTTATCGGTTTGTAGAACCCTAAACTCGAGCACTTCATTGATAATCAACAATATTCAGATTGTATCTACCTATTTTTACTTGTGTTCTTGATTTTCTTACAGAAAAAGTCTTCTTGGCGAGGTCAACCGCGTCTTGGCCCAATTGATAACCACTGAGTAGAAGTGTAGTGGTTGCGAGAGTTCTCAATCTTTTCTGGTCAGGGCCTTTGGATCATCAACATCCAAGCTCCACCGGATCGACTTATCATATTACCTTCAGAAGATCGAGCAAACCCACGTCAATTGATATCAGAGCTTCGGTTGCCCGTTAGGTAATCTCAGTTATTTCTCTTTGTTTTGTCATATTTCATTACCTAGAGTCCAGAAAATTACCCCACAAAAAGATTTAGATCTTAGTTTTTCCGTTGTCCAAACTATTTTGTGCCCTTCGTAATTTTGTTTTCAGTTTTTGCGTTGTTGAGTTTAATTCCATCTTCGGTGTCTTTGTTGCTGGTTGAGTCATTGTGTTCTAGTTTCTAGCGTAAAGTCTTTGCTTTTTTAGTCATCGAGTATCTCGGCATTCCCTTGTCCGCTATAGCCGAGATAGTGTCTCTAGTCGAGTCGACCATTTACTCGGGTTCGATCACTAGTCGCTTCAAGCATCTACTCGAGATCTACCACTATCCGAGTCGACCATCTACTCGGGTTCGACCACTAGTTATTTCGACCATCTAATCGAGTTTGATCACTAGGCATTTTGACCACCGTCTCGGATTTGACCACCTAATCGGATTTAACCATCCTTTCAGTTTTGACCACCTAGTCGGATTTGACCATCCTTTCAATTTTGACCACCTAGTTGGATTCGACTATCCACTCGATTTTTCCTCCACAACTTAGTCAGAGTCTATCTATTTCTGGCTGCTCTTGAACACCCTCACGCAAACTTCATATCGATCATTGTCCGATAAAGTTCGAGTAGCAACTCGTTAGCCAAAACAGGGCAAGGCAAAGTTCAGAGAGATAGAGAGAGAGGGTATATTTTTTATTACCTTTATACCTCTGCTCTCCGGAAAAAGTTTGTGACCCATATGCCTCACTGGTCCTAGAAGAGGTTGTAGAAGAGTTTTGAGTTTGTATCACATTCACAAAAAAGAAAGGAAGAAGAAAGCAAGGAGCAAAGAGTGTCAAAAAAAAAGGAGAGTACAAAGAAGAAAGAAAGAAAGAAAGAGAATTCGGTGGCATTGCAAATTTTGTTCCATTATGCTTGTTTCTACCCTATTTTATTCAGCTTGCTTGAGCTAGTTATAAGAACGTGTTCGGGCCAGCAACTGTGATGAGTACCATTGACTTTTATTCATCTTCGCTAATCTGATTTCAATTATTACTACTCCTTGCTACCAAATATTGCCTGTTCAAGCTCCACCTTCTCTCGATCAGAATATTTCTCCTTTTGCAACCGCCTCACTCGCACTCGATAAGGTATCACGAACTAGCCATCGGTTGTGCCATCTGTTGTGATTGGTAAGAACACTTGCAAGAGCGTGATAAGACACTTGAGAGTGTGTGATTCCACTTCAATCTTCACCACCTAGTCAATAGGGATAATATATTTTTGTTGTCTCTTGTTTGCTACTAACCATGGTAGGTGAAGCATCGGATGCGAAAGAGTGTGTTTTAAGGGAAGAACTCACAATGTTGTTGGATGATCATCGACAAGTTATTAATGACGACATTGATAAGAAGCTTACAGGAACAAATACCGCATTGCAGTTACTCAACGATAGTATTGCAATGTTCAATACATGTTTTGATCGATTGGTCAATCAACCACTGAACAACAGCCGTATGGACCCTCATGGTGTAGTCCATGAACATGATGAGTCTGTCGCTGATGATGAAATTTTGATGCAAGAACAAGACGTCTTTGATGCATGACAACGTAGTCGATTAAACTTCAACAATCAAAGTATGAGAGGTAATAATTTTCAACAACAAAACCTACGTGCCAATGATGATCCATTTGCTAAGTTTAAGTTCACTATATACCATCTTTTGCCGATGCTTATGATAATGAAAAGTATTTAGATTGGAAGATGATGGTCGAATAGAAGTTTAATGCTCATTTAGTTCCTAAAGTGCATAGAGTTAGATAAGCCACTAGTGAATTTAAAGATTTTACAATTATCTGGTTGAGTAGAGTATGCATCGATGGATTACCGCCTACTACATGGAATGATTTAAAGGTTGCTATGTGTAACATATTTGTACCACCCTCTTTTAAACATTATTTGCATAAGAAACTGCAGTACTTAAATCAAGGTGATAGATCTGCAGAAGAATATTACCATGAGCTACAAATTAGTATGCTACGTGTGATATTATTGAGGATGAAGAGGCTGCAATAGCACACTTTTATGGAGGATTAACACGTGAAATTCAGGACATAGTTGATTACAAAGACTATAATAGTGTTTTTAGATTGTTCCAACTTGCATGTTTAGAGAAAGAATTGCAGGGACGATAACAAAGACCTAGGAATAATTTTGGAAGCACGACTACTTCAAAATCAACACCAGAACAAGATAAAACAGTTCTATGTTCAGCTACACGGTCTGCTGCCCCCTTCTCGAGTAGGGCACGTTCAGCAGCACCTCCAACACCGTCACACGCTTCAGAGGTAAGCAAATCTGCTAGTGTGCAGGCTCCAGCCAAGAGCTATTCTTCGGTTCCTTCTACATGTCGTTCGACCAGAATTGTATGCTACCGATGCAAGGGAATGAGCCACGTCATGAAAGATTATCCAAGTCAGCGAGCGTACATTATGACAGAAGACGGTGGGTATGTAAGTGCTAGTAATGAATATGCTCTTACAGCTAACCATGTAGGAGATGAGGACAAACATGAGACTGAAATTGACCACGAGGAAGAATTGAGTGCTACTGCCATAGAGAATTATATGACACTCATTGTGTAGCGAGTGTTAAGCACTCAAATGGAGTAAGTGGAATAGCTACAACGCCACAATTTATTTCAGATGTTCTTCATGGTCAAGGATTACCGTGTTTGAGTCATTATTGACGGAGGAAGCTGCAACAACTTGGTAAGTTTAGATTTGATTAAGAAGCTTGAATTGCTAATAAGGACACATTCTCATCCTTACCACATTCAATGGTTGAACAATAGCGGTAATGTGAAGGTAATGCAAACAGCTAGGGTGCATTTTTCTATTGGTTCATACCATGATTGTTCTAATTTTGATGTAGTTCCTATGCAAGCATGCTCACTCTTGTTAGGCCAACCATGGGGATTTGATACTGATACAACACATCATGGTAGGAGTAATAAGTACACACTTATACATAAAGGAAAGAAAATAACTTTTATACCTTTAACCCTAGCTGAAATTATGAAATGCGAACAATAGATAGCTGAGAATAAGATAAAAGAGTGTGAGCATGAATATGAAAATCAGCAAGTAGCAAAATATGTTTTTCCACACAAAAAGGAGAAATCGACTACAAGTTCTAAGTCTGATGGAATTAAATTGAAAGAGTGTGTTATGCTTGCCACTAAATCTAACTTTACTGAAATTTATGATAACGAGCTACCATAATATGCTTTGATATGCAAGGTTGCTCTAGTTTCACTTGAGGATATATCTAGCTTTTTGCCTTCTACTGTTGCTAACCTTTTGCAGGAGTTTATGGATATATTTCTAGCTAAGGTATTCCCGGGATTACAACCTATTCAAGGAATCAAACATCAAATTGATTTGATTTCGGGAGCAACCTTGCCAAACCGTGCTGCATATTGGACCAACCTAGAAGAGACTAAGAAAATTCAGCGACAAGTCTAAGACCTTTCAGATCATGAGGCCATCAATAATATTACCATAAGACATCGTCATCGTATCCCTAGGTTACACAACATGCTTGATGAGTTGAGTGGTTCTATAATTTTCACTAAAATTGACTTGCGAAGTGGATACTACCATATTAGAATGAAACTTATAGATAAATGGAAAACTGCATTTAAAACTAAGTTTGGTTTGTATGAGTGGTTAGTAACGCCTTTTGGATTAACTAATGTACCTAGTACTTTCATGTGTTAGATGAATGAAGTTTTATGTCCTTTCATTGGAAAATTTATGGTGGTTTATTTCGATGATATCTTGATTACAGCAAGTCACATGAACTACACTTTGATCACTTACGTGCATTTTTTAATACTTTGAGATATTCACGTTTTTTCTGTAACCTAAAAAAGTGCACCTTTTGCATGGATTGAGTCTCTTTTCTTGACTATGTTTTTACTCCATAGGCAATAGAGGTGGATGAAGTAAAAATCAAAGGTATAAAAAGCTAGCCGACCCCTGAGACTGTCACACAGATGAGAAGTTTTCATGGTCTTTCGGGTTTCTATTGGTGATTTGTGTAGGATTTCAGCACCATTGCTGCTTCATTGAACAAGTTGATAAAGAAAGGAGTGGTTTTCAAATGAGGACCTGCACAAGAAAAAGTATTCAAGTTGTTGAAAGAGAAGCTCACATGTACTCCATTGCTCTAACTCCCGAATTTTGGTAAGATTTTTGAACTAGAGTATGATGGTAGTGGGATTGGAATTGGAAGTATGCTAATTCAAGAAGGTAAACATATTTCTTATTTCAACGAGAAATTAAGTGGGCCAAGTCTAAATTATTCTATCTATGATAAATAGTTGTATGCTTTAGTACGTGTGCTTGAAACTTGGCAACATTATCTATATCTTAAAGAATTTGTTGTACATTCTGATTATGAATCGCTGAAACATATTAGAAATTAGGCTAAACTGAATAAACGACATGCTAAATGGGTAGAATTTATCGAGTATTTTCCATATGTCATAAAACATAAGAAAGGGAAGGATATTGTGATTGCTGATGCGCTTTCTAGGCATTATACCATGTTATCTCAACTTGATCATAAGATTTTTGGTTTAGAGACAATTAAGGATTTATATGCTACTGATTTAGACTTTAAAGAAATACTTAAACTTTGTAAAGAAGGGAAAATATGGAATAAATATGTGTTGATTGATGGTTTGCTCTATCGTGCTAACAAGCTATGCATTCCAGCTAGCTCCATTCGTCTTTTGTTGTTGCAGGAGGTGCATGGAGGAGGATTGATGGCACATTTTGGAGCAAAGAAGACTGAAGATGTGCCGACCACTCATTTCTTTTGTCCAAAGATGAGACGTGATGTCTAACACTATGTGTCGCGTTGTACTACTTGCAATAAAACTAAATCTTGTTTAAATCCACATAGTCTTTACATACCTCTTACTGTCCCTGGTGTACCATAGGAGGATATTTCTATGGATTTTATGTTAGGTTTGCCTAGGGCAAAGAGGGGGAGAGATTGCATTTTGTAGTTGTGGATTGATTTTCTAAAATGGCACATTTTATATCTTGTCACAAGAGCGATGATACTACAAACATAGCTGATTTGTTTTTCAGGGAAATCATTCGACTACATGGAGTGTCTATTACTATCGTCTCTTATTGTAATACGAAGTTTTTGAGCCACTTTTGGAGATCATTCTAGAACAAATTAGGGACAAAGCTGTTCTACTACATGTCATCCCCAAACTGATGGACAAATAGAGGTCCTCAATCGTACATTATCGACCATGTTGCATGATATCTTGAAGAAGAATATGAAGATGTGGGATGAGTGTTTACCGCATATTGAATTTGTTTACAATAGGTCAGTACACTCTACCACCAAGGTAAGTTCGTTTTAGGTACTGTATGAAGTTAATCCCCATGCTCCTGTTGATTTACTACCTTTGCCTACTTCTGAAAAACTTAATTTGGATGTTAAAAAGTATGCTAAATTTATTCTTAAGTTGCGTGAAACAACTAAAGAGAATAGAGCACATGAATGAAAAGTATAGAATTGCTGGAAGTAAAGGTAGGAAAGAAGTAAAATTTGAATTAGGTGATTTAGTTTGGTTGCATTTGAGAAATGATAGGTTTCCAGAATTAAGAAAATCAAAGTTGATGCCTAGAGCTAATGGTCTATTTAATATAATTGAGAAAATAAATAACAAATCATACAAATTGAACCTACCTGCCAATTTTAGGGTTAGTCTCACGTTTAACATTTCAGATTTGAGGCCATACTTGGAAGAATTAGATGAGCTTGAGTTGAGGACGACTCCAATTCAAAAGGGAGGATGATGAGGATATGGCTCCTTTGGATACAAGCAACACTGCTAATAATCCTCAAATCGTACAAGGACCAATTCTAAGAGCATGTGCGCGACAATTAAACCACT
The DNA here is from genome assembly GCF_958298935.1 of Phragmites australis. Lineage (NCBI taxonomy): Eukaryota > Viridiplantae > Streptophyta > Magnoliopsida > Poales > Poaceae > Phragmites > Phragmites australis. The sequence goes on along the minus strand of NC_084934.1, from coordinate 22,881,061 downwards.
AGGTGAATTCATTCCTCACTGTTCATGCCTTTTTGGATGAATTACTACTAAATTTTTATGATTTTTTATTGCTTAGGAATATGGGAGAGGCATCATAAGCTCACCTGAATGTAATCATTCGAGTGCCAAGTCTACTCGAACAACAAGTCAAGCTCAAGTCAGACTTCAAATTCGGCTTGGAATCTACTGACAACACATTAGTAAAACGGGCATAACTCTCGCATACAGAGTCAAATTGAGGCGATCTTAGACTTGCTGGAGAGCTTATGACGAGATCTTTCCAATGGATCTAGCCTCAACCAAATATTCCTTATAGACTAGAATCGATGAAATAAAGTGTTGCATCACCATTGTGGGCCTTGTCAGGACTTGTTATTGTGTCGGGGTCAGAGTCCAGGTTGTGTACACCCCTTTCCACAGCTGCACAACCCTAGATCGACTTCTTCACATCCGCCTATATATACATAGTAGATGTCGTAGTTTAGGTCAAGTTTTGCTTAGATTATTATGTTTTAGACAATTTTTCCGTTTATCGGTTTGTAGAACCTCAAACGTGAGCACTTCATTGGTAATCAACAATATTCATATTGCATCTACCTGTTCTTGCTTGTGTTCTTAATTTGCTTGTAAGAAAAGCCTTCTTGGCGAGTTCAACCGCGTCTTGGCATGGTTGATAACCACGGAGTAGTGGTTGCAAGAGTTCTCGACCTGTTCTATTCGGAGCCTTTAGATCATCAACATCGAAACTCCACCAAATCAACTAATCATATTACCTTCGGAAGATCGGGCAAACCCACATCAGAAACTTAACTATTAGGAGGCATGATACTAAGTTTGTTGATATATGATCCGAATTATGAAGTTATGATGAGGAGCCAAGTCTATCGGAGCGGTGGGGCCTATGGCACCTGAGGGATCTTGGAGTGGATTTGTGATTAGATTCGAGTCATTTTTACACATATACTCTTGTAAGCCACACAGGAAGAGTTGATGACTCGTTGATATTTTCTTATTTTTAACTCTCGTGATACAGTGAAGATCGATGTCTGGAGTTTGTGGTCCCCGGCAAGGGTTTTCTCTCTACAAAATTGGTGTCTCGTGTTCTAGTTTTCTTTGATTGATCTGTACATTGGTTAATTATTTGTCTATTGATTTCACTACTTTAGAATGAGTTATCACCGATGGATTTTAATCTCTATCATAGACAGTTATGGGTTTTGTCTCTGTAGAAGTGTCTGTAATATCAGGCTTTTTATAGACGGTTACTCTGTCTATAACAGACTATACACATGTCAGTTTTGCAATACACATAGACAAATAGTACGCCTGCATTTCACCATAATCCTTGCAATAGTATTGTCTTCATACATCATCTCATTGTCATTCGGATCATGCTCCATCCTAACTAACACATTTGCTTAGCAAGCGTCTCTGGGTATTTTGTCAGTAACGAGTATTTGAAAACCGTCTGTGTCACTTTGTATGCTTTCACAATTTCTATGATAGTGTTTCTAACAAAGTTCCTAATGTGACGAACCCCGATCTAGGTTTTCTCTGTGCCTCCTATATCAGTCCCTAGATCAAATAGCTGAAATGCACAACATTCAACAGAATATTATCAAATACATACTTTGAATAAAATAATTGCCTAAAAAGGACAAACAAGGTCTCGTGGACTAGGATCTCATCCTTTTGGTTCCTAAGAAAGACGGTAGTTGGCGTATGTGTGTTGATTGTAGAGCCATCAATAATATTACAATAAGATATCATCACCCTATCCCTAGTTTAGATGATATGCTTGATGAGTTGAGTGGTTCTATAATTTTCACAAAAATTGACTTGTGAAGTGGATACCACCAGATTAGAATGAAACTCGAAGATGAATGAAAAACTGCATTTAAAACTAAGTTTGGTTTGTATGAGTGGTTAGTAATGCCTTTTAGGTTAACTAATGCACCTAGTACTTTCATGCGATTAATGAATGAAGTTTTACGAGCATTCATTGGGAGATTTGTGGTGGTTTACTTTGATGACATCTTGATTTACAGCAAGTCATATGACCTACACTTTGATCACTTACGTGCTGTTTTTAACGCTTTGAGAGATGCACGTTTATTTGGTAACCTCAAAAAGTGCATCTTTTGCACGGATCGAGTTTCTTTTCTTGGCTATATTGTTACTCCACAGGGAATAGAAGTGGATAAAGCAAAAAATTAAAGCCATAAAGAGCTAGCCAACCCCTGAGACTGTTACTCAAATGAGAAGCTTTTATGGTCTTGCGGGTTTCTATCAACGATTTGTGCAGGATTTCAGCACCATTGTTGCTCCATTAGACGAGTTGACAAAGAAAGGAGTAGTTTTCAAATGAGGACCTGCACAAGAAAAACTTACCCATGCTCATTTACTCCAACTCCCTGATTTTGGTAAGACCTTTAAGCTTGAATGTGATGCTAGTGGGATTGGGATTGGATGTGTGCTAATTCAAGAAGGTAAATCTGTTGCTTATTTCAGCGAGAAATTCAGTGGGTCAAGTCTGAATTATTTCACTTATGGTAAAGAATTGTATACTTTAGTTCGTGTGCTTGAAACTTGGCAATATTATCTATGACCCAAAGAATTTGTTATACATTCTGATCATGAATCATTGAAATATATTAGAAGTCAAGCTAAACTGAATAAACGATATGCAAAGAAGACTGAAGATGTGCTGGTCGCCCACTTCTTTTGGCCAAACATGAGACGTAACGTCGAGTGCTACGTGTCACGTTGCACCACTTGCAATAAAGCTAAGTTTCGATTAAATCCACATGGTCTTTTGTCTCTTCCTGTTCCTAGTGCACCTTGGGAGGATATTTTCATGAATTTTGTTTTAGGACTGCCTAGGACAATGAAGGGGAGAGATAGCATATTTGTATTTGTGGATCGATTATCTAAAATGGCACATTTTATACCTTGTCACAAGAGCGATGATGCTACAAACATAGCTGATTTGTTTTTCAGGGAAATCATTCGACTACATGGAGTGCCCAATACTATTGTCTCGAACCGTGATGCAAAGTTTTTTAGTCACTTTTGGAGATCACTTTGGAATATACTAGGGACGAAACTGTTGTTTTCTACAACGCGTCATCCTCAAACTGATTGTCAAACAAAGGTCGTCAACCGCACATTATCGACAATGTTACGGGCAGTTCTAAAGAAGAATTTGAGGATGTGGGAAGAGTATTTACCATATATTGAATTTGCTTACAATAGGTCAGTACACTCCACCATCAAGGTAAGTCCATTCCAGGTAGTGTGTGGATTTAATCCCCGTGCTCCTATTGATTTACTATATTTTCCTACTGTTGAAAGACTTAATTTAGATACTAAGAAATGTGCTGAATTTATTCTTAAGTTGCATGAAATAACTAAAAAGAATATAGAGAGCATGACTGAAAAGTATAAGATTGTTGGAAGTAAAGGTAGGAAAGAAATAAAATTTGAATCGGGTGATTTAGTTTGGTTGCATTTGAGGAAGGATAGGTTTTCAGAACTAAGAAAGTCAAAGTTGATATCTAGAGCTGATATACCATTTAAGATAATTGAGAAAATGAATAACAATGCATACAAATTGGACCTACCTGCAAATTTGGGGTTAGTCCCACGTTTAACATTTCAGATTTGAAGCTATATTTGGGAGAAGAAGATGAGCTTGAGTCGAGGACGACTCCAATTCAAGAGGGGGGGTGATGAGCCCATGACTCCTCCATATACAATCAATACTACTAATAGTTCTCAAATCATATGAGGACAATTACAAGAGCACGTGCACGACAATTAGACCACCAGGTGAAGCCGTTTCTCGCTGTTCATGCTTGCTTGGATGGATTACTACTAAATTCTTGTGATGTTTTATTGCTTAGGAACGTGAGAGAAACACCACAACCTTACTCGGATGTCACCCATTGAAGGCCAAGTCTACTCAGACTCGAGACTGAGTTCTAGCCGTGGTCGTGGTCGAAGTCATAGTCGTGGTCGAGTCGCAAGACAGCACGTCAGTAAAACGGGCATAACTCTCTCATACGAAGTCTGTTTTAGGCAATCTTGGACATTCTGGAAAGCTTACGACGAGCACTTTCCAATGGATATGAGCTCGACCAAATATTAGTTATAGTTTATTCATAGTCAAAGAAATAAGGTGCTGCACCACCGTATCAGACCATGTTGGGTCTTGTAATTGTGTCGGGGTCGGAGTCCAGGTTGTGCACTCCTCTTTCTATAGTTGCACCACCCTAGGTCGACTTCCTCACGTCCCTCCTATATATAGACAGTAATCATCATAGTTTAGACTTGGGTTTAGCTTAGATTATTCTATTTTAGACAGTTTCACCATTTATCGGTTTGTTGAACCCCAACTCGAGTACTTCATTAGTAATTAGCAATATTCATATTGCATTTACCAGTTCTTGCTTGTGTTCTCAATTTGCTTGCAGGAAAAGCCTTCTTGGTGAGGTCAACTGCGTCTTGGCATAGTTGATAATCACAGAGTAGTGGTGCAGTCGTTGCGAGGGTTCTCAATTTGTTCTGTTCAGAGCCTTTGAATCATCAACGTCAAAGCTCCACCAATCAACTTATCATATTACCTTTCGGAAGATCGGGTAAACGCGCATCAGGATGTCAGACATCTACACGAATAGCGTTGGTTTAATTAACAAGTTATCAAAATGGTTTTAGGCTTGGGGCATGCTGTTGGGCGCCTGGGCATTTGATGTCATCCAACAAACAAGAGTCACGTAAAGATGTGATTTGTAATGTGTTGCTTACCTATGTCACCTAGGTTTCTAGCAGTGATACCAAAGCTCACTAGAACCTAGTTGAATATGTATCTTATCACATTGTATGACGTTAGAGGGAAACAGTTTCAAAACATACAGTGGGAGTATCTTCTAATAAATTATTTATTGGAGGATACACACAAACATAGTGTTAAAACATTGCTTATATTTTTATTGTAGATTTTGAAAGTAGTTCCCCTTACAATTTCCAGATTAAATTATGACAATTGATATTGAATTGAGAATTGTTCTCACTCAATGATGCAAATGATGTGTTCTAGAGGTTCTTGTCCTGATGAACTAGCTCAAAGGTGCTATCTTGTAACTCAGGGAGTTAAGAGAAATGCCATAATTACTCTCTTTATGTCCATTGCCTCACATTGAATATCTACCGACTTATCATGAGAAATGCTGTCGTGGCTAGAGCTGGCAGTAATAGTGGATGATAGTTTATTTTAAAAAACTCATAACATTTTCATACGAAGTCGGATGAAGACAAACTTTATATCAAAATTATAGCCCTCGACGAGATCTATAACTTTGTAGTTGAAAACTTTTTCATTTGATGTAATTTAGATATCTAAATAATCGTTTGAAGTTTCAGACAGAAGATGTCAAAATGATTGCATATGCTAATGGTATCACTATTACTTCTGTGGTGGGATGATAAAGACGTATCGCGCGAGCTGAGAGGTTCTGAGTTCGAGTGCCACGAACAGCACACGCGTGTATTTCGCACGAAAAATAGTGTGACTTGTGACTTTGGTGTGTGCGTGGGGGTTCCTCAGGTGCAATAAAATATATTTTTTAATTTTTTCAGCCCCAAAAAGATGATTCGCTACCCGACTATCACTGCCGACTGAAGCCTTTAGCCGGCAGTGATAACCCCTTCACTGCTGATCCCCGGACCGGCAGTGATAGTCGGGAACTATCACTGCCCGTTACCCACTGCCGGCTTAAAAACCGGCAGTGAAACCCTTTTATGGGCCGATAGAGAAGGGTTTTTTTAGTAGTGCGGGTATTTCCTATGGTCTTGATGTTTGCGTCGAGTTGCAAATACGTGAGTTTTCTCTCCTCCTCTACTTTCTCCTTTTTCTTCAAGGGTTTGGATCCCTGCTTTATATAGGACTAATATACCGCCTTCTATCTAGCCATAATCAATAGTGAGTTCTCCATCTTGTCTATTAAGACAAAGCAGGTAAATCCGATTTGGATACTAGTCGTTCTCTAGTTGGTCAACTAATTGAGATATTCCTAGTATACGTCTTCTAAATTTCCGAGTGTATCAGGTTATGTAGATTCGGTTTCGTAGTATCCGAAGTTGTTATACATGTGCATGATATACCTTTTGCATATATAGTGTACTCCTTATACGTATATATCACATATTTAGATATTCGATATTATTAATTTGGTGAATTTATTTTACCACTCTTTTTATTGTATGATTATGATATTATCTATTATAATATTTGTATTTAACGGGCGATTGTTTTAAGGACTGATATAATAAAATTTTAAGCATATTGGAGGATGACTCAGCGGATGAGTGGTGGGCGGAGAGGCTCCGGCTCCTCCGGGTCGGCAGCAAACGCGTGCTTGTGGAGGCCGCGCGCCGCGAGGGAGTTCGCCGAGAGGACCGTCGCCGAGCGCCGCACTGAGTTGCCTGGGTCCTCGCGTTCGGCCACGTCACGGGAGAGAAGCTCGACATCCCCGCGGGTGTGTGGGATGCCGAGAAAAATGGCGGCGCGATCCTCCACTCGGGGACGAGGCTGACGATCCTCGCCACTCCGGCGTACAAGGCCGTTGTCGCGGCGCTGAGCAAGCAACTCGCCGGGTTGCCGAGGATGAGCATGGACCCGTTCGAGTACTGCTACAACTGGACGGCTGGCACGCCGGACATCCCGAAGCTGGAGGTGCAGTTCTGTTAGGCGTTCAGCGACGACCTCGCGCACATGGCTGCCACCGTTGGGCTGCCCCCCTGGAGAAGCCAACAGGTACATAAGGGGACCATGACCATCGGACAGGAAGGCATCGAACAGATAGGCATTGCCGGACCGGCTCTTCTCCTTCCCGTGCTCCTCTATTCTCTTCTCTACTGTTCATCTTCCCCACTAGATCTTCTCTCTTCCTCCTCTAGATCTTCCTCCAGATTCTTCCCCTCAGTGAGGTTGCTAACAAGAATTTTCAGTCACTTTCCTCAAGCACTAGATTCACGTCGACAACTCACATGTGTTATCTCTAAATGCAATGTCAAAATTGCAATAAGTTCATTGCACATAATGTGATACTGCAATTATAGGTGACTGAAAGATAAGAAAATTTCAGAATATTCAAAATTAGCAAAGCTGTAACTCCATATGCTTATCGCGCTGGGGACAAATACCAGCTAGCTGCATATGTCATATTCTCGCGCTGGAAGACAGAATCTTAGCCTATCGGCGCCAAGCACTGATGTCCACAAATGAAGCTATGAGGAGAGAAGTACAGTCCATCGCGGAGAGCAGAGAACAGATGCTACTTAGCTTTCTTGCATGTGGCATGGTTGCATGCAGTGGCATCATATCACTGCAGAACAAAGATGACACTCTCGTTGTCTTGAATGCGGATGGTCACAAGATGACACAAGGCTCTTGCTGCTCCGCATGCATGCGTGTGCGTGGCCAAATTAAGATCCAATCAGGAGAGTAGTGGATTCGAGCATCCTACACTCTGGGATCGAAGCACTACGTACTGGCTCTTGCAAATCACGCAGGAAATGGCCGTGAACAGCGAAGACTTGAGTGCTTTAGTTTTTATGTCCTTTTTAGCTTGATTTGGCTTTTGCTGTGGACGTCACCCAGTTGGCTGGAGTACTGCTACTACACTTGCAGCTCAATCGAAGTGGCTCACGGCTCAATGCTAAAGCATGGAAAATATATAACATCGTACGCATCCATTTCAAGACACTTTTGATCCTAGAACTCGGATGAAACTTGGTGAAAACAAATGGTATATATCGAGTTAAAATGAAACTTAGACTCGGGGCAATTAAAGTTTAGGGGCCAAAAGTGAACCCTTTCCTTTCGAGAACGCTAAGGGCGTGATTGTCTGCCGGCATCAGGCCGTGCCAGGTCCATCAGGCATAGAATCTTAATTTTAAAGATGCGCTTGTTTGAATTCTCAGGCACCCAGATGGACCTGCATGATGCATGCAGGATTAATTCCCTCAGCGTGGTCCTGTAGGTATGCTTGATTCGAGCTTCTTTCGTGAGCCAGTCCCAGTTAATTACAGTCATTAGTGTACATAAAGTGAGATTAAGCATTTCAAAATAGATTAAGGCTTAACAAGGTAAACTAGCTGCAACTGTAGTATATTTAGACGGCATAAACGTTATAGTAACATCTTTTTTTCACTTTACAAACATTTGGCATCATATGATGCATGTTTGTGCAGTAAACCAAACAACCACAGCTGACCCAAATGCAAGCAACCAAAAAACAAGCTACCCTAACATGCAGATATGCCTGAACAAGATCTAGCTAGCTTTTGCCCACTCCATTCAGCTGGCGCCTGGTGTTTCGTATATTGGTAGAGCCGTCGAAAGCACGCACCAACATTTCACATCCCTGTTTCGCACGTGTGATACCCGTAGAAAAATCTGGTATGTAATATATAGGTGTACATGTGAACTAAGCAGACTCTCCGGATCTATCTGCATTTGGAAATGTGCATGTACGTGCACCTTAGCTTCTCTCCAGACAATAGAAAACTGAGTAGAAATCCCAGCATTTGGGCACTGCTGGACAAGGAACAAACGACAAGCAACACACGCGTGCTTCACAGCTGATTTGGCTTCTAGCACAACGCTCGCCTTCAGTCCACTTTTGTTTTGTTTTTTTTTGATCCTATTCGTAGACACCACACGCTTGTTAAAGCTAGAGGACCATCACACGTTCCTCACGATCGACGGGAAGGTCAAGACAATACATAATTGATTGTTTCTTTTATTCGTAAATGTAATTGCCTAATCTCTATTCACGTATGTGTATATATATAGGTTGAATTTTTCTTGCAGGTAAATTAGCCTCGACGTGCCTACGTATTTAATTCACATGTCAATCCAGTGGTCCAGAAATGTGAATTATATTTAAGAAATAAATCAGTCACCTTACACATATAGAGCCCAACTAATTTGTGCTCATCATGCACCTTTCTTTTTTCTTTGTGCTTACAAGAATAAGAAATCAGCTGACTCTTACCAAATTTCAGTATAATTCAAACCATTTGATCTATGTATCTCTCCTCCGATGCTATCTTCGTTGTCTTCAACTCCGTCTTCAAACTTGGCCTTGAGTTAGGTTTCAACCCTCTTTTGGTTGGTCGATCGGGCTCTCACGCCAGCAAGGGTAGCGAGGGACACGTTGCAAGCTTTGGGAAGAATGCGAACAAGTGATATAAAATGGAGCTGATTTTTTTCAGGGGAAAAAAAAAACTGAATTAGCTGATGAGTGATGATTGGACATGTCTTTTCTCAGTACGCAACGCATGCTCTTTTTTAGGTGACATTTGGCGCCACGCGGATGCCACCATGTATGTTACTACTACTGCTTACCGGTGTTTACACCTGAAATCCATGCACACGTGACGTCGGAGCTGTAGAATTATACGGACACGTTAGTATATATATGCCTCCGTGGCATCCCTGGTGTAACGCCTCGTACAAACCTCTCCTCTCTCTGGTTGGCTCCCGTCCGTGCAGCAGCATCCTCACGTATACCACGTAAGCAAGCTAGCACCTTAGTCTCATTTAATTTGCACTCATGTACGGACTACTGCACTTACTTAATTATTACCTCTGTGCATGCTTGCAGGCGCCATGTCTTCGCTGGTGCCCGGCGCCGGCGGCGCTGCGCGCGAGGACGATGCCGGCCTCAACGAGCCGCTGCTCGCGAACGGCGACCGCGGCTTTCACACTGGCGGAGCGCTGGCCGCGGTGGTCGTGGCCAATGCGCACGGCAGCGGCGGGGCCAAGGAGAAGGGTGCCGTGAAGGTGAGCAAGGACAGGTACTGGGAGGACGTCCACCAGCCGGACGCCGTGGCGGCGGCAGACCTGGAGAGCGGCGGCGGGCGGCCGCTGCTGTTCTCGAACAAGAAGGTCAAGGCGACCCTCCTGTACCCCTACAGGTGTGTGCACATGTTGCTTGAATGAATGGTTGCATAATGCTCATGTTAATCTTACTACTAGCACCACGAATTTAGTGAGAGAAGAGTTGCAAAAATAGTAATAATGTTTTTACGGTTCTTGGGAGGTACCATGAGGTTCCATCAAATTATATCATCGAGATAATGAAATTTGATAGCCTCAGCTAGGTACCTCGAAATTTGGTAACTCTCAAGTTATAATTCTTGGTACCTCAGTATATGTTTCCTTTGATTTAAGACCTCCAAACATTTGCGTGGTGCATTTCCTGGAAGAGAAGCTAGAGTGTCTCAAGTCTCGACTAGCATCATTCTCAATTGCTCATACTATGAACAGATTCCTGCTCACAATGACAGAGTGTCGTGCATGAAAGCCAGAATCTGATTCTGCAATGCATCTTCAGAAATGAATATTTACATTTACCTACATTTCTGTGATTACCTTATGATAATTTTCCCCTTGTACAATCAGGACGCTGGTTCTGATACGCCTCGTCGCCGTGATCTTATTCATCGCATGGCGCATCAAGAACAACAACTCCGACGTCATGTGGTTCTGGGTGACCTCCGTCGTCGGCGACGTCTGGTTCGCCTTCTCGTGGCTGCTCTACCAGCTCCCAAAGTTCAGCCCCATCAAACGGACCCCCGACCTCGCCACTCTCCGGCAGCACTACGACCTCCCCGACGGTGGCTCCATCCTCCCGGGCATCGACGTCTTCGTTACCACCGCCGACCCCGTCAACGAGCCGGTGTTGTACACCATGAACTGTGTCCTCTCCATCCTCGCCGCCGACTACCCCGTCGACAGGTACACTTGCTACCTGTCCGACGACAGTGGCGCACTGATCCTCTACGAGGCGCTGGTCGAGGCTGCAAGCTTTGCCTCCATGTGGGTGCCCTTCTGCCGGAAGCACTCCATTGAGCCGAGAGCGCCGGAGAGCTATTTCCAGATGGAGGGGATGATCTACAACGGAAGATCACCGGGGGAGTTCATGAATGATTATAGGCATGTGCAGAGGGAGTATGAGGAGTTGAAGGTGAGGTTGGAGACGCTCCCTAGCACTATTCAGGAGAGGTCAGATGTGTGCAACAGCATGAAAGCAAAGGAAGGGGGTGCAAAAGCAACTTGGATGGCTAATGGGACACAATGGCCAGGCACATGGATTGAACCAACAGAAAACCATAGGAAAGGACACCACGCTGGAATTGTTAAGGTATGAATTAAGGTTCACTCTAATGGTTATTGATGTGTTGATTTTAGAAAAATAGAAAACTAGCACACCTCTATAGTCCAGACATACTTTGGTATACAGCTTCATATTTTCTATAAGATTTAGGCAGATACATATATAGTTGATGACACTGCTATTTGTCAATAATACGTGCTTCTTCCTTCAACGTACAGATTGTGCAGAACCATCCGAGTCGTTGTAAGCCTCAACAGGGCTTCCAAGGTAGCAATGCCAACCCAGACCCAGTCAACTTTGGTGGCGTCGATGCGCGCCTCCCGATGCTAGTCTACGTGTCTCGTGAAAAGAGCCCATGCAGCGAACACAACAAGAAGGCGGGTAACTTGAACGCCCAGCTGCGCATCTCCGGCCTGCTCTCCAACGCGCCCTTCGTCATCAACTTCGACTGCGACCACTACGTCAACAACTCGCAGGCCCTGCGTGCAGCGATGTGCTTGATGCTTGACTCGAGGGAAGGCGGCAGCACTGGCTTCGTCCAGTTCCCGCAACGGTTCGAGAACGTCGACCCCACGGACCGGTATGGCAACCACAACAGGGTCTTCTTCGACGGCGCCATGTACGCCCTCAATGGACTCCAAGGGCCTACCTACCTCGGCACTGGTTGCATGTTCCGCCGGCTCGCGCTCTACGGCCTCGACCCGCCTCGCTGGAGACCTGAAGACATCACGGTCGACAGTAACAAGTTCGGTAACTCCATACAGTTCTTGAACTCGGTCTTGGTGGCTTTGAAACAAGAACGCCGCATCACACCACCAGAGCTAGACGAGCCGTTTCTCGCTGAGATGGCGATGGTCGTGTCATCTTCGTATGATCAAGGGACAGACTGGGGCAGTGGCGTTGGGTACATATACAACATAGCCACCGAGGACATAGTGACCGGCTACCGCATCCACGGGCAAGGGTGGCGCTCCATGTATTGCACCATGGAACGAGACGCGTTCCATGGCACTGCACCGATCAACCTGACGGAGCGCCTCTACCAGATTGTTCGTTGGTCTGGTGGATCCCTAGAGGTGTTCTTCTCACCTTACAACCCATTGTTCTCTGGCCGCCGGCTCCACCTAATGCAGCGGGCCGCATACCTCAATTTCACCATCTACCCGATCACGTCGATCTTTATCATACTCTATGCCTTCTGCCCAGTGATGTGGCTAATCCCGGAGGAAATACTCATCCAGAGGCCGTTCACCAGATACGTCGTGTACCTCATCGTAGTCATCGCACTGATTCACGCCATTGGCATCTTCGAGATAAGGTGGGCGGGGGTCACATGGATGGACTGGTGGCGCAACGAGCAGTTCTTCATGATCGCCTCGATGAGCGCGTACCCGACGGCGCTGCTGCACATGGTGGTGAAGCCTCTCACGGGGAAGGGCATCCAATTCAGGGTCACTTCGAAGCAGGCTGCAGCGGCCGACGTCGACGATAAGTTCGCTGAGATGTACGAGATGCGGTGGGTGCCCATGCTGATCCCGCCGGCGGTGGTGCTGTTCTCCAACATCATGGCTATCGGCGTGGCCATGGGCAAAGCGGTCGTGTACAACGGAGTATGGTCTGTGGTGCAGAAGAGGCACGCGGCGCTGGGTCTCCTGTTCAACGTGTGGATCATGATGCTCCTCTATCCGTTTGGGTTGGCGGTCATAGGACGCTGGAGCAAGAAATCCGGTATCCTCTTCGTCTTGTTTCTGGTTGCATTTGTGGTCATTGGGCTGGTGTACATTGGCGTGCATGCGTTCCTTGTAAATTTCCTCCCGTTCATGGTGATATAGCAAAATCATTGTGTACTTTTAGTTGATAATAATACAGAATTGTTGACGTGACCAAATCATTTGAGTATTGCTCAACTTGCTAGTCATAGGCTCGTACCTGCTGATTAGTTGCCTACATGTCATGCCAGAGCTTATTTTTGTGTGAGGTGAGAAGAGCTGTTGAAGAAGAACACATCGTCATTCAGAAACTAAAGAGGTGTCGATCAAATCTAATAGGCTAAGAGACACCTAGGAATAGGAACAGGAAGATAAACCCATGGAATGGTTCAAGACGGACACGGCTTGCGCAGTCACACGTTCGAAACAACTGAAACTGAGAAACCAAATTAAAATATAACTTAGTTTATATATGATGATTGATTAATAAGGTTGTTGATTTGATTTGCTAAGTTTTGGATTGCTTGAGCTTGATTTGAACATTTTGATTATGAATTAACTGGAATTGGAGTTGGAGAAATGTGTTTGCTTGTCTTATGGTATGCATATGACAGATGCAATTTAGCGGTTGATGGCAGGTGATCGGGACTAAGCAGGTGCTTGGTGCCCGACAATCAAAGAGGTTAACCGGAGTTAAGAGTGATACTAGCTGTACACATGTAGCTCAAGCAAAACATGAAACGGGAATGAGTACGGTGTGTTGACAATGTTAAGTGAAAGGGGTGCCGATGCAAGTGATAAGGCAGCTCGAGCGATCACGAGCAGGAGAGACTTGTCAGTGATCAGGATCACAAGACCGTATTGTAACATCCTGAGTTTTAGTAAGTAAATTAATTAAAAAATTCGCTCCAAGTTAAAAAAAATTCTAATTAATTAAACCAATATAAAATCAAGAAAATTTATATATGAAGTATATATGCTCGTGTGTGTGTATTCAAATATAGTATTTGGGCTAAGTATTCCAAATAGCACTAAGACAATTTCTGGATTAATCCCTGTCTTAAATTAGTTCATATGCTATGATTTGTGATCTTTATGATTCTTTGTGTAGATATTTGAATTTGAATGTCTCTCAAATTTAAATCTACTCTTAGATTCTATTCGGCTCAAATCCAATTCAAATTCAAATTCCTTGATTCAAGTCATCTTAAGAAGCTCAAGATTCAAGTTCAAATCATAATTCAAATATATTTATTTGCATTGATCCAAATCCAAAATCAAATTAAAATTAAAATCTCTCATTTGAATCTAATTCCAAAACCAATTTTCTTTTCTTTTTCTTTTTCTTCCCCAGGCCGGATTCCTCTCTCTTTCTCGGTTTTGACCCAAGCGCCAGCCCAGCCCCTCTCTCTCTCCCACGCGTGCTCGGCCCAGCTCCCTCTCCTCTCTCCCTCCTGCACGCGCTCGGCCCAGTTCCCGCGCCGTCCCGCCTACGCTCTGCGTGCCGCTCGGCCATCCGCATGGCCACGCGTTGCCCATCCGAGTCGCGCTCGCGCCTCTCTTCCCCCTTTCCCTTGCACAAATATTTGATATTCTTGGTTATATGTGCTTTAGCATCTGGTCTTAATCTGATTAGTGTCTTCATGAAAGACACTTAGGATAGTTCAGATCTTCCGGGCAGTACGAAGGTGCTAGACCCTGTTAAACTCATTTCGACTCAGGCTTGTAAACAAAATATTTCTAGCCTTGTTGTTGGCATCATACTGTTTGATTTGAACCTGAGTCATACGAGCAGCAGGGACTACACAGTTAGAATCAACTATTTCCTATATTGCACTTCCTTGGCTTAGAATATAAACCTCCATGCGCACCTTCCAGTACGAAAAGTTTTGACCATCGAATAAAGGAATCTTTCCACCTCTCTCCATGTCGCCTATAGATCATAAAGCCGGTTAGTGACAACAAGTGATCAAACTGGCTCTGATACAAATTATATGACCAAGAACAACGACTAGAAGGGGGTGAATAGACGCCTTACAAATTTCTTACAAAATAGATGGCCTACTTCTTGTTCACCCAACGCTCCTAAAAAACGTACAAACAGAAACATAAACTTTAGAGAGACAAAGCGAGAAAGAAAGTTCTAAGATAAACCATATGCTCTATTCAAGACCATTTTATATATCTTTAAGCATAAAAGCTTGAAACTTGAGCGAATAATAAAGCAAAAAGACAGTCATCGAAAGAAGCAACTCTCTAAGTTGATGGTCTAGAGATAAGTAAATTCAAGACCCTTTCAAATACATGAGTATATAAACGTTTATGCCTCTAGCAACAAGAAGAACAACTTCCCAAAGTTGAAAAATCATAACTCAAAGGTAAAAACGAAAATCAACAAGAAAATCACAGTTGAAAAAGGAAAACTTGCAAACTTGCAAGGAAACTAATAGAGAGAGACTAGAAAAAGGGAAATTCAAGCATCTGTAAAAAACATAAACTTTATTACTTAAAGATGTCAATCCTATTTTAGATAGATTATAAGGATTTTTCTCTCAAAAACTCTCACATATTATATAGACTAAGCACTTATCTTACTCTACTTTAGAACCATAGCACTAGGCTCTCAAATGGGTGGCACAAGGGGCTTAAATGGCTGGTTCAAACTCTCTCATAGCTCTACCCCTCTATTTATAGGTTTAAGAAACTTGATCTCTAAGTTTCCTAACTTTTTAATAAAATATATCTCTCTTGTAGTACACTCCTACCTACTATCCATGGTATTTTGATATATTTCTTTCTCCGTCCATCAAAGGGCTGCAGCGCCTTCACGACATAGCTTTGTCTGGACGCAAGCTTCGCGATGGTGCCACATACTCCTCCAGTTCTCACACGATTTTGAGGTCCAACTATGAAACCCTCTGCACAATTTTTAAAGCGTGACACGTCACTTGTTTACACCTTAAGCAAGCGCTCTGATGTCGACACGTATACTCCGTCTTACGATCTTGACCGCCGACAAATCTTTCTCGCTCCCAATCCCTCAGGTCTCCTTGTCACTTGCATCGGCATCCCTCTCGCTTGACTTTGTCAACACGCCGTCTTCATCATTCGATCGTTTCATGCTTTCCCTAACCACCACGTGTACAGCTAGGATCACCCTTGACTCCGCCTAGCCTCCTTGATCGTTCGACATCAAGTACCCGCTTAGCCCCGATCACCCGCTATCTACCGCTAAGTTGCATTCGTCACCTGCACACCATGAGACAAACAAACGTATTTCTCCAACTCCAACTCCAGTTAGTCCGTAATCAAAATGTTCAAACCAAGCTCAAGCAATCCAAAACTTAATAAACCAAATCAACAACTTCGTTAATCACTCATCGCATATAAACTAAAACACATTTTAACTTAGTTTGTCGAAATGTCATCTGGAGAAAAAAATAAGATATGACCCTAATAGTCCCAGGAAGGAGAGGTTTCGATCCAGCATCCGAAGCACCAGTTGTATTGTGCACATGGCCCCCCATATATACTTCAGCCTGTTAAGATGAAGCATGCATCTGAAATTCTGAATATAATCAGGCGAACTCTCGAGTTTTGATGTGCATGTTGGAGCGGCAATTAAGACATGAGAAGAAAGAATTTGATTAAAGAAACATCATATGGGGTGTACTTGAGCAGGTACATTCAGGATGTTCTATTAATTCGATATGGAGGGTCCACCGATCTGTGCTCACACTAGTTTAGATGCAACTCTTAAGCCACAAATTGCTTAGACGTATCATTTTTCAATTGTATATTTCGTTGAGTAGAGGACATGATCGATCGATATAAGAAGAGTTCAAATATTAATTTGCCATAATCCGATAAATATCAGTTCTAGTGACTTTATCCAACAATGATACTTGCTAATATGTTTTCACATTCTCTAAATTGTGAACCTGATGACCATATGGGATGCCATCATTGGTCAGTGGGACTCCGACTATATACAACACGCATAATGATAGTTTCACATACTGTTTAGGTGGAAACTTTTCCAAAACAAAAGGTCAGGTGATGATTGGCACCAATTGGAATGAGACATCTGCTGTAGTGCTGTATTTGCTTGCTGCTTTGGGAATGATAAATGAATCAAAAGCAAAATTTTGGTTTACAAAAATATGTGGTTTGGATATCGTTTGTCCAGCTTTGTGGGCTTTATGGAAAAGTAGGAACGACATTGCTTTTTCAATATCAGTTGTACTGGAGCAGTGTAAAGCTTAGAAGTAGGGAACCATTATTCAAGGACTCCTTGCAACCTAACCAAAAAGATCACTGGCTTGTCAGCTCGAATACATTATTGGAGGCACCTTTACAGCTGAAGAGCAACTGGAAGGAAGGCTGCAACTGTGGAAGCACTCATGGTCATGGAGAAGAATATTTTAATGGCCACACAGCACAGATCTAAATTATAAAGGAAAAGGTTTCAATGGCAAATCTACCAGATCATGAATTTTATTATGTTGTTTCAAAATTTGTTCAGTTTGTTAACAGTTGTAGGCTGTCCAAACTTATTTTACGCTGAGCTTACCTGCTGTCTTGAACCATGAACTCAGTCTCATTTTGATCGAACTGGGGCATTGTTTTGATGCCCTGCAAATCTAAAAAAGTTTGCAACAACCGAGACATAGCAGATACTAGCACCATGCGAGCAGCGAAATTAATTTTACATTCGCAAACATTTGCAGCTGAAGTATGAGTATGGAACATTTTTTCTTCCATGATTGAACCCAGGATCTAGCATGTGATATATGTACTTGGATCCCGCTACCTAATAATAGACACTGTAGATTCTTCTCATTTTCTGATTAATTAGCACGTGAATTTTTAGTCTTTTTCTGAAATCAATCAGACAAATTTCTCTATTTTTCCACTCTCCATTGGTCAATAAGCACGCGAAATTATAGAGAGCCCGGTACTTAGATGTGTTCGCACCAAATCAGATCAGATCTCAATAGCTGCAAGAGATTACAGATGATTAGAAAAATGATAAGGTTCTCCCCCACATGATAGAAAACAACGGTACACAAGAATATGCAACACGATCATGATCAGCTTAAAGTAATGTTGGCACGCATCAACTTGTGCTAAAAAAACCCCCTAACATCTCAGATCTGAAGGAGAAGCAAGCGAACAAACGTACAGCGTCAAGAATAGGGTATTTTGTCCTCCCCTTTTCCATGTCTCTCACGGTGACAAGATCTGGTTTTTCCTCGCATGGCTGCGTGTGCTCGAGACAGACCCGATCATTGCATGTGCGCGGTTGCTCGAGATAACAAAAAGAAAACGAAGGAGAGACAAACTGGTTGCTGTTCCCATTCTGTCTATATTTTCAGCTGTGAACGGCGACCGAGAAGACAATGCCAGAAGCTGACTTCCACAGAACACATCCAGCCAGCCACGGGAACTTACTGTGACAGTTAACCAACTAATCGGTTCAGGCCACAGCTGGTTAACGCAGCTAGCTCAGGAGTATGCCTGACAACAGGTGCAAAAGAAGACAGAGCTCCAGCATCCATTTGCACCATGACGTGCGCTCCCCGTGATTCCGCCCGTTGCCTTGCGGTCAGCTACCCACATGGACAGGTGTGTGCGTCTCTGGTCCATGTTCTCTGCATGGATGGCTGTTGTTTAGTCCGGTACGCACCGCCGGATCCATTGGTTTAACGATCGGCCACAGATCGCACACAGATCTGGAATTCTGGATGCATTTCTCTGCAGGTGTGTAAAACCTGTACACTGTTCGGCAACCCGGCCGGCACGCGGACGTGACAGCCTCCGCTTTTTTCTTTTTTGAAAAAAAAATATCCCCGCCTTTCTTTTTTTGGAAAATTTTGCACAAGAAAATTTAACTCAAAAAGTTATACGAGAAAAGTTTGTACGAGAAAAGTTTACTTAAAAGTTTTAAAAAAATAATAAGAAAAAATTTACTCAAAAGTTTTGAGCAAAACTCACGTAACAGTTGTCCACGACTGAGCTTGAGTAAAGCCCACGTAACAATTGTCCACGAGTTGGCCACGAGGGATCATGCGTGTAACAGGATTTTCGCCGGCACACCCCCGAGTCCGTCCTGGCTTGGCCTCGCCCTCGTACTTCCCACCCGTCGTGTCTCCCACCTTCTATATATGTGCTGCTCCTTGCGTGCTACTTTCGTGTGCCACTGCACTGGCTTAAGTGTCAGTGTCCCCACCTTCCTCTGGTCTCAGCTAGAGAGGAAAAAAGCTACGGGCAGCTAGGACTTGCCAGCCATGGCTTCGCCGGCGCCGGCTGCCGGTGCCGTCTATGTAGGCAATGGCGACCTCATGGACCCGCTTCTAGTGAGCGCGAACGGCCATGGCGCCGCCGCGAAGAAGGCCGGCCATGGCGCCAAGGGCAAGTACTGGGTGGCCGCCGACAAGGCGGAGCGGCGGGCGGCGAAGGAGTCCGGCGGTGAGGACGGCCGGGCGCTGCTGTTCCGGAACTACAAGGTCAAGGGCTCCCTCCTGTACCCGTACAGGTAAGCCAGCTCAGCTAAATTCGCTTGTACATGCGTACGAATATGGCACAAATTCTGTTGGAAGAGCTAGAGAGCATCCGAAAACATATTCACAGATTATTGTGTGTAAAGTTTGTATTTACTTTGGAAATGTGTATTTCCTAGTTATTTGTTAGACTTTGCCTGAATAGATCCTGCGGGCGTTAATATATTCTTCTCCAAAATTTTCCATTTGTGAACAGCCGTTGACCTGAGCATCCACTACTCGGGCCCATGTTCCAAGCACTATCTTAGATACTATTTGCATTATTGGATCCAGTAGGAGGTTGCTATTTCCTTTCTGGACACATACTCACATGAGCATACACATCCACTCGCATTTGTACGACGAGACCTAACAACACATTTCCATGTTACAGGGCGCTGATCGTCATACGCGTAATCGCCGTCCTCCTCTTCTTTGTGTGGCGCATCAGGCACAACAAGTCCGACATCATGTGGTTCTGGACGATGTCCGTCGTCGGCGACGTCTGGTTCGGCTTCTCGTGGCTCCTCAACCAGCTGCCGAAGTTCAACCCCGTCAAGACCATCCCCGACCTTGTCGCCCTCAAGCGGCACTACGACCTCCCCGACGGCACCTCCAGACTCCCCGGCATCGACGTCTTCGTCACCACTGCCGACCCCATCGACGAGCCCGTACTCTACACCATGAACTGCGTCCTCTCCATCCTCGCCGTCGACTACCCGGTCGACAGACTCGCCTGCTATCTCTCGGACGACAGTGGGGCGCTGATGCTCTACGAGGCGTTGGTCGAGGTTGGAAAGTTCGCGCCTCTATGGGTTCCGTTCTGCCGCAAGTACAGCATTGAGCCAAGGGCACCAGAAAGCTATTTTGAGCATGTGGCACCGCCACAGGCTGGAAGAGCAACGCAGGAGTTCTTGAATGATTATAGGAGGGTGCAGATGGAGTATGATGAGTTCAAGGTGCGCTTGGACAAGATCGGTGATACCATCTGCAAGAGGTCTGATGTTCACGACAGCATCAGATCTGCAGAAGGGGATCAAAAGGCGACTTGGATGGCAAATGGGACGCAATGGCCAGGCACATGGATTGATCCAACAGAAAACCATAGAAAAGGACACCATGCTGGAATTGCCAAGGTACTAAAGTTCAGATTATTAGTGGTTGTTGATATTTTAATAAGTAGATAATTGAGACACTCATGCAATCCACTTACTTCATTATAGAACTTAAGTTCTGGAATATTTAATCTCGTACAATGTAGTGTTGTTACAAGAATTTTGCCACTGATGGTTTTGTTTCCTTCTTTAACAGGTTGTGTTGGAACATCCAAGCCGTGGGCAACATTATGGTTCACAACCAAATGATGAAAACAATCCCAGCATTGGTGCCACTGATGAGCGCCTACCAATGCTTGTCTATGTCTCTCGTGAGAAGAACCCAAGCTATGACCACAACAAGAAGGCAGGTGCCTTGAACGCACAACTGCGGGCCTCTGCTCTCCTCTCTAATGGGCAGCTCATCATCAACTTTGACTGCGACCACTACATCAACAATTCCCAGGCCCTACGTGCGGCCGTTTGCTTCATGCTTGATCAGCGGGAAGGTGACAATACTGCCTTCGTTCAGTTCCCACAACGCTTTGACAATGTTGATCCGACGGACCGCTATGGAAACCACAATCGGGTCTTCTTTGATGGAACCATGCTTGCCCTTAACGGCTTGCAAGGGCCCTCATACCTCGGCACTGGTTGCATGTTCCGTCGCTTAGCACTCTATGGTATTGACCCACCTCATTGCAGACCAGATAACATCACCGCCGAAGCTAGCAAGTTTGGTAATTCCACACTCTTCCTAGACTCAGTGTCTAAAGCCCTCAAGCAAGAAAGGTCAACCGCACCACCTCCACTTGATGACACATTTCTTGCAGAGTTAGAGAGGGTTGTGTCGTGTGCTTTTGACAAAGGGACGGACTGGGGCAAGGGTGTAGGGTACATCTATGACATAGCCACAGAAGACATAGTGACAGGCTTTCGCATCCACGGGCAGGGGTGGCGTTCCATGTACTGTACAATGGAGCATGACGCGTTCTGTGGCACTGCACCAATCAACCTCACTGAGCGCCTCCATCAAATTGTCCGTTGGTCAGGCGGATCTCTGGAGATGTTCTTCTCCCACAACAATCCACTCATCGGCGGCCGTCGAATTTGGCCCCTCCAGCGTGTCTCCTACCTCAACATGACGGTCTACCCAGTGACATCAGTCTTCATCCTGATATATGCTCTTAGCCCGGTGATGTGGCTTATCCCTGATGAAGTCTACATCCAGAGACCATTCACTAGGTATGTCGTGTACCTTCTCGTAATCATCGTGATGATTCACATGATTGGCTGGCTCGAGATAAAGTGGGCTGGGGTCACATGGCTGGACTACTGGCGCAATGAGCAGTTCTTCATGATCGGCTCCACAAGCGCATACCCGGCGGCAGTGCTGCACATGGCGGTGAACCTCCTCACAAAGAAGGGCATACACTTCAGGGTCACTTCCAAGCAAACTACTGCTGACAGCAACGACAAGTTCGCCGACTTGTATGATTTTCGATGGGTGCCAATGCTCATCCCGACGGTGGTAGTTCTAATTTTCAATGTTGGTGCCATTGGTGTGGCCCTGGGCAAAACAGTGGTATACATGGGAATATGGACAGCGGCGCAGAAGAGGCATGCAGCTATGGGTCTGCTGTTCAACATATGGGTCATGTTTCTCCTCTACCCGTTTGCACTAGCGATCATGGGACGGTGGGCGAAGAGGCCGGTCATCCTTGTAGTCTTGTTGCCGGTTGTCTTTGTACTTGTTGCCCTGTTGTATGTAGGTCTCCATATCTTACTTGCCAATGTTATTCCTTTCTAGGTGGTAGGTAGAGTAAAAACATTGTAATTTCTTGTGTAGTTACCAAGGAACCAATTATGTTCCATTGTGTCAAATAAAACACTGTATTCTTACTTGGTAATAATAAAGAATGGTTCTAACTAAGTTCAGACCATTTGGATTTTGGCCGCATACAATCTAGTTCAATGGGGCAATGCCGATTGCAGGGTAAGAAATAGCACCTTTGGCAGTTTATGCCAGCGGTTGTTTGCTTTGAACTAGGCTTAATTCATCTGCTGCTCAATGAGTTTTCACATGACTGGAAATACATTGAGTAGCAGTGTTATACTACTGGAAATGAAAATAAACTTAAGTTCTGTAAGTCTCAGAGGGGAAGAATTCATCAAGGTCAACTGGTCAAGACATATCACAATACATAGGCACATCTACTTCTGACCTCAAATTCTGCCCTGCTAGTGTACTAGTGGTGTTCGACTGTTAATCACTCAATTCTGTTCAGTCTACCTAATATAATATATCTTTTTTCCACATAGCAGACAAATAAAAATTGTGCATAGTAAACCAACAGCTTAGTGTATATAAAATAGGGAAATTGGTTATGCCTTTTATTCTACCAGGCACCAGGAATGCCAAGAATGCATCGTCCACAACTATGGAACAGAGCTTCTCAACCGAAATTTCAGCCAGACATAGATAACAAGCTGGAGTGAAGTCACAGATATCTCGCCAAACTAGAGATTGATATCAAAAAATAAAAATAGAAACTAACATGCGACCGGTTCATACAGGCATTTGATCGAACAGTTGAAGGACACCACACGGAGCAACAGGAGCTTACTCAAAATCAAACATTGATTTCGACAAACAACTAGAGGCAGAGGAGAAGGGGGCTTACAAGCGACCAGTTGAAGACGGGGTCGACGGAGACGATGGAGCCAGGGAAGCCAACGGGTGACGGCGGCAAAGACGTTGCCGGCGACGAACGCCGCAAGCCGCTTCTGCGTGCACGAAACTTCGAACGCTTCAGAGTTCAGATGCTCGACCACTTTTGGAATTAGACACCGGCTTCATGGGCTCGAGTGGAATTTTTTATTTTTTATTTTATAAATAAAAAATTGCAAATATATATTTCCGTTTTAAAAAATTATAAAATTTTAAAATAGATGTATATATTTGCAATTTTTTATTTAAAAAATAAAAAAGTTCGACGTGAGCGTTTTCGGTGATCCTGAGCAGCCTTCTACATTAATGGGCCGAGTGTTAGAGATCAGGGCTGGATATAGACGCCGAGGTAGGACCAGGCCCGTTAGGCTCAAGCAGGATGAGGTGTATTTCGTTTTCCTTTTCCCTCTAGAAAGGCATTCAGGTTTGCTTTGTTAAAATCTAATCGATTTTTAAGCTGATAATGCACATTGATCCTTCCATTAAAAATTTCATGGGATTTTAATTCTTAAAATTATTTGTTACAGAATTTAAATAATTAGTTTTTTTGTCATAATATTTTAGTAGAATTAATTATAAAGGTATACAATTCAAACATAAAAGTATTATGAAACCTAATGTCCAGGAAAAGTTTCCCTCGGTGTTTGGACGGCGTGAGTCAAATACTAAATCTACCCCTCTCCCATTTGCATGTAAATAGGCAGTAGGAGAGGGGTTGTGGTCTTGTGGTTGAGTTCATTTCACTGTGATATCGTACGAAGAACAAGTAACCTAATAAAGGGAGGTCATAAACACAAATTCACCCCCAAATACTTGAGTTCTTGTGTTCCTACTATTATGCTCTAAAAGTCCAATTTGCTTGTTGGAATCGTGATCGCAACATAGGGAACAATACAATAATTGTTGATATAATAATTGTTCCTCTCCTTTTTACATGGGGTGAGTAGAGGTATTTATAGGCATACCTTAAATACTCCCGTTGTCATTACATATTTGCCTCTTATTTACAAAAATATTCTTACTAATGGTAGGGAATATTCTAGGGTATCCTCAAGGGTGTTATGGTCATTATCTACATATATTGTCCTAAGTAACAGAATCTTAACACGTGTCTTAGGGGGTGTCCCACATTGGACCCTTAGCGTTGGGACTACTAGCGATCTTCCCTTGAGCCACCCCCTCGTCGGGTTCTGGCTGGCTTGCGGGTCTCTCTCTAAACTAGCTTTCGCTCTGTTACCGAAGGGCCTCGTGTCGCCTCCCTTCAATCTCAGGACCTATGCCAAATCCTTCGTCCTTCTGGCTTCGTCGCAACCCTTCGGCCTTGAGGCTTCGCTATATTCTTTATCATTCGGACTTCGTTGCACTCCTTCGGCCTCAGGGCTTTGTTATGCTCTTCACCCTTCGGAGTTCGTCGCACTCTTTTGGTCTCTTGGGCTTCGCCTCCGAGCTCTGTTCCTTGGGTTGCTACACCTTATCGAGTCTAACTCCTGCAAAACACGAAGGGAAATATCCCTATATTGACATCAGTCTCTCTATTTTGGTTTTTGGAATTTGACTATTGTGACCGAAGTCAACGAACGAGGGCCCATGTGGTACCATTCCCCAATAGTGCTCTAGTGAGACTATGGATCAGTTAGCTATTAAGAACTTGTTTATTAACACATTACCAGCACAAATGCTCTATGGTGCTAAAAGATAAGATGGTAAGCATCATTTATTTTCTTAACTTATATAAATGGTCTTTTTCATGTGAACATGGATGAATCTATGTCTCTATGACTTTGTTCATCCTACTGCAGTAATCTACTTCTCTATGATTTTGTTGAAACTAATCTTGTAATATATGTCTCTATGATTTTGTGCATCCTAATGCATATGTTTTCCCTAGCCGTGGTACCGCTTTCAGATTCAAACTGCGCATTTGCACCAACTGGTGCAATTTCTATTGCAATTTCAAGTATTTTGCCACCCCATTCCAAGGCGAAAAGAGTGTTTTATACTTGTAGGAAGAATTCTCATATCCTGTTTTGGTCTTATCATTTGCTATGTGGCATGTATATTCTTTTTTGTTTTCTTTTTTTTTTAAAGGGTATCACGTATCCTCTTTTACAAGACTGAGTGAGCATCGCTACATAATACATAAAATAGGGAACAAGACAAAAATTAAACAACCTATTGTTGGATAAACTACAGTGGTGACAAAAGAGGAAGACTCGGCGCAGACATGACGTGCCCAGTGATGTGTAGAGATGAGGCAGAAGCTAACTTTCACACATCACATGGAGGCACCAGAACTTGGTATGAGAGAAATAATAATAATAATAATAATAATAATAATAATAATAATAATAATAATAATAATAATAATCAGAAAGTTGGTTGACGCAGTGAGAGAATTTGTTGCCTCACACAAACCGCAAAAGAAAATTGAGGTAGCTCTGGATCCACACACCACACGTTTGCACAAGATGCGCCGATCTAGCCAGTGAATCCCGTCCATCGCGCTACGGTCATATGGATGGGCGGAGGCGCTTCGCTCCACGTCTCTAGCATCACCGCACCACGTCGATGGTTGTTTCGCTAGTCCAATTCTACGCCACTGATCCCGTGTGCAGATCTAGATGTAGCATGTGTGTAGTGAAGTGCTCGGCACCCCCTGCACCTGAAGTCTGAGTCCTGGCCAGCTTAACTGCGATGACCTCGTACTCGAAGATTCCTTCACATTTGGATCAATGCCTGCAGCCACCCCGCCAAAACATGGGTGTTGACCGGCAACGTGGGTGACTGTTTGGTTGAGCGCCAAAACATTGGCTCGTCCACGCCAGCGTTGAGTCACGTGTTCATATCTGTGCCCACGCGCAGGCGAGACAGCAGCAGCAAAAACATTCGCAAATTCTTGGGCGAGCCAGCGATTTGGCATGGCTAGGCAGGGCACAATCCAAACATCCCTGTGAGGGTGATGTGTCACTCACTCTCCTCCGGTCTTATTAAAAACTAGAGAGCTAGGCTAGAGAGAGGATTTTTAAAGCTACAACCAGCTAGCTAGGACTTTGTTCCTAGGCATGACTTCACCAACGCCGGCCACCGACGCTGTCCATGAGGGCGATGGAGGCCTCACCGACCCGCTTCTAGAGAACGGCAACACAATCATGCATCATAAGCATACATCTTCGTTTGTATGTATGTTCATTCGATACGTTCTTCAATTGTTTAGAAAGTGACACATTGACAGTTCAAGCGGTCAAGACTGATATTGAACCGGAGGTGTACGTGAGCGAAGCACCGAAGCAACAAGACAAGAATCTAAGCATATTTCACCTTTACTTTGGATCTTTTGGTGTCAAATTTGATAAGTTATTGTTTTATGTATGATGTGCATGTTTAGTGAGTCAATATCAGGATTTGTGGATAGAACCTAGGTTGATGCATTGTTCCTACATTGATTATTGATGATCCCCATTCTTGTAACCTGGGTATAACCTTGTTAATGTCAAACTTAAAAGTTATCCAAGATGCTTAGCTATGCATAGGTCATCGGTAGAAGTCGAGCGATAGTATGCCCATTCGTGAGCTACAGGACTTAAAAATATTTCAATGCAAGTGATGATGGGATGCCGAGATGTGGACGATGTTAGAGGTAGGTCAAGAAGAGGAAACCCAGATGCCATAGACCGCTAAGAGGATCCATCTTCTACAAGAGGCCCTTATGCATCCTCCGGCCATAGATCTGGTGACCCCATCCAGTAAGGATTGGATGAACTCGACGATCGACTTAACGGAAGAGGTCATCATCTAGATCGAGAACTCTCGTCTGGTCCTGACTGAGAATAGTGCTAATCGGAGCAAATCACGCAATCCCCCGTCGCGATACATATCAGACTCGGAAAGGTGTAACCTCCGTAACAAAGCTTCCTGGGATGACATTTAGGCGAATAACAGTCATCGAGCCTCACCAATCAAAGGTCATCCAATCAGTAATTTGCGTGAGGTCATCGATGACTAGCAAAGGTGGCTGAGGGCCTCTGAAGGGGCTTCGTCTACACCTTAGGTATCTAATCGGGGGACGTCCCGACATCGATCAAATTAGGACCGATCTCCGATCCCTGTGGTAAAAACTCCCAAGGTTGCTGAAACCAAACAGGGTGTCATTAATGGATGTCTGGCTTTCTCTCCATATTTACGTAACGTAAGCTGGCCGGTAAGGTTCCGCCCTGGGAAAATCAAAAAGTATGACGGAAGCACAAACCTCATTGACTTTCTCTAGATCTATACCACGGCCATCCAAGCGTCTGGTGGGACAAGAAGGTAACGGCGAATTACCTTCCTACCACCCTTGAAGGGGCTGCCAGAACATAGTTGACCAACCTATCACCAGGGAACAATCTACTTGTGAGAGTAGCTTTGTGATGTATTCTGAACCAATTTCCAGGGTACATATGTTCACCTTGGCAGGAAAAACAATCACTACCGTTGTGAGCAGACGGGGAATGAAACCCGTACACCGCTTCAGTAGTATCTTAAACAATATCCTCAAGGTCAGCGACTACAATATCATACAAGCATTCACTCGTGGGGTCAAGAGCCAGAGATGCATTGAATACATCACCATCCAGGAGCCTAAGATAGTCAAGGTGCTCATGAAAATTATCGATGCATCCGCCAAGGCTAAAGACGCACTTCTCTTTGTCAAGGAGAAGACTCAAGGTATCAAAAGCCCTCAACCCGAGCTCGAGGGTGATAGGGTCAAGGACAAGCATAAGAATAATACCAATGGAGGTAAGGACAAGAAAATTAATTCTGAAGAAGTTTTTATAGATCTTCCTAACACCCATGCCAACAAGCATCTCGGTTTTTTCTCGGGGCAAGAGCTCTACACTAGGCTCTGGTGAATGCGACGGTAAGCCTTGGTGCGACCTCCATCAGACCAACAACCACAGTCTCCATGAGTGCCGCCTCTAGAAGAAGATGGTCAAAGTGGAGGTTGAGAAAGCGTCCAAAGGAAAGAAGACCCAGGTTGCGGCCTAGAGTAGGGATTCCAGTTCCAACGGCAGTGAGGATAACAAGGATTCGATGTCTTTTCAGTCGGACGGGAGGACAATCAACCACATGTTAGGTGGTTCTGCATCCTATGAATTCAAAAGATAGTACAAGACGGTGGCTCAAGAAGTCTTAGCCGTCATCTTCAAGGGTCGTAAAGTTATTAAGTGGTCAAACATTGAAATCTCCTTTGTCTAAGAAGATTGCCCAGATAACTTCGTACGGCCAGACCGCTTACCGATAGTGGTAGAGCCTACGATAAATCACTCTATCAATGGAGGGAGTTCCCTGAACATCCTCTTCGCTAACACACTCGAATGGATGCATGTTTCCTGGTCTGCTATCAAGCCAGTTATTTAAGCCTTTCACAGTATAGTACCCGGATCTTCAGCCACCCCCATTGGCCAAATATCGCTTCCTGTTACCTTTGGAAAGCATGATAACTTCCGTATAGAAACAAATATGTTCGACATGGTTGACTTCGAGACGACATACAATGCCATCTTTGGAAGACTTACTCTTGTCAGATTTATGGCAGCCACACATTATGCTTATCAATGTGTGAAGATCCTGGAACCCGAGAGAGTCATCATCGCCTGAGGTTGTCCCAAGACAGGTCTCCATTGCGACAAGCGGAGTCTCGACATGACAGTTCAACACCAACTAAGCAAGGAACCCAAGAGCTAAAGGATAAGGGTTGATAAGAAGCCTCGGTCATGACCGCGATCACATCACCTCGAGACATAAACCCAGAAACCCAGGGGATTAGTTCCATGACTAATCCAAAGCCCATATAATAGTGCTTATGCTACCCTCAAAGTAATAAGGGTCACTGCTTATCAGCTTAATCTAGTCTGTGTCGTTTAGGTTTAAGATAATAGGACTACATAGCTCGTTGGTCGTCAATAAACTCTATAAGTCCGAAGTGTAAGTACTAATAATACCTTTTTGCAATAATAAAAATCATATTGCATGTGAAGTTGATCGAATTCTTTTCCTACCTTACTCGTCTTTCTGTGCATCCTCCCAATAAGGGTGGTAAGCTGCTTCTCGAGTCTTTCATCCCAAAAAATCTTTTATCAACTCAAAGGCAATATGAACTCCTTTTGCGTTATTACATTTTTACTATTTAAACTGCCTACTCAGAATACTTCTTTCCAAGCAGACAGTATGGGGCTTAATAAGTACTAGATGCTGGAATCCAAAAACAACATATTGTGTGTCCTCTAAAGCAAATTCTAGCAAGAAGAGAAGGATCGTTGCGCTGCAAACTCAGGGTTGCGAAAATGCTTCTTATCGTGTTCCACAAGTGATTGGGGGATACAATGCCTCCTACTCAAGCGGACCCAAGGCTGGTCATATTAAGTGCTCCGACTAGCAAATAACATGTCCTGAACTAATAGAAGGAAAAATTTAGTAAGACGATCACAATATGTTGTCAAAAGCGTCCATCACAAAGTACTCGCATTGAATGTGAAAAGCATCTAAATTTCAAGTAAATTAACAAAATCTACCAAGCGTTTGTTACAGACTGTAGGGCAAAGGATAAAAAAGCAAAACTATGGCGAGGGTGCGAAGTCTAACTCGTCCACAAAGTCCTTGGCTATTCCAGTTGCCTCCTCGACCTTCTGCACCGACACCTCGTCCTATTCATCCCCGAAGACTTCTAGAAGGATGTCGGTTTTGATCTCCAGTTAGTGGGTCTTCAGGATGGCCAGCGCAAAAGGCCAACGCATGTTCCATGTTCTGTCGAGATTGGCTCGAAAGGTGCTCAATGACCTTCCCTTGTAGACCCCTGAACGCATCAACAAGTTGAATGACCCAGGTTGCAAGCCTGGTGGTGTCCTCACTGCCAGGAGCCTTTGCCTGGATCTTGACCTCGGCAAGCGCCTCATGGAAGATGTGAAGAGCCGCGACAAGTTGACGGTGAGCAGCTGACATCTAGGTCCCCTTCTATGCAACAGCTTCTCAGGCCGTGGAGAGCTCTGCAGGGTGATATGTTAAAAAGACAAAATGGGTTAGTAGCATAACGGGATATTGGAAACTTACCCTTCATCCGGTCCTCCAGAGTAGCTCTGCCTTCTTCTTCTTAGCCACCACCTGGGAGAGCTAATTGCGCAGTTCGGTAGCCTCCTCCTCAAGTTTGGCTACTCCGACAGAAACCATGTTGGCATCACTGCTGGTCTTATTCAAGTGATGCACGAACAACTACAGCGAACGTCATGTTAGTATTTATTATTCCATTAATTAAACAACTAACTTGCAGGCAAATGTTTACCATGCAAAAGGAGATGAATACTGCATCTGGATGGTG
This sequence comes from Phragmites australis, assembly GCF_958298935.1. NCBI lineage: Eukaryota > Viridiplantae > Streptophyta > Magnoliopsida > Poales > Poaceae > Phragmites > Phragmites australis. Next base: position 22,850,448 of record NC_084934.1, on the reverse strand, counting down.
ACCTATAGTCTCTTTGACCATCTCCCCCCAAGTTGTGTTCAAGGGGATCTCGTACATCACCCTCTCGTGTGTTACAGTGGTCTTTGGGGCGATGACTTTCAGCTCCTGGCCGCTAGCCCCAGACACCGAGGGCTCACCAGGCTAACCCCTGACTCCTTCAGAGATGGTAACACTTGGGGGCTAAGAGGGTTGGAGCTTAAAGGCTGCCGGTGGCACTCCGAGTAACCTACAGAAAGATAAGTTTAAACAACACACTCTAGACAACATAGGAGATAATGCACGATATACTTGAGCTATTTCTTAGGCAAGGAAGGCTTCACTAGGACCAGGAGGTTCACTAACCTCTTGAGTATCTTCTCGGGGGCATTTCTCTTGCTCCTCGATGACATCGGGGCTAGGGGAGCGTCGTATGATGAACTTATGAGAAAGATTTATTTCCCGTGGTCCTGGGCCGAAGGCAAGAACATGCACAAAAATTAAAACAGGTACAACCACAAAAGGTTATGGATAAAATCTCAACTTACCAGAGTCAAAGCCGCTATCAGGATTGGCACCGGGTCGGGGAAAGCAGATGAAGCTAGAGCAATTAGCGTCGGTGTCCTAGTATCGTCTGGCAACGAATCAACCTCCACAAGTCATCACCCTGCAATGCCATGCCACTGCCAAAGGATGCAACTTGCAGTATGTCACCACCGCACTCGCTCGGACCCGTGCTCCCTGTAATGATGACTTCATTCAGGTCTGCAGTAGGGGCTCCCACATTCTTGGCCTTCGGGTTGGGCTGCCCACACCCAGGAAGTTGTACAAGTCCCCAACAATCATCGTCATAACTACAACTACTCGAAAAAGGAAAACAGAATTGAGAAGGCTTGAGAGACTTACCGACATGATCCTCTTTGCGCATCAGAGTCCATCTCAACGAGGGGTACCAGGACATTCGAGCGACCGGGGGAAGGGATTGCTTCAAAAAGAATTTTGGCCCTCTTTTCGATGACCTTCGATAGAAGCACTGTGAGTAGTGGCGATTGACTATAAGGACTAACTTTGTAGTTCCTTTAAAAAATGGCTACTCGGGGTCGAGGAGTACCTGTCTTATCTTCTCGGGTCGGATCCAACCCAGCCAGAAATTGCTAGGCACCGATAATCCTCGACTTTAGAGGACTCAGGCAGCTCCTAATGAAGTCCCTGGCAATGTAATAAGGCATCATGTTCCTCTCCTTCAGATGTCAGATCCTCCGATAAGGTTCTGGCAATGGGCAGTCATCACCGGCTCTTTCGTCAAGGCGGGCCTCAACAATGGTGGCAAGCCACGAAGAAAGCCTCGGTGGGCCGAGTTGGCAGTAGAACCACTTCTTATGCCAACCCGACCAGGAGGATTTGGTGACAAAGGCAATGTAATCTACCAACTTACCCTCCCAAAGTCAGAATTCAGCGCCACCGGCGACCTTGTTCTGGAGCCTCTTCAAAAGGTAAAAGTACCTAAAGAGGTCAAGGGCTGGGCGCAAACCAATGAAGGCTTGCACATATGTACGAAGACGCTCAACATGATGATCGACATGGGATTGAGGTGGATGAGTTCTAGGTCATAGAAGCCCAGCACCTCGAGAAGAAAACTTGAAGGGGGAAGCGAAAGCCGCATCGGAAGAAATCAAGAAAGATCATCGTGCTATGGGTGTCCAAGCTCGGAATCGTCTACCCCGCCACTGGCGTGCAAGGAATCAAAGCCTGGGGTGGGATCACCCCATCGATCTATGCCTTCTCTGGGGCCTCCTTTGTAATGTTGGGCTTTTGCCACTTCGAGATCGTGCTTGTCATCTAATCGGCAAAGGATCTCTCTTCCTCGATCTTCTTCTTGCCCATGGCGGTGGAGAGATTGGAGGAGGAGGGTTTTGGGGTTTTTTGGAGGTAGGGGTGTAAGGTGAACGAAGAGTGTGACGGAAAGCAATCGATGACGGTAGGATGAACGTTGAAGTGGGTTCTCCCTTTGCCTTTATATAGAGCAAAGGCTCCCGAAAACGGCGCTTCAGCTGACGTCGTGACACGACTCAAGACCACGATCTCCAACGTTATTGTCACATCACATTTAATGCCCAACGCATGCGAGGCAGTTGGCACCATACCCCGAGGAGCTTAGCTCCTCGCAATGTTGTCGTAATCATGAAACTCTAGTGGGGGGAAAATTCTCACCACTACCTGAAATCTCCGCTACAACGATCTAACTTTCGAACTTAACCAGTGACAAGTTTTTTTACCTTCCAAGGGCGAAGCAAATAGAAAACCTACTCAAATGGAACAACTTCTCAAGGACTCTCTTGAGGACTCGGAGCCCTGAGGGGCTACGACTCTGGGTTTTGTCGCTACGGCTCTGCTTCGACTACGCTGAATTTCATCGACGAGGGACTTTGCTAGGTGTCGTCGCCACTCTCCACTCATGACTTCATCGCGTCTCACCGCCATGGCTCTCCTTTGTCTTTGTTAGGTCAAAGGTTGCGGTTCTACGCCTTCGGTCTCGCAGCGGCTGCAAGACCTCGAGCGATATGGCTCCCTCGACTTTGTTAGGCCCTGGCCTCCCACGCGCTCTTTTCTCTAGGCCCCTTTTTCCCACTGAATTTTTGGGTAGGAGTTTTTAATGAGGCATATTTGTACCATGGGTTCCTAGAGTATATGCTCTTATTCCTGATAGACTAAGGATCATCCTTAGTTGTAGTTGTAGGCCCCCCATATATGTGTGTGTATATATATATATATATATATATGTATATATATATATGTATATATGTGTGTATATGTATATATGTATATGTATATATATGTATATATATATATATATATATATATATATGAGCGCTCAAGCTCATTCCAGCACCACTCTATTCTCTCTCTTGTTGGGAAGTTTTCTAATATCACACTTTCTTAGTATTGTGTCCCACATGTCATAGATTAGATTTGTAACCAAACTTTTCCACGATTTGTGATGCCGAATTTGTTTGCCACATTTTTTTTGGCACGCTGCACTTTACCTAACTTTGATGTGGCAAACTTAATCTTAACCAAACAGACCCTTTACTAAATTAACTGATGCGTACAGAATAAGGTAAGGAGACAACAAATCTAGGCAGCAGTTAATGAAATTGAACCATACATCCCTTTACTAAAAGTATGCTACAAGCACCCAAACTCTTTTACAGTATTAGAAGTGTAGGTAGAAAGTGAACTCTGATCTTTTCAATAGACTTACATTATGAAAGGACAATATCCAAAAATATGGACCTATATTGCTGTAAATGGAAATAGATGGAGTAGTACAAGTTTAGCGATTTGCCAAGTTTACGTAAATATGTAGTATTGTAGTGCAAGTATAGGGAGTCTGGAGCAATTTGCTCTGATCTTATCTGACCAACTTAAATATTCAACAGCTATGATTGGTCAAACGTAATAAAATTTCGATAGCATACTCTTTTTTTCTTTTGTTTGTGTGTAACATTCTTCAGAAAAACTTCACACACGAGTATCAGGGTCTTTTGTCTGTAGCATACTCTCTTTTTTTCGTTACGTTAAAAAAAGTATATCATGTTTTCTTTATAGAAAAAGGAACGCTCAAATATCAGTGGGCTAGCTGGTTTACCTGGCGGCAGGAGGCATCGTTGGCTGTTGTTCTCACGATTTTGCTATCGAGAGCTGGGCTGTCGGCCATTCCCCATAGCGTGCTCGGTGCACTCCTTTGACCCCCTCCCTTTTTCATTCTGTCTGACCAACAGCTACACCGATCCACCACTTCGCCTGACGTTCCGCTCGTCTCTTTGCAGAAAGTATCGTGATATCCTGAAGTTTTCAGAGCCACAGGAAGTCAGAAACAGCAGCAGAAAGGCATATATAACGGCGTCTGTAGACCAGATTCGCCGATCAGGCACAAAAACTTGAGAACTTGCTGACTTGCTGATTACTGCGCAAGTGAGAACCACACTGTGTTCTCCCGTACCTTTCTGTCCGGCTGTTATGCGACTGCACCGGATCTCGGCTGTCCATTCTTTCGACGAACAGTCCAGATCGACCGCTAATGTACTTCCAGCTACAGTAATTTCCGACGCTAAATTTCGCTGCGATGCCTGCTACAGTGTTCCGTGTGGACCTTCTCCGCTCGATTTGGATCCTGTGCACGTCGTGGCTACTGCTTAATTTGCCGTTGCAGTTACAACTGCATAGGAACCCGGTCCTGTTATTTTGATCTGACCTGGAGGTATAAAGTATCATCATCCATCAACTCATTATTACTAGCAGTGTAGCATACGCGTCTTTTGGAAAAGATGTCATCCCATTTGAAGCATACGAGCTGATCAACTTTTCCTTATTCAGCAGGTGACTTTTGGCCTGTTGTATTTGATCGGTCGGAACTTGACTGTCGCTGTAGTGCACTAGCTTGAGCTAAAGAAAAGTACGTAGCAATGGCGGCTACCAGCTGTAGTGTTTTGACCATGCAGATGAAAACGTGTAACGAATAGCGATCCCTCCACTCTTCTCCCCTCTCCGCCTTTCAGTTTGTTTGGTTTACAGCCCTATATAATGCCCGTTCGCGCTCGGCAAGCACCAACTCCAAACGAACAAGGGGGAGGTTCACCCTTCACGATGGCCGCGGCAGTGACTCGCCGGGTCAATGGCGGCCTCCACGTCGAGCCCACCAACGGCAACGGCGTGGCCAACGGGGAGAACCGGCGCGACGGGGCACCAGCAGACTCGCCCGTCGCCAAGCGGATCAACGACGCCAAGGACAGTGATGTCTGGGTGGCCGTCGAGGAAGGGGACATGTCGGGGACCGGCGATGGCGACAGCAGCCGGCCGCTACTCTTCCGGACCATGAAGGTCAAGGGCAGCATCCTGCATCCTTACAGGTCTGCATGCAACTAATCGTAGCTTGCCAAAAAAATTACTAGCTACTGAAGGCTGATTGTCCAGATATGATAATGGGTTGAGCCAAAAAAAAAAAAAGATATGCTAATGGGTTTGCTCTTTATCTATCAGGTTCTTAATTCTTCTGCGACTGATCGCCATCATCGCGTTCTTCATATGGCGCATCAAGCACAAAAACCAGGATGGCGTGTGGCTCTGGGTCATGTCCATGGCTGGGGACGTCTGGTTCGGCTTCTCATGGGTCCTCAACCAGCTCCCAAAGCTCAACCCCGTCAAGCGCGTTCCAGACCTCACCGCCATCAGAGATCAGTACGATTCCTCCACCTCCAGTGAATCCAAGCTGCCTGGCATCGATGTCTTCGTCACCACCGTCGACCCAGTGGATGAGCCTATACTGTACACGGTGAACTCCATTCTCTCCATCCTTGCCGCTGACTACCCAGTGGAGAAGTATGCATGTTACCTTTCAGACGATGGTGGGACGTTAATCCACTATGAGGCAATGCTTGAAGTTGCAAAATTTGCTACGTTATGGATCCCCTTTTGTCGAAAGCATAGCATAGAGCCCAGAGCACCAGAGAACTACTTTGAGGTGAAGAGGCGACCATACATGGGAAGTATGCAAGAAGAATTCATGAGTGACCACAGGCGTGTGCGCAGAGAATATGAAGAATTCAAGGTGAGGATAGACTCCCTTTTTAACACCATTCAACAACGATCTGAGGCTTACACTGGCAAGAACACGGAAGAAAATGGTGTGAAGGCAACTTGGATGGCCGATGGGACACAGTGGCCTGGCACATGGATTGAGCAAGCTGAGAACCATAGAAAAGGACAACATGCTGGAATTGTTCAGGTATAAGTGGTATAAGTACCACCCTTAATTTCGTAACTGATTTTCTCTAAAGGATTTGTCAACAAGAAATGATTGGGAACCAACATGCTCTTTCTTTCACAGGTCATACTAAACCATCCGAGCCATAAACCACAACTCGGATTGCCGTCAAGCATTGACAATCCATTTGACTTTAGCAACGTTGACATGCGCCTTCCCATGCTCGTCTACTTGTCCCGCCAGAAGCGCCCTGGCTATAACCACCAAAAGAAGGCTGGTGCCATGAATGTGTTGCTCCGTGTCTCCGCCTTGCTCTCCAATGCACCCTTTGTCATCAACTTCGACTGCGACCACTACATCAACAACTCGCAGGCCCTGCGTGCAGCGATGTGCTTTATGCTCGACCCGCGCGATGCCCAGAACACCGCCTTTGTCCAATTTCCGCAACGCTTCGACGACGTCGATCCAACAGATCGGTATGCCAACCACAACCGTGTCTTCTTTGATGGCACCATGCTCTCCCTCAATGGCCTACAAGGGCCCTCCTACCTTGGCACCGGTTGTATGTTTCGTCGTGTCGCGCTATACGGTATGGAGCCACCGCGATGGGGATCGGGCGACATCAAGGTAACAGGCACGGCCAAAGAATTTGGTAAGTCAATACTGTTCACAAACTCGACGCTAGATGGCGCGAACCAAGAACAGTCGTCTATCACACCAATGTTGTTCGATGAGTCGATCAACACTGAGCTGACTACCCTGATGAATTGTGCCTACGAGGATGGCACTTCATGGGGGAGAGATGTTGGGTGGGTGTACAACATTGCAACAGAGGACGTGGTGACCGGATTTCGCATGCACCGTCAAGGCTGGCGCTCCTTGTATTGCTCCATGGAACCAGCCGCGTTCCGTGGCACTGCGCCGATCAACCTCACCGAGCGTCTCCTCCAAATATTGCGGTGGTCAGGTGGCTCCCTTGAGATGTTCTTCTCCCACAGCAATGCACTCCTTGCAGGTCGTCGGATGCACCCCCTGCAGCGGATCGCGTACCTCAACATGTCGACCTATCCGATCGTCACGGTATTCATCCTGGCCTACAACCTCTTCCCGGTGATGTGGGTGATCTCTGAGCGATTCTACATCCAAAGGCCATTCGGCCCGTACATACTATACCTTATCGCGATCATCGCGATGATGCACGTGATCGGCATGTTCGAGGTGAGATGGGCAGGCATCACCTTGCTCGACTGGTGCCGCAACGAGCAATTCTACATGATCGGCGCGACTGGAGTGTACCCGACGGCGGTGCTGTACGTGGCGCTGAAGCTGATCACGGGGAAGGGGATACACTTCAGGCTCACGTCGAAGCAGACAGCGGCCTGCTCCGCCGACAAGTTCGCCGACTTGTACGCCGTGAGGTGGGTGCCTCTGCTGATCCCCACCATCGCAGTCTTGCTTGTGAATGTCGCGGCCGTTGGGATGGCAGTCGGCAAGGCAGCAACGTGGGGGTTGTTCACGGAGCAGGCACGGCACGCTATGCTCGGGATGGTCTTCAACGTGTGGATTCTCCTGCTCCTCTACCCGTTTGCACTTGGGATCATGGGACGCTGGGGGAAGAAACCTTCCATCCTGTTTCTTCTGCTGGTGATGGCCGTTGGTACAGTTGCGATCGCGTATGTCAACTTCCGTGCCACGTACCCGACAGGATGGTCAGAAATTGCAACTTCTCTCGGTAGAGCAGAATCAGTGACCGGGTCATCTGGGTAGATTTATATAGTTCATTTTGATAATGCGTCACTGCACACTCGGTGCAGTGGTTTGGTTGTATTTAGCTGTGATGGTAGCTCAAGTAAGGGTTGTATTCATCCAACGTGAGACGTTGACATGAAAATTTTTAAGATTTTTGTTGTCCCTTACTTTTTAATTTTTAACTACAGCCCATCAAAAATCTATATAAAGATCACCTCTTGTGCTTGTAATTCTGTTTTATTGATAATAAGAGTTGCCTTCCGTAGTTTTTTTTAACGTAAAATCGTTAATTCAGCCTTGCACCAGATCTTTTGTACATGTCACGTATTTCTCTCTTTCCTTTCAATTACACATACCGGTTTTTCGATTAAGAAAATACGACATGATCACAATCTTATAAAAATCTTGTATAAATAGTCCTATAAAATGCTGCGCGCTCGACGTCGCTCGATGCGTCTGCCGTTGCTCGCCACGCGCTGGTGCTGCCACAGCAACGTGTCGTTTAGTCGCTCGCCCCATCGCACCTCCGCACGTGCTCCTGCTGCTAGTGCTAGGGGCAGCTCCTCGACAGTTGGCACTCAGTCACGCGCCGACAGTTGGTACCCAGCCGTGCAGACGCCGCAGATCAGGAACAGTAGATCCCGTGTGTCCACAGCATGAGGCTACAGCCGATACCGCCTGGTCTGCGCACTCTGATTTTTGGGCTGAAAACTGCTAAACGCGCAATGATCAGAGTACCAGGGTTTGTGCACCTCAGTTCTTTTTTGGCTGAAAATTGCTACGTGCACCCACAACGTACCAGGAAATTGTTTTTTAGAACCTACTACATTTTTTTATCTGTAATTTTTCTCCACTGTATCATCATTAAATTTATTGACATTGAGAAGTTCAATGACAAGATCAGTTTTTCTACATGACAGATTTAGATGAAATTTGTTCTTATACCAGTAGTCATACAAAAGATGTTACTTACAAAACTAGCAAACATATCAAATGACAAATAATGTGAATTGGATGAAAAAGCTCTGTTCTCCATAGAACATAGTTAGTCTACAGATGTTCTGCATGAATCACTAATGAGACTACTGCCACCTCATTATGGACGAAATTGGAGACATTATACATGAAAAAAATCACCAATAAATTGCACCTTAAAGAACATATGTACACGATTTGCATGGTAGAAGATACCTCTATCTACTCTCATCTTAATAAGTTTAATTCGTTCACCATTGATATTAAGAAGTTAGACTATCTACTCTCATCTTAATGAGTGTAATTCACTCATCATTGATATTAAGAAGTTAGACGTGAAAATTGATGATGAAAATAAGGTTATTCTTCTTGTTGCCTCTTTGCCTATTACCTTTAAACATTTCGAGAAAATTATGCTTTATAGCAGTCATTACTCTTAGTTTTGATAATATTAAATCAAATTTGTTGTCCAAAGAAAAAAATTGATGTTGATTCTCGTTCTGAAGTTAAATCGAGGGCTTAATTGCTAGAGGTAGATCATGAAATAAAGTTAATTCTTCTGTATCAAAGTGCAGGTCTAAATCAAGAATAATATATCCATATTTTTATGTTACTGAACAAATCATGATATTTCTCAGTGCTTAAAGTTGAAAAACAATAAGAAAGCAGTAATAAGACTAAAAAAATATGTTGAGGTTAGTTTTGTTGCAAATGGATCTAAATGTAAGGCTCTAACCAACACTATTAATTTGGTGAATCAAACTATTTGGATTATTGATTTAGCTTGCACTTTTCATATATGTATATTTAAAGAGTTGTTTTCTACTTATGATCATGTTGGTAGTGGTGAAGCCGTGGTTGGTGATGAGTCTCCATTTGAAATTATTGGAATGAGTTCTATTCAAATCAAAATCCATGATGTTATTGGCTGGACCCTAATAAATGTTCGTCATGTTCCCATAATGAAAAGAAATCACCATAGAATATTTGGGATATAAATATGTTGATGAAAATGGTGTTCTTAAGATTTAAAAGGCAATTTTGTTGTAATGAAATCTAGTAGAATCAATAGTCTTTATCACTTGCAAATATCTACAGTTATAGGTTATGTAGTTGTTTCTACTGTTGTATCGTATCCTCACATCACCAAACTTTGGCATATGTGTTTGTGTCATATAAGTGAGAAATGTATGTATCTAATATGCAAGAAAGGTCTTTTAAATAATATTTACAAACTTGATTTATGTGAGCTTTGTATTTTTGGCAAACAAAAGAGGGTCATTTTTAGTATTGTAACTCGTCAAGCTAAAGAAATTCTTGATTATATTCACTCTGATCATTAGAGAAAGTCTAAGTTTCTTTCTTTTAGTGGATGTGAGTATGTGATAAAATCCATTGATGATTTTTCTCTTAAAGTTTGGATTTATTTTTGTAAACGTAATAATGAAGCCCTTTCAGTATTTCAGAAGTGGAAATTTTTGGTGAAAAACCAAACTGATAGAAAAATCAAGAAACTTAGAACTGATATTTGATTGGAATTTTGTAGCTGTGAGCTTGATAAATTTTGTACTAATCACGGTATTCCAAGTTATTTTACTGTTCAAGAAACTCATCAACAAAATAGCGTGGCAGAGCGTATGAATCACCCTCTTCTAGAAAGAGCATGTTGCATGCTTTCAAATGCATGTCTATGAAATAAGCTTGCTTTGTGAGCCAAGACTATTTCTACTGCTTGTTATTTGATCAATAGCTCCCTAATTTCCACCATTAACTTTTAGGTTCCAAAAGAGGTTTGGTCAGGTAAACCAGTTGATTATTGCAATTTAAGAATTTTTTGTAGTTCTACTTATGCTCATATTAGCACAGAGAAATTAAAGTCTAGAGCAAAAAAATTAACCGCACAGATAAAAGATTAATAAATAAAATAGGGCATACTAATTCCTTGAAACCTACCGACCTACACCCACACGTCTCTCTTTCCTAGAATTTTTTCCAGGCAAGCACACCCCCTTTATCTCCCTCTACCTTTCCTCCTAGGGATGTCAACGGGGAATTACCCATGGGGAATGATTCCCCATCCCCATACCCATCCCCATCCCCGTCCCCGCCTCTGCTTGTGGGGACTATTTTCTCTCCATCACTATCCCTGCGTAGGGAATGGCGACCCGACGAGAAACTCGTCCCCACTAACAATTGAAGAGCCAGCTGCCCACCTAGGTCTCTCCCGCATCCATTAGCCCACCTAGCCACTAGGCCGTAGCGCCCTAGCCTGGTCCACCCCGCCAGGCTCCCTCGTGCACTCCCACCTTAGCTGGGCTACGCGCCTAGCTCCCGCTTGGGCCAGCCATGCACGCCTGGGCTGCCACCGCTGAGCCGAAATGGGTCCCCGCGGGAAGACAGAGATGAGAAATGCTTACCCATACCCATCCCTGCTAGACCCGACGGGGATATGATTTCTACCATTTGTATCCCCGCGAGGGGGAAAATCTCCCCGTCCACATCCCCTAATAGGGGAATTCCCCACGAGGAATCGGGTATCGAGTCCCCATTGACATCCCTATTTCCTCTTCCCAATCACGGCAACGACACATGGCAATGGAAATCTAACTCTCTTTGTGAAATTAACTCCAATCTTAATTCTTCTCTCCATAGATAGTTGCTTTGCAAATTCTCAAAAATAAATATATTGGCAATGAATAGGTGCGCTGCCTCCAACCTCAATCTCTCATCTATTTTTTATCGGATGTTTTCCTTCTCATATCTCACGCATTGTTCTCCACTACTATGCATTGGCGTCGATTGAAGACTTGGAGTTGGTCAATTTGAGATTGGGGAGTAGGGACGCTGCCGCGTTTCATAGCTGAGCAGAGTAGCCAGAATCACATGTGTCGCCACCCTATGTTTCTACTACATAAGAAAGACTCGGTCGACTGGCTACAATAGCATTGGAAAATGATATTTTGCAGAAGTTTGCATATGAAGATTTAATTGAAGATTTTATATTAAGAAATGCTAGGTGCATGCCACGTTTCACCTAAAAGATCGATTATAGCTGTTAAGACTAGAGTTCTAAGATATGCTTTTTTGGCACGATGTAAATCCTAGAAAAAGCTATGTTATCATTGTACTAACTAAATAAATTTGGAAGTATATTTTCTATACTCTTTTCCGCAATATACCTTTCCTTATAGGTAGAGCCTAATTTTAAATTTTGCATTGAGCCTCCAATTTCTCAGGTACGGCATTAATTCCATCCCGAAAATGCATTTCGTTCTTCTCAGCCTTTTCAGGCAATACAATATACAGCTTGAGTGCATGGATGAGTCAAGAGGGTAGTACGATCATACCCTGGTTGCCGGCCGCCGGATTCAAGCAGCGGGTGCATGATCAGGGCACCCCAAGAATGAGTATAGAAGTCTACACATGCTGGTGCATGTGGCCGATGGGGGAGCCACCGCGACCAGGGGCTGATCCAGTCCAATGTCAGGGTAGGGGCTGATCCAGTCCAATGTCAGGGTGTGCTGGGCCTCTGTTATTGGATCAAATTTATAGTTTATAGGTTGAAATGATGTTTTTTTTTTTAATTTTTTTTCTTTCTTTCTCCTAAGCTTCCTGAGCTTGTGAGCTAAAATAATATATTTTTTAAAAAATTTTCTCTATCTTTCTCTAGGCTTCCTGAGCTGGACCCGTGCTGCAGCCCCCAGCACGGCCCTTGGATCCGCCCTTGGCCGCAACAGGACTGGCAGGAGTAGAAGAGCGGACGGCCGATCAAGGCATTGAGAGCTGATGGCGCGAAGGCGGTACGGTGGGGGGAGCGGGACCGTGGTAGGAAGTTGGTTTCAAATGTGTCTCCAAACTCCATAGAACTATTGCGTAGCCCGCTAGGCCATCGCCAATCTTTTTCCCCCGATTTGATCGACCCACGGCCCTCCTACGCCAACCATGCCAAGCCCTCACTCCCCAGCCCATTTCTCCATCACAACCCTCTTGTTTAGAGTCCAAAAGGACAAACACACGGCCCACCCCTCCTAACAGCGCCCATCGCCTCCCTCCTCCTCACTCCTGACCTTGTAAGCGAATTCTATAATAACTAATCTTATAAAAAATTCTTTCCCATACGATGACACATGTTCACTCCCTCTCTCTTTTTTAACTCAGTCATTGAATAACAGGATGGATGATATTGATGAGGTTTCATAAGAGTCTTTTCAGACAGAGTGCTATAGAATTTACTTCCACTTATTTTTGCCTCCCATACTCCCCCAGTCCCAGCCCCAGCCCCCTCTCCTCGAGCAGATGTCGCTTGCAACAATGACTTCCGAGTTCCAACGGCGAGGCGCTTGGCCTACCTCGCCCGTGCCGAGAAGCACGTCGCCGTGTCCGTGTTCCCGCGCAGCCGCGTACACCAACGCCACCAAGCAGATGTGGAGTTCAGGCGGGCAGCGCTGGCTCGCCGGCCAGTCGCCACCCGGTAACTGTCCTTCCTCGGTCGGGCAGCTCTCGCCGAGCAGCAAACTAGGCGCCGCACTGCATGGACTACACAACGCCGCACTGGCGTCGGTTTGTGTCTGCTCACTATACAGATGCCGGAGTGGAAATGGTTGTTGGTTGATCAAGGCCAGGCCAGCTCCCTAATTCCCTTAGCCGTAGGGTACGTGCCGGCGCTCTGCCGGGCCCAAAGCTCTCTGGTCGTTAGCTGGTATCTCCTTCGTCGGCTACGTCTCACCGACACTTGCAACTGGCATCAGCGTCATCGTGCAGCCTACCTCGCACGAAAAGAAATCGAGAGCACGAAAGAATAGGACTGGGAGCGGCCAGTAGTGGACGCAATGATGCAGCACGGCAGACTAGATCGCCAAGCACCTGATGAGCGCCGAGAGCACGCACGCACGCGAGCAAAGCTGGACGGCAACGGCTCAGCTGATGGTATATCTATTAATGCTTATCTGGATCTTGTGATCTTCCTAACTGAAGGGTCAGATGTGATGTATCGTCTGCTCCGGAATCTGACCCAATCGATCGATCGATGCGGCGGCAGGAAGGTAGGTGCGGTGACCAACCGCCAGCGATGAGAACGCGACGCGGATGTACGACCCGTCATACGCTGAGACGTAGGAATTATGCATGTATTCTTCATGGGGCCTTAATTCGAACTGATGCTATAACAATTCTAAATATATACCTTTGGATTTGTGTGACGTTTGAATCTACTAGATTGCAACTGCTTGGTACCTTTGGCTGAGTTTGCATCTGCTTCCATACAGGTGATCTTTAGATGGGACATATTGGTCCTTGGTTTAGAAGAAAGAGGAGCAGCATCACATACCTTTTGCATGCCGTCTTTGGAGACTACAGCTATGGAAATTTCCACCTAAGTATGGGTAGATATTCAGTTTAGTGTGGTGGATTATGGCTATTTTGTTACCATATGTTTTGACAGCCTAAGGCTGCTGTGTTGTAATAAGGACGGCCATGTGTATCGTGGTACCATGTGTTTTACGTACATCATGTTCATAAATAACCATGTTTGAATGCCGTGAGCTTTGATCTTATACAGTTATACTTAATTAAGGTGCCCATATATAATTAAGACATAAATTATCCAAAAGGAAGCTTTTGGATGACGAATTCCGAAGGGGTTGCATTCCATAGCTTATATAAAAGGTTTAGCCTTTAGATAATGGATTCTAAAGGGATTGTATTTCTATGTGCCAAAGCATGCGCTGCATCAGTGCGCCCCTACAGGTGGACATCTCGATCCAAATGTTCTAAGGTTTCTAAAATCATGTAGGGTCAACATCCTATTTCAGCTAAAATGTATCCATTGTCTATGCTAACTACGTACTCCAAAGATTGGTCAATCCATAAAATGCTACCCGTGTCTCTATGACAGTGGTCCATGGCCCACATGTCATAGAGAGAGCAAGTGGAATGCATTACTTGAAATTTTCCTTGTCTATGTGTCTATTACTAACAGTCACAGTAAACTTAAAAATACACATATATAGATCGAACCAGATCTTGAAGGGGCATGTCTTGAACGGAATCATCACATGCAGAAGAAAAATAATGCATGCATATTATATAAATAAATAAACACATGGACTTGCATAGCAAACATAGATCAGAGATCAGAATTCACAGCAGAACAAACTAATCATCCCATCAAACAAACAGACAAACATAAACCGTGTGGCGACTCAACATTCCTCTTCCAAGGTAGAATGTCATGTCTACAGTCATTACTTCGATAGTGGAAGATAACGAAATACCAGCACACCATAGTAGCATATAACAGAAGCAATGTAGGGCAACTGACAAAAAGTCACCAACACTTAAGGTTACTTCATGAATGAAGTACCATTAAGGTTATTTAACATGGTTCTGAAAGACATAAGATACAAATTCCCTGCCTAAGGGCATGTCAGCAGGTCGGGTTTGACTACAACTACTTGAAATGCGTTTGGATAACATCCTTTTTCGATTGGGTATGGCGGTTGGGTAGGTCAAACCGCGAGTACGAGATAACTCAGAGGCACTGTAATACCGTTGCTATTTCTTTTCGCACGCCTCGCTTCATACGGAGTACCTGATATCATCTATCACTTCAATCCAGCAAGATCAATTCTTTCGTTCGCGGTTTGATAGCTAGGAAAGCATAAGATAAGTGAGAGCTTCTTTTCTTTCCTTTGAATAGAACCAGTCGGAGCACGTAGGAATGCCGACCACTACATAAGCCACGTCTCATTCTATCCCATCCTATCTCTTAATCTTCTGGTTGGACCTCATAGTACTCCTACACGATTTGGGTCTCAAATTGAGTTCCATCTCTAGGTTTTCGGCTCAACTCCTTCATTTTGTCTTGAGTTTGGAAATAGTTGACATCTAAGCCTTGCCTCTATATAACGATGAGATAGCAAGTATGAATACAAATGTACTTAGGCAAATTCCATGACCGTGGTGATCTTCACGCCCAGGGGAACAACCTCAGGCAGAGGGTCAGTTGTGGTGATCATGGGTGCAGTGGCAAGCTCCTACACGGATGAAGCATGGGGAGTAGTCTCTCCCGAACGGAGATTTATCTGGCTGAAAAGTCAAAAACATGTTTAGGTATAGTGATTTGTGTAATTGTATTGGAGTATGCATGTCTTGTTAATTTTGCGAAATGACATCTCACCATTTGTATAGTTTGAGTCATGGTAGATATACATTTGGCTCATTATATGTCATGGTAAACTTAGCTTTGAAGAAAAGGGTATTTAAGTATTTCGGCTGTGGCAATGCTGATAATTTGTGGCTTTTTAGGCTAAACTTGTAGAAAGAATTATTAAAAATAATTCTTTTTCTATTGGAAATGTGGCACTCTTGTATTTAGGTCCTTGGCAATAATATGGACTTGCCCATGAGTCTTTGGGCTAGGTCAGTTTGGACTGGTTTGTGTATTGGTTATGTCGCATTGTGATTTTTCCAAAAAATGAGGGGCTTTTATGCAAATAGCTCTGTCTTGGAAAAGTCAAATGACTTGTTTGGAATTTTTGTGAAAGGTTTGGGTCCTTTTCAAAATTCTCCTTGAAAGGATAATGATGTAGCCTAGAATGGGTGAATATGCGTTTTAATAAAACTTCGATACCTTTTACTATTTGGACTAAACTTACAGCAGAAATAAACTAACAGATTTTTCACAATTGAAAAATCTAAATATGTTAGGCTCAACTAGTGCATAATCACCCTAAATAAGTGTGAATGTTACAATCCTATGGTGTGATAAAGATTATTCAAATCTAGCAAGATATGCAAGAAAACTGTAATCAAAAGGCCTGAAACTATTGTTCAACGGAAGTTCCAGTACTATTTGTCGGATGTTCCGATTTTACTATTAATCGAAAGTTCCGGTACTGTTCATCATAAGTTCCAATTTTACTGTTCATCAGATGTCCCAATACTGTTCATCGAAACTTCCGATCAGCTCAAAAAACATATTTTAATATCACAAAATTAACTCAATGTACATACAAATAAGAATACAAATATGGATATCAAAGTAATAAACAAGAGTAAAAAAATACAGAGATAAATGATTTGTTACCGAAATTTAGATATCCACCAATATCCTATATCTCTGTTGTGGAAGCTCAGTCACACTTGAGCCAGGTGTTTTCCAACCCTTTTCCTCACGAGGTTGCACACATGCACTCCTCGCCTTCACTATGGCCAACTCTTCCTCCACTCCGAAAATGGTGAGTTCCGTAACCACTTTTGGGCCTCTCATAATCTTCACTTAAGGAGATCGTCGGTAATCCACCACTGATTCATCTAAGAGACAGTGGTCTCCAAAGGTAACAAACTCCCGAACCACGTACAATCAACACCAATTGCTCAAACACACGCAACTAATGCGACACGTGCAAGCAACCTAAGCTCCACACACCTCACTCTATCCTCACTAAGCCACAAAAGCTTGATTTTCACAAATTCTTAATAGAGACGGGAGGGGAGCACTCAAAGGTGGAATACCAAGTTCTAATATCTCCCGCAAGCACCACAAAGGCAGCAAAAACCACCTCAAAGCTTTGCCCCCATGCAAGGAGGCAAATGATTATTTATACTCCACTCTAAAGAACTAGTCGTTACAGGTATTCTGGCTTAACCTAGAACTTTTGGGTCCTAAGTCGGAACTTTTGGTTAACATCGTTCTCCTAGTCAAAAGATAATTGACCTTGAAACTTTTGATCCAAAACTGAAACTTCCGGTTACATGAGAAAACTAAAACCGAGAGCTTCCTTTCGGGTTGAAGCCGAAACCGACTAACTCGGAACTTTCGGTCCAAAATCGGAACTTCCGAGATCAGCACAGCTAAGCCTCTAAAAACGGCGATAGCTTTTGATCCCGATATCCGATTTCGACAATTTTAAACTCTATGGGAAGTTTATTCAGAGGGCTACACATCCCTACTTAATTCATGATCTCAATTACATTGGATCAAATCTAGAAACACTTCTAAGACCGATTCAAACACTTTCACCAATTTTTCAAAGCTTAATCCCCTAAGATTAAACTAGGAACCACATGGAATATACCAAACACTACTAAGGTTTGGCTACAAATATTTTTCGCCACTAAGACCGACAATACAAAAGGGTTAAATCTAAAACACATTTTAGATACTCTGGATTCCTAAAACAAACTCTCAACACAAACATATCCCGCACTAAGCATGGTTTGAGCACTCAACACAATAATCAAGCAACACTTTTGACAGCCCCTCTTGATAGTATGGCTATCGATCATATAGCCCGGTTTACCACCAAACTTCTTGAAACCGACAAAACTAGAAAACCTATCTAGTTATACCTTCGCCTTGAGCAATTCGGCCGGACTTGATGAACACATCATCCAAACCCTGATGCTTCTCATAGATCTTCAAGGTTTGTCATCACTTCTCTTCATCTTGATGATGATGATCATCCTCGATTCCTACTTTGATCTTCACTTGATCTCGGGAAACTCAATGAAGCACACTTGATTGCTTCCTATGCACCAAGCGTAGAAAACTTCTCTCTTTTCATCATCTTCATCCGGTTCACCACTTGTCATGAACCGCGAGCATCAAGCACAGAAGTTATCCACTAAACTTATCTTGATCTTACTCTTTCAACTTGGCATATTGAATATCTTAATTCAATTCATGCCTTTTATGGAACCTAACCCTAACTCACTCCTAAGCACAAAGCACATAGGTTAGTCCATAAAATTTAATTGACAACTTCATACCTTAAGTCACACTACTACAAAACCATAGATCACTGCCGGTTGTAAAAGGCCTTTCACTGTCGATTTTGCATCTGGTAGTGATTGGTCGGTAGTGAAAGTCTACGCCAATAAAAAACGAGCTAGCTCTGTTGCCGCCACCATAGACACTGCCCCCACCACCCGCTCTCCATCGCATGGTCGGTCACGCACACGTGTCTCTCTGTTGCTTGGTCTTCGACCTCCTCGGCTCCAACGGCCGCAAGCGCTACTACCTCATATGCCACCGCTGGCTTGCTGTCGAGGCCGCCTCCCCCCTCCACCTCACGCTCGACATAGCTCTGGCCCAGGTTGTAGGAAACCAACGTTTTGGGCGGCTCAATATTCCGAGACTATCGCTGTTGCTATGAATACAAGCACGCACAATGTGGCCCAACAATTGAACATCTCGGCAAAATACAATGAGTAGGTACCAAAATCCAGAAGCAGCAAAGAATTCACACGACAATCATCAAACAGCTCCCAAATGCATCATACAACGAAGAACAACACGAATCGCATGCAAACATTCAAGTCCAAATGACATGCATACATTAACATGACTAGTATGATCCACACGAAAACAACTTCAAGATAACTTGAGCAGAATATTTACAAGTGATGCCTGCAAAGACCACACCAGCGCCTCCAGCCCCACGCAGCATAGCTCGGGCCTCCTGAGCATGTCGGCGGCGAGGTGGCGCAGGTCCACCGCTGACGCCACCTCCAACCCGTACCCGGCCCTCAGCTTGGTCACGTTGTTGCGGACCCTGACACCCACGAAGGTGAACCAGCCATCGCCGAGGAAGCCAAACAGTGACTCCAGGACGTAGTCAGCGTGGATGGTATGGAAGACGAGGCAACGTCGGTCGACGTAGATATGAAGGAGATAATACAGAGGGAGAGCCGAGCAAAATATCTTTGGATCCAAATGTGAGGGCGAGCCAAAACTAAAATTGATCAAAATTTCTGGGTCCGGACGGACTATCAGTGGGGCTTCGTAGCTAGAACCGACACTGATAGTCAGTATCAATGCCGGTTTATAACACGAACCAACACTGATTCCGACTATCAGTGCTAGTTCTTAACAACTCCAGCATGGTTCAGGTGCGGAAGATTAAGAATCGGTAGTGATACATTTTTATTGTCGATTCTTGCACAACCGACAGTGATGAACCGCCATCTATGATTGGTTTTATAGTAGTGTCACTTGATCTTCACAAGTAACTTGAGCTTCACTCTTATTGTTAATCTTTATATAAAACTTAACCTCACTCACTGTTAAGTACATAGCATATGAGTTAGTCCATAAAACTCAATTGATAATCTCCTACCTTTAGTTACTTGTTCTCCACTAGTAACTTAGCATTTATACTTATTATAAATCTTCTCCTTTATCTTATAAGCATCACCTAGAACTCATTAATCTTGATACATCTCTTTTAATCGTATGGCATTTCTCAATGAATCTATACTCAATCATCTATATATCACCTATGTAACAACATATTAACCATTTTCAACACAATTGTTAGTCCATATGTACTATCATTAATTGCTAAAATCATACTTAGGAGCTAAATAAACCTTCACTCCTAAAATTCTTGACCATAAGTTGTGCTATGCTAAATAGACACATACTGAGAGTCATAGAGAATTCGAAAGAATTTCTAACTCTGAATGGTTTCTAAGAGTCATAGAGAATTCGAAAGAATTTCTAACTCTGAATGGTTTCTAGGTTCTGCAAGTTTGACCTCCACCAATAAAATGATCTCGCTGGGAAAATAAACGTTCCTTTTTACCAAAATAGCACAAGACTCCTCCACTACAGATGCAAGATGCACAGGTGTGTGTATATGCAACTGGGCAAGGGTATGTACCTCAATGTAATTGATGTACTATTTCAATATAAATGCAATGTATGAGAATTTGAGATAAGAGTCAGAACTATATGATTTTCACCGTAGAGAATTGCAACGAGCTCATGCTATCAATAGCACGAAAACCCAAACACGCAGGATATATAGGTTATAGCTAGTATTGTGGCACGCTTTAATGTGTGAACAATCCGTCATCTTTTAAATAGATAGCTAAAGTACGGGTATTACAAATCGTAAAATAATGAAAGACATTTTTTTTCCTGCCAGACTATCACCTCATTGTCTCATAGTCTCGAGAGTTAGGACAACTCGAAGAAAGAAGTATGTTGGTGACTGAAGTAGAAATAGAACAATACCCATCTATCTTTCCATCTCAAGAAATATTCAGGTCTTGCTTGGCACTCTGAAAGAGAAAAGACGAATGATGTGGACAAATTGTGTATTGTTTACTAGTATAAGAAAAATCAACCGACAGCAACCACGTTGAGTACAACTCATCGTTTAAACAATTTTTTGGTCAAATTTGGATTTTTCAATCAAATTTCATTTAAAATTCCGAATTTTTTAAATAATTTCTGACCGAATTTTTCTGAATTTTTCCGAATTTCGGCCATATCGGCTGAAGTGGGGGTCCCATTTTTTCCTAAACCGAAAAGGTAAACCGTGCTGGTTCTACAGCTCCACAATTAACAATTGTTATTTTGAATTCTGCTCGTGCTGAATCTGAAGATGTATATACCTCAGGCGCGCGGCGGTGCGAATTCATAGATTGTACCCACAGCACGGTGTCGGTGTGAGTTCCCGTCCAATTCCAAGCTGGAGTATTCGTATGGTCGAACAGTGATATGTGGCACATGGACGAATATTACTTATATAGCGTGCACGTTCTGTGCATGCAAAGTTTTTGTTTTTAGCATAGATCCGTTAGGCCCGTTTGGTGCAAAGGAAAAATGAAAGAAATTTAAAGAATTTGAATCCTATACGAAAAATCGTATGAGCTTTTTGAGAAACTAACTTGAAATAAGTCGTGATTTACTTACGATGAGTGATTAATATTGATATTTTATTTGGTTTGATGATCTTCAGTTTTACATGAGTTTTGATGTGATTTGAATTGATTTGGGATTTATTTGAGCATATAGATTATAGACCAATTGGAACTGGAGTTTAAGATATATGTTTGCTTGTTTTATGGTGTGCAGGTGATGAATGCAATTTAGCGGTTGACGATGGGATGATCGGGACCAAACGGAGTGCTTGGTGCTAGACGACCAAGGAGGCCAGACGAAGTCAAGGGTAATTCTAGCTGAATACGTGAAGGTCAAGTAGAGCATTGAAGATGGATGAAGATGATGTATTGATAAAATCAAGCGAAGAAGATGTTGGTGCAAAGGACAAGGTGACCCGAGGGATCGGGAGTAGAAGAGACTTACCGATGGTCAGAATCGCATGATGGAGTACACGTATCGACATCGAAGCGCTTGCTTAAGATGTAAGCAAGACGACGAGTCACGCTTTGAGAAGCGTGTAGGTAGTTTCACGGTTTGTCCTTAAAATCGTGAGAGGACTGGAGGAGTACGTGGTACCATTGTGAAGCTTGCATTGAGATGAAGCTAAGTCGTGAAGGCACCACAGTCGTCCGATAAATGGAAAAGAAAATAGACCAAAATATCCTCGGTGGTAGGTAGGAGTGTACTATAAGATAGAGATATTTTAGTAAAAAGTTAGAAAATTTAAGGATCAAGTTTTCTAGGTCTATAAATAGAGGGGTAGGTTATGAGAGAGTTTGAATCAGCCATTTGAACCCCCTTGTGCTACCCATTTGAGAGCTTAGAGCTAGATTTTTAGATGAGAGAATGATGAGTGTTTAGCTTATATAATATGTGAGAGTTTTGAGAGATAAATCTTTGTAATCTGTCTAAAATAGGGCTGATCTCTTTGAGTAATGAAGTTTATCTTTTTGCATATGCTTGAATTCCCCTCTTTCTATTTTCCCTCTATTGGTTCCCTTGCAAGTTTGCAAATTTTTCGGTTTTCGGTTTTAATTTTCGTTTTGATTTTTTGGCTGAAATTTCAACACATTGCGAGGTCATTCTTCTTGTTGCTAGAGATATAAAATTCACATATATATGCTTATGTGATTGAGTCTTAAATTCTCTTATCTGTAGATAATTAACTTGGAGAGTTTCATTGCTTGTTATTCATCTTTTCTTGTTTCTTTGCAAACTATGATTCATATATCATCTTTGGAGTCGTGTTGCCTCAATTTGAGTGTTAAGACATATGTATTGATCTTAAATCAAACATATGATTCATATACCATCTGTGGAGTCGTATTGTCTCGATTTTCTCTTGTTAAAATGTCTCTCTATTTTTGCTTGTTTTGTTAAAAAAAAATCTATTTTTACTTCCGCTTGAGTTTTAAGGTACGTTAGGTGATCTAAATAGGAGAAGGTCGTCGATTTCGTAAGAAATTTGTTAATGTGTCTATTCACCTCACATCTAGTCTCCAATCTTGTTCCTACACTCTTTGCAACAAATGATTGGACATCTAGAATTCTTACAAAATTCCCATAGAATGGCATGTTGTACACGAATTTTGGAGGATTTATAGACATTATGAAAAAAATTCCTTTGATTTCATCTCTTCTCTTACTCCAGTGTTACATCCAAACGGTTTAATGGAAGTTTCTTGCATTATAAATTTTAGTAGGATTGTAAGTGCCAAGCAACTTCAATCATATATCTTTCATGTTCCCAAGTACTTGATATATCGATGATTGCTTTGCTTGGCTATATCTGGTCCGTATTCTCTTATAGCTGTGATCAACGATTTGGATGATTCGATGTGGGAATTATGATATTATGTGTGATGGACGATATGATTGATGGTTAATTTATATTTGCCGTGTAGTGTTCTTCTCATCACCTTCTATGTATGGGGCGCAACGCATGGCGATAATTTATTCGTGCTGGCTCTGTACCCTCGTGATGCCGACTTGCCGAGAGATGAGGCCGACAGCTCGTCCTTCTTCGATCGCTTCTTCTAACCGACGGGTGCGTGATCAGTGTGGAGTATGCGTTTTGTTTTTTGGAAGTGGCAAGTGATCAGTGTGGAGGGTTTTTTCTTTTTAAAGTGCAAGTGATCAGTGTATATATCTTCACACTCCTATAGCCTTCTACGTGCACCGAGTGACCAGCTTCCTCACTTGTCTTAGGGAGCTAAGCCCAGCAGCTAATTGAGTAGCTAGCCAGCTGCCAGCTGCTAACCAAGGAGGCATGGCTCCTCAGGCGGCGGCGAACGGTGCCGGCCATGGAGGCAGCAACAATGGCGTCGTCGTCGCCGGCCGGCCGGCGCCGGTGGCGAACGGCAACGGCAAGCGACACGGAGGGAGGAAGCCCATCAGTCCGATGGACAAGTACTGGACGCCCATCGACGAGAAGGATGCGGCGGCGGCCGTGGAGGACGGTGGCGAGGACGGGCGGCGGCCGCTGCTATTCCGGACGTACAGGGTCAAGGGCGTCCTCCTGCACCCCTATAGGTTCGTACTATCGTACCCGCCTGATTAATCTGCTCGCGCGCATGCTTGCATATGCTTCTGCGGTTAGCCAAGCTCATGGTTACCATTTTGGGGCGCCAATGAACAATTACACATGTCCATTTTGGGACGTGTGGTCTAGGAGTAGAATTCTATTTTTTTTAAAGTATAAATCGGACACACACAATTACACATGTCCATGGAGGCAGCAACAATGGTGCTCGTATTTTTAAAGTATAAGCCGGACACACACAGTATATTACATTCACGTTCACAATTATAACACATGTTTAAACAAGATTAGAAACATAATCTCATAAAACATGTTTTAAACACTGAACACGCACATATGTGTATGTATTATTTCTCTCAGAATTTAATAAAATATATACGAGCATATGTGCTGAATCTAGAACTTAAACTCGGGTATACAGGTTCCACCGTAAGGGTCCTAATTGCTTCTATTTTTTTAAAAAAGTAGTAGAATTCTTTGAATATAAACCAGCAGGAGGAGACTTTTCTGTTTTCATTAAAAAATCCACTAAGCTGCGAGTTTAGAGAGAGAGATCAGTACTGCACGGATTTTTTTTTTTCTTAGAGGAATGGTGCACCGAGTTGGTGTAATCGTGTGCAAGTCACATGATTCACTTTTTTTTTCTGTGACGCCAGTCACATGATTCACTACCTCGCCAGTTATCGGGAGGCATTCAAGCGTAATCACTGGGCCAATAGAATGTAAGCCCGGTCGATCTTTCAGCTGCTAGCAATTCCTGGCCCATTTGTCAGAACGAAGAACCCGCGTATGTCCTCTATGGGTTGAAGGCCCAACGGGCTGCCCGGTAAAAAGTCGCAGCCAAAGTCGGCCCCGCCCGTCAGTCACCGGCTGGGATTTCAGTTTCGTTTTATATTTTTTTATCACCGGTGAAACAACTAAAATTCATAAAATTTCAACTAAATTTTTAATTACTAGTTACGTGCATATATTTTATACGTAATACGGACGTGGGGCCACACGCGGAAATACTTCCTGTGCGGTAGGCGAGTTCACACGGGAGTGGGTATGAGAGCGTGCGCGGCAGATCGGCTCACGTAAGAACATGCGGGAGCGTGGGTACGGGACGTGGGCACATATGGGGAGCGGAGCGGAAAGCAGACGTTAAAAATATCGAAAGCGAAATACATACGAGAGAAACAGTAATCACTGTATATTTTTTAAATAGTAAAGATTTTTCGTACATATCAAATTTCGAATTAGATATTTCGCTCCTCCAAAATTCCCGAAATTTCACCACTATTCCCGCCTGCTACTGTTCCCGTTCCTCGTCCCAACATTGCAATAATTACACACGGCGATGACCGACGGCGACGACCGAGTGGTAACCCTACCAACGTCGGGGGCGGGGCGGCGCCTCCATCCTTCGGCCCACGCTCCCGGATCCCAGGCTTCTCCGTCCAGCCGGGAGCCCTCCCGACCTCTCTTCTCCGGGTGGTCCGGCCCCACTGCTCGCGGCACCGCAGAGCACCGCCTTGCACGGGTCGCCGGAGAGCGCTGAGCCGCCGCGCAGGCGCAGCCCCTGCCGTTTTCTCGGCGCGTCCCGCTAGGTTTGTCGCGTTGTCTTTTCTGAGTTCTAGATGCCCGGCGCGATGAGCGGCTGCTGAGAGTTGAAATGCCCCATGTGCATTGTGCAATCGGAATATGCGAAATGTCCAGTTGAAGAACCCATCTCGTGAAGTTAAATGCAGTGTACATGAATGGATGCAAATCTGTAGTGTAGTTTTTCATATCGTTACTGACATGTTATAACGAATTTTACAAATCAGTTGCCTTGGACTGGATAGCGTGATTTTATTGTGCAGTAAATCTTTTCTTTTTAAGTTCTCGTTGTGCTATAAATCTCATATAGGTACAGTGACACTAGTTATTCATACTGTAGTAGTTATCCTACTTCTAATGTTATGACTTGTAGCGGTATTCCCTGAGCAGATTTTCTAATTTTGTTTTCATTCATGTGCAACAGGCTGTTGACCTTGCTCAGATTGATCGCTATCATCCTATTTTTCATATGGCGCGTCAGGCACCCATACGCCGATGGCATGTGGCTGTGGTGGATATCGATTATTGGGGATTTCTGGTTTGGCGTCACTTGGTTGCTAAACCAAGTCGCAAAGCTCAACCCTATCAAGCATGTCCCAGACCTTGCCCTCTTGAAGCAACAGTTCGATCTGCCTGATGGAAACTCCAATCTCCCTCGCCTTGATGTTTTTATCAACACCGTTGATCCTATAAACGAGCCTATGATCTACACTATGAACTCTATCCTATCCATTCTTGCCGTAGACTACCCAGTTGATAGGAGTGCTACCTACCTCTCTGATGATGGCGGATCAATAATCCATTATGAGGGCTTGCTTGAGACTGCAAAGTTTGCTGTGCTGTGGGTACCCTTTTGCCGAAAGCATTGCATCGAACCAAGAGCTCCTGAGAGCTATTTTGCAGTGAAGGCACGCCCATACACAGGAAATGCACCAGATGAGTTTGTTGATGACCATAGGCGCATGTCTAGGGAGTACGATGAGTTCAAGGTGCGTTTGGACGCGCTTTTTACCAAAATCCCCCAACGCTCCGATGCATACAATGCAGAGGCCAAAGAAGGTGCAAAGGCAACCTGGATGGCAGATGGAACACAGTGGCCAGGCACATGGATTGACCCAGCTGAGCACCATAAGAAAGGACAACATGCTGGAATTGTTGAGGTATAAAATTTTACTGGCTTTCAATTTCTTTTTTTTTTGTATGTAAAAAAAACATTACTTTTCTATAGTGCTAACTTATAGTAGTAGTCATACATGAGTAATGTAAGAAGTATATTCATCTATTACCCCCCAACATGGCTGTTCAATAGGTTATGTTGAATCACCCAGGCAATGAGCCTCAATTTGGTGTACCAGCAAGTGCTGACAATCCTCTAGACTTCAGTGCTGTTGATGTGCGCCTCCCGATGCTTGTCTACATCTCCCGTGAGAAGAGCCCGGACTATGACCATCAAAAGAAAGCAGGCGCCATGAACGTGCAGCTGCGCGTCTCTGCAGTTCTGACAAACGCGCCCTTCATCATCAACTTTGATTGTGACCACTACGTCAACAACTCACAGGCCTTCCGTGCTGCAGTGTGCTTCATGCTTGATCGGCGTGACGGCGACAACACCGCTTTCGTTCAGTTCCCACAACGCTTTGATGATGTCGACCCAACAGACAGGTACTGCAATCACAACCGTGTCTTCTTCGATGCCACCTTGCTCGGTCTAAATGGCATCCAGGGACCCTCCTATGTTGGCACCGGCTGCATGTTCCGCCGGATTGCTCTCTACGGTGCCGATCCACCCCGTTGGAGACCTGACGATGTCAAGATCGTGGACAACCCCAACAAGTTTGGCAATTCAATGTCCTTCATCAACTCCATACCGGCAGCAGCAAACCAAGCATGGTCCATGACGTCACAACCGGCACTTGATGAGTCAGTCATGGCAGAGCTGACCAATGTGATGAAGTGTGCATATGAGGGCGGGACTCAGTTTGGCAAGGAAGTCGGCTGGGTGTACAACATCGCTACGGAGGATGTGGTGACCGGCTTCCGACTGCACCGAACAGGGTGGCGCTCAATGTACTGCCGCATCGAACCAGATGCTTTCCGCGGCACTGCACCGATCAACCTCACTGAGCGCCTCTGCCAGATCCTGCGCTGGTCGGGCGGCTCCCTTGAGATGTTCTTCTCACACTGCCCACTCCTTGCTGGCCGTCGACTCCACCCTATGCAACGGATTGCTTACACCAATATGACAGCCTACCCAATCTCATCCATATTCCTTGTTTTCTATCTCCTCTTCCCAGTCATATGGATCTTCCGAGGCGAGTTCTACATACAGAAGCCATTTCCCACGTACGTGCTGTACCTCGTCATCGTCATAGCAATGACAGAATTGATCGGTGTGGTCGAAATTAAGTGGGCAGGCCTCACGTTGCTGGACTGGATCCGCAACGAGCAGTTCTACATCATCGGGGCAACAGCCGTGTACCCACTGGCAACGCTGCACATAGTGCTGAAGCTAGTCTTTCGTGGGAAGGGTGTTTCATTCAAGCTGACGGCGAAGCAGGCTACGAGCGGCGTGAGCGAGAAGTTCGCTGAACTGTACACTGTGCAGTGGGCTCCGTTGCTGATCCCAACAATAGTGGTGATAGCCGTGAATGTTTGTGCGATTGGCACGGCGATCGGCAAGGCCGTCGTGGGAGGATGGTCACTCTTGCAGATGGCGGACGCGGCCCTCGGGCTGGTGTTCAATGCATGGATTCTGGTGCTGATCTACCCGTTTGCTCTAGGGATCATGGGAAGGTGGAGCAAGAGACCTTATGTTCTGTTCATTCTCTTGGTGATTGCCTTCATTGTAATCGCATTGGTGGATGTCGCCATCCAGGCCATGCGTACTGGTTTTGTTCGGCTCCACTTTAGACATTCAGGTGGTGCCAGTTTCCCAACAAGCTGGGGTTTTTAGGCTTGTGGTCTTCATTGCTGTAGTGGTACCAGTTCCCCGTTGTTGATAGTTTCGTCTCTGTTATTGTGGGTGAGAAAAAGAGAGATTTGTGTTGTTGATGGTGAGTGATTGATGTAATTGTTGATTTGGAGCCTTCGATTTGCATAGCATGTTTCAATTGTGTTTGATTATATTCATGGCTATCCGGGGGTGAAAACAGAGGGTGATGGAAAGACATGTTTTTTAGCTCATAATTTTCGGGCCTTATCTTAACAACCTTGCAAGTTGCAACTGATCGTGTGAAGCAAAGGAACAATGCGCAGCAAGATAGGCTAATAATAATGTTCCTTCTTGTACCTATGCTCTCGTTTGAATAAACTTTGCAGTGGGGATTCCTTCACTGTTTTCCGTTCAAAAAAGATAAGCTAATAATTCTCCTTGATGCGCACTATCCCATCCAAGTGCACCTTGGGGAAGTCTTTTTTTTTTGCGATGGGGGAAGTCAAATTTTGGCAATATTAACGGTTGGACTTACTAAACTTGAGCAAAAATATATATTCAAAAACGAAATGCTGATTCAGTAATTCAAACCAAACACATCGATAAAGTTGTTTATTGCCAATTTTAATTTAATTTTCTTGGTTCAAGGGTTTATAAACCGTGGGATCATTCAACAAACGAAATGCTGATTCAGTAATTCAAAACCCTGCCTCAGAATTGGGAGGAAAAAAACCTTCAGTACAGGTGTGTTTGGTTCCCTGATGAGGTTAGTTAAGTTGTATCATATATGCGGTCGAGGGAAAACAAATTAAACAGAGTCATATTTATTGAAAAAAATATTTGATTGATTATATTTGTTTAGGCAGGTTGAATTGAATTTATGTTTGGTTGATTGGATCTGATGTCGCATGAATAGATGCTAAGATTTTGATTGGTTACTCGTATAAAAATAATTTTATAATATTAATAAATAAATCTGTTTGTATAAACGGATAAAAAACTGCATCTATCGAGTCAAACTACAACAGTAAATATAGACAATAAAAATAGATTTTTTTTAAGATTCTACACATCTCTAGTCACTCTAGTTAGCACTCGGGAGGGGGGAATGCGGAGAACCAACACAATGCAGAGTGCAGGCTAAGCTGATCCGAGCCGTCAGGTCGCAGACCCGTCCAAACGCTGTCCTTATCTGTCGTCCTCTGTATCTTGCCATGTCCAAAGCCACGGGCATCCTGACTCATGATAAGTTTATCCGCTTTGGCTTCCACTTACGCCCTTGTTCCGTCTAAGTCTTTCATTCCTTCCCGTACCTTCCCCACCCCCTCCCCAGCGAGAAATTTAGGATTTTACTACTTTTATCGTTGGCGCTCGCTAAAATACTGTTAGTAAACAAACTTTGCTAAAATGTCACTCTCACCGATGCTCACCTCACTACAATGCCACTGTCTTTTTTCCTTTCAATTTCTTTTCTTTTTCAGCTAAAATTAGACCTGAATTAACGAATTTACCCTTGGCCAAACATGCCCTTTCTATGGATCAGTTTGAGGTCATTTCTTTTTCAGCTAAAATCACGTCTTTTTAATCTAAATCTCGAGCCCAGCTTAAGATTGATTTGCTCTTGCCTACTGTAGCCTCTGTATGGTTGTTGGGAGCATACGAGGAAAAAACACATAGTGACTGAAACAAGGTGACTGTATGCATTTCGGCCAGGCAAATTCGTCAATCCAGGTTTGATTTCAGCTGAAAAAAAAGAAATTAAGGAAAAAAAGACAGTGACATTGTAACGAGATGGGCATCAGCGAGAGTGACATTTTAACGAGGTCGTGTTTACCTATGCTATTTTAGCCAGCGCCAACGATGAGAATAGCAAAATCCCAAATTTCCCCTCCCCAGCTGAGCAACTACCAAAGCACAAGCGAGCGAGCTCTCCCCTCCCCTCGCGACCGCCGCCCCACGCACCGGAATCCGCAGAAGATCCCGACCCCGCGATGCAGACCCCGGCGAACCCCTCCGTTGACCTGCCGCTGGCGGCGCCGCCGCCTCCGGTGAAGGCACCGGCCCCGCGCCCCCCTACGCCGGCCTCCCTCCAGCCCGAGTCCCCCGGCTTCTTCTTCAGCGCGGCCGCGGCCGCCGCCCCCTTGGGCTCCTCCCACCGCCGCATCGCCATCGCCGTCGACCTCTCTGACGAGTCCGCCTACGCCGTGAGCTGGGCCGTCGCCAACTACCTCCGCCCCGGGGACGCCGTCATCCTCCTCCACGTGCGCACCACCTCCGTCCTCTACGGTGCCGACTGGGGCGCCGTCGACGTCTCCTTCCCCCGCGCCAACGCTAACCCTAGCGGCGGCGCCGATGAGGACGGCGACGATGCCGAGGCCGCCGCACGCAGGATAGAGGACGACTTAGACGCCTTCACCGCCTTCAAGGCCGACGACCTGGCCAGGCCGCTCAAGGACGCGGAGATCCCCTACAAGGTCCACATCGTCAAGGACCACGACATGAAGGAGAGGCTCTGCCTCGAGGTCGAGAGGCTCGGGCTCAGCGCGGTCATCATGGGGAGCAAAGGGTTTGGCGCCTCACGGAGGACCAGCAAGGGGAGGCTCGGGAGCGTGAGCGACTACTGTGTGCACCACTGTGTTTGCCCGGTGGTGGTGGTGCGTTCCCCTGATGACGGTGTGGCAGAGGGTGGGGAGGCCGGTGGTGTGCAGACCACGGCGGGTGCAGAGGAAGTGCTGAACCCTGTGCCGGAGGAGGAGGCTGAATACCATGATGCTACTGAGGAGCACAAGGGTAATTGATTTTATAGTTGCTTGTGCATGTGTCTGTGCCTGCCGTCATTATTTATACGAAATGTACCAAAGCTTCAACTGAAAATAAGATGATGTGCATACTAGAGGTTATTCTACATCAATATAACTAGCTAAGTAGTTATACTAAATTGAACTAGCAAGATGGCCCACGCTAATAGCGTAGCTACGCCGCAATATTTTGTCACGATAATCTTTGGTTAAAAAGTAGTATCTTTAGCTTTTTTAATGAGGTTAGTGCCATTTAGAGACAAAATGCATAAAATTAGAAGAAGAGATAAAATTATGTTAGATGAAGAGAAAAATAGAGAAAATTATTTATGGCCAGCATATTTACTCAGCTAGTTTTGTGTACTTGCTAGTTTTATGTACTCACCTCGATTGTAAATTTACATTTATACATTCAATCAATAAATCTATTGTCTAATTACTGAATTTATATAACATTCTAGTCAAACATAGTTGTATAGGCATGTCTTGATCATACAAAGATACATACCACGCTCTTCACCCACTTGCTGCTGTGACGGCAAGCTGTCTGGTCCAAGTCTAGCTCTTACCGGTTGCATTCTGCTTATTAATCCTTGACTTTGTAGGTGTCCTTTTGTAGCCACCATAGGTCGCGGCTCCACCATATGCATTCTGTGGTTGTGCCTTGCTTTGTCGTTTACCTGACATCATTATCTCGTTCTGTGCAACAAATTTATTGTCAGTTTTTTTAACTTCCTTGATGAATTAAGTCAAATGTAGCTCCTCGTCTCCTTGTGGCTGCAGTCGCGAGGTACGCGGCACAAGCCTAGCTTCAATGTCCTTAGTGTCCCTTGTTGACCATTTATAGTATGTGAATGGTGGCTTCCCTTGACGCCTACCTAGCATCATGATCTTGTGCTACGTGTCAACAAATCTATTGATTAATTGTACTTTACATGGACTTTATTTAGGTATTTGATTTTTTCTAAGACTATATTTGATACAAATCCTTCTTTTTTCTATTCTAACTCCAATTTCAATTATAATTAATTTTATTTTATTTGGACTCTTTATTTAGATATTTTGCTTCTTAGACAGTATGGAAACCATAGACATACATTAATATTTTTCATAATTTTTTTAAAATTTAGAGCACATTTGAAAGCATTGACAAATCGAGATTAAATCACTGTATTAGAAAAAAGAGAAAAGATATTGTATACGTGGGTCCTTACTCCTTTAGGCCCAAGCTGGCCCAATCGGTACGCTAGCCCATGCCACGACCGTGTCGTTTTCCTTCTGCTATTGCGACGGGACGGTGCATCGCACATCCTCTTGTATCGGCAACTCAACTCCTCTTTTACTCCCTCTCGGTCTCCTTCCTCTGCACAGATTCACCACCCAAACCGCTCTCTCTCTCTCTCTCTCTCTCTAGGCTGATGGAGCGTTGTTGCCATGCTGCCCCTCCACCTGTGACCGCATGAAATTAATGAATTCATCCGAACTCTCCAATCGGTGGTCCTAACCGTGCTGAACTGAAGCATCACACCAATCATGGCATGTGGTGCCATCATTGCGATTCCCCATCATCTGCCCGCGTAGCGCAGGCTCGGGGTACCATCGCCTTAAAGCGCGCTAGTGGGCTTGCGTAGGCTGATCTTCTCAATCTGAGCCATTGAATCCTCCCGATTCACCCTCGTTCTTCCACACGCCTCCT
Organism: Phragmites australis; assembly: GCF_958298935.1. Classification (NCBI taxonomy): domain Eukaryota; kingdom Viridiplantae; phylum Streptophyta; class Magnoliopsida; order Poales; family Poaceae; genus Phragmites; species Phragmites australis. The sequence goes on along the minus strand of NC_084934.1, from coordinate 22,817,759 downwards.
TCAAATTAGTCTACAGCAAAGGCTAATCTCGCTAAGCAGCGATTACTGGCGGACAGCCCCTGACATCGGCACTCCATTTTGCCCATCTCCCCATGCTATCACTGGTCCTGTGCCGATCTTGGAGCCGCTGCAGATATGGTGGCCGCACCTCTCGGTCAAACCCCGTGCTACCTCTGTCAGATAGGGACCTAAGGGTCGTGCCACCCGGTCACCGCGGTCTTCAAGTTCCTCACGGTCGTCACGATTCATCATTGTCGAAGTCGTGTCGTGAAGGGGTCGGTGCCATCCAGATTTCATGGGCGAGGAAACAGAGACCGGGGTGGTCCTCCCCTTCTTTCTTTGCTGCTTCTACTGCACCGCCTAACAAATCTGTACCGACGGCTTTGTTTCCTTTTTATTTTGTAGCCTGACTGCTTCTCGTGTTCTTGGGATGCTAGGATGGTGTCGTGACTTTGATGGCTTAAAATAAATTAAATAAGAAAAGAGTTATATCTCTTATTTATTAATCGTATTTGATATTGACTCTTTGATTAAATCTAGTTTGTTAGATGTTCATAATAATGAGTGGTCTAGATTTTTTTCTTTTTTCAGATTAACATGGTAATTTCATGACCATGAGAGCGAATGCGGAGGCTCCTTTTGCACCTCAAATATTAAGATAATAGATAGATAGGGAGAGTTAGCAAGGATTATGGGGTATGGCTTTTATACTTTTCCTTTGAATCATGATATGGATTTCAATTAGATCTTGTTACATTTATTAGGTCTACTTCCCAGTTAACATTGAATAAGTTGTGGAACATGACTGTTGGGTCAAGCCAACTGTTGTATGGTGTATAAGTGAAGGATTTAGCTCTGCATTGTTACGGTCACCTCATCTCAAGGTTTAATGGTTCTAGCGTTTGTGTAGTCCTGTACAATTGTACATGTAGCGTTGCAGTACCTAGGCTACCAACTAAATGTCTGGTCATTTTGCTTCACATTTTCCAATCAAAGGATATAAAGTATAGACCATGAGTGTTTTAGCTTTTCTGTTGTACCCCAAATAGTTCTTTATGTCTAAAAGCGATTAAGTCTGAAAATTTAGTTTTATTTTCAGCTTGAGGAAAGTTTCTAGTTTGTTCACTAGTGCTCTACGTTTGTCCTTCACCTGATTGGACATTTTGGAGGAAGAATTTTGATTAGCTTTTGAGAGTAAATTTATTAGTCTGTTTGCTCATGCTTAGTCTTATTATTTTATAGGTTAACCTATTGTCTTAGGAATTGATAAACCCAAAAAAGGTTAAGATGTAATTCTCGTTATCTTATTGCTTATCCCTTCCCCTTCACTTATGTGCGTACAATAATACAATTGGATGTATTTAACTTCTTAATACAGATGCCAATGATTCTCCAGTAAACTGAGTTAGCTTGTAAGGAAGCGAATATCCCATTAAGGCAGTACTAATATTTTGGAACCCAGCCTCCTACTATCTAGCTTAGCAATGAACCATGGCATGGACCTCTCCCCTACCATTTTCTATGCAGGATACTGAGCTGGTGCCTTCTGGTGATCAAGCAGACCTTCCTTGCACTCCTGTATTGGCACGAGTATGAGTTTCACCTGCAGATTGCAGCCTACCAAGCAGCTTCTGCATAACCATCTATCCCACAGGACCTGATCACAATGATCACTTGTTCTTTGGAAACAATTATCTCTGCATAGTTTGTTTGGCTTGTGCGCATAATTAATCACTGAACTCAGATATGCCTTCAGCAAAGAAATTCATCTGCTATCCATTTGTAAGCTGTAAACCTACCATACAGTATCTGTAACTTACCTGTAGTCTATACTTTGTAAAAGGGTTGTTATGCCCCAAATGAACTCCCCTGTATGGCCATGGCTTCAGCTGAAATAGAGAAACTGTACCTGCAGCACGGCCTGTTTCTGTGAATTAGGATTGTTCTACTATCTAGTTTCAGAAAAACTATCATGAAGGTAGGAAGGGAAGGGATCAGGGAGATGCTGGGAGCAACTATTAGGCAGTGGGATCCATTTGTGTCATCGATTCAGATCATGCTATAGAAAAGTGCAAAACCTGCTTTAGAAGTGGCATGTTTTTAGGAAATAAATAGTTAGGCAAACCTGCTTTATACAGACTCTTTTACTTTTGAAACCTATTATTAACCATGAGCATGGTATGGGAAAATGAGACTTAAAAGTTGATGATATATATCTGAATTGTATTACCCCGTTTCACTATACTGTTTAATCGGTATGCTTCAACATGTCTCTTCACTTGGATGGTTTAATTTAACAGAAACAATGGTGCCATGCCTTTTAATATTTGTGATTAACTATCTAGTAACTTCCAATGAACAGATACTTAGAAAATTATGTTTGTGCATTGTCTGCTCTTATAGACTGTAGCTAGCATAACTGTGTGTTTCCTAAATAGCTTTGTGGAATAGTTGAAGATATCTCCAAAATTTCCTTGTTTTCAAAGAATAAGTAGTTGTACACTTTATTAGCTTCCGAATAGTAGAAGGATTAGCTAACAGTTTGGATTCTTTTGGTTGAGATTTCATTATCTGTGTGCTATCAATCTGTAATAAACTAATAACTGGAGTAATAAGCTGTGTGTTAATGCTAGCTGAGTTACTACCTGGAAAAAAACTGAGAACTGTACTTTTTTTCTTCTGATTATCGAAATTTCTTGCTTCCTTATTAGTGATATTTGTGATAGATTGAATAATGACATTCATTTGCATGTACCATGTCAAGGATCTTGTGGGTTTCATCTCTAGCCTACCCCAACTTGCTTGGGACAAAGGCTTTGTTGTTGTTGTTGTTGTACCATGTCAAGGATCCTACATGATTAATTAGCTAATATATTGAATTGGTGATATTGCTGCAGATGCTTGATTGGGTTGATGTATTGTGAAGTCCCGCTGGATTCAGGTGAGCATAGGATTAAACTTTTTCCATTTAGTTTGTATGGTTGTTGTCTGATAGTTTTCCACTATCCAATGTTTTCTTAACAGTAATTCCTTACCCATTGGGTTCAAAATTTCTATTTTTCTCTCAAGATAACGTTGCAGCACATTTGGTATAATGTTAAGAGTATAACCTTAAATACAGTAAAAAAATATGATATCTTTGTAGCCTATTGTAATGTAGGTACATGTGTACGGCAAGTTATACACTAAAACTTCAAATGAAATATTCACTATAAGTTGGGAGGTTCGAGTATGCTTAATAATCCCGATGGGAAATATATGGGAAGCTTGACTGTTGTCCCAAGCAACAAATTGTGGCTTTGGGTAACATGATTATTTTATGCCCAAAGCTACACTGCAGAACCCCAGATGGATCTGAACAATGCTATATTCGTATAAGGTTAAAATACTATTGAAGGGACCAGCTGCCCTATCCTTTGATAATTGATACTAATGAAAAATCTTAGCTCCCTTTGATTTGATCATTTTCCTCCCATGCACTAGCACTTCACTACGATACTGTTTTGTACGGCCACCTCCAACCTGTCACTGGTTATTTCATAGACAGTTAATTGCTTTGTTTTTAAGGCATCGTCTAGGCGATGAGGCGCTGCTAGAGTCCTGGGCGTCCCCGGTGCCTTGCTAAAATCAGAGATGGAGAGGAGGAGAGGGAGGGATAAGAGAGTTCCACCCCTCACAAACAAGAGGAGCGGGAGTGGAACTAGCAGGGACAAGCAGCCACCGCCTCCCCATCCCTGTTGCTGCTGGCTCCAGCGGTGGCCAGAGCAGCACTCCTCCGGTCGACCATGGCGGCGTCCGATCTGAAAGGGAGCGGCGGCGGCAGCAGGCGATTCAGGGTCTAGTGAAGGGGCTTGGGGTGGTGGGGCTTGACAGCTTGTTGCTGCTCCCTCTGTGCCATCCATTCGCTGCGACGTCGCTCGATTTGATCGGCGATCTGTGGTGGCATTCCCTAGTGTTACTGCTGTCTTTGTGGCCTGGACGTGTGGTGGGTGGATGTCAACTGACAAGGACAACATGCCATCTAGTACATGGCTGTGGTGGGTTGGTGCAATAGTAGCAAGGGTAATGAGCTGGATAGTTATGAAGGCCCAATCTCCATCTCTTTCTTTTTAGGGAAAGAATGTTTTTACCGTTAGCAAACATCCTAGTTTTACTTTTGCCATCGTGTTTTATCAGATTTTGTTTTTGCCATCGGTTATGCGATTTATTGTTTGTTTTTGCCACTTCCTGCTGTTTTTCCAATGGCAAAAACGAAAAACAAATTGCAAAACCGATGGCAAAAACAAACAACAAATTGCAAAACCGATGGCAAAAATGAACTACAAATTGCAAACCAATGGCAGAAACGAAAAGTGATAAAACACGATGGCAGAAGCAAAACTAGGATCCTGCTAATGGCAAAAACAAAATTATCCCTTCTTTTTATTATAATTATTTTCTTCTCTTCTGGAGTAACTATATATAAGACCGAGAATATATATTATGTGTATGGTGTCAGCTTTGCGTCGCCTTAAGTGCCTAGGCGATAAGGGGGTGGGTGGCCGCACCATGCCTTTCTGCCTTAAGAACAATGGTTAACTGAAACTTTTGGGAATTGCACTATTTAAGCATGATTTTACACTGCCCTAGCATCTGATTTTACGACCACCAAATGGTCTTACTATCCATACATCTGTTAGATTAATTTCCTTCGATTTTTTGTTTTGCCTCTAATTCCTGCCATTTCCTTCCACAGCATGTAAAGATTCTAGCAGTCAACCGTTGGCTGGTGGTTTCTACTGAGGACATCTGGTGTTTGGTCAACTTTCATTGCTCATGCCTGTCAATGCTTTTGCCTTGTTGTATCTTCAGTTGCCTTCTTTCACGTAGCTTGTCTAACTGTTCACCTGCTTGGTGAATATTTGTGCATTAGAACCTTTGTATTTTCTTCGGATCCACTGTTTCTGACGAAAGTTACAGTTTGACTACTTTTAGAACCAAGTGTATCACCTCCGCAATATTTTTCGTTTGCTTTGCTTTATTTTAATTAAAAGTAACTTTGTGGTAGATTTCATGAATCTTTAGATGTTCATTGCCAATTTCCTGCCTGGAGAAATTTACGTTATTTTCTGAATGTACTTTAAAAAGCTAGATGTTTCTGTACTAGAGCCTTGTTCCCTAGCTTGGTTGGTACTATCTGCCCTGTGGAATATTCTCTTGTTTAGAGTCAGTTCAGACTACCTTTTTGGCACATGGAAACTATGAAACCCATCTTTTATGGATTTATACTGGATTAGTTTGTGTCGACCACAATTATTACAGAATTGGATTAGCTTTTTTTTCAGTCTTGAAAACTTGGCTGGTTTAGAATTTTTCGATTTATAAGCAGTTATTGTTCGAACTCTTAGAATATGCTTCTGTATGGACGTGTGCCATTGCAATTTTTTAGTTTGGGTCCCTATATCATGCAATCATGATATGAAGATCTTACCGAAAATCACATGCATAGATTTCGAGTTCTGAATGTGTTGGTTTCCAAAAGAGTTGGTGAACACATCTTTTCATCTGGAAGTGTTTAACAATTCATGCGGTTCAGAAGATCAATTCCTTAACACTAGCAAGTATTGGATCCTTGGCCTTGCCAGTACTCATGTGTCGTGTGGGGCTGAGAAAAATGCTATGATGCCCAGCTGCTGCGAAGAGATCGGGTTCTGGAACTTAGTGATTGATGAGGGAATTTGTTGATACTCTCTGGTAGTCTATTTGTTATTCTCCACGGGTCATCTAATTCTACCGATTACACGCACGGACGGGACAATGAAAATCTTGTTGGAATTCTGTGAATAATTAGGTGAACAGCTCGCCGTTAACTTTCTTGTTTCGATCCTTTTCTATAACGTGTTAATGCATCTAAGCTGCTCATTCTCCGGCTCAACCTGTCACCTTTTGTGATAGTACGCCACTCATCACCACTTTTGAGGGGCGGATATTTCACTCCAGCCACCTGCCGTGTTTACTAATTGTCATCAGGCACACGTTGACAGCATGGGCCCTTTCAATAGCAATTTTGAGGCGCATCTTGTCCTTCACTCCTTGTGCTTTTCCATTGTTGTGGCTACATTAAGAATTTTGGTTGTCGCTAAACCACATTATCGTCGTCATTTTCATCATGGACCGACTACGGACCAAACAGAATCTCTTTTTCTTCTTCTCTTTTTGGTTTGGGGTCATTTCACGGCTCGCAATTCTAAAAGTGCGCGCTTTTTCTAGTCCATTCGGACGATGCAAAATCTGACCCTACGGGGTTGGTACGATGTGCGAGCTTAGAACATCCCAACTATTTTTTTTTTCATTTCTTTCTTGATTTTTTTTCTATTTTTTTATCTTTAACAGTTTTTTTTAAAGGATTTGTAAAGAAAAAAGAGATAATCCCGTTTTGGTAGAAATGACCTTGTTAATTTCTTCGTAAAGTAAATTGTTGGAACGTTGAAAGGAATAAAAATCTCTTCACAAATGAATTCTGGTTACCAAGGGAATCTATTGGCATGATCTTAGCTCGGTGAAGCTGTTGTGGCACAATCAGAACTGTCGGTCGATAAATTGATGGTTTGATCTTACAATGACAAAATCCTTGCTATGTCTTTCTGTGATTTCTATATCTGATACGGCCGGCTATCTGGGGTTATGATGCCGAGATGTGAACCACCCGGTTTTGGATCTGGAGTTGTTGGTTTGATCAATGATCATCCTCCTCGACGGTTGCAGGAGCTGGATTGGCACGAGCTACCGCGTTTGGAATATGTTTATGCAGGGCAGTCTTTGGATGTAGAATAAAAGTGGTCCTTATTTCTGACGCTTGGGAGAGGGAGTGTACAGGATAATCTGCACACGAGTGGTCTGATGCTTGGGAATTCACAGCTTACTTTTGACCACGGGCGGTATTATCCTGCTCAGCATCAAAACAAGAAGCTCCCTAATCACAATGGAGGCTCCTCAAGAGAGATTTAACAAGACTGCTGGAGCTGGCGACCTCCACTACGGAAGTCCTGTACTGAAAAGACACCATTATTGAATTCGTTCAGATTTCCAAGTCGGCACATACTATGATCATTCCTTGGAACATGACCCAATGTCAGTACAGCTAAAACTGTGTTTTGCCCATCAGGGTCCGCAGGTTGCCAGCCGATACCACCTTTCTTTTACAGAAGCCAAGAACACTTTTCATGGTTCCTGGGCTACAGGCCTACAGCGACACTTTCCGTGCCGGCTGTCCAGCGGTTCTCCGTCCTGATGGCTTCGTAGAGGCTGTCCAGTGCTTCACGTGTGCACATTGGTGCTCGTCACCTCTTTTTTTTACTTTTGCAGAAGGGGCTAGAGGCCCAGTTATATTAAAAAACGCAACAACCTAACACCTCTGGATATGTAAAGGCAACCTTGGAGAAGGTCAAAATTACAATGAAGCACGTAGACCCATCTCCTCAAGGTTGATAAAATACAGATAAGACCCTAAACAACCAAGAAATAAAGAAGGAAGCCTACAGGGCCTTAGTCACATCGCCCGAATACCTTGTAGTTCGCTAGACCGCCGCAACGCTCTCAGGCGGAGGAGAAACACCGAGGACGGGAAACAGAGCACCTGCGCAAGCAACATGAAGCGATATCCAAACACTTTGGCTAGCCGCATGACTTGATTCCACTAAGGAGCATCGACCGTCCACTCCATGCACTTGCCAGGCAGATGAACCAGCGCCGCCGACAACACCAATGGCCCGGGAAAGGAATCTAGCATCACCGATAGCACCGTCGACCTGGAGAAAGGACCCAACACCACTGAAAACACAACCGACAATCCGGAAAACACAAAATCCAATCCAGAAGGATGGATCTTCCACCCCAACCGCTAGAAGGGATACTATTACATACCTTACAAAGCCATGAGTGGAACGACTGCCGGAGATGGCACCACTGCTGGAGAAACCCAACAGGGGACAAAAATCACCACCCGAGCATGTCGTCATGGGGAGCGAAGAGCTAGCCTATTTAGATAGATATATCTACAACCAAATAGGTAGAATACTGCACCGGATGTCGACCTCTTGCATCCTCATCCCCCTCCAGAACCAAAAGGCCGCCAGAGGAGAGGGGTACCAAAAGGAGCTAGCACCGGGATCGAATCGCCTGTTGGGGTGCCTTTTTCTACTGTTTACGGAGGGGAGGAAGAAGAGATAACGCCATCGCCAGAGAAACCCAACAATGGACAAAAATCCCCATCTGAACACGTCACCAGGGAGAGCAAAGAGCTAGCCTACTTAGATGGATTTACAACCTACTAGCTAGAATATCTTACTACGTTAGGTGGCAAAAGCTGAGTGCGACATACATCATCAAGAGACATCGTTAGAGATAATATCTACAACACATCAAGATTTATCAATTGAGATAGTATCAACAATACATCCTCCTCTAGAACTCCTCAACACGATGAATATAACTTTTCATATAATCTTTTCACTTTATTAGCTTGCCTGTTACTACCCTATTTCTCTCTATCTCCTTCCCCATTCATTCGTGCGTGCCACCCCACTCGATAACGCGTGCCTCCACCTAAGCTTACTTGTCAACCTCTCCTCCTCCATCACTTGGCCTTGCATATGCTTCTAACCTCTCATCCTCCGTAACTAGATCTGGTCGGATTCAGTTAGCCTCGATGATGTCTTGGCATCATTGTCTTTGTCTTGCATAGACACCAAGCTTGCAATGGCCGAAATAGTATAGTTCTGGCATGGCAATGCTTGGAACGGTGACCAGGGCTCGATGCAGAGGTGGCGTAATATTACCTTCCTCAATGTGTATTATGAAGTGATCTCATCTATGTTGGACCTGTAAATTCCAAAGCAACTAAGATCCTATTTGGAATGTCGAGATTTTTCTCCGTACCTATGGAACAAGAATTGTTTTTTTCAAAAATGGCAGGAGCACTGTTGGGATCTATTAAGAGAGAAATATAGTGTATTTACATGAGGAAACCAAAAAACGCCCCACCACAAACGGCGAAAAAAATGCCACCTAGTCCATCTATGCTAAAAAAAGAAGAAAGCACAGAGGACATCATTTCTGCATGAACAGGGCTGGTCGCCGCTAAAGAATGTCTTCCACCATCTGGTTCGCAACTTAATTCGAAGACTTTGCCGTGTTTTAAAATGTGTGACGATTCCTTTCCTTCTAGACATTACACCAAGTGTAAATCAATATGCCATTAGCATCGTGACTATGCTCCTTGCACATGGCTTTCAAAGTAAAGGTGCCACTATACTGTTAGAGAGTCGTTAGGTCTAATAACGATACGTGGCAGGTTGATATGTAGGATGGACAACGCCAAAGACCTAACAAATGTGTAGAAGAGGTAATCTAGCCACAGATGGGCCACCATTTGCCCACCTCCAACGACAACTGGCTCAATGAACATTGCGGATGGTGAGGCCAACCCTGATGGCCAGGTTATCTGCCATAAGGATTTTATTTTAAATGAGTGTTCAAGCAAAGACTTTATATTTGTTTTTCGTTTTTACTTTCCAGATCAAGTTTGAGTTGAAATGAGAATTATTTCCCGTAAAATTTGTACGAAATCTGCGATGTTTTCATCCCAAACAAAAACCCCCAAGCCCCATTTTCCCAGTCACCTTTCCTTTTCCATGCCATTAATGGCATCAACACACGACCACGCTACCAAATACGTCCGGATCTCCATCCATCAAGCGTATCTTCATTCGAACCACATTCTGTTCCTACCACAGGTCCGCATCGACTCACGCGCCAATCGAGCCCACCGGAGCGCGAGTCCCGGCCCGGCGAGCCGGCCGCCCTTTCCGAGCTGGCCGCTAAAATACTCCGAGCCGCCGCTCTCGCGGTCTCACTCACTCACTGCCACGCCACACACTTAATACTAAACCGAATGCAAAGCCACGTGCTTAACAACACTAATTAATTCACTCCCACTTCCACCTGCAGCGTCACGCCTCCACTAAACAAAGCCACCAGCCAATTCTCTCTCAGACTCTCACCACTCAACTCTGTCCCTCTCTCTCCACAATGGAGTGGTTGGTGCTTAGGGTGGCCTGCCAATAGCCCAATAGTGGAGGGAGAGAGATGGGAAAGGGACTAGGGGGAGGAGTGCGCTGCTGCTCCATGGCCTCTTCTCCTCAGCTCCTCTTCCTGCTCCTCGCTTCGCTTTGCAGTGTGGTGGTGGCGGCGACAGACACGCTGCAGCAGCGGGAGTCGCTGTCGGGGGCGGCGACGCTGGTCTCCTCGCCGTCGGGGGTGTTCGAGGTGGGTTTCTTCCCGCCGGACCCCAAGCTGCCGTCCCGCCTCTACCTCGGCATCTGGTACCACGGCATCTCGCCAAGAACCGTCGTCTGGATCGCGAACCGCGTCGCGCCGGCCACATCATCATCGCCGTCGCTCACGCTCACCGAGACCGGCGAGCTCCGCGTCCTCGACGGCGGGGTGAACGGCTCCGCGCCGCTCCTCTGGTCCTCGAACATCTCCTCGCCGGCCGCGCCGCGCGGGGGCTATTCCGCGGTCATCCGGGACTCGGGGAGCCTCCAGGTGAGTAGCGAGGACGGGCCGCTATGGGACAGCTTCTGGCACCCGGCGGACACCATACTGTCCGGGATGCGCATCACCGAGCGCACGCAAGGGAGGAGCCCCTCGGAGCTGATGCGGTTCACGTCGTGGGCAAGCGAGACGGACCCCTCGCCGGGGCGCTACGCGCTCGGCCTCGATGCCAACTCCGGCCAGGCCTACATCTGGAGAGACGGCAATGTTATCATCTGGAGGTCCGCTTCTTGGTTCCCTGCTTCTAAAAAAACTCTCTTTTTGGGTTTTGGGGGTGGGTGGGGCCGTGGGGGTGGTATACTCCTCGTTTGGAGTTTCGAGATAATCCAACTTTTCTGTGTCATTTCCGTCGGTTTTCTTGATAGGTAATTATTTGTATCATTGTATGCTAGCACTCAGATTCGATTGGGACAGCAATTACTGTATCAATTATGCCTTTGACCACTTCAGGGTTATTAACTTGCTGTACGACACACTACTATAGTAGTTAGCTGCTGGCTGTTGTGTTCTTTCAGACTTTAACCATATCACTTGGAGGATATATCTTTCCTCATGATTGATGGGAGCAACCCAAGATCTTTGATCATTTGTTAGGTGAATTTGTTCAAATTTAGCTGGTTTTGTGCGTTTAAAAATTTAGCTAGTTTTGACTGATTGGTAGTCTAGTTTGGTTAGACTTTTGCAGCTAATCCCGTGCTAGTTGCATCAGTCTGCGGCAAGGCACCTTCAGCTATCGGCTATTCCCAGTTGGCGATGGGAAATCTTGAGCATCTCCTTCTCATGGTCATGGGTGATAAAAAGCATCCTTTTCGTTTCATTATAAGAGGATGGAGAGGAAACATAAAAAGCATTATGTTTAGCAGTAGGAAACTAGTTGTTTAGAGAAGGAAAACTTTCTATGTGCCATTAGGAAGTTTCAGGATCCCTGATATGTCACTGCAAATTTGACACTCCCTTAGGTGCCATTTCTTTTGAAAACGCACCTGTCCGTTCCATTGTTGACCATATTGTGTCAGTCAAACCATATGATGGAGTTGTGCAAAAATCATGATGGGCGTTTTCAAAAAAGCATTGGCACCTAAATGAGCATCTACTGTGCGGTGCGGTAGTATTTCAGGAATCCACAAACTTCTTAATTGCAAAAAGGAAAAAAAAACTCGACCAACCTAGGAATAACTAGGTGGCATTGCATATAAGAAGAAATAAGCACCCTAATTCGAGTTGAAGAGGACTCGAACCTAGGTGGTGAGGGTGTACACCCACACCTCCTTCTCAATTGCAAACAAGTATTTCCCCTTTGGACAAACATTACCTCTTACTTGTAGTCCATCAATAGTGAGCACTGGCTAGTCAGTCACGATGGGTTGGTCATTCCAACACGTTTAACAACTGTTTCTTGATAGATCTGTGTGTGTTAGGGTGGCGCCTGTGTTATTCTTAAAGCTCAATAACTTGAAAATATTTTCTTTTACATGCTAGAGCCTTAGGGCCATTTGGACGAACTTCTAAAAGAACAAATTTATCTTTGGTAATTAATATTCTTCTATGAAGTCCAGTAATGCCAAACATTTCCACATTACATGGTACTTGTCTCTGTGAACTTACCTGTGTGTTGAATCGAATGAATAGCTACCGTTGAAGAGAAGTCAACACCTAAGAGGATAAGCAGCATGTCACCGAAACTAGGATGAGAAATGAAGTGGAATTTGGCCAGTGTAAATGATAGCGTTAATAGCAGTGTAGCAACTTGAATATAGGCTCTCAAAATAATTGAGTGTCCAACTTTAAAAAAAGATTGAATATATATATTTTCAAGATGTATCATAACATGATTTGAATCCTTTAACAGGTCGGGACAATGGACTGGGGTGAATTTTATAGGCATTCCATGGAGGCCACTCAACATGAATGGGTTCAAACAGGGAAATGATCCAGTCTTAGGAGGAGTATACTACACTTACACTGCAACAAACACATCTCTGCAGAGGTTTGTTGTCCTGCCAAATGGCACAGACATCTGCTACATGGCTAAGAAGTCTCCACAAGAGTGGGAGACTGTCTGGTGGCAACCATCAAATGAGTGTGAATACTATGCCACATGTGGTGCAAATGCAAAATGTACTGTGGTGCAAGGTAGCAAGGCAAAATGCACCTGCCTGAAAGGTTTGTCCCGGACCAAAATTTCCGAGTGCTAATATCTACTGTGCAATGCAAGAACCCACACCAAAATAGGTTGCAATTTCAATTTTCGAACTTTGAAGGATTGGGAGATTAAGGGTCCGTTTGGAACATGGGAATTTTACAGCAATCTTGCAAAAAATGCACAAGTTCTTACAATATTCATGCATCAAAACATTAGTTCCTTCTCCTCCTTTAACTCAAAGGTTTTTATTTAACATCCAGTTGATTTAGCTGCAAAATGGTTAAAATTTGATGGTACATGGTAATGAAAGCCCGAACTTTGATGGTTGGATGCCTAAAGTTTTAGAATATGCTCAAGTCAAGTGCTTTATATTGGAAGGATTGTTTACTTGGTTAAAAGGAAACTTGTTTGCCTGTCTTTTTTCTTACTTAAATGGGCATATTCCATTTTTGTTCTCCAGTCGTTCAAAACAGGAATACATGGACTGCTATGTCTGTTTCTTTATATACCTTAAAGCTCTTTCATATATGCTTACGAAATAAATACTAGCTACGGTCTGGCTTTACATTTTTTATTTATTTCAATAGGTTTTCAGCCGAAGTTGTTGGATCAGTGGAATGCAGGAAACTGGAGTCAAGGTTGCATCAGGAGCCCACCTTTGGGTTGTCAGGTCAACCAATCCGGGGATGGATTTCTTTCTATCGGAAACGTAAAGTGGCCTGATTTCGCGTATTGGGCATCCGGTGTGGCAGATGAGACTGGGTGCAGGACTGCCTGCCAGAACAACTGCTCATGTGGTGCCTATGTTTATGTGACTACAATAGGGTGTCTAGCCTGGGGTGATGAACTAATTGATATCCACGAGTTGCCGACTGGGGGATATACCCTAAACCTGAAGCTTCCTGCTTCTGAGTTACGTAAGTAATGATGATTGTCTAAACAACAGGGTATAACTTTGCACATTTCTATATTTCTTCACCTGTAAAATATGATGTTTATGCCAATTTTCTCTGTCCCTTAATCAGCAAGAGGACATCTTGCAACTTGGAAAATAGCGACAATAGTATCTGCTGTGGTGCTATTTGTTTTGGTAGCTTGCCTCATTCTGTGGTGGATGTGGTGGAAGCGTGGCAGAAATACTAAAGGTAAGGTTCTGTTGCATGTACCCTTCATGTGGACAAATCCATGTGGCCGCTAAGTACTGTTCACCTACCAGTATTTTGAATGTAGGAATTCAGTCAAATATGGGATGCAACAATGGTTATACTGTAATGAAAGATAAACATACATCATGCTCAGATGTGTTGTGGGCTTGATTTTCATCTACCAAATTGGTGGCTTTAGTGAATCCTAAAACAAGCTAGTGGTTAGGGCTCGAAGTCAAGTCGTCTCCTTCATGGATTTAATCAATCATGATAATGCCATGGATTTTAGTTATGTGGTTGCTGTAGGAAAACATTGCCATCATCAGTAATTGAGGTATTCTCGTCATGGTGAACGAAAATCATAGTTTTTACTGATTGAATAGCAAAAGCTCATTCCTTTGGTTGAACTATTTTTTTACAATAACAAATATTTTAAGTGATCCTATTAGTCACTGTTCTGATGAAGTGTACTAGTTAGATCCGTGATTAATCATGCCTTACGGGATTAGAAAAACCATAAACTTTGCTATAATGTTGTCGTAAGCTCGCTAAAATAGGTGTGAAACTGGCAGTTCTAAAATGAATTCTTTGTAGAATGTATAATATTAACTACCATTCTGGAGCAGATGCTGTGCACATAAGTTGGAGGTCAAGACATTCATCTACCCAGTCCCATCAGGCTACTGCTATGCTCGATATCTCACAGTCGATTCATTTTGATGATGAAGTGGAGGATGGAAAAAGTCACGAACTCAAAGTATACTCCCTGGACTGCATAAGAGCTGCTACATGTAATTTTAGTGACTCCAACAAGCTTGGAGCAGGAGGATTTGGTCCTGTCTATATGGTATGTTAAATGCCATCAATGACAACAATCTTTGTGTTATAGTTGGCATAATGATAATGAATATCATGAATCACTGTAGGGAAGATTACCTGGGGGAGAAGAAGTAGCTGTGAAGAGGCTCTGTAGGAATTCAGGTCAAGGCCTTGAGGAATTCAAGAACGAGGTCGTACTTATCGCAAAGTTGCAGCACCGCAATCTTGTAAGACTACTAGGGTGCTGCATACAGGGAGAAGAGAAGATCTTGGTGTATGAGTACATGCCTAACAAAAGCCTAGATGCATTCCTCTTTAGTACGTATCATTTCCACTTTCCATGCATCTTGATTGCCCCACCGAATGAACAAATATGCTGATTAAATTGTGATCACTGTCGATGAATAGATCCTGAAAAGCAAGGGCTTGTAGACTGGAGGAAACGGTTTGATATAATTGAAGGTATTGCTAGAGGGCTGCTATATCTCCACCGGGACTCAAGGCTGCGTATTGTTCACCGTGATCTCAAGGCCAGCAACATTCTCCTGGACGCAGACATGAACCCCAAGATATCAGATTTTGGGATGGCAAGGATATTTGGTGGGGATCAAAACCAATTCAACACAAATCGTGTTGTCGGGACATTGTATGTGTGATTCGATAGACCATACGATAAGTCAATAACCACATCTCCAACTTGGTTATGATAGGTTGATTTTTGTTTTGCAGTGGCTACATGTCTCCTGAATACGCAATGGAAGGCATTTTCTCAATCAAGTCTGACGTTTACAGCTTTGGAGTCCTGATCTTCGAGATCATCACAGGAAAGAGGGCTGTGAGCTTCCATGGTCATCAGGACTCACTGAATATTGCAGGATATGTAAGTACATGCTTGTCCCATAGCTATTTTTTTGGGGCTCTTACCTAACCAAACAGGCGTTCCCCCCCATATTCTGTTTTGTTTTTCAGGCATGGCGGCAATGGAACGAAGATAAGGGTGCGGAACTGATTGATCCACTGATAAGAGCATCGTGCCCAGTTCGACAAGTCTTGAGGTGCATCCACATTGCGTTGCTATGCGTGCAAGATCATGCTGATGAGCGTCCCGACATCCCTGCCGTCATCCTTATGTTGAGCAGCGACAGCTTGAACCTTCCCAACCCGAGGCCGCCTACCCTGATGCTTCGAGGCCGCGACATTGAAACAAGCAAATCAAGTGAGAATGAGCAGAGCCACTCCATTGGTACTGTATCGATGACACAGTTGCATGGAAGATAGAATAGCAAGAACAATATACTGGAATTGCGATATCTTTGTGTCTTTTTTACCCTTTCTGATGTTGATAATATGCTGTTTGGTGTAGATTACTTTATGTTATTCTTTCTGTTTTTGGGTGTGTGTGTTAGGGGTTGGGTCACTTCAATTTGTATGAAAAAATCGTAGTGACATTTAGTTTTCCAAAAGGAAATATGAGCAGGTGAGTGTAGTACTGTCATTTGTCGACCCAGGGCATGCGTAAGCTAATCATGAGATGAATACAAAACTTGATACCATCTTACTTTGCTAGAAAGTATTTTTTTTTAGCAGAACCGGATGTGAATTTCTGACTAGTTTCTGGCAGTTATATTGCTATTCTTTGCTTTATTCCCTTCACTTGTCAATAAAGGAAAGAAAAACAGCATTACCCTCAACAAACTGTGTTATGGAGCTATACTCCACTTTTATCTAACCTGGTATGAATATGACATCTACTGAATAGGACATGCATATCATCACAAGGAGTATGTAAAAACTCAAAATTAGATAACATATATAAACGTATTTATTAAAATAGATAATATGTAATCGTATTTATTAATTTAGTATCCGTATTTGGTGTATAGTGCATCAAAAATATATTTTTGGTACACCGTATACCAAAAAGACATTTTCGACACTATTGCCCGTATTCTGTACATCGTGTGTTCGTACCAACATAACCGTGTATCGAAAAAGCAGATACGGCATAACCGTATACCGAAAAAGTGTTTTTGACACACGATATAACGAATACGGCACACCATTTTTGGTACACCGTACGTCGAATACGGATACTGAATTAATAAATACGTCTACATTGTGTCTCTTTCGATAAATACGTTCATATATATTATCTAATTTTAAATTTTTACACATCACTTCAGATGTCCAGTGCAAAGACACTCCGAAATTGATGCATAGTCAGGAAAATATGGAGCCATGAACCATGAGCTCACCAGGCGACAACACACATATTTCTGACTCGAGGTCATGACGCATGTGTATCGCTTGCTGCCGATTGCACATACGTAAACCAAACACTTATATCTCTATCTAAACATGAATGAAACGTGAAACTCGCATTAAACGCAGCATTTCTTTTTTTGTTTTGGGTTTTTGATATCTCTTTAGATAGACGTCCATTAAACAGCGAGAACCCATGCATTACGTAAGGTAAGTTGCACAATGCATCAGGTGTCCTAATTAATCACACGTCCCCGCACTTAATACTATATTTGTTTTGAAATAAATGTCCTAGAATACATACAGTCAAATTTTAAAAACTTAGATCATTAATATACATAAAACTATTAAGATTTAACACATTAAAATGATAGTAATAAATTTATCATAAAAATACTTTAACATCATCTAATTTTTATCATATTTTATTAAGAGGTAGTTATAAAAAAAAATAATTAAACGTGTTTGTTGGAGACAGTATCAATATCCGAAATGACAAATAAAAAAACAGACGTAATAAAAGGAGTAATTAAGAAGTAGCATATGGTATGGTGCAGGTGGGCCCAGCCACGCGCCATTAGCGACGGAGAGAGCTAAAGTAGCCATGGATTTTAATAAAGATGAAAGTTCATAAAATTTTGAACTTTTTTATTAGAAATTTAAAAATTAGATATTTCATTCTTGTGAAATTTTAATCTATTACCGTAGCAGGCTCCGTTTTGTACTGGGCGCTACAGAACCTTCTCCTTGTCGTGGCACGCCGAGTCCGTCCAAAATTTCAATCCCGGCCCATTTCGCGATTTTCGTCCATTTCGACCGGTTTGCAAGCGTTTCGCGCTCTCCCGCGCATGGTTCAAAAATGCGACGATTACCGAGCAAAAACCACGATTACCGATCTTCTCGGTTCGGTTCGGTTTCAAAAGTCAAGCGGTAACCAAATTTGAATTCAAAAAATTCAAACCGATTTTGAAAAAAATCAAAAAATCCAAAATAAATCTGATAAAAAAACTAGAGCTAATTTTACGAGTATCTGTGCAAATAAAATTTGAAACAAATCTCGTTTGGAGCTCCAAATTGGCGAGCAAAGTTCGGATTTCTTTTAAATGGGCTGTTTTGTCTACAGGGCCGAATGAACAGTATGGATCCGGCCCGTTTCGGCCCACGTTCATTGGATAAGGTTGCGTTGGTGTGGAGGCTTCTGTGCACTGCAGACAATCCCCACCCCACTTCCCACAGCAGCAGGACAACGACCGCCTGGCTGTTTTCGGTGTTCTCCAGCGCAAATCCGACGACGCAGGTGTGGTAATCAAGCGGGGGAGGTCAGTTATCGATCGCATCCGAGCGGTAACCGACGGGCTGCACCCTGCGCGTCGCCACTTCTCGCCACACTTCGGTAACCATCGTTAAAGCTTCGGTAACCATCGCTGTCGGAGGGTGAACTCCTATTGCAGGGATCCCGAGAGACCCCTTTTTAGAGATTCGGCCGGGGGGATGATCCTGAACGAGCTTGTTTTGGAAAATAAGCGGGAAACGGAAATAAATGCAGTGGCTGGTGGGAGATGATCGTCCTAGTGCGAGAAAGATGGGTGCTCCGGGGTTTAGACAGGTTTGGGCCGCACGGGGGCGTAACACCCTACTCCTGTGTGAGTGCTATATCTATCCTTGAAGGGAATTCTTCAAGGATGTATCTGGTTACAAGAGAGAGCCACTTAGTGAGAGCTTGAGGCTCTCGTGTTCTAGCTTGGCTTGAGCTGGTTCGAGCGTCTGCGTCCTCTTTCTTTTTTTCTTACGGTCTGTCTTTTTACGTGTTCTCCATTCTTTCCTTTTATAGGCGCGCCGACCTCGACATATCCTGAATGGGAAAGAGGGGGTGCGAGTGCCAAGGTGCCACGGAGAAAGGCATCATCATTCCGTCTTGGCGAAGTGACAGGGGCGGTGGAAAAATACGGCGCGCATCCGACCACCCGCCACTGTGGATGCCCTCGGGCGCCATTAAGGGGGCCCACCGGGCAGCCTCAGAGGTGCCAGGTGCGCCCACCCTGTCTTGTTCTTCTGCCAGGGCGGGGTGGCAGGCGGAGCGCTTCGATTCTGGCAACGTTATCCCGAGGCACCCGGATGAAACGGGACGGGACCCGTGCATTTAATGGACCCACGCCCCCCTGCCAGTGCATGGCAGGGTCTGACACTGGAGCGTGGGCAGCTGAGAATGTCAGGATGTCAGGCCGCGCGTGCCTATTAAATGCGGCATTAGGCCTTTGACTGGCTGACACCCCGACGATGGGACCCTTCGGGTCGTCGGACGATCTTGCGCGAACCTTCGGGGAACCGAGTCCTCGGGGGCTGCCACGTGCAGCCCCGAGCCTTCTCTCCCGAGCACTTCGGTGAGACCTTCGGGGAACCGAGTCCTCGGGGGCTGCCACGTGCAGCCCCGAGCACTCTCTCCCGAGTACTTCGGTGAGACCTTCGAGGAACCGAGTCCTCGGGGGCTGCCACGTGCAGCCCCGAGCACTCTCTCCCGAGCACTTCGGTGGGACCTTCGGGGAACCGAGTCCTCGGGGGCTGCCACGTGCAGCCCCGAGCACTCTCTCCCGAGTACTTGGGTGCGACCTTCGGGGAACCGAGTCCTCGGGGGCTGCCACGTGCAGCCCCGAGCACTCTCTCACGAGTACTTGGGTGAGACCTTCGGGGAACCGAGTCCTCGGGGGCTGCCACGTGCAGCCCCGAGCACTCTCTCCCGAGCACTTCGGTGGGACCTTCGGGGAACCGAGTCCTCGGGGGCTGCCACGTGCAGCCCCGAGCACTCTCTCCCGAGCATTTCGGTGGGACCTTCGGGGAACCGAGTCCTCGGGGGCTGCCACGTGCAGCCCCGAGCACTCTCTCCCGAGCACTTCGGTGTTTGGATCATCGGGGGACTACAGTACTCGGGGATAAGTGAGAAACCTTCCGAGCACTTCCTTCTCGGTACTTGGACTCTGTGGATCATCGGGGAACTGGGGTGCTCGGGAACCTAGAGGCTACGGCCCCGAGCACCTTCCCCCGGGACTTAGTTTTTTTCTTATCCTGCAGGGTGGACCTCGCGGGATGGTGACATGTGGCGGATGGCCGGCCCGGTCTCAGGATTCAGGGACCCCTGGTTTCTAATACACCGACAGTAGCCCCCGGGTCTATTGGTAGGCGACGGGACGGAGACTGCGGATGGGCCCTTCGTCGCGGCCGAGGCCGAGGCTGGCGCAGACGCCATGTGGCAAGCTTTCGAGAGGTGGCGCTTGCGGACCCAGACCTCAAGTATGCCCCAACGGGAAAATGAGTGGACGCGTGTCCACACAACTTCCGAAGGGTATGATGACCATACGGGCGGCACACGCGGTCGCCGCGCAGATCGAGGAAAATGCGCCTGGCAGCCGCTGACATCGCGCAATCGACGGGAGATTCACCTGGCAGTTGCGTCGATCGAGGCGACGCTTCGCCGAGCGAACCGTTTGGGCGGCAGTTTTTGAACTTTGAGATATAAAAGGGGGAATGGATCGGTCCGTTCCCCTCTTTACGCTCTCTCGCACTTGTGCTCTTGCCTTCTTTGTGCTCTGAAGCCCTTAGGAAATTCTCAGGCGACCGGAGCATTCTTCCTTCTCTCTCTCTCCACCACCAAAACACCTTCCATCTTTGCCGAGATGACGAGGGTTGGAGGAGGACGCCGGGACAAGGCTTCGGATAGCATCTTGCCGGAGTCTCGTCTGAGGAACGAGGAGGCGGCGGACAAAATCAGGAAACTGCTGGTGCCGAAGGGGCAAGAAGGTGCTGTGGTGGTGAGGCCGGCGAGCCTGACGCCGGCGACTACCGTCCCTGGGCGGACCGTCCTCTTCACCTCCTTTGTGGCGGCGGGGTTGGTGCCGCCGTTCTCCGCCTTCTTCCTGCAAGTGCTGGAGACGTACGGCATTCAGCTGGTGCACCTAAGCCCCAACTCTGTGGTGGTGTTGGCGACTTTCGCGCATCTCTGCGAAATGTTCGTGGGGGTGATGCCGTCGGCGACGCTGCTTCGTCATTTCTTCGTCCTTCGGCCGGTGGGGAAGAAGAGGGGGCACTCCACGGCGGACGTCGCGGGGTGCTGCAACCTTCGGCTCCGGGACGGCCTGGGGGATCGTTACATTCCCCAGGTGCTGCGCAGCAAGTGGGAGGAGTGGCGACGGGACTGGTTCTTCGTCGACGTCGACCCCTATGAGCGCCTCGAGCTGCCGGAGGCGGCGGCGGAGCCTCGGCGATCGACGTGGGAGGCGCCGCCGCCGGAAGACGCGAGGCTGAAGCCGGTGCTGGAGCGCATCCTGGAATTGCGCGAGTCCGGGCTGACCTCCGTCATGGTGGTCGTGGACTTCCTGCGCCGTCGGCTGGCGCCCTTGTGAGAGCGGGCCCGGCCGAGCTGGTTCTATACCGGGCCGGAGGACATCACCAGGACCCAGATTGGCGCGAGCTGGGATTTGGGGCAGGCGGAACTGCGGGGGATGACAAGGGTGATCACCGGAACGGAGGACATGGGCCGGACGGAGCTCCCGTGGCCGGAGATGGCGCTCTGCGCCAACCCCAACCGGGTGGCCATTATGGCGGGGCTGCCGGAGTTCGACGCCCAGGGGCCTGTGGACCGGCCAAGAAGCCGGAGTCCCGAGGCCTCCGAACTCCCCGGGCTAGAGGAGCTACTTGGCGAGGAGACTACTGCTAGCTCGGCGCGGGCTGGCGACGGGGCCGCCGCAAGCAGCAGCCGCCGTGCCAGAGAGGAGGGCGCCACTGAAGTCGTCGAGGAGGTGGCGCCGGGGGATCGGGGAAAGCGTCCCCGGGCCCTGATCCTGGTGCCGGACTCTCCGCCGTCGCCAACGGCAGCGGCGGCATTTCCGGTGCTGGAGCCGCGCCTGGTGCGGATGGGGCCTGCACCGGCGCCCGCGACCCGCATGGCGGAAACCGAGACTCGTGCGGCGGCACCCGAGGCCCGCACGACGGCGCCCGAGGCCCGCGCAGCGGTTCAGCCGAGCCCCCAGCGGAAGAGGCGGCGGGAGGAGTCCGGACCGACGGCGCCGGACCCGGACATCAGGCTCCCAGCGGCCAAATGGCGGTATCGGTGAGTCTCCTTTCTTGCTTTTCCATGGGCATTTCTGGCCCGAACCATGCTTTGGCATTTTTCATCTGTCTCCCGTAGGCCGGCCGCAGGTGCCACTGCGACGGAGAAAGAGCGGGCGCCGAGACCAGAAACGAGCCCGCCTGCAGCTCCGACGGAGGCGGGCACCGGAACGGCGGAGGCGCCAATCGTCGTGGCGGCCAGCGGGAGAGAGACGGAGGCGGCGGCCGAGAGGAGGACGGAGCAAACGTCCGGATCCTTGGCACCGGCGGAACCTACCCCGGGCGTGGAGAGCCCGGGGCGGATGATGGTGGAGGCGGACGCTTTGCCGGGGCCGACGGACAGGGCGGCCGATGCGGGAATGCGGCCGCCGTCCGAGTCTTCGGCGCCGGCGGAGCCTACCCCGGGCAGGCAGAGCCCGGGGCGGATGGCAGAGCAGGGCCCTGCAGAGAGCTCGGCCCCCCTGGAGGCACTTTGCGGAGAAGCCTGGGCCCCACCGGCGCCCGGCCAGCCCGCCGACCCTTTCCTGGCCGCCATTGAAGGCGTCAAAGTAGCGGTTGGGCGGCTGGGCGCCGCGGTGGATGCCAAGGAGGGGGAGCTTGAAGCTGAGCGCTCGCCTGGCGTTGGAGAAGGCGCAGCTAGCGGGCGGCTGCGCGGGAGCAGAAGCTCCTAGAAGATATTCGCGCGGAAGCCGCGCGGGAACAAGAAATTTTGAAGACCGTGCGGGCAGAGGCCATGCGGGAACGAGAAGATGCCGCCCGCCTGGCTGAGGTGTCGAAGCAGCAAGCTGCCGAGGCCCTTGCCAGGATGGGGCAGGCGTAGGAGAGGGAGGTAGCAATCGTAGCCCGGGAGCAGGCTGCGGAGGAGCGGCAAGCCGAGC
Source organism: Phragmites australis (assembly GCF_958298935.1). Taxonomy (NCBI): domain Eukaryota; kingdom Viridiplantae; phylum Streptophyta; class Magnoliopsida; order Poales; family Poaceae; genus Phragmites; species Phragmites australis. Next base: position 22,794,819 of record NC_084934.1, on the reverse strand, counting down.
TGACCCGCCGGGAGGGCGCGGCCGAGAAGACGTGCACCGACCTCCAGCGCAGGGAAGACGACCTTCGGAAGATCAGGGAAGAGATCCACCGTTGGGAGGAGGACGTTTCCTTGCGGGAGGTGAACAACGAACTATTAGCGTCGGAGCTCGATGTTCGGGAGGATTCGGTGACTCAGCAGGAGGACGTGCTGGCCCGGCGGGAGGGCGAGCTGAGTCGTCGAGAAGGCAAACTGAGTCGCCGAGAGGGCGAGGCTGACGCGGTGGCGGCGGCCATGGCGACCAGGGCGGAGCAAAACGCGAAGCATGAGGCGGAACTGGCCGCCCGCGAACGCACCTTATCCGAGATGGTGGCCAAGATGAAGCAGGCTGCCGCCCCCGCAGCAGTTGGCGGTTCTTCCGGTCCGGTCGGGAACCAGGGACTCGAGGCGCAGCTGCGGGCCGCCAAGGAGAAGCTCGAGACCGCCTTTGTCTCGCGGGTCAACCTCGAGCATATGCTGGAAGACATACTCCGGCGGATGCGGCGGGCCGTAGAGAAGGGTGGTCTCGGACGACTCGTTGAAGGCGAGAAGGGCGACGGCCCCGCACGACAAGTGTTGGGGCTGCAGCAGGTCTGCGAGCGCCTCGAGGCCCTGCCTTGGGCAGTCCAGGAACTCGCCGCCCGGGAGGGACGTGGCTTGGCACATGCAGTGGCCGAGCACGTTCTGGCCTGCTACCGAAGTAGGGACCCAAACTTCCCGCTGGAGCCGGCGCGGGAGGGAGTGGTCGAGGCTGAGGGAGAGGCCGCCCGGGTAGCGGTCCGGAGTACCGCCGCCGTGGTGGCGGCCGGCTTCAGGCGAGAGGTGCCGTCGCCGCCAGCCCCCGGGGACGACTCAGAGGATTCAGCCGACGCCTCTGCTGCCGACTAGATCTTTTGTAGTCTTTTTTTTTCTTTTGTTGTCTTGATGAATGTAGATGTATGAGTGAAACCTTAGAAAAAGCCTTGTATATATCCTGTGAATATTAATGGCAACTTTTCCTTTGGGCTCGCAACTCCAGTTTCTTTGAGTGTTTGATGTTCCTTCTGGTGTTTTGTCCGGAAGTCCCGGGGAGTACTCAGTCGGGCCGTTCCCGACCTTCCCGTCCCCGAGAATGAAGTTGTCCTGATCGCTGCTGCTGGCGTAGTCGGCCTTCGAGCTCTCGCGAGTCCGCATTTGCCTAAGTTAAGAAACAAAGACACAGATGTCCTTGCCCGGGAGATAGATCGATCCCGCTCGGAACACGCCATACCTAGTGAACACTTTTTCACTTTACGACCACTCAGTTAGTAGAAGGGAGATGCGTGCGGGCGAGAATGTGACCAAGAGTCCTCGTGGTCCGGTGGTGCCCGGGCTTTAAAACGGGCCGGACCGAGCACTGACAGCCCGCCCCCGAGGCCTGAGCTCCGGACTACTCTAGCAGCTCGAGTGATAGGATTACCCAGGGTACCCGAGGACTCGGTAGTGCTCGGGGTCCTTAAAAGCGGACCGAACACCACGACCACCACGAAGGGCTTCGGTCAGACATTACCGCACGCGTGCTACTCCTTTCTACAAACCGCTCTGTCGTTCTGGAAAAAAGTAGACACGTGGTAGGGTTTTTGCGTGCGAGGAGACCACCTCGCCGAACAGATTAAAGCGCGAGAGCCCCCGAGAGTGACTTGAGGACATAAATTTATTTAAAGCAGACTTGTCTGAATATAACCACTCACCGGACAGCTGTCGGCCTTCCGGCCAACCGATCCAGGAGGGGTGTGCTTCGGAGCTCGGGTGCCCGGGGACTTGATTCTTTCAACGGAGCGCCCGAGTGCCCAGAGGCATACGAGGCTCCTGGGGTCGGGTGATCTCGACCACCCATGCATAAGTGGTAGGATCACCCGAGGACCCTTGGGGCCGACCAGAGACCGAGGCATCGAAGCCCTCGCGGCCGAACTGCTCGCGATTGCCAGCCTGTGACTTAAGAGAGAATATAGAATTTCTTTGTCTGGTGCGCTCTGTTAGTGCGGTACTTGCTATAGACTGCTCTCGTTTTCGACCCGAGACCTCTCGAACACCCAAACCGACGGACAAGAGTGGGCAGAGGCATAACCCAGAGATCCTATGGTTCGATGGCGCCCGGGTATGACAGACCAGACCGAGCACCAACAGCCCGCTCCGGGGGCCTGGGCTCCGGACTACTCGAGCAGCTCGAGCGATGGGATTACCCAGAGCACCCCGAAACTCGGTATTGCCCGGGAGCCTGCCACGACACTGAACACCACAGCCTACCATGCCGGACATAAGTCAGCGGCGACTGCTCGCATGCATACCGATTGGGATTCTTTTATCAGCGGGGAAAATGAGAGAGCAAACTTTTTCTCGCACAACCGAGCACCTCACCAGACAGATTAAACATACGGAATCCAGAAAAAATATTTTGACATAGTGATTGCTTATCAAAATACTGAATGTGCAATATTTACAAGGTTGGGCGACAGTGACTTACCCAAGGGGCGAAGCCCTCGGACTGCTTGGGCGGGGAGAAGCCCCCGGCCTCGCTGACCTGAGCCGCGAGCACGACCATCTACGGGTAGAAGCGTCGGAGGTGCTCGATGTTCCACGGATTCGGGAGTGGCTGTCCTTCCTCCGTCGCCAACCTGAAAGAACCTGCCCGGGGGACCGCGATCACGGTGAAAGGACCTTCCCACACAGGGGATAGCTTATTCATTCCTTCGTGCGACTGGACGCGTCGGAGAACTAGGTCCCCCACCTCGAGAGACCGGGCCCGGACATGGCGTAGATGATACCGCCGTAGACTCTGCTGATACCGAGCCGCCCGGACAGCGGCACGCCGCCGGCGCTCTTCCAGGTAGTCCACGTCGTCGCGTCTTTGCCGCTCCTACTCACCCTCAGAGTATGCATGCACTCGAGGGGAGCCCAGAGTGAGCTCGGAGGGGAGGACTGCTTCGGCGCCATAGACGAGGAAGAACGGAGTCTCCCCGGTGGCGCGGCTTGGCGTAGTCCGATTGGCCCACATCACGGTTGGCAGCTCGTCCACCCATCCCTTCCCGTGCTTAGCGAGCACGTTATAGGTCCGGGTTTTGAGGCCCTTCAGTATCTCCGCGTTGGCGCGCTCGACCTGCCCGTTACTCCGAGGATGAGCGACGGAAGCGAAGCAGAGCTTGATGCCGAGATCTTCGCAATAGTCCCCGAACAAGGCACTTGTGAACTGGGTGCCGTTGTCGATGATGATCCGGTTCGGGACGCTAAAGCGGCTAGTGATGCCGCGGATAAACTGGAGTGCTGTGTTTTTGGTCACCTTGATGACTGGGACCGCCTCCGGCCACTTGGTGAACTTGTCGATAGCGACATATAGGTATGCATAGCCCCCGATTGCTCGGGGGAATGGACCCAGAATGTCCAAACCCCAGACCGCGAAAGGCCATGACAGGGGAATGGTATGAAGAGCCTGAGCTGGCTGGTGAATCTGCTTTGCATGGAACTGGCACGCCCTGCAGCGCCGAACCAGCTCGGAAGCATCCTGGAGAGCCGTAGGCCAGTAGAAACCTTGCCGGAAGGCCTTCCCGACTAGCGTGCGGAACGATGAATGGCCACCGCACTCGCCCTCGTGGACCTCAGCGAGAAGATCGCCGCCTTCTGCCCGGGAGATGCATTTTAGGAGGACACCTCCTGCGCTACGCCGGTAGAGATCCCCATCTACTATGGCATAGCGTCTGGACTGCCGAGCAACTCTTTCGGCAGACGCCTCATCCTCGGGTAGGAACTTTTCTTTCAAGTACCCTCGGATGTCAGACATCCACGAGGCATCTTGAGAACATTCGGTGAGCACAGCGCACTCTCCGGACGGTGGCGCCCTGACGGGGCTTCCCACTGAGGGCACCGCTGGGGTCCCCTGAATTGAGTTCGAGGTTTCCCCTTCATCCTGTTCGGCAGGCAGGACGGAAGGCCGTGCGAGTCTTTCTTCAAAGACTCCGGCAGGGACGCGCGCACGTGAGGAGGCCAGGCGAGAGAGCTCGTCGGCCGGAGCATTGTCGCGGCGAGGGATATGCCGCAATTCGAGGCCGTCGAAGCGTCTCTCGAGCTTCCTGACTGCAGCCACGTACGCCGCTATTTGAGGATCCGTGCACTGGTACTCCTTGGATACCTGGTTGACGACCAGTTGGGAGTCCCCTTTGACCAGGAGGCGACGAATCCCGAGCCCCACCGCAGCCCGGAGGCCGGCGATGAGACCTTCATACTCCGCCATGTTGTTGGATGCGCGGAATTGCAACTGTACGACGTACCTGAGCTCTTCACCTGTTGGGGAGGTGAGAACCACTCCGTCCCCTGCGCCTTTCAGCAAGAGGGAGCCGTCGAAGTGTATGACCCAGTACCCGGGCGCGTCGTGCCCGGGATAGGCAGAAACCTCTTCTGGGACGACGCAGGGGACGGGCGTCCACTCTGCCAAGAAGTCGGAGAGCGCCTGGCTTTTGATTGCCTGGCGACTGACGAAGTGTAGGTCGAACTCCACCAGCCCTACTGCCCATTTGACAACGCGCCCGGTGCCTTCCCGGTTCCGGAGAATGGGTCCTAGTGGATAAGTGGTAACCACCGAGACCTTGTGCGCCTGGAAGTAGTGGCGCAGCTTCCGGGAGGCGACGAGCACGGCATAGAGTAGCTTTTGCGCCTGGGGATATCTTGTCTTGGCTTCCCGGAGGACTTCGCTGACGAAGTACACCGGTCGCTGCACCCGGCGAGCCTGGACGGCGGCTCCACCCGGGGGGCTACTGCAGCCCCCAGGGTTGGCGGCACGGTCGGGGCTGGCCAGGCACTCGGGCTCGACTCCTTGGCTGGGAAGAGCAATGTGCTCGGGCTCGACCCCTTGCCCGGGGGGAGCCGCGAGGACAAGTGAGTGGTCGGGGGCCTCTGGGAGCTGGGACCCAGCACCCGGCCCCCGACACTCGTCGTGCTCCACCACCAGCACTACGCTCACGACCTGAGGAGTGGCCGAAACGTAGAGTAGTAGGGGCTCACCTTGAGAGGGAGCCACCAACACGGGTGGCAAAGTAAGGTACTCTTTTAAGTCGCGGAAGGCCTGCTCGGCCTCCGGCGTCCAGTCAAAACGACCGGATTTCTTCAAAAGCTTGAAGAGGGGGAGCCCTCGCTCCCCGAGCTTGGAGATGAAGCGCCCGAGGGCTGCCATGCAGTCGGTGAGGCGCTGGACCTCCTTGAGTCGAACCGGGGGTCGCATCTGCTCGATGGCCCGGATTTTTTCTGGATTGACCTCGATCCCTCGGCCAGAGACCAAGAAACCAAGGAGCTTGCCCGCCGGCACCCCGAAGACACACTTCTCCGGGTTGAGCTTGAGGCGGGTAGAACGGAGACTGTTGAAAGTCTCGGCAAGGTCCTCGAGCAGGGTGGCACGGTCTCGGGTTTTGACCACGAGGTCGTCGATGTAAGCCTCGACGTTACGGCCAACTTGCGAGTCAAGAGTAATACGAATAGCGCGCTGGAAGGATGACCCAGCGTTGCGCAGGCCGAAAGGCATTGACATGTAGCAATAAGTCCCCACCGGGGTGGTAAAAGCAGTTTTTTCCTCGTCCCCTACGGCCATGCGAATCTGGTGATACCCAGAGTTTGCATCTAGAAAGCATAAAAGATCGCATCCCGCAGTTGAATCTATAATTTGATCAATGCGAGGTAAGGGGAAGGGATCTTTAGGGCAAGCCTTATTTAGGTCGGTGTAGTCCACGCACATGCGGACCTTGCCATTGGCCTTTGGGACGATGACTGGGTTTGCTAGCCAGTCGGGGTGGAGGACTTCTCGGATGAATCCGGCATTGAGGAGCTTGCTAACCTGCTCGAGGAGAAACTCCTGGCGCTCTGGCGCTTGCCGCCGGACCTTCTGCTTCACCGGGCGGGCGTCCGGACGCACCGCCAAGTGATGCTCGATCACCTCCCTAGGGATCCCGGGCATGTCGGACCGTTGCCAGGCAAACACGTCTACGTTAGCCCGGAGGAAGGCGACGAGCGCGCTTTCCTATTTGCTGCCCAGGTTGCTGCCGATACGGACAACCTGGGTAGCGTCTTCGCCCACCACGACCTCCTTCGTTGGAACAGAGGTGTCTGCGGCGAGTCGGGGTTTGGATGAAGAGGGTCCCGGGCCCCCTGTAGAGCCATCGACCTCGGCCTACGCTGAGACCAGAGCCATGTATGACTGTTCAGCGCAGGAGACGGCGCCGCAGGAATCGGCGATCACAGAGATGGAGCCTGCGGGGCCGGGCATCTTAACCGTAAGGTATGCATAATGCACGGCCATCATAAACTTGGCGAGCGCCGGACGCCCGAGGATGGCGTTGTAGGGGAGAGGGAGCTCCGCGACATCGAATAGGACGCACTCCGTGCGGAAGTTGTCCCGGCTCCCGAACGTGACAGGCAACTCAACCTGCCCGAGGGGCAGGGAGTGCCCAGGGGTCACTCCACAGAAAGGGAGCGACGGCTTTAGGCGTCGGGAAGACACCTGTAGCTTCTCAAAAGCCTCCTTAGAAAGGAGGTTGAGGCCAGCACCACCGTCGATCAGCACTCTGCCGACCTTGACATTGCAGACAGTGGGGGACACTACCAAAGGTAGTCGCCCCACGGCTGCAGTACTGGCGGGGTGATCAGCCATGCTGAACGTGATCGAAGTATTTGACCACCTTAGGGGCCTTGCGGCCTCGTCGCTCGGGGTTGCCGAGCACACCTCGCGTCGCATGACCTTGATGCCACGACGCGAGGAAGGCGTATACGCGCCCCCGTCGATGAAGGCGACGGTGTGCTCGGGCTCCTGGAAGCCGAGCTCGGCGTTGTCGGGGGCGACCTCAGTATCGCCTCCTCCACGGAACTCGTCACGCTCCCTCTGGCGCTGCTCCACGAGTCCTTTGACCGTACGACACTCCGTGAGGTCGTGCCATCTGGTCTGGTGTATGGGACACCATTTACCTGGCTCGGGCCCCGCGGGAGCGGGGGCCCTCGCTGGAGCGGGAGCTCGGCCAGGGGCCGGGGCTCTCGCTGGAGCTGGTGCCCTTGCTGGAGCCGGGGCCCTCGTAGGCACGGAGGCCCGAGGAGGAGCCCGAGCAGGGGCCCTGACGGGGCGTCGATCGACACCCGGCCGGCGCTCTTGCCGGTGATCGGGCTCTTGCGGCACCCTGTGAGCGGGGACCTGGGTTGGCTCAACGGGAGCGGCCTCGCGCTTCCTTCTCTTCTTCTTTTCCCGCTTGTCGGAGCGGGAAGAACTTGGCTGGTCGGAGGCGGGGCGAGGAGCATGCCACGCCCTGGCCTCCCGCAGCCATGGCGCACTTATCGGCCAGTGCGAAGAGTTCCGCAGTGGTCTCGATCTCGTGCGTACCTAGCTTTTCGAGCATCTGCTCATCGCGGACGCCCTGCCGGAAAGCAACAATAACAGCGTGGGGGCCACTCGTGGAATGGTGTTGCGAACCTGGCTGAAACGCTGTATAAAGCACCGTAGCGTCTCCCCTTCCTGCTGTTGGACGGCGTGGAGGTCGCACTCCAAACCGGGACGCGTAAACGTGCCCTGAAAGTTGGCCACGAACTGGTGGCACAGGTCATCCCAGGAGCCGATAGACCCTGGGGGTAAGTTCATAAGCCAAGAGCGGGCCCCTCAGGGCAACATGAAAGTAGTTTGCCATCACCTTTTCGCTGCCTCCGACCGCTTGGACGGCCGTTGTGTAGATCTGGAGGAACTCGACGGGGTCGATGTACCCGTCGTACTTCTCCGGCAGCTCGGGGCGGAACTTGGAAGGCCACCTGACCCGGCGGAGCTCGGCGGTGAAAGCACGGCAGCCGGTGCCGTACCCCGCAGCGCGAGCGGGGGTCCTCGGTGGCGAGTGGCGGCGAGCCGGGGATCCCCGGTGGCCTTGGGCTGGGAGAGAGGAAGCCTGGTCCTCTGCCCCGACCCCCTGCCGGGTCTCCCGCTGACGCTCGAGAGTAACTCGAGCATCCTCGTGGCCCCTCCGCTCGTCAAGGCGCAAACGAAGGTCCTGGGCTTCAGATGCGACCAGGGGGACAGCACTCCGCCTGGAGACCCCTCGGCCCGTGCGGGTGTTGCCCGTTGAGGAGCCAGCTCTGGCGGCACCATGCCGGGAAGTGGTGCGAGGACTCCCGGCCTGCACCTGGCGACGAGCAGTGCCGACCAAAGCGACGACATCTTGTATCCACCGGCCTTCCGGAGTGTTCAGCGTGGCCTGAACGGGCGGGTGCCTAAGGAGAGCATGTGCTGCAAGCAGAGCGCTCCCTGGGCTAGCCTCGCTGAAAGCGAGCCCGCGTCGTGGTGGCACCCGACGCGGTCCAGAGGCGGACCGGGCGGCCGGGGTCGGAAAGTGCGTCGGCAGCGGCGGCGGCGGCCCTGACGGGCCCAATGCCTTGATCCCCTTGAGCGGGAAAAAACGCGCACGTGGATGGTGGCTGTTGCTGGTACGCAGCAGCGACTGGGCCTCCTCTGGCGTCGGGCAGCGCCCCGTCACTGGAAGTGGAGCCGGAACGCTGGAGGCGATGCCCACCGGCCATCTTTTCCTGTGGGAAAAAAAGTGAAACAAACAATCCAGGGATATTCCCCCCTACCTGGCGCGCCAGCTGTCGGAGGGTGAACTTCTATCGCAGGGATACTGAGAGACCCCTTTTTAGAGATTCGGCCGGGGGGATGATCCTGAACGAGCTTGTTTTGGAAAATAAGCGAGAAACGGAAATAAATGCAGTGACTGGTGGGAGATGATCGTCCTAGTGCGAGAAAGATGGGTGCTCCGGGGTTTAGATAGGTTCGGGCCGCACGGGGGCGTAACACCCTACTCCTGTGTGAGTGCTATATCTATCCTTGAAGGGAATTCTTTAAGGATGTATCTGGTTACAAGAGAGAGCCACTTACTGAGAGCTTGAGGCTCTCGTGTTCTAGCTTGGCTTGAGCTGGTTCGAGCGTCTGCGTCCTCTTTCTTTTTTTCTTACGGTCTGTCTTTTTACGTGTTCTCCATTCTTTCCTTTTATAGGCGCGCCGACCTCGACATATCCTGAATGGGAAATAGGGGGTGCGAGTGCCAAGGTGCTACGGAGAAAGGCATCATCATTCCGTCTTGGCGAAGTGACAGGGGCGGTGGAAAAATGCGGCGCGCATCCGACCACCCGCCACTGTGGATGCCCTCGGGCGCCATTAAGGGGGCCCACCGGGCAGCCTCAGAGGTGCCCGGTGCGCCCACCCTGTCTTGTTCTTCTGCCAGGGCGGGGTGGCAGGCGGAGCGCTTCGATTCTGGCAACGTTATCCCGAGGCACCCGGATGAAACGGGACGGGACCCGTGCATTTAATGGACCCACGCCCCCCTGCCAGTGCATGGCAGGGTCTGACACTGGAGCGTGGGCAGCTGAGAATGTCAGGATGTCAGGCTGCGCGTGCCTATTAAATGCGGCATTGGGCCTTTGACTGGCTGACACCCCGACGATGGGACCCTTCGGGTCGTCGGACGATCTTGCGCGAACCTTCGGGGAACCGAGTCCTCGGGGGCTGCCACGTGCAGCCCCGAGCCTTCTCTCCCGAGCACTTCGGTGAGACCTTCGGGGAACCGAGTCCTCGGGGGCTGCCACGTGCAGCCCCGAGCACTCTCTCCCGAGTACTTCGGTGAGACCTTCGAGGAACCGAGTCCTCGGGGGCTGCCACGTGCAGCCCCGAGCACTCTCTCCCGAGCACTTCGGTGGGACCTTCGGGGAACCGAGTCCTCGGGGGCTGCCACGTGCAGCCCCGAGCACTCTCTCCCGAGTACTTGGGTGCGACCTTCGGGGAACCGAGTCCTCGGGGGCTGCCACGTGCAGCCCCGAGCACTCTCTCTCCGAGTACTTGGGTGAGACCTTCGGGGAACCGAGTCCTCGGGGGCTGCCACGTGCAGCCCCGAGCACTCTCTCCCGAGCACTTCGGTGGGACCTTCGGGGAACCGAGTCCTCGGGGGCTACCACGTGCAGCCCCGAGCAATCTCTCCCGAGCACTTCGGTGGGACCTTCGGGGAACCGAGTCCTCGGGGGCTGCCACGTGCAGCCCCGAGCACTCTCTCCCGAGCACTTCGGTGTTTGGATCATCGGGGGACTACAGTACTCGGGGATAAGTGAGAAACCTTCCGAGTACTTCCTTCTCGGTACTTGGACTCTGTGGATCATCGGGGAACTGGGGTGCTCGGAAACCTAGAGGCTACGGCCCCGAGCACCTTCCCCCGGGACTTAGTTTTTTTCTTATCCTGCAGGGTGGACCTCGCGGGATGGTGACATGTGGCGGATGGCCGGCCCGGTCTCGGGATTCAGGGACCCCTGGTTTCTAATACACCGACAATCGCCACTTCTTCGATTTTGCATGTTTCTCGGTCGGTAATCGTGGATATATGGTCGGTAGTTGTAGATTGCGTGGTATTTCGACGATGCAATGCATGATGCGTTCGGTTGTGGACTGTTTAGTAGCGTTCTTTCGTGTATTATGCTCGGTAAGTGGTGTTACAAGGGCAACAGTTCGTCGTGTAGTCGATTAGGAATATGGAGCGGTTGATTCGCTGGGTTATGGACCTTATTACATTGAATTGTCCGTATATATGCGAATGTTGGTAATATTCGTGCAAGATAATTGGCCATTTACTATCGATTTTAGGTGCAAATGGTGCTAATATTCGTTCAAATAAGTTTATTAGTTGGCTAACCATTAATAATTTTCGTTCAATTCAGTTGACTAGCGATTTGAACATGTATGGAGATATTTATTAGTAGGCTAACCATCGAGTTTTCTTCTTCCAACAGAGAAATTGCAAACTAAGCGATGACAGATAAAGATGTGGTGTGGTAGCATGGGGACAATTTAGCCCCGGGTTTTAGGTGCAAGTACTGCAATAAGGAAAAGAGAGGCGGTGGTGCTACAAGGTTGAAAGAACATTTGGCAGGGCGTGGATCGAATGTTATATATTGTGATAGGGTGCCTCCAGATGTACGTGATTATTTCAGACGTGAGTTGGATAGGGCAAGAGATAAGAGGAAGGGAAAGACTGAGGAGAGGGTTCGGAGGCAAGAATCAGCTAAAGTTCAGGTAGATTTGACAAGCGACAATGATGACACGGAAGAGGAATAGGTGCAGTGTGTCATGACTCAATCGAGGGACAAGGAAGAGTTTAGGAGGAGGGTAGGCGAGTCCTACGAGCATAGATGTGGTAGTGGTAGTGACAGAGGGGGCTCTATGTTAAAGAGGATGCTTAGGGGAGCATCTTCACTAAGGGAGCCACCACCAAGTATCAGAGATTACAATGTTACTTTAGCAAAAGCCCCTGTGCAGTCGAGGATTGACATCGGGTCATGGAGTGCTAAGGGAAATAAAGCGAAGGAAGCTATTGGTGTGGCATTGTCCAAATTTTTCCACACTTCAGGCATTCCTGGTAGAAGGGCGGACGATGCATTCTTTGTTGTTGCAGTGAAAGAAACACAAAAATGGGGTGAGTGATTAAGTTTGTAATGAATTTATTGTTGTCATACTTCTTTCTTTTTGACGTCTGATCATTTGTTCCGTAACAGGCGAGGGTGTACCATCTCCAGCTGGCCAGGATATAGATAGTAAGTATCTGGACGAGAACGAAAGTGCATTGAAGAAAATATTTGACAAGTGGAAGCTAGAATGTCCAGAGTATGGTGTTACCACAATATGCGATTTGTGGACGAGACCGACGCACATGAGTATTATTAATTTTCTCTTATATTGCAATGGTCGTATGTTTTTTCACAAGTCTGTAGATGCGACTGGCTACAGTCAGGATGCAAAATATTTGAACAAGGTACATTATTTCCTAAGTTGCTAACATAGTATTTCAATTGTTGCATATTTATTTGGTTCATTCTTTTATGCAGGAGATAAGAGCAGTGGTAAATGATTTAGGGCCACAAAATATTGTGCAGATTGTGACTGATAACGGGTCCAACTGCAAGAAGGTATGCCAGGTTCTCAGAAGGGAATATCGTGCTATCGTGTGGTAGCCTTGTGTGGCGCACACGATAAATTTAATGTTGAAATCGGTTGATGATTTTAGAGAACACGATATGGTCATCCAAAGTGCAAGGTCCATATCGCGATTGCTGTACAATCATTCAAAACTACATGGAATGATGAAGGCCGCGATTAGTGGAGAGTTGGTGAGGTGGAATGCCACAAGATTTGGCACGAACTACCTATTCCTTGATAGCTTTCTACGACGAAAGGATAAGTTCATGCAATGGATGGCATCTAGTGAGCTCCAGCAGTCTCGATACATTAGTTCTGATATTGGGAGATATGCACATAGTTGCCTATCCAGCTTACCATGGTGGGACAATCTAAAAATGGTTGTCGATTCTGTCCAGCCATTGTATGCAATCCTTCGCTTTGCTGATCAGGACAAGGTGTCAACATTGAGTGAGGTGCTCCTGAGATACACCGTTGTGAAGCAAGAGTATGAGGCTCAACTAACTCAACTGACGACATCTTGTAAGATTTCTTGGAAATTGGACGCTGCAGGCATGAGGTCAATTGAGAACTCAACTGCTCGGTCGAGCGGCATTCCTGGCAATTCATCCGAGAATTCCCACACCATAGGAATACTCATCATGTCTACGGTGGGGACAGCCTTCAAAGCGAAGAGACAAGATTTGTCACCCTCACGCTTCAATTGAATACGGGTGCTGGACGGACCATTTAGAGTAACTGTCCGCTGAGCACAATCTAAGACCGCCTCATTCTTAGTGAGCCAGTTCATCCCCAATATGATATCTATTCCCTTCGAATCCATCACTAGCAAATTTTCCCTGAAAGATATCTCATTGATGATTACCGAGGCGTTGGACACGCATTGCTTAATAAGGACCTTGGCTCCAGGTGCATCTATAAGATAGGGCGTAGGGGTGGTGCTGACTATCAACCCATGACGCCGAGTATAACTTGCCGCTATGAAGCATTGAGAAGCTCCAGAATCGAAAAGAACAACTGCTGGAGCTATGACAGAATGTGAATGCACAATCAACGTACCCATCAGGACGGTGTCACTCTCGTGAACGTCCTCAGTGGTGGTGTGGCATGCTCGGCCACGCTTGGGGACGTGGGTCGCCTGAGAGGACTGCGATGCAGATTAAGCTGGTGGTGGCCTTGGAGCGGTCACCACGGCTCCTAACCTCGGGTTGGGGCAATCCCGTGCGTAGTGGCCAACACGGCCGCAGTTGTTGCACGGGCCGCCGGGGCCACCAATCACGCTCACTTGCTAACCGGTTAGTCGTGGTGGTTGTCCCTGTGGAGTGGAGAACGACGGGCGCTGCACGAGCCACATCAGACGAGGAGCGCTTGATGCCGGCACGCGAGATGGTGGAAGTAGACTCTCCGTACGGGCGCGCTGCGAGCTCTCGCTCACAGAAGGCGAGGGACCCCTCTTGCGCTTCTTCTCCTCCTGGTGGTTCTTGAGCTTGAACTCCACCATGAGGGATCTGCTCACCAACTGTACTGACAAAATAAAAAGGGAAACGTCAAATTCCGACATAGCCTAAAAGCATTCACCGGATATCATTTTCTAGCCCCCCCCCCCCATAATACATGTATATAGATCATGCATGCATGAATGCAGTATGAGAATGACGGTATGCTCGATCCTAGCTACCGTTTTTTTCTCGTGCACTTCTCTTCGCAACAAACATTAAAACTCACAAGACGTTATACTTAGGGGCATAATATATCAGATTCATACATATTGACAGGAAAATGTATAACTAAACTTTAGTTGGTTGCTTAGTGGATTTGACACACTTACTAAACAACATTCTAATTGTGTTTAGGCTACTTAATTAAACCAAGCTCTGATACCACGCTGTGAGGAACCGTCCAAATAATATTCTAATTAATCATCAGGAGGATCATTATTCATAATCACAACCTCGATGATTAACCAGAATATCATCCCGGTAGTCCCGGCACGTGTTTTGTGCCCAAGATCGGAACACATGCCTTTCAACATGTACATTACAACAAAACTTAAGAAAGAGCGAGTAATTAACATTATATTACAAGTTCTTAAGCATGCAACAAGTTATCAGAATTTATAGCAAAAGAGAGCTAGGAGGAGACTAAAACCTGCTCAACTCCTAACCAGCAAAAGAACTAAGCAGTGGAAGACTAAAAGCTATACAACAAAAAGATATGGAGCCACATGCCCTTAGGCTCCATACCAAAACACTGAGTTCGGAGTAGAGTGTGCTACTCTTGCCCTTCACCCTGATCGGCAGGCACAAAGTAGCCAAACACCGCCCACTCCTCGCCGACCTGTGAACTTGCATCAACTTAAGGGCAGCACTCTGAGTACGAAGGTACTCGCAAGTCTTACACAATATGAGTATATAATATCCCAACTCCAAGGATTATGCATTGAGCTGTTAGCAAGAGTAGGCCATAAGGTTAAGTAAAACATATGCGGTAAGCAACCTAGACATATGTGTGAGTAACTAACTTAACCAACATATATAAAATTACCCTGCAACTACCAACTGATCATATGAAACTGAAACCACATTAGTATCAATGTATAACAAGTACCATCTCGACCACCTCCCACATATTCGAACCACAAATCACATATCCGAACCATACAACCGAACCAACCACGAGAACTCTACGTCCGGGTGCAAATGAAACAACAGCATGCTCATGACCGAGAGCGCGACAGTTCGAACTGTTTATACACCCTGCAGGGGATACTCCTGGACCCACATGACACAAGGACCATATGACTTGTGCCACCGGCCAAAGTGCACACAAGGGGTACTCGTGACAACCTTTCCCAACCAGCCCCAACCGTGTGGAGCATGCATCGCTCGACGCGACGATACTATAACTACTCCCGGAGCAAACTAGTACCGCTTACAAGCCCACCCGCTCACACCGTCGATGTCCACGCCCACAAAGCCACAGTTGCGAAGGTATTCGGCTCGCCTTACCATTAAATCAGCATGTGGTGAGTAAGGTAAGTGCTAAAGACAACTACCCCGACGATCGGCCTTAAACGATGTAAGCGGCCTACGGTGTCTGGGTTCCCTTCCCGAACTATCCCCAGACTTTCCTTGAGGGCAGATGACACCCCCTAACACCGTCCACATCTCGTCTCATACTCACCACTTGACCAATCAACACCAACAACCCAACACGGTAACCATTGTGAAAGTAATTTAACCTATAGCTCGCGAACGATGGGACGTTCCACCGCTTGACTTTTACCGAGGACTTATGTATTGCTAAGCATCTCGCATCACTTTTAAGTTAGACCTTATCATGAATAAACCCAAGCTACAAGGATATAGATCAACAATAATTCAAGGTAGAGACAATGTGATAACATAGGTTCTATCTATAAAAGCCCGACATCGACTTCCTATACATGCAAACCTATACATAAGCATAATTTATCAATATTTAGACTTTATTTCATTCAACTGACAGGATTCAATATGATAGATGCTTGCCTTTATGCACTGGTTCACAAAGGTGCGGCACCTCGGGATCGACCTCGGTCTCCGGGATCGATGGATTGGCGTGCTCTAAGAAACATAACGCGTGCAATTATAAGCATAAATGAAATACAACAATGTAAGCCACAAGGTGTAAACGATGAAATGCCATGAAAATATGCTCTAAAATGTAGGAAAACATTTTTATTAGCTAGAAAAAGTCATAAGAAGACTATCAAAATTGGTTTTATCCATTTTGGACTTATAAAGAATTAATGGTGAATTAATGAAGCTTAAGCCTAATTAATTATCTTTAAAAAGTTAATTAATTATTTTCAGTATGGAGATATTTTTAACAGGTAGAGGATGTTATAATGAACAAAAAAATTAGTTTCATGATTTTTGGAGTTCGTATGAATTAATTATGAATTTTACAAGTTATCAACAGAAGAGAAAAATCCTCTGATAATCAATGCACCCGGATACTTCGGTCTAGGCCGGATACTCCGGTACCCCGGAGACTCCAGGTGACTCTTCAGTAGTGCCTCTCCATTATTTCCGACTAGGGCTCGCCCGGAGACTCTGGACTAGTCCGAAAACTCCGGTTTTAGGCCCAGAAACGCCCGTTTTTGAGCCGAAAAATGCCCGGTTTGATTTGGAATCTTCTCCAATAAAAAAGGGAACATGTTTGAGCTAGTTCAAGGGTTCTAGAACTCACTTAACAAACTATAAACTCTATTCCTAACTCAAATTCATCTAATTCCTCAATTTAGGGTTAAACTTAAAAAAACTCATGAATTTCACTCTTTTGCGAAATCGACCAATCGAATCATGAATTCCTGCCATGGGGAGCCTAAGGGACTTACCCACGACACTTTTGAAGGTTAGTGGCTGCCGGATGATGAAGAAAACGGTGGGACATCGAAGAATTCCGGCGTTCTTCACTTTTCAACCCTAACACCAAAAGACATCCAAATCGGCTCAAATCCTTCGGGAATGAGCATACAAATTGGAGGAATGGAATGCTTGTGAGCTTGTGATCATAATAATACCACATACTTATCTCGAATCCTTCTCCTGAGCTTGGATTTTGGGAGAGAATGAGAGAGGATGTGAGAGGGAGAGAGAGCTCTTGCTCCCTTTGCCTTGGCTAGTGGGGAGCACAGGTGGGAGTGAGGAGGAGAGAGAGAGAGGAGCAGGTGGGGCTGCTCCAAGGGAGTGAGTGGGGTGGTTGACTCACATGGGGGCCCCACGTATTAGGGAAAAAGCCCATTTTGACTGAGAATTCAATTCTTTTCTCTCCCGAATTCTATTCTCTCATCCGATTGGCATGAAACAAATTACGTTAGAGTTATAAAACAAAATTACACAAAATTAAACATAATGCTTAATTATGTGATTATGGAATTTGAGACGTGACACTCATCTTGGTACAAAAACCTTTACATATCTTTCCATTGCATCATTTTATCTACTTTTCCGAGCCTCATATCACTTTACCTACTTGCAGCGCAATGGTGGTCTATGTTTGGTTCGTCTACACCTACACTATCAATGTTTGCGAGACACCTAGTGTCACAATGCGCTTCATCTAGTGGGTGTGAGAGGAACTGAAGTACATTTGCTTTCATCCACACCAAAGTTCGCAACCGATTAAGCTACAAGAAGCTCCATAAGTTGGTATATGTCAACTACAACCTGAGAATACAGAACAACTTGGATGCAGGTATCAGGTTGACTGTTGATGATGATCCATTTCAGCGGCTTATGGAGCTCACATTGAATGAGGATAACAATCCGCTCCGGGATCGGATGGAGACTGGGAGATCAAATGCAGCCCCTGAGCTAGACGAGGAGGACACAGGTAGCGACAGACATAGCGAACACACCTGACTTACAATAGTGGGCTGCTACAATGGTTGGTGACACACACAGGAAAGAGGAAGAATCAAATAACGCATACAAAGAAGAGTAAGAAGACTAAAGGTAAGGGCAAAATACAAGTGCAAAATGATGAGAGCATGGATAGTGACCCCAAGAGCCCAACTTATCAAGAATCGAATGACAACAGCTTAAAGACTGACAGCGGTGATGATGATGGTCAAGGCGGTGATGTTCCTCCATGCCAATCTTCTGTCGTTTCTCTTGTGCAATTCACTGGTGACAGTCAGTTTTCGCATGCCACACAGGATCAGGACCACGATGCCCCCATCCTCACCAAGGCATATAATACATGGTGGCGATGATGGATCACAAGATAGTGGGAGCTATTTCAGCAGCTATGGCATGGAGAGTAGTTCTGTATCGTATCCATACCACTATCATGTCCCCGATGCTCAATCAAAGCCTCTTATTCAGTGGGTCTATGAGTGGCAAGATCCTGAGTTTTACGTCATTTTACAAGGACAATGGTCAACCACTTCTGCATGGACAGGGCAAACATGGGCTGAGTTTAAGGCAGAGTTGCTATCGACACGACGGCTAATACTAATGTCCACCGATGAGTACTATATGGCCGAATGTAATCGCCCCCCAAGCTGGTGGTTCTAAAGGTGATGCAAATTTACCTTTTGCAACTACTTTATTTCCATACCATGTTACTATACTAATTCTTTCCATCTCGTAGGTTGCACGTGATGTGGATATCATGGTAAGTACTGATGGATGGGATGCAATTTCGTTTTTAGCTTTACTACAGACAATTCGATATATATTTATTAATTTCAAGCGCTGCATATGTAATGTACTCATATATTCGAAGCAACAATTATATATCCGTGCTCGCATTGCTATTACTATCTGTTTGTTGCCTTTGAAACTTCCAAAATAGAGAAAAGGTCATGCTAAAATTTTGTATGGTGTTAAAAAACATATCATAGTACTATACTATTTTTTCCATGATTTATTGGTGATTTTTTGTTTTTTTTATGATTTTTCTACGCAATTATTGATAACACGTCCATACCGCTCGGTAATCGTTCAAAATCGTTCGGTTATTGCAGCAAATCGGACGATTTTTTGCGCTCGATTACCGACAAAATTACTCGATTTACCGAACAAACCGCTCGGTAACGGTCGAACCGAGCAAATAAAATCACGATTTTTTCATTAAATTTTAATTTTTTTAAAATAAATTTGTCCATTTTTTTAAAAAAAATTCGACCGGTTCCTACGATAATCACAAATTTTCGATTACCACGTACGGTAAGCAAAACCTTGCTCCCGCGGCGTTCCTTTTCGGCATGCCGCGACAGCGGCCGTTCAAGCATCGCGTCGGCGCGTCGTCGTCGTAGCAGTAAAAAAAAATCAACGCTGCTTCGCTGACCGAGGCGACGGACGGATGCTCCGATAATTCTAACCCGGAGCACGTGCCCGCCCCACTTATTTTTCCTCCTCGGCGACCGTCGCCGCGCTGCCCGACTTCGTTGGCTGACGCGCTCCGCCTCGCGCCCCCCGCTTGGCAAACTCCACTGGTACCGAACCGTGCTCTCTGCGCTCTCTGCGTCTCTCTTGTCTCTCTCGTCGCCGAGGAATAAAAAGAAGACGGTGCTTTTGCGTCAGGGAGGTCGTGGCACCTCTGAATAGTCCCATGGCCATGCGGGGGCCACGTGTCCTGCCTGCTGCCGCAGCTATTGCCCGGTCGTTTCCAAAGTGTCACTGGCCTCGTGTGCTTTGACCTGCAGGGAACGAGACTCATCCAACGATAGAGAAGCACGGTCGAATTGTCAAAAGGCATGGAGATCTTTTGTGAGCAGTGCGCATGAGACGAAGGAACCAACCGTTTGTCATTTGCCCCTAAGACTACTCCCAGTGGAGTATAATAGACATTAAATAATTTGTCATGTAGGATTGTGTTGATTTGACATAAAATTAATAAGAAAAGAGGAGAGAGTCGTATCTCATGTAAGATATATTCTGGGTACAAAATCTAACTCATTAAAAACTGGATTATGTAAGTGACCTAATAATTTATAGTCACAAACACATGTAACCATTAATTGTATGAAATATATAAGAAATAGCAATAAGACACTATACATTGAAAGGGGCTGTATGAATGGACTTATTTATCGTTTCGTTTCTAATGTGGTAACTTAAGAAGTAGTATCTTGATACTCCCTATTGGGATTAGTCGTTGCTAGGCAATGTGATTACGAGGGTACCAAAAATATCCATAACCGTCGTAATTAGTGACGACGGATCTTTACGGGAGAGCTCAAGCCCCTCTACCTGGCTTGCACCTATTGGGAGCCCTAAATCCCCCTTCAAATGCTTATTATGTTTCATGGAGTCAAAGACTGTTGGGCATCTTTGAGGTTGAGAAGAAGATAAGTCCGCAGCGGGCAGTGTAAGACGAGTCTCTAACAATTTATTCTGGAGACGCCTCTAGTAACTATACCACACTGATAGCTTCTATTTCTGAATTAGAGACATGTCGGTTGATTCATTCAGTCTTGGACAACATATGTTGTAATTAAAACGACGCCTTTTTCTTTTGCCAGAAGGGAAAGCTAGTGCGTTTCGTTCGCAAAAATGTAGTTAACGACCGAAAAGATCAAAATTCGTAAAATTTCGTTAAAATTTTGGTTATTTTTGCCTTGGGTAGAACGTCTGTGAAAGAAAATTTCAAAATCAGATATTTCAATTCCATTCGAAACTCGCAAAATTAACAAAATTTTAACGAAATTTTAATGGCCTCCTACAATGTGAACCCCAACCTTCGCAGTCCCTTCCTTTCCAAACCACTTTACCAATCGGCTAACCGTTCCGTTCAAAACCATGCGGCTCAATTGCTCTCCCACGCGGCTCGCGCGCGCGCGCGCGTAAATGAGACTAGTATATCCACGCTCACAGAAGCAGCAACCCTTTCGCCATTCGAGCGAGCTTCTGAGTTCTCCGCCAAAATCCGCCTCCTTAAACGCGAGTCAAGAAAGCTGAATCCGGCCGCCGCCATTGATGGCCCATGCCGCCGTCGCGGGGCTCGCCTCGCTCTTACTCCTCTACGCGCACGTGCATGTCCGCGCCGACGCGGCGGCGACGCTGGTGCAGGGGCAGTTGCTGGGCGGGAACGACACGCTGGTGTCGGCCAACGGCACCTTCGCGCTGGGCTTCTTCGCGCCCCGCGGCGCCGGAGGCAACCCGGAGCGGCGGTACCTGGGTGTCATGTACGCGCAGGCGGCCGAGCAGACCGTGCCGTGGGTGGCCAACCGCGACGCCCCCGTGAGCGCGGCCTCCGGAGCCTACTCCGCCACCGTCACGGCCTCCGGCGAGCTGCAGGTGCTGGAGGGGGACCGCGTCGCGTGGCGCACCAACACGTCCTCGCCGCTGGGAAACGTCACGCTGACCATCTTCGACAGCGGGAACCTCGTGCTGTCCGCGGGCGGCGAGGGCGCGCAGGCGGTAGTAGTTTGGCAGAGCTTTGACCACCCGGCGGACACCTTCCTCCCCGGGATGAGCATCACACTGGACCGGCGCAACGGGGCCGTCAGGCGGACGCTGTTCACGTCGTGGCGGAGCCCCGGCGACCCGGCCACAGGCGACTTCACGCTGGGAATCGACCCGCTCGGCTCGGCGCAGCTCTACATCTGGCAGAGCCGGGGCGGCGAGAACACCACCTACTGGCGGTCGGGGCAGTGGGCGAACACCAACTTCGTCGGCGTCCCGTGGAGGTCGCTCTACGTGTACGGGTTCAAGCTCAACGGCGATCAGTCGCAGAGCAACGGGATCATGTCCTACACGTTCAGCACGTACAACAGCTCGCAGTACCGGTTCATGCTCCACCCCAACGGCACCGAGACGTGCTACATGCTCCTCGATGGCACCGGCGACTGGGAGACCGTCTGGTCGCAGCCGACCATCCCGTGCCAGGCGTACAACATGTGCGGCGCCAACGCCGAGTGCGCCGCCGGTGACAATGGACAGGCCATCTGCAGCTGCTTAAAAGGTCACTTTTTTTTGGCGATCTCAAGCTAGCCCCGCATGGAACACGCAATTTTATTCTGAATTGAACTGTTTCGTGCGAAGTTCATGCAATGACAGCGAACGATACTTGCAGGTTTCGAGCCGAGATCCGCAGCGGAGTACAGCAACGGGAACTGGACGCTGGGCTGCGTGAGGAGCGCCCCGCTGACCTGCGAGAAGAACATAAGCGGCGGCGACGTGTTCGCCGATCTCGCTGGCGTGAAGCTGCCGAACTTCGCCGTTTGGGGATCGACGGTGGGCGACGAGGACGCGTGCAAGCAGTCGTGCTTGGCGAACTGCTCGTGCGGCGCGTACAGCTACAACACGGGCACCGGGTGCCTGACCTGGGGGCAGGAGCTGATGGACATCTACCAGTTCCCAACAGAAGAGGGCTATGACCTGCACATCAAGGTCCCTGCATCCGTGTTAGGTAACAAAAATGTTCTTTCCTTGTTAAAGTTTTTTTTTCTGAAACACGCAGAAGACTATGTGTCTTTGCATTAAGAAGAAAAAAATGTTAATGATTATGATTAAAGAACATATATTCCTTGCTAGGGATAAAAAATCTGTTGGGAAGTAATTTCTTGGTTTGCCAGAAAGCATTGTTAAATTCTTGGGGGTTGTTGGCTGTTTCAAGAATTGACAGATTGAATTAGATAAATGCCAAGCCACTTGATTTGATAAAGAATAATGCATGGCAATTTGGTTTTCTGCCGGGAATGCCGTGTAGAGAGTTAAATTCTAGCCGACGCCGTGTAGAGAGTTGAAGGAACAAAATGATGGTATCTTGGGATATGGTTGAGCTGAAATGTCAATGTAAATGCGTGTAAAGTTGTTGGGGCCTCATTAGGTGGTGTCTTATGTAGTCCACGGGATAAAATTCACCAGAATAGACGATTAGAAGATGGTTGCCAACTTGGACTAGTGTACAACGATTCTGAAAGGTGAAAAAACTGGCGACCATTTCACCACTAGAAAATTCAAAGCATCTGTTGTTACTCTTCGGAATTTATGGCCAGAATTATCTCTTCAGATGCAGTGTCACATCATTTCTAATGCTTTATTACGGTTCGCCAATGGGTTAAGACAGATATTGGATTTAATCTCACATAAAAAATTAATGATGAAGGAGTACGACTTAAAAATATATGATCCCTCAACTATCAGACTAGCTTTTTAGGTTAAGTTGGCTTAAGAATTTAGTCGTGGTTTCGGTTGGACTTGTATGTTTAGCAAATCTATTGAGACTTATGTTGGGGGCACTGGTTCATGGGCATAACAAACTAGGTCAGACTGTTGCGT
This sequence comes from Phragmites australis, assembly GCF_958298935.1. NCBI lineage: Eukaryota > Viridiplantae > Streptophyta > Magnoliopsida > Poales > Poaceae > Phragmites > Phragmites australis. Next base: position 22,772,050 of record NC_084934.1, on the reverse strand, counting down.
ACTCTAACCAGTGATATCAGAGCCTAAGGTCGACAAATTCAGAACATCTCTAGGATCGCACGGTTACGGGTGAGCTCGAAATGTCTCCAGAGTTGCACGTGTTGTGTGTAACGAGGGATATTGTTAGGACTTGTGACTTGATGTGTGACGGAGGAGATTATTGAATTTAGTCCTATATTGAAACTTGATGATAAAAGAGCACGGCTTAAAAGATAGATAATCCCTCACCTATAAGGTAATTTTTTAGGTTGAGTTGCTCAAGAATTTTAGTCGTGATCTCAGTTGGATCTACGTGTTTAGCAGATCTATTGAAATTTAGATTAGGACGCTGGCTCGTGAGTATAGCGAGCTAGGACAGACGATTGCGCACTCTCACAACACATTAAATCATTAAAGGTTCTTTCATTGGAGCTTCGAGTACCGACAACGACTGATAAATATATGCAAACCATTTGCTTCATATGCTGACTTATAGAAAAGAACAATATATTGCCAATCTTTTGTTCGGCTTAAGATTGCTTCGACAACGACAGATCTTAAAAAGTTTTCTACCTACTACTCCGTATAATATTGGAGATAAGGAAAAGAAAACAATACCATCTGACGGCTCCATGAAAAGGACCAACATGGTTTATTCTTTATCTGAGCTTTTGGTCGAAACCATGTGAAACATGTGGATAGTTAGGTTCACCTGTATTATACTGCAAATAGCACATAGGAACCATGTGAAACATATCACGTTTTGACCTTGTAGGTCAACGTGTCTGACCATGCATATATGGTGATATTTTATATCACCTGGTCTGAATGCACGTGTGGATTCGGCAAGTGGCATTTGGCAGGCTGCATGACATGTTTTCAGAAAACAAATCCTTGAAACTTTGACTGATTCTTGAACTATTCTCTTCTGCTGGGACACCCTGAATTCATGTGTACCGTGGATTCATGTTACTGTAGAAGAATTACTTTTTTGCATGTTGCTGATAATTTTTTATGTCACTTTTTACCTGCTCAGAAACAGGCTCTAAAACGAGGCGATGGACGACAGTTATCGTTGTTGTAGCAATCGTCGTAGCTGCTATATTGGCAGCATGCGGCCTTCTCCTGTGGAAATGCAGGAGAAGAATCAAAGGTGAGGGAACAGTTCATATCTGAGAACAATTTTGAATCTGCCGTATAATAGAATTTGAAGATTTTTCAAGTAATTTCACATTGAGTTTACTGTACATGACAAAAACTGGTTCATCTTGTGCAGGGAAACTTGGCATTGTTGGCAGGGAAAATAAAAAACCCTCATTGCTGCGTCTTGCTAGGGAAGCAAGGCAAGATTTCTCAGGACCGAAACAACCTGATCGAGAGGAAGCGGAGGACGGCAAGACCTGCGAGCTGCCGCTGTTCGCCTTCGAGATCTTGGCGGCGGCCACCGGCGACTTCAACAGCGCTAACAAGCTCGGGGAGGGAGGCTTCGGCCATGTCTACAAGGTAAGCGCGCAACTTGACATCACAAATGTACGACATGCATAAGTTGGGAAAATTACAACGTGATAGATGTTGAAAATGTACTTCAATGGTTCACAGTGTCAGAGTGCTGAAAATGCATGGTTGATTCCTTTGCAGGGAAGGCTTCCTGGGGGCGAGGAGATTGCAGTGAAGAGGCTGTCCCGGAGCTCCGGCCAGGGGCGGGAAGAGTTCAAGAACGAGGTGATACTGATCGCGAAGCTTCAACACCGCAACCTTGTCAAGCTGCTAGGGTGCTGCATCCAGGGGGAGGAGAAGATCTTGGTGTACGAGTACATGCCCAACAAGAGCCTGGACGCCTTCCTCTTCGGTACGCTCCATGGCACCAAATTGTACCGTGCGATCGGTTCTCTTGTAAGATGCAGAGGCCCCTGACGATGTGTTTGGGCGATCTGCAGATCCGGCGAGGCGAGGGCTGCTGGACTGGAAGACGAGGTTCCACATTATCGAGGGGATCGCCCGGGGGCTCCTCTACCTCCACAGGGACTCGAGGCTCCGCGTGGTGCACCGTGACCTCAAGGCCAGCAACATCCTCCTGGACCACGACATGAACCCCAAGATCTCGGACTTCGGCATGGCGCGGATCTTCGGCGGCGACCAGAATCAGGTCAACACCAACCGCGTCGTCGGCACGCTGGGGTACATGTCGCCGGAGTACGCGATGGAGGGGCTGTTCTCCGTGAGGTCCGACGTGTACAGCTTCGGGATCCTGATCCTGGAGATCATCTCCGGCCAGAAGAACAGCAGCTTCCACCACATGGAGGGCTCCCTCAACATCGTAGGCTACGCGTGGCAGCTGTGGAACGCGGACAAGGGGGAGCAGCTCATCGACCCGTCGATCCGGGGGACGTGCTCGGTGCGGGAGGCGCTGCGGTGCGTGCACATGGCGCTGCTGTGCGTGCAGGACCACGCGTGCGACCGGCCGGACATCCCCTACGTGGTGCTGGCGCTGGGCAGCGACAGCTCCGTGCTGCCGATGCCCAAGCCGCCGACGTTCACGCTGCAGTGCACGTCGTCGGACAGGGACTGGCTCTTCAGGGACAAGGCCGACGAGTCCTACTCCGCCTGCGATCTCACCGTAACCATGCTCAAAGGCAGGTAGGTAGTACTACTTAGGCAGGGTGGACCGAATAGTAGGGCTGGCTGTACATATACACTAGGTACGGTGTTTAATCGCTAGTAGATAGAGGATTGAGATGGGTGCGTTTGGGGTGCTTCAACTACGTACAGAGGTTGTCTTCCTTCGCTCTGTCAATTTGGTAATAGCATTTCCATTAACAGGCCATTCCTTGTTCAACTGTGCTAATTTTCGAGCATGTACATCTATTTTTGGTAAAAAGATGTCTGTACTCTCTCCTCCATTTTCATTTCTGGATATTTTTCATGCATGGGGCAGAGAAGGGAATTAGAACATCGGCCGTGAAAACTCTCTCCGCACCATCACCCTTATCCGTCTCTCCTCCGGGAAGCTGGCAGCTACCTCCATAATGGAGCTCGGCGTCTGCAAGCCCCGGTGGCCATAGATCTAATTGTCCATAGTGGAGCTCGATGCCATTCTTCTTCGACCATCTCGATGATTGCTTCTCCCCGCCCTCCTCTTCGTCCTCATGCTTTGCCGCTGGTGGAGGGGGTGCAATACATGAGGTGGACGAGCACAGATCCGAGTCGTCGATGGCACGCACCACGCCAGTGCCGCTCCGGGAAGCACCCCTCGCCCACAGTGCCACCCTCCCTTCCCTGGATGTGGTGTGAGCATGAGCATCGCCGCATCAACGTGTGCACCGTGCCACCGTATTCTCCTATGGAGGAGAGGGAGCATGGAAGCGGCACGGAGATGGGGAGCATGACGCCAGGAGGGAGAGCGTGGGAGGATGGAGGCGGTGCAGAAGTGATGGGGCACGGAGGAGTGAGGCGTGCCTGGATCTAGCGGTGGTGCACAGAGAGAGAGAGAGAGAGAGAGAGAGAGAGAGAGAGAGAGAGAGAGAGAGTTTGAGTTACATTCGGTTGATACAACAGATCAGTCTGTTTTAGTAGTTAGAGATAATCTTTGTATGTTCAGATTGTATAGCTTTATTCAAACTGATCTCCTGCTTGCTTATCTCATGCGATCTGTATAAGCTATGGCGGGGGTGTTTCCTGTTCCTATATTAACATGCAGAGTGGCCCGAGAGGGTTCAACACTTCACAATTTCTTTCATGGCATCAGAGCCTATCTCCTCTAATACATCTATATCGAATCCATCTACTTTCGCCTGCGCCTGCCATCATGACTGGCTCATCGCTTGGGCTGCCGGTCACCGAGAAGCTGACCAGGGATAATTTTATCCTTTGGAAGGCTCAAATGCTGCCGGCAATTAGAGGTGCTCAACTCATCGGCTACCTGGATGGTTTTGTCCAGATGCCGCCTGCAATAGTTGAGGTCACAAGAGATGACAAGACCATCGAAGTTGTGGCAAACCTGGCGCTCGTTGCCTAGATCGCCCATGACCAGCAAGTGATGAGTTACGTTCTGGCATCGTTGTCCAGGGAAGTCCTCGCCCAAGTGGTGACCCTGACTAGCACCGCTGATGTCTGGAAAGCAATCCAAGAGATGTTTGCTTCGCAGTCACGTTCGAGGATTATCCATCTACGGTCCAAGCTTACAAGCACATGCAAGGGTGACATGTCCACTGCTGTGTACTTCTCCAAGATGAAGGGCTATGCAGATGAGATGGTCGCTGCTGGCAAGCCACTTGATGAAGATGACATCATGTCCTATATCCTCACGGGACTTGATGCTGAATACAATCCGCTAGTTGAGGCGGTAAGTGCTAGAATTGATGCAGTAAGTTTAAGTGATCTCTATGCTTAGTTGTTGTCCACAGAAGCTCGGTTAGAGGCACAGAACTCCCAGTACCAGGTGACTGCCAATAGTGCCTCGCGTGGGAGAAATTCATGTGGTAGAGGAGGACGTGGACGAGGTGTTGGCAACCGTGGTGGAGGACGAGGTGGTCAAGGATACAACAACAACAACTCGACAAGTTCCAAACCGGTGTGCCAACTTTGTTCCAAGGTTGGTCATACTGTTCATCGCTGCTGGAAGAGGTTCGATACTACGTTCATTGGTGAAGAAAAGGGTGCCAATACTGTTATTACTTCTTATGGTGTTGACACTAATCGGTACATGGACACTGGCACGACTGATCACATTACCAGTGAATTAGACAAACTAACCACACGTGAGAAGTACAATGGACATGATCAGGTCCATACAGCCAATGGTGCAAGTATAAAAATTAATCATGTTGGTAATTCTACTATTTACGGCCCAATTCGTGATCTTCATCTTAATAGTATTCTTCATGTTCCAAATGCTAAAAAGAATCTTATCTCCGTTCATCGTCTTACTTTTGACAATAATGCCTATCTTGAATTTCATCCTGATTTTTTTTGTTAAGGATCAAGCAACGAAGAAAACCCTTCTACGAGGTAGATGTAGAGGTGGTCTTTATCCTCTTCCAATTCTTCAGGAGCCGTCCTCACCAAGTCAAGCTCTAAGTGCTGTCAAGTTGCCATCTGAACGATGGCACGGTCGTTTAGGCCATCCATCTTCAATCATAGTTAAAAAGGTTATTAGCAGCAGCAATTTACCTTGCTCCCCAGAGTCCAATAAAGACTCAATTTGTGATGCTTGTCAACAAGCTAAGAGTCATCAACTCCCATATCCTAGGTCTACAAGTGTTTCTAAATTTCCTTTAGAACTTGTGTTCTCCGATATGTGGGGACCTGCACCTAGTTCTGTTGGAAGAAATAAGTATTATGCAAGTTTTATTGATGATTTTAGTAAGTTCACTTGGATTTATCTTCTGAAGAACAAGTCTAATGTTTTCAGTAGATTTCATGAGTTTTAGCAACATGTTGAACGTCTATTCAGCAGGAAAATCCTAACCATGCAGACTGACTGGGGAGGTGAATATCAAAAATTGAGTTCCTTATTAAAGAAGGTAGGCATTTCACATCATGTTTCTTTTCCTCATGCTCATCAGCAGAATGGATCTGCTGAACGAAAACATCGTTATATTGTTGAAGTTGGTTTAGCCCTCCTTGCTCATGCTTCTATGCCATTAAAATTTTGGGATGAAGCTTTTTCTTCCGCTGTCTATCTCATAAATCGGCTGCCATCTAAAGTTCTTAATTTTGAGTCACCTTTGGAACATATTTTTGGACATAAACCAGATTATACCTCTCTTCGTGTGTTTGGATGCGCTTGTTGGCCAAACCTTCGTCCTTACAACACGAGAAAGCTTCAATTTTGTTCCATTCGATGCACTTTTCTTGGGTACAGTAGTCTTCATAAGGGCTATAAGTGTCTTGATATCACAACCGGCCATGCTTATATATCAAGAGATGTGGTTTTTATGAGACTATTTTCCCTTTTGCTCACCTTCATCCGAATGTTGGGGCTCAACTGCGATATGAACTGCTGCTCCTTCATCAAACTTTGCTTAGTCACGATCAAGTTGGGGATGTTACAATAGATGCTAACATGTCTAATGATACTGTTGAGTCTGTCTCAGTACAGGATGAAGAACAGAATGTACCCGAAGGAAATCTCAATGCAAGCTCACAAGAAAATTCTGTGGAAGATCATGATTTTATGTCCCCTGGCGCGCCTTCGTCTGTGACCACAAGAAATCCTGGCACCAATTCCCAAAGGGATCCTTTGGTAGGTGCTTCGGAATCTGTGCTATCCAGCGAAGCGGTGCGTCAGGATCTAGCATCGCTCGATACACCTGTCTCAGCGCGCGTGCGCGTGGCGTTGCCCGCTGCTTCCGTCCCACGGGAGTCTGCACTGACAGTGCCTGCACCGATTGCTCCTGCATTGCCACGAGATTCTACGCATCGGGTATTGGTGCCTTCAATGCAACAACCAACACGGCAGTAGCAATAGGAAACCGAGGCTACAGGTACCACTGTGTCACCTCATGTGCATGATTTGGCTGATTCTAGCGCACATTCTGGAGATTATGATCTGAGTTTTAATACGCAAGAGACCACCGATTTGAGACCTGTTACTCGGTTGCGTAATAATATTTGTAAACCCAAGACTTCTACTGATGGAACAATACAATATGGTTTTCTTAGTGCAATAGGAGAACCTTAGAACTTACAAGAAGTAATGGAAGATTCAATGTGGAAGCAAGCAATGGATGAGGAGTACCTTGCGTTAATAAATAATAAAACCTGGCACTTAGTTCCTCCTAAGGGTTCTAGTAATGTTATAGATTGTAAATGGGTTTACAAGAAAAAACGGAAAGCTGATGGAATAATTGACAGGTATAAGGCACGTTTAGTAGCAAAAGGGTTCAAACAACGATACGATATTGATTATGAGGATAATTTTAGTCCTATTGTGAAAGCTGCAACCATTCGTATTGTATTGCCTATTGCAGTTTCCAAGAATTGTTGTCTTCGATAGTTGGATGTGAAGAACGCATTTCTACATGATGTTCTAGAGGAGGAAGTCTATATGAGGCAGCCACCTGGGTATGAAAATTCCTCTCATCCTGAATATATATGTAAATTGGACAAAGCATTGTATGGACTAAAGCAAGCTCCTCGGCCATGGTATTATAGACTTAGTACAAAATTGCAGCAGCTTGGTTTTGTTGCTTCCAAGGCAGATACATCTTTATTTATTTTTAACAAAGGGGGAGTGATTATATTTTTACTTATTTACGTGGATGACATTGTTGTGGCTAGTTCTTCAAATAATGCAGTTGAAGCTCTTCTTCAGAACTTGAATAGTGAGTTTGCCTTAAAGGATTTAGGAGACCTTCACTATTTCTGGGAATTGAAGTGAAGAAAGCTGTAGATGGTATTATTCTCTCTCAGGAAAATATGCTACTGAATTATTAGAGCAAGTTGGGATGAACACTGTAAGCCTGTGACTACTCCTATCTCAACATCAGAGAAACTTTCAATAGTTGGAGGCAATGCTTTAAGCAATGAAGATTCAACAAGGTATAGAAGTATTGTTGGTACTTTGCAATATTTGACATTAACTCGTCCAGATATTGTTTTCTCTGTTAACAAAGTTTGTCAATTTCTTCATGCACCAACATCATTACATTGGACAACAGTGAAACGAATTTTGCGTTATATTTTCTATACCTTGAAATTGGAGATTAAATTTGGAAGATCATCTTCTTTTTTGGTTAGTGCTTTCTCTAATGTAGACTGGGCAAGATGTCCAGATGGTAGAAGATCTACAGGAGGTTTTGCTATTTTTTTGGGTTCAAATCTTGTATCTTGGAGTGCTCGTAAACAAGCTACAGTGTCCAGGTCTAGTACTGAAGCAGAGTATAAGTCTCTTGCTAATGCTGCTACTAAAATTATCTGGGTTCAAACTATTTTGGAAGAACTTGGCATTTTTCAATCCAGGTCAGCTTGTCTATGGTGTGATAATCTTGGAGCAACTTATTTATCTGCTAATCCCATATTTCATACAAGAACTAAACATATCAAAGTTGATTATCATTTTGTGAGAGAAAGAGTTGCCGACAAGCGTCCTGATATACATTTTATATCTTCTGAAGATCAAATTGCAGATGGTTTTACAAAGCCCCTTACTGTACGGAAATTAGAAAATTTTAGGAGCAATCTTAACTTGGATAATTTATGATTAAGGGGGAGTGTTAGAGTTTGAGTTGTATTCGGTTTGTGTAGATACAGGAGATCAATATGTTTTAGCAGTTAGAGATAATCTTGGTATGTGCAGATTGTATAGCCTTATTCAAACTGATCTCCTGCTTGCTTATCTCATGTGATCTGTATAAGCCATGGCGGGGGGCATTTCCCGTTCCTATATTAATATGCAGAGCGGCCCGGGAGGGTTCAATGCTTCACAATTTCTTTCAGGGAAAGTGCTGGAGATCTAGAGAGTGATGAGAATGGTGACAACCTTATCCCCGCGTCGCCTTTTCCTTCATTCGTTTTTGCATCCTACAATTATAGACGGTGTGCGTGTTGGAGCGCAAGAGCATGCACACATGCTTTCATCTGCTCCATCACAAAAGCTATTCAAACCCTGCTGGCACCAAAGGTGCCCGCTCTCGATGAGGAAATTGATTTTTTGCCACTCTCAAGAGTGGGCTTCGCCAAAATATCACTCTCAACATGCAACACTCTAACATACACTCTTAACACAGTGGCTTCGATGATTTGCCACTCTTGGACAGTTTTGCCCTTGGCCCCACTTGTGAGTCCTCCTCTCTCCACTCTTATCTTCTTCTTCCTTGGGTCAAATTGCCCATTCTCCTCCTCACCTGTTTGTCACTGATAGATGAGATCTCCACCCGTAGGCAAGGATTCGTCAGGGGTGGTGAGGCAGAAGGGAAACTGTCGATGATTAGTGAACTGCTCTAATCTAAAGAACTTGTTGAAGAAATAAGAGATAATTTTAGTCGACAAATTGCAGAAGAATATACAAAGGGGTTTTTATACAGGTTCAGACCTTCAAGAGGATAATAACCATACATCATATTTGTCTTATATTGATCTGAGTCTATTAAAGGGGGTGTGTAGCTAAGTCTAGATGGATCTAAACCTAGTCGACGACTTCCTTGCTCAGCTTATGCTGGCTTGTATCACCTCTCTAGTTTTGCATGTTATGGCTCGTCCTCCGCAGGACTCTTTGGCTCCGTATATATATAGGGGTGTCGTAGGTTATCTGGAGTCCTCATTCCCGTTCTTGGAGATAGACATTCCCGTTTATAGGATGCCTTGGGTACCAATAGGTAGTTTTCTTTTATCTAGGGATCTTCTTCCTGGCAATAGAGATATACCCTAAGAATTACGAGAAGCCCTGAGATGCCTGGATATAGTAATTATCGTAGTCATCGTTAACCTCTCATCAGTACATGAAATGAGGTTGTGACAAATAAAGAAACTTAGCCCAGCTGAAGAAGATACCTCGACAGGCCGCCTCTCCGAGTGATAACTTGGGCTTCCGGGTAGGATGTACGTATATCTGGGTTCCTGGTTGTCATCGGGTCATCTAGTCGGGATATTATGCCTTCTTCGGGTAGTTCCGTGAGCCTCCAGGTAGGGACCTCGTCTGAGTAGGAAATTTGGGTCAACCGATAAGCATCGTCCCAACTTTTTAGGATTCCGAGAAGGTTGGGGAAAATCTAGCTCGCCGTCCGGTGGGTTTTTCAAAAGTTGAACCATCGCGGCGGAGATTTCACGTGGTGGTGAAAGAATCTTTCCTCCTTTTATGGCAAAAGATCAAGATGACATTTGAAAATTGAGCGCCTTTGTTGGTGTAGTGCTCTAGCTCTCCTAGTATTTTGTGTCAACAACCCCTGCATGCGCCGGAAGAAATCCCGATCAGGAAATGTTACGGTACACTGGCACAGAAGATCACAGGTCTGAGTAGGACTCAAAACTGCCGAGGTGGCTAGTCAAAGAATCACCAAGTCTGATTAGACTTTCTTCTGTATCCTGTGATCGGAAATAGAAACTTATTCTTTTATTAGTAAAAAACAAAAAGAATGTAAATGAGATCGGTGTGACTTGTTAGGATACATGTAAATGAAAGGCTAAGTTCTTCAATTGGTTGCTCTTGCAAGGGCAAATTTGTACTTCAAACAACCATCGTCACCATCTAGGCAGCACCGATATGGATACGTGTATTGGCATAGAACTGATACGGATATCGGAATACACTATTTTCCCATGAAACCCAATACTCATATAAGTTTTACTATTTAAAAAAAACATAAATAAGTTACTCCCATATTCTACTTAAGTTTTATTACATAACATACTAAAAGTCTCAAATTGAGAACATATTAAAGGACATAACAACTTAAAAGTCTCAAACTTAGGACATATTAGGGGACATAACAACTAGCTAGCAGTAGTAGGTTCTTCATCCTCATTTACTTCATCCTCCACAATACCAACCTCCATATCTCCAAAAGACATAAGTTACAACTTATGTTCATCAAGAGAGAGTTCAACAACTTCAAGAATGCCTAGACTACTTAGAAAGTCAAAAGAATCTCCTCCAACATCCCACATACTTAATTCCCCTTTCTTGTATACATCTGTTCTTTTTGAGAGATGTCTCATATTTGAGTGCACATGGACTAGATCTTTAGCATGCTATGGAGCTAAGGCATTTCTTTTAATGCCATGGATGATTCTATAAGTACTCCAATTCGTCTTACAACAACAAGATGAGGTTGGTTGGCTAACCAATTTGGTGACCAAAATCTACGATAGAGGAATATATTGCCATGATTTGTCCACCAAGTCATTAGAGAACAAACCCATTTATCATTGGTTGAATCAGAATCATTGAATTCTCTAGAAAAAAGTTAAAAATCTTGAGTACTCTTCTTTCATTTTTGCCAATTCATCTTGTATAGGCAAAAACTTCTTGAAACATGAGATCCTCATTTTTGATACCTCATTGTCCTTGTGTGGGGGTACATGACCAGCGCATCCTTCGAGCCACTTTTTGTTATAATATCTACAATGTTAGTTGTTAGCAAATGGTTAAAACTTAAAAGTTGTACAACAAGTAGTGAACAATTGAATATAAGCAATAGTGTAAAGATAAGTAGATAACCTTGGATTGAGTGAATGAGCCAAACAATAAAGTGGATTATTGTCTTTTGTCCACCTATCAACCAATATCTCATGAAATAACCGAGAACAACTGTCACTCAACATTTTGTTCCTTCCCTTCCCATAGATATATCTATTTTTCACCTTCTCAATCATCGAATCCCACATCTCATAAATCAGACGAAGACATGGTGTGTCGGTGTCCGCTAGATGTATCATCTCATAGATAGGCTGAGTAATCTTAAGAATGTACTCCATATTCTTACACCACACCTCACTGAGTATCATTTCTTTGACATTAGTGGTAACTTAAGCATCATCTTTGTAGTAATTCCATTACTCACTTATTACCATGGTTTGGAGAGACATCTTTACCATGACAAACTATTGTAGCACACACACAACTGAGGCAAACCTTGTTTCAGCAATAGCAAGTAACTTCAAATAGCTAAACTCATTAAACATTGAAAGCCACATGCCATGGTTCATTATGAAATTCTTGATCATTTATGCATTAGATTTAACATTACTTATAAGTTCAAGTTTGCTCCAAACAAAAGCATCTTCTTCATTCTTTGGTAGTTTAGGCTCACAAATATTCTTCAAAGCAAGATTGAAAGTATGCACAACACATGGTGTCCAAAATATGTTACTATACCTAGCTTGCACAAGCAGACCCGCACCTTTTCCATTTGCAGCATTACCGGTGACATTTTTTTACCACATTATGTCGACCCACTTCTTCAATGATAGACCTCATCTTCTCAGCAATGTATTCTTTTGACTTCGCCTCACCTTCACAATTATCAACCCTCAAGAACATCGATGCTTTCTTTGAAATGGCAACAAAGTTAATGAGTGGTCGCCTCTGCAGATTTGACCAGCCATCGGCGTCACTCCCTTCTCATGCCATGTGCTCTTTTTACTCTCAATAACATATCAATATGAGCCCTTTCTTGCTTGAGCAGTCTAGTCCTAAGCTTGTTGTACCCAGGCTTTTCGTAACCCTGCAAGTTATGGCTGCAAGCATAGGTTAATGCTTCTTGAAGGTATGTATTTCTTGCAAAATTGAAAGATATTCCTATAAATTACAAAAATTAGAATTAGAAAAAGCAAGAAATAATTAAATTACAGCTATAATTGATTGAATGTTTGTTGCATTGCTTGCATACCTTCGATAAAATAATTTTGCAATTAAAGCATCCAAATGATTGCGCTCCTCATGACCCAACCTTTTCTAATGCAGATGGAGACCCCTTCCTCTTCTTATTGCTACTGCATGAAGTAACATCACTAGCACTAGGCAATGACACAATTTTTTGTTTTAATCTTTCTACTTCTTCTTTAACTCTTGCAACGTCTCTCCTTATTTGGCTAAGTTAATCTATTGTCACATTTGAACACAGCCTGACCCCATGTCCCCTATTTTTCAGCAAGTGAGCTTTCACTCTAGTGTAGCTACTAAATCTAACATATGAACAATAATTGTATTTCTATTTAGTATTGCCTCCACCTGGTTTAGGTCTCTATGGTTGTGATATAATCCCACAATGGATCCTTGATGTCGGTGGAGGTTGCATCATCACCACTACTTGAAGTTGCCGCTACCATCAGTTGGTCACTTGGTCACCACTACTTGACGATACATCAGCACCACATCAGTCGGTCACTCGGTCAGAAATCAGAAAAAAGGGAAGTGGAAGAAATAAGGAGGAAAAGGGGGAGAGGAACTCACCGTCGGCGGGAGGTGGAGAGCGTCGTCGGGTCGCTATCGGTAGGTGGTGGAGGCCTGGAGGGTGTGCATGCGGGCGGTGGCTAGGAGATGCGGCTGGAGGGCGGAATCGGCTCGCCGCCGGTAGGGGGGGGGGTGTCGCTATCGACGCTACAGGCGTGGTGACGACTGGCAAGAAGGAGGCGCGCGAGCGGTGGCTGGTGAGAGGGAAGTGACTAGCGTGGCGGTCATAAGGTTAGGTTATGCGACTGAACCAGACTGAGCTAAACCGTATCCCAGAAATATCCCAGTAATTGCTAAATTTATTTTTATTTGGATACTTGATGGATATGTATCTAGTACGTATCCATATCGGATTCCATATCTAATATGGATACGTGGCATTTGTGCATATCGGTGTTTCAGAGTTCACCATGCCTGCAGGATTGAGATTATTGTGCGCTCTGCAACCAGGAGGTCGTAACAGCAGATCGCTTGTCAACTGCAGCTTGGCCAAGCAGGTGTGGTGGGAGGTGCTCAACTGGCTACACGTCCCGTGCACCTTCCATGTCGGCCAAACCACCATGATTGATTGGTGGACGCATCTCAGGACCTGCTGTGGCGCAACTCAGCGGAAGGGACTGCACTCTATGGTGATGCTCGTCTCCTGGAAGCTACGGCGCGGCGTAATGGCTGGGTCTTTAGCGGACTAGTCTACGCCTGTTCCTCAGCTCGTAGACGCGATTAAACAAGAGGCTGACCTCTGGATTTCGGTCGGTGCCAAAGGGCTGGTAGCCTAAGGGCAGGAACGTAGATCTTGGTTGTTTCGGTTATTGTATAATCACAACTAAACTAAACTTTTGTGCTCGGCGATTGTTCTAGAACGAATCGCGTTGTAATGATCTTCAACCAATTTTTTCTTAATACAAAGATAGAAGAAAAAAATTAAGACTATTAACAAATCGCGTTGTAATAATCTGATGAACCTTAACTCTAGATAGGAGCCTCTCTACAGTTGAGGTTCATCAGATCGTTAACCAGTGAACACCCATAAATAGAATATGGTGAATAGTGCCAAACATCTCTTTTCCCTTCCTTTCGGTTTTGTAGAAACCTATACCTCGAATCCGGTCAAAACTATCCTGGAAAAGCTTTTCTTCTTTGCTCACCGATGACATCTGGCAGGCATCTTCTAGATTTAGCATATGGCATACTGCAGTACTGGGGTGGGCTCATATGCAACTCCCACCGGTTTAGCTTCACCAACAGCTGAAAAACTTCCGGCGCGGTCGACGGCGTGATGCTTACTCTTCCTAGCACCAGTTAAAAAAACACATTCTTTTTCTCTGAAATTCTTCCTTTTGTCAACGGAGGAGACTCTGCTTCCCAGAAATCGCCGTCGGGGGAGAAACAAAGAAGAAACAGCACATTTCTACTCTCACAAGAACGAATCGGACGTCTCCAAACATCGCCATCCCAAAGGCAAGACCCACCGCACCTGTGCAGATCACTGTTAATCATCTGTTGATACGGTCAAGCTTGGCTTCTCGACCGGTCCTCGAATGCAAAGCGAATTACGAGAGCTCAATCCGCGTAAGCATCCCGGCAAAATACGAAGGGCGACGGGTGAAATTCTAGTTCATCACAGTCCGGGTGGGGTGGATGGTGACTGGTGAGTGCGCGGTGCTTTCCGCTTCCGGTGCCGCGCGCATGGCCATGGCGGGCATGCGGCCGCCATTAACTCTGTTGCTTCCCCTGCTCGTTTCTTTCTTCATCTCCCCTGCCTCCGCGGCTGATACCATCACTGCCAACTCTTCCCTCGCCGATGGCCAGAAGCTTGTTTCCGCAGGTGGAGTCTTCGAGCTGGGGTTCTTCACCCCGGGGAACTCGACGGCGAGGTACTTGGGCATCTGGTACAAGGACATGGCCCCTACTACCGTGGTCTGGGTCGCCAACCGGGAGGATGCGATCACCGGCATGACCGGGAGCCTGACCATCAACAGCACCGGGAGCCTGGTGGTTGCTGACCGGTCGGGGCGCGTGTTCTGGTCGTCAGCGCCGTCGAACGTGAGCAGCACCGGCGCCCCGGTAGCGCAGCTGCTGGACAGCGGAAACTTCGTGCTCCGGGTCGGCAGCGGCGCGGGGGGCGCCATCCTGTGGCAGAGCTTCAACCACCCGTCTGACACCCTGCTCCCGGGCATGAAGCTCGGGTGGAACCTGACCGCCGGACTCGACCGGTACCTGACGACGTGGCGGAGCCCCGGCGACCCGTCACCGGGTGACTACACGTTCGGGATCGACATCCGCGGCGTGCCGGAGGGGTTCATCTGGTACGACGGCGCGGTGCCTGTGTACCGGAACGGGCCGTGGAACGGGCTGCAGTTCAGCGGCGAGCCGGAGATGGAGCCCAACAACAGTAACTTCCAGTTCGAGTTCGTCGCCAACGCGAGCAACGTGTACTACACGTTCCTAGTGAACGGCGGCGGCAGAAGCGGCGTCGTGTCGCGGTTCGTGCTCAACCAGTCGAGGGTGCAGCGCTACGTCTGGCTGCCGGGGGGGCAGGGGTGGAGCCTCTACTGGTCGCTGCCGCGGGACCAGTGCGACCACTACGCGCAGTGCGGCGCCTACGGCGTCTGCGACTCCAGCGGTTCGCCGATCTGCGATTGCCTCCACGGGTTCGCGCCGGCCTCGCCACGGGACTGGGCGCTCAGGGACAACTCCGCGGGCTGCGCGCGCAGGACGCGGCTCAACTGCACTGGGGACGGGTTCCTGCTGCTGCGTGGCGTGAAGCTGCCGGACACAACGAACGCGACGGAGGACGCGAGCATCACCTTCGACCAGTGCAGGCAGAGGTGCCTGGCCAACTGCTCTTGCTTGGCCTACGCTGCCTCCAGCATCAAGGGAGGCGAGAGCGGCTGCATCATCTGGAGCTCGAAGCTGATAGACATCAGGCAGTTCTCCTACGGTGGGCAGGATCTGTACATTCGTCTCGCGGCATCCGATTTGCGTATGAATCACCTCACTCATCTCTTTTCATACGAAATTCCTGTTCTGCGGTTGCACGCGAGCAGTCCAACTCATGTGCAATCGAGGGGTCAGATGCAAATTTTGATTATTATTTTTTTTTCTAAAAACTTTTTCTTGCAATCTTTTTTCTCAAAAGTTTTGAGTTAAACTTTTTTCTCAAAGGTTTTTCCTCAGAAGTTTGAGAGAAAACTTTTCGCTGAAATTTTTTAACAGAAATGATTTTTAAAAATCTTTCAAAAAAAGAAAGATGAGGGAGGGAAAAAGTTCCCAAAAAAAAAAAGATGAGGGCTATCGAAGTGGTTCGTGTGGACGGCTGCTTGAGTGCGTTGATTAGCAGTGTCCTTTTTCATATGCTCATATCATGCACCATAGTTTTCAAGGATGTTGGTTAGATTAAACGAACTTTTGGGGGCATTTGATTTTACTTGAAATTTTTTTAAACTATTTTGATTTGGATTAGATTAAACAAACTTTTAGAGGCATCAAGATGGAAAGCAAGTAGTGTAAAGAATATGAAATCTTCTTGAGAACACAACCATTTACACCTATTACTCTCTGGTGGCATGCTCTGCGCCCACTAGATCTGATCCATGGATCTCCACTTTCCCATCCTCCTCCTCGCTGCCTTTTTCTCTGCCGCAGATCTGGTGGCTTCGTTGAGGACATGATCGACACGAGGAGGTCATGTTGCAGCTCCACCCACTGCTTTTGTGAAACCTTGACACTTGTTGACGATTGGTGAATCACCGATCTTATGAATTTGTAGAATAGATGGGGATGTCTTGAGCAAATTAATCAAATGAACACAAAGGGCATTTTAGATAGGTTCGAGTCTCCCTGAGGATAATAACTCTACATCCTGTTTATCTTGTATTGATCAAAGCCTGTTAAAGGGGATGCGTGGCTAGCCTAGATGGATCTATTCTAGTTGGCGATTTTTTTGCTCTACTTGTGTTGTCTTCTAGCTTGTTGGCTCTCAATGATCTTTAATATAGAGGGCGTCGTACGTCCTCTGAAATCTTCTTTCTTGTTCTTATAGATAAACTTTCCTATTTATGAGATATCTTAGGTAATTATAGGTAATTTTCTTCCATCTAGGGATACCTTTTTCGATGATAAATATATGCTCCAAGAATTACAGGAAAATCCTGGAGTGCTCGGATATAGTAATTATTTAGTAGTCATCGTCAAGCCCCCACTAGTACGTGAAATGAGGCTTCAGCGGGTCAAATACTTAGTCAGCAAAGATGAACATTTTGTCCGACCGTGTCATCGAGTAGACTCGGGTTCCCAATTAGAATGATACATCTAACTAGGTTTTTCTAGGTTCTCATATCATCTATTCAGGGTTCTGAACGCCTCCGAGTTCTCAAGTGAGCCCTTGAGAAGGTGTTCCCTCCGAGTAGGATTTTTGATTCACTCGGAAAATATCATCCTATCCTTGAGAAAGGACAGGGAGAAAAGACTTATCGTTGGTTGGGTTTGAAAGTCGGACTATAGTAGCAAAAGTTTTACGTAGTGGTGAAAAGATCATTTCCTCCTTTTCTGGCAAAACATCACAATGACGTTTGGAAATTGAACGCATTTGTCAATGTCGTGCGCCAACACTCCTGGTATTTCATAACAACAGCCCCCGCATGTGTCCGAAGAGATCCCAAACATAAAACGCGGTAGGACCCTAGCACAGAAGATCATAGTTCCGAGAAGTCAAAGAATCGTTTAGTCCGTTTATAATTTTTTGTATCCTGTGCTTTGGAATATAAACTTATTCGTTTGTTAGTAAAAAAATAAAAAGAATGTAAATGTAAATGGTGGGGCTTCTTAGGAACTTGATACCAAGGAGATATCGGCAACCCAACATGCTTAGTGCTACTCACTTCCTCCTTCGGCTAAGGTAGAATGACTTCGTTACTAATTGGGGAGCTTCATCGGGTCAGCCCTAGGTCCGACGTGAGAGAGAGGCATCGTAGCCCCCGGGCACTCGAGGACGCGATAGGGAATCTTTGTCACATCCTGCGAGGTCATAATTTAGAACATCATCTCCACGCGGAGGATGTCGCTTTGGCACACGCACAATATGTTGTCGTTAGCTCTTAGTATTCATCCAGTCTCGACTAGTTATCTGGGAAGAAAACTTAGATAAGCAGTCGAAGATAATAAGATAAAAACTGTCGATCGATCATTATGAATTAGCCGGCCGGGGTAAGAGAAAAGAATTAAACACTCATACTTACTCTTTGGTTGTAGAAACTCTTGTTTCATGAAGTCGATTCCTGTGTGACCTTGTCCGGACTTATCAGAGTGCACGCGATAGGTAGAGGTACTCGGATTGCAGCTTACCTAGACCCTCCATGGGAGGTAATTCTCCTAAGAGAGTTTGACAGTGATGAGGTGCCCAAACATGAATGGTGATGTGGTCAACGACATTGGGTCCATGCTCATCGAGATGCTCAATAGGGAATGGGACGATGCTGGTGTTGATTCCAAGAATGGCGCTAGTGTTGCTTGTAAGTCATGTGGCTTGGATCAGAAGAGCTCTAGTACCATCTAAAAAATGGCAAGGTAGGCTAGGGCTTGGTGGAATTGCACACAGCTCAAGAGCCGATACTCTATTCCTTTTATAAGTCACATAAGGCGAGAGATCAACACACGATTAAATAGATCAGTTTACAATCCGCTAATTAAGGTACATATGAGAAACGGAGATTGGTTAGGATCACAACCATGCCAACCATATACAACTAACTTGACGTACAAGCTATCTATTTTTACATCATGTGCTCATAAAAATCAAGATAAGTGGTTCTTTAAGTCCGAAATCAAGCATGTCCGGACCTTTTGTTGGCAAATGTTGCCTTCAGGAACAAGTACCTAAGGTTAATGCGAGCTAGCGGTTGTCACTTTCGATTCCGAACTTGATCTTTCATGTAGTTACTAGTCATCAGGTTTGGTCGAACAAACATTTTAGTGATATGAAAGTTATGGTCAAGGAAGGACTTCCAGATCACCGATGGCTTGGCCATATTGGACAAATCGAGATGAACAAAGAACTCAACCAAAATGCAAACTTGTGGACATAGTTACGAGGAGTGGTGCTACTGCCGGATATAAAGGACATCATAATTTGGAGATGGATGACATATGGGAACTACTCTGCACGAAGTGCTTACAAGCTACAATTTGTGGGACTAACAAGAAAACACAAAATGCAGCCCGTGTGGAAAGCCATAACCGAACAAAAATACAAGCTTTTCTCATAGATCCTACTGCAGAATAAAATACTTATCTAGATAATTTGGCGAAAAGAGGGTGGCCTCAGAGTCAAATATGCCCCCTATGTGATCAAGAAGATAAGACCCGGTACACCTATGTAAGGACTGCATTTCACAAAGGAAGTGTGGATGCATATCTCACAAAGGCTAAGAATCACCGGCATGTCGTTGCTCTCTCAGTTCCATACACTGAGCGGTTGGTGGAAGACGGCATCAAACTTGACAAGCAACTAAGACGTGATTTTAATGGCATGGTCATAACCTTTTGGTGGAATATTTGGAAGCAGAGAAATCGAAGAATGTTCCAAAACACCACAGCGGATGTGCTCTAGGTCACTGAGAGAGCATTGGACCAAATTGAAGAATATCACAGGACAATGATGATGTGTTGAACACGACACACTAGGGTGCTTTCTACACCTCGGTGGGGCTTGCCTCGGGCATGCTTGTAGTTGCTAAGTAGATGCGGCTTCTCGGTTATGAGTCGCGTTGGGCTGTGTGACTTTACTAGGTATGGGAGAGCCTTTTTGTCGTCCTTTTTCTTTTGTTTTTTCTCTGGAACTTTTTACTTCTGCTCTAATAAATTGGCAAATCTCTTGCCGCTGTTTCAAAAAAAAAATCTGCAAGTTATGAGCATGGAAAGGAAAGGGACCAAACTTTGATTGTGTTTAATAACCAAACAAAGCATACTCCTTTGTTTGCTAAAAATTACAGTAGGTTTCACAACATTAGTAGTATAGTTCAAAAGGCATATATCACCATTAGGGGTGTATATTTTTGTACCTGCAGCTGCCAACTGCACAAGTTCTCCTGAATTACATGCAAATTCTATACGGATAGAAGAAAATTAGCATGCTACATATTGAAGTGTAGTCTTAGCAATCAGTAATGTTCATTTATGAAGCTACAATGTTTAAGGATTTCTTTGTCTCAAAGCAACAACCGTCAGTCATCAATCATCTAGTTGCTGACGCACAAATTCCGCATAGCACAATCAAGTCAATGCTACATACTCACCTTTCCAATATGATGCTGACAGCTTCAGATGGAGGCGGTTCCAGCAGGAAAGACACAGTTCTTGCCGTCCTCGGAAGCTTAGCCGGTGCTCTTCTTTTGGGGTTTGGTGGATTCTTCATCTGGGCCAAGTTTTTCAGAAACAAAGGTGAGAACAAGCTTCCCATTTCTGACAGGAGAAATCGCAAATCCATGTGCTAATCTGTGTGTGACAATTTACCGTGAGAAATCCAGGGACGTGTCAGAGCACGCAGAGGCTCACCTCATTTGACTCCGGTGCCCCTCCTACTCCAGTCCAGGGCAGGACGATCGAAGATGAACACAGTCACAGCAAAGACCTTAATGTCACTCTCTTTGACATCAGCACAATAATTTACTCCACTGATAATTTTGCGACATCGGCTAAGCTAGGAGAAGGCGGGTTTGGTGCAGTCTACAAGGTAAAACAAATCATGACAAATGTGCAACCAGCAGTATGCATTTGACACATTGATTTGAAACAATTTTCTATGAAACAAATCAGGGTGAATTAGAAGGAGGGCAAACGGTGGCGGTGAAGCGGCTGTCGAAGTACTCGACGCAGGGGTTGGACGAGTTCAAGAACGAGGTCATGCTCATCGCCAAGCTGCAGCATGTGAATCTTGTCAGGCTTTTGGGTTGCTGCATCCATGGAGAGGAGAGGATCCTGGTGTACGAGTTCATGGAAAATAAGAGCCTCGACAACATTATCTTTGGTACTAAAATTAACTCAATCCTGTTAACCTTCAAGCCTTAACCATATTGCTTGAATTGAATTTACAAATGAGGTATGTTTTTGAGCAGATAAGAGTCGATCAGCACAGCTGAATTGGTCCAAGAGGTTCAACATCATACTAGGCATCGCACGGGGGCTCCTGTACCTGCACCAGGACTCCCGGTACAAGGTCATCCACCGGGATCTCAAGGCCGGCAACATCCTCCTCGACAAGGACATGAACCCCAAGATCTCCGACTTCGGCGTGGCGAGGATCTTCGGCGACGACACCGACTCGCACACCAGGAAAGTCGTCGGAACATAGTAAGGAAGCACTCGACCAACTTTTTCCCATGCTCTGCATTTCACTTCGGTTAGCTAACTGTAATGATCACGATGACAATGGCGATCGACGGGGAGCGCAGCGGGTACATGTCTCCGGAGTACGCGATGGAGGGCATCTTCTCGGTGAAGTCGGACGTGTTCAGCTTCGGCGTGCTGCTCCTCGAGATCGTCAGCGGCAGGAAGAACCGGGGAATGTACAGCAGCGGCGAGCAGACGAGCCTCCTCAGCCACGTAAGCGATCGCAGTTCTGCAGCTCGGTAGTATGGTAGTTTGCTCAAGAAAAGAGCATAGTTGACAAGAGCAGATTGATCATCTATGCCCAGGCGTGGAAGCTGTGGAGGGAAGGCAACGTGCTGGCGCTGCTGGACGAGACGGTGGTGGGCGCCGGCGCGTACAGGAGCTCCGAGGTGCTGCGGTGCGTGCAGGTGGGGCTGCTGTGCGCGCAGGAGCGGCCCGAGGACCGGCCGCACATGGCGGCAGTGTTCCTGGCGCTGAGCAACCCGGGGGCGGTCCTCCCGCAGCCGCGGCACCCGGGCTTCTGCAGCGACCGGGGCGGTTCCACGTCCACCGACGGCGAGTGGTCGTCCACCTGCACCGTCAATGATGTCACCGTCACCATCGTCGAAGGCCGGTAACGCCACGTGGCGTCAGTCCTGAGCCGTGCAGCTTGGATTCTGTCGTCCTTTGCGATTTGTGGATAGTGTGATGGGAGAAGAAGAAGCATTTCTCGTTGGGCCAGGCACGGGTCATGTTGCGATTTCCAGGCTGAAAACAGCACAAGGCAGCATCAGCAGTGCTTCGGTTTGGTTTATTTTCGGAGGCACAATGGGGAGGAGGGATGGAAGGAGATACCATGCCATGCCATGCCATGCCACACCACACAACTAACCTGAATCATTTTGTATTAGAGGTAAACTTAGGCACACATCACTGTATCTTCCTCAAGTTCCCTGCCTCGTTTAGCTTCGCTTTGCATTTAACAAAGGTGATTTCTCTCTCCATAGTTCCCCTGCCTCATTTAGCTTGCAGACATGATTAGAGACGAGGTAGCAAAATATACAAAAATGTATAAGATAATCAGGTTACGTTGTGGTTCTTTATAATAAGTATGCCGAAAAATATGAAACATCAAATACATGTACATAGTTGATGATGATTTGATAACTACTCCCTTCAATGATAAATACAAGTTGTTTTGGATAAGATACAATCACTAATGTATAATTTTGATCACTATTTTCTATTAGAATATATTTATAAGATTTATAGAATTATTTATATTATGACAACATTTTTTAAGACAAATCTACACATATAATTTTAAGGTTTCCAAATTAAATATTTTAAAATTTATTGTTAGTCAAAGTTTTAAAATTTTGATCAAACTTTTTCCAAAACAACATGTGTTTATGACCGAAGGTAGTAATAACTAAGAATTTACTAGAAATGAGATATATCCTAGAGACATATATTCACAGTACACGTGTCATTAGTCTACGATAGATTTTATAACTCCTCGTGTCCTCAATCTGATACGGTAGGTTTTATAACCACCCCTCAACCCCATCCCGCCAATCTTGGTGCCTATGTGGTTTCCCTTTGTTGAGAAGAAGCCACGACCAGTGCGAGGAATAATATTCTATGCATCGGTACCCTGCACCAACGTGACCCCACCGGAACAAACTAGAATGAATATAGTAAAACTGGAACAAACTTAAAACCCACTGAAAAATGAATAAGGCGCATGGCGTGCTCTTCCAGATCCCATGAAAAATTGTAACACCAATTTAATAATACCATAATAGATGGTTTGGCGTGACTGGAACATATCTATTCTCCTGCCTATCAGGTGCGCTGGAAATATGTTACCGGTCAAACCCGAAAATATATGTTATGTGATCAGAAAATATATATTGCTAAGAAGAAACCAAAATTCAGACTTGTTGATTCATTTGACAATAACAACCTGAGTAATTTCCTCTCTAAATAAGGAAATTAATCATGTAATCAGGGAAGCAATCTTTAGCTAATCAAGGAAATAATCTCCCGCTGATTTTGTTGGCAATAATAGCCTATAAGATTTTCTCTTTAAACAAGAAAATTAATTACGTAATCATGGAAACAACCTTTAGCTAATCAAGAAAATAATCTCCCGTTGATTTTGTTGGTTATAATAGCATATGTGATTTTCTTTCGCTAATCAATGAAATAATCAGCTAATAAACCTTATTGAAAATAATAGACTCCTGAATTAATAGCCAAACTCCACCTAGAAAAACAATTAGATCACCTTAGTGATCTTTACAAAGGAGAAGCATAAAGAGTTTGACAATGCATTGCAAGTGTAGGTACAACAATTAGATCACCTAGTGATCATTACAAAGGAAAAGCAAAAGGAGCAATGGACGGAGGTGTCGATGGATATTTTGCATGTACATCTGCGCTTGCACCGATGGATAACGTTTCACCTCGTCGTTGAACGTCGGAGAGCGAGCACAGTGAGACGGAGATATTCATAAACAAGTCAGAGCTGATGGACGACGTCTTGGCTCGTTGTTGAACGTCAGGGAATGAGCATAGAGAGATAGAAAGATTCACGACCCTCTCAAATCGTCTCCATCGGTATTAGCTAAAATTTCGGATCTAGAGATCTGCAACAGTTTACGAGGAATTAGAGGGGAGAGAGGAAACAACCACTATTTAAAGACTATCTAGATAGCTTTTTCTTGTTGCAGAGTAAAAATTACGGCTTTCTTAGATTGCAAGAGTAAAATTACTGTGGTTGCGGGAGCAAACTTTCAGCTTTTACAGTTGTGGAGTGGATTGAACGTTGATTTTTTGGTGGAGAGAGTAAACTTTTGGTTTTTTCTGGTTGCGGATTGGATGACATGTTGAATACTTATTTAGCGCATTGAATAAGTATTTTATATATATATATAATACTTATTTAGTGAGCTGAATGTTAAACTTCTGTTTTTCCCACACTATTTAACACGCAGCACATGGAATATTATTTCACGTGCCAGCATCCGGTCCAATCCAACATCCCTGTAGCAACCAAACATACATGCGAGTGGGAAAAAGCAGGAAACAGTCTATTAAAAGACAGGAATACAGATATTAAGAAACCGGAAATGGCGTTACCTGAAAAACAGTAAATTTGAGCCCCCCACGCATCTCGCATGTTACTAACTCTTTACTTGTTCTTTGTTGACTCTTTACTATATTGTATACGAGTTTTTTCTGTTTTTTTGAAACACATTTACGATACATTTACTATTGAGAGAGCTATTTATCTGTTTCTTTATTGATTGTTTACGGTATTGTATACAAGAGTTTCATGTTAGTTCTTTCTATAATAGTATTGTATACATGTGTTCGCTTGGACAATGATGAATTGAGAAAACCGATGCGAGTAAATCAGTAATGGGTTGCCAAATAAGACGGAAATTGTAGATTACATAGAAGGAAACAAAAAATTCGGACGTGTTGATTCATTTGACAATATTTCACCATATGTGGAGTATAAAAGCAATAACAGCCTATGAGATTTTCTCTCTAAATAAGAAAACTAATCACGTAATTGAAGGAGCAATCCCGTGCTGATGAAGAAAATAATCTCTAGCCAATTTAGTTAGCAATAACAGCATATGAGATTTCCTCTCTAAACAAGAAAACTCATCACATAATTAGGAAAACAACATCTAGCTAATCAAGAAAATATTCATCTAAATAAGGAGATTACATACACTCACGTACATGGATTCTTGGTCTGCTAATAGAATCAAACAAAAATAAAGTACATGGATTCTTGGTCTGCTAATAGAATCAAACAAAAATAAAAAACATATTACAATATATGATTCAATCGATCTCTTTCTATACTAGAGAAGACTTTAGATTTCAACGCGGCCATGGCCAAGCAGTGCACACACTTGCCACGCCACCGCCACCGAGTACGTCGATTGGGGTGGAGATCATAGAGGTATGAGCAATGGACAGAAATATCGATGGAGATTCTACGTGTACATCCGTGCTTGCACAAATGAACGATGTCTCAGCTCATCGTTGAACATCGAGGAGTGAGCATAGCAAGATGAAGAGATTTACAAACGTGTTAGAGATGATAGATGATATCTCAGCTCATCTTGAACATCGAGGAGTGAGCACAGCAAGATCGAAAGATTAACCTCTCAAATCGCCCCACTAATATTAACTATAAATCCAAATCTAGAGATCTACAGTGATTTACGGAGGTGAGAGGAGAGAGAAAACAACTGTTATTAAAAACTAACTAGATCAAAATCTATTAAAAAAACTAGAAAAATAACCGAATAACTATTCTACACCCGCTTCCACCTGTGCACGCCCCCACCCGCGGCTCGCCTTGCGCGTCGCGCGGCTGGCGGAGCCTCCTGTCCGAGCCGTGCGTGTGCCAGGATTTTCGTGCGCGGTAGCGGTATCGGTTGCTGCGGGTTGGACGTGTCGACCGAGTGATTCGCCGGCGAGTGCAAATCATTTTTTACTGCGACATCCAGTCCGTTCAAAGTTTTTCGTTCAAAGAGAGAGAGGGAACCGTGTCAAGTCAACGACTCTTGACACATGCTAGAAATAGCATGAAACAAGAAAAGGAAAAATGCAAAAATTCTCCTAAAAATCACTTGGATTTTGATTTTTCCCCAAAAATTATTTTGTTAAAAAAAACTCCTAAAAATTTGATTTTATTGAAAAACCCCTCTAAAAATTCAAAAAAATAAAAAAAAATCACAAACAAATTTAAAAAAAAAACTAGAGACAATTCTAAGACCTACTGTGAAATTTGTTTTCAAAAATAATATCCTTTGCATCATATTTCATGGAGAAGAAGTTTGGAAAAAAAATGTGTAGCTCATTTATTAACTTATGTTATTTTAACTTTGTCATGTCTACCATTATTTTTCTACACAAATAATTATTTAAGTAAACTAATAAAAGTGGTTTCACTAATTTTGGGTGTTATGGATTAGTTATAAATTAATCTATCTGCAACACATTTACTCAATCCTGCACGTTACAATAACTATTTCAAAATTTCATGTATTTTTAGAAGATAGAGGATCATGTAAGAAGACTAAATTTTTTTTCATGATTTTTGGATTAGTAAATAATTAACTATGCATTTAACTCGAATTAATAAATGAGCTGCACGTTTTCTTTTTTTTTCAAACTTACTCTCCATGAAATATGATGCAAAGGATATTATTTTTAAAAACAAATTTCACAAAAGATCTTAGAATTGTCTCTAGTTTTTTTTTTAGAATTTTTTGTGATTTTGTTTAAATTTTTTTTGAATTTTTAGGGGTGGTTTTCAATAAAACCAAACCTTTAGAGATTTTTTGCAACAAAAATAATTTTTAGGAAAGAAAGTCAAAATCTAAGTAACTTTTGAGGTTTACATTTTTCTAAAAAGAAACATGACCGATCGGGCGCATGTGCTACCGTACACAATACACAAGTACTCTAGTAGTACATCTAGTAGACTAGTACACCTCTCAGGACAATTGAACAGAAACTACTTACACTATTAATAACTACTGAACAACTATTAATCACTGAGGGTAGGAACTAGCTACTAATAACTATTAAATAAAAATTACTAATACTATTAAATAAACTATTGATACTACTGATAACTACTGACATAAACTACAAAATAATTTCATTATGACTTGAAATTATTGAACAGCTACTGACACAAATTATTGAACAGCTATTGACATAACTACTAAACTAAACTACTTATACTACTAACTGTTCAGTAGTGTCAGTAGTTTTTCTCAGTAGTTGCCTATAATTTTAAGTTATAATAAATTTATTCAGTAGTTTGTGTCAGTAGTTATGAGTAATATTAGTAGTTTTTTTAGTAGTATTAGTAATTATTAGTAATTATATTTAATAGTTCTAAGTTATAGTAAATTTTGTTCAGTAGTTTTTATTAGTAGTTGCTAGTAGTATATTCAGTAGTGCCAGCAGTTTAGTGTAGTAGTTGTTAGTAGTTCTAAGTCATGGTAAAATTATTTAGTAGTGTAAATAGCTTGTTCAGTAGTAATATTAGTAATTGTTTAGTAGTATTAGTAGTTGTTAATAGTTACTAGTAGTATCAATAGTTTATGTCAATAGTATTAGTAGTTTTGTTCAGTAGTTCTAGTTCATAATAAAATTGTTAAGTAGTTTGTGTAATTAGTTGTCAGTATTATTAATAGTTTGTTCAGTAGTGTTAATAGTTTTTATTTAATAGTTGTCAGTAATAAGTCATACCTCTAATAGTTAGTAGTTGTTTTGCAAAAATGCAAAAATAGATAACATATGTCGACGTATTTATCAAAATAGACAACAGACGGCGTATTTGCCAATTCAACACTTGTATTCAGCACATCAAAATCCGAAAAGCCGATTTTGGTACCTAAAACATCGAAAAAGACTGATCCTACTATTTTTGACACCTGAGGTACCGAATACGGCCTGTGCCACGCACCGCGTGAGAAGCTGAAGCTTAAGAAAACATAAAAATGCAAGTTTTTTTTATTTGACTCACGATTTTTTTAAGTACAAAAATAGTCAAAAAAAATTCTAAGCCAACTCACGATTATTTAACTCACGATTTTCATGAGAAAACTAGAGATCACTAGCAACCCATTTTAATTGGTTTGATCTAAAAAGCCTGAGCCAATATTTAATTAAAATTCTCTAGATAAGTCCACTTTTATAAATTCTAGCAATATTTAATGCCTCAAATAAATTCTCAAAAATCTAGAAAAATTCACTAATATTCTTCTCATCTGATGTACTAATTTATAAAAATGTTTTCAACCCTATGTTATTTGGTGAAAAGGTTAATTCCTTTGTAATGCTCTATTTATATATATTTTTATCATTTCATGTGATATTCTCTTTTTAATTCAATTTGAATAAAAATAATTTAACATGCACAAAACCTTGGTTCTCATATTAATATTAAGCATTTGTAATGCTCCATTTATATGTATTTTTTATCATTTCATATTAATATTAAACTTTATTGGAAAGAATTCCGCAAAGTAATTTTGTAGTGAATTAACGTTGGGAGGATACAAATTCTAATTTATCGAACATTAATAGTTATGAAGAATAATTATCATATAACCCAGTATAGAGATTACATACGCTAATAAACCTTACATTTGATATGAAGTTTTTCGTCGGTGTGTAAATGGATACTAAACATAAAAGGATGACGACAACAAATATTGGCATGTATAGTACACCTAACGACTAGCTTAATAGCGTGTTGCTGTTAAACCTAACATGTCTTAAGGAACGAAAATAGACCGGTTTACATAAGATGGTCTCTCACTATTGAGTACACCTGGGATACTTGCCCTTCCTCAGAGCATCGGGGCCCGAACTATCTCTGTACACTCTCAGAAGAATATACTTCCATGTTGTTCATATACAACAAGAAGTACCTAGTCATCAATAAGCCTGAGTCACACCAACAACATGATGCGATGAGCCCGCCAGTCACAATTTCAGGCACTCGTGCCATACGCCATAGATCCTACTCAACGAGATCTGCGCTAAGGACGTCCAAATCACTGATCACCCGGTAGTAGCTATCATGGTCTTGTTACTGACTCTATCTCAGTCTAGCATTCATCCACCGATACCCAATCATAGGCCTCATATCATCTACAATGCCATTAGAGATGAGGACTGGATAGTAGCTCTATCCACTCAAGGCTGACAAATTGGAAGGTACTCCCAGCTTCATAGTTGTAAGAGGTGTAGACAGCCTATTACAGATTCTTTCTTTTTTGATCGCTGAGTTGCATCACACAATCCTATGTAGATGGCAGTCAGCACAACAGATCCCTAACTATAAGATGTTAGCTCATAAGGATGTGAAACGAGCTGACTTGCTAACCATACAATATGGGGAACGACATAATCGCCCACCGTATTGCAGAATATAATTCCTCCTAACAGGATGTACAAGTACACCTCATAGTGCTGTAAAAATGCAGCCTCGTTCGCATCCGGTGGGCATAGACTGAACTGTGGCAGCCCATGAATCCAGGGCATGGAGATGCCAACATCCTTCTTGTCATATGGCATACCAAACCTACAAGATACAGATGGTCAATGAAGCTTGAATATGACTACAATATTTGAAATGCAGTACATAAAAAATAATTACTTGCTCTCAATGTGACCTTTTCACTGTTCTTTCACTAGTCACGAAAACTACTAACATAGCGACCCTGATTGGTAGCCTGATTAGCACGGTCACGTCCCTCAATGTTACGGTCATCTCGCTAAAAGGAAAGTGGAACGTGTGCGTCTCAGGAGGCCACCGATCGACCAGACCTGTGAGTATTGGTTCCTCAATTGGTGGGAGAGGTGTCGTGCCACCACCCACCATGTGAGCACTGTCCATCATGAGAGCGGAAGGTAGTAAGCTTGCTCGTGCGAGTGGCTCATGGAATCGAGGGTCCAACTCTTTAATCGTGTGGACACTACGGGCTTGCAACGGAAGCCACTGTAAAAGGTATTCAATACATGTACTGAGTTAGTAGCAAATTATCGTGGCAATTAAAAAGCACATATAATCGTGGTACCTGCTGCCCTGTGAAAATCATCCGTCCTCTATGGTTCTCGTCGTACCACTGCTGAAGAAGCTCGAGAAGACCAGCATGGGGCATGACAATAATTTCAAATTATATGGTTCAATAAGTAAGTGAACAAAAAATATGAATATATTACAAGCTTCATGTTTCAATACGTATGTAAATAAAAAAAAGAATATACTACACTCTTAATGGTTCAATAAGTATGTGAATAATAAATTAGAATATGTTACAAGCTTTATGGTTCAATAAATAGATGAAAAACAAGTTTCATGGTTCAATAAAATACAACTACTCTAAAGCACTATAGTTCGATAGTGCATGATAGTTTACTATCGGGTCAAGCATGTCCTCCTGTCATAGGCAGGTTATTTGCAAAGTTAATTATAGTGATGTTTCTTAACATGTTCACTTTATCCTCGTGGACTTTGTAAAAGTCATGAAGAAATTAATAAAACTCTAAATAAAGTGAAACAAATTTTAAAGATCCTCTTAAGATACTCCCTATGCAAGAAAAAAATATATGTTTGTATGTTAAGTTTTTCTTAATGTAATAGAGCCAAATCAACATGTTCATACGACCCATTTCAGCATTTTCTTCTTCTTTTTCAAACTTTCTCCATATAAAATATAATGCAAATGATATTAATTTTGATTTTTTTCACAAAAGGTCTTTGAATTGTCTCTAGTATTTTTAGAATTTTTGTGATTTTTATTTTTTATTTCTTTGAATTCAAATTCGAAAACCGGTTAAATTCAGAATTTGGTGCGAGTCGAATTGACCGGTTTTCTCGAATATCGAGTGGTTTTTGATGAATTTTCGAACCTGGTCTCAACTCAGAACAATGTGCTCTGCATTGCCATTTTTGATTTGTTAGCTCTTCGATGTGTGTGTGGATTGCAGTCAGTGATCAGCAATGTAGACAGCTACTTCCCCTGAAAAAAAAAGAACAGAGAATGTACAGACCGAGAATTGTTCTAGCTTCCTAATTGTTTTCTTGTTTGATTGTTTGTGCAGGTCTAAATATGTTATAGTTTATTCTATGCAGGACACTGATATGGTTGAGACCGAGAATTGGCTACAGATCAGCTTGGAAGAAACTGAGACCCCCCCCCCCCCACCCCCAAAAAAAAAGAAGGCTACACTGCAGAAGGACTTGAGCAGCACGGGGCTGAACAGCAGAAATAATTCTACACTGAGAAGCACTTGAGCAGAAAGAAGCTCAACTGCATCAGCACTTGACCAGAAAGAAGCTGTCAATTTGATTTGCAATTTTTGGTTTGGTACAAACTTTGGCTTGTAAACTTTGGCAAAAACTAGAGCAGAAAGAATGTGCATAATGTATGGATGTTTGCAAATTTTGGTTTGGTTTGTCAATTTGATTTGTAATCAGTGACTCAATATAAATTGTGATGTGCTCTGATTGGTATTCAATGTCAATTGTATTTGTCAATTTGAGTGACTGTACATACGTTTTGTATGATCATCTGTGCGACTCCACAACTGTGTTCTCAATTCAATGTCCATATCAGTGACTCTAAATCTAGAACAACAGAACATAAACTTTTTTGTTCAATTCACATAACAGAACACTAATCCAGAACAACATCTTTCGTCTAGGGTGTCGCAGACGTCGCCATTGCCGTCCAGGTCGTCGTCACGCCCGTCTCCGTCCAGGGCGTCGCTGCCACGCCTGTCGCCGCCGCGCTAGTCTCCGTCGAAGCTGTCACAACCGAGCGTGTCGTAGCCATCGCAGTGGAGACCATCGCAACCGAGCCCGTCGCAGCAGAGACGTCCAATCCATCGTCGAGGCAAAATACCAAACGTGTGACCCTTCAGTGCCCGCGCAGATCAACTGCGGGCGGGGCGTAGGGGAAGGAGGGGGACCAAATCGTAATTCATTCAACTTGTGCAGAGGGGTTTCTGAAAAATAACACAGCAAGATGGTGGGCTGGCAGTGCGCCTTCGGATGCGGATCCGATGGTCTAGAGCGACGGTTTGCACAGATACTTCGGTTTGCACCAAAAATTTTGCCTTGTTTTTGTATGGCACATCTGCATCTTCTCAGGTGCATCCATTTCATTGAAGACTGCGGAAGAACCATGGATGCATTGCATTTGCAACAACAAAACCTCGTTGCAACACACTGGTAAAATGAACGTAGTGAACTGTAAACTATAGTTTGGGACGGAAGTTATGCAGTACACATAAAGTAACAGTACTCAAGTACAATGCTAGTCATAACAAAGGCAGTTCAGTGGTGCACACTAAATTCTCTCTCTGCAAATATTTGGATGGCGAGCAACATCCACTCGCAGAACTAACAATCGACTGACCATGAAGACATAGATCATTGATAGCCAGATGGCGCCGTTGACGGCGTTGCTTGTTGTGGCGGCTGTGGGGCTTCTCTTTGCTTGGCATATTCAGCGAAAATAACCCAACCATCAAGGAACTGCAGGTACATACAGTAGTGTCAGGAGAAGATAAGAACTACCGAATCCACAACGCTTTTGAAAATTAAAGGTGGACAGTAGAAACAATGTTTCGTCATTTCAAATGGTATATGCAATAATGCACTGACAAAGATCAATCAGTGATCATTTGTTCTTTGCTTGTCATGATTTATTTTTAATAGAAACATATTTGAAAGTTTTGCATATGTCTTCTACATTTAGGATTATCATGAACATTCAACGTGGTTCATAAATTTGATCAATAAAATGATACTTGAAAACTAACCACAGTCACCATAAACACTCACCTTTCCATCCATGCCTTTTATTGCCTCACCAGCTTCTTGTACGGTGGCATATTTGACAAAGCCAAATCCTCTGGAGTATCCAGATATTCTGTCGGTGATTACTCTTGCTGAATAAATAGTGGCGTGTCTTAATACTATAAATGGAATCAGCACTAGTGCAAAGAGTTGAGCTCAAGGAAATAGAATTCAATACCTTCAACAACCTGACCAAATCTGCAAAAGGCTTCCCTAAGTACCTCAGACGTCGTGCGTTTATTCAACCCTGCATAGTTGCCTCTGTTACTACTACTATAATATACAGCCACATTCCTAGTTTGGCCCAAATGAAGGCTATTGTAAATGATTACAAACAGTTAACCAATATTAACTGATGAGACTATGCACCTTGGTATTTTTCAAACCTCTGTAGAACTGTATCTGTCTATAATTTTAGTGGTGATTATATATATTTGCATAATTTTATGGAGGGAAAAAAAATCAAACTTCAGCATAATTATTAGCCAGATTCAGATATGGTCGTCTTTTTCATTCAAACAAAATGACTGACTATTTGATACTCCTCGAGTTCAACTCCATACTATTGACATCTAAAAAGTGAATTGTAGACAGCTACTAATCCACTAATTACTAAAACAATTGTTAGCTTCTCCATTTTTCAATAAGAAAAGTGGACTGCTCACACCAGTATTCATCATTGACATTTGATGTCTGATTCATTCTACTTTATCGTTTACTAATATTTGAGCTTACAAATGGTCAACTAGTTGGCAATCAATTTGCATGAGCCCGTGCAGTACTTGTCTTATTCAGTGGGTAGTTGCACAATAGAGGAAATCAATCTAATTCGCAAGCTAAATACTGTTCCACTAGTAATCATTTGGTTCATCGGCTCTGATCTACTGCACCCCAAAAGGCTCCAAAAAGATTATCAAAATTGTAAGCGACTACTGGTTCCCAAGTCCTGGCCAGAAAGATAACAACTTCCCCGATCCTACCGCAACCATCTGTTGTTAGCAAAAGCCACTAATCAAGCGCGCGAGGGTTTCTCCTGCCAAAAAAGGCAGAAAAGGGGAGCGGGGTTGGTTGCCTGAGACGAAAAGGTTGTTGCAGGGCTCCGCCGCGGGCCGCGCAGCGGGAGGAGGCGTCGGAGCGAAGGCCGACACGGAGAATAGCCGCCGGAAGCCGGCACGAGCCGCCGCCGCCATTTCGATGCCGAGTCGTTCGGAGTCGGAGGCGAGGAGAGTGCGGCGCAACGGAGGCTTCGCGAGGTTGCAACGACAGTTTCTCTCGTATTGATGGGCCGGATTCCGGCCCAGCCCAATACACATACCACTGCACCCTTCGCTGGCGATCCATTCAGCCCAACGTCCAACTGTCCAACTCCCCGACCCAGTCATCCGCAAACCCCCCAGACTGCCCAAACCCTCCTTCGCCGGCGGCGGGTGCCTCGTCGGCAATGACGTCATCAAAGTGATCGGCAGGATGCGTTTGCCTGATAAAGTCGGTGGTGTTTATCTTCTACTCGATTTTTTCTAAGGAGAAAGATCTCGGTTTTTATTAAAAGATATTAAAAGGAGTTCAGGTAACATAGCACATATATAAAATAAGTTGGGGACGCTAGCTCACCATATCAGGGGATCTGTATCCTCTGATTTTGCTCATGGAAGCTACAGTAACATGACTTTGGTCAACTATTGGCCATTAGATCGTGAGCGGATGGACAGGACCGAGCGCTGCAGTGCGCGTGCCACAGTACCTTCCAATGACTCTGCTTAAGTAAATTACTGTGCACGCTACTATTTCGCTATAGTAAAAACTGCACGGACATTGTACCTTCCACGTGAATTACTGTAGCATCTCTGACTTTGCTTGAGCGAAGTCAGAGGATGCGGGTCCCATATTAGGACTGAACGACCAATGAAAGTCAGTGCTACATATTGAAGAAGCAACACCGGAGAAAGATTATCCTGTTACAACAAAATTCCAAGAGCCCTATAGCTCATAGGTATCAATCGGCGGGCCCTTAACGAATGAAACCACGCAACCATTCCCTGATCTTCGTCATAGCGCCATTCACCTCATGCTTGCCATCTTCTTTGAGGAGGGAGCTCCAATTCTGTACGAATGAAACAACGAGGTTTAAGGTTTCATGGGGCTTGTTTGGAAACTTTATCTCGACTGTCATTTTGTTTTTGGATCGCTATAAAGCCCACGCCAGATCTGCAAAAACAAATAGGCCTATTTTTTGATATTATTTGAAAAGACCTTATAGCCAACTTGTCCATAAGTCAGCTATCAAGCAAGGGGAGTCATTTCATCCCAAGATTTCTCTCAGAGTGCTCTAGATGCCCTGAGCCATCACACAACTGAAGAAAATATGATTGATATTTTCTGTTTTACTACACAGGCTACACCTCTCACTCCCTTTCCACCCATTTTCTTAAGAGAAGTGGCTATATAAAGCTTATTGTGTATCATCTACCACATGAAGACTTTAAACGTGAGGGGGAGTTTGTAGCCCCAAACATCCTGAACCCTCATGCTAGAAACACCTCCAAAGATGAGAAATCTATACAAAGATTTAGTAGTAAATCTCCATGATTTATCGAGACCTCAGATGACTTCATCCTCAACTTCATTTAACTGAACATTCTATAATCTGTTCATTAGATCCTCCCACTGTGGCATATCCCTCTCAACGAGGCTTCTTTTGAATTGAATATCCCAATTTCTATTACACCAACATTTAGATACTAAGACATTACGATGAGCGCATAGACAAAAGAGATTCGGATATTGAGTTTTCAAAGAGGTATCTCCTAGCCAAACATATTTCTAGAAGATAACTTTTTTTACCATTGTTAACTTTGTAAATGACACCCCACTGGAACAAATGTTGGACCTTATGCAACCCTTGCCAAAATAGAGAAGTGCCTTGGTGTTTGAAGGTGAAGAAATTACCATCCGTCATATATTTGGCTCTAAGAAGCTGACACCAAGTGTCATTTGATCTAGAAACAATTTTTCAGATCCATTTAACAATTAAGCATTTATTCATGATTGTAGTGTTCAGAATGCCAAGACCTTCATAGTCTTTTGGCTAACAAATGGTCCCTTATTTGGCCATATAGTATTTGTTCACACTTTTAGCCCCCTTCCAGAAAAATCTTGACCTTATAGTGTCCATCTTGCTATGAGCACCATAAGGCAGATGGTAAAATACCCATAGTATACATGGGAAGACTGAAAAGATAAGTATTTGTCAGTATCAATCTACCCCCAGATGTCAGGTTTTTTTTCCTCTCTATAGATCTAGTCTATTCACCATTTTGATGAGA
Source organism: Phragmites australis (assembly GCF_958298935.1). Taxonomy (NCBI): domain Eukaryota; kingdom Viridiplantae; phylum Streptophyta; class Magnoliopsida; order Poales; family Poaceae; genus Phragmites; species Phragmites australis. The sequence continues at coordinate 22,736,064 of NC_084934.1, read as the reverse complement.
ATCCCTAAGGAAGCAGCCATCCCCAAATGATGAGCAGAAATGGGGATGCACAGATACTTGAAGGGAAGATGTTCCAGCTGACAGTTCATCATATTTGCCACTTTTTCTTGATCTCTTTGATCCATTCCGAAGGTATAGATCTCACTTTTGCGAAAGTTGATCTTTAAACCAGATAACCACTTAAAGCAGTATAAAATAATTTTTAGATTGAGGATTGAGCTGTCAGATCCATCCATCTACCATCTATCTTCTCCTCGATCCCAACTGGTACATCTACCAGAATTCTTCGATTTGCCCTATTATTCGCATGGCTGCTCTAAGCTTGATCGCCAAGCATGATATAGATGCATATTCAGATTTGCATCATTTTCCAGTGATACCAACTTGTAGATCATCGATCTCTACAAGAACCTTGTATAGTATCTAAACCGAAACAAGCAAATGAATTAGGCAAAACAAGGATCCTAGAAGACTCATCACTGCCACACAAACAATTATATGAGACATCTTGTCTTTGACGGTTTCTTTGGAATCGTGCGAGATATATCTGAGATGGTCCCTATTGGAAGCCGTACAAGAAAATACATATGGTTGGAGCTATCATAAATAAAAGAAGGGTGTTCTTGTAGCGAGTGAAGGTGGACATGCCTCCTTAATTAGGCAAACCCAACTCACCGTTGAGGAGGACTAAGCGCATTTTCATTTGTGTGTGTGCATGTGCCACTGGAAAGTTGACTACTGCTACTCCGTGTGTGTGTTCTCATTGCCAGGAAGCAGAATTTGGAATGAGAGGACGACCAAGCAAGGGAACAGAAAGGGGGGAGGGGCACTCACAGATGAAGTTGAGGATGATGTGGCCCTCTAGAGGCGTGATGTGGATCCCCATCACCGCTGCCACACCAACCGTCTCGTTGTTTGAGTCGGCATGGCCCCATTCCTCACCGCCTCCCCCGGGCTACGGGCATAGCTCCTGGTTGAACGATGTTGTCTGTGCGGGCCCCAGGGGACCGAGAAGCGTGCCCACCCTGACGTGGCCTCATTCCTCACAGCCTCTACCACTCCTGCCGCCGACTTCCCCTATGGCTCCTGGCGCCACCTTCCCCCGCTAATCGAGACACCGTTGCCATGTGTAACCCTAGTCACCATCAAATAGATGAGCCGGACCTGAACTAACCCTAGTCACCGTCAAATGGATGGGCTGGACTGGTTCTCATCATTCGGGCCAGTCTATACGTTGAACTCATGAATTTGCACGATATAACTTCGATGCCATTTCTTTTTTGCCAAAAATATCCTTATACTACCTATACTCCTACCCATATACTACTCATACAACCTCTAGATAATGGGTAGTATTCTCACCGATTTTGATTGTCCGATCTAAAAAATGGATGACCCAAGTTACTCCAAAACTATCATAAAATTGCTCCTTCTGAAACACCACGCTGCATTTGCACAACAGCCTCACAAGTTCCACTTTGTGATCTACTTCTCCATTGCCCTTTATTTCTACTTCTTCGAGTGAACCCAACGCAACTTTTTGTGTCTTCCGATTCTCTATGAAACTTCACGGACATCTTGATGGCAACTTGCATGGATAATCATCCTGAAAAATAGATTTTAAAATGCAATATAAGACAAGTATCTCTCAAGAAAACCTTATAGAACATCTAAACCCCAAAAAAGGATTAATGAATTAATTAGATGCGCGTACCATACTAGAACTCAATTGCACCACAAGCTTTCTTATGCCAGCACATTTCCTAAGAAGATGTAGCATAGCTGGCTTAAAGGCATGCTCAATCTTCATCTCCACAAATCTTACCACCAAAACCTCACACTTGGCAAGTTTGTTTGTATCCTCCAAAAATCTCTCGTATTCTTGTATACCCTGCAAAAACCAAACAAGCAAATGAGTGAAACTTAACGCGGAGGAAAAAGGGGATTTTTATTCTCACAGTTCGTATGCGATATGCTAGCTTGACGCTTAGGCACACCTCTTCAACGTAGATAGTCAGGTCCAGCTCGTCGACGGTGTCCAATCGCCGCATCAAAACCGATCCGGGAGAGTCCGCTCCTATCTCCAGCCGCCGGAGATGGTGCCCGCCGGCTTCTGCAAGATGATGGCGGATCGGGTCATGGTCAAAGTTGTACCAGCACACCTCGGAGAGCTTGGGGGCAACGATGCAGAAGTCGCACGTGATGTGCGGATAGAATGCTTGGAGCTCCGGGGCGTCAACGTGGAGCCGACCGTCGAAATGCATGCTGATGTCCAGCCGCTCCAGCGAGCCGGAGCATATGGAGAAGATAGGAGCTCCATTCTGCAGGTGCAGGGTGATCCACTGGAGGACGAGCTCCTTGAGGTGCGGGCAGCGAGTAGGGACAAGACGCTTTCCAGCTCGCGGGTGTCCGTTACCCTCAGGGTGGCCAGCGCCTCGAACGCGCCGGTGGGGTGCAGCCTGAACCGTAGGGTGAGCCCCCGCAGGTCCATGTAGATGGATGTAGCCCTCTCACATAGGGGAAGCGCTCGTCCGTCGTCCCGGAGGGGTAGGGCAGCGAGACCCGGAGCTCCCCTGCGAGGCGATGAGCAACCACGCGGAGACGCGGTCGCCCGCGGGGACGTCGCGCGACCAGTACGGCACGGTGATCTCGAGGCGGCTGATTGTCGTCGCGGCGTGCACGGCCAGGGCGGCGTCGACGAGTTCGCTGCAGTAGCGGAAGGAGAGCTCGGGGAGGTCGGCGGTGCCCGGGAGGCGGAGCAGGACGCTATGGAGAATGTGGTCGGGGAGGCCGCTGATGCGGTCCACCCTGGCTCCGTGGCAGCCGTCAACGTCGCCCTGGGTACCGGGCCGGTCCTGATATTTGATGGCCTGGGACGAGATTAAAAATGAGATCCTATTAAATATAAATTTTAAAATATTTATGTATCGTATTGGCTCAAAACAATAGTTGTATTTTTTTATATCAAATAAATAGAAGTTGTATGTATCCTATGGAAAAACTAGCATGTCCCGATACACAATAACATAAACAGAGAAAACAAGATGTAGACGAAACATATAACTATATGATAGGGTAAAATAAAGACATACCGAAAAATAAAATAGCTTTAACACATGATTTTGCCATGTCACAAAGCGTGAGATTAAGACTGTGGCAAGCACATGGCATATACAAAGCTCTTGGATTGATATCAAGCAACCTTTTTTGTACCCCTGATGTTTTTCTTTCATATTTGAACTGTTGTCATAACCTTGACCCCTTATATCACCAATATTAAGACCAAATGATTTCATAGACTCAAGCAATACATTAAAAAGCCCAAACCAGATGTGTCATCCACCTTCAAAACCCCAAGAAAGTACTCTCAATTTTTGTTTTCGTCTTAGACATATTAACACATCGAACTATCAAAGTCATTTGTTTTTCATGACTCACATCAGGGGTACAGTTAAGAATAATGGAGAAATATTTGGCCTCTTTGACAATCTTTAAGATAGAATTTGTAACATTGGAAGCCAAAAGAGAAATCAACTCATTCTGAATTTTGTGACTGGGATAATGATAATGAATTTCATTGTTTTGAATACGCCTAATATGGTCTTGCATTACCAAATCAAACTCTGCAATCATCTCAACACAAGCTAAGAAATTACCATTGGTATCATTGTAAAGCTGCTCACTAGATCCTCTAAAAGCCATTTTTTTTTACCAAGATATTTAACAATGGCAACTATTCGAAACAAAACTTGCTTCAACCGTTCTTTCTCCTTTGTGATTTCCTGTTGGAAATCTTTGTCAATTGTTTCATTTTTGCCCAACCTAGTACTTAATTCATTCCAAGACATCATGCTAGTAATATGCTCCACACTAGTTTCATGTTCTTTGAGCCTTTCGCTGAGATGCCTCCAATCTCTAAATCCATTATCTCCTAATGAACTTTTGATATTGTTAGATTTGAAAATCTTACAACAGAAGCAAAACACTTTGTCAACATGCTTAGAATAAACCAACCATTTTCTGTCATGTACCTCTCCATTGCTCATTGTTCTAGAATAATGAGCATACGAAAAATGCTTTGAGTTAAATATAGATATCCATAGAAAAAAATGGTTGTTCATCAACACTAGCAGATGAATTAAATATATGCTCATGATCACTCACATTGTTATCATCCCCATTGGTATCAATATTTTCTTCTGTAGGGCATTGGTTTTCTGAATTCTCATTAGGTTGTTCCTCCATAACAGCTATCGCCAACTCATCCGGGATCTTTGAACTGCTCGTATTACTCTTAAAAAATCTGTCAAGAATATGCTGAAAATTAATTCAAGAATATGCTGAAAATTAAAAAGAAAATACATTAGTGGTTGAAAGACTACAAGTATCACCAATTAGATGATTAAGACGAGTTATTATCTCAACGATTAGATCAAATTGCCGTCTCACCGTTGTCTCCAATCACCAATTCGTCAACTACAACGACTAGATGAGCCATCGTCTCGGCGTCTTGCCGTCTTCCCGCTGAAAATTAAATCAAATTAACAATTGATGTGTATACTTAATACTTTGAGAATTGAGAATTAATCATGGACAAAACGACTATCGCATTCTGCATTCACCGGTCAGTCGGTCACCACTACTCAGTTACTCACCAGTCACCACCACAGTGCGGCTCCGGGAAGACGGGAACTCTGGCCGTCGGGACTCGGGCATCGCCGCGTCGGTACTCGGCACTCGGCGTCTCGGGCTCTTGGTGCGTCGCAGGCTCGCAGCCGTGGGCGGTGGGCGCGCGTCGGGCGTCGGCAGTCGGCAGACCGCAGACGGCAGTAGGCACCACGCGTCCACGCCTGCTCGGCAAGTCGGCAGTCAGCGGTGGGCACGTGGGACGCCGGACACGGCGCGTGGCGGCGTGGGCGTGGGCGACTGCGTGACGGCGTGGGGGCGTGGGTGCGCGTGCGCGTCGCATCATGTGGCGGCGTGGGCGTCTTGCGTCGCGTGTCGGGCTCTAGGAGTCTCGCGTGGGCGCGTGTTGAAGTCCCAACTCGCACGGTGGCCGGTGGGCCCCTGGGATTTGGAGGCCCGGGGCAGCTGCCCCGCTCGCCGCCCCCCCCCCCCCCCGGGCGGGGCCTGCCTGGGTACCATGGTGAGGTCGTCGGGGAGGCCGCTCATGCGCTCCGCCCCGCCTCCGAGGCAGCCGTCGACGTCGTCCTGATTCGTTCCCATGATTCGATCTCGGGTCGATTTCAACTCCCCTTCGACTCGGCAACTTCGATCAGCTAGCGGCGGACGGCGACTTCAATCTGCGCTGCTCGATCTGCCCACGGTTCTTATCGATTTGACTCAGTCTGGTGTGTGCATGATTCTGTTACGGACTTGGATTGGGGATTGCATTGTGATCCGTACCAATGATTGGATCGTGTCGATCGATTTCAACTCGCATTGGTTCTTGGACTCGGCAGCTTCACTCAGCTACCGGCGGACGGCGAATTCAACAGGCCCGAGCACGCGACTGGGCTCCAGGCCGTACCGCGGCTTAGTCTGCTAAGTCTATCTATACTTCTATAAAATATATAATTTTTTAAAAGATTCGATCGATCCCTATCATCTACTAAGTTAATCAAACGATCACCATATAAAATTGAATCATATTTCTCATTTCAAAATTACATTTAACGAATAACAGCCATAGACAATTATGAAATTGATCATTTATCAACAGTAAGGTAGTGCTTGCACTAACGAATAACACTGCAGTTAAATCACTCTAATTTATTTATTTCTAGTCTAAAAAATTAAAGAGTAAAAAAATCAGAAGAGACCAAAGGGTTGTACAAGCTCTGCAGGAGAATAAACTGGCATACTTATCTCTGGAACAATTACAAACAAGTAACCACCGACACCATGTACACGAATAATGTTGTCGAGTAGAATAGCAGAAACATGTACATAAATTGTCTTTTTCACCTCGGAGAACACCGTTCAGAGGAACAAAAGAATAATCAAGCCCATATACACTTTATTACATCGAGAGAGGTATGGCTGATTAGTTATTATACATCGGTTCCGGAAATCAAATAGGAATACGGTATACTGGACAAGAATTTTTTTGGTCTTTCTCAATCATGTTCCGCCATTCTGGAAAATGGCATGGGGTTCTCTGGATCTAAATACAAAAAACTCCTCGGTCTCAAGCTTGCAGGAAACTAGCGTACTTCGCACCAAGGAAGAGCCTCTGCACGCAGAGTAGCGCATTTTTCCTCACTTCGGCATCGTCATGGTTCATGAGCTTCATAACTCTGTCCTTCGCCTTGAGGTCTGCCACCACTATTCGGCCCGAAGGGTGGTACTGAAGGAACTGTGAGAGGTCATAGCAGGCCACAGCAAGAGCAGTTGTATCAGTTGATGTGTCGATGATTGTCATGAGGACACGTAGAATCTGCAAATTTGAAGGTGTCATTCCATCAGAATTATAGAGCAAAAAACGATCCAAATTGAACTTCAGAAAATAGCTTAGATTTGAATTGGAGCCCAAGTGGCATTATTCTCTTTTTTCTGTTTTCTTTTTTGAGCGACAAGTTTGCATGGATTGAAATGCCCTGAAACGGGCACAAGCATAAAAAACCTCCAGATGTTCCTCTGGCAGTTCCATAAGATGTTTAAATGAGTTTTTTTTTCATTCAGGAAAGGACAAGGCATACCTGGAAATCATTTTCTTCAAAATTGTTAATGTTCTCACGCCAGAAGATTGGATCTTTGTGCATTGGAGACCAGTCAAGATGACCAAGAAGAACTTGCTGCTTGTACTTCTCAAATGAACTCAGCTTCTTAAGGCTGTCTTTGAGTCCTACTTCTAGTTGATTCAGTGCATCTAATAAATCCTGGGTGGACAGGTAATAGCAAACGTTGTTAGTGCAAAAGAGATTACGTGGAAGCTCAACTGAATACATAACAGTCTTGATATATCCACATGTATCTATGCTTGCATAAATTTCACAAGTCCCAATTTCTGAAGCTGCAACTAAGGAACCTCCATTATATACTACAGATGGTGAAAATGTGTGTGATTCGCAATGTCACAAGTCATCAACTCTTTGTAGTGTTATCATGCGAATTTTTCTGTTCTAACATGGTTGCATTGGGGAGTTGGAGAGCAGATCACACACAAAAGTTCAGCAAACATGAAAAGGAACTATGAGGAGAGGACTCAGTTTGTAGTTACAGTTCAAAGTAATAGAAACAACATAGATGCTTAAATTGAGATAAATTCAGAACATATACATTTTTTTTAGTAAATTGTACTTTGCCCCTAGGTCTTTTGCCTCAACATTCAGAAAACCCAGGTTTAAGCACTAACCCCAGTTTTAATAAAACATTCTGAAACTTGAATAGAAAAATGCATGACAAAGTGAAAATTTCCTTTTCCTGAACCATTAAAAGGATTTCTATTTCAGATGGTTGATTTTTAAGAAAGCATATGCTTGTCAGTTGACAATTTGAAATTTTTTTCTATTAAAACATCATGTGTCAGATATAAAGGTTCCATGCATAATTTCCTATGGAATATTTAAACACCAAAGGTTTGGGAAGGTCCTCACCTCATCAGTCCATGCTTGAGCTTTCAAATTCTGTACTATCTGTGGCAATCCAAGATCGATCATCTGGGCAGCAAATGCACCCTTTGCCAGCAAATTACGTAAGGACATGACGACAACTCTGACAACCTTCGATTTTTCTATAATGTTAATATTTCTGATATGAAATAAATGTACATTCTAAGGCATAAAAACTACAAACCTCACCTTCTCTTTTGTAGAACTTTTGACAACCTCTACGAGTCTTGGCATAACCCTAGTAGTGGACAAATAATCAACTGCTGCATCATAAAATGATAAGAGCCAGATGCAGAGGCAAGTTTCATAGAGGAGCTGCACAACACAGAACAAGAAGGAACAAAGATGGACAATTTAGTTCAACAATCATAGAACACCAGACAGTTATGCTTGTTATCTGTAATTGAACTTCTAATAACCCTTCTAAATGAGACATATCTCCTCAAGGATATTTGCTTAACACTTCCATCTTATATGATTGAGGGCCTCAGCAATCACCTGAGTCGACTGTTGTGTGGAAGCTGGAGATATTAAAGGAATGAGCAATTTCACACCATCAGCTTGAACAAATATTGACCTAACATATGGTTCTTTTAGCAAACTGGACAGGCAATGGATAGCAGTAGGAACAGAGCAGTTCGGGTGGGTAGGATTCCTCAGCTGTAAAACACATCAGACTGGTTCAGGACTCCTGAATGGTAGTTTCATAGCATAACAATATATAAAGACAAAGCAATGATGAACTAGAATAATTCACGTGTTCTGACCTGAGAACAGAGCCAATCAACCAAACCTCTTAACACATCCTGCGTTGATGTAAGCTTGCTCTTTGAATTTGAAGCCTCTCCATTTGGAAGCATGCTATTCTGAAGCTTAGGTTGCGCACTATAATAAAAGCAAAGTAAGATTCTACAGATCAAGAAAATTCACATGACAAGCATTTGAATCTTAACAGAACTTACCTTATTATATGGGTCAATATCTTACAACTTTTTTCTTGTACAAACCAGTTGCCTTTCCACAGCAATCTGAAAATTGTAATTTTGTGAGCTAAATATGACAGCCAGAAGACAAAGTAAAATAGAAGAGGCGCCGGGGGGGGGGGGGGGGTGTAATTTTTTTCTGGATGAGGCCATTCCACTTAGCATGGTGCAAGATGAAGTGTTTGGTTGATAGGACAGTCTAGTGACCAAGATAAGGATAATTTGAACCGCTGAAGGGGTTGAATGGTGGGATTGTGGACGATATGTGGTCTCCAGGAGAAAAAGGTGGGATCTATAGGGAATTCCCTGATTATAGTTCAACCATGTCGGGTAGCACCACACACAGGATGGGCTTATCCAAGCTACTAAACTGCCACTATATGTCAAATGTTCATAAGATGATAAATTAACGTTCTCTTTGGTTTGACAAACAACCTCATCCAAGAGTCATACAAGACTACAGGATACTGCTTGATTAGTGAATTGGAGCCATCTAATGATCTGCTAATGCAAGCTTTAGTTTGGTTAGTCGAAAGAAATTGCTAGAATTTGTGGAATGTGGTCATTCTGCAAAATCTGTTGTATGACCCCATTCAACCCACAAAATTAGTGTTCTACCCAATACAAGATGGCTGAACTCATCCTAGTGTGAAGGTGTTCCTCAAACAAAACAGACCATGAGGTGCAGAAGGTGCCCTGTTCTAATAACAAAGTTTTGTCATCCGCCAAATCCCTTTCCAAAAGGATGGTGGAGGCACAAGAAACTAGTCACGTTGTATGTCAATCTATTTGCCCAGTGGATGAAATGTGCGGATTCCTTCCAATAATAAGATTAAAAAATTATAGAAGAATTAAGCAAATAGAGAATACTTAACTTAAGAAAGGCTCATAAATATCTTCACCAGACAGAGATTTGTCATAGAACAGTGCAGCTCGTTTAGGATTTGCTGAAAAACAAAGGTAGCAATAAAATGTAATATAAATAACTCGTAGCCCAAATGGTCTAATGAAGCAGATGCATATTTTTCTTTACAAAAAAAAAAGGATGAATAGTTGCGCACTTGCAAGCATATCATCAATGAGGGCAAGCACATATTCCACAGTTTCTTCCTTGGAGATGCTCCGCAAGATATTCAGGAAAACTCGAATGTAGGCTGGCCCATCCTGTAAGAATAAAGTTTTAAGGATCCTTCTGTTATGAAACTAACTGAGGATAACCAATCACAAGCATAGAGATTTACCCAAGTGAATAAATAAATTTTGTAAAAGTCACTTAAGCAAATAGAATGTAATATTTTTTGAATGACAAGTATAAGGCAGTATAGACAGTAAAAATTATCTGAGCGGAAAAGAGAAAAAGGCAATTGTTCAAATAGGACTTGTTTAACCACAAAGCTATGAAATGTTGAGTACACACCCCATCTAACACACTGAATAGATTTAGACAGAGAAAAAAAATGAACCACTAATATGCAAATCCGATCACCTCATCAACTTCACATGTAAGCTAAAAGCAGAGTCTTGAAACCCAAATTCGTAAGGATAAGAAACTCAAAAAAAAAAAAAGAATGAGAAAAGGATAACATTGTGACCATAAGGTGCAGACAGCACTAATGACAGCATACTACTAAATCTGAAAGATTGCAAACAAAAGGGAGCGATAGAATAGTGCTTAAGCTTTTTTACCCACACAATGATTTAGGATGACAAAACAACGCACCTCATCAAGTAAAGGAGCTCGCTCGCTTTCTGATTTGTTGTCATAGCGCTTTAAAAGCTGGAGGCATGTCCCAGAAATCAGCTTAGTTGACATGTAATGCTCCCATGAAATGTCCCGTTTGAGAACCTTGAAATACAATACCAGAATCCACATATGTTAATAAAAAAGGACAGTCTTCCTTTCTGTAAATGTAATGCACTAACACATGACAAGTAATATATCAATGCTAGAAAAATATAAATTTCCCATGAACTTTATCAACAAGAATTGACAGTATCGGTAGTTCAGTACCAATTATTATAATAAATATGATGCATATCCAATACAGAAAGCAAATAAAAAGGTTCAATGTTGCTTAGAACCTAGACCCATCTCTGGAACAAATAGACCAGAAGATTTTGCCCAACAAGAAAGATAACCTGTAGTTCTTTATTACGCAACACATTTTTTGTTGTTTCCCGGTTGTTGTTTATTTCTTCCGATCCCATCCGAGTTAAAATTCTATCTGCTAATTGACACAAACAAGCATAATAGGTATTACAGTTCCTGGCAAGAAAAAAAAGGAGGCATTACAGTATGCCATCGTTTGACATCTATTACAGGTGTGCACATTTGCCTGGAAACAGAACTCTTGTCAATCTCAAGTGGGCAATCACCTAGGATATCTGCCTGGACTGATTTTGTACTGTATTAACCCCACAGTTTAGTTATCCATCATTTTTAACACGATGAAAGTAGGCTATATCCTCCTAGACTGTGCCTCAACCTCAACCATACAGAAACAGCACGCCATTTTTTCTTTTAAGTAACAGAAATCCCATCTCGATCGCAACAGGTTTAGCAGAACATAATGGATTCACCATGGCTAGAGTACAGTCTGGAGTTAGCGCAGCAAAATGCCAGCCTATGTTGAACGTAAATGGGTGAAAGAAATCGAATATACTTCCAAGTACCATTACAACATCATCTGTCTAATTTTACTCGTTTGGCTGCTCAATCGCAAAGCGCATCATTTTTAGACAATACAGACTCTAAATGTGCGGCACCTGAACCGACCCACATACCCAACAAATTGTAAAGACCCAGCACACGGAAGCTAGCAAGCATCAACAGTTCAGCACTAGAACAGGTTCGGGCAGGTAAACAATCCCAGGCACTGACCTGCTCGGTGGTGAGCTCGGCGCGATCCATCGCGGCGGCAGGTCCAGGACCGCCCCCGAACCTACCTGCAAGAGCAAACACGGGTCAGATCGGAAGCCGTCCCCCTTCTCTCACCGCTCGCCGATCAGATCGAAGCGACGGGGGCCCGGGACCGGAAAAATCCCGCGAGAGATCGCGCCGGCGAGTGTAGAATCACGAGAAAGATCGGATTTTTATTCGCTTTCTGCTCACCTGTCGCGCGAGGGGAGGCGGCGAGGCGGAGGAGGGGATCGGGAGGCTCGCGGCGACGATGGGGAAGCCGAGCGAAGGGAGAAGAGATCTGAGAGAGACAGGGGCGTAATTGGATGAGAGCGAGACGAGTGGCCGAGTCCTCACGGGTGTGGGGCCCACGTTACATGGCCACGTGGAGGAGTCGTGCCCCGCTGCGTCCGCGCCTGAGCGCCATCCATCCGGCCGCGCGAATCTTGAAGCGATTTTTATTCTATTTTATTCTATAATTTGTTTTGTTTGGGGGCCTAGGAGTCGGTTAGCTTCTTCTCCCTCCCCTGCCTCCTCGCCGTGAAGCGCCGCCGAAGCCGGCGGTGAGGGTCGGGACGTGAGGAAGTCGACGAACTGTCGCCGGATACAATTCTCGTGGCCACCGGCGAGATTGCCATGATGTGAGATGGAATCACCGAGGAAACCTCGAGAGGAAGAAGAGGAACTCTGATTCGATTCATTTCGTTGATCCCCTTCTCGATGCTCCTGGCCTCTCCTTTGTAGCCGAGCCAATCAAATTGGGATTTACGGGATGTCGAAGCTGTCACAGCCAAGGCCGAATTTTACAGCTCTAAGTCGAAGGGATAGATCGATCAACCCGCAGCGAGGCGCTGGCCGGGGACCGACGTCTCTGGTACCATCTGTCACACCGCCGGTGGCTACGGGGTGTGACAGTGGCAGCCTGCGGTGGGGAGTTCGTCGGCGAACCTTCGACGCGGGCTTGCTCGTGAGGAGGGCCTCTCCACGTTCCCTCAGCTGCAAGGTGCCGCCGCTGTTCCGGTCAGGCTGCCACCTTGGATTGAGTTCGGTAGAAATCGTGCAATGGTAAGCTCCTGATTTCTTGATCCTTTTGTACCCAAGAGCACGTTCTTGGTTTCCTTGGGACCCAATGAATCCTAGAAACTCATTCATGCAGGTTTTGGTCCTGATTGAGGTGGCATGAAATTCGGTTGAAAACATGGTCTGCGTCCAGGTATTCGTGTAACAGAATTTGACAAAACTTGATACTATGATTTTAACAAATACGACATTATGCATGACTGCTTTTCTATGGCAGCTTAAATAATCACAGCCCAACATCCGTAAACTGACCATTACTACATACTCTGCAATCTTAATTTCAAGTGTTGCGTGCATGAATTGGTACTGCACAGTACACACAAAGTTTCCACAGGGCATTTAAGATTTAAGGAAAGTGACAAAAAAGAAAAATGCTAAAGAAGATGATGAATTATGGATTTGATTATAGGTTTGTTCACAATCACAACTTACAAGTTCATTTGTTTCGGGTAACTCACAAGTTCATTGTGCCTTGTGTTCAAGTCCAACACAAAATCCGGTCTTTTCGTGTCAGTTTTATCACTTAGACGTGTACCCTTGTTACAGTGCCAACACAAACGCTTTACCACTAGAGTTCTTCCTCAAAATTCAGATTTTTTTTGCACTGAAACATGTGAACTCTATGTGTTATTAGAAACTCAGTTGCTTGGGACCTCCACAATGCTGGACAGAAGGCTCCTTAGCTCCACCATGACAACATCCTGCTCACCCTTCACCTACACATAGAAACAAGAACAAATTTAACCACTGGAATACTCGCAATGACAGATTCAACAGATAGGTAAAAGCCGCAATGTTCTGCAGCAGTCAAGTTTCTTGAGAATCAGTTTACCTCAATGGAGAAGACGCTCTCTGCATAACCGTAGAATGTAATCGTGCTCAGGCTGGTGACTTGCGCATTGTAGCTGCAGAGTGCTTCCAGTACCTTGGTGAAGACGCCGGCCTTCTTGCAGAAGATCTTGAGGTGGTACTTGTATGGCCCCAGAGGAACCAACTCCACCTGACCCTGTAGACATATATAATATAGTGAGTCTGTGAGGAGTCAGCACTCAGTAGTATACTACAGCTGAACTTTCTGGTGAAAATGGCGATGAACAGGTAACCGATGTCTCCAAATTCATTCTAAGAAACTTCAGAGCTTAACCTCTGTGTAAATGATAGGTTGATAGTTGAAGTTACACAATTTTATACTAGATCAAGTAAATAAGAGTCTAATCGAATACAAAATATATCAATTCAAGCACTTGGTGTTGATCATCAAAATTGAAAAGTTCTAGATCAGTATATTGCAAAATTGTGGTAGAGTTGAGCAATCATATTCGATGAAATGCGCCACTGGTTGGTCTGAATTTGAGGTTCCAGAGGTGCACGGCACTCGATTCTGGAGTCCAAAATTGTCCTGATATCCTCCTTCAACCAGTAGATAACTATTCCGGTAGTATTGATTATTGGCAGCAGATACTACCTGATACTGCATGTTTTCAGTGGGGGCGAAGGATTCGGAACACGACGCGCTGCCCTGCTTCTCCCAGGCCTCGCCGGGCGAGTCGGCGAGCTGGCGCTGCAGCTCAAGGACCTGGTTCTGGAGCTTCTTGATGTGGTCGATCGCGTCCGACAGGGTGGACTCCTTGCTCATCTGAACCAGCAGAGAAAATCATCGCAACGCATCAGGGTGACTGAATTTTTCAACTCATCTGATGTGCATCGCTGAATGGCGGGAGGAAGAGGAAGCATCATCATTTCAACATGATCATTACCTTGGTGATGTTTGGCACGACGGCCCTGAGCGCGAGGATGTTGCTGTTGAGCCTGTCGCGCCTCCTCCGCTCGGCATCCAGGTTCTTGGACTTGTACTCCGTCGCCGGCTGCCCGTCCCCGTGGGCCCCCGCATCCGCTTCCTCCTCCTCCTCCTCGCCGCCGAAGTTGAGCACCGACTCGACGAAGTCCTCCGCCTTCACCTCCTCGCTGCCGCGCGCCCTCTGGCGGCGCGTCATTGCTCCGCCTCCCCGCGCCGAACCACAAGGGGATTGGGGAAGCTCAGCGCAGCACAGCTCCCACTCACCCGATGCCCTGCACACTCTCGGGCCTGCAGTTGCCGTGGCTTATAAGGACGGGGAGGCTGAGGAATCTCACGAGGAAAAGGCAACGCAGAGGCAGGACTTGAACGCAAGTGAGATGGCGATGGTCCCGCCCTTGTTCCCGGGGAGTTGGTTGGAGCAGAGCGGCGCCTGCCTGACTGACTGCCTGATGGGTTGCACTTGCTAGTCCGGTTGGTTAGACCATCTTCAATTATATTTATTTTATTTTATTTTATTTTGTTCTTATTTTTTTATTTTCTTTTATCTCTAACAGCTTCACTTCGAATGAAATGACGAAAGAAAAGAAGAGAGAATTTTATCTTAAAATGAATGATTTTAAGAATTCTTTTCGTGATAGAAACCGTGAAGGAACGAAAATTCCTTCATGATAGTATTTTCGTCCTCGAAGTGAAACCATTGAAAGTAGTCTTATGCTGTGGAGTGTGGACTTGCCGTCATAGATTTCAATTTCATTTGACAATATTTTTTTTACCGACGAAAAGACTGATATTCTATGAAATTTTAGTTATTATTCGTCCTCTATTACGTGAGTTCTTATATATCAGCGAATTTTTTTTAGAATTAGATATTTTATCAAATATTTAATGAAATTTAATCTCTGCTCGCCACTGGCACTGAGGGGGCTCCCCTGGTAACCGAAAGATGCGAAGCCTTGAGGTGTGGTTGGGTCATGGGAATTCAGGAGGAAAAGGAGCAAAGATCATGGGAGGGTCATGAAGATATCAGGCATATTGGATCATAGGGGCGTGCAGAAACAAATGGTAGAGTACGGCGGCAAGATCTCCGAAACTATTTTGTTCTCGCTTTTGCAGCAACGTCTGGCAGACATGTACTTGGTGGTCCTTGGTGAGCTCTTCTTTAGCAAATTGGTAACCGAAACATGTGATTTGATGATTGGAGGGTGTGGCTGGGTCTGTGTAGGATCATGCATGGGAATTCGCAAAAGGCAGGGAAAAGATCTGGATCGTGAGGATAGCCAGGCATATTTGGTGCACACAGATGATGCAGCAAGATCTCTAGTCGAGTGTAAAAGGCCTACTGTATTTGAGCAGCCTTCTTGGGTTAATTTGCTACGAAGCATGGGAAATTGAATATCCCATTTGCAAGCTCGCACAAATTGTTTTTTTTCTTTCAGCTCTGTTTTTCTCCTCTTTGTCGGTGATTTCTCGCGCTAAAGAAAAACACGCAGATTTTTCGTGCTAGTTCTTAAAAAGACTCGAAATCGTGGAATAAGTAGAGTTGAGAAATTCTCCCCCAAGATTGAGGGAACAACACATGCCTTATTATTTCAATCAAACAACACAAGTTTCCCAGGCGCAACACATCAAAATTATCTGGCCTCCTACGTGCCTCGTTTGTTTCCGTTTTCATATGGTTTTAGTTGTGGGCATGGGGTAGCTGAGGACTAGCAGCTGTTTGGGTTCCGTCACCAAACTGACAACAGAAGCATAAGAAGTCTTTGCAGAACCAGCTGGTATAGTTGTTGTCATCGTTGATGCATGGCTTTTCGCAGGTGCTATCCTTTATGCAGCCAAGGGTAATCGCCGGAATGCAGGTCCTGGCGTCCGACACACCAACCTCTTCTGCACCAGTGAAACGAATCGAGGTTACAGGAGATAATTTTAAGCACTTCGCTGACAAATTATTTGGTTGTTTACCAAAGGATCCTTGAGAAGCAATGCATGAGAGTTTTCAGAGACGAGAGATGCGTATATACCAGATGACAAGGCAAGCAGCATCAAGAGCCAAAACCACAGCAAGGCTTTGTTTGTTCCCGCCATTGCTTTCTACTCTGACGAAGTTTCACTTCGATCCTGCCGGTAAGTTTCTTGAGCAGAGGTGTATGTTTTGCGGTGTTTGAGCTGCATCTTGCGATGGGTATATAAAGTCAAAAGGGTTGGGGATAAATTGGCAGCGTGCGCTGTAATTAATATTACCTAATATACATCATTCTCTGTGCATGAATCCATGGACTAACCAGTATTTATTCGGGAGATTTTGTGGGGTATAAACATTAAACTGGAGGATTTTGGTACAGTGTGCATCCTTATCTGGTGCATGAATCCAGGAATTAACCAGTATTTTTTAGCGAGATTTTGTGAGGGGTATAAACATTGACTAACCAGTATTTATTAGGGAGATTTTGTGAGGGGTATAAACATGGAACTGGAGGATTTTGGTACAGTGTGCATCCTTATCTGGTGCATGAATCGAATTAACCAGTATTTTTAGGGAGATTTGTGAGGGGTATAAACATTGAACTGGAGGATTTTGATACAGTATACATCCTTCTCTGGTGCATGAATCCATGAACTAACCAGTATTTATTAGGGAGATTCTTTGAGGGGTATAAACATTGAAATGGAGGATTTTGGTACAGTGTACGTCCTTATCTGGTGCGTGAATCCAAGAATTAGCCAGTATTTTTTAGGGAGATTTTTTGTGAGGGTATAAACATTGAACTGGAGGATTTTGGTACACAATAAAAATATAAAATCACTTCCCTCGGTGATCATACACAGGTTGTAGTACTAGTTAATATTGTCTTGGCTGGAGATGTCTTTGCTCTTTCAAAGTAGCTTCATATATCAAATCGTCACAATTAGTTATTAGCAAATAATTCACAAGTATAGCATGGGAATTCGATCTTGTACCTTTCCCGGTATGGTATATATCATTTGTCCAGTCCATGCTGTCTTTGATGTCCCCGTAGCTAAAGTACTATGGGAAACACCGATATGTTTCCCTTGCCACACGGGATACACCGCAATTTCGCTGCATCTCGACCGAAACCACAAGGGAAATTTGCCAACACACACGGGGAAATCCACAATTCTGTAGAGCTCATAAACCTATCCTCTCTTGCCACCAATCTCAAAGTCCAATGTAGGACAATGCGCCTAAGGGAGTATCCACTTAAAGCTTCCAAATTATTCTTCTTCCAAGTGTGTCATATAAGGATCTGATTTTATTTTGCCATATATGCATAAATTAGCAGTGATAAAGATAGCAGTAAAAGGCATGTGATGATTCAATTTATCTGAATCAAAAATATGGCAGGTTGGGCCCAAAGCGTGAAATGCCAAGCCGTATCTAGTTTGGACTAATTAACTAGGCTAGACCCAATAGGGAAGCCAGCAATTAGGGTTGGACAAAAAGCTCAAGACTCACGAGCTAGTTTAGGCTTGTGGAGACGAGGTGAGATGGGGCTTAGCTCAGCTTGTTGTCCAAACGAACCGAGCTGGAGCCACCTTACTGGCTCTTCTCTGAATCGAAACGAGCCTGAGCTAGCTCGCGAACCACCCACAAGCCAGACCGAGCCCGTGGACCCTCGGCTCGGCCCAGCAGCCAACAGGCAGCAGCCCAACACTCCATCTCTAGGCCTCCAGCATCGTAGCCCACAGGCAGCAGATACGTAGCTCCAGGCCTCCAGTCTAAGTCCCAAACTCCCACATGACTCTGCTTCTGATCTCCTCCCTCTCTCTCTATGCAGGTGTGACACTGCGAGTTTGTAGTGTGTCGGCGACGGTGGCGACCTAGTGGTCTGGTGCCTGAGCGGCTTACGAGCAAGGGCGGGGGTCCCGAGAGGGTGGCGGGCAACTGGGAGTGCCCGTCGCAGGGGGTCATGCTTGGCTGCCGTAGTGCCGACCTCCCTGGGGAAGACCACTAACATCGAGCAAATCCTGCAGGCCACCGACGACATCGAGGACGATATAACATTCTGAGTTTTAGCATTTAGATTATAGCAAAATTACTCCTTTTTTAAAAAACTAATTATTTAAAACAACATAAAATCAAGAAAATATATATTTGAATATATATATATATATGCATGTATGTATATATTCAGATATATTATTTTGGCTAAGTATTCTAAAGAGAACAAAATTAATTTCTAAATTAATCCTTGCAATAAATTTATCATATGCATTCTGGTTTATTCAATTCAGCTGATTTCCAAATTAATTCAATTCTTTTGAATTCAAAACCTCTCCAAAAGTCAGGAGTTTCAAATCCAAATTCTAATTCAAATACTCATATTGAATTATTGCCAAATTCAAATTCAAATCCAGATTCAAATAAATCTATTTGAATCTTTTCTAAATCAATTCCAAAATCTTTTCTCTTCTTGGGCTGCCTCTGTCTTTCTTCTCTCTGCGCAACCTAGTAACGCGAACCAGCCGGCCTGGCGTTCATCCACCCTCTGCGCACGCGTGGGCCGTCGCGACACACTCCCCCCAACCTAGCTCCCGTGCTCACCTGGCCCAAAACTCATACGCACGCATCAGCCTACAGCTACGCACTCACCCGCTCTCCTCTTTCTCACCGACGCACGAGACCCACGCCGCCCGCTCTCTTCTCGCTCCTCCAACACACGTGCACTGTGTTGTTGCTAGTCGCCACTACTGCTGGTGCATTCAATGCCATTGACAACTTCAGTGCTCTCTCTCCCTCTCCAGCCACTCCCCCCCTCTCCCTGCTCTTAGCTCACGTGCACCAAAAAGCCTGGCGCACCACGACTTTGGTGACCGTGCGTGAGGAAGGCCGGTGCAGTGCCGCCGCCGCCATGCAAATTCTAGTAGGTGCTACCACCGAGACACGCATCACGCCACCTCACAGCTGCCACCTCCTGCTCCCCCTCCTATAAAATAGGCACGCTGACCCCCTTTTCCCTCTTCTCTCTCCCATCTGCATCTCACCGCCGCTGCTACCATGCCGTCACTGCCTCTTCCCCGTGAGTATCCAAGGAGCAAGAGGAGCTCACCGTCCACATGTGGCTTGCCCGTCTTCATCCAGACGTCAGGAGCAAGCGCGCGGACCCAAGGCCAAGCAGTCCGCCACCGCTATAAGCTTCTCACCGTCGGCTGTCGTCCTTTCCTTCACAGTCTCTGAGCTCGGGAGCTTCCCTAACCCTCCTACTCCCCCTAGGTAGCCTTTTTTCACCATGTGACCCACCTTCGCGTGGCGAGGTTGGTCATGGGATTTTTTCCCCATCGTCATGTTGTGGTCACAATCGGCGCTATTCCTTGCCCTCTGTTGAGCCGGCCTTTGTGCCTTGGAGCTTCCTAGAATCAGTAGTTGTAGGTGTTCAGCTCGAAGAGCACAAGTAATGAATATTAAGTTGAAGAAATAGTTACATGAGTGCATATTGATGATGAAGAGATATATGATCAAGAGCAATGGTAAATCAAAGGGAATTACAATGATAGGTTACTTCGTCACATTGATGGTATTCTTAATCAAGAAAAAACAAAATTGATCAAGGGCTTAGCAATTCAGGAAAAATCAACATGGAAGCTTGTTTGACCACAAGATTGATATAAAAGTAAATATTCAAGCAGGGATCATGTTATTGAAGAAATGGAATTCAATGAATGCATATTGTTGATGTGAGGCAAGTATTGGCCTAACGCCGAGGGGCCGATCAAGGCCATAAGTAGTCATATATTGTCAAGCATCAAATCATTGTTGAATCATAAAATTTTAGGTGGCTTGAGAATGTCAATTTGATTCTTGACCATATGTGTTTAAGAATCCCAAATCACAAGCTCAAGGAGGACGTGCTCAAGAAGAAGAGATAAGAAAAGGTCACACCCTCATGAAGTGAAATTGAAAAGTAGTGGCAAGTTGAAGTTGACCAAGCTCAAGAGGTTGAAATAGATTTCACATTTGACCTTTAGTATAGGTATTTCTCTCTATCAAGAGGGATGCAACATAGACTGATTTGACAAGTCTCGGTGCTCAAACTAATCAAACCTAAGTATTAAATTGAGTGAAACAATTGTCATAACACTTGCACCTAATGGTCTTGGAGCTTGTTTTTGGTTGGGATGGATAGCTCTACAAATAAACTTTCTGTAGAGTCTAAGATCATCGAAATCGGAGTTTGTAGTAAAAAGTTATAGCATTTTCACTACGGTGACCTGGGCTGTTTTGTTAAGTTACGGAGTGCCCGCACTTTTTTGCAGAGGATTCGCATTTTTGCGGAGGGTCCAAAAATTCCAAGTCTAACGGCTAGTTTTTTTAAATAACGTCTAGTTGTGTTAAAGTCCGAAGGGTCCACAAATTTTTGTGAAGACTCCGTACCTTTCTGACTGTAACGGCTAGTTCTTATGTGTGGGGTATTTATACCCCTTCCTTCATTTGGAGGTGGTTTTGATGCTAGTGCTAGTGTTTCTCACATCCACAAATAAGGCAAAGGTTTGTAGAGCTCTTTTTAGCCCCTCTTTGTGAGGTGTGTACATGATTTGTGAGAAATCCTAAGAGTTAGGTTGAGAGATTGGTGTTTGAGAGCACAAGAGGGAGCAATCCGTCCTTTACCACTTGTAGGCTTCGTCAAGCAATTCGTGAAGCATTTGTTACTCTTGGAGGTGAAGTCTCCTAGACGGCTAGGCGTCGCCCGACGAGCTCCCATACTTAGCCATGGGAAAGTTTGTGAAGGTCTATCTCGCCTCCGCAAGAGAAGAGACCAAGCTAGTGGATCGAGAAAAGCGGATGAAAGAGACCTGAATCCTTGGAGCTTCCTCAATGGAGACATAGGATTCACGATGGTGAATCCGAAGTCTGGGAAATAGATCTGTGTGTCTCCACTTCAGTTTGTTTACTTTAGAGTTCTTGCTTTGGTTTGTGCTTTCCACTAGATCTACTTGGTTGTGCATACTTATGAGTGCAGGTGTTTTGTGGATCTGCTAATGGATACCTCACGATGCATATCACCAAGTTTGGTTTGAGCTAGAACTCATTAGACGTAGTTTACATTCGAGCTTCCTCTGTTTTTGTGGAAGGTCCGTAAAAGTGCAGAGACTATGCATAAGTGCAGAGAGTCCACAAAATTTGCGAAGACTCCGCTTTTGACTAATCCACTACAAGTTTATTTGAATTGCAAGGAAATGCCTATCCATCCCCCTCTAGGCGACATCTCAATCCTTTCAATTTTCTGTTCCATCATCGTCTTACGTCGTTCTGACCGTGCCTGCCATCGGTAAGCCCCAAAATGAGCCCCCCTAGTCTCGAGTAGATGCCCGACATGTATTCATCGTTGTGAAACCCTAGCGATAGTGCGATTCCGGTGAGCCTCCGGCAACGTACCACCACAATTCCTCGTCACTGGCCTCTATTCCCCTCCGTCGCTGTTCTGCTCTGCCAGCAAGCGCACGCACACAGCTGGGCCTCTGGCCTTGCTGGCGTGGCTCAGCCGCTGGTGGACTAGCCTGCTAGCGTAGCCCAGCAAGCCCGAGGCCATCCCCCGTGGGCCAGCCTCCGCCTAGGCCCACAACGGCCTTAGTTGTTTGCTCGATGGGCCAGCCTCTGTTCAGGCCCAAGCCTAGACTCAATCCCATTCTAGCCTAGCTGAGGGTACTATTCTGTGGGCCCCACCCATAAATAGTGTTATTTTGTAATTTCTATATTTAATTTTAGATTAAATCTTCCTGAAGTCCTAACTTCTCCGTTCTGACTTCGATTCTAACGATTCTTTCGCATAAATTCATCTAAATTCAAGATCTATCTTTTTATCACATTGTGATATCCATTAGGGCTCATTTGATATTCTATTTTGTGTTATTTGATTCTTCTTTAGTATAGGTCATCGTTGATCATAATCGTGTTTGCAGAGCCGAAGGAATTCATAGAGGAACCAGAGAACCCCGACTTCAACCAAGGACTAGAAGAAGACTTAGAAGAAGGCAAGATCTATCCCCTTGATCATTTGAACCCAAGTTTTCAAATTATCTGATTGATCAACTTAAAATTGGACTTATCATCACATGTGCTATGTATTGTGCTATTTCAACTGCTTGAAGTAGTTAAATCATATCAAACAGTTGCCATGCCTTAAACATCATTATCCTGAATCCATGCCACCCTAGGATTACCTGTCATTATCTATATTACTATCGTACAATGCCTTAATGCGGTCACATTCACACACTAGCTGCCTATGGCTTTGGGTTGTTGTTCTGTTGTGCTTTTGCTAGCTTGTTGGCCAGGTTTGTAATGTACCCTATAGTTTAAAACCTTTCGTACTGTTGTAACCTTAATAATTTTATATACGATGTATGATTGTGATGCCATAATTGTTATACTATGTGTATAAGTTACTTGATCCAGAGATTGATACAAGAAGCATAAGTGATCCCAGGAAAGGGTTCTTACAGATGAGACCCTAACGTCGCTCGAATCCATGTGTGCCCCTTAACACTCCCCTCGAATATGTGATTTGGCACTTGTGCTGTGAATCTATAATGTTGTGTTGTGAAACTGTGATTTGGCAGGCTTGCGATCCCTCGGGAGCTAGCTCGAGCCAGCAACTGAGCCAAGCCGAGTTGGCTTTTTAGCTTAGTTTACAAACCTAGCCAAGCCAAGTCGAGCCAGCACTTCATCGAGTTTTCACGAGCTGAATCGAGCCAGGTTCAACTCGGCTCGTTTCCAGCCCAACCAGCAATATCATGTGGCGTTCCCTTTCTGGCGCCTGTGTCCACCTGGGGGTGGCCAAATAGCATGGGAAGGGGTGGGAGGGGAATTCAAACGTACGCATATCTCCAACCAAACTTGGCGGACCCCATTTTCGAGTTTTATGAAAGGATTAAGATATTGCCTAGAGGGGGGTGAATAGGCGTTTCTCTGCAATTCAAACAAACTTGCAGTGGATTAGTTAAAAGTGGAGTCTCCGCAAATTTTGGGGACTCTCCGCACTTCTATGGAGCCTTCGCACTTATGCAGACCTTTCGCAAAAACAGAGGCAACTCGAATGTAAACTATGTCTAATGAGTTCTAGTTTAAACCAAACAATGAGATATGCGTTTGGAGATACCCACTAGCAGATCCACAAAGCGCTTGCACTCACAAGTACGCACAATCAAGTAGATCTAGTGGAAATCACAAATCAAAGCAAGAACTCAAAAGTAAACAAACCAAAGTGGAGACACAAAGATTTGTTTCCTGAAGTTTGTATTCACCACCGTGAATCCTACGTCTCCATTGAAGATGCTCCAAGGAGCCGGGTCTCTTTTAACCCCTTTCCTCGATCCACTAGCTTGATATGTTCCCTTGCAAAGGCGAGATAGACCTGAAAGTGCATCTAGGCCCCCTATGTGGGTTTTGGATAATTGATGACAAAAGATTAAGGGGCTAATGCGTTTATTGAGGTAATTAACATGTTTTAGTTCCATTGGAGAAGTTAAACGACGTTGGCATCCCTAAAAAGGAAAAGAGAAGATGCATGTAGTTAATCATTAGGTTTAAATTATTTTTATTTTTGAACTTGAGTTTAGCAATGCCGTTCTATCAAGAGGGATGAGTTTAGGTTGACTTGAAGATGTCTCAGTGCTCAAATGACTTTTTTAGACCAAATATGAGAGACATAATCACCCTACGGACACGGGAAAAGTTTTATTGTTTATTTGCACCTGGAGTGTCCGAGCTGACCCTGAGTCTCCGGGTTGCCGGAACCTCTGGGTAAGGCTCCGGGCAGGGTGCTCGTGTAGTACCTAAGTGTTAAACCCGGATTCTCCAAGTTGTCCTAGATACTTCAAATTTTGGTCAATGGCCTAGAGTCTCCGGGTTAAACTCCGAGTTAAGCTCTCTGTTTGGGCTTGAGTGCATAACCCGAAGTCTCCAAGTAGACCCGGATACACCAGGATATGGTGAAGGTTCGGACCCTCCAGATAGGTCTCCGAACAGAGGTCTCTGTGAAGCTTTTGAAGTCCAACCTGGATACTTCGGGTTAGTCAAAAAGTACTATAATGACTAGTTTTGGGGGGCTGGGTTTAAATACCCC
This sequence comes from Phragmites australis, assembly GCF_958298935.1. Lineage (NCBI taxonomy): Eukaryota > Viridiplantae > Streptophyta > Magnoliopsida > Poales > Poaceae > Phragmites > Phragmites australis. Next base: position 22,711,612 of record NC_084934.1, on the reverse strand, counting down.
CTTCCCCTTCTCATTCATTGCTGTTGAACCAACTCGAAACAAAAGACTTCATAGCCTCTTTAGAGCCCTCCCACTCCTCTAGTGCATTAATTCTAGCAAGGATTTGAGAGTGTGGGTTGGAAAGTGAGATTGAGTGCTAGTGAGCTTAAATCTATCTTTTGAGCACTTGAGTTCTTCATCAAGCCATCGACTCGCATTCGTTACTCTTGGAGCTCCGAGCTCCTAGATGGTTAGGCGTCACCCGGAGAGCACCCAAGCTTGTGAAGTGCCCCGGAAAGTTTGTGAAGGTCATCCTCACCTCCACAAGGGAAGAGGAAGGTTGTGTAAGCCCCGAGCTTGATCTTTGTGGTCGCTCAGTGAGGATAAGGGTTGAGAGAGACTCGGCTCTTTGTGAGCACAGAGAAGTAGGTTCGTTGGATCCGAACTTTGGGAAATAAATACTTGTCTTCTTTACTTTCTTGCATAACTTTCTTGTTCTAGTTGATCTTTTGGGCGATTTGCCTCAATCTACTTGTTTGTGAGTTTGTGACCGCAAGTGGTTGTCGAAAATAAGCTCATACATTAATTAGAACATGTGGTAACTGATAGAATCAACTAGATTTGCTTAAATATTCATAGTTTTCGATTTCCTGTTATTTCTGGACTATCCGGGTTCACGTAGAGTATCCGGGTCCTGTACAACCCGGAGTCTCCGGATTGACCCGAAGTATCCGGACTATGTAATCCGCTGTGAAGTTTTAAATTTCAGGAAACGCCTATTCACCCCCCCCCCCCTCTAGGCGATATCACGTACATTCAATTGGTATCAGAGCCTAACCTCCTATATTGATATTTTTCTCACAATGTGGCTTGATATACTGCATGCAATTGATTGTTTTAGCTTTGTAGTTTTGATAGCTAGAGGTTTGCAAAAATTTCTTTTGAGTGCTATTTTTGAAAATATTTGATTCTTTGATCTTATGATCATAATTTACTACTTGTGATCATAGCTTTGTCTTGTTGTTTGTTGGCTGATCACAAGTGGTAAAAATATCTTATATGTCCAACAATCCATCTCCCAATTATCCTCATCGAATCTCATCTCCAAATTCTGTCTCAGCCTTTCTCTAGAACCCGGAGGGTTCGGCCTAGCCCGGAATATCTGGATTCTGGAGGCCCTTAGGCTCTGCTGGCTCTGTCGAGTTGACAGAACCTGGAGTCTCGGGGTCCACTAGGATACTCCGGATTCTGTCACTCAACCTGGAGTGTCCGGGTTCCCCTCAGGGAGAGCTTCTCGGTTTGGAGTTTAAATCCAACCCGGAGTCTCCAGGTTATCCAGTCTATAACTCCACCCTGAGACACCCGAAGTCTCCGGGTTATCCAGTCTGTAACCTCCACCCTGAGAGAATACCTCTTCATTACATCTTTTCAACTCCTTTCTCCCCCTTCCACTCTGGTGATCCTCTCCTCTGGCGATCTCAAGCTTTGATCATGGGATTCCAAAGTTCTTCACCTAGAGACTTCCTCCGGTGCTCGGATTCTCCGACCTACCCTATGGATCATCTTCGAGTACCTCGTTTAACCTAAAGATACATCTCAAGTTCGATCCACCCGATCTCTCAATACCATGCCTTAGAGTCAAATCCCTTTGGTAAAGATGCTCTATTTTCTTCCTAGATTCACATATCTTAAGGGCTTGCAAATGCATTAGACACATCCTTCTTCAATTCATTCTTGATCAAATCTTCTCGTATCTCAAGCATATCTTTCATGTGTATCTCAAGACTTCTTAAGATGGGAGGAGATCGTTTTGTTGGTCATGCATTTCACCAGAGAACAAAAGCCAGGCATGATCCGCTAGCACAAAGTGATGCTCCTCCGCAGGAAACTGAGGGCAGTGGCAGTAGCAATGGCAGTGGCAACCGTGTGGACATGGTCGCGTTTGCAAGGTTGGTCGGAAGATATTGGTCTCATCAGTAGGTATTCACATTAATGAGCCAGCACCAACCACAAATGTGCCTCGTGGCAGAACAAATATGCAAGTAATAAGAGGGAGAGGAAAAGGAAAGGTTGTGGCCTCCGGTTCAAGGACTCAAAGGCAAGATGACATTGAAGAGGAACAAGAGGAGCAAGAGGAAAATCCTGTTTTGGACCCTTTGAAGCTTTATAGGCCCTACAGGACATGCAGGAAACCAAATACCTAGAGCGGTAGTTGATTACATGAAGAAATCAAGCAAGTGCAAGAGAGATAGATATGGAGATCCTTTCTTATATGAGAAGAATGTGTCAGATCATCATTTTTGGAATGATTTCCAAGCAGATTTTTATGAGACGGTGCCCTCAGAAAGAAGAAGTCAGTCACTCCAATGCAGTGGATAGATTAGGATTACATGGCAAATAAGGATGATCCTACTTTCAATGAAGTAATTTCAGCTTGTGAGGACAAAAGGGTCAAAAACATCATGGGTCTAAAGTGTGATTGGAGTGTGGAAGTCATAGTGCAGTTCTATGCCCTCTTTACTATGACCATGAGGAAAATCAAACCATATTTTGGATGATCTAAGAAGAGCAATACAAGATCTCATATCAGACTTTTGCTCGTTATCTTGGATTTGATGTCCGTGACACGAGCAAGACAAAGATTCATGTTGAAGAACAACTCTCCACCGAAGATATGGATTTTATGTATGAAAATCATGGTGAAGTGACATATGGCTTAACCAAAGGTATGAGGCCTTTTTACAAGTGTCTAAATTCCTTGTTTTGTCTCACTTTAAATCCTAAAAGTGACGATGCCACTATAGTTCAAGGTATATCAAGAAATTTACTTGCTAGAATGTCCAATGAAGGTGATATGTTTAGTGTGGTGGACTTTCTTTGGGAGGAAATCCACATTACCTCCTACACACCTAGCAAGAGTTGTGCCTATACACTATACATCATGTACATGATTGAAAAGGTCACAAAGAAAAACTTCTTCAAGGAAGTGGAGCATGAGCCCTATAGGATGAGGTTAGTGAGCTCCAAGTCAACTTCATCCATTCCACCGCCGCCTTCTTTGGCTCCTCCAAGGTCGGCTCCTAGTGAAACACAAAGGGTGGCACCAAGATGAACATCTTCCTCACGTGGCTCTCCATCTTTTATCAAGAATGCACTCAATGCTATTTTCAATGTCTGCACTCATAATGTCGTGAAGATAAAGGAGCACAAAGATAAGACCAATATGAGGTTGAGGAAGATTGAGGAGAGGCAAAAGACTATTTATACTAATTTAAAGATTAAGCCTCCTTGCTCTTCAATCACCTCTGAAGAAGAAGTAAGCGAGCCTGAAGCCTTTGAAAACCCGTGGGCTTGGTATGATGAGGCCTAGGATGCTGCAGGAGGTGCTGAAACTTCACATGATCAATGAGAAGAAGAAGATACCAAAGAAGAGGAACAAGACTTGGAAGGCGCCAAGGAAAGCACTCCTGAAGAGGATGATGGTAGCGACAGTGGAGATGGGGATGGGGACTATGAAGAAGGCAGCGAGTAGATCTTTGTCTTTGATTCTCTTTCTTTTATGTGTTTGATGCTAAAGTGGGAGAGAAATTCTTGAGTTAGCTCAATGCTGTTGAAAGGATCTAATGGTCCTAGAGGAGGGGGTGAATAGGGCATTAATAAAAAAAACTAAACCAACTACCGATTTCTAGAACAAGGAGCAACCTTAGCCTAGAATGTATAAAAGCAACTAGACGACCTAGCAAGCTAGAAAGATAAGTACAAACATGCAAGCATATAGAACATAAGTAAAGTGCAGAATTGAAACTTGCATGAAGGAAATGCTAGAAGAAAAATGCGGAATGTAACAAGAGTAGGAAAAGAGGACACCGAGTTTTTTCCGAGGTATCAAAGAGTTGGCACTCTCCACTAATCCTCGTTGGAGCATCCACACAAGGATGTCGCTCCCCCTTGAGTCACTAAGACTCAAGTGCTCACTAGTGATTACCACTTCTCTATCTTCGGGTTGGAGGGCATTAAACCAAGTACACAAGCTTCCCGGGGCTCCCACAAGACCTCCAAGATCTCACCGAGAACACCTCCAATCTCCACGACTGGCTAGGTGTTGTCAACCACCAAGAATAACAAGCTAACTG